>NC_086241.1:49657986-50930486 GCF_036321145.2 Pelmatolapia mariae | reverse complement strand
GGTTAGTGAGCCGGCCTTTCCGTGACCTCTCGCTGTCACCCTGCATTACAGGACGCAAAGCATGTCGGCCAATTAGGCCTCACTCTGAAACGTGTCAAGGAGTCGAGCATCGAGGTATCAAAACGAATATCACTAGAACGTTTGTCTTAGCGAAAAAATCCAAGATTATTATATAGCATATAAATGTTCATATTTTTACAGCTTTATTCACACTTTGTTTTTTCTCCTCTTACTCTATCCACACGACAATCCAAGAAATAAGACTGAACTTTAAACTCTCTTGAATCAACAATTATTTTTATTAAGTTATCTTTACGGGGGTTTTTTCTTTTTACTGAAACACATGTTCACTAAAGCGCGCATGCTCAACAGGTTTACCTGTGTAGAAGGTAAGTATTAAAAACACCAAGCAAATGAATATGAAATTCGAAGAGACAGAGCAGATCGTTTTAAATAGGCAAATAAACATTATTTATAAAACTTTAAAGTAAAAATATCACAGTTCTTTTCAACATGAAATACCCACAGAGAACAGCAGGTTAGGCGCGTGTAGATGTCTTCATCCCTTTTTCCTTTTTTTCCTTTTACTTATTTTTTCTTCTTCTTTTTTTAACGTTTCATCTCGAAGCGTTGGCTTATTAGTCCATGAAATGTGTTTCGTCCAAGTGTTAAGTTCAGTTATCCGCACGTGGGTAAAACGCAAACAAAAGTATAGGCCTAAAAGGATAAGGACGGGCAGTCCGCAGCAGATCAGATCACAGATCCCTTTATGTTTTGGCAGCCGTCAAATATTAGTTTGTGTGTGTATGTATGTGTATGTGTGTGTGTATGTTCTTTTTTTTTTTTAACTCAACGCAGGCACTATGACTTGTTTATTGGATTGTCTTTCACTCGTATCCCCTTTTAATTCATTAACACCCTCGATCTGCCCGTCAGATGTCACATTCACTGTCGCTGGAGGTGATAGAGATGGCCGAGGCGGCTGCTTTGCTGGACAGACTGGCCTCAGGACTGGACGAGTTCCCCAGGCGGTCCACGGTGCCATCCTCGTCCGCCAGGGAGCGAACCGAGCCGCCGGACAGGACCTGCTGCTGGAGCCTGAGCAGAGGAAGGAGAGACGACATGAGAATAAAAGCCCGTCTATTTCGAGGATCATCAAAATTATTGTCTATAATTATATAATATATACAGAACATATATAATATATTGTCTACATCGATTATTAAAAAAATTGTTTGTTTGTTTTTTGACAAAAAAAAAAATCCTAAAACAAACATACAGAAGAAGAAAAATGTCTACTTTTGCTTTTACAAAACAAAACAAAAATATTAAATGAAATCTGTGAAATTTGACTTTTTTCTTAGTGAATTTATAATTGATACATTTTTACCACGTACCACAGGGAGACAGCAAATATATTATTTGGATAACTGTTGGATATGGGACAATTTCAAATGTCATTCTCAGTAGTAAATGTCTAGCTTACACAAGGCTTTATGAAACATGACCTTATGCAAGTCGACCCCACCATCTAACAGGCAGATAGAGCCGGTGAAAATAGTTCTTTGAAAGCACAACGTGACATCAGTTAAACTGCATGAAAAAGCAATTAGATTTATGTTGTTTGTGTTATTATTACTGCTAATAATAGTATCAGGAGTATACTGGAGTCACTGTTAATAAAATACCATTAATGTAGTTGCAGGGTCGACTTAATTTCAGTCGGAATATTACACTTAAATAATACAAATGTTTATTCAGAGTCCAAATAATTCATTGCTGACAGGAGAAAACGGAGAAACCCGTTGCCATTTTTGGTTGTGCTGGTTGGCCATTTTCTGCGATTCAACACAGACACTGAAAGCGGTGTTTATTACAAAAGAAGAAGAAGAAAATCGGGATTACGGTATGATTTTGACTTTAATAAGATTTGATGTCAGAGCTGATTGCCTCCAAAGAGACACGTATACTAAACTGAAAGCAGGGCAAATCACTTGATGGGCAGTAATGGAGTGTGGGTATGTTTCGTTTCTGACGCGTTCGCGTAAATTAGGATTGTGGCGGTGACGGTTATGCACGGAGCTCACCTGTTCTTCGCGGCCGCCGCTCTGTCTCTTTGTCTGCGATTTTTGAACCAGTTTCCTACTTGTGTAGGTGTAAGTCCAGTAGCCTGTGCAAGCTCCCTCTTTTTGCTGGGATTTGGATAGGGATCCTGCAAATACCACTCTCTTAACAAGTGCCGGGTTCTCTCCTTGAAGCAGTGGGTTTTCTGCTCTCCATCCCAGATGGTTCTGGGCAGGGGAAACTTCTTCCGCACCCTGTATTTGTCCACCGGTCCCAGCGGGCGGCCCCGCAGCTTCTCAGCCTCCTGGTAGTGCGCTTCGAGCCACAGCGCCTGCAGCTTCGTATGCGACTCTTTGGTGAACTTGTGGTTCTCCAGGATATGGTAGAGTTCACGGAAATTGCCAGTGTGGAACGCGACGACAGCCCGGGCCCTGAGCACCGACTCGTTCTTGTTGAGGACCTCGCAGGCCGCTGGCGCGACGGGCAGCGACCAGAGGAAGCGGCCCAGGCGCTCGACATCCCCGCTCTCCTCCAGAGTCTCGCAGACCCCGGCGACCTGCTGGGGGCTGAAATTCAAGATGGGCAACTGAAACATGGAGGCTTCTCCCGTGTTTCCCTCTCCCCCTCCTTTCTCCTCTCCTCTCTCCTCTCTCTCTCTCTCTCTCCTCCGCGCCGAGTCCTCCGCTTCTTCTTCCCGTGCGCCGAGGCAATCCAAGACAACCCAGAAAACAAGGCAATCCCAAAGTTATCGAACCAATCGTCTGACCAGCCGTGAAAAAACGCACACGCCAAAAACGCCACAGAGGAGGGACAATGCTGCGTGGGGGCCGGCTACCGCATCCTCTGGGCTTGGCAAACTTGGCAGGCAAAGGGCTGAAGGTGCAAGGGGAAAAATTAAAGCCACTGCGGCGGTGTAGTCTATTTTTCAAGGTATGCTGGGATTGAATGTACGAAAGAATTAAAGCCCGAGCTGAGATGTATTTTTAAGGAGGGGGGAGAGAAAAAGACAGTCAAGCCCCCTCCGATGATTTCCTATTGGACTTGGCAGATTGGCTGCCCGGTTGCCATGGATGCACGTCAATCACTGTCAAGTTCAGCCAATCAGGCGGAAAGGAGCACTCAGCACCACCCTTTTCAAAAATAATATAAACATTTTGACCTTTTCTGCTTGGCGTCTTCAAACGTTTAGCTGCCTCTCCGTGCTCTCCTCCGCCTTTGTGCGCGACGGGCGGTGTTAAAGGAAGAGTCCTATATAGTGAAGTGCCAGAGCAGACGGACACGCTCAGTCTCCCTTTATGAAACAGGCTTTACGCAGCAAAATGACACATCCCCGCTGACTATAGGCTGCCCCGTCCTGCCCTGCCCTGAGGTAATAAATAAATAAATAAATAAATAACAACAGATAATATTAGACGGCGTGGAAGCTAAATTCGACACATCACATTTGTAGTTGTGTTTAGCATGGCCTGCTAGGCTGCCATGCTTTCTGTGATGTACCCTCCGTCATGATAAGCCGGCCCATCGTACGCCTGTAAGAATCTTATAAAGCGCTACTATAAGCGCCACTATACCATATTTTAAATATATATATAATATATATTTTTGTCCTTTCGCACGTCTAATATAAAATTATGCCACAGTGCAAGTGCACAAATATAAATAAAGTGTGATTGTCGGTATTTATTAAAGCATTTCAACAGGACCTCAAATCTGCAGCCAACCTTGAACAGCTGCAAAATCTTTATTAACAATAATCATAATAAAATATTATCAGCTGTCGCCGATGAAGCGCGCTCTTTTATATAACCCGTGAACAAATGCTCCTTTTTTCTTTTCTTTTCTTTTTTTCCAAACGGAGGCTAAACGTTTGCTGTTGTTTAGCAGTCGTAAGTGTGATGACAGCCTTTAGGTACCTTTATTCAGTTTTGTGTTGCTGTTGTTGTTTTTGTTGTTATTTTTTCCTCTCTCTCTTTTAATTTACAGTAGCCTCCATCAGCGCACACGCGTTTGCGTCCGTCCAGCTCGTGATAGCTGTAAAACAAAGCAGGGGGAGAAATATTTGTGTATATAGGATTATCATGGCCCCGCCAGGCTACTCGGTTTTAGTATCAGACACACTCCGTTTTGTGCACAGGCTGATTTAGTAAATAAGAGGGCGGATAGATAGCGCAGATGGTTTGAAGTGTCAGGTCAGATTATTTCATGGCTGGATACAGTAGTAAAGTTCATTCTGACGGAAAAGCCTGATATCATTTTCACAGATACCCCCCCCCCCCCCCTCCACTCTCTCTCTCTTTCTCTCCCTCTCTCTCTCTCTGTCGTGCACGTGCGCGCACGCACCACACGCTCGATCCAAATCCCCTTCGGGATCTTTTTGCATGAATTATATACTCTTGATGTGGGGTTATGAAATGCCTTCTGTACAGGAAGCTGTTCAGTCTTTGGCTGTTTCATTCTATATCAAATAATAATAATAATGAGCACAATCAGTTAATTTGTCAAAAATATGCACCACGTTATCTTTCAAAAATTGCGCACGCAAGAGGAGCAATGTACAGACTGGGACTATTTAACTTGTATTTGTCCGGGGTCGCCACTCATTCACCCATACTACAACACCAATGGCAGTAAATAAAGAATAAGACCGCCATCGGAAGAAGCAGTGGAAATAAATTGTGAGGGCGACTGACAAGGTGCTGGCTTGAAATATTTAGCTGCCTGTAAATATTTCATTCCTGCAGGCTTCCCGACTCACCCTAAATTTACAAGGACTCCAATGCTTTCTCCAGGAAGCGTGCATCAATAAAAAATAAACCTGATTTGGATCTCTTAAATGGAGAACTGGAAATAACTATTGTAGCTCATGCTGTGTAAGCAACACGTCTACCTTATAGGCATGTTTTTAAAGATTTATAATATATATATATATATATATATATTTTTTTTTTTTTTTAAAAGAAAAAGAAAAAGTAGATTTTTTTTCATAGTGACATTCACTATGAGCAGGCCTACTGCGCTAATAAACAGGCGTTTGTGCATATTTATCTCGTATAAAGGCTCACAAATGTAACATTTCCTTTTATTTAGCCAGTTGTTTCTGCTACTTCGTGAACCTGTGATTATACCTTATCCAACACCGCCACAGGTTGGCAATGCAATCCTAAATATCGACTACTGAGCCGACGCGATTGACGCCCAAAGTGTACAGCAATGCGTAAAGGCCTATGACACCATGTCAGAAGGATAGGCCTCCTGACACCAATATCTCCGCACATGCAGCGTAGGGACACAGTGGACGTCATTCAAACGCATCTGTTTTCTTTCTTTTGTCTGTTTGTTTCACCAATCCCAAAGCCTCTCTTCAGTCCTCAGTTACACACACACGAACACACAAACTTCAGGCTATTTCAGCTTTCTATATATTAGAGTTGGCAAATGCCTCTTGGCCTATAAACTGAAATGAGTGTGAAAACTTGTTATTTTTGTACCTTCTCCACATCTTCTTACTCAAATCCTCAAATGAGAGACTTGGCTCGAGAAGACTGAAAACATGTGGTGAGGTATAGGGTGAGTCAAGCAAATTAAGGTAGCACCTAGTAATAAAATTCAGCTGTGAACTAAAATGAATGACTACAAATTTAATTCGGAAAGTTGCAAATAAAACTTGTCACTGAGACTTTTAACAGGGTTGACTGTTATCTTTTCAACCCGCACATTTTTATGAAATAAAATAAAAGCACAGTAACCGATTGGAAACCTTTATCATTCTGCACACACTCAAAAATGCAACAGTAACCTACTGTAATGAAGAATAATGGAGGCTTTGTAGCACTTTATCCACAGTGGCTCATTATAAAGCTGCTGTGGTCGTAATTCCAAGAGATTCACTACATTAAAGAGTTTGAGAATATCACTGGCAAAGAGAAACAGCTTGATATATGCATGTTACTCGAGGTGGGTGGCAGCTCCATGACAAACAAGAGCATAAAGAGCACTGCAAGGTGGAGCGATGAATGAGGTGTTTACGATCAGAGATGAGTACATTTACTTTGTGTCATCACTTGCATGTAGCTGGGTCGTAGCTTGCCCTGGGCGGAGGGAGGGAAGGAGTGGGGAATAGTTAGATGCGAACAGGCTGGAAATGACCCAGATTCCCTGGGATCACTGGAGCAGACAAGACACTACAAGAGCCTGTCACCAAGAGCCATCCTGCCACTATCCCATACAGACCTACAGTACCTTTCTCTTTCCATCTGCTCATCATGTCCACAAGCCCGCTGAGATGTAAGCAAACGTGCACAGGTACACCAAAAATGTTCGTGCCTGCTAAACAAACAAATGCCGGTCTGCATCTGAAATGCATAATATCACCTTTACTTTAAATATGCTCTGATTTGTCTCGCATGGAAACGGCACATTTTAAATCACTTAAACAGCATCAATTGAAAAACCAGAAGGCAGTGAGGGAAAGCACTGCCACACAATGATAATGTATACAGCTAATTGCCCGGGCGGGAAGCCGCTTCTGCTTGGCAAAGATGAAGGATGCAAACATTAGTGTGTAGGTTCACAGGCTGCAGTGTTTAGCTGAGCTCTCTCTGCTCGTGACAGACTGTTTTAACTTAGAGTCAGCTGTCCCAGCACAGGATTAACTTTCCAATTAAGCTATCATGTCACCAACACAACCACTATACCCAAATGTATTGGGACTTAAAGAGACATCACTTCACTCATATGTTTGCTGTGCCTCCACAATGACAGGAGGGTTAAGCCAAAGCTCTCAGAGTTGTGTTTTCAAACCCGTTTGCCCCCGGGGCGGCACTAGCTCTTGACGCTGTGTTTAATCTCTGGATTTGTGGTAACAGAGAAGACTTCTTATCCACTGACCCATTGGCCCCGAGTGTATGTAATCCACTGCCTTTCAGTCACACAGCCCAGCTGAAATGAACAGAGGAGAGCCACAATGCTGCAGCAGCCAGTGTTGGAGGCTGTGTACACACACACACACACACAGACACACGGCCTCGTCTGTCCTGACACACATACAGCTCTCCCATGCTTTTGTTCCACAGGGCATCTACTACAGAGCTCAGCCATAATACTCTTATTATAACCAGTGCACATGACATTTGACCTTATACCCACTAATACTAGCATACTCTAGCACACGCTATAGAATAAATATTCCACAATGCCATAAAGTCAGAGCGTAGACATGACAGCAGCAAGGAGTATTTGTGTGAGTGTTTCAATGCTACGTAAAGAGTCATTTTACCAACAAAACAGTTCATCATGTCACACAGAGGCCAAACAAACACCTTGGTCCAATCGATTTTCTGTTGTGTAAATCTCTGTAGGATTACAAAAGGTTGTACCAACTGTCTGCGGCCTGTAGATGTAACTTTATTAAATCCCCCTATTGTCCTGCAGCATAAAATTGAGATCCCATTTACAAGGTTTTTCCAGAACCTTAATATTTCATTCCCACAGTGCGTCGGAAAATCTAAACGTTTTCCCCTTCCTCCTGTCACAAATGTAGGGGAAACACGATTTTTTTGTCGCAAACAAACAATGCAGTGAGGAACAGTGAGAGCGAACCTCTAATGTTTGGCAGAAAGCCATCAGGAATACCTTGAAACCTACCCCCCACCCCCCCTTTTTTTTCTCAAAAACACATTTGCGGAGCATGCTATAGAGTGCATGCAATTGTTACATCCATTCCACTCTTGAATGCAGTCAATTTCTGACTAGATAAAGGGCTAAATGAAACTAGGGAGAGCGCACGGTGCACACCGCACCGCTTTATATAACCCGCGTTTGTGAGTGTTTGTGTAAGAGGGAGAGTAATAGAGGGCAGAAATTGCAAATGAACAAATGCATGCGTCGCCTATAGCACTCGCACAACTAAATGATTGTGTGTTTGAGGCAGCAGCTAAAATGCCAACCTGGTAATTATGAGCAGTAAAGCCTGCGTGTACACGCGTTTAAGAACAACATGCATGAAACTGAACACAGCAGTAAGTGACTTTCCATATACATAGCATGCATTAAACTGGTATCCAGTGGTATGCTTTCAATCACTCCCTTGTTTTCTGACACACTGAACTGCAGCCATCAAGTGTAACAGTGAATGAAAGTAAACCGGCCAAATTGTAGTGTTTTCTAAGGTCCAAGGGGCATCGCAAGGGTCCAGTCGTCAAACCTGAGTACTGTATGAGAAGATATTTATCAAATGAAAAAGCCT
The DNA here is from genome assembly GCF_036321145.2 of Pelmatolapia mariae. NCBI lineage: Eukaryota > Metazoa > Chordata > Actinopteri > Cichliformes > Cichlidae > Pelmatolapia > Pelmatolapia mariae. The sequence continues at coordinate 50,922,178 of NC_086241.1, read as the reverse complement.
TTTCACTGAATGTACTGCATTGATGTAGCTACAGACAAACCGTCAAGACAGGTGGGTTGGCTGAAAGCTTGGTCTTTAGACCTTCCTCTGCAGCCACCCACACACTCTTTCTCCCTTTATCTATTTTATTCAATAACAAACTTTACAATACTCCAGGCTTCACACAGGAAAAAAAGAGCACTCTGTTTTTACATCTCAATGATCACAAATTAGCCTATTATTTAATACTATTATGAGGACGTTATATTCTAACTGAGACTGTAGAACCATTATTCTGAGCATTATATGAGGGACATTTCTGTAAAAAACAAGCTTCTAAAAATAGTTTTCTAATTATTTTTGTCTCTAAAGGCGTCCAACAAACCTCCTCCTTGGTTCCTGTTGTCTGATAAGGGTCCCCAAGGGTCCTCTCGCTCCTTTCTTTGGTGGTGGGGATGGTGGTCACCCTCTCAAAAAAAATAATAAAATAAAATAAATAAAAAAACGCTGTCCATGTCATAGGATCTTGACGACACCCAGAGGTGACAGGAGTCAAAACTCATCACGCTCAGGAGGACCTCTGGCGCCAGGGAGCTACATGATGCGTGAGTCAGGGCAGAGGTCACAACGCCGCAGCCATGCCGCCTGGGCCTCACCTCCACTTCACATTGTCTAAGAGCTTCTGCTCCTCCAAGTCAAAATAGACACACACACACACACACTGTCAATATACTTTGCTCTTTTGTCTGCACTATCACAGCTTTTTCAGAAGTGACCTTTACACATATCTCTTTAGGATGCGTGCGACTTAATGTGTTGTATGCGAGTAGAAAATATGCTTTTATTAAAAATATCCGCTACAAACACTTCATTCTTGTACAAACATGGCGTGCTGGATTGCCTTCATACATTTATTTGTTTGCCTTCTCATAACGACTACCTACACACATCCAGGCACTGAGAGAAAACTCGGGAGAATGAATCATACTGAGCTCCACGCAGTGGCTTCACCCTGAGGTTACAATTGCTTTATAGTAAAGGGTACACTCGTCATCCTCCTTTACTACGATGATCAAAAAGACATCTTTAATTTGATTAGTTTCTATAAAACACAATTGTTTCTTTGACACAGTATTTATCAGTGCCAACCGCAGAAGAGCAGCAATCTGTGAAGCTTGCTTCAGAAAAAAGAAATTCACCATATAATGTGGCACAATTGCACTCACGGTCTATTAGAAAGTGAGATGTTCTCATTGGCTAAGGTTATTATTTTCTAATCAATTCACCATTTAAATGAAATATAAAATAATAGCAGCAATTATCAAACAGGCTGGTTTATTATAAAAATGATACATACTGCTTAGAGATTTGAATGAAAGTGCATATTTTAAAGTTGGGATGTCCATTAAGCCTGCACTGGATCAAAGCTTGGATGCAATAATCTGCCTTCTAAAGAGTCCAGGAGTTGTCTGCAGTACAAGAGGCAGTGACCAGGGATATCCTGGATTTCCAGACTCTTAATATCTGTCAGCTGTGCTTTATTGATGGCTTATGTCAAATGCCATTCTGACAGAGCTCATTAGGATGAAGGGGATCATCTAGGTAGAGGCAGGAGAAGGCAGAGCTGGCGAGCTGCCTGATCACTGTGTGCACGAAGCTCACCGCACTACCTAGAGGGTGATGTCTCTGACAGAAGTTAGCTGACAGGGCTGCATGTGTGTGTGTGTGTTAGTGAGTGAGAGATGCACAGAGGTGGGTGAGGGGGAGCACTGGGGTGCAAAAAGAAAGTATATGTGTATGTGTTGATGTCATTGCCTGAGTTACCGGGTGTCACTGAGCAGGTCCCTGTTTGTTTGATGCCAGGCCTCCAAACATAACTGACAGGCTGAGAGTCATCTCGCTTTCGCCACTCACAAATACTCAAATATTTATCCATGCACAGCCCTCTCAGTGCACTGCTTGGCATCAGCAGTCTTGTGCTACAAGGACAAGGCCCTGTGGAGACTTCGGAGACCTTGAGAAGATGAGTCAAATGATTTCCTCACTGGTTCCCGCTCTTGTCCGCTCCACAGTAAATATAACAGCCTCCAATAGTCTTTAAAAAAGAGACTAAGATTACTTTTTATTTGCAGGTGAGTCGTCGCTCTTACTATGCTTCTCATATCAGAAAAAGCACATTTTACACATCCCCATTCAGTGATTACTCTTTAATAGGCAGCAGCCTGTGTCTAATACTACCCTAAACAGCTGAATCCATATTTGCTATGGCCAGCAGCATTGCTGATGAGCTCAGACTGTTATGTGACATCTTAATATAATGATTAAAAATGCATGTTAGGAGGCCAAGCAGAGGGGTGCTCTGGGTGCTCCTGCCAGGGAAGATTAAATCATATACTTAACAGGCATGCTGGGGATTCGGGTCAATGTAAATGAGCGAACTGTAAAACATAAAATTCAGCAGTGGGTTTTCTAACAACCAAAGTGATAAGATCAGAGAAAAGAAGAGGACGATGATCAATAAAAAGTCTGGCTGTTAGCCTGCGCACGGTGAGCTCTAGTGACAGTGATATAGCAGTGCTAATTCATATCACTGGTGTCCGTTCAAGAAAAAAATTCCACATTTTAAGTCGGATAAAGATTGGATTCATTAGAGGAGGGCTACAAATGCTCTTTTTTAAACTCAATGCATTTGTTACCTAACTGTCAAAGAATGTGCCATGAGTTTATTTGGGGTCTCGTCAGCATCCAGTTTCATTAACATCCTGCCAAATGGTTTGGCACGCTGCAGCACATCAGCTCTGACAGGAGCAGAGAGGCTGAGCCAGTAAAACTCGAGACAGCGTTAATGCCATCTTATCTCTGAAGTTGTTTGTAGCCTGACCAAAAGCAATGCTGCGCCTGCTAATCCCATCAGCCGAAACACATGTCAATACAGGACCCGAGCTGAGCTGAGCTGCGCGGATCGATAACCTTTGCTCTTTCATTGCCAGCACATGTGATCATACACAGGTGGACACACAAACAGACCCTCAATTAAACAGAGGATTGCAGGCATTCATTTAAAACTTGAACACTGAGTGCAACCTGTTAAATTCCAGAAATATGAATTTACAGTGAAAACTGTCATAGTTATTTAGTCAAAGAGGGAAAGTTATGTTAAATCACACATTTTGTGTTGTTATTTAAAAAGTATAATTAAAGTATAATTGATTGAATGTTTATGTAATTATTTTTTACAGTAATATTTATTGTATTATTAATACTGACATTTAATGCTGGCCTTATTACATGCCCACATTTAACAGCCAGTAAATAACAAAATAAAACCCACACTGATAAGACATAATTGAGCAAATAGTTGCGATGGTTACTTAATGTTACAATTTTTGATCTGTTCAGTTTATAATAAAACATTCCAAACGAGCATTTCACTGAGTCATCGAGTTCATTCAGCAGGCTAATTTAAAAAAAATATAATCACCAAATTTACTAAAGTATTTGATCACATGGCAAAAATTACTTTTCATTGCTTTCACTCAGTTATTTTGCTAATGTAAGCTACAACAGAGGCTATTTTACCATCAAATGTGAAGCCTATATCTCGTTCCTGGCAATTAGTCAGCCTCCAACATATAAAGCGATGCTATTGTATACAGTATCTTTGCTTTTTTTTTTGCTTTTTATTTTTTTGCTTTTTTTTTGATACCTTGGTGGGTTCCTGAGAGTTTTTAGCATCACCATTTACAATGTTCCAAATGCTTTTAGAAACACTGACTGTCACGGCCTTGTGCTGAATAATACAGCTTTAGAGAGAGCAAGGGAATTTTCCTCAGGGCACAGGTGTGCTCTGATAGTCTCATAAGCCCCCGGCAGCACAAAGAAAGATAGCCGCTTTCTTGGTGAAAAGGAATATGGAGGCACAAGGTGGAGAAACAGATCAACAATGGCTTCTTCGTTTGGGTGTATTTGGTTTTGACCTTCAGACAGAGCTTCAAATAAATGCAACACCGAGGGGGAAATCAAAAATCCCGATGACCCTGAATTTCTACACCCTACGCGGGCCTGGAATGAATATGTGATGTTGAAAGATGTAATACATTTTCAAAAAAGCAGAGAGACGACGTGTGCGGGTAAGGCCTCTCCAGAACTGGCAGCACCAGCAGCCGCAGTCACTTCTTTTCATGTATTCATACACTTGAACACAGAAGTGCTGCAAACATAAACCTATAAATGACGATTTAAAAAAGCATAAGCATCGTACCTAAATGTACACGTCCTAATTGTCTTAACTAATCTTTTGGATAAGCTTAAATTGCTCACAACAGTATAGATATAGACATGTATTCTACATTTCAGTCTTTTCCACCGTGCTCATAACTTCTGTCTGCAGATCTGGCTGGATGGGACTGAGATGCTTGACGAGCAGTGATGGAGTTGACAAAGTAAGTAGTCAGACTGCTAAGTCAGGCATTCAGGAGAAAGGCAAGACACTTATGGATTGAGAGGTGAAGCTGAGGGAAGTGTTTGCTCAGGAAAATTCAATGAATCTGTCAAACAGAAAAAAAAGCAATCCAAAAAACAGTAATATGGGTTTTACAAGAAAATATAGATCTGTATAAGGGAGAAGGTGATAGCTTCATGCATATATACACAGCAAGTATGTCAAGAGTGTGCTTGGGAGAAATATCAGCATTTCAAATGGCAAATCTCCCAAGCAGGGATGCCTACAGGGAGGTGGGGGCTCAGAGAAATCCTGCCTGTCCTTGTGTGTCACTTACCAGCCACAGGAAAAGACTTTTTTTTTTTTTTTTTTTTTTTTGCTGATAGCGCAAAGTGTCTCCATGAGGCTAATGCTTTATGTCAGATTCTATACTAACTGGCACATTAGAAAGAGAGGATCCACCTTTACTTTCCCCCATAAAAGCATTTTCCTTTTGCTACAACACTCAACCACAGTAAGGGTTTTTTTTTTAAGTATCGACACAGTTGAGAAGCTGATGACTAGGTTCTTAGTAGGTAGTAGAAGGGTATTGTAAAATCCTCTGCCATTCGCCCTGTTTTGTGTATTTTCTCTCCGTTTTATTATCTACACTTCAGCAATGAGGAGAGCTAGACAAGTGAATTGATGGGAGGGTGGAGCGGGGTAGAGGGTTTGGGAGACGGCGTGGGGGGTGGAGGGGGAGACGAGGTAAGGAAGAAAAACAAAACAAAAACAGACAAGGAGTGCCAGGCTCTGGAAACTGGCATGCTGCAGTTGTATGTCAGTCACCTAGCAACAAGTCCTCCCCATCACTTACCCCCCGCTTCCCCATCTCCCGCTGCGCTCTCTAATTCAACAAATCTGCTGAGAATGTATGGTTGCTGCTCTAACAAAACGTATTCTGTGCTGGCGGCTAAGGATGTGGGCCTCCACTGAACACGCCACTCAGCTGCCCATTGACCACCGGGGCCTTTCTCTGCACACACTAAGGAGTGAGGGACAAAGACCCTGAAAGCAGGGGCAGCTCCACAGAGAAAACATTTGCTTGTAATTGTGTTTGACTGCATAATGAAAATGATGTTCTTTTTTAATTTGGGCTTGTTAAGGCCACAACTATTTTCCTCTGGTCACCTGATTATTATAAAGAACCAAACCCTCACTTGCCCTATGGGGCGCAGAGGGGGGAAATATTGAAAACGGTCCAAAGACCTCCCCACTCTTTACTTTAACCCCTCTTGTGTTTCGAGTGTTCACTGGTAAAAACATAAATATGTAGACTCTGTTCATTACAGGATGGGAGCGTATGCTAGAATGAGTTCCCCCCTTTTCTTTTTTTCCCTTCCTTCTAGAGAAAGGATAATAACAGCGAGGCACACATAGGTGCGCGCACATACACAAATGGGAGCGCAGCCATGCTTGCCCTGAGTTGTGAAGCATTGAGAAGGTTAGCATTCCTGGTCCTACTTCAGTAAAACAGACCATTAGTGGGAGCATCGGGCTAGCACCCAAAAGAGTGCTTCAATGGGCACATTCACATCCAGTGATTATTTGCACTTTTTAGCCCCCAATTTCCTGTTTTATTTATGTGTGCGTTTCCACATTCATTTGGCTTTCCTCTTTTTCTGCTCACTGCTCTCCTGTGGCAAAGGTGAGGAGCATTCAGGTGAATGTTCAGGCTCGGATAGAGAACATTTACAACAGCTTTTGGTTTAATTATTGTTTATGAAGGCTGCACTACACTATATTTTTGTGTTTTGTTAAAAAAAAAAAAAAAAAAAATTCTTTGAACACTATTATGTCCTTTTTTTCACCTGGCCGTGTTACATATGATTTATGTCAGAGAATCTTACGCATCTTTGAATCCCTGAAGGTTTCCATTCAGCCTCCCTATGGACATTTATTCAGTGATTTAATTGATTCAAGCCAGGGTCCTGTATTCACAGTCATCCCCAGGAAACTCCTCGGTAAAGCATGAGTCTTCTAAGAGGTCACAGGTAAGAAAAATAAAGGGCTGACCTCTGCTCACTGATATTCAAGCATATATACTGGTTTTCTGTCCTGTAGGCCTGACTGCCACGTTGGCTCGTGTGACCGTGACGGTGGCCTTCCTAACAAACTGCAACACCCTCTGAGGTCGCACCTTTCTGCAAGTGCAACCTCAGAGTCATCTCTGTTATTGAATCTCACAGCATTTATAGAATTAGGTGGATTATGAGAACATCCTCCGGCACGCTTTCATAATCCCTCCAGGCACAGCTAACAATTCAGGTGGCTTTCACTGCTCTCCTGATTATTTTCACGTATACGATCAAAGATTTGAACTAGAAAATTCATTATTAAAACTAATGCAGCCTAATGCACCAACACTGCTATTAATTGTGTCTTCAGTCGGTGCACTAATATCAGTGAGGCTATACTAATTACTAAAAGCATCTTTCAGTAAAACACAATAATTGTCCCCTCAGTTTCAACAACAACTGAACATTACAAGCTTTAAAGTACTGCGGCACTTTTATCTTACACTGTAACATACATAAATACACATTACACATAAAAAGGAGAAATGCTAAATGCCTGACAAATCAAAGTGCTTTATTATGTCCTGTAAATTTACTATTACCATAAAGCAGTCCACCTCAATGAGCGCTGAATTACACTGAATTGCTTTTTGGAGCTAGCAGTATTAAAAGGATTACCATACTGGCATAGAATACAGCACATTTAATCTGTACAATATGCAGATTTGTCGCTTGGCAGAACATCAATATTCAACACATTTAATCATTTTAATTTTGGTCATTTTTCAAGTAATAATGCTAAATATTACTCTGGGTCTCGATTCTAAAATGTGAGCATTTCCTTTTATATCAGTGTAGTTAAACAATTTAAAGTTTTAGCCAGGTAAAACAAGCAATCCGAACAAATCACCCCATTCCTTAAAATTAATGTCAGGAGCTTTTTGTGTTTCCTTTTTTTAAGAATGACATTTTAGGGATTATCCATGCAAATAACTGCCAGATTAAATGATCCTGAAAATAAGCGTTAAGCTAGACAACACCTAAGCCTAATTCTGATCAAATGACTGAGTTTATTTTGCACTAAATGATGAGATAAATTTCCTCCTCAAGGTGGAAGCCCTTTGAGATTCAAAGCAAATCTCCTCTGTCCTCCTAACTTGTTGTTGGGACCGAGCAGGTGTAAAGACTGAATAGTCTGAGGGGTCAGATGGGACTGACTTACGTCGAAGGATCCTGTCAGCCTGGAGTGGCTAGAGGGTCTGCGGTAACACCCCTCCCACTGAAGATTAACAAGTTTCAGCGCCACATTGACGAGGCTCTGCTTCATTTATTGTTTTTTTCCCCCCTAAGTGTCAACAAGTGAGCATGTCTGTCTGTGTGTATTTTCAGGACTTTCACCATAAGGACCCCACCTTTGACACCAATTAAAGAGATTATGTCTTAAGATGAGAGGAAAGCTATAGTTGTGTGTTACGGCAAGTGATTGCTTTTGACAAGGTCACAGGGTACCGTGCAACAGTGCGTGACCCCAACAGGGCGGAGATGGGAGCAAAGAAAAAGAAAATAATTACTTTTTTAGACACTGAGACGTATTAATGTAACAGTGACAAATACTTGGCCTGGAAAGTATGAACAGCAGTATGCTATAGGGGCAATAAAAAACCAGTAATGAACTCTTTCTGAGGGCTTATAGCAGCAGCTCTCTTCTCAAATAGCCTTTACACGTCAGCATAAGAAGACTAGAATTGCAAAAATGATTAGTTTTATTTCAGAAAGAATGGCAGTAACTTTATATATCTTTATCATAATTTGCTTTAGCTTCAAATAATGCTCCAGAGTGCAGAATATCACACCCTGCACACTGAAGAAAATTGATCAAATTGTGCTGGCACGGGTTTTGAAGCAGCAGGTAGACTAATGCATTTGCTGTAGCAGCTGAAAATGTGTCATGTACTCCTCACGTAGATATGAAAACTCATCTGGTATCTTATTCATACCAGGCGTGCAAAAATGACCATCATGTAACAGAAACTGTAAATAGCATTGTCGCACTGGCTTTTCCATTTGCCAAAGAAATCAGTGAAGTACAAATGAAGCTAAACTTGACTTGCTATGAATAAAAGAGGCAGCTCTGATTCTCCAAAGACAATAGGTAGGGCTGGTGAGCATGACATGATGGACCGACTTTAATAGATTATTTAACCTCTGTTATGCGCTGTGATCTCCCTCCTTAATGATTTGCGTTTGTGTTTTTTTAACCTTTCTTATTGCAGTCACTAACGCTTTTTTGTATTTAAAAAATGTGCTTAATGTTTTGTTTTGCTTAATTTCTAGCTATAGTTTTGTTATTATGATTATGCAATTTGTCCCAGAGGTTTTACGACAGCCTTAAAGTGTGGAAAATGAACATCATCATTAATAAACTATCTTAAATAATCGATAAGACGCGGATGTTCATTGTATTTGCGTGGGCTGTTAATTTTTATGACTTCCACGGAATCATTTTTGTTATTTAAGAAAGTAGTATTCTTATTATTGATTAGAAATAAAAAGCTTTCGGGATATTTTATAATGAAAAACATTTTTTAGCTAGGTTATTTATTTATTTAGTACTTTTTAAATGGATGAAAATAAATTATAAAACTGAAGGACATTATTATAAAATGATGGTAACACTTTAGAAAAATATATGATATAGTTCCAAGTCTGTAATGGCGTTTTTACTTTACAGCTGTCTAGTTTTTCAAAGGGTGACAACGACGATAAGATGTTATAAAAATGTAGCCCAACCATCTAATTTCTTCTTTAAACATGCAACAGAGGAAATCAACTATATAAGCTTGACAAGCAAAAGAAAAAAATCATTGTTGTGTAATTAACTTTTAAAGAGTCTTAAAGTCAGAGCACCTTGAGGAGCTGTGTGCTGCAAAGCCTGTGTGCTAGCTAAGATCATTTCAGAGAGTTTTTAATAGTTTCCGATGTCCTACCTTGATGTGGAGGGCAGGTTCATCCTGACTCAAGTTTTGTGCCAACAGGAGGAAACTCATCGGCCTCCTCCTCCCCGTCTGTACTCCCCCCACCTCCTCCTCCTTCTTGTTGTTGTGTGTTTTCATGTTAATTGGCAGCAGTTGAACTGTGAGCCGTAAATCAAGAAGTGCACAGTGTATTAATGAGTCGGACCACCCAGGAAATCTATTTTCTCCGCACTTTCTTAGCGGACAATAAGAGGATACTCGAGTCTGCCATGCTCCGAAAACCATGAATGAACATTCACAAGAGCAGTGCTCCTCTGCTGCCACGTTTCAGCTAATGGCTGCTATAAGTATTTCCTAAAAAAAAAATAAAAAAATAAAAAAAAGTGAAGTATTGCAAACAATAACAAATCATTTGTGGAGGGGGATTATATGTATTTTTATACTTGAGCTTGGAATCAATTAAAAGCCCTCATTTCTGAGAAAAAGTCCTTTATAACGCTGTTAAAGGTTTGAGCATTTTGCAGATTATTTCACCCATAATAACTTTTTTTTCTAATAAAGAGCAGGAGTTATTAATGCCAAAATTTTGCAGAAAAGTCAACTTATGGCAGGCTTTATGCAAAAAAGAAGGAAAGACATTTCCCATTACAAGTCCTTTTTAAAAATCCACCTAAAAAAGAAAAAAATTCTTACTATAAATAAATGTTTTTTTTTTCTCCATAAGAGTGGATCCTCAGAACTGAAAGTAGTACTATAATTGTCTTCCATTATTAAACCCCACAAAGCTAGACCATTGGCTACTAAAATACCAAGGTTAATCTTGATTAAATGTCTTTCCAGGGCACAAAAAGCATGTTTTACATAAAACATCCTTCAAGGGGATTAAAGTATGATGTTGGAAAAAATATATATAAAATATTGCTGATGGCAAGGCCAAGCATCCCATCTCTCAAATGAAAGGTATCAAAGAGATTAAAGAAAAACCATTACAAATCAACATACCACTAATATGCCTGCATCTGCCCTATTACCCCCTCCCTTTCCTCCCCCTCCTCCTCCTCCCCGATTCAAGTCACAGCAGCAAGAAAAAGCTGCAACTTTAATCTTTACTCAAAGTACATTTTTAAGATTTCACATGAATGGTTATTAGTGCATATGCAGTACTTTACCATTTTCCGTTTTGGTGACAGGCATTCATTGTAAAACACAAGTTTCAGAGTCTTTTAGAAGCAGCTTACAGGCTAAGTGCTGTTTGACAAAAGGGCTCTTTCTGTAGGTCTCTTACATAAAAACAGCCTGTGAAGGTGAATATTAACTATAGGTTGATTCTACCCTTACAGTTTACTTGAAGCTCTTCTGATCTTTTAACGTTAACCGTTATCAGAGCAAACAAGTCCAGTTAATTCAGCTGGTATAAATGCTTCCACACAACCAGCTGCATCAAGGCTTCCCTCTCTTCTTTCCTCTACTGAGCAAGGAAATCCTCCTGCAGGCTGAATGCCCCTTACTGGCGACTTTTGTTCTCTCACACTTACCCCACACACTCCAAATGTAACATCCTTCTTGCTGAGAGAGAGAAAAAAACTATTTCCTCTCACACCTGTTGATGAATTGTGTTTGTGTACAAGGCTCAGACCGAGCTGTAACACGTGTCTATACAAACTGCACATGCCCAAAATAGTAGTTTCCTCACATGGGTAGTGGTGAATAGGGAAACCCTTTTCACAAAAACAGCAAAGAGGCTTGAGGCCAAATTACAGTAATCGTCATTGACAAACAGAAAATAATTCCCAGTTTGGGCAGGAAAGTCATAAGATGCCTTAATAACCTTAGCAGAGGGGAAAAAAGAAGCTGTTTGTGCTTTGTGGGTGAATGGTGCTGAATCCTTGCCCAAACCTCATGAACCCATGCAGTCTCATTATGCTAAGAATATAGAAGAACAACATAGGAAGTCAGCTTTTTTCAAGTGCGTATTGCAAGCTGCAGTTTTCACAATTTCAGAAAAAATATATGATATAAACCTGGAGGAATGGCTTTTACACACACTCCGCACACCCCACACCGCAGCTGTGTGTGTTCAAGTAAACTACTTAGATACCATGGAGCACGAGTAATATCAACTTTTCTTCTGGGCAAAAGTCAAGGAAATCTGAGAAAGCTTCTTGTCTAATTAAAAGGGAAAAAACTGTTTTTCTTGCTTGTTTTTTAAAACCAGTATTAAGCTTTATCTTGGTATAATGATGATATAGCAGCTACAAATGACACGCTGAAGAAAAAGAAACAAAAGTAAAGGCAATGTTTTGTTTTTTTCTAGGAAGTTAATGAAATTTATAGACTCCTTCTCTTTATGATGCTGTTGCCAATTCCAACTAAAAGAGTACTGAAAAGAACACACGGTATGAAGCTACAACTATGTTGTGACCTTACTATTCAGGAAAAAAAATCATACTGACATGCATGCAGTCATCAGTTATAGAAAACTATATAGGCTGAAACCAGTATGGGTTATTCAGCAATTTCATATTCAGCATTTGGATAAGCTTTTGTTCTCTCACCATGAAGCTAATTAATCTTAACAAATAGAGAGAATTTCTCCATCATTTGCTTTCAAAGGCAGGAGTTGGAGCTCTCGCTAAAGAAACTTTATGTGATTTTTGGTATGAAAGAAAGTGCACCGTTTTTGTTACCAAAAAAAAAAAATCTGATGATGATGTGGATTCAACTGGGCTTTTTAAAATTTTGAAGCCTAAAAAGCCATAGAAAATGTGGGAGAGTGATATCAATTCATCCAATAGCTAAATAAGAAATAAAATAAAACTATTCAGATCATTGATAAGTTAGGCAGCAAAAGTCTTAAATGCTTACTTTGAAAACATGCACGTTTGTCGCCGGGCTGCTCAGCTCCTGACCTCCTCTTCCATTCTTGTGTCTGCTTATTTAGTGAAAAAAAATTTGCTTTGTGTTACGTATTCATGTTTCTTCAGAAAAAGAAGAGCGGCAGGGTGAGAGATAATGCCCAAGGAACCGGGGGCCACTCGTGTGTCACATAACATAACTCCGTGCTGGCGTAGGACATACTGCTACAGACGCTTACAATGGTTTTCACACAACAGAACACAACAAACAATGGAGAGCGACAGTTCAAGGTTTTAATCATGGACACAGATTCACACAGAACATTATGTGACTGTGATTTGTTCCTATCAGACCTTCTTTAACCAGAAGATACAACATAGTTCAATACAGTACAGCTTTAAGTTTTGGATTTAAGTGCTGATCCATAGGCTGTGTTGGTTAAATGATCTGTGGTCAAACAAGCAGGAACAGAAGAGCCCGGGTCCTTCGCTCGGGAAAGATTCCGCCTTTAAATCAGCAACTTAGCTCAGCACCACTGTTGGTTGAGGTGAAGTTTAATGATGGACCAAGAAAAAATGAGAAGCACAAACCCTAGCAAGTTTAGGTAGAGGAAATATGCTTTATTAAAACAAACCTCCACAAATCAAAATATGCAAAATAGTCTGCGATGGCGGACCTCGCTGAGCTGTTGCACCTGATTGCTTTAAAGGAAGCATGCCCCCAACAGGAGCACAGAGTATTGCAAAATATGTTGACTACTCCCAGTCAGCCGTGTTTAACATTTGGACCAAGCAGAAACTAAATTGAAAGGCTATAAAATATATATCTGGAAATTTCACACATATAAAAGATGTAAGCGCAAACAAACAGATTCTCCTCTACTCATTTATGCTACGGGGTCATGTTAGCTAAAGTTCCAAAGGAGATGGCAAGCTTTACCTCTACAGTAAATGCACAGATGAACAATTACATTTTGGACATTTTTCTCATTTCCCTGAGCAAAGAGCCTTAAAGCTTTCCATCAGGAAAGGCATAACGGCTCAATAACACAGCCAGCAAACAGTCCAGATCTCAACTTCAGTAAAAATTTAAGGTGGAAATTGAAAAATAGTGAATTTGCCCACCCACCATAAAACCCTGAATGGTTGCAACAAAGTTCAATTTCCGGGATTCAATTTTTTTTCACTCCAACATCAAATTAATCTACTTGCTCACCATTTCTCACCATTTTAGACAAAGCTGAAAGGCAAAACCAACATGCTGGATTTCCTTCTTGAGAGACTTGTATAATCATTTCCATTGTTTCAACTGACAGCTCTCTTGTTAGAGCCATGCTTCCTTTCATTACATCAAGCACAACAACTCACTGTGGTCTGCAAACACTCTCTTTTAACTGCAGACTATTTTGCAGATTTAGATTTGTCTATATTTGTTTTAGAGAAAAAAAATTAAAAGATGTTCCGACTGTTTTTCGTTTACTGGATTTGGGGAAAAATGTGTCATTAACTAAAATTACTATATTTATTCAGAGTAAATTTCATGCATCAAGAATGTTCAGTTATTGATCAAAAAGGAAAAGTTTTGTGATTTGTTTAGTCGTTACTAGTAAAAACAGTCAAGTGAGCATCTTCTAAGTGTGTTGATTGCATCATTTTTGCCAGGGGTTGTACAGCTCATGTGATTCCTCTCTATCAGCAACATGTATTTAGGGCTTTAAAACATACACTTAAAGCCCCTATAAATGCCTGTTAACATTCAACATGAAGGCAATTTCAAAATCACCTTTGCCGAATACACTGTTGGCATAGAAACAGTGACTTGTCAACACTGGTCCAGTGGAAAAGCTGCAAGAGTTGACCCTGCTGCTTTGTAGACTTACAGTGAATATTACTGCTGTGACTCCATTTACTGGCCTGGTTCCTTTAAAAATGGGATTTACTACTTCTAGTCCATGATGTAAAGGGGAAAAAAATCCTGACTAAGCTAATCAGAAACAAAACTTGTATGCAAAGGCAAAAGCACCAAAAATAAACCATTTAGTAGCAAACTAAGAGGAGTTTTACAGTTTAGTAGCTGCAAGTAGGGGCAATACGTCAAGAGCCAGATACAGTTGTGGTCAGAAGTTTACACAGACTCACCAGAGGAATGAATGTTACGGTAATTTTGTGCTTTAATGGTTTCCTTGAGCTGTTGTTTTTCCAGGTGGAATAATTGTACAGCATATATCTTTAGTGACTTTAAAAAACAAGAATTGGGTGTACAAGTTTGACCCCAGGTGTATCTCTCTAATACACCTGCGGTCAAAATTTCGCATATAGGTTCAAATATATAAGCACATTTGCAGTAATATTTGGTTAAATATTCCTTAGCAAGCTGCACCTTGATCAGATGGTTTTTGTAGCCATCAACAAGCTTCTGGCATAATCCAGGCAGGATATTTGACCACTCTTCTTGGCAGAAATAGCAGAGTTTATTTACATTCATTAGTTCATTTCTGGGATCACTGACCTGTTGGAACACCCAATTGTCTACCTGTTGAGTTGAAGTTGAAAAATTTGAAGGTAGTACTCCTTGCTTCATTATTCCATCAACTCTGTACAATGTACCAGCACCACTGGCATCAAAACAGCCCCAGAGCATGATGCTATCACTTATATGCAGCACCCTCTCAGTACAGATGATGTAAAACTTGGTTCACTGTAGACAGTGATGCTGGTGTTTCCGCATATTCAATTCATGACAGGCTTGAGCTTTGTTGGTTCCTTGGTTGTTCCTGAAGGTCCTAACCAATTTTTTCTCATCTGAGGGTGATTGATTGAATTTTCCTCCAAACCTTGGCTGGTTTGTGTCATTGACATATGAGAATAACTTGTACTTATATTAAACTATTTAATTGATGATCCTGGAAATGCCAGTTGTTTAGAAATAGCTCCAAGAGACCTTCCCAACATATGTAAATTCTCTATTTTAGATCTTCACTGAGTTGCTTGGACTTTCTCACTGCTCTGAATTATGATCAGTCCGATGAGTGCTGTCAAACAAATCATTTCATGTTGGCAAAGAGAAAGAACCAGCTCTAGTCAATTCTGAATACTAAAGAAAGGCATCATAGAATTTTCAGCACCAGTTATAAAAAGATGAGTGTATGTATATATTTGAGCCTCTATGTTTACAATTTGACTCTGTGTGAATTAGAGAAAATCCAAAATAATTTCAGACTTGTGCACGCAATTCTTATTTTGTTAAAGTCATTAAAGAAGTATGCTGTACAGTCATTTCACCCTGGAAAAAATAGTTCCAATAAATCAATCACCACCTCTGCACCTCTATAAACTGGCAGGACATATATTTATATATACACCTTCATAGCCTTATTCATATTACTCAGTTTTGTCTTAAAACTTGTTATGAGATGTTTTCTAGAAAAGAAGACAAAACTAAACCACTTCAGGTGTTTCCCTTAGTCTGGCTGGCCCTGATGATGCTGTCTTTTATAATTTCATTAAAACCTGTGAACTGAATTTCACAGGTTCATACAGCTCAACTGCCTTTATCTGAGCCTTAGGCCTCTGAAGTGTCCTTGCATACCTGCAATGTCTGTTTTGTAGAAAATGTTCCTGTAGTGTGATAACAAAGAACTCAATAATAGAGTTTGAATGACAACCTTTTTTCATGATTTGCGGACTACAAGAGTAAAACAGTCATCACACACCTCTAACACGTTACTAAATCGGTTTTGTGTGGATTTTTTTTTCCAGCTATGTTGTTAACATGTCTACGGACCAACTATTTTAAGTTCCATAATAACTTATGAATTTCCATCTTTGTCTTATACTGTATTTAAAATTATACTTACATAACAGTTTGAAAAGACTGGATGCTGAACACGCCGGGAGTGAAACGATGAATGACTACTTGTGTTTTGGAGATGTAAACCAAACTGAATAAATGATTTAGTGAGGGTGGATAATTACAGTGATCGACAAATGCGTGGCAACTAATGCTTGCTTGACATGCTCTGATTAGCCCTCGTTTTAGCTGAAACCACGGAAGAGGAGGATGACTGGGTCCTGGGGGAGGAGAAGAGCAGGATCAAGATGAGGTGAAGTTTATAGACACGGATGAAGTGAAGTGACGACATGCAAGAGGGATGACTCAATCACCCACTGGCTGCATGCTACCAGAGGTCAGACAGCATGCAGAGGAGATGGGGGAAAAATGTATGAAAAAGAGACTAAATCCTTGTGACATTATCTGTTTCTTTCTTCTTCTTCTTCTTTTTTTAAGCAATTAATCATTGGGGATCCACTGAGACAGCATGATGACAAGAACCGCATGCTCAGATTTCTAATTTACTGCAGCTCAATGACAGATAGGAGAGCATGCTGGATATGAGAAAATCTCCAGTCAGGTACAAAAAGAACAAATGTTTGATATGAATCATGCTGACATATTTTCACAGTAAAGAGCAGTTGGGTCTTACACACATGGAGTGTGGCTGGTATGGATTGACACAAGACAGTGATGGAAGGTTAGGACAAGCTATTATATTTGCTCCTGTCAGGTCTATAATTTTGCTCCCCATATCTGAAAGTTTCCATTCCATGTTGGTCCATTTGAAGATGCATGGTTTGCTTCTGTGAGACAAGCCCACTACCTGATACACTCATTTTGCATAAATCATCACATCTAAAGAGGAACAGACATCAGCAAAGAAACCAGGACATCCATGATTGCAACACCACTAAGGCGAAGATGGCTCATTAGGGCCTGTCCCAAGTCTCCACTCATTTCATTTCATTGTTCCCTCATGCTCACGGTCAAATGCCATCAATTGTTGCACTTCACTTGTCTGCCAATCAAACACATTTTTCCTAGCTGTTGGAGTCTTCCAGTCCTGCAGCCAACCAACCATGCCAAGGCAGGTGTCTATCTCATTGGACAGAAGCCCATGTGGGTTCTTGAAATGCAACATTTTCCTTCTAAAATCAGAAGAGGTCCCCAAGTTTCCTGTTTTTGATTGTTGGCATTGAAAATGCTGCCTGTGGAGGACATTTTTACAAATTCCCAATTTAAAACATTAGATTAAAAAAAGTAAATTGCATTACATCAGTGTAACTTTGATTAGATGCAGGTATGGTAATGCTGTAAAGTCAGCATGGCATGTAGTCTACAAGACTGTGGAGCTCTCCTTCTGCTCCTTCTCCTGCTTTTTTTAATCTAAATAAATAAAATGTGTTTTACTTACCAAAACACACTGTCTGCATCCTTCAAGTTTAGCAAAATTGTTAAACACAAGCGGCCTTCCTCTTCACTGCCTTTGTTGCCGTGCGGCTGCTGCCAACTGCATGTTGGAGGCTGGGCATGTGTATCCTTATGTAAGTGCACAAACTGATACAGAGCATGACGCCAAAGAGAAGAGTCACTTTCACCTATATATAAAGCAAATACGCATCCAAGTCATGGTCATTTTTTTGCTCAAAATCAGCAAAAATGTTGACAAATCAACCAACTAGGCATCATTTGCAAGGTATGAGATGTCTCAGTCATTTTGCTAATCCCTTGTAGCTGTGAAACAACTAGTCAGCCACTTGCCAGACGAGTTATTCTGAGACAGGGTTTTTTTTTCCCTCCCCTTCCACACAATGAAATATGAATAGAAGTGGTGGGGATAGTTGGCAGCTGTCAACAAATTCCACAGCTTCCCGCCACCATCGATCAATCAGTCCCATATCTGAACCACAACTGTGCTAACCCGTTGGCTAGAACTGACATTAATCCTAAACCTTCCAGTCAGCGCGAAGGAATAACAGGATATAAGGTGGTGGGAGCGAATGCTGATACAGGCACTAAAGAGGAAAGGTGCCAATGCTAATGAGTGTATCTGTGGCTCTTTAACGAGCCCGATTTGATGTCCTAATTTACAATGAGCTGTGTCTCAGGGGCGCAGGATAATGAGCAGGACCGGGATTCCCAAGGCAGAGGCTTGTGTAACCCATCTCATGCAGGGGACAGTCACTCCCACAGAGTGTGAGTGAGAGACAGACAGTAGCACAGAGAGCAGGAAGGACATATTCCATGTCTGTAGGAGAGAGGAGGGTGTGAGAGAGGTGGGTGGGGAGGTGGGTGCATGTCATCCCTGCCTGATATGATTGTTTGTACACACCAATCATTGAATCGCTGTGTCCAAGTGAGAAAAGCTTGTGTTCTCCGTGACAAACTGACCTCGGGCAACAAGAGCACTCACAGAAAGAGGAAATGGAGAAGGAAAGCATGGCGGGTGGGGGAGAAGCAGCAGGTTTGGAGAACAGATACCAAATATTGTAGACTGTGATAAAACAATACTCTATTTTCTCACTTTCCTTTCTGTGCTTAAATCACACAAAATTTTGCATTGAAAATTTTATACTGAGCGGCCCTGGAAAAAAAGAAGAAAAAATCTGATTCTAGTGCACTCTGAAGCAAATTAACAAATGTGGAGCTCAGTGACCTCAGTGCAGAGACCATGCACACACAGTATGCAGTGCACCCTACCACCCCCACCTCTTACTGCTGCGTCTGCATGGCTGCATTAGTCAAGCTCTGATGGGTTTTTCCGCCATGAGAAGCAGAGCATGACATGCGCTCAACAATGGCAGGCAGATGACGAGCCAGCTCCATTTGATGATGGCCTCTGCCGCAGCGGCCGCTTTTTTTGATGTGGAGGAATACAAGGGCAACGTGATTCATTATGGGTGCACAGGTGGCCCGAGATCTAATGAGTCACATTTTGTGCAGTTCAAACAGCTCTCCGAGAGGAATGCACATGCTTAAAAACAAGCGCGTATCAGAGCTCTCGTTGCCACTTTTGCTGCAGAGGTATCAGCTGCTTTTCCTCATGTCGGGAGGACAGATTTCATTCTACAAATTTAAAAGGAGCACCACAATAAGCTTCCGCAATCCTACCAATAACCTGCAGTGTCTATTGCTGATATTTGGATTATACATCTGCTCCTAGTTTCTAGTTAAACCTTTAAACCTCCCAGCATTAAATTCTGCTTAAAAACATTTTAAAAATACAATTGCTGAATAAACAGTTTTTAATCAATCAGATTTCAGAGAACTGTGCGTCACAGTTCTAAGTGTTTCTGCTGGCCTCTCTAATCAGTCTTGGTTATTAACACTGCCCCCCTCTGGCTAGTTGGCACTCTGATTAAGACATTGTTTTGCATTGTATGTACTTTCTAAACGATCTAATTTATCTATGGCACTGGAAAAGTCTAGAAATTAGAAATCATATTCTGTCTTTCTCATAACAATCATTTAGACAAAATATTAATAGTTCTTCCTTCTATGGATATTATTTGGGAAGCATGTTCTAGCTTGTTTGAGCGTGCTAGTCAATTCATCACAGGAGCCACAACAATCCAAATTGTGCCTGATCTATTAACTGCTTGCCACTGAGCACCATTTGAACGTTTGACCTTCTAGCACAGCTCCTGACATTATGTTGACATTTAAAGTAATCCCTCCCGCGGTTCTTAATCCCAGTTGTCGTGGACTGGCCTGGCCATTCTCTGAGATCAAGCCCCTTACAGTACATGCTGCTTTCACCACACCCCGGCAGAAAAGGCGTTGAGAAAGAAACAACTTTGACACTGCCAGTCTGCGACATCCTTGTGCTTTGGAGATCACAGCTCAAAGCATGTAGCAATACACAAACTGAGGCATTAAGTTGAATGTACACTGTCATTACACTTTGACAGAGCTAAGGATTAGATTTTCCTAAAAAAATAAATAAATACCAGGCAATATTCAGAGAATCCAGATTAACAACACATACAGCTGTTGTGAAGGCATCTCACATCTGGATGAGGAAAACACTGGGTTTCATGGACACACAGAAAAAAGAAAAAAAATGATGAACTCATCTGATTTTCTTTTATTAAGCATGTTGTTCCCGATTTTTCGTGTAACCCTTCACTTTCACAGCTGAGACACCTTTTAATAAAATGTTTGGCATTACATAATCTAACTGCAGGGAACGTGTCATTCGGACAACAGGCCCCGACAGATAAAAGTGATTAAATGAGAGGTACAAGATGACAACCCATTTATTTAGTAATACATTCTGCAAACTAGAAATTTTATTCAAACTTCAAAGGCTAAAAAATGAAAGAAAGGAGGGAGGGAAATAGGTGGGGGGGAGGGGGGAAGAAAATTTGAGTAGCAGGGAGAAAAATGCATCTATTCACAAGCAAGGAATGCAATTTGTTCAATCGACAACACAAATAGTACAATTTAGTTCAGGGAGCAAAGCTTTTTTTTTCTTTTCTTTTTTTTAAACACATTTCTTTTTTTCCCGCCATTCCTTTGGAGCTAGAACATAATACAAAATATACAGTTATTGAACTTTGTAAAATCACTCACAGAGGCCTCTGAGAAGCATTTGAATCAACACTGACAATACTTAACTACAGCACTCTAAAGCTATTCTTGAATGTAATCATAAATAGAGCAGACATTAATGTATGTATGCACATTTTGAATGCTTACGAGGTTACCATGTTAAAACACTTGCATTTGTTGAAAGTATGACATCATCTGCAGTGGAAATTAAATAAGCTTTCATGACACAGATTTGATACAGTAACATGGAGAGAAGAAAAACCAAACAAACCTGCAAAGGTTGAAAAGTTCTAACTGGTGACAACCCGGCAAAGTCACTTTGCTGATAGCTTAAGTACCTTAAAATGGACAGATTTCATTTTCTGAGAGTGTAATGTTAGCAGCATTACTCCTCCTCGTAGTGTTTTGTTGGACAAGTACTTTAGGGGGGCAATGTGAGTTTGGGTAAGGCAAATCGGTGAGCTTATTTATGAGCTGAGAAAAAAAAAGAAAAGAGAGAAAAAAAAGGTCAAAGCGAGGCTCAGCACGTCCTGTAAGGGGACGAATAAACCACCACCACTAAGGGTCACACAGTAAACGCCACAACTGAGGTACATAAATATGCACAAGAGGGCGCAAGCTTTTAAAATCTCTTCAGCTTCTGCCAGGTAATCCTCTGTACAAGAATATACAGGATGCATTCCAGGCAACCAAAGTAACTCTGTAAATAGCTCTATAATCTTTTTTTTTTTTTTTTTAATACAATAACAATTTTCTGAAAAGAAGAAGAAAACAAAAGCTGATTATATAGAGGATCAGTGCATATGACTCGTCATGTATAGTCACACTTATTTTCTCACACACCTCACGTTTAAAACCCTGAACTCAATACAATTACAGATTTGAGCTAAGTGAGCATCACACAAGTGCACGAGAAGCTGAAATTACACGGGTGAGTGTTTGAGGGCATTGGCTGGGGTTGAGGGGGAGCTTTACAGGACAAGGCTGATAGTGTTCCTACTTACTAAAACAGGTTGTCTTTTCCAGTAGTTTCTTCAATCGTTACTCTTATTTGTTAACATCAGCACAATTCAGGCAAATACTGTACATGAGTATAACCTTATCCCAATCAAACAGACCAGTGTTAAAGTAATGGGCTCTAGGGAAAAAAACAATAAGGAAAGGCTCTAATTAAAAGTAACTGCTGAACTAAAGACAAAAACACTTACTATTGAGATCACGAGGTATTTAAGGTAATGGAAAAATAAAAAACAATATATGCTTGGAATAATTTTTGTTCAGGTTTTGGGGGAAATAACAGGGGTGCAATGGAAATTTGCAATAGTTTAAAACATGCACATGAGGACAAATTATAGACGGGCCACTCTTAGTATCTCACAACATTTCAGCTACAGCTATTCTGAATATTGAAAGGTGCATTTCTACTGTAGGAAGTGGATAACAAGCAAAATTTAAGGGCCACGACATTAGCTTTAAATTATTCATGTGAAAACACAGGAGCATGAGTTTTGTCAACTGTCTCAACATACAAAGAAAAATGTTTGTTCATCACTAGGCTTGAAGAGAAAATTACCAAAGTTAGAAATACCTACCAGGATTGCAACAAGCAGCTGGGTGCTGACAGTTGTTAGGTAAGAGACACTTAGTGCACTTAAAAAAAAATACAAGCTATGCAGAGCAAAAATAAATAGCTTACAGATTAAATATGAACTGCTCCACACAAAAAAATAAGAATAAAAAAAAAAAATCTAATCCACTGAATAAACTGAAGTATTTTCAACTGAGTACAGCAGGTTTACAAGTATTACGGTATCATACTAGCAGAAATACAACTCTTAATTTTAAAACCAAAAAGATGGAAATGAAACATTTTTACTCTGCTGTTTGTCTTTTGTTGCAACTTGATTTTAATAAAGGGAAGGAACATTCAGTGAAACCACATCTTCATGCAAACACACAGATTTCCTACTTGAGTTAGCTGCCACTTCAGCAAATCTTTTGATGGTTGTCATACTTTTGTAGGATTACTGGTTAAAGGTACACTATGGAGTCTCTCAGTAAAGGTACATTCAACACGTCTTAGCAAATTCATTTTTGCTTTAAGGCCTATCAAACTTTTTCATAAAATCATATTTTCCTAGGCTTCATTCCCTAAAATCATCATCTGGTTTTGGAGTATTTTAATGGTTCTTTGGCACTCTAAAAGGCCCTTCACATGTGCGACAGCATCACAGCTGCACTCGGATATTGCTGTTTGCACGATTCCCTACGCGACAGGCAAAATGCAGCGACGGAAAACTTGCCTGTTCCGCACGATAAAAACAAAACAAAACAAAAAAAACCCTGCAGAATTACAGGGTGTGCAGCGATCAGCGAAACACAAATTTCGGGCCATTCACTCGGCCACTAGCATAAACGAATGCAAATTTCTATGTGAAAGGGCCATTATGTCACATTACTATGACACCACTTGTTGATATACAAATTACTGCCCCCTGCAGTCAGCAAAAGTGCATTTCACATCACCTCATGGACATTTCTTGCACATTTTGTCCCTCTAAAGTGTGCACTTGCAGTGCGAGGACCTGCTTATAGATTTCTTTTCAACCAATGATCAAAAACTCCACAGAGCACCTTTAAAAAGCAACCAACCAAAACTAAGAAAAATAAACTACAGTTAGTCCAATAAGTAAATATTTATAGCTAGTTTTACTTGTGATGCGGGCTTTATAAAACCTCGGGGTTCTTTGGCATTATTTGCCACATTAAGTATATTAGAAAGTAGCTTAGGATCATTATCAAAGTTAGTCTTTCTTTTTTTCCTCTTAATAATTAGCCAAATCTAAATGTACTGAAATGGTTAGGATTGTCATTGTGATAAATCAAGGACTATAAATTTAGTACATAATTACTTTGTATTTCATATATTTGGAACCATTCAGTATGAATCACAGGAACACCAAATGGATTAAATGGAAAACTTGGTCAAACACAAAAATTTAACCAACCACCTGAAGACAAACGAGATAAGAAGAAAAAAAAAGAAAAGAAAAAAAATACCTAGCTCAAGCAACATGATTTATTCCTTAAAAACTTAGCTGAAAATATATACACACATACATAAGTTTCCAACAATGCAACACACACACACAAAATGCCAGAAAATAAATTTGAAATAAAACAATTTCTCTTCGAGAAATATATCAACTGTGTGTGTTAAATACAGATTTAGTTAGCGACTATCTTTACAGGGGGGTGGGGCGGGGGTGTTAACCCACAGATCTAACACAATAGCAGCAAACTGTATTGTGCTGTGCCTTGCAGTGTCGTGGTGAGAGTTTTTAACTGGAGAAGAAACTAATGGGAATAAAAAAGGCGCCGCACAACAAGAAAGCTTCGTTAGCAGATTTGTTCTTGTTCTGAATGCCCAAAAGAAAGCCTCGTAAGTTTTAGAGCCAGCAGTTTCTTCTATTTTCAAATTGCCAATGCAAAATTTTGTTCAGTGCTTAAACTGTTCACAACAAACAGATCTTAATCAGATGTAAAATGAAGAAGCTCAAACATATTTGCAACACATACAAAAACTGCATCTAATGGGGGGCTTGGCATAGGCCGACTGAAGCTGAAGGTGTAATTTAAAAAGAAAAAAGAAAAATATGGCACCCACAGTGGTCACTGGTATTCATCTACATTTACAAATTGATATTTAAATATGACACGATGGGATGTGTAAACCTGAATAACCTCCAAACATTTCAACTGAATTACTAGTTTCATCTCAGGTTCTGATAGATACAGTTTAAGATCAAACAGGGTAAGATGTAAACTCTGCTGTCCAATGTTGTTTGGAATTAGAAATAATGAAGCCTGTGTTGAGCTGATATGAAACACTGGCTGGGGAAAAAAGGGGGGGAGGGGGCTGAAAACAAGTAAGGGGAGAGCACTTCCCTTGAACTCCAGCCTAGTTTGTCCAAAACACCATGCCAAATTGAAATCTGAGCTGCACATCCAAATCTGCATTTTACCAACACATGTGCACACAAACACCCAAGCACGCTTGCAAGTATCTACAGACAAACACGTTAACATGGGACCCATCAGATACCTCTCAAAAATGAAGAAAAATAAAATTCCACTTCATACTTGATTGAGAAACACCTTGCCATTATTATTTGAGCATGTACAGAAAACTACTTACAAAAGTAAAATACAATTTAAAAAAAAAAAAAAAAAAAAAAGCACAGGGGAAAATAATTAGGACTCAAATGGTTTGATATAGAGCTTACTGTGCTGTCAACTATACAATTTACCCGTTTCTTAAAAAGGAGCATAGACTAATTGGAGGAGGAAAAAAAAACAAAAACAAAAACAAAAAAAAAAAAGAGAGAAATAAAAGCGCAGAGACATTGTGCCTGGAGGACAAGCGATAATATTCACTGAATAGACATTTGTTAGAATTCCAGAAGAGCAGGAAAAGGCAGATAGTGCATAAAAGGTTCTCTTTTTCCATTTCTTTCATTTTTTAACTTAAAATCAAGCTGCATTAAATACAGGCTGTTTGTACAGGACAATTGCACTTCACAAAAACAGAAATATACAAATACACACAAGGAAATGTGAATCAAATTAATTACAGCAAAAAAAACAAACAAAAAAAAAAACAGAAAGGAAAAAAAAAAGGGGGGGGGAAATCTTACTACTTAAGCAGATTATTTAACAAAATGGAAGAAAACTTTGTGGACTCACTTGTTATGGATTACTTTAGAGGAGAATATTTAGGTGGGTGAACATAAAGGGGAGACAAGACAGCGGGGATCCTGAACTCCAGAGTGGACCGGTGCTGCACTGTTCCAGGTTTGTGTGCATGCATCTCCTCTTCCTCCTCCGCCTCCTCCTCCCATGAAATTCCCTTCTTAGAAACCAAAAGCTCAGAGTGACGGAGAGTGACTGCTGAGCTGAGCTGCTGTGGGTCTTGAGAGGATGGTGGTTTGTAAACTCTATGCTGTGTTAGTGGTAGGAGGTTGTGTTACCACATGTCATCTGTGGATGCAGAGTCCTTGATAAGAGAGGAGAGGAAGGAAAAACCCTTCAGACTCTGGCTTTACATCCATCAGAACTCCATAAGACCAAGAGTGCATAGAGATATGTAAAAATTGATGCCAATATAATTACAGTGAAATAAAAGATATGTAAAAAGTATCAAGTACATAAAATAACAATATAAAATCTTCACAGAAAATTCATTACTGATATGGCTGACAAGTGTCATATGTGATTTTGGTTTATAAGGCTAGCTTGTTGTCCTGTTGTTGTTATGCCTGAAGTTAAACTTCAACTGAGGAAGATTCACTTTACAACATCACAATACTGATGCAAATTCTGGAACTTCTAAGAATCCTAAAGTTTAAAACTAATCTAAAATCAAAGCTAGGGCTTCATTTATGAATGTCTTCGTTGCTAATGGAAGTAACAACTGCCAAATTTAGTGAGCAACACTGCCATTAAACAAATCACGAATCTCAATCATGAAAGATGATAAGCTCTAATGTTACAGTTTCTGCTCTGCTGGTTTTCCCATTTATCACAGATGATGGCTATAGTGTAGCCTTCCACATTTTATACCACTGGCTCTATTTCTTATTTGCAATACGATTAAAACATTCTTCCACTATGCATTCATACAATATACTTTTGTCCCCCTTGCAGTATGTATGTGAGTGGCATGGGCTGTAGCATTGCGCAATACACACAAGTCGCTGCGCTGCACCACAGTTGAAGCCGATAATGAGTGCAACAAGTGTGGCAAGCTCTATGCATCTAAGATAAGAAACAAGGGCAGTCTGCTAAAACATCTACTGAAAGTGCATAAGATACGAAGGAAACACAGCACACTGACTGTGAGGATCAAAGTGTTTTGTAATGTAAAATGGGTTTGACATCACTTAACTAAAGTGGGCGAGACCAGTGAAACTCCCCTTTCTATCAGTATAACAACATGTAACGCATTTAATCCCTGAGAAGTCTTAATATGAGGAAAAGAAGTGCACCTTCAACAGTAAGTTTTGCTACATAACAAATGTGTAAAATTACAGAAAAATGTAAGCTAGCTCAGTGCCTAGACAGGAGATATTTCCACAGTAGGTAGTGAAAAGCAAAAACTTTTCTGTCATTTAATTGTTTATCTATTACTTAACTTTGACAGGAAAGGCTTTAAAACTTATGAAAATACACTTAAGTTTAAAATCGATGCACTCCTTCACATTTTTCAAAAAAATCGTATTCAGTGGGCCAGATTAGAGACCATCTGGGCCCTATGTTTTGACACCCCTACTCTAGTGCCTAGTGTACTCTAGTGCGCCTGTGTTTTGATTGCCCAATTGTATGGTTCAAATGTTTTCACTAAAATTAGTTAGAGTACAGGTAAAGTACTTGGTCACAATACCAATAAGAGTAGCAGTACCATTAAAATCTTTATCTATTCGCATGTCTGATATTGCAATATTTTAAGTAATCTACTATGAAAAACTAGAGTACTGCATTGCAGTTATGAAGCAGTCTGCCACTTCATAGATGAGTTTGTGTTGTTCCTAAACGCTCGCACTTTTTAATAATACGACTAATAGTTGATTGTGAATTATATAAGTAGGAAGAAGTTTCACAAACTGACTTGTTGTAACGATGTCATCCTATTACAGTACTACATTTGAATATAATGAGCTCTTCAGAACGATCCATTAGGTTTTGCAAGGTCAAAGGGACCTTGAACTTTGAAAAAATCTAATTGTTTTTCTTTCACTTCAAGAGAAATCTGACCAAGTTCCTACAGGGGGGGAAAAAATATGTGCAATACACACACTTTTGTTTATAACATCTAGAGATTTGATTTTTCTTTAAACTTTTATTTTTAAATGTTTAAACTTAAGGGTTAATTATTAGATTTTACACATTTCTTTATGGATATGATGCACTGAGAATATATTGTGACTACTGTATTAAATAAGTCTGTTATGCCGTTATATTTTTGTCAATATTACTAATGGCGGCTTTCTGATATGGTTTTATCTTAGCAAAACCACACAAAATTGGGTAATTATGTGATGCAGAGCCATACAGAAATTTTTCTGAAAACGAGAAAAATGCCTCGAGGATGCCAAAAGCAGTACAAGATGTCTCAAATTAGATTACCCCTGCTATTTAAAATGCCATTATTATTATTACTGTTAGTGTTTCCAAAATTACCTACATGATCTAGCTCTGAGATATAGCTCGTCTGCCATCATCCTCCCTGCTGTGCACCACAATGTAGTAATAATAAAAAATAAATGAATAAATAAAACAAGTGCAGATTTGGATTCAAAGAAACTAACAGCAGTAGTTAAATGCGATAATTTCGTATCCGGATACAGTCATTAGCATTACAATAGAACATAGCTACCATAGCCTCCCCAAGGTCAGTCACAGTCAAACAAAACTGCAGGCAGTTAAAGTGTTCCCGACTGCCTGACATCCTTTCCTACAGACTATAGTTACACACTGTGGTTTTACACAATACTTACTTATAGCAGAATAACAGGGCTGCAGTTAACAAACCTTTCTAACAGGGCTGTGATGTACCATACCATCTGTGACAACACTGGTATCAATGTTGACATGATGAAAAAAAAAACAAGTGTCAAATCACAATTTCTATATAGGGACACCATGAATTTGTTCTCTAGCACACACCTTAACTACACAAGCCCAGGCATGTCTGACAGCTAAAAGTCCACATCAGCCACCGATAACAATTTTGTAAAAAAAAGAACATACTTCATCAATCTCCTTTGTGCCTTCTATGTTTTGCAAAGTACACTGCAAAACATACAAGAAAAAAGTTTCCACTAAAAGTTGGAAACACCAAGCTTGTTTCATAACTTGAGGCACTGTTGAATACAACCAGGCTATGAAGGTACTTGAGGAAGAGATGCTAACAGCTCATAATTTGTGACCGAAAAGTAAACAAATGACTCAACCATGCATCACTGGAGCACCCTCTAATTTGCACTCTATATGACGGGAAGAGCAAAATGATGGATGGAATTCACTGATTAGGGTTTCTCAATGGAAAAGCAGGGCTTTAAGAAGCTGACTAAAAATCTCAACCAATTCAACTCAAGTCAATTATGTGGCAATATTATTCAGCCTCCTAAAGGGTTTCAAGGTTAAGTTACTTTAGTTATTGTGCAAGTGTTAAGCAGTTTTGTTACTGCTTTTACTAACGATATCCATGGCAACTCATCTGCTAGTCATTTAAAACAAGAGAAAAATATTTGACTCATCAACTAGTCCACTTTAAATGGACAAAGGTAAACATTGCCCAAACAATTACTTCTCATGTATATTAGGAACTACATGAGACTTTAATTCATAGTCCTATAAAACGACATTTCAAATGTGTTGCACTTTGAAAACATCGACAGATAACATTTTTGAACTCACAATTTCCAGTGTACACTAATAAAATAATAAAAATACACTTATCTGAGTTTGATGTGTATTTATGTAGTCATGCAAATCCTTGATGTTGCATAAAATTTCCATAAAACCCACCACATAGGGTGTGTCCTATGAGATATATATATATATGTATATATGTGTGTTTGTGTGTGTGTATATATATATATATATATATATATATATACACATATATACAGAAATATATATCCATTGTTGCACCACGATCCTGGATCCTGGAATTTTTTTTTTTTTTCCTATATTGTCAGGGATATTATTACAAACTTCCTTACCATCCTTACTCTCTAACATGACTACTAGCAGGTTCAATTAAAAGGCCCTAATGAAACACTCAACTCCTCAAACTTTGTTAGATTTTATTTTGCTGGAGTTTATAATTAGTCTATTAGAATGTTCAATTGCAGATCTTAGTCTTCATAAAGGTTGACATCTAACAGTGAAAATTTTCAGTCAAATCATAGTTAATTATTTGAAGCCTGTATATGAAAAATTAAGAGGCAGGAAATTTTTTGAGAGCTTCAAACTGATGGCTGTTAAACAAAAAATAAATAATGTTTTAAAAAAACCCATTGAATATTAGCAGTTTGGATCACGACCACAAGGATGACTCAGACAAAGCACATAAGCTACATGAGCTATAATAAAAAAATCTCTCTAGATAAGAAATTTATCTAAAAAAAAAGGTCAGTGTGACAGAATATCAGAAGCAAATTCAATACATGAAAGCATAAAAAGAAAAAAAATAAATCAGAAGCAGCTTTAAAAAAACACTAATGCCTAAAAAAAAAAAAAAAAGAGTCAGACTGCATTTGTGTAGTACTTCAGGTGTATCACAAATAAATATGGACAAAACTTATATATGCCCTCACCAGCCACTTCATTAGGTTGTATCCCTGTTGCCTTCAGAATTCTTCATAGTATAAATTCAACAAGCTGCTGGAAATATTCATTAGAGATTTTGGTCCATGTTCACAAGATAGCATCACACAGTTGCTCCAGATTTGCCAGCTATCCATTCATGATGTGAATCTCCTGTTCCACCACATCCCAAAGGTGCTCTGTTATATTGTGTTCTGTTGACCGGGGAGGCTGTTTGCAAGCAGTTAACTGATTGTCATCTTCAAGAAACTAGTTTGAGATTATTTGAGCTTTTTCACATGATACGTTATCTTGCTGGCTACACTATCGTCATTAAAGGGGTGGACATGGTCAGTAAAAATGCTAAGCTGGCTGTGGTGTTTAAACAATGCTCGGGTTCATCTTAAGGCACCCAAAGGGTGCCAAAAAAATATCCCCAAACCATGTCACCAGCAGCAGCCTGAATCATTGATACAAAGCAGGAGAGATCCGCGCTTTCGTGTTTTTTTTAAATTGCTGAATTCTGACCTACCATCTGATTATTGCAACATTGTTGCAGGAGACTCGTCAGACCAGACAACGTTTTTGTCCAGTTTTGGTGAGCCTGTGTGAGTTATAGCTTCAGTTACCCATTCTTAACTGACATGAGTGGCACATGGTGTGGTCTTTAGGTCTTCAACAGCAGTATGCGGTCATACTGCTGTTGAAAACCTGTGCCATGGTTTGAGGTGCCACCTTTGTCCTAAGTGGGGGTTTTTTGAGTTGCTGTTACCTTCTTATCAGTTCATTCTCCTCTGATTTCTGGCATCGACAATGCATTTTCACCCAGAGAAACTGGTGCTCACCGCATATTTTCTCTCTGACCATTCTCTGTAAACTTTGAAGATGATTGTGTGGGAAGATGACAGTAGATCTGCAATTTAATAAATGCTCAGTTGCAGCCATGCAACTGATTAGACATTTACATTAACAGGTGTACCTAATGAAGTGGCTGACAGTGCATATTTTCCTTTAAGACATAATAAATTACCTCCCACGTAAGCCTATATGACTTTATTATATTTAGAAGTGTGAAATAATGTGTTACAGCTACTGCTGAAGTTTAGTATCACTGTATTTTTTTCCCATCAGATTTCGCAGTGTCACAGTATGAACCTGGCACAGGTTTCTAAAGAGTCACTTAGTCTATAGGTTCATCATGTCTCTATTTTCTCACTGTTCTGTAGTGACAGAGGTTTATTCAGGTGCTAGCAGACCCTTTTGCTACCAGCCAGCTAACCCTACCCAGCATGCCATTTGGCAGTGTAATTATGTAAATGTATAATCATTGTGTTATAAAATGATGGGGCAGTTAACCTGGTCCACTCTCAATCCATTCTATGCAGCACTCTTTATGATCATATTAAATTTTGCAGTGCTACAGTAGTTTAGCTGCATCTCAACAATGGATCAGTATAGGCATACATGAAAAAAGACAAGATATTAAAACGGGTATAATTACAATTTTACAATCTATCAAACAAATCTAACAACACACAGCAACATTACAGTTGCTTAACACAAGGAGTGACGGTCTTTGGGAGGCCAGGACAGACCTCAGATTTTATCTTCATCAACTTTGTCCCCCTTGGAAACTTACTGGCGGTATCCCTTGTTTCTCTTCTCTGAAATGACTGGTTTCTGTCATATTTCAGGCCTATTTCTAAAATGACGTGGAACCTGTTCTAATGGTTGTTAAACCACATCTTTATCGATATATATTGAGGTGCGAAAACTCGTTATTGAGGGACCCGGGGGAGGGGGGGGGGATTTTGTAAATAATCTAAGTTAACTTCACATCTTCCTCCCTGAGTTTTGAATACATCTGTATACAACTGAACGATAACAAGTTGTGAAGATCTTAAAGTGCAAATAGCACCAAAGGTGATCTATTCCCTTAAAAAAAGCCTGAACGAACAAAGTGTAGAATGTCACTTTAAGTTGACTGTAACAGTTTCTAAGAAGCCTAGTGCCCTCTGAACACAGAAATCTTTGTGTAAACTGGTTGGAAAAACAAATCTCAATTTAATCAATTAGCAAAAGTGAGTCAAAAGGTTTGAGGGGTTTTTTTTTTAAGAAATTACCATGTGAAAGTAAATTAAGTAATTAAAAAACCTTCCTTACACAAACATGAAATACAGGAACCAGAGGACAATTTTTACTGTCAAGGACAAAATGATGTGCACTAATACGTGTAGCTGACTCAATGAGCCTATTTGATAAAAGGCACAATATCTGAGTGGACAGGGGCAAAAGCTCTGAGTCCTGTTTGTATGAAAAGGACTTATGAGAAATGTTCATTTTGAATCAGTTTGAAGAGGACCATTTTTATGCCACACTTATTAGTGACTTCTTTTTTAGTTCAGTTGCATTAATTGGTGAAATTAGCTCATGGTTTGTTTGTTTTAGTTAAGATAAACATTGATGACAATTGTCTGAACTGCTTGAGTCAATCCATATTTTTTTCTCCCCTGACTGCATTTTGAAAAATATCTCTTGGCAATATCATTGTTTTACCTTTCTGAATATTTATAGCATGCATGGGACTAGTACAAGTGTGCTTAAAGAAAACAAAAGCATGCATACTTCAAAGAAAGCACACCTGCAGGAAGTTAAAGCAAAATACTTACTGTGTCATCACTTCGATACGGGATAAGTTTGTTGTACACTGCTTCAATAACACTTCGTCTGAGGGGGAAGGCAAAAAAAAAAATCAATGCTAGTTTTCATTCAAAATGAAAAAATATATACATATGACACCCAGTGTCACAATAGCATAGCTTCCATTCTAACCACAAATATCACTTACTTGCTCGCCAGCTCCCCACCAGGAGGAAGGTTAGGGATGCTCTCAGATGCTAACGTCCGCATCACGTGGACCAAATCCGGGACACCTTCATCCCCATGCTTTTTGATTATCTCTGTTGGAAAACACAATTTGATTAGATTACAGCTCTGTTTAAACAACACCAGAGTACTTCTAAAAATATACAATTGATATGAGCAATTAAAATATTATATATCCATGTGTACAAGGAGGATAACAAACTAACAAGATTAACATTATCCAATTTAGACCAAATCACAGTTGTTTAAGTGTGAATATATGTACAATAAAAGCTTTGTCATAGTAATACTTCTTCCCTGATGTAACACAGAGGCCACAAAAGGGTCATCCCAACTAAATAAAATATTGCTAACTTTGATGCTTACTTTTAATAGTAAGTGTAGAAAAAAATTAAATAAGCCTACTTTCATCTATTACATTCAGCCTAAGCTTTGCACAAGATATAAATTATTTGTCTTTTATAAATACAATCATATACTGAATGTCATGGTATGTTGGAAATGTAAATACTGCTACTATTTAAAAAAAAAAAAAAAGGTCCACGTAAAAATATGTTTGTCTCTGCCTTCTGCTATTAATGACATTACTAGGGTATCAACTACAAAAGACAATCATCTTTTATTATTACTGGCCCTGGACTTCTATGAGGCATCTTATAGGAAATCACAATTTTGTTTAAGGAGCAAATATAACAGCTATGTAAATAACTCTTCAGAAATACAAAGTTACGTCATGTTAGATATATTAATTAGAGATGTAACAACTGGCAACCAGACAAGTTCATTCTACCATCTAAAACTGAAAGGCTATCATTAATATTTGGTAACATGGGCAGTGACGATATTTACTTTGGAGTTTGTTTTGCTTTAAGCGCATCTAAAATTTCTCTACCTGCAGCTGCTAAGCCACAAGACAAGCTGAGTGGTTAGTCAGGTTGAGAAGAACTAAGCCCTGTGTAAATAATGTATAAAGCTGTTGTAACTATGCTAGCGAGTACAAAACTTTACCGGGATTTCTTATATGACCCAAAGCAGCTTCTTTTCACAGAACCTTTAGGCAGTAGCTCGGAAAGTGAAGAAGAAATAAGTACAAGGCATTTTCCTAAAATCCAGGTTTTATTATTATTATTATTATAATTATAATACCCATTGCTGCGTGATGGGACGCAACAACAGGTATAACCTCAACCAGCAATTGCTACTTTTCTTTTTTTTTTTAATTCTACAAAATAGCAATGAAGCATCAACTGATGCTCAAACAGAACACAAGCTCAGGGATCATGCCAACAGGTGCTACACCAATGGTGATGGTGTAGCTGGCAGCACTTGTCTGTTTTTTTACCTTTACTTGCCACTGGGATACCACATTGGTGGACTGGGACCAAATTTGAATCTCGACTGCAATTTCACCAACAGTGACAACAAAATAACTGGATAAACTGACTATTCTTTTGCATTTGTTTTCTCTGCAAAACTCGTCTTTTTTATTGTCTTTGTTATAAATCAGACGCTCCTATTTAATTTGTGGCTGTGCATTTTTAACCCCTGTCTAAAAGCTCAAGGTTATTACTGAGTTTATAGTCAAGGCAACACAATGAGAGCCCTCAATCAACAATCTGTTTCAAAGTTAGTAAAAGTCCCAAGGTTTCCATAGTTGATCCTATGGCTGGATTACCGTTTTCTGCAGATGCTTTGCACTACAGGTATTTTAGAATCCCTCCCCTGGTATGTTTTAAGTATCAGGCAACAGTCTCCCTGTTGCCAACCAAGGCCACTGCCACCTGTGACTCTGTTCGACCCCATCTGCACACACAAACACCCCGTGGTGGATGCAAAAAGACAGGGACTGATAGTTGCCCTTTTGATATCATCTTTATGGTCAAAAATACCATAAATCACTTACTAACCTATTATCAGATGAACCTCCACCACTTCCAACGTTTTAAAAATGCATTTGTTTCTCCATAGTGTAGTGGTTAAAGCATTTGCTTAACATGCAAAATATCTTCAGTTGAAAACCGGGGGAGAGACAAATCACTGGAAGGTTTAAGGCAGGAAGGGCATCCTGAGCTTAAACCTGCCAGATTAAATATATGGATACATCCGCTGTTGTGACTCCTTGCAAAGCAGCCAGGGGAATCTCTATTTGCCATCTGAGATATTAAATTTAACCTTCAGTGATTGTATGTTGTTTGTTAAGTTAATGAATAATTATGTTAATAGATTACAATGCTGACCAAAATGATAGTGATTTTGATTTTTGCCATAATCAAGCAGCTTTACCACACTGCTAAAAAGAAAATGTTTTAATTTAAAAATCCTTTTCAGACAAATAATGCAACACTCATAGGCTGTTAATTTAAATCTTGCCTGGGAAAAACCTACTTTACCTGTCAGCAACACCCTTCGTGATCCAAGTTTCACACCCTATTTTACACTTAAAGTTTTTTTGGTTTGTTTTGGTTTTGGTTTTTTAATCTAAAGGTTGAATACTTCCAGAACATTAGGGGGTAAAAAGGAAATGATGATCACTGGCAGCATTTGAGAGACTTGACATCACTAGTCAGATATTGTTTTATTGATACATGTGCAAGATGCGCAAATAAACTTAAGATGTCAATGGCAGTCTCACTGTAATCAATGAATTTGAAGTCCTTCATTTGGTGTTTCAATGCTTCACTATCCAGTATGATTCAAATATCTACCTTAAATATATCAGATATTTAAGACCCAATCTACAGACATTACAAACAAAACACTTCCCGTTTTTGCTCTTTGATTTTGCATTTTTCATT
This sequence comes from Pelmatolapia mariae, assembly GCF_036321145.2. NCBI lineage: Eukaryota > Metazoa > Chordata > Actinopteri > Cichliformes > Cichlidae > Pelmatolapia > Pelmatolapia mariae. Next base: position 50,886,429 of record NC_086241.1, on the reverse strand, counting down.
GCCTCTAAATACAAGTAAGATATATGAGCATTTGTAAACTTGATGTTTTCCTCTATAATAATGTCAACCAAAAGTGCTTTTACTACCTTCTACTCTGGCCTCCAGATATTTGTCCAGCTCAGCTTCTCGTTTCACTGCTTCTGAAGATACCTTTGGGGCCCCAGGAAAGCAGACTAGCACAACACTCATATTGTCCCGGCTTCCCTGCAAAGAAATCAAAGATAACAAACAAGAATTTATGTAAATCAACCATTGTACCAAACAGTTCAACAAAGTGTCAGAAGAGGGTTTGTTGATGGCATACCTTGTACAAGCAGGTGTCAACAATTTCATTGCTGACTTTTTCAAGATCATCCGTAACCTCTAGCCTTGACCTCACAAAGTCACACAGTTCTTCATTGGCCATGACATCCCAGATGCCATCACAAGCTAATATAATGAATTCATCTTCCCCCTCACTTCTCTCTATTGCATAAACTTCAGGCTCTGGAGAAACAAGCTGCTCTGTCGGGCCTTTTCCATGCACGCATTTGTAGTCGAAGTCTCCCAGAGCACGGGACACTGCTAGGGACCCATTAACTCGCTGGATCATGACTGAGCCACCGGCGTTCTGGATCCTTTCCTTTTCCAGTGGGTTGCTAGGTTTGTGATCCTGTGTGAAGAAGTGCACAGTGCCGCCCCGGCTGAGGAGCCCACGCGAGTCGCCGCAGTTGATGAAGTAGATATGGCTTGGAGAAATCATCACCCCCACTGCAGTGGAGCCACTTCGGTCCACACCGTGCTTCTTCTCAGAGATGGTTCGCATGTGTTCGTCAATCTGCAAGAACCCAGTGCGGATACCATTCTTCACGCTGTCCACACAGGGGTCATCCTGAAGAGCACTCTGGAAGTCTGAGTTGCTGGTGATGTGCTCCAGCAGGTGCTCACAGCAGTACTTGGCCACCTGAGAGCCAGCATGCCCATCATAAACAGCGAAGAATGACCACAGGTCGAGACCATGAGACAGACCAATTACTGCTGTGTGTGCATCCTCCATCTCAACCCTCCAACCCTGCATGCTGCTCAGCCCATACCTCAGGTTGTTACCTTCACCATGGGAATTATACTTTTCCATCTTTGGTTTATCCAGAAATGCACCCATTGTGTCCCTTTAAAAGCCTGTAACACAAAAGAAATGACAAATTCGTTGATAAGAAAGTGCAGTCCAATCAAAGCCCCAATTTGGAAACTAAAACAATACATGTTGTCTAATTATGACAATGTGAAAACATAAAACGAGTACAAATCTGACTAATTTTCTGAAAAAGAGTTTTCTAAGAAATAACCAGAAAGAGGCACCAATTCTATCAATAAACTAACAGCACGTCTTAGATCCATTTGTGGCAAAAGATTAGCATCTTGGAGTTGAGTTCAGCCCCTACTAGTCTAAAAATAGTAGACTTGTGTGCACATTTTGGCCACACATTAGGAACACTGCTGGTGTGGATCAGACTGAAACGCCCTCAGGCCACTGGCTGTCTAGAGTTTACCAATAAATGTAACGAAACGTTTTAAGTTATTTACTTTCATTTTGATAGTCCACTAAACCACTGTGACCTCCGCAATGCAGACCACTTCACCATACTAGCTACCTGGGGTAGTAAAGAGTTGCAGCTACACGCCTGTAGCGCTAGCCCCAGCTAGCAGACTAGATAACCATCACAAGACATAAAATCGGTCAAAACCAACTCTAACGCTGTGATGAACTAGTTTACACCATAATCACGTTTATTAAGGCTCAATAATGCTGCTGGGTTTAGTGTGAAACTTTGCTCTGCAGCCAGTACCGACTACAACTGAAATAAACAAACAGCCTAGCCTACTTACGGGCCTTGACCCTTGTCCCTCACAGCTAACTGACAGGCCTCCCTCCCTGCCGTGGTGCGCTAATATAATATTGAGGCAGGCAAAGCCCTTGGCCTTGCTAATTGCTACATGCTAACACAGCTAAGAACTACGGCTGCCCAATGTTCCTCAACAGCTGCTGGCTACAAAGTAAACATTTAATGACTTACCAAATACCAAAATACTAGTCGACACCAGCGCAAGATACAACAGGGACGATGACCGACTGGCCGCAGTTCGCACCAGAGAGGGTACACCGACGAAACTAGGGGGTTTACGGCGGTTTAGCTAAGGTAGCTAGCCAGTTAGCAGCGAGCAATCGTCACTCAAGACTCGGTGCATATAAATTGTGTAGGTGCGGAGATCCCTCTTTGCGTACGTCCGTGATGCATTACATTATCTCAGCTGGCGAGAATATTCAAACGGATTTTCTCGTGGCTTTTTGGGGGGTGGCCGGAGGTTTGTGCGGCCAAGCCAGGGGAAGGGAAGCTGAAACGTCTGCCCCAGCCTCTCCACTTGACAGCCTGACAACTTGCTAGCTAACGTTAGCCTGAGCGGCACGGAGCGACAGAGACAGGACCCGGATGTTGCAGGTTGCGCATTCGAAAACATGACATCATTCCTAAAGATCTGTGGCTGGCTGCTCCAGCTGTTACACAGAAACGTGCTCGGAAAGCATGTACACAACAACACGGGCTTCCAAATCTGATATAAACAAGCCCGTACAAAATGACAATTAATTCAGTGCAATCCTGCAAACGGGCTGCATAAGTGCTTCTGTCAAAATATGTCGTTATTGCACAATTTCCTGCTTCTTGTGCAATTTCAGTCTGTAGAAGGGAAATGTGGCACAGTTAATGGTGACCATTGCTTGATTTTTATTTTTATTAATTTTACTTTTTTATTTTATTTTACCCCCCTCCCCCCGCCATGTTCTCCAGCGCCACCAATAGGTCGAATTATAGGTGTGTTTATGCACTTGAATCGCTTGCTTTATTTATTTATTTATTTATTTATTATAATAATTTACAACTGTCAGGTTTCCACCACATTCCCACAGCAAATTATAAACAATTATAAAGGCTAACATGCATGCATAAATTGTTTTGTTTAGCTGCTAAGTATAATTCGTGAGGTCTGTCCAAAAAGTTAGATTACAATATGTGTAATCATAAAAATGAGTCAATCTTTTTCTTATTTGATTTGTTGTTCCAAAGAATTTTCGAGGAAATTTATAACCTATAATATGTGCAACCACAAAACAAATGAGTTCTACTTTTCAGATGATTCCTGTGAAAAAGTTTATTTTTCATTGACATTTAGCAATCATTTAGATGTACATGTTTCTGGGATTATATATTACATAATATTTTTATCTGCAATTCATTAATTTTGTTTTATATGTAGTATCTAAAACGTAAGAACCGAAACTTTATGGCAACTGGCATCTACAAACAGAACATTCCCATAAAACTTCCCACGATAGTTTTATTTTGCTGTTGTAGAAACATAAACTAGTCTGATTCACTGAGTGTTTCTTTGAGGTCAGTCACTGTCATACTGTGTTTTTTACAAGTTTTTGCTGGGTATATTTGTAACAGAGGATCTTCAGGCCAAGTCTCATAAAAGTTAAATGAGATGACACAGAGGTTGTGTGTGGCATTGCTCGCTCTTCTGTAAAAAGGCTTTCAAACCCAGTATGCAAAAGCCTGTGTGTAGAAGATGACCACCATCTGCACCATTTTTACTGTGGACAGTTAGGGGAGGACTTTCTCTAATAGATTGAATTGACTTTGATGTCACAACAGGAAATCTTTTCAATATATCATAACACAATACCAATATTTACTTTGTTTGTTTGCTTTTTTTATTACTGAGTTCCTTGTTATATCATAATCAGCTTTTTAAATGTCATTTGTTATTTTATTTTCTGATTTTTGTTTCTTAAGCTCATTCATTTTATATTGTTTGACGTTTTTATTTTTATGTAAATTTATATTCTTGAGTATTTTAGCTTATAGCTATTTTTGTTTTGTCATGTTGTATTATATCATACTGAGCTATTCTATTTAATTTAAGCAATTCTGTCTTAGGTTACAGCTGCTCTAGCATAATTTCCCTTCTGGGATGAATACTGTAGTATCTTATCTTAAATGCCCTTTAACCTTGCTGAGTTGCTAGACTCCCTTATCATCGCTGTAGCTTTAATGGTTGACAGTTCTTTAAATGAGCATGGTATTCACATGGATGCAGGGGTCTCAAAAATTAAGATGTAATCAAGAGGAACTGAGTAATACATGAATCAATGTAACATGTCGTGATCCATTTACTCTGAAGGGTCTGTTTGGTAAAAATGTTATAAAAATGAGTTAAAATGTATTACATTTACACTAGACATCCATGAGCCAAAATGTGTCCAGTGTGCTAAGCAATCAAAATTAAGTGCATTGTGTCTAACTGCACTCGGCCAGTAAAATAACCACCATATGCATGTTTTTCAGTTTGGAGTGTTTCTAAACCCATTAAATCCAATATGAAAATAACACTGTCCTCAGTTAGTTAAACTAGTCAAGATCACAGCTTTTATACTATGCAAATCCGTCCTGCGTCAGCCTTGCATAAACCAACCGATATAGGTTATTTTAATAATAATAATAGATAATAGATGGATATAGGTTACTTTAAAAATGAAATACAACATGCAAAACTGCATATCGCTAATGCCTCATACTGGGAAAACGTGAGTTTACTTGCATTACTGGAATATATCCCCTCCTCTTACTTACTGCCATTCTATACTTACTACATATCTTACTGTCTTGGAGCAACTGTGACCACATAATTTCCTCAGGGATTAGTAAAGTATTGTGTCTGATTCTGTTCCATTAAATCCTCTCTCATCTAAACTCAGGGCTGGGTTTGGGGGTTTTTTTGTTTGTTTGTTTTTCTTGGAGACTCGCCAGGTTCTGCAGGACACTGTGTAACAGCTGTGGTTCAAGTTCGTTATTGCAAAAGATAACTGTTATACTGTTATGCAACCTGGAGAAGAGCGATAGATAGGAAGATAGAAGCACGTTTATTTCTGAAGATTTTATTTTGAAAATAAAGCGGAAGTGACTTGGACATCCTTTAACTTAGTTTTGGTTGTAGCCATGGGGGTTAGGGTTACTGCTTCATTATTGCAAACATTTTAAGAGATACTTATTATTCTTAACATCTTAACAGATACTCTGACCTGTAACTATCGTAAAATACTTCGACCGTAAGTAGACACCGTTCGCACATGCGTGGTACCGATCGGGTTTCCGGTACAGATCGGGTAGTGACAAGCCACTTTAAAAGTGTACGCGTGTGCTGTGTAGCCCACTTGCTTCCACCAAATGGACTGCTGGATTGTGTCTGCTCTCAGCTGGTTTATACCAGTTTATTTACTCATCCATTTACTCTGCTTCCTTTTCGCGGATGCAGACTTCACTCTCCTCTGGGCAAGTCTAGCGGGGCACAAGCCAGGTGAGTCAAACGAAACACGCCCCATGTTGTCCTCACCTTCCTTCTTGTTTATAACGAAGGGAATCCGTCCTATGAGGGGACAAGCACGGGTAACCTCTCTGTTTGTGATTGATAGGTTGAACTGTCAAAGAACAATAAGTCGATTTTATAAGGCTTCGTCTTCAACTCAGATTGACCTCTGAACTCTTTAACGGCAAAACGTCATTTGTGTTTAGAAGATATTGTGTGCCATGCTAACTTTACTCTGATGTGAACCTCAGCAGAACACACAGCTTCTTATATTATATAGACATGTAATTATACAACACATTCAGTATAATGTTACAATATGCACTTAATATATAATAAATAATATTAATTAATATTAATATTAATAAACTGTATGAATGTCAAAAGTCTTCCATTTTAGTGCACGGGAACATTTTCTTAACAGTGACCACAGGTAGTCAACACAAGTACTAAAGGCAAAACTATCCAAGAGTTCAAGAGTCTTTTGTGAAAAAGATAAAATAAGTAATAATAATTTTGGTGAAAGTAAGAGCATACAATAAGAGTGCTGTATTCAGTTAAAACAAAATTAGGCAATCTTTATGACTCCTCTGTTGCTAACTGCTAAGTGTCGTAAAAGAAATTCGCCTTGTTGACTGTTGTGGTTTGTGTCAACCAGAGAGGAAGCTGAAAGGGCTGGTGGTGTGGATCACTGGAGCATCCAGTGGTATTGGAGAAGAGCTGGCCTACCAGCTGGCAAAGTGTGGCTCACGTCTCATACTGTCTGCTCGCCGTGAGGATGAGCTACACAGAGTGAAACGCCATTGCTTAGGTAAGATAAATTAAAATGATGTTGTTATGTATTCAACATCCATGCTTTAACTTTTTACCTTTTCAGTCAGTTCAGGTGCAACTGGGCATTAGCTTGATTTCAGTTCAGTCTTACTTGCTTGTGATCAGCTGAATAATTTTTATTCTTTTATTTTCAAGAGACCTCCGACCTTAAGGATGACGATGTTCTTGTTCTTCCCCTTGATTTGCTGGAGAGGACATCACACGAGGAAAAAACAAAAACAGTTATTCGCTACTTTGGGCATGTAAGGCTGCTCCAGGTGTTCTTAGTTTCATTACCACATTAATATTTCCTGACGACTGACAACTTATTTAAAAGACGCTGGTTTTAAACCAGGAATCAAACAATGACCAAATTAAAGTTTTATTTCAGCAGATTGTAGATTGATAACTTTTCAAGTCATGTCATCTTTCTGCACTTTTTCATCCTATCTTATTTTTCATTCCTCATCAGATTGATATCCTCATTAACAATGGCGGTCGAAGTCAGCGCTCTCTGTTCTTGGAAACCAGCGTGGATGTGTGCCAGGCCTTGATGGAGCTCAACTTCTTAGGTACGGTCTCTATAACCAAGCAGGTGCTGCCTCACATGACGCAGCGAGGCAGGGGGAGCATCGTGACTGTCAGCAGCCTAGTCGGCCTCGCCGGGGCGCCTCTTGCAACAGGATACTGTGCCACCAAGCATGCTCTTCAGGTGACGCGATTTCTCATGACTCTGTGGTTCTGTGGTTTGAATTTAACTCATTTAATGTAATTGAATGTTTCAGCATCTCGTCTAAACTTAGCGTTAGTTATATATGGGGAACAAAGGAAGGAAAAAAAAACTATTACCAGTCCCAAATGGGTAAGTGGTGTTGCTGTATTTTCCACAGGGTTTTTTCAATGCCCTTCGACCTGAGCTGACTGATTATCCAAAGATACTAATTAGCATGGTGTGCCCAGGGCCAGTCCAATCACAGATCGTCAGCAACGTCTTCACAGAGGAACTAAACAAGGTAATGCATTTTATTTGCTGTTTCTATTTCACATTTGTGACATAAGTGCTTTTTGAGAACGTTTGCTTTCAGTAACCATTTTTCCTTCCATTACGTAAAGCCTGTGGCAGCAGTTGGAAGCCAGGAACACAAAATGCCAACAAGTCGCTGTGTGCATTTAATGCTAGTGGGAATCACCAATGGTGTCAAGGAGATGTGGATTGCACAGCAGCCCTTTCTCCTGTTTTACTATGCCTGGCAGTATGCTCCCACGTTTGCCTGGTTCATCACAGACCTGCTGGGAAGGAAGAGAGTTCAAAATTTTAAAGCTGGTGTGGTACGTACATAATATGCACAGGGTGTATGTAAAAGATGGGTGTAGCCACCAAGACATCATGCCTTGGCCTCTGGACTCGGAATTCTGAAGGCATCATGTTGATTTTTTTTTTTTTTTTTTTTTTTCCGCCAAAAGTGAACATATTTAGATCAGAGGGTGAGGATATTGGCTCAAGTTAGCAACATGCTAATTAGTGCTAAATAGCAGACTAATAAAACTAATGCACAAACTGACAGGCTGTACATAATAGCAGGGGATATTAAGCAGCACAGACCCAGTTAAGAGGTCCAGTTCAGCTCCCTGTGTCTGTAAACCTGTCAGTCAAAGCGTTCAAACCCCCAAATTTCAGCTTGATAAACAGGCAGAGCAAAACATGTTATGAGGGGGAAACAGGCTATAGAGACTTTGCTGTAGATGTGTTTTTTCATGGCTGAGCTTGGTTATTGGGTACATAAAAGGTTGATGAGGCCATTGCAAGTCATTCATTAGTTTCTGGAGTCTGCACTCAAGCATTTTTGATGCAACCATGTTTTCTTATATTTATATATAAATTAATATAAAGCACAAAATCTAAAACTTGTGTCTTATATTGTAGGGTAAAGACCACACAATAATAGATCCTATCTGCTTGCCCTGGTTATGCAGTTGAGCCTTATTTGTGTCCTTTTCATTCCCTGTCATTTAAGTGTGTGAGAATTTTAAAAATGTCTATAGCTCATACATAGAGTCCAGACCTGCTTTAATTCTTCATGGCATAGATTCAACAAGGTGCTGGAAACATTCCTCAGAGATTTTGGTCCATAGTCACATGACAGCACCACACAGTTACTACAGATTTATTGGCTACACATCCATGAGGTGAATCTCTGGAGTCCACCAAATCTCAAAGGTGCTCTATTGGGTTAGGATTCAATGACTGCACAGGTTGTTTGAGTACAGCTCACTGCATATTTTCTCTTTTTCAAACAGTTTCTGAAATACGCTTACCAGCTACATTCATACATCTGCTACATTCAAAGTTACTCTAACCACTTTTCTGCCTCATTCTAATGGTCTGTTTGAACCTCAGCAGGTCATCTGAATCATCTCTACTTGCCTAAACTCATTGAGTTTGCTGCCTTGTGATTGGATGGTTAGATATTTGTGTTACTGATCAGCTGACTAAAGTGGCCAGTGAATGTAATGTCAGTGTTTAACGGAGACGGAGGAGAATGCATATAAATTGCATACTGGACCTTAAATATAAAGGGGTGGCCATTGTTGATTCACATGCTTCAGAAGGATCATTTTGAAACAGAAAGAGCCTAAAAAAAACAGGAATAGCATAACAGTGAAATCCCTGCCTATAAAGCTCGTCATCTTGTGACCACCTTGAAATGTTTTTAAGATGTACAAATATTAACAGCATGTCTATTTGGGCGTTTTCCTTTCCTTTAAATTATTTTGATTTGATTCAGGGAAGTAGAAAATCAGTGCTGACAGCTACCATCTTCCTTTTGCAGGATGCAGACTCTGCATACTTCACTAAACCGAAGACCTCCTGAAAGCCGCGTCCTCAGGAAGAAACGCTTCAATGCGTTCCTAAAGTTGGACTTTGGATTATTATTTTTTTTTTCCATCCAGAAGGAAGAATTCAAGGACACGACTGTTTAAAAGCTCAGTTTAAAAGCTCTTCTTGTCTCAGACGTAGTTAGTCTTTTTTTCCCTTGTTTTTTTTTTTTTTTTTGTTCATCTTGATGAGACTGAAAGAATGATTACAGATTTGAATGACCTTTTGGATGACTAATAAAGTTTACTTCAAATAAATTTTCTTCTGTGCCAGGTTGTTTAATGAAACATTAAACTGCTGTTTGATGAGCGATTTTTATTGTAAGCATATGAAAGATTAGAGGACTTAGATTATCAACACAACATCACACCAAACACTATGCAGATACAGCAAGACCCAATCCAATGCACGTCTTCATAGAAGCTTAAAAATCCTTGTGAGGTTATTCTTTCACTGATCTTCTTGTAGGAGTCTTTGGAATCACGCTTGGATGAGTTTTCCCAGGTTTAAAGTGCCCCCCAAAAAACCTAGCTCCTGAGATCACTTGGGCACTCATACTCAGACTTCACCTGAATAACCAACCGTCTAATGAAATAACGTTCTTAATAGCCCTCTAGTTTTCTCCAGGCCCTGGAATAACAATTTTAATATGATGAGAATAAGTTTCAATTTTAGCTGTTTCTAAATCATGGTGAATTTACTGACAGTCACCTGTTTGTGTTTCATACACTTTGCAGCTTCAGTTTTAATTTAAATTATATACATTTTTAACATGTTTCTGTGACATAGAAAAAACAACCACTATGTAAGTTTCAAAGACTTTTGAAATTGGTGTAAATTCTTGACCCTTATTCTTCATAACCTCTGAAATTCTTTGTGGCAAGCTTGATATCAACTTCCTTCCTATTGGTGTCAAGATTGACTCATAGTTAAAAAAAAAAAAAAAAGTCCTCAAAGCCTAACTTCTTACAATGACCGGGGAGCAATCTGATGACACTTTTGGTGTCATCAGTTTTTCAAGCATGATGGAAAACCATGTCTCTAGGCTAAAGTAATATTTAAATGGTTCAAATATCATCAAATTAACATTTTGGATCCATAGCCAAGAAATATGATACATTTGGTGTTTTGGGGTAAAAAGTGGGAACCCACAAGTTAATCAGCTTTGAACTCTAACAAGGCAGGAATGGCTCCCAATCAGTCGAGAAACCACAGAGTGTTTTAAAAATTATGAAGAAGAAGAATAAAGACTTTAAATATTGCTCTGTAGGTTTAAATCTGAAAATACTAGAGAGGAAGTGATTACACAAGTGGTTACACTTTAACCACCTCTCATTATAGGTTGCAGTGTAGTTACTTAAATCATAAGTTTGTTGGTTGTGCATGTGTGTTGTTTTACAAGGAATGGAGTCCTGCACTGTATCTGCACTGAGCTGCTTCATAGCATTTTGTTTACTTGTCTGTTTAATTGGCTTCATTTTCGCAGATGCAGACTTCACTCTGCGTTGGGCAAGTCTGACAGGGCAAAGGCCAGGTGAGTGAAACAATCATCCCCCAGCACTGTGAGAAGTTTCTTATTAATAAAGAAGGGGCTCAGATTTGTGATCAAATGTGCAACTCTGTAACTGTTGGGGGCAGTAAAAATTAAAAATAAAAAACCGTTAATCAGCAAAGGCTAAGTTTATAAGTCTAACTGACACTGGCAAATTTTCGAAGAGATCGTACATTTTTCTCTTATCAATTATTCACAAATGTTTTCGTATCAGGGAGCAGTGGCAGTCAGAGGAGGCCTCCTCAGAGCCTGTTGATGTTAATAAGTGCAGAGTTATCCTAAAGGGAAAGCACAGACTGTCTGTCAGCCAAGGGTTTGTTTTATTAAGTAAAGGTGTTTCTGTTTGGAACAATCTTTGATAGGAGTGAAATGATTTTTGTGAAGCTGAAATGTAATATACTTTAAAGAGGGAAGTTGTGCCCAAGGATCACTGTCAAGGACAACAGCTACAGAAAGCTAAATTAGACTGAAAACCTGCACTGAGACCTAAAATGTGAATTCATTATGTACTGTGCTGTACTGAAGGGGATAAAACCAGGATTATACTGTACCATTATAACTAGGCCTGCCATGTTAATGTGTAAGCAGCAGTTTGATGTTGTAGCTAGTCAAATATAGGTCAAACTTTAACTATTTTTATGCTGTTAGATAGTTTTGTAAGGAGCACTTTAGGCTTCACCATAATTAGAAAGTAAAGCATGATGCATAGAGTAGCATTAAAACTTACAGGAATCTGGCCTCTTGTACTTGAGTGTAACCAGTGGTTTCCAACTTGTTTTAAACCTTCTTTATTTCCATTCATGAAGACATCTCTTGATTTGACAGCTTAGCAATGATACACCTATCTCTTTGAGAATTCTCTTGACTTGTTTAGATGTTACTGAAGGGAAAAAAGGAAAGGATACTGTGACCAGCCACTTTAGTTTTCATCTGTGGTCTTTCAGGCCTTTTTGGTATTTTTGAGATGGCCATCTTTCCATGTACACCCTGGACAATTTCAAATCAACAGTTAACCTAACCCCACTAATTGCATGTTTTTGACTTGTGGAGGGAAGCTTCAGTACCTGGAGAGAACCCATGCAAACATGGGCAGAACATGCAAACTTCACACAGAAAGCCCCGACCAGATGGTGGAGTGAAACTCAGTATTGTTGTGAGGCACCACCATTCTGCCCCTGAGCCAGCTAGTTTATTTCCTTTTTACCGATGTACCAGATTATGGATTTGGTCACTCCTTAGGTTTTTGCTACCTCTCTGAAAGTTTATAAAGACCAAAGAACTGTAGCAGGAAATGTTGACTGTTGTGGTTTGTGTCAACCAGAGAGGAAGCTGAAAGGGCTGGTGGTGTGGATCACTGGAGCATCCAGTGGTATTGGAGAAGAGCTGGCCTACCAGCTGGCAAAGTGTGGCTCACGTCTCATCCTGTCTGCCCGCCATGAGGATGAGCTACACAGAGTGAAACGCCATTGCTTAGGTAAGATAAATTGTTTTAAATTGTCAAATTATGTCAAAGAAAAGTAGATTCCAGCCAAAAGAAACCCACTTAATGTGAAGGAACACTTAAGCTTGGGTGCATGGACGTATATGGTGTATAACACATTAATAACATGCTAGGTTTCCATATGATGTCAGTTATAGTTTGTTCAGTTTTACTCAAAAGTGACTAAATGAATGCTTTTTGTCCTTTATTCTTTAAGAGACCTCTGAACTTAAGGATGAGGATATTCTTGTTCTTCCACTTGATTTGCTGGAGAGGAGATCACATGAGACAAAAACAAAAACTGTGATTGGGTACTTTGGACACGTAAGATCACTGCAGTTGCTCATAGTTTCATTACATTTTTTTGTTGCATTAACAGCTCATCTATAATATTCAAATTCCTGGGATTGATTTACATAATAGAGACCACCTTTGTCTTATTTTAAAGACATCCTTTAATGGATGGTTATGTTCACTTCACTTTGTGGATGTGGTTTATTTTTTCATTCTTCAAGCCAATTTCTAAGAACCTGTGACAGTGTGTAAATGAATGCATTTTTACTTTAACCAGGTGTAGAAAAACTGGATATATATGCCATATATGAAAAAGGGCTAAGGTAAAATATAGCAAAACGTATTCCCAGCGTGGGGCCTCCTTTAGCTTCATATTGGAGCTGTTTTTAGTCGATATTCTGTCTGAACTGCAGGCATGTTGGACTCTTTTACTACAGAACCTTCCTTTTGTGGCACATGCAGAATGTCAGTTTGGAACCAGTGTCCAAATTCTGTATCCTTCAGCATTAATGGTGTCTTGTTACAGATATGCTTGTTACCTATGCTGTGTGCACCAATGCAGCCCCAGATGCTGACCTTTGGCCTTTGTGCTCACAGTAAGCTTGGTTGTCTGTCTCCTTTTCTAGCCTGGACCATGTGGCACCCACGATTTCCAGGAACTATTTCAAATTTGGATTGATCAAACTGCAGTTATTAAATCCCCCTGTTAGCTGTGACATGTTCCACCACTTTTAAAGCCTAACACTGTTGTGCCCCTTTTACAAAAGCAGATCTACTGAGATGTATTCCAGCAGTCATAATCTGATCAGAGCCTTTTAACTGTTATCTTAAATCCACATGCACCATCTCTTCTGAGGTTGTAAACTCTCAGATAGCTACTCTGTTTTAAATGTCTGCTGAAAACAATTTTTTTTTCCATAAACATTCACCCTTACAGTTGTGATAGTTTTGATGAGACATGTGTCCTCTATTCAATAATAAAAAGACTAAAGCTTACACTGAAACTAATAAAAACTAAACTAATACTAAACATTTTTGCAAAATAAAAACTAAACTGAAACAACAAAATCCACTCTGAAAACTAACTGAATTAAAATAAAAACAAATTAGAAAGTACAAAACTATAGGTACTCTGGTGTCTATGAACTGTAAACTGAAATAAATGAGATTTCAGATGATGTTCTTTTCCATCCCTCATCAGATTGATATCCTCATTAACAATGGCGGTCGAAGTCAGCGCTCTCTGTTCTTGGAAACCAGCGTGGATGTGTGCCAGGCCTTGATGGAGCTCAACTTCTTAGGTACGGTCTCTCTAACCAAGCAGGTGCTGCCTCACATGACACAGCGAGGCAGGGGGAGCATCGTGACTGTCAGCAGCCTCTTTGGCCTTACCGCTGCGCCTCTTGCAACAGGTGCCTCTGCTAGCAAGCATGCACTTCAGGTGATGAGATTTCAGAAAGGAGATTATGACTTTTTTATTTCTCTTAATTCTTTTCAACTAAATGTATTAGTTGTTGGCTTATGGGAACAGATCTGGATCTCTGCTGTTTTATCCACAGGGTTTCTTTAATTCCCTTCGAACTGAGCTGACTGACTATCCAAAAATACTAATTAGTACAGTGTGTCCAGGGCCCGTCCAATCACAAATCGCCAAAAATGCCTTTACAGCAGAAATAAACAAGGTATTTTTTTAGTTGATATGCCTAATATAACCATTTCAAAGCTATGTTTTAAGTAACAAGTTTTCCTCTCATTACTTCAAGCCTCCACCCACAGTTGGACATCTGAAGAGGATGCCAACAGATCGCTGTGTGCGTTTAATGCTAGTGGGAATTTCCAATGGTGTCAAAGAGATGTGGATTTCTCAGCAGCCCATGCTCCTGCTTTACTACGCCTGGCAGTATGCGCCCACATTCGCCTGGTCCGTGTCCGACAGGTTGGGCAGAAAATGGGTGCAGAATTTCAAAGCTGGTCGGGTAGGTACAGAAAGTTTTTATGGTGCAAAATTCCCTTGTAGATATATTATTTACATATTAGTGTAGGTCTGAGAAAATCAAACATCACCATATTTTTACCAAATACTCTGATCAATATGAGTATATATTTTGGGCTTTATGAGTTAGTAAAAACCTTTTTTCATAATATTTGTTTTACACATTTTGACTTGGTCAGGAGCATGCAGGTGAACATGCAGCTTTTTTCCACTTTACTTGGGGCACATCAAATGTTGCCGTTTCTTTCTGCAACATTTGTGCTGCTGCAGTATTCTGCAAGGTTAGCTGTGCTAGATTAGACCTGAGACTGGGGGTTCTCACTGTGAACAGACTGAAAATACTTGAATAAAGTTGAACTATGTGTGCAGCGCTGTCTCTTAACAGCTGGGAGGCTCTAGCTTCTACTGACCTTGGTTGAGTCTAATAAGAAGAAGGCAGTGGCTAGGGTATGACAGTGAGCATGACTACTTCCCCCTGGTGCTGACTGGATAACTGACTGACCAGTGTGTCTGGTGGCCTCTGCTGGACAGTGACAGCTGAGGGCCATGCAGAAAGGTCATGCCACTACTGGCTAGCCATTGTGGATTCACTTGCTTGGGATGAAGGAGGATCATTTTGGGACCAAAAAAAAAAGGAAACACTATAAAGACTTAGAGAATCTAAACATTCCTCTACAGTGAAATAGTTGGGCAATGTAAGGGGCATGCTTGTGACCAATAAAGTATCTCAAGATTTACAGATGTCAACATGATATATATTCAGACAATTTTCAACCTTGAATAAAAGAATTTTTCATTTTTGGTGCAAATCAAGTGCTGACAGTTAGCGTCTTCTTTTGTAGGATGCAGACTCTGCGAACTTGACTAAACCGAAGACCTCCTGAAAATCACATCCTCAAGAGGAAATTGCATTCCTAATGTTGGACTTTGTATTTTTCTCTCCTTTTTCAAAATGTCTGCTTTCATGTCATGTCACCTTGGGATGGCTGTTGCGGGCGATAAACTGGCGATGTATAAATGAAATTGAATTGAGTCTTGAAGTAAATATTTAGAGACATAACTGATTTGAAAGCTCAGTGCCCTCTTCCTATCTTAAATGAAATGTTTGTAACCAATAATCAACTTGTGGTACACAGCCTTGAAGAATGGACAAGCTGTAAAGACTATATTAAGAACAGCAATGTTTCTGCAACGACCCTTTAAATGCCTACAAAAATTGAGTTATGTTCAGTTTTCTCTATCCCGGCAAGTTTGTTTAATGAAAAACAGCTTTTGACAAGTTATTTTTATTGTAAGTATATACAGCTACACATATAAAAATTAACAATATGTACAAGAAACTGTGGACAGATTCATTCTAGATTGTAAACAAGTGAATTGTAAACAAAACAACAGCACTAAACACCATACGTGTACAGCGAGACATCCCCAAGGCACATCCTTGATATTGTTTAACAAAGCAATAAAATTCTCATTCCTTTTTGTGGAAAAGTGAGGGAGGATGGGAAGGGGGATCACATGAATATTAAAAAGTCGAATTAAACCAGAGGTATTTATTAGTCGTCTCCTGGAGAGGAGGGGTCTTAATTTATTCACTTTTTGTTTCAGCACAAACATTAATAAACACAAAAATGGCTGTGCTTTGGTGGCGATGCCACTGCTCCATCTCTCAAATTAATGTGAAGAATTAAGTTGGTTCCCATGCCGACTTGACACTTCACGAACTCTGAGTCAACAATTTAAAATGTAAAACTCCTGATTTAAGATTTCTCTTGACTTTGCTACAGTTCAAACATGAATTTCTGTGGTACTCCCACCTGAAAGATGGAACCACAGCTCAGAGGCAAGGGAAGTGAAGTGGGGCAGATGAGTAAATAGGGTATCCTAGAGGCGGATCGGCTGCCTGAACGGTTAGGTTTCTTAGCATGAAGGGGTGGGCCTGAATGCTGTACCGCTCCTCATCATCATTAGTAGCATACAGGAGCTCCCAGGAGAGGTTTGCCCACTGGCCTCTCACCCCTTCTCCATTGAGACGGCCCACCTGTACAAGCTGCTCCTGAAGGGTCAGCACTCGCCCTGTGTAGGTACCCTGCACACAATGACAGTCAAAATGTTACAAACTAACTAATGGAACCAACTAAAGTGAACACATGGATTTTTGATAACCTTAAATTTTATGTCAACTGGATAATATACTGTAATTATATTTGTATATTTTGTAGCTTAGGTGTAAATGAGGCCTCGTTATGTCTTATTACCATTGTGAGATCATGTCCTAGTGAGAATAGAAAGGGTTTTTCCTGAAGGACGCTGTCATGCCAGCCTTTCTCTGTCACCAGACCGATGTACCAGTCCCTTTCATATTCCTCCAGAGTGCTGAACAACTCTTCAGGGGACTCCATTGGCCCCAGGCTTGCTTGATCAAACAACAGCTTGAAGCTGAACCTGAGGGCAAACAAAAGAATAAGGCAGAACTCTATGGATGCTCTGGCTCAAATAAGTCTGGCTGATTATAGTAATCACAATCTAGAGGTTCTAACTGGCAATTTTACCTGAAAGCCTGAAGTGTGAGCTGGTAAAGTTCTTTACTTGAAGATAGCCACTCAAGTCCTTCTGTCCACGGTACATCTCCACAATACAGCCTGTACACATAACTAGGACTGGTGAAGGCAGACTCTGCCCCCAGTGAGATGAGACACGAAAGTGCAACATGAATATGCAGTTCCTTCAAGGCTTCATCCTCCTTGAGGGCTTTGGTCATGTCCTCTGAGGTTGCACCCTGCACAGCAGGCCCAAAGCGTCCCAAGGTAAATCGAAACCAATCCTCAGGAAATAAAGGCCTGAGAGACAGCAAGCGGGATGGTAGTAATGGTGCTGTCCTCCACCCTTTTGGTAGGTTGAATACCTCAGACTGGGGGCAGCTGAAGTTCAGATGTGGGAGAGAGCCAGACCTTTCACCGAATACCTCTGAGTTATGGCCTTTATCCACAGCTGGCATCCCAATACCTAGCCCCAGAGGCTGCAGTGGCTGCAGTGCAGAGAGGGCCATGTTTTCAAAAAGACTGTCCATCTCCACGGAGCCCGGCAAAGAGGCCCCCATCTGCAGGGTGGTGTGTCCAGACTGGGCTTCTGCAGTCACTAATGCAACTGTCCGTCTGGCTGGTTGAGGTCCAAATAAGTCATCCTCATCTGACCAGTCACCAAAGGAGGTCAAACTGGAGCTGTCCTGTCTGAACCTTATAGAAGACACATTGGACTCCACCATGACAGCCTCAGGTGGTTGGTTAGAAGTTGTCTGGGCTAACTGTGAAGACTGGGATTTCATCCCACCAACCACTGACACTTCTTCACTGCTCCATAAAAATCCTTTATGCTTCTGCACACAATATCGCAGGAGCAACCAGATCAGAGCCTTCATGAAGTCATCCTGAAGTTTCCTCAAGTTGTCATGAGAGTCAATGATACCAGACAGCACATTTCGGGCATCAGAGTAGACCCGCACTGCAAGTGCAGCACACGGGGTGAGGGCATTGCCCCAATGCAGATTGAAGCCCTGGGTAAAGCCGAGCCGCTCAGGGCGTTCGAAAGCAGCCTCAAAAACCTCATCCACCCTCCGTGCCTCCACCGTGTGGCAAGACGTCTCCTGCAGCTCCAGGCCCTGTAACAAACACACCCCACCTTATGTAATCTTTTAGATTCTTACTTAGATTATTAATAGACAATCAGAGGGATACAGTACCTTAATGTTGACAGTGCAGTAGCCATATCCCCTCTCCAGGATCATTATCCAAACCATACGGTCCTGAAAGCGGCCAAGAAAATGAGAGCCCGGGGCAAATGAACCTGAAAATGGAGAGAGACTCATCAGTTATCCATACATCCAACATGTAAGGAGATGTGACTATGAGCACAGAACATAAAACATGTAGCACACATACGGGAGTCTTTCATTTTGTATCAGCTGAGCATCCCTCTGCTGACTACATGGATAACGTGGTTACTGGATGAGCTGCTTGGAGATGCATACAATGACAATAGTACAGGAAGGTCGTGCTACTGATTTAACTGGCTGACTGCACAGAGATCTAAATATTAAATCTCTTCTTGTCCTCAGCTTTCCATTAGTCCCTAAAACTTTGCTCCTTTTGTACAAAGGTGGATTTTCATTTTCTGAGACAGAAGACAGACGTTTATTTCAACACAGATGAACAGCAGCAGCAAGGTGAAAGGAAGCTTTTGTTTTAACCTGACTAGTGCTCACTTGGCTCAAGGATAATGTCATGTCCCATGCTGACATCTTAGAATAGTCCCAGCCGCTACCTCATGATGTGAAGTGACACACTGGGCAGATTTCTTTCCTGCTCACTGCACCACGGCCCCCAGTGTGAGCAAAGCAAAAGAACACTACAAACTGCCACCGTTTGACTGTGAGCTTCAGCCTAACAAGCAACTTTTCTGAATTATACATCACAGCCACAGCTTCCCTAGCTCAGAAAAAGCAATAAGACTGACTGATTACATCACCTCGGTTTTATTCAGTCTTAAATCATCAGTCCATAAAAAACAAGTCCCTACTTGCATGTTTCCCCCCTCCCTCTCTTTCCCCCACCTGATTGGGAAGAGAACAAAACCCGAGCAGCAGCTCAGTTTAGCCTCGGAGTATTACGCAGTTAATGGTGTGGAAATATTTGGATGTAATGAATAGAGACCCAAGCTTTTTTTTTTATTTTATTTTTTTTCAGGGTCACTTCACAGAAAGCTCAACTGGATCACGTAAGTTCACATTACTGCCCGTAGTCCAAAAAGTCTGCTCACAACAGAATTCCTCTTACTGTGTAACCGTATGAAATGATGCTTCACTGCTTTCGGATCTGCATACAGTCCCCATTTGACCCATACAAGAGTTCAGTTGCTGCAATTACAGCCCACGTCAAAACACACTGTTGTAAAAAAAATATATATATATACTTTTTTTTCTATATAAGGTGACCTCTGTTTACTGAGAGCTGTAAAAAGAAAAACTTAATGGAGAAAAATACTGTGTGTATTGTAAGATAAGCAAAACCAACTTTTAAGACAGATTTAAATTTAGATACTGTGACTGATTAGTTAATAATTAACAGGTTTCAGGTGCTTTATAAAGGGAGTGAACACTATTAGCTGTCCAATTTAGATGCCATGACAGGTTTTGTCATTATCTTAATGCTACAGTTGTATTTTGTATTATCGGCTAATTTATTAAGAAAAGGAAAAAAAATTCAGGCATGAACAACTAACCCAGTGACCCTCTTGCAAAGGCCGTCCTCAGAGCACAGGCGAGACTTCCACTCATTTGCTGGTAGAAGACAGAATCCGGGCAGGGACAGGCAGTGCCCACGGGTCCTGGCCAGCTTCGCTGAGGCCTGGGAAACCCCACAAGGAAGATGGGCAGAGTGAACAGGGGCAGCAAAGGGGCAGAGAGCAGGGCAGAGACGATCACCACCGCCAGGACCAGAGGGCATAGGGAGGCGTTCAGAGCCAGGAGAGTTCCAGCCGACTGACGGCGCTGCTTCTTCTCTGTCCAAGATGTCACCAACACAGTCAGGGTGAATTTCAGCTTGGCTAGAAACTGGGTTACTCTGTCGAACAGGAGGCCCACCTGTAGCCGAAAGACAACAGCAAACATGAAGAGAAATCATACATGTCCAATATGCAGGCATTCTGGTTGTGTGGCTATTTTAACTGTCTTTCCCAAAAGGGCAAAAGCTGTTGACCTCCCCCTGTACCCTTAATGAGTTCTGACACCTCAGTATATCAATAAAGATATGATTTGATGAGCATCAGATTAGTTTCAGGGTTTTTCAAGGGTAGCTGCACAGGCAGAGATCCACCCTCACTAATCTCTCATGCACACCCAGTCATTTTGTTCCATAAGCAGGCCTGAAATATGACAGAAAGCACTCAGTTCAAAAAAGTGCTTCAAAGGTTAGTCCTAGTAGGCTTTCAAGGGGAAATTAGTTAAGATATATATATTTTATGAGGTGTCAGAGGAACATTTCATGTGGGGTGATCGTGGCTCAAGAGTTGGGTATTCGTCTTGTAATCGGAAGGTTGCCGGTTCGAGCCCCGGCTCGGACAGTCTCGGCCGTTGTGTCCTTGGGCAAGACACTTCACCTACCGCCTACTGGTGATGGCCAGAGGGGCCGATGGCGCGATATGGCAGCCTCGCCTCTGTCAGTCTGCCCCAGGGCAGCTGTGGCTACAACTGTAGCTTGCCTTCACCAGTGTATGAATGTGAGAGTGAATGAATAGTGGTATTGTAAAGCGCTTTGAGGGGTCCCGAAAAGCGCTATATAAATGCAATCCATTATTATTATTATTATTATTAATCAGTACAAAAGCAAAGCCAAAAAAACCTGGGGATAATGTGTCAAATGAATCAATCTGCAACAGCAAGGGTCAGAACACTTAAGTCCTCCGGCATTAAACTTTGTAAAGTTGTTTGCAGGTTAATGCAGAAGCCACAAAGCATGGTCCTAAAACCTCTTCTTACCGGTCGTGGGTTCAGGGGACCCTGGTTTACTTTTTTACTTTTTTTTTTGGACAAAGTGCTCCAGCTTCTATTCAGCTTTTTTTGCTTTGGAAAACCCTGCCAGGAACTATTGCCCCTGACAACACAGCTTCTAGGGGGTAGGGTCAGCAGGACACACAAACCTTACCACTGTGTTAAAGGTGAGTCTTCAGGGGAACTTCAAAACAGAGCTAATGCTCCATTACACCAAAGGGAGCTAGTTGAGGCTGTTTGTGCATATGATCAGGATCCCTCCTGAGTGTCTTGCTTTAGAGGTTTACCAGGCACACTAAGCACTTTCCAAGATGCAGAGCATAGGGAAAACCCAGAACTTACCAGAGCTATGGATATATATAGCCTGATAGTGTATATTCTTAATTCTCCAGGAGGAGGTAGAAAACACTGTTGACGAAAAAGATGTCCAAAATACCCTGCTTGGCCATTCATTAACAAAACTAGTAACATGTTGAGAGCTGATCTGAAATGAGGCACTTGCATTTGGAAGCTGCTGCTTCTATCCCTGATCTCTAATGTTATTTTCTTCTCAATATCAACAACCAAACAAAACAAGCCATCCTGAGTTATTCAACTCAGGGCAAGTGGAAAAATATAAAGATGCCCCAATCTGGATAGTAAAGAGTTATTTGTGCTGGTCAAAGCACAAATAATTGTGACATTTTTCACTGTTTTATATTTAAGTGTCAGATTTTAATGCGTGCAATGAAGATCTTATGGTGGGTGAAAACTTTGACCTCACCAGAAGAAGCTGAACTCCGGTACCTAAGTCATCCCACCCTGGCAGCACATTGTTTCCAGCTGCAAGCCGCACCAAGATCACCACCACCATTTGGAGCAGAGCATGTTCTGAACTCTGCCATCCCTGCAAAACAACAATAATAAAGAGAAACTGTTAAAATCAAGGAAGAGGCGCTCACTGATGAATACATTTTTATTTTCATTTTGATAAAAGGATAAAAAACTGTCAAGAGGACCCGTTTTTCCAGTGTCACCCTTTTCAGTCTTTCAGTCTTCTTTTGACAAAGATCTGTTATTTAGGTTGTTGCCCAGTTTAAAATCTCCCCAAAATTGCTTTACAAGTTTTTATTATTTTGACTGTGAGCAAGCATAAATGTTAAGTATACCACTCTAAAGGCTCGAGTAAATCCCACACTCAGGGAAACCGTGTGGAGCAGCTGCAGAGACTTATCCATAGCCAGGAAAGCAATCATTGCAAATGGAAACACTGTGAAGTAAAACACACACAGATTAAAAACATTCACATACAGTTATTCTCAGTTATTGAGAAAACTGTTAACACTGGAACAAAAGGTGACTTGCAATATCTATTATAAAAACCTCAAAACCTCACCCAGGTAAATAAGGACTCTTCTGATTGCAGCGGCAATGTACAGTCCTCTGTTCCTCTGTTTAAAAATTTGCACACTGGACATCCCTTTAGGGTACAGGGGATTGAGGAACACTCCTCCAAATACATAGGCCCCTTGGATCTCTCTGAGAGCCCAGCAGAGGCAGAACAGTATGAGGAGGAGGTAACTGACAGGAGCCTGGGGTCCTGTAATCAGGCTGCGGGACTGAGCTGATCCGATGAAGTGATGCAAAACGCCTGCCTCTGCCATTGCCACCAGTAGCAAGCTCAAATATAGCAGTACTTCCCTGCAGCCTAGATTCCAGCCAAAGGAAGTTGGAGGAGGAGGTGACGGCCCCCCTCTGAGCAATTCGCGGTCCCCAAAGGCTGACCTGGAACCTCTGCAGAGTGTGCCAACCTGGCTGAGATCCAGACTCAAGAGAAATCCCATAGCAGTGGAGAGGAGAACCACACCAAGTGTTGATGGGATGAAGTAATTACATACAGCTACACCAGCGGATACACCAAACATCAACAGCAGCCTGTGAGACAGTACACACACACAGACACACAAAAAAAAATTAGGGCTGATGATAAACAGGGTAATAAAACACTGCCAGTGGAACCATTTAATCTGATTCATCCATCCGTCCATTCTCTTGCGCTTATCCTTGTCAGGATCGTGGGGGCGGCTGAAGCCTATCCTAGCTATCATAGGGAGAGAGGCGTGGCACACCCTGGACAGGTTGCCAGTCTGATATAGGGCTAACACAGAGAGACAGATAGTCATTTCACACTCCCATTCACACCTATGGGCAATTTAGAAATGTTATTTAGTTTTTACCTTCTGAGCTACTATAATTTCTTTTGTACTGCTTCTTTTTCTTTTGGATGCTCCCTTCAGGGGTCAAAACAGCAGATGATCTGCCACCATTTCATCCAGTTCTTAGCATCTTTTATTGTCACACCAACACTCAGCACAAATGCATACCTCATCCTACAATACTGAAATGCTAAACAGAGTTTGTCCATTTTAATCTCAGGACATAGAATGACCCACATGACTTTTTTACAATATTATTGTTTCAAAAGTGAAAAAAAATGATATAATTTTTCAATTTTAGTTTGATGTCAGCTAATCATTTCACTGGTACCTGAGGTTGCTGGACATGGGTGAGCCTCCTAAGCCAAACACAAGAGTCTGCTCCATGCCCCAGAGGAGCAGAGCATCCAGGGGAGGCAGGATACCAAACGCCCACAGCAGAGGTAGAAAGAGAAACAGCACGTGGAGAACCTGGCTGGCCAGATGGAGCTCAGGGACAGCATCAGAGTATCTATAATCACAGCAACATGTCAGAATTATTATGACAGAAAACACAAAGTACTTTAATAAAATCATTAATTTTGTCACTCACCTATCAGCCAAATCCACAGCGATGAAAATAAAAATGTAAAGAGGCCGCGTGAGTGGGGTTATCTCATAAGTGTCCTGTGCCTGAAAAGTGGCTGTCTCTGTAGCTGTATTTACAATGAGAGAATATTCAGCTATACACAGTGTCACCCAACTCAGGACGAAGACCACCAGGGATGCACCAATACTGCCATAAAGAGCAGTGAGTCTGCCAAGGAACACATACCATGTCCCAAAGCCACAGAGCACCCCAGCTAGCACTGTATGCAGCACCACATTAAGCCCAAAACGCTTTCCAGGAGCAATGAATCGAACAGTCTCTGTGCTGACACAGTGGGTAAATTCCACTTCTTCTTCATCAACAAGGATGTTGGATGCACCAAGTCTCTCCACTGTGCCGCTCCTCCGTGCAGCATACAGCGCCAGGGCCTGGACACCCGCCGCAGCCCCGCACATAAGTATACCAGAGAGCACCGCAGCATGGAGCTCCTGAAGCAGCTGCAACTGACTGAGCAGGGTCCCGATGCCCCCAAAAAGCCATGGTGTCAAGAACAAGACTGCTTGATTGACATATACATAAGGTGGGGCACAGTAGCCCAACTTGAAGCGTGGACCCCCCAACACAGTTTGGGGGAAGCGCTTCCAGAAGAACTCCTGCTTGTACTCATTAAGAAGGGGCACATCTGGCCCCATTCTGACCATTCCCAAAAGGGTGGTAGGTCATCTCCACACACCTGAAGGAGAGTTTCCATTCATCATCATCTCGGAAACAGTGAAGCACCCTGCAATGGAGGAACAATTAATGAACAAAGTTTAGATGCACTAATAAGACAAAGAAACCATACAATAGGAGCTCCATCCTGTGCTTTTTTGTAGTCTCATTACACAAACTAGAGCTAAATAAGCCACAACAAATATATTTTTCACAGTGAAGTACATTCATCATCATTATTTGAGAATACCTTCCTCCAGCTCAGGTAAATGTTACTCCGTACAACCACACTATTATTATAATTTTTAAAGCTGTTTATCTACAACAGCACATCAACAGGTCACCTTTTCCATCAGGGGAAACTTAATTTTAAGACACCACGTAAAATCACCGCTTAATAATGTGCAGCACAAAAAGGGATGGCAAACAAGAGCCACAGCTAGTCAGTTGCCAGGAAAACAAAACACAGCAACAGTAGCTTGTGGGTGCGCTTACGTGGGCTAACCTGCTAAGCTAGCAGGGATAATTATAAGTCTTGCTTCATAAAATTAAACCAGGTAAAAGAACACTGAGCACTGGGCATCGTTTTTGTCCCTTTATTTCAGCTAGCTCTATTACTGTTAGCTAACGAAGGCACCAAGTATTTTCATCTTGACTATGTGCTAGATTACTATTATTAACAGGTGAATAACAGCTGGTTGGCCACAATGTGAGATACACTTACCGTTAACAGCCGAATAGCCAACTGCAGACAGGTTTTTTTTTAGTATTTGAAGATGTAATGAGGTAATATTATGGAGAAACGGTCGGAAATTGCCAACATTACCGTTAGCTACCAGCTAACCATTAGAAAGCCAGGCAACATCGGCATGATACACAGCCAGATTCTAACCAATGAGAGTTGAGGAAAGAAGAGCGCGACGCCTCTGATTGGCTTAAACAGTATAATCCCCGCCCATTCAACTCAAGGGTTCTGCCACATACCATGGACGGTCTGTGCCACACACACAACTATTAATACAGAAAGGAACATATTTTTGAAAAGAGTTTTCCCTTTAAGGGGAATATTTATTCACCACACATCGTTGAAAAAAACCGACTTCTATAAGTCGACAGACACTTATAATAATATGAACACTTGGAAAAACATCTGTAATGTTTAAAAAAGCTTTAATTACAGGTATCAGAAAGTTCAACACGGTCTAAATTCTCTTAGGCAAGGTTTCTTGTAATTTACAAATCCTGGTGCATTTTACTTTATATAGTAACCATTGTATAGTATTTTAGCTTTTCTTGGCACAGTATTTTTCCTATTTATTTATTTTTTCTATTTTTGTTTTTCCAGTATATCTCTAATTCATATTTTATTTGTGTCCCTTGTACTGTGGTAACGAGTGATTTTCCCCAGTGTGGGATTAAATAGTCTCTATATCTGTTTTAGTCTTCAGGAATAGTTCTCCAGGCTTCTTTGAGGATATTTAAAGCTCTTCTTTGGGTTGCCTTTTGTTCCATTCTCTGTCAAGAAGATCCCACAGTAGTTCAGTAATGTTGAGTTGCGCACTCTGTGGAGGCCAGCCCATGACTGATAGTGATCCACTGTGTGTTCTTTTATCTGGGTATCCCTTATTGCATTAGCAGGGAGTTTAGAATCATTGTCATAATGAAAAATGAAGCTTTTGCCAATTAGATGTTTTCCAGGTGGTAGGACTGATGGTACTTTTCTGGGTTCATAACTCCATTAATTTTTGACAAGATCATTACCATGATCACTTGCAACCCCAAACCATGACATACTCCAACAAGACCCGTTGCCACTTATCAGTGGAATTAGCATATGCCAGCCTTTTCTCTGTTTTCCCCTTCCCTATGAATGGCTTCTTGACAGCCACCCTTCCACTGAGACCATTTCTGATGAGGCTTCAGTAAACAGTAGATGGATCAACTGAAGGGACAGATGTAGAGGATTTTTGTCCCTATTTCTTAAAGAAATTACTATCAAATACTGTTCATCTGCTGTGGATAGATTTTAAGGTGTGCTACTTCTTCTGCCCTCCATTGGTTCAGTTTCCTCGAATTGCAAGCTATGTACACCATGCCAAAATATGTCACATTTTGGAAAATGTTTTTTTTTTTGCACGTTATCTTTGGCATTTTTCATTTAGCTAAAGCCAAATGATGTATTTTTGCTACAGGCTGCTGGCAACAAAGTGCCTAAAGATACAATTTCAAAAGGATTCTTTGCCAAGTTGTCTGTAATACTTATAGACTCGTTCATCCCTTGAGTTAGGTGCCCGTTTTATGGTTGAATGATTCATACGTCAGTTTTAAATGACTCTAAAAAATGAAACATTCCTCTGAAAATGGTCAGGTACAAGGACTGGACTGAAAATGACTGAAAAAGCAGTCATTGTCCAAAGAATAACTTTAAAAATGACAAGATAGTCTGGCTTCTTGGAAGCAAAATATAAAGAAATTAGGGGTGGCTTAAGACTTCTGCTCAGTAATGTAGATCAACAATTTAAGAATAGAAGCTCTCATTGTGAAAATGATATAATTACAACTATTGTATATCACCTCACTTATTTTGTGAAAACACTAACCAGCTTCATTTAGACCTTGTATAATTAAGTTCAGACATATACATTAAAACTTAACTTAAAAAAATACAGATACCACTCTTATAAAACAAAGGGGTTTACCATTCTAACCTGCTTTCCACTGAACAATGGAAAGACCATCCTTCTTTGCAATTCTAATGACATCAAATGGCGCATCCCATGGGTTTGTTTATCTTCTTTATCCAAAACAATTTTTCAACTTGGCACTTGCCAGGATCTTTAAATGCCGTTTCTAAAGCGCTTAGTCGACCCTAATAACTGAGAAGGGATTAAGAATATTAATACTGCATTCTAAATCCTTGTTATCGTGTTCTTAACACAAAAAGAGCAAATCCAAGCAAGTGTTTTATTTCAATATAATGAAAGTGATTGTGGCAAAGTGTCTGCTTAGAAAGAAGCGGGGCAAAAAGGGAGGATCATGAAGCGATCACTAAAAAGGCCAAGATACAAACACAAAGAAAAATAACAATCGGGGTCAAAAGAGATTAAATTGTTGTTGTTGTTGTTGCTCAATGGGGCTCAGGGGATAAGGGTGGGCAGGAGGTCATGTTTCCTTGTCATCTTAAAAAGCGATTTCTATTCCGCGTAGGACACAATAAACCATAATAACAGAAAAAAACCCATCAATAACGGCAACATGTACCCCACCCCACAATCCTCCCATAGCGCCGCATATTTAAAATCATTGCTGTGTTTTTGTCAAAGCTCTCTGGTGAAGAATATCCACTTGAATTAACACTTAAGTCATTAAAGGAGAAACACATTGCAAATTGTATGAAATATGAAAGGCTGATACCAAATTACCCAAAAGCAAACCATCTGACAAAGCTCCAAAAATTGATTCCTGATAAATTTGCAAGAAAATTGTGCATTGTTTGGTTGTTCTGTTAACTTGTTTTTGCCATTTCGCAATACACTTTGCGTGATTGAAATAATGTTATTAATGACACACAAGTTCAATAATGTTATAAACGACACATGATTCCTGAAATGAAAAGCAGTTAAGATTTAATGCCTCTGTGATGCGGGCTCTTATCCAAAATGTCTGCACAAAATAAAAGCATTTTTCTTTTCATTCTGACTGTCACTCTCACTCCATTCTTTTTTCTCCGTGTTTTCAGCCTCTTGCCAGTCACGATTTATTCCACAGGAAACAAATTACAGGCAAATCACAAGCGACAGCAATAACTCAATGACAGATTTCAAGAGAAGCAATATGTCAAGATAGAGGATGTATTTTTTAAGGATAAAATGAACTTGGGCCATAATATGCACCTTTTGAGAACAAAATAATTTTCCTTGATGACTTGCAGTTGGTCGTCAATTGCAAGTTCATTTTTTCCAAAAGCAATTTCAACTCAAGTGATGATGTTGATGAAATTGTAGCCCCTATCAAAGCACTTCTAAAAGTTAATACAGGTTGGCGAATGTGTAATGCATGTGGAGTGTAACGTCAGTCATCCATTACACATGCGGCGCATTTTCGACAAGCACCGCACAACATGCGGCGTTAACCTCCGCATCAAACTTCAATCAGCGTCGTCACCCCTCTAACCTCCCCTCCAACACTTGAACCTGAGTAGATAGCTGTGAAAACGCGGTCCATTCAGCAATTATTCACAGAGTCTTGGACTAATGGTGCTCTGAATGCACAGACACAGCAAATGTAGGGAGTTAGTGGACCAGCAGTAATGGCCCCATGCAGAGCATGCGTTTTTCTGTGTGTGTGTGTGTGTGTGTGTGTGTGTGTGTGTGTGTGTGTGTGTGTGTGTGTGTGTGTGTGTGTGTGTGTGTGTGTGTGTGTGTGGTGAGGTTTCTGGGGGGAAGGGGGCAGGCATCATCTATAACAGATTCACAACAAGCTCAAACATGTCTAATTCTGAATCCAGATTACAACTGCAGAGGACAGCTCACTCCCCTCTTCTCCACCCCTCACTCTCACTCTCTGTGTCTCTTCTTCTTCTTCTTCTTCTCCCTCTCGGTCACTCCCGCCTGAGCCGGGCTCCATATCAGGCAGATGAAAACATAACCTGTCACATTCCATCCCATTAAACCAGCAACAAACCATGTGGTCTACTCACATGGAGGAGCTAGGAAAGGCAGCGAGATAGACAGAGGGAGCAGTGCATCTGGGTTCGCTCAGAAGTGATGAATTATTCACAATCTTTATGCTAATGTCATTTTAATGTTAGAAACACTGAAAGATATGCAGATATGAGACACGCCGTGCAAAGTGGCATGCTCACTATAAGCTTACACCACGCACGACAGGAATTAGAAATATATTTATAACCATCCATACTGCGCATACTGTACTCAAATATAAAATGTGTAATTATCCTCTGCAATACCTAATGCATTAGAGCACTCACACTGAGCCCCCAAATCTCTCCTGTGCTTTTTTTTTTTTTTTTTTTTTTTTAACAAGAGAAGTACATCAGCTGCCATTTGATGTCAGGCAGAGCAGGGTAATGACAGTGCACTCACTTGTGCAGTCATTAGCCCCGCTTAATGCTGGGAATTAACACAAATTAAGTGAAGTTAAGTACATGCATTAGGGGAGCTTGTTTGGGGAGAGCTTTTCACTTTTTCTGCGTAGAGCTGGCTTGTTTCTGGGATGTTGAGCAAAAAGGCTGCACGGGAAGAGAGACACAAAAGTGAAGTGCAAACATCCTCCTTCAGCTTACAGCATACAGGTCAAAACTCACTGACTGATTAGCAGTGTTAATGGAGCTCTAAGGACACCTAGTGGTCATGTTAACACCACCTATGCGTAATCTCTGCAGCGAACACTGTGTCTTTTAAGCTGGCGTTTTCATAATTATATTCCTCTGTGTAATTTTGCACAAATTTAGTTATAAAACTTCAAGTTGCTATGTTGATCTAATGTATGATAGTCGGCAGAGCAACTGTGAAAGCAATGAAGCTTTTCATAAATGTTTCCCATTGCAGTAAAGAGTTTTTACCCCACAAAATTATGCCTTATGTGCCTTATTCAGACTGGTGTTTTTGTTGACTGTGGCACCGCTAGATTATGCCAACAGGAAAACAGGAAGAATATATTTTAATGCTCCACTGAGCTAACATCATAAACACCAAGTGGAGTGGGTTCATTACAACACAGGAGATTTGCCCGTTAGAGACGAAACTGCTGTGGGCTTTTCGAAAAGAGGCTAACATGATGAAACTGACAATCTCTGAAATCCATTTGGACCTTATTCAAGATTATATCTTTATCTGAGCGACTGCAGATTATTGTCCACAAAGAGGTGTGCTAAAGCTGGATTATCCACTTGTTGGGGATGCATCTGACCCGATGGACGCGGCATGCCAGCCTCACACGCCCTTACATCTGTGTGTGTTTTTTCTACTTGTTTGCAAAAGATGAGATGGCATTCAAAATGACACCAAAACCTCTCATCCTCAGATTACCATGGTTAGTGATCCGCATATGTGGATAAAAAAAATGAAGTCTCAATCATTATATATGCATTTGAGAGGAAGGCACGACATATGCCCCCCCCCCCATAACAGCCTAATTTACATCAGAGGCAGTTCAGTTCAAAGTGCAGCTTGTATTAACTAATAGTAATTTATCAAAACATACAAAAATCCCACCATTTAGATACACATAGATTATTGTTATTGCCATTAATTTCACACCAGGACATAAAAACACACAACAGCGATGGCCGCCATATGTGTTCACCTCGTGTTCCACCTCTTCTGATTCCTACTGGGGTGGAAATCTACCGCCATTTGGGAATCTGGAATACAACAAGTGTAAACAAACTTTTAGTTTACTCTGAGTTCTTTTTAAAAGTTGTCCATCAGGAAAAATAAGGAGAAAAAAAAATCAGATATACACTGTTTTTTTCTTTTACCAACCTGCTGTCTTGTTCTTGTTGTCTGTTCCCAGCAGTGGTCGGAATGTTGCTTCCTGTTCTTCGGTTGTGTCTGAAGTAAATATCAGTTTGGCCACTTCGAGCAACGTTACTGTGTTTGTCCTTCTTACCTGGGTGGGGAGTTAATACAGGCGTAATATGAGATATCACTGAAAAGTCTATCATTCTTACTGCGACAGAGCACAAAGGAGAACAGCTAATCTCTATATAACAAGTTACATATGGCAGCTGAAAACAAGGTATGTTTACATCAAGAAGAAAAAGAAACCCAAATCCAAGACCTTAGGAAACTGTGTAAAACTAAAAACCGATTACAACAATTTACAAACCCCATAAACCAATAATTTTATTTACCGCAGAACACGGTAAATATCTCAAATGTTTAAACTGAAAAAATTAAAATTTTTAAGGAAAAATGTTTTCAAATTTTGAAGGTGATAGGAGCAACACCTCTGCAAAAGATAATTGGTACAAAGGCAATAAAAGGCTGGAAAAAGTAAGTGGTACTAAGAAAAAACAGATGGGGAACATTTTGCAACAGTTTTACCAATCTACAAAAAACTCAACACAAAATTAAGAAGACTTTTAATATCTCATCGTCTACTGTACATAATATCAACAAAAGATTCTGAAATTCCAGAGAAATCTCTGTGCGCAACAGATAAGGCTGAAAATATTGGATGCCTGTGATCTTCGGGCCCTCGGGCGGCACTGCATTAAAAACAGACATGATTATATCATGGAAATCACTGCATGGGCTTAGGAACGCTTCCTGAAATCATTGACTGTGAACACAGTTCACTACGCCATCTGCAAATGCAGATCAAAGCTCTATCACGCAAACAAGAAGCCATTTGTGAACATGAGCTATCTTCTCTGGGCCGAAGCTCTTTTAAAATGAACTGAGGCAAATTATAAAACTGTTCTGTGGTCGGAGGAATCAAAATTTTAAATTCTTTTTAGAAAGCAAGCATGACAAATCCTCCAGAGTAAGGAGGGGAAAGACAATCAACACTCAGTTCAAAAGCCTCCATACAGGTTTTAGAGCAACATATGCACCTATCCAGACATCTTTTCAGCAAGACAATGCTAAACCACATACTGAACCTATTACAACAGCACAGCTTCATAGTAGAAGAATGTAGTGCTGAACTGGCCAGCCTGCTGTCCAGACGTTTCACCAATTGAAAAGATCTGGTGCACCATAAAACCAAAAATCAAACAGCTCAGCAGATCCAGGACTATTCAGCAATATATTTGTCT
The DNA here is from genome assembly GCF_036321145.2 of Pelmatolapia mariae. Lineage (NCBI taxonomy): Eukaryota > Metazoa > Chordata > Actinopteri > Cichliformes > Cichlidae > Pelmatolapia > Pelmatolapia mariae. The sequence continues at coordinate 50,854,191 of NC_086241.1, read as the reverse complement.
CCCAAATGTCAAGCAGGTGATGTAGACATCAGTTCCCAGATGTTTATAGACTGTTGTTAAAAGAAGACGACTGCTACACAGTGGTAAACATGGACCTGTCACAGCATTTTTAAATTGTGTTGCTGCCATCAAATTGAAGAGAATCTTTTTCTTGAATGGTAAATTTTCTTATTTTAAAACTCTGATGTGTTTTCTGTGATCACATTTTATTCTATTTAGACTTTACACAGCATCCCAACTTTTTTGGATTTGGGTTTGTATGTTATACTCACATTTGTATGTGTAATGGTCTTCGTCTATGTTATTTTGCAGGATATTGTGCCCGTGCATCACATACTGTGGCCCTCCGCTTACACTCATTACTCTTAGAGTGGGGTTGTGGGACACAAGCAGTCCAGGTAGGTTAACTTCACTTGTAGGAAGGAGAGCTCCGGGATGATGGGAGTATGGCTTTAAAAAAACAAGGAGGGAATAAGGAAAATGGACATAATTCTCCAGGACAGAACTGATGTGAAGCATAACATGCAAACATGATCTATTAAGTGCATCTAAGTTCATCACTAGTATATGTATCCTAACATAAAACATTTTTTCTCCACTTTTCTATCTCTGCTGCTGTCCATGGTCCATGCAATGTGTCCACTCCACCCTACACACTTGCCAGGGGACTGGGGATTAGATTGCTTGCTGTTCCACATATATAAGCATCTTATAGGCCAACAGTAATTACTATGCATAAATAACAACATTTACATTCAAGCAAAGCAGCTACAGGCACAGATTGAGAGTGACAACTCAGATGGCATTCATGAGAGTCAACAGAGGGAGGGCTGCATTTGTGTTTTTAATGAGAAAACCCAGGATCTCTGCTCATTTCCATACTTACGTCTAACAAGCAGAGGGGGGTCGCGTTGACCTGGCTAATAGGGGGTAAATCCACTGGTGCATTATCGGCCGGGCACATTTCATCTAATCAGCAGGATGATGCTAGCAGGCTTAGACCGCTTTTAATTCAGTGCTGCGGGAGAATTACTGTCCCGGTTTCTCATTACATGAACATTAAATCAGTCATACTGATATCAGTCATACTATTCAGGGTGGCTGTGGTTTGGATGTTGGCATTTTGACTCTTCCAGCTGGACTACATCTTACATGATAAGGCCCAATATGGCATTTTGCATACACAATGTCTTCATTTGTACATTTGTAATACAGTCAGAATTAAAATGCAACTGAAGTACAGTAGGAGAGCATAGGGGTTCGTATGTCAGCTATACGCTAACCTTATATGTATTTGTTAAAATTTCCAAAGACTGAGGTCAAGACTGTCTCCCACCTCTCTTAGAAACAAAACAGAGGGAAATTGGAGTTTTGCTGGCTCAAAGTAAGATTTAAAATGTATCTTAAACATAATCTTTGGAAGAAAAAATTACTGTGTAACATTTAACAGGTGTGACGGCCCTATGCATTGGACCGAGCATGCATTTGTACAGTTCTCACTGATGGATCAGCATTGAGGAGTTCCACCCTGGTTCTTTCCTCCAGAGTGATGTCCACACCATCCAGGACCTGCAGCTGGGGCAGGCGAAGCACCACTGCTGGTCTGTGGAAAGAATTGCGTGGCACCTGAAAAACAAAACAAAACAAAAAAAGACAAACAAATGTTTGGTTAAACAATCTGGTTATCAACCACTCCTCAGAAATATTAATTCTGGAGATGAGCACAGTCTGCTTTGAGGCATCTGGGATAAATATGATGCTATGTGGCTCCCAGTGTATTTACCATGTTCCCAGCAGCTATTCCAGTGACCCAGCTGACAGCAGCGCATAGGTCCCTTCCCAGCTGAGGGCACCCTGTATGCCAGGCTATACACCCAGCCTGTCCAGCCACAGAACTGCCTGTTCCTGCAGGACACTTCTGCTTTGATGAGGTTGTGAGTGCGTGCCAATGGATGTCCATTGAAAAAGGAGAAGACAGACTTTGGCTAGAGAACATAGCTAAAGGATCTCATGCGGTCAACAGCAGGAGGTATTGTCTCCAGGGTGGCTGTTGGCCTCTACCCCCTGGCAGGATTAACCCCACTACCACCACCACCCCCACCGCATGGGAACAGAAGGGGGATGAGATCGAGCAGTAAAGAGGCTACCGCAGCTGAGCATTACCCAGTGGACAATAGACAGGCCCTGGGCTGCAGGCTCTGCTAAGGCCTGCATGAGCTCCAGATGGGTGATGTAACAGGGCCAATAGCACACAGCCATTTGGTCAACGAATTTGTCTCTGATGCCAGCCAGTTTGAGGCACAGCAGACGGTCCATCGTGTAATCACTTAATTTGGAACCACAGAATTACCCTGTGTTATCGTATCGGATTGTGAAAGTGAGAACTCAGCGTGCTTTTCATCATTTGTTCAAGAAATCGTGAGTTCAAGATATGTTCTGTGACTGACAGCAAGTGGATGCAAATAAAGACAGAACCCACCTAATAGACAAACTGCCTATAAAACTTGTTAATACTCACAGGATTGCCAACAACAGAGAGCTCCTTCAGTGAGGGAAGAGCTTCTAATTTGTCAAGCTCTGCGATGTCCTGCAAAGAAGTAGAGAATCACAGAGGCAAAGATTATTTCAAAGTTCTTTTTTACTCATAACCCCTCATTTAGCTGTTCTGTGCTATGTGTTGATAACAGATGCATTTGCATCAGGGCTGAACCTTTCATAATTTTGGTGTGGGCAGGATGGAAGCAGCTGATGGGAGAGATTACATGTGTGAGCCCTCATTAATCTCATGAGAGACTTTGGGCACGCAACAGGCCATGGGGATGTTTTCTCTCATTCCCAGCTTTATACTCGGACTTGGCTGTGATTCAAAGACGCCCCCACTGTGAGGACTAACGCTCTGGATGATTGCCGTATTTCTATGTCTTAATTGAATGCGTGAAAACATTAAGGAAGTGATGGGAAGAAGGAACTGGCAACAAAAGTGCAAATCACTCGCTCTGTGTGAGGAGATGCAGCCCGAGAAGCTGATTACACGTTGTCCTGATTGTTCCCCCTGATTCTTTATACACACGGCCGTGACCTTCAATCAAACTTGATTCTCCTTAATGCGACCCCTTGCATGCCACAGTGGGTAGTAATGACTCATGATTACTATACTTCAAGTCTTACTTTGCAAATGCAGGGAAAAGTAATACTGCTGCACAGTGAACAAAATACATCTGACACATGTGAACCAATCAGTAAAAGTTGGTAGTAAATCAAAAAACTGCACAAAAGATGGCTGTGACCTCGGCGATGACCTCAAGAAATCACGGCGTTCTGAGTTATTCAGGCAGTTTAATTGAATATGCCGTTTCATTAAAATTGTGAATATAAACATTTTTTTTAAAACTCTAGCATGCGAGGAGGCTACTACTACCTCTGCTGAAGCTGAATACCTGCAGCTTGTTCATGTCGAGGGAGAGCTTGCGAAGCTCAATCAGAGGATCAAGATGGTTCAGCTCCCGGATCCGGTTCTGTGCCAGGTGGAGCTCTAGGAGGAGAGTCTGGGCTGCGAAAGAGTTCTTGGTCAGAGTTTTAATCCGGTTTCTGTTCAACACAAGCTCTCTGAGTTGGTGAAGCCCTTCCAAGCCTTCCACTTGGTTTATCTCATTGCCTGTTGAGAGACCAAACTTTAGAAAATCAAAACAAACAGACATCCCAAACAGTACCCTAATATTTCTATATACTAACCACTAGAGTAAATTGCACACCCTGAAGAATATAAAAGGCAGAATTTTAGGCCCATATAAACACTTCTTGGGTATTTCTTGCTTGACTCTGCTGTAAACAGTGCTGAAATTACAAACCGAGCTTCCAAAGGTTTCTAAGAAAGAAAAGTAGGGTTGGCTTTGTGGGACAAATCACCCCGGCAAAGCAAAACTCAATCAAAAGCCATCAAAAGCTGTTGAAAAGAAAGTCAATCATTCTTTTCTTCGCATCTCATCCCCCACCTGGCCTTAGGTCTATAGGGGAGACTTTGCTCTTTGCGCTTGCCTTTTCACAGCCTCTGTGTAGTGCACTTTTAAACAGCTTGCAGAGAAAGGGGTGGCAACGTCAACCATACATACCTTCGAGGAAGAGTGCTTTAAGATTGGTGAGCCTGCTGAGCTGCAGATTGGCCATATTGGAGATGCCATTGTGACTCAAATGAAGCACCTCCAGGCTTCCCATCAGTGGCTCCAGGCTGCCAGTGGGCCCAGTATCCCTTAAACACAGTTAGAGAAAGGCTGTTTGAAACCTCGGTGGTTAAACGAGCACCTCGCTGTCCCTCCCGCTGCCACGTCTAACTGGTCAGACCTCACAGGTGCAGACCACATCAAGGCAATCACAGTCTGGCTAAACAAATGGATAGCTCTCACAGCACTACATTGTGTAGTGGTTCTGCACAACAAATATTTCATCTAAAGTTTATATTAATATACAGACTAAATATGTTTTAATTGTTTAGTTTATTGTAGTCTTTACCTCAAAGGAAATGACCCATTTTTAATGTTTACTTTTTTATATTAAAAAATCATTTATCTGACTGAAACTCTGACTGCAAATAAATTCATCAGTTTGTCAGCAGCTTCTGTTAAATTTAAGGCAGCTCACACATTGGCTGGTCAGTGCTGCCCCCTCATGGTTAGACTGCACAAAAACTCTTTTGAAATTCTTTAAAAAGAAGGTTGTTTTTGCACAAAACCCATAAATAAAACTACATTATATTACCTGCTGGCTTTAGATGTGCTCTGTTGGCTGTAGCCACTGGAGCGCACTTTGCTGTATAGTATCTGTCTGCTTGTCAGATGAGTCTGAGTCTTCTGCCTGGGCAGAATTGACTCTATGTGGTTATAGTTGAGACAAAGAGCCTGTAAGGAATACAACGTAAATTATTTCTTTAAACATGCTGCATTTCCAGCCAGTGTATTCCAGTGTGTTGGCATTTGGCGCACTGTGTACTTTGATGTTGGGCAGGTGGATGAGGCCTGAGAAGGATGTGAGGTTGCTATGGTCTAAGTTAATGCAGCGCACATTACGGAAGAGGTCTGGTGGAGACAGATCAACTATCCTGTGGGAAGAAAAGATTTTTTTAAGGCTTTACCTTTCTTTATCATCTGTTTTATTACAACACTGCTATTACCTAATGGAACAGGCCTGAAGGTTTAGGTGTGTGATTTCTGTGTAGTTTGAGTGGCCCAGCTTCTCTGCCACTGTGTCGCTGGTCAGTCTTCCCATAAACATATTCTTTGCGCTCTCACACTCACTTGCTTCCTAGAGAAAACAGCAGAAAAGAATAGCAATTACAAAATACTGGAAACAACCGCTGTAATATGATTTTTTTTAAGCTCATACCACTGCAATTCCATCCAGAGCTTTGAGGAAGGGGAGATGAAACACTACATATATTCGATAGTTTTCCAGTTTCTCCACTAAAGGGTTCCCACAGAGATCCAGGATGATGAGGTTTGTCAATCCCTGAAAAGCAAAATGGTCACATAAGCTCACATAATAAAATTTATTAAAATTAAATTCTACTCTTCTTATTTCACCTTCTCATCCATTTTTAAATGTTAACTAGATGCTCACTTTCAGACAGTAGATGTCTCTTGATGTAGAGATCTGGTTGCTGCCAATGTAAAGTTCAAGGAGAGACCGAAGTCTCTGGATGCCATGAAGAGAAGCAATACAGTTGTTCTCAGCTGACAGAAAAGACAAGCTGGACAGCCCGTCAAGAGTTGAGACGTCCAGACTGGTTAGCCGATTCCCATCTACACTCAGTTTATTTAGGCAATGGAGTCGTGTGAGGCCTGAGGAAACAGTGAGATAAGACAGACATGGAAACAATGACGGCACTGTGCTATGTGTGATTTCTCCATGGGAAGCAGAGAGTGCAACTGACCACTGAGTGTGCAAATACTGTTGTTGTTTAGGGACAGTTCTTCCAGCTTCAGGCAGCTGTCCAGACCCTCAACTTTTGAGATCTCGTTATCATTAAAGGAGGCCCAGCGCAGGTTCACCAGCTTACTTAGATTGATCATCTTGGAAATCCTCTGGTTGTCAAGGTTCAGGGTAGTGATCTGGTCAGCAATTTGGTAGACACGAAAGGTAACAAAGATCAACATCATCCCGCCTAGTACCGCTCCTAAAAACTTCTTTACTGAGAAACCCACATGCTGAAGCTCACTTTTGTAGTCCAGTCTTGGTCCAGTTCTTTACCAAGGCCCCAGGGTGATGGACTCAAATGATACAGGAGCTGGGCTGTTGACAGCAGACTAAGAGTGCGGGGACGGTCTCTGTCGGTACACGAGTGTGCCAGAAGAGACGCCTACGAGCAGTGTCAACAAGTCTGATTGAATTACCATACTTCACTTAAAACATTTACTTTAATCCATCAATTTTGGATTTGTTCATATAAACAACGTCTCTTTACATAGATCAGCTCAACCAAATAAAATCTAGTATATAAGAAAGAATATTTACAAAATCTTCACCTGGTTAATTTTGGACCCAGCTGCCATCTGAGCAGCTTTGGCAGCCTCCTCCTCTGCTACCAGCACATCATCCAGGTGTGTGAGGTTCATGAGATGGCCTAGTATGGTCATTCTGACTGCCTCAGGCTGGAAGAAGGGAAACATCTTCACTCAGTCACTTCTACAATTTGAGGCCACTTTCAGTGGTATAGTTTGAAACATAGACTCAGATTCATATTCTTAACATATATATTCTGAGCAAATACGTAGTATTACTATTGCTGAGGTTCAACCTTGAATATTTTGATTTATTTTTTCTATTTGATCACAGCACACACCCTGTTCCACGGATTGTATCGGGTGTCCAGTTTCAGCAGAGCAGGTGTGTGTTTTCTGAGCACAGCTGTATCCTCTCTGACCTTGGTCAGCTTGTTCCAGCGTACATCAAGTTGTTTAAGCTGTCCCAGCCCCCGCAGACCTTCCAGAGTCACCAGGTGGTTAAAGCTAGCATCCAAAAACTCAAGGTTTGGCTGTAGTTTAGGTAAGAGAGCAGGTGAGAGTTCCACTTTATGGCTATGCAGCCACTATTCAGTTTCACAAATAATAGAGAGGGACATCATAAAAGAAGCATTCTTTGACTTAAACACACTCTTAAGTGTTATCTTAACATTATTTTGTATTACCATGTGAGAAATGTCATCAAGGTGCGTGAACTCATTGAAGCTGACAGTAAGATGCCTTAGAGCCGTGAGGCTGGAAATCTCCTTTATGTTGCTCAGGCTGTTGCCATGAAGGTTAAGCACCTGGAGATTCAATGCAACAATGATGGTTCAAACTGAAATGAAACCGCTTTAAATTCAACCTCTTATTTAAAACGGCAGAGCACTTACTGTGATTTGACTGAGGACATTGGCTCGGGCAACACTAAGCAGAATTTTATCATCCAAGCTCAATAACTTGGGCTGAGGTTTAAGAACAGGTTCCCTGTTGAGGACTTCTTTGTCCAGAGCAACATCATTGGAAGGCTCTCTGTCTGTGGTATGGCTCAGCAGTGTAGGTTTGTCTTTGTTCTAGACAAGGCAAATCAAAATGTTTACAACATGTACTGCCAACAGGTGCATTTTTTTAACTTCTTTTTTTTTTTTTAATTAATATGACAGCTGAAACAGAGACATAAAAATCAATTGATCCACTATAGATAGGTGGGGAGCAACCAACACATACTCATCATAAGGCATGCACAGAGACATAACCTGCACAAACAACTGCAATTTCATGTTTCCAAACTCTTAGTTTAGTTTAGTTTCCCACATGAAAACAAACCCATCAAACCAAGGGATGTAGCGCAAAAACTGCAGCTCAGCTGTCTGATATCCAACCTCAATAAAAAATGTTCTTCATCTATTTAGAGGCTTCCAACCAATGCAGCTGACTCTTAGAAATAATGACGGCGCATATTTTAGACAGACAAAAGTAAACACATTACATGTCAATAATTGAAGAACCAAAAGTCAAACTCCAGATCTGCCCTCAGTTTTTCTGAATAGGAACTTTACGTGCTTGATCTATGGCATCCAATTCACGATGAATGCATTGAAGGTTAGCTGAGGTTCAGTACCTTGCCCACGAGAAACATGGGCATCACCAAATTTGTGATTACTAAATAACCTGCACTTCCTAAATCACAGCGATTGAAACTGAGATTTAGGCATGTTATCGCTTTAAATAATGCAGCAATTTTTCAATATCTAAATATTAAAAGATGAAGAAACACCTCCACAGAGAACAATTGTGTTTCATCTGTAACAGTCAAAGGAATGTATGCAATAACTTACCTGAGTGATGTACTCATAATATATGATGTACTCTGGCAGGACAAGCTCGTGGTCAAACACAAACCACTGCCTTCGGCGGGGACTGGACTCAAGGTCAGCGTGTGTTTTGGTGGAGCCGGGTCTTTCTGAATGAAAAGGACACAGAGATGTAAAAATAACAGGGAGTGAAGAAAATGAGCAACAACAATTACAAAAGAGGCAACTGCTGTTGTTCCTTTTAATTCAGTGAATACCTTCACTCATTGCAGATCTGTGCTTTGTCTCTGCAATGCGATACACAGAGTAAACTCCAGGATAACTGCTTCTGTCCACCGGTTCTCCATCTCGGATGGGCATGCTTTTACCTATGAACACTTTAGAAACAATGACCTGACCTACAAGCAAAAGAGCATTTGCAGTTTAGCTTCTAAGAAAACAGCATAAAAAACATAATGAAATGAATGAAATCAGTAAAATGACCTCACCGTGCCTGAAGGGCATCGTATCCATGCTGTGTTTTGTGTGACCTTGGCTGGTCTGGCGAAGTGTGTACTCAATTCTGGATTGCTCACTCAAACTCAGGCTATTGGAAAAAGGTATAGCACCCTCTTTTCCCATGGCCTAATTTAGAGAGTCATCGCGTAAAAAGTGAAAGCGTGAGAATAACACAAGTCAAGCACATTCTTCTGTAACCCTAATGTGGTTACCTCTCCATACAGACACAAATCAGGCACACATAAAGTTTCACACAAATAGAAATTTCCCTCATTTTAGTATTCATTGCAATCTGCTCCATAAATGAGTGCAATAATTTCTTTTTGCACATATCGCTTACTGCACTGTGTACAAGTGTTGAGTGGTAAACTGTCTAATGTGTGGCTAATTAGCTTCAATTACTCCCCTAATTGTTAGTAGAATAAATGTGTGTGATAGGAGCTTGTGCATCCTTTCTGGTAGTACACATACCTTCTGCTGCTCTGTTGTTTTGAAGCCTTCCTGGAGAATCTGCAAAGTTTCATCCTTCTCGCATTTTTCAGGGTCAACTACGTAGAATAAATACTCCAGCTGACGTCTGTAATTCCTGCTTAGAAAGAATTGTGTTACAGTGTGAAGCTTAACATAGTCGTTAAAACCTGCTCATCATCTGTTTCGTGCCTTACTGGCAAGATAAATCTTCGCTGGCCAGCAAACTGTGAATCTTGTCCTCAAAGCAAAGTCTCAGTGCACTATTGTGGATGCGGATAACTCTATCCATCCTAATATCAGTGATGCCATATGTTTTGTAGTCTGATGGAGAGAAGCGGGAAAGCAGGAGGTCACAACAAGAAGTAAACCTGTCGGTCAGAGCAAAAGAAAAAAGAAGGAGAGTATATTTCCCATGTGTTACTGTGAATTGCATAGTGGTTACAGTTACAGTGGATGATACTGAACAGTAAAAGTACCAAGGATCTGTGGAGCAGCCCTCCTCCAAACGGATATTTCCAACACTTTCTAGCTCCATCAGTAGAAACTGCACCGTATACTCCATCCTGTTCGTGGCTCGGGCCAAATCACGCTCGTACCAGATGTGAATCCTGAATATAAGATGAGGAACATCAATTTTTCAGATTAAAAGTACAGTTTAGCTCTGTGCTGTCTCCTAAGAGATCAGTTTACATAAAGCAATAATACACTGTCTCTGTATCTCATCAAAGATGCAAACTCACTCATCTAGCCTCCTGGTCCATAGTTTGAGTCGTTCCCTCAGTGCTTCAATCTTAGCGTGTACTTTGTGCTCCGTGGCTGGATCCTCACTGATGTCACTGATTGATTCATGTCTTTCTGTTAAGCCTTCATCCAGGTGGGGTGGCCCTTCTGCTACGCTTTCTGACAGGCAGGCAGGCTTCTTGCAACTAACTGGTCCCACGGAGAGCTCACATACGAGCTAGAAATGCATCCAAATTATAATCATTCTGTGCACACAAACACCTTAAGCTTTTTAGAGCTGCTACAAAAAGACATTTTATGGAGAGTACGTACAAATTTAAGGGCACGAGTGAGAGTCTTGATGCATTCTTCAGGTGACTGCAATAGAGTTTTCTTCCTCTCTATCAGACTGAGCCGGGTCTCTGCTAGTTTCCTCTGAGCTGTGCGTACACGCATATTGTAGTACATCATTTTTTTCATCACTGCAGACTAAAAGAAAAATAAAACAACTCTTATTTCAGGCTAAAACAAAATAACAGATGCATCAAATATAACTGTTAAATATCTTTGTAAAAACAAAAATATCAAATGTGACAGAGTAAAGAAAAGAAAACAAGAAAAGAAAATACATCCACTAAAAAATATAGCTTGTTTTTATTGAAACCTAGAAGAAATACTATAAGGCAGGGGTGTCAAACATAAGGCACAGGGGCCAGAATCAGCCCACCAAAGACTACAAACTTGCCCACTGAATGGCTCTGGAAATGTGAAGGACATACATTTTAGAATTTTAACTGTATTTTTAAAAGTTTTGCAGCTTTTAATACAGATAAACACCAAATCAAATAAATAATACACAAAAAACAGAAAGCTCCTGTTTTTTACCACTATAGAAATTTAGGCGTTTTTAAAATATATTACTAATATTTATGTATTTATTCACAGACAAAGAAAAAAACATTCTGCCAATTAACAAAAAAATGTTTTAATTTTATACCAAACTTTTTCTGTAATTTCACAAATTTATTTCGAACAATTTAAGCCCAAATCAGCATAAAAAAACTCAGATGCATTGTTGAGATTGCACTTCTTTTTCTTGTGCAGCTAAACTTCTTTATGCCAACAGATCGGAAGATTTTCACTCGTCAAAGTATGCTGTACATGAGCCCCGATGTAAAAGGAGTTTGACATCGCTGCTTATAAGGGATTTAACCAATAAATTAATTCTGCAGATCTTGAATCTTATCAGTACCTCAGCTGCTTCCTTGATTTGCTTGCTGGAGACGTCGTAGATGTCGAGTCGCTGGAGGCTTGGCACGTGGTAAAGAATGTGCGTGTCATAGTTACAAAGGAGACACACCGGGTTTGGGGTTGACGTGGGGTCTTTCAATGCTAACTCACTCAGACGGGGCAGTCGGGCAAGCTGGCTCAACTCCTGTTACAGGAAAAGATTCAAGACTCAAGGTCAATTTTAAGGCTCTTATAATGGACAGGCCTCAGCTTACATCAACAATCCCATTTGTTCACATCCAGCTCCCAAATCTCTCCGATCCTACTGGCAGAGATCTCTTACACATCCCAAGGTCATGTTTCAAACAAAAAGGTGACAGAGCCTTTGCAGGCGCTGCTCCACATTTGTGAAATCAATTACTGCATGACATAAAAAGACCCCCCCCCATCTCTGCTTTTAAGTCTAGGCTCAAAACCACCTTTATTCTCTGACCTTTCCAGTCCACTAAGCTCCCCTCTGCTTGTTGTCGTTATGTGTCTGCACATTTGTTGTTAGCCCTTTAATCAGTGCTCTATCTTCAATTTTTACTTTTTTATTTGATGTTTGTAATTACATATGGTTGCATGTATATAGGATTAGATCATTTGTACAAAACCTGGTCAATGAAAGCTATGTTTACATGTGATTTCTAAATAAATATTATTTACTTACTAGGACAGCAAAGTTTCTGCATATCCTAAGTAAGTTTACCCTAAAGGACACTATTTTTTTTTTTTTTTTGTTCTCAACAGAAACAGAAAATTTAAAGTATTTTAAACAAAGACAAGAACACTGCATGTATTTCCCCCCACTATATAATAAATTACATTTCCAGAAGTCATTGCAATATTAGTAATTATAAAGAAACTGTCTTCATCGCTGCATACTGAAATGGATGTTTCAATACATCATCTTGACGATAGCACTTCTATTCTTCTTTACATTCCCTACACTTACAAAGAGCTAAAAAAAGAGATGTCACATTGTATTGACATGGTGGTGAGATTTTTTTTCTTGGTCCTGCAGTTAAGCTGGGCACTTTAGAGTGAATGGTGATAATCGTGCTTTTTATAACAAGCTGGGTGCAGAGAAAAAGGTGGAGATCTCAGGCGTTACGTCAGTCAAAGAAGGAAACACAAAACTTTTCTGTGTTTCTTGACAAAATAACCTTGAACAACAATGATCAGAGTCATCTGAATGAGCCGGCAGGTACACCATCAAATGTATAATATAAAACTGCCAATTTGAAAAAAAAAGAAAAAGGAAAACCTATGTAGTCTTTTAGGAATTTATATCACTAAACATATAATGGCAGAAATCGAAATTATACTGCCTAATACCTTATTGAAGGTCTTATTGAGACAGCATATTGTTGTAATGTTTGCAAATCCGAACAGACCCAGACCCCGACGTTTCACAAGAATTCAGGAATGCCCTTTGTCAAACCACAGATTTGAATAAGATAATAAGCTGGTTTAGGGCTAAAGGTGGATTGCAGGAGCAAGATCTGAGGCGTTAAACCAATCAGACACAGAGATACGAAACCTTTTGTGCTTCCTGTCAAAATGTCCTTGAAAAAACAATATTCACGTGTGCTGTGAAAGCGCGTCTCAGCTGAAGCATGTCTAAAATGTGTAACTAACACAAACCTGCACATTAAAAAAAAGAAAAACTCTTAGGCAGTCTCCTAAGATATATTATTTAAATAAATGCATTCATGAATGTATATTATTGAATGAGGAATGGCAAAAAAAATTTGAAATTATGCTGCTCAATGCCTCAATAAAGGTCTTGCGTTGCACGCCTGTTGTTGAAATGATTGAAAATGTGAACTAGCCGAGACCCCGGCATTCTCCCAAGAATTTAGAAATGCCCTTTTGTCAGACCAAGGATTTTAATAAGATTTTACAAAATAAGTAAGAAAAGTTTTTAGAGAAAGTATTTCAAAAGCATGTTTTCATTTTGAATCTTACCTTAAAGGAGCTGATCTTGTTTCCAGACAGATTGAGTTTCTGAAGGTTGACATTAGGATCAAGGCTGTGCCCTTAGAAGAAGTTAAAAATTATTTGATTGCCATCATTATTTTTCACATAGCTCGCCGAATCTCCATCAAACTGAACACAAATTACTCTGAGAACATACCAATCTTTTCAATAATGTTGTCAGCAAGGTTTAGTTCTTTAAGGTCTAGAAGTGTGTCCAAGCCCTGTAAGAGAAAAAAACAACAACAACCACATGTGGAGACTAAGTTAAGCCTTTCTGAAGGTCTTTCAAAGTTTTACTTTGGAAATTGGCTGATTTTTCACTCTTTTTCAGTCCAGTCCTTATACCCGATCATTTTCAGAACAATGTTTGTTTAGCCACTCATCACTGACCCATGAGTCGTTCAAGTATTTGAAAAAAGAACCAGTGTTGTCTCTAAGCACTTTTTAAATCGATTCTTTACAAAAAAAAATGAGAAAACTTGATAAAACCAGACAAGTGGAGGGAAAAAGGGAGACCTTAAAAAACTATCTACACCATCTGAAATTGATGGAATTCTTAAGGCAGAAATGTACCATCAGGCTTTAAGCCACCATCCAATACCATCTGGAAAGTATCTGATTGGCAACTGCTTCATTTTCCATCAATGATCCCAAACACAATGCCAATGCAGTAAAAGTCTACCTTGTCATATTAAGATGGTCATATCAAATATTGACTTTCAAGCTTTTCAGAAGTGTACAAACTCTGTTTTTGACATATATTATCATATATGTTTGCATGTTTCAATAAATCGCTGCACCTGCTGTATTTCCCATTTTCCTAGCAAAATACAAAGAAATGAGTGGTGGCTCACAACTTTTGCACAGTACTATGTGTAAAAGAGCAGTTTTGTTCTGCTAAATATTTAAAAATCTTGCATTACAAACACAGAAAAGCCAAGGAGATACAACTCTAACCTTAATCTTAGTTATGCAGTTGTTATTGATCCACAGCACCTCTAGGTGGACCTGCAAGTCCACATTCTTTATTTCACTGATTTTGTTCTCATAAAGGTACAGTTTCTCCAGCTGTAGGCAGTTCTGTAGTCCAGATATTTCCTGCAATAAAGAGAAAATAGATTGTTTAATGCATGTGGCACAAAACACACATGTTTAAATGTGCATGCGACACCTGTTCATATCAGTGATCATATAGTTCATATTTCTTCCACGGTTTTCAGACTTTTTGAGACAAAAAATCAGTGTATCCATGCACCTCCTCCTTTTTCACTCCAGCTCATTCATAGTTATCACCCTGCCTGCAGGAATACCTGCATATGTGTCTTTGTCAGCTGGGGATAATTATGCTTAACACACACGATTCAATGGTGGTGTGAACTAATATTTCATATGTTATAGGTGAAAAAGACCCATTACTGAAGAATCTTCACTTGCGTCCACATGGCAAAATTTCTAAACGACAGCAATGATTCACGCTATCACCAGATGTTGTTATCAGCATTTATCAGCATAGCAAACACACCGTCAGATGGCACTGGACTATCCAGAGCTCCTGAAGCAGAGGACAGCACTCAAGTCCATCAATGTGCTCTATGTTCTGGCCTATTATGGTAAGCTGGCACAGCCTTGGGAAGAAGGAGAGGCCAACCATGCGGGGGAAACCAGAGAAGAACATCTCCAGTGATGTGATGCTGCTTCCCTCTTGTGCAATTTTTTCATAGGGCACTCCATTAGCCAAGCACTGTTAATAAAAAACAATAAAGAAATAAGTAAATAGGAGAAACCCGTACTGATTTTTTTATACGTATTATATACGTATTTATGTGATAGCTACCAGTTTTTTGATCACGTCCTCTTCACTGCGGTTCTTTTGCTTCTCATTCGACAACATATCGCTGCAATGAATTAAAAATATGCTGCTGAAAATATCCTGCTTTATTTTTACTGAGAGAAAACGAACGGACAAGTTAAAGTAGAGAGTTAATACAGGTAAACCTACCTGTAATAACTGAGGTCAGCAAGTAAGAGCACGAAAAGTCACCACACATCAGTGCTAGCTGTGCTAGCTTCTAAGGTTGTGCTCGTAAATATTAACCGTGTAAGTATATGACAAAGGACCGTTTAAATATCAGGCGACTAAATTTAGTGTACATCTAAATCAAAATTATTTTCCATGGAGAACTGAACAGCAGCAAACCTCGCTGATTGCTTTAGCCAGTGTTAGCCATCAGTCTGTATCCAGGCAAGAGCGTCTGGTTGCTAAGACAGACTGAAACTTTTTCAGGTCCTGTTCATATTAGAAGCGGCCGCATGAGGGCGCCATATGGCAAGGGACATTTTTTTAAACATCATAAAATTCACACAACTATTTCTCCATTTAAAACATTACTATGGGATACATGAGGAATTTTTGCCACTTTTGAAAAAAAAAACATATTCTTTTCGCATTATTAAAACACCATCTTTATTATTCTCCTCTTTAGGCCATGTGTCCAGTTTTAATAAGCTAACTGTCGCTATTTTCACAAACCAATGCCAAGCACTGGTTTGACTGAATCCTCTGACCTCATTTATACGCCGAAAACACCTTTTTGATCTTTGACTGTGTCCCAAATAAAGTGGTGCCAACCATAAGGGCTCGCGGACACTATGACGTCAGCCTCGGAGCAGTGAACTAAAACAATCAACCTCACTCCTTCTCCTCTCGCTCCCGACCGCACCGCCTCATCTGTGGCGTCCACAAACCCCGGTCTCAGCTGACAGACGCCAGCCAGGAGCCGCACTGTTGTTGTTGTTGTTCTTGCGCGGTTTCCTCCGTCACACATCCTAGCGCAAACGATTACGGCAGAAAGAGAAGCGGCAGCAGCTTTGTGTAGCTAGTATAATATCATCTGTCCGACGACAGGAAAAAGGCATGTCTGCGCAGCCCGGTGAGGAGCTAGGCTCGGAGGGGAAGTGGTTTGGGGATGACTATGAGAGGAACGGCCTGTTTGGTAACACACAGAGCCGCTTCGGCGAGCTGCGCGAAGAATTGAAGCCGAGAGGCGGCGACGGGTTGGGCGACCTGGATCAACAATTTCATCCTTTCCAGGACGACGGGAAAAGGCCTCCCGTTGCTATGGAAACTGCATCTACAGGTAAAGCTTGCACTTATTACCCTTAAATGCTTAAATATGTGACAGTTTATAATCAGTCTAGCCACGTTACGTGTCTTCTTTATCAGAAGGTAACAGGACGATGTTACGGTGTGAATAAATACAGTGTGAGGGACGCGGGCGAGAGCATTTATCAGAGAATTAGCGTTACGACAGACGGCTTGTCTGTAAGCCCGGGATAAAACTTCCGAGCTCGAAAACAAAAACAAAGCCAAGAGGAAGCAACTTCAGTGATGCCGTAGGGGAAAAAATGGCAGACATATTTCCAAACTAAACTCGGCAACAGCCCTTTATAGTTATGAAACGTCATATAGCTCATGACCGAGTGGTTTTCCGCTCAGGAGACAAGAATCTGCTGGGATGAAGGCATTACCAAATAGCCTGTTGAACTCTGAATGGCCTGTTCACTGCCATAACTACTGTATCATCTCGCACATGTGTGCTAGGTCTACATCTATATTAGAAATATTTGCTTGTTGAGTAGGTGAGGCTACAAATTACAGGCCTTAGCTTACAAAGCCAGTGTCTGGGTAGAAAGAGAACAGCTTAATCCTTAAGCATAAGATTTCATTAGTCCAGTAACAAAACTAAAAATACAAAAAAGAATGGATAACAGAGAGAACACGTTTATAACATAGATGAATAAACATGAAAGAACCTAATATAATAAGAAGAAGAAGAAGAAGAAGAAGAATAACTCACGAACTAGATGAGTTTGGAAAGGTTTTGGGAACTTTAGGGGAGTTGTTGTCTGTCTTTTATATTTATGCATATTTTTAAAAAAAACAGAACAAAAACAAACAAACAAAAAAAAACAGAGAGAGAGGTTACATGATGTATCCCAGTTTTTGTGTGCACCTCCGTGGATAGTGTCAGTGATGTCATCACATTGCTGGATGCTGGACTTTGTGATAAGATAAAGCAGACCTTGGTTCTGGATCCGTCGTCATTCTCCTCAGCACTGCTCAGCTCATGCTGCTATTTTTAATCCTTAACAGGGTTCACTGTTCGCTTGGCGAGCAAAACTAGAGCCCTGCACTTTTATTCACCAATCCACTGAAAAATTCATGAGCTTGTGCTTTAAAAAAAGAAGAAAAAAAAGAGCTGCCCAGTTTTTCTTCCTTGCTGCTCAGGTTTTTCACATTTCACTTGCTGCTGCTTCTGCAGCAGCTGCTCCAAAACAGAAAAGAAAACATGTAGCCACTTGTAAATCCTTTAAGGACAACAGCATAGCCGAATGCTTAAATTGGACTTTAATCCTTTGATGCACGGAGTTGTCCATGACAGTATCCAAATCTGAATTGTGCAGTAGGAAAACCGCTTGGAAAATTGACATAAAACACACAGAAACGCTGCTGAAGCGTTTAAAGCAAGTCGGTGTGACATTTTAAACTGGCTTGTCAGCGTTTGTCCTCGTGTTCTTGAAGAAGTAAACAGAGCACTTGCTCTACTTTTTGGCATTCTGTGCCAGACAGGCTCAAATATGGGTAGGTGCATGCAGACAAACACACACACACTTTGTTTTGGTTCCTAAAAGAGGAAAAGAATAGCTTTGTGCTGTTCCTTGGACTCCCATTGAGCCATATCCATACCAGTGAAGTAATCCACTTTGTCACTTATGTTCTTGGTGGGAACAGTGCAGATCTCATCACATCTAGCAGGGCAGAGAGGACGTTTCACTCTTATGTAGTCATGTTATCGTCCAGTCTGATCTTTGTCAAAGACATTCACTCCTAATAGTCCACTCATGCTTTTCTTTTTCTCTTCTCTGCATTGCTGAAAAAATAGTTTTGAGGTTGGAATTTTTTGGGCTTTGAACATAATAAGATGGGAAACTGTATCTTTCTGCAGATAATCAATCCATGCCTGTTCTAAATCATGTTCACAGCTCTGATGTACCCACAGACCCCGATAATGCTGATTTCAGCTGTATTAAATCACCACAGGGCAGAACCTTATCCTCGGATCGGATAACCTCTTTGATCTAAAAGTTTCCCATCCTATAAAAGTTTCAAGAGTCACGAGAAAAGGAAGGAGCGGAAGGAGCTCTGACCAGTTCTGATGTGCTGCGAGAACACAACAGTTGGGTTTGGTTTGTTCTGTAGCAGATGGTGTTTCTGATAGCTTGGGCCTGATTTCTGCCAGTGAAGAAAAAAACTGAGCACATAAGATACACAAACAGTGACACTGCCTTTACTTTTTCATAACTCCTCCTGGTGCATCATTTTATCACAACCTGAAAAAGCACATCGGTCATAAGAAACTTTCTACTCCAATCCAGTGGCTGATGGGTGGATTAGACTCAGGTTTTTCTCCTTTTAGCACAGATCAGTGACAAGGATGAGACAGCATATGTCTGGCTGGGCCTTTTCCATATCTTTGAGATAGAAAAAGCACTTAGTGGACTGCATAAGCCAGCACAGTGCTTTTAGCCGTGAGAGCTGTTCCCAAGGGGAGGGGGGGAGGGGGTAAGCAGTACAAGGTCTTTTCAGAGCAGATGATAAAGATGCAAGATAAAATAAGAAAGAAGGGGGCTTAATGGTTAGAGAGGTGAAGCTGTGATGACAAGGCTGGTGTTTCAAAAGGCTGGCGTGATGGGAAAAAGTAAAAATATGATAGACGACACTTTTCTTTAAGGTTAACTTTAACTTGGTATCTTATGGTCAGCTGTGAGTGTTTCTGCTGTTGCATGAGCCTTACCTATCTTAATAATAGTTTATCTGTCCACCTTTTCTTCAGCAATCTCAATAACTCAGTCAAACTTGGTGGATGCAATGCTGAAGACCTGAGCAAATGCGTTGATGAACCTGAGGTTCTGTGCATAATTGCCCATATTATATTCTGGCTGCAAGTTGCTGTCTGTTACCTATGCTTCCCATATATTGACTGCTGACTACTCCATTCTGTGTGTAGGAGGAGTGGCATCCACAATCGCCACGTTCTCCACGGCAATGTTTATATTCAATTAATGCATCCTTATGCCAGTCCTCTTTTCACGACCATAATTTTTAGCTTGTCTGTGTGTGACACATTTAGGAGACATCTGTAAATTGTAGCTTTAAAGAATTAACCTGGGTTGCAGTCCTTCTGAGTTGGCACTAGTTTTAATAATGTGTAATCTGGATTTACAGTCTCCTGGACCTGTTACCTAATGCTGAGGCATATAAGGACAAATAAAGGTGTGGTAGACCAAACTCAAGAAGCTCTTTTGAAGAGGGACCGTATAAAAGCATTAGTGCGCTCATTATATCAATAAGTCATCATTTCTAATGCCTTTAGATCCCATGTGTTCACCCGGAAGGCAATTCAAAGCCAACATGTGAAACATGATGCCATGTATCTGATCTCACCAGCTCTCTAGCGCTAAGCAGAGAGTCCTGAGTAATCCCTGGGCATAGTGCGAAAGTGCTCTCGGGATTAGAATTACTATCAACAAAGGCACTCACAACGAGCATTGACCATAGGTTTTTTTTGTGTGTGGGCGTGTAAATTATAGTAGCCTTTGTCAGCTTGCATTCCTACCTGCATCCACACTTTTAAAAGCGAATTGCTGTTTCAAAGTCATGCTAAATTGACCCGAAGAGAGCGGTGTGCAGACGCTCGGTCTGGATCCTCCCACATTCTCTCTATTCATCCATAAAGCTTCATCCAAGCAGGAAAGATAGAATCAATACACTGGAAGACAAGCACTGTACAACAGCTACAGTCTAAATGGGGATAGATTTTATTTAAACTGCCTCTAAATGGATTTATTTTTGACAGAGGCTGCTGGAACAATAACAATTGTCCTGGTGGCCTTAAGTGATTTTTTTTAAAGAGTGGTGGGTTCACCAAACATTTCTTACAGTAATTGTATGTCCTCATCATTTCGGATCAATGCAGCAGAGCACTTGAATCCATCTGCCCAGCTGCTCTCCTATCGACCTCAGCTCTCAGTATAGGCTGTTTTTGTGCTCCCCTTTTTTTTCCCTCTTTCTTTAGCATCATTAAAATGTGGTACTTAGTGATTGGTATTCATTTGCTTGTACAGCTAAGGATATTGTAAAACATACATTATGAACTTAAATGTAATAGCCAGAGCTTTTAGAGCCAGAGACCATTAAAACTTTAACTGGGCTTTCATTTAAACGCTGACATACAAAAGACTCAATTTAGAAATCTATTATTATACCAGCTACCAGGAAATCATAGTGAACCATAGAGTTATAATTTCAATCATCCACATCAATCACAAAAGGCAAATACTTAACTTTCTTCATAAAATGCCACCAGTTAGTTAAAGAAATTTACCAGGATGTAAACCACTTGTCCTCTGCTAACACACTTACAAAACCCAATAAAGGGAACCAGAGGAATAAAAACAAGTGAATAATATGCACTTCCATGTACTTTTGGCTTATTTAAATGTTTTGTAATGTTGACACATGCACATGTCTTTGGATATAATCCATGCTTAGATGTTTTTTTGTGCAGTTTTTGTCTTTCCGGTAAAGAAAGGACAACTTGTAGGAAGTTCAAGCCCTAAATGCACAGATAGGTTTGAAAGAAGAGCACTGTAATAGAGCCGTTTCCACAAGGTCATATGGTGAAAGAGAACACCTGAAAAGTAACACCATTGCTCAGAGGGTCATGGGTGGAGTAATGGATTCGTAACAGAGCTGTGAAGTCAGAGATGCCTAAAGGAGAAGCTGAAATACACATATGTCCATAAGTTTTTGAAGAACTGCACTTTTGGGGGGTTGGGATTTTGCCTCCGTATACCACAACACTTGAACTCAAACAATAAAGATTTTTTTAAGTGTAAACTGTCAGCTATAATTCAAAAGTATTGCCTTAACTGACGTTTGATACACAGTCCCCAATATTTAGAAGTTCAAAATGAACAGAACAAACTAAAATTTTTAACTATAAAGATTGTTATTTATACTTGGATAAAAATCTTTTTCAGTAAATGACTGGCTGATGTCTAGAACCCATGCACGTCACCACATGTTGTGTTTCCTCCCTTGATAAGCTTGTCTCTCTGCCTGAAGTTTGGTCTTCAGTAATTGAAAAACATTCTGTTCGGTTGAGATGAGGTGACTTGGTCATTGAAGAATATCTCATTTCTCTGCTCTGGGAAACTCTGGGTTGCTTTTGCAGTATGCTTTGGGTATTTATCCATCTGAACTGTGAAGAGCTGTCAGATCAGTTTTGCAGCATTAGGCTGAATTTGAGCAGAGAGCACAGCCCTGCACACTTCATAATTCATCCTACTGCCTCTTATCAGCAGTCACGTCATCAATAAACATTAGTGACTTGGTTACACTGGCAGCCATACATGCCCATACCATAACATTATCTCCACCATGACAGATGGTATGCTTCAGATTATGGGCTGTCTCTCAGTTTTTTCCAAACTATTCTGCTCCCATTATTATGGTAGAAGTTAATCTTGGTTCCATCTGAAAACAAATTCTCTCTCTTTTAGGTGTTTTCTTGCTAACTCCAATCTGGCCTTCTTCTTCTTGAGTATAACCAGTTTTCATCTTGTTGTTTACAATTTGTATTTGCATGCATTTGCATCCACATCTCTTTGGACCTCATATTGAGAGTTCCAGTGATACCAAATGCAAGTTCCTGCTTAATTTGACAATTGTAATTCCTAAACAGTTAATCCAGTACTTTAGTTAAAGCACTTGAATTACAGGTAAAACCCCATCTCCAATCACCTCTTGATTTTTTTTAAAATCTCAAATCCACTGTGGGCTGTACAGAGGCATAGATTCCCCCCAAAAAGTCATCATCCAAAGGCTTATGAAACTAACTGTATGACTGGGACTATTGAGGGTCTCTGTGTACTCGGACAGTGCAGACAGACAGACAAAGTGCTCCTTTGAATGTCAGTCCAGCTTGTTCTACGGATCATGGAATCAGCAGCATGTCTTTTGACTCTTTCCTGCACTGCTGCCTGCAAGGAGTGAGGCAGCATGATGCTCGAGTCTGTAGGCATGCTTTGTGGGGGGAAAAGCGACATTTCTTTTTGCATCTCCTCATTTTCAAAGTTCCTTTTTAAATGCTTTTTCGTTTTTATTGCACACTGAATGACTGCTGTATAGGCGGCTCAGTGCACCTTTATTTCCAGTGCTAATATATTCATGTTGCAACTCCAAACCCTTTTGATATCTGTGCTCACATTTGTGTGTTGCCTGATAATTAGGAGCCCATGCCTTGGTGTAGCACAGATTGTCAGGCTGCATTAGTTTCAGAGCTGCACTGGCTGCACAGAGGACAACAAAGGGACTGCCCATTCACAGCACTGCGCCATCCTTTCAGTGACATGATTATGTTGTGTGAGCTGAGAATTCCTCTGTTGTCATTTCCAATCCTGTCCCAACTGCAGTAAGGCATTCGTTTCAGCCTTGTGGGTTTTTTTTTCCATTGTCTGGGTGCTATATCAGATCAACAGATTCAAAATGCCCTCAATCTCCACCAAGTTTGTCAAGCGGCTGCTCAGAGCAGCTGCTCTCATGGCAGTTAAAGACAGAAATCAAGCCTCTTAATTGTTGAACATGCTGTTGAGCTGTTGCTGTATTTCCTGTGTAAAAATGTTTGATATAGATGGAAGCAGTAGGGGTGTTGCCTACAATCAACAGGAGCATGAGCAGTTCCCAGTTTGGAAGATGACCTCGCTTCACAGTTTTTAGTGGCTTTAAGTGCTTCCCACTGCACAGCATTTGAACAGTGAATCAGTGAGTGTTAAGATTATGATGCTGTTGCCTGTGGGACGATTGATGGGACCTATACCATAGTAGTGGACTAAGAGGATTACACATTGCTTCACTTTAGCAGTACATCAAGGGCATTCATGTTACTGAGCTGAATATGGCTCAACAGCAACCTATTGAAAAACGTGTTGACCTGCTTTGCTTTCCTTCCGTGCCACATCACGCCTTCCCTTGTATCTCAGTTTGGGTGTGTAGTGTTTATGTCACTGTACTGCGGTATGATGTATTGTTAATGACTGAGGAAGCAGCAGTTGGGAGGACAGCAGAAGGGAAGGGTGGCGGGGCTTTTCAGAGGAAGCAAAAGGAGGGACGGGACGTCCTGACCTGTTGGGTCTTCTGTCAGTCAGTCTGCATCCTCCAGAGCTAACCCGAAGGCTGCTATTTAAAATCTTCCCCCTTCATCCAGCCCGGCAGCTGGATCCAGCCTATTTATAGCTCCACCGCTGCCCTGGGAGAAGCAGGGCTGGAGAGCAGGGGGGAGGAGCTGGATTTGTGGAAGCATAAACTCTGACTTGTACACAGCATAATACAAATATTAACATTACATGGCATATAGTTTGTATTTTCGTGGGACTACTATGATTGCTGATGTTCATTTTATACACATGTTGCACAACTGAAACTGGTATAGGGTGACCAGATTCCAACAAACTAAATGTGGGGCAAAGAGTAGGCATGTGTGGGACAAAGTGGAACAATACTAAAAAAGGGTAGGCTGAAACTGAAGAAATACACAAACTATCCAGACATGTTTGGTTAGGGATGTATCCATAGACCTGCAGATGTGTCTCTTTCAGCCATGTTTACTTTTATAAAGTAGAACCAATAAAAATGTCGGACATTGTCTCAATATGTGTGACAGGAGGATGAGATAAAAATGTTGCACAGTTTTATATGAAGTGGGACTCTTTGTCAACTTAGACTGGAAGCTGGACATGAATTCTTCAGTTGATCCAAATTTATTAAAAGTTTTGTCTTGTCCCCTTCCCTTCCCTGAGCCTGGTTCTGCTGGAGGGGAAAAAAAGGGTCTTTTTCCTTCCTACTGTCGCCACGTGCTGCTAATAGTAGGACATTTGATTGTTTGTAGGGTCTTCGTCCTACCTTAAGGCAACTGTTGTTATTTGGCGCTATAAAAAATAAAACTGAATTGAAATTAAAGTCAGGAAATGGAAATACTTGACTTGACCTTTGCTCCTGATCCTTAATGTTCTGACATTTCTTCCTGTTTTATGTGTTATTATGTGTCATTGTTATGGGTGTTTATTAAAACCATATTAAATTAACTTATTCAAAAAATTATTTAAAACATTTATTAAATATTAAAATATGAGAAAAACATCAAACTATCATGGTTGTGGGAAGCTCATGAGCCACTGCTGGAGCACTGGGAGTATCCTATCAGTAAGCAAACTTCATTACAATATAAACTAAAACACCACATTAATAAAGCATGGATATACAAATTTATAAAGTGAGTCAACTCCAACTACAGCTCATGTCTGACTTGAGTTGACTCACCTGCTTAAGCAGTAGAAATAAAGAGGACAGGACTACACTCCTGTAATGGGAGGCTAAAATGCTCAATAAAATAATCCTAATATAAGCAGAAGTTGCCTATCCATATCTTCATGGATCAGTCTCAATATACATTACAGGGACTAGAAGCAACTGATGAAAACCTTTCAGCTTACCAGAGAAGTGGATAAATCAGCCCAGTCCACAAAGGAACACACAGCACAGTCCAGAAAGACGGCAGGGAGCAGTCCTCACACCTGCCAGCAATCACCTGTTTACCACTTCAGTTTGCATTATGTGAGACTGGTTATTTTCCCGCCTGGTCCTCACCGTTCCTGTGCTGCATCATTAGCATGTGTGCATACGCTCATTTTGATGACACTATTTTGTGAAAATGGAGAACTGGTGATTACAGAGTAGAAATGTGATTACAGAATACCCTTTGCTCGCATGATTTAGAACAGACTTTGGCTCCGACACTGTGTTTTTTGGGGGAGCCTGAACAATCCCCCTTTGTCCCTCGTCGGGTACAAGTACGCTCTGTTACCGCATCCCTCCTGATCTGCACAGACAGGCACCCAGTCTGACTGTGCTGCTTTCACAGCCCCTCTTTTTGGCAGCAGATCCAGCTGAAGCGCAGCCTTGTTTAACTGGATGTTTTCATTAATCAGACTGCTCAGGCACAGGCTGGTTTGATTCTGTGTGACACTTATCTGTCACCTAAGTTTCACGCCTCTCTCTCGCTTTTGCTTTCTGTCTGTCTGGTTGTTTTTGTAGATGATCCCATGTCTGGCCTGTTCAGGAAGCCTATGAATGATGATGGTGACGTCTACACTTCCCTGCTGTCCAATCAGAGCTTCACAACGGGACAGGAAGCCTCCTACCTGTCTGACGACCTGAAGCCCTCTAGCCACGCTTCAGGTTCTTCTTCCTTGGATCACTTCTCAAGTGACACCTACAGCTTCAGCTCCAAGATGACTTCCAGCCAAGCTAGTGATGCAGCAAAATCTCTGCTGGGCTCAGATAAGACAGAATCCTACAACTACATGGACATCAGCCACGGGGACGAGCGCCATGACCAGCAACAGGGGGCTCTGCACAGCCTGCTGGACAAAGGCTCAGCTGGACATGACTTATTGGGCAGCTACATTGATAAGAACCCCGGAAGAGATGAGGATGAAGAAAATCTAGGTCCAGCACTGGGTTCCCATTCTTTCCCCTATGTTGAGGAGCCATCTGATGAGGAGCTGGGAGACTACCGTTCCTACCGAAACCTAGGCGACACGCCACAGACGGCCAGCCCGGTGAAGATCACTTTGACCGAGTCCCAGCCAACAACTACTAAGGCAGAGCCGCCGCCACACCCCCCCTCAGTCAATGCGTCTGAACGTGAAAGCGTCCTCAGTGTGGGCATACAGGGGGTCCCCACTGTCACGCTGTCAGAGCCAGAGGACGACAGCCCGGCCTCCACTCCCAGTGCTTCACCAACAAGTAGGCAAAGCACATAGTCACACACAAACACCTTTCACCTGTTCAGATAAAGGAATGCACTACATGGATAAAAGTCTGTAGCTTGGTATATCAGCATCAATATATATATATATATATATATATATATATATACATACATATATATATATATATTAGTGAAGTTTTATTTTTTATTTATTAGAATTACAGGTTAAGTTTTTTCACTGTGGCTGGGGTGTGCAAATTACCATATTAATAGGAGAAAATGCTAACATTTAGCACTTGTAGACATAGATTTTATTTGCTAAAAGAAAGAGTTTTATTTATTCTTTCAAAAGTTATGTAATCTAGCTTTAAGTCATGTATGCACATACTGTGTGTCCAGATTTGCAAGGAAGACACTAATGCCTTTTTTTCTCTGGATTTCTTTGTGAGCAGAAAAAGATTTCCCCTCCCATGACATATTCAAGTCTGATGCAGTTTCCAAAAGCAGCCCAGGCACAAAGGGCAGTGGCAGGGACCATGATGGCAGCAGCGCAGAGTCTGGGGACTCTGAGATTGAGCTGGTGTCTGAGGAACCTCCTAAGGCCAGTAGCAACCCATTTGCCCAGCCACCTAAAAGCAAGGGCACGTTCAGCCAGCCTAACAACCCCTTTGACAGTCCCCCAGTTGCCAAGGGTGGTTTAGGCCTCGCTGGCAGTCACGCTCCACCCACAGCTTACAGCATACTGAGGGAAGAGAGGGAGGCAGAGCTTGACAGTGATCTCTTCATTGAGTCCGCGTCCGAAGAAAGCCCAAAGAGAGAGCAAGGCTTCAGTGGCCCCAAACTGGGAGTCAGCCCTCCCTCCCCCCTGGTTCCCAGCACTGTCCCTCCCCGCAGTACCACTGAGGGGGCGCCCGTTGAGCCCCTGGTTTCAGAAAAGATCAAGAGCCCAGTGAAAACGGAGGAGGATCGCCCTAGCAAACCAAAGCCCCCAACTGCGGCCGTGCCTCCCGAGGTGCGATCAGAAAAGCCCCACCAGGAAGACATGCACAAAATCACCAGCGAGGGCAAAGGAGACCTGGGAAAGCCTATTGCATCAACTTTCCTGGAGGGCTTTGATAAACAAAAAGGTGAGTCCTAAAACTGTTGCAGTAATATCTTCTTGGGTTTACACACAAACTTATAACTTATTTGTGATCTTTTATTTGTTGCTGTGCTCCTATCTTAAATACTAGCTGTCAGCTCATGGAACAAGTACTAATTTATCTGCTGGTGTTTATCATAGAAGCTACTTAATGGACTGCGTGTTTTGGCGATGATTTGTTGACAAGGCCGTGAAATAACTGCTCAGTGTTTATCTCTGTATCAGGAGTGGGTGGGAAGGCTTGTCTTGCACTATTCCCACAATTGGTTCCCCCTGGTGGTGTATAGAAGGAAAAGCAGAGAAAGGATAAGGTGCTTTAAAATGCAAGGCAACTGAAAATCATCAGCTACAGTTTCAGGCCTGTGACTCTAATGATGCAAATGATAAGAATTACAAATGTGCAGGAGGGGGTGGAGGCCTTTCAGCATATTGACAACATCTGGCTTCACACATCAGCCTGCAGCCCCCTGAGATTAGGTCAGACATGCCACTCACAGTGAGCAGTTAATGCTGGATAGCCTGCACCTTTTGATCTCAGCATGGCTATTTTGATTTCTATTGGCTGTTCTGGCTGTCAGTGTAAACAGTGGGTTTACATAATCCTCTGATGTCAAAACTGGGGCACTCTCTTACTTAAGAGCTTTGAAGGAATCCTCTTGAATCCCCCATGTTTGTAGAGCAAATAAAATAACCTCTGATTTAGATTTTTTTTTTTCTGCATTGGTTCCTTTGTGGCCTCTAAGAAAACATGGGTTGTACCGACACCCTGGTTGAATCAGGTGAATAGCTGCATGTTTAAAATGTAAACTGACACATTTCATAGCAGCTGAATGCATTTGTTTTACTTTGTTTACTGAGGCTAGAAGAAGGTTCTGGAAATGCTAGTAAAAAGCAGGTCAGGTCTTTTTTTATCTCCACCACTAGAGGGCATAGTGCACCTTTGTTATGTTAGGCTGTGTTGAAGGGGAGAAGATTTTGTTTGCATCAGTCCATGCACTTCCACACCAGTTGCCATAGCAACAGCGATGGGGGACCAGGTTAGCTTTTTCATTTCCTCTCCATGGGTATTGGCATGAAGGCCCGTCAAGCTTGTAGGAAGCAGAAGGTGTGAGGTGTGGCTGTCAGCGGGTGGAGGGGAGAAGGACTGAGGGGATAGGACTGGCAGCTTTGATGGGATTGAAAACTGGTATTAGCACATTTTTTTCTGTTCAACGTTGACACCACACAGTGACTGTGCTCTTTCTGTTGCATTTTTACGCATCCAACTTTGCTTTTTTCTGTCACATTTTCCAGCTTCATTTGCATTACAAATGTGTTCTGGGGAGGAAACCATAATACACAAACATCCCGAAGGCACTAAGCAAGGAGCATTGTGCTGTAAATGCACAGTATCTCTTGTTATGAATTATTAAGAACAAGCACTTTGCCTCTTAATTTGCCAGTGAGTCATATTGGAAAAGGCTATTTTAATCTATGGCTACAATCATAAATTGTGTCATGTGCAAATGCAGAATAACGAATCTGGATGGTTGCCATATTTTTCAGTGCTCATAAAATATGCCATTGCATCCTGTCTGGTGTGCAGCATGACATCAGACTATAGAATTCCCTTTTTTCTTCTTTTTTTTAAGGCTGCACAGCATGGTATGTGCTATATTTAATGCGCATATTGCAAATTATTCAAATACATATGATGCCACACTGGAGCTACGACAAAAGCAGTTTTCTAAACACCACGTGACCCTGCATCCACCTAACCCTTCCATTGCTTTTACCCCCACTATTACAAATTAGATGCTCTGTTAGGACTTTTATTGTGAAAGGAAAGAAGCTTCGATTGTCACCACCCACCCTCAAACCCCCCCTCAAACCCCCCCGGGCTCTTAATCATTGCATGGATGATTTGCTGCAGCAGAAACTGTGGTGTGGTGTTTACAATTTGCCCCCCTCCACTCCATTCCCTCCACACAGACAGGCACATACGCACTTTCCCTTCTCCTTCTGTTTCTAGCCAGCACCGCTCCACAAGCATCAGTCTTTGTGCTCCGCGCGCCGGCAGCACCTTGGAAACCTTTCCTCCCTCCCTCCCTTCCTCCCTCTCTGTCGTCTCAGCCTCTCTCTCGCATCCTTTTTCGACCATTCATGCCTTTCTGGAATGAGTGAGTGAGTCGGTGCGACCGAAGAGCCAGACAAAGAAGAAAACGGAGAGCAGAAAGAGAAAAGCAAGAGAGAGAGAGAACAGGGACAGAAACTGATCACCAGCATGCAGGGAGCTGCAGACGTGACCAAGAAGGAATGCTCCTGGAGCAGTTGGAAAGGCCAGGGTACTGACGTGTTTACTGTGATTTGCTCATTTATTGTCTGTGCATACGTTGTGGCCGTGGAGGGGTAACATGGTTATTTCTGCATGTAGGTTAAACATTCATGTGTGTCACCCTTGCATGTGTGGTTTGCATGTCACATATTAGCTGTAAGCGTACGGGATTCAAACTGTGCCGTTTGCTGTTCCACCTTTCTCACGGACACGCCCTTATGACGGATCGTTTCTTGTTTCATGTCTGTGCATCTCACAAAAAAAAAAAGGAAAACAAAGGGAGGGGGAGGGGGGTGAGAGACGCTGCTTGGTGTTTTGGAAAATAAGTGTATCCTCACCAGCGTGCTGGGAGCCATCTGTTTTGGGTGCATGGTAATATGGATGCTAGTGTCATGGACCAAGGCGTATTGCTGTAATCACCCTCCCCGCTTTGCGACTGTGCAGGGAAGCTGGTTTATTATGGCGGATGCTCTGTTTTGTGTAACGAGGCAGTCACAGCATCCAAATGGCACTGACAGACTGTCTCCATGGTAACCAGGGCGCACCCAGTCCCATTACATCAGCCCTTTCTCTCTGGCCGCCATGGCACCTTGCAGAGACTGGGCCGGAGAAGAGCATCCTCCGGCCGTCTGTGCCCACAGCAAGGAAGAGCTTATAGAGGGGGCCGAGAGAGAAAATGGCGTCTTTCCCTCCACGCCGATTGTGGTTCATTATCTGTCGTCTTTTTAGGTCTGGTTAAGCCACAGAAACATGACAGACTGGTCTGTTTATTGTATCACAGCAGAGACCATAACAGTATCTGATTCAGGATGACAAAAACATCCTATTTGTTATTAATGTGCTGAGTCATTATACATTTAATTTGATCTACATCAATGCCCCAGGCTGTGTAACATTATAGCCTGATGTGAACGATCCACAGCATCAAGATCGCATCAAATTAAGTCACCGCAGTCAGCACAACAAAGGATGAAAGTGAGCTGATTTATCTTCTCCTTTTAAATGCCTATACATCATCATTTTGAAGCTGTAGGCATTTTTGTGTAGTCATTCTCATTGCCATACAAAATACTGATTCACTGCCACCAAACTCATCAGG
Source organism: Pelmatolapia mariae (assembly GCF_036321145.2). Lineage (NCBI taxonomy): Eukaryota > Metazoa > Chordata > Actinopteri > Cichliformes > Cichlidae > Pelmatolapia > Pelmatolapia mariae. The sequence continues at coordinate 50,823,495 of NC_086241.1, read as the reverse complement.
GTTGATCAAACTATGATGTAGGCTTGTCCAGGGTTGAGTCATGGATACATGATGTAATCAAAATAATTAAAAATGACAGGTATACAAAACAGCTTATGGGTTTTCTAATGCACACTGTTGGCCAAAATATATTCTCTCCACTGCGGATGCTTTTCTATCTGCTGACACCTGGAGAATTTAACTTTATAAAGTCACAGAGTTTTTAAAATTAAGAACACTAGTGGCAGCTCTAAAACCAACTGTCAAGACTGTATTAGCTTTTCAAATATTATAATAATCTTTTTTTAATCTTACACTGGGCCTCGGTGCAGCCCCTTAGCTCACCTTTCAAGCCAACTTCCTTGTGATTGAATGCCCCTCACAGTTCGAAGGTTTGGACAGCAGATGGGTGGGGTTTGATATGACTCTGACATGACCACATCAGAAAGATCCCATCCCCTGTTTTTCTCATCATAAGGCTCTAAGAGTAGAAAAAAATATCTAAAACTGAGAGTCAGCGCAATCTGAAGTCTGAGCTATTAGTTCAAACCTCACTCTTTGATATATTGGTCTTGTTTGATATGAACACAGTGCATATATATATATATATATATATATATATATACATATATATATATATATATATATATGTGTGTGTGTGTGTCTGCTTTCAGATAGTTTAGATTTCAGTAACAGTCTTAAGCTGTCATTGAGCTGTGTTATTGCTACAATTTCATTTCCTAAGTGTAGCATTAATATATTAACCAATATTAGAGAATAATAATGATCATGATGAGGTACCATCCCCAAGTCCAGATCACAGTGACCGTGGTCCAAATCTTTCCCAACTCTCGGCTGTGAAAGACGGTTGCAACAGAAGTCTTGTTGCATGTTTTTTCCATCTGGCTGATGGCTCATTTCAGGCCACCAGGATGTCTTCAGTGATTTAATGAGGTCAGGCTAAACTAGTTCCACTACAGAAAAAGGGGGATGGGAAATCAAATTATTGGCATTGGTGTTAATCATTTTCTGTTTTGTTCTTTTTTGCTCAGTCTTTGTGTTCAATATCAGAGCAAATAATTATATCATCAGACTGGGCTGTCAGGCAGCATTTGTGCTTCCTGTATACATTCAATCAGCTTCCCGCCATCATCACTGTACTTGGGATTTACATCGTGCTATCATACCTAAAAGGGTTTCCTTTATATGAATATCAGACTAAGCTGCTAAACAGGCTTTTGGTGAATGGGCTGCACTTGTGGTTCTACAGACCACTTAAAGTTTCTCATTCACCCATTCAAAAAAAATGTGTAGGAGCCAAAGCTTTAGTGTCTTAAGAGACACAATGTCTTTTGATCAATGAATTCAAACACTAATTTTGCTCGTAATGTGGTTGTTAACTGTCGACTTATAATGTATAAGCCTTTTAAACACTCATTTCTCTTCATTATACACTGACACAGCATTGTCCACCCATAAACCTTCTATTTAACCTGCTATTGTCCTTTTGTGCTCCACAATAAAGGGAGTGGCTGTTCATATGTCGCCGTGCAAAGACACATTATGTGCCGATGTCTCCCCAGATTCGAAGAAAATGAATCTCTCTCTGTTCCCAAAGGAACGCTCATTCCCCTCCCTTCCTGTCTCTTTCCATCTCTCACTGAACGGTGGAGAGAAAATGGAGCATGGTAACTATGGTAACTGCATCAGGCAGGTGCTCAGCAGCGCCATGCCACCAAAGCGTTTTAATGGAGCAGTCTAGGATGATTATTAGCTGTCGTAAGTCAAATCGTGCAGTTTTAAGTCTTTTGGTTCTTCCACTCTGATGTGCTGACTTTTAATTTAGTGGCTGGTTGACGTTCTTTGTCTCATCTCAGCTAGTCTGCGCTTAAAGTCTGAGCATAAAAGTGCTCCAACAGAGAACGAGTGTGTGTTTGCATGTGTGTGTGTGTGTGCTGGATTGCAATGTGGTTCTTTGGCAACCGCACCCCATACACGTCCCTCTCCATCCCTCAGCCCCCATTCCTGCTCAGGCGAATGCTGATTTGCTGGTGTGGCTGTAGCCCCTCCCCTCCTGTGCAGGGGGGGGGGGGGGGGGACTCCCCTTTCACTGCTCTCCTTTTGTCCGTGGATAAAGCAACTGCCTCTTTCCCTGTTCAGCCATGGGAGCCGCAGGTCAGTACTCGCTTCTGCTGCAGCTAAAGCTTTTCAGTCTGCGTGCCATCTGTGCGGCGCATCAGACCTCTGTTGCTGTTGCCTTGTCAACACCTGTCACCCGAGAAGAAATGTCTGTTGTTGATTTGTCTGCGCTACCTGTGCCTCCCCATGTGTGTGTGTGTGTCTTTGTGTGTATCGAATGTGAGCATCTCCGTTCAAAGCAGTAGCCACATGGAGAGCTGTGCCAGCAACAATGGATCGAATGGGGAGTGGTCCATGTGCAGCTGCTGTGACAATGAATGAGTCTTTGATTTCACAGTGGTGGTGTTGTTTGGGATAGGTCTTGAGCATTTTTGTAATGTATTTTAGTTACTAAGAAGACAAGACATGCTGTTTCACAGTGTGGGAACAGTGTGTGACGGAGCCAAGACTCACTCAGTCACAATGGTCGTTCTTTCACATCCAGGTTTAGCCTCCCTCTTTGGCATCTACAGATGCCTTTTAGTGGAGAGTAAAGATGGCCGTCATCACTATGCTGCTCACAGCTCCACAGCTAAAATTAGAGCGAGCAGGCAGGCAGGCGGACAGCACAGAGGAAGACACCCAAGAGACCCCAGCAGCGATCTTCTGTTCTTCGTGGGCACAATACCTTACATTAAACAGTTCTCCCTGCATGTCATCAAGGATTTAATGGCGTCCGTACTATAGTGGTTCTGTCTGGCTCGCAGTGGTAGTGGTGTGCTTGGAGTGGAGGGGCAGCCGGTTCAGCAGAGGTGAAACGAGCAGCCGACAGTTCTCATGGAAACAAACCCATGTTTCCAGCCAACACAGCCGACTGCCAGAGGAGGACCCGTCGGCTGCTGGAGCTGTAATGGTACACTGGGCTAATCCTCAGTTATCACTTTGCTTTGCTAGTGGCTTTAAATTACAGGCCCCACCACCCAAAGAAGACTAGAACAGAAGGAAACCAGTGCAGCAAGACATATGACAGCCTGGGGGTATGTGTATATCCAAAATATTTCTTCCTGTATGAGGGAGCGTGCTTCACAGGAATCATTGTGTTTTGCTGCATTAATGAGATACTGATGCATCGTCATCCTTCATCATGATCCAGAGCTGCTGCTCTGACCAGATCACATTGAGCCATTATCTGTGAACTGCTGATAGTGCTTCTATTTCTGCTGCTGCGTTCAGGGAGCTATAGGTCAATCATTAATTCTGCACTGTGAGCAGGCAGTGCAGGTGTACCTGGAGTGTAACGTGCCCGTTTGTATGTATCTTTGTATACGTATGAGACCCGACCAGATGCTCCTGATTTTAAGCACACGTCAGATATAACAATGAAGCCCTCCGGCCTGGAGTGTCGCAACACAGATTGAAGCACTTGTTCAACTAGTCAGAGTCAGTTATTACCTTTGGAAAGGTCACTCTATATATAGAGGTAAAGAAACTTAACCGGCACACCGTCACTGGGACACCTTCATTCTGCTTAACCTAATGAAAAGCTGGGTTATGAAGCTGGGTTAAAACAAGATAACGTGACAGCTCTCTGAGGACCCTGGGTTGTGAACAGCTTCCAGTAATTTGACCCAAATGTGTGGTGTGTAGACCACAGCAGCCTAATCCAGATTGTGAAACGTACATCTGTGGATACGAATTGAACCTAAGGGATGCTGGTTATGGATCCTAACACAGTTTACCTTTGTTCTGTCCTTCCGTCCCCAGCGATTGATCTGCTCTACTGGAGGAATGTGAAGCAGTCAGGGGCCGTGTTTAGCAGCGTGCTTCTGCTCCTCTTCTCCCTGACCCAGTTCAGTGTGGTCAGTGTCGGAGCTTACTTAGCCCTGGCTGCCCTCTCGGCCACCATCAGCTTCAGGATCTACAAGTCTGTACTGCAGGCTGTGCAGAAGACAGATGAGGGACATCCTTTCAAGTGAGTGGAAACAGTTGAAGAAAATGACCAGTTTGCATTAAACAGTCAGTGACATTCACATAATGGATAGGTGTGGACATGTATCACTTTTGTCTGCTCTCGTATATGTTACCAGAGCCTACCTGGAGATGGAAATCGCTCTGTCTCAGGACCAGATTAGTAAATATGCTGACAAAATCCTGCTCTACACCAACACCTGTATGAAGGAGCTCCGCAGGCTGTTCCTTGTACAAGATCTGGTTGACTCTTTGAAGGTTTGCATCACATTTAAAAGAAGATCACTGTTTGCTTTTTAGCCCTGCTGAGAAGTCTGCTGGCTCTAACTTTAACTACACTTTGTTTCAGTTTGCTGTTCTGATGTGGCTCCTGACCTACGTAGGCGCTCTCTTCAATGGCCTGACACTGCTCATCCTAGGTGAGCTCATCCTGACTTTCAGGCACTGCTGTTGACTCACTCACACTCCATCTGAAGCCTAATAATCATCAGAATACAGAGCCTTATATATTGGGAACTAAACAGAAGTATGACATGTCAGTCACCATGAGAGAGCACCAAATACATTTATTTGAGGCTTGTACTGCTCTATTTCATATATGTGTTTGCTTTTCCAGCTTACCTTAGATAAGGGAAGTGGTTAGGGTGTGCTTGGCCTCCTGTTGAAACAACTTTTTCCTGTTTTTAACATATTTCCACTTCAGGTCAGAGTACTTTAACCATTATTTTTCTGTGCCTCTGCAGCTGTGGTCTCCATGTTCACCTTGCCTGTGGTCTATGAGAAACATCAGGTAGGAATGCACATCAACTCAAGTCAGCTAAGGTTTGGAAAAAACATTGCTCAACTACTAAAAAGTCTTTTTTTGTTTTTAGGCACAAATTGATCAGTACGTGGGACTAATACGGACTCAGGTCAACTCTGTGGTGGGCAAGTGAGTGGCTGCCATTCACTTATTTTATTTGAGGAACTTTTTTGCCAAAAAAAGGAAAAAAAGTTTACAACTTACCAACTTTCATGTTTGTCTACTGCAAACAAATGAAGGAGAAGTACCTGCTGTTTTCAGTGATCACAGTCAGCCAAAGTTGCTCAGTGTCCAGTATATAAGTGTGAACTTCTACTGGGCATCTTTCATATATTTATGCAACTCAGTGGTTCTCAAACTGTGGCATGGGCAAATGAGGAAAAACAAATATAGGTTTGCTGATGCTATTGCACATTTTATTTAACTAAAATGATCAGATACTATTGTTAATGATAAAAATATCAAAACTGTGGGATGTGAAAATACTAATTCTAACTGCTTAGCAAATTTACCTATTCTCCAGCCACTTTCGAAGAAATGAAAAGCCACAGATGTTTGCATTATGCCCAGGGTGTTTCTTTAAATAAACTCATCAACACCCCTCAAAAATCAAGGAGTTTGTAGATTTGTAACTACTTTTCATACCTAAATATGCACTTCCTGGACGCAGGTTGCTAATTTTAGTCAAACTCTACTTGCTGGGTCCATCGACTACCATAAAAAGAGAACACACAAAGTCATGCCCCCCTTAAATTTAAAAAAAAAAATAAAATCCAGAGTAAACAACTTGCTGTTAACATAAAAATTAAATTCCTGTTTTCTCTGTCAAGGATCCAGGCAAAGATCCCTGGAGCCAAGAGGAAGGAGGAGTAGACCCACGTGTCTCACCGAGAAGCTGACAGTCCAGTCCAGCTCGGAGTCAGGCCCACCGTTAAAGAGCCTGGTCGTCATCTGTGGGGCGTAGTGCTATGTCATCTTGGTGTTCTCTAAAAGCATCCACTGGAGAAGCCTTCACCTTGTCTATAGCAGTCTAATCACTAACACACACACACAGTCACACGTACGCACATAATCCTGTTTCTAGGTAGACAAGTACACAACTCGAAGACAAAAAAAGAAACTGACTTTTTTTGTGTTGCTTATTATGAAGTGCATGAAGTCGAGCCTTGGGTAAATAATATTTGATATCTTTTGTGCAGTTTTTAAAAGTCACGCTACATTTTTTGCTTTGCAGTGCTTACCACAAACTGTACGGTTTGGCACAAAATGGCTAAACGCCCACAGACGTGCTCTGCTGCCAATGTTGAATACCGCTTCATGTTTCTGAGTTAGCAGATGGGGCTTCTCTCAGTATATGTCAATATATATAAATATCCAAAATGATTTCCTTTTGGTGTTTCCAAGCACAAAATAATTTAACGATATGCGTCTTAGATGTGGTAACTGTAGGGTTTTTGCTTTTGTATAACCATAAGGAACAATACCCACGCTCATGTTTTAGGTACTATTGTACAACTTATGAAGACAAGGAGTATCTGGTGATATTTAGCTTGTTTGAATAACTGTCCAACTTTGTACTATGTTCAACTATACTCTGTAGTTCTTTAGACCCTGGACTCTTTAACTATTTGCACTCACAGTATGTATTTAATTACAAGAATAAGAAAAATAAATGTACCTTGGTGTAAAACATCTCCAAAGCCACTTTACTGATGAGTTGACATTCATAAGATGAAGTCGTGTTTCTGTGTGACACAACAGCTAAGTTTAAGGTGCTAACACTTAGAATGAGAGACTTGGAATGACGAGCTATAAATATAGGCCAATACATTCTGGCACCACCACACCTCTAATAGTAGGAGACAAGTGTGTGTCTGTGTGTGCTGACAAATTTAACTTCACTCTTGAGTCACAATCAGAAGACTGACAAGCTTCATCTGTTGCAGACAACTATTTTTAATGATCAACTGCAGAAACACAACAAGGCAAAGAGGCTGAATCTTATCAATGAACTTCAGCAGCCACCGAGTTAAACAGGAAGTGTCTAAGTAACAGTAAACGAAGAAAGGAAGGAGGATTTTCCTGTTAGGATGAAAGCTACACCAAAAATTGGACTTGAAACTTGGGTGGGGAAAAAAAAAACCTCCGACGAACAACAGTTAAAGTAAAATTGAAGTTAACCAAATCACAATGCAACATTTAAACCATTTCTAAATACTTAAACAATCATTTTTAGTTGTTGAGCAGAGTTACAGGGTGTAGCTGGTAGAGAACGCCTCTGGCGTTTCCACCTCCCGGCTCCACGATGTCCATCCTCAGAGAAGGATCCACCTGCAGGATAAATACATATTTTAAAGCACAAGGACCTAAATGTGCCTAAGCAGAGCAGATGATCAAATGAATAAATAAAAGTGCACTGATCTGCTCATTACCTGGTTCCATTTTCCCAGTTTTTCAAAGAACTGGGGAGCAATGGCTTCCCTTGGCGGAGACTTCGTAAACAGTCTGCACAATAAAAACAGTAATAACTTAAAAATTCAGCATTTTTACTGTTTTTTTAAAACATTTTTTTTGTTGTCCACCAAAGACATTTTGGCCTTCCCTCAAAGAAAGACCATCAGGAAAAAGCTCCCAGTCCTCTGGTAGAGCAGGGGTTGTCAAACTTTTGGGGGCCAATTTTACAGTGGTAAAATTGTTCCAAGTACCCCCTTCTAATCCCCATGCTCATAGACTGCCTTTTGTACTCCTAGATTATGTAGGAATTATTTATATTTAAAATTTTTCAATATAAATACTTTCAATCTGCTTTAAAGAAATATGAACTTTATAGAAAATAAACAAAACAAAATTAAAAAAACATGTGAACACTTTTAGACTCAGGGCAAATTTAAGATATATTTGAACTCAGAGCATAAATAAATCTGAAAGCTTTCAAAAAATAAACAGTGAAAACACTGGAACAATTTAAATGAACCCATTTTGTTTCAGGAGCAGTTTAAAGACTATTTAATTGGTTAAATTTTAACACAATGAACATATTGCCCTTATTCAAATTATTTGCAGAAAACTGAAAAATCTAGCAATTTTGCCTTATCGGGCTTTATTTCACACAGTCAAACCAGTCATCACCAACAATTATTCCCTAAATCAGTGAGAAGGATGAGCGCGTCTCTCACTACACAGTTTCTCTATTCTTGTAAGGATGGATAACAAACAGACTCGAAGATCATCTTCCACTTATAAATGAGCTCTGTACTTCACAGTCAAAGTTGAAAATGATGATTCATAGAGGTAAGTGGCAGGAAAGGGGAGCAATATTTGCATACCCTCAGGAGCCAGTTTGGGATGCCACCCTGTCATCTGAAACCAAATGTGCACAGAGGCACACTGAACTTTTTCTTACGTTGTTATCAGGTTCACCATTAATTTTTTCTGACGCATGTTATCCACACCCTTTCACTGAAAATAAAATTACTTTGTTTTATCTTTAAACTCTGGGTAATTTTTTATGTGATGCCGCTCTAGCTTAGCTGGCTTAATTGCTTGATTTGCTATCACTTGAAGACACACAACACATTTGGGTTTTCCATCGTCATTCTTGATGAAGCCAAACTCGAGGTACCTGTCATACTTTCTCATTTTAGCTGATCTGGCTTTTGCGTTATTTGATGAAGCTTTGAGGATAAAGAGCACCCATATATATACACACATATATACATATATATACATATATACATATATATACATATATATACATATATACATATATATACATATATACATACATACATATATATACATATATACATACATACATATATATACATATATACATACATATATATATATATATATATATATATATATATATATATATATATATATATATATATATATATATATATATATATATATATATATATATATATATATATATATATATATATATATATATATATATATATACACACACACACACATATATATATATATATATATACACACACATATACACACATATATATTAGGGGTGCAACGATACACAAAATTCACGGTTCGGTTCGGTTCGATACTTTGGTGTCACGGTTCGATATTTTTTCGATACAAAAAATGTTCATGCTTTTTTAATGTGTCATTTATTAAAATTATAAATATATATTTTAACTCAAAAGTACAGTTTTTAAATTTAATGTTGCTGAAACGACAAAGTAATAAAAAAATAAATATCTCATGGAGAAATCCCTCATCTTTGGAAAAGAGAGTTTATTACAGAGAAATGGCTCTTTCCAAAATAAAAGCTATACTATACGCTTCTTCTGGGGTATACTCTCAGCAGCATATTAAACATATCAGGTCCCCATAAGGAGAATCATGTGCTAACGGCTGTCTAAATGACTCGGGTAAAGTCTGTAGCATGCGTGCTTGTTGTTTTTGTCTGCTTCCACTTGTCTTTGCACTAGGATGATGTCGGAGTAAATGTGCAGTCATATTCGTTGTGTTCCCACTAGTGCTGTCAGCGTTAATCTGAAATGACATTAATGCCACAACACGGCAAATCTCCGTTAACGAGCTACCGCGGATCGCCCCGTGCCTGGGGCTGGACAGCGTCAACACGTTAACGAGCAAACTGCGCTAAGCACTAGTTCCCACCCATGTAATTGAGCATTGCGTGGCACATCCGACATACTGTTTTACTTTTGTCCATGATGCGCTTACCTTCAGGGTCATACTTCACATGAAGACCAAAACAGTTCCAAAGGCCAGATCTGAATGAGGGTGGGGGAGGTTCAATTTGCCATGTTGCAACGAGCTAAGCTTCTGTCTTGCTAGCTTGCGCTGAGCTCAGTGGATCTGCGCTCGACAGTGCAGCCTAGGCGGAGTAGTCGAACGCAGATCCACTGAGCTCTCAACACAGACAGCATCTTCAGAAGAAAAGTTGATAAAATAAATTAAAAATTTTGTATTGTTCGATACACATGCGTACCGAACCGAAAGCACTGTATCGAACGGTTCAATATCGATACGAGTATCGTTGCACCCCTAATATATATACACACATATACACACATATATATACACATATATATATATATATATATATATATATATATATATATATATATATATATATATATATATATATATATATATATATATACACATACACACACACACACACACACACACACACACACACACACACACACACATAGAAGGCAACATTGCAGACATAGAGGACAGTTACAAGTACCTGGGGATCCCGCAGGTGAATGGGAACCATGAAGAGGCCGCTAGGAAAGCTGCAACCACCAAGTACCTGCAGAGGGTCAGGCAAGTCCTGAGGAGTCAGCTGAACGGTAAGAACAAGATCCGGGCTATCAACACCTACGCCCTGCCCGTGATCAGGTACCCAGCTGGGATAATAAGCTGGCCAAAGGAGGAGATAGAAGCCACTGACATAAAGACAAGAAAGCTCCTTACCATGCATGGAGGGTTTCACCCCAAGTCCAGCACCCTGAGGCTGTACGCTAAGCGGAAGGAAGGGGGCAGGGGACTGGTGAGTGTCAGCACCACAGTCCAGGATGAGACAAGAAACATCTACGAATACATCACGAAGATGGCCCCAACTGACAGCGTGCTCAGTGAATACCTCAGGCAGCAGAAACCCAAGAAAGAGGAGGAAGGCGAGGAACCATCATGGAAGGACAGGCCCCTGCACGGTATGTACCACCAGCAGATAGCGGAGGTGGCTGATACCCAGAAATCCTACCAGTGGCTGGACAAAGCTGGACTGAAAGACAGCACAGAGGCACTAATCATGGCAGCACAGGAACAAGCACTGAGCACAAGATCCATAGAGGCTGGGGTCTATCACACCAGGCAAGACCCCAGGTGCAGGCTGTGTAAAGATGCCCCAGAGACAATCCAGCACATAACAGCAGGGTGCAAGATGCTAGCAGGCAAGGCATACATGGAACGCCGTAACCAAGTGGCCGGCATAGTGTACAGGAACATCTGTGCCGAGTATAACCTGGAAGTCCCGAGGTCAAAATGGGAGATGCCCCCAAGGGTGATGGAGAATGACCGAGCTAAGATCCTGTGGGACTTCCAGATACAGACGGACAAAATGGTGGTGGCTAACCAACCGGACATAGTGGTGGTAGACAAACAGAAGAAGACGGCCGTAGTGATCGATGTAGCGGTTCCGAATGACAGCAATATCAGGAAGAAGGAACACGAGAAGCTGGAGAAATACCAAGGGCTCAGAGAAGAGCTCGAGAGGATGTGGAGGGTGAAGGTAACGGTGGTCCCCGTGGTAATCGGAGCACTAGGTGCGGTGACTCCCAAGCTAGGCGAGTGGCTCCAGCAGATCCCGGGAACAACATCGGAGATCTCTGTCCAGAAGAGCGCAGTCCTGGGAACAGCTAAGATACTGCGCAGGACCCTCAAGCTCCCAGGCCTCTGGTAGAGGACCCGAGCTTGAAGGATAAACCGCCCGCAGGGGCGTGCTGGGTGTTTATATATATATGGCTCAATTGTGCATGTTGACCCCTCAAAGACCTGAGCCAGGAACAACCCCAGTATGTATCTATATCAGACCTGATGAGGCGGTCCCGACAGTCCTCCTGCAGCTGGCTGATCCTGTCAGTCCCCAGATGCAGAGTGCCATTGGGGCCTTCGCACACGAGGTGGTTTATAGCCACTCGTAGAGCATTTATCTAAAAACAAAGAGTCAATCAGCTGCCACAGCATTTAAACAAATAATTAAAGTTTGTTAGTTTTGTTAGCTACAAACTGTATAAAAAGGGTGGAGAGCTAATGTATTAGCAAATGTTAGCAAACTGCATGAGTAAAGTGCACACATACTTACACATAATGGTTAGTGCTAACAGATTAATAAAATACTAAAATTCTACCAACACCGAAGCACACACAGCAAGCTTTCCTTAATATTTGGAGAACTGAAAAACTCTTACTATGCCTGCCATGTAGGAACCTTCCTAAGTGACTATTCAAACATGCACAAAGATTTCTATTCAGAATCCTTTGAGTGGCTGTTTTGATGATTTTACACAACGGTCTCTGAGGTTAACTTTACCTCAGTGACGTCGTCAACATCAAACTTCACATCAAAGGTCAGTTCGATGTCATGCTCAGGCAGGATGGCCTTCTGTTTCTGACTGTTGAAGCCTAAGCCACAGAGTGCCCCAGTGTAGCAGGTTCTCTCTTCATCAGTGCTAAAAATAAATATGTTAGGTAAATAAGAATGTGAGTTTCTGCACATATTTGTGCAGCGGTAATGCACATTTAACCAACCGTAGCTCCATGATGGGAGTGAAGAGCATCATTACAAGTCCAGGAAGTCCAGGGATGTCTGGCAAAATGGAGGTGTCTCGCAGTAGAATACGAGTACCTGCAACAGAAACACACCCTTAAAGCTCTACATAAGATAAGACCCACTGCCAAGATTAAAACAATGCTCTCATAATCTGACCTGGAAAAAGTAATCTATGGCTTTGTTTTCTCTAGGCTAGATTAAAGCAAACCCTTCTATTTGGTAAAAATAAAAAGTCATTCTGTCACGTTCAGCTAGTTCAAAATGTTTCTAGTGCATTATTTTATTGATCACCTCTAAAGCAGGCCAGGGCCTAAAACAGAAATACTGAATTTTTGAGTCAAATTACAGCCTCAGATCCTTTTGGCTGTTCCGAAGTTGAGGTTGAACTCTAGAGGTGATGGTGCTTTTACCATTAAAGCGCCTCTACATTGGAACCACCTCCTTATGTCATCCTTTCTGTGTAAATGTAATATTCTGCCTTTGCTTATGTTTCAAAGTCACAAATATTATGATTAAAGCTGAATTTAGAGCTCAAGTTTCTTGATGCAACTCCCCAATTTATAAAGCTTTGGGAACAGGACTAGGAGGACACTACCCTTGTGATATTTTGTTTATCTGGTACCTGTGGAGCTGACTGACACAGTCCCGGCCACCAGCATCCTCGGATGTTTGCAATGTGGGCTTTCATTTAGAGCCAAGGAGTTGATGCTGTTCTTCTCTATACATACAGTCCTGCAGGAGGATACAGTGATTATCAGCTGAGGCAGAGGGAGGGTGGTTGTAGGTACATATTCTTGTTTTTTTTGTTTGTTTTTTTTATCTCTGTTGTGCTTACTTGTAAAGCATGTTGCTTCTCAAGCTGTGGAAGCTCATCATATGAGGACTGGTTGGTCCATGCAGACGAACCTGCAGTGTCAGAGGCAACAGCAATCAGACATAACATGATGCATTCACTGATTACAGTGATGCAGAGCTGTGTCGTCACTGTTCTGGCTGTCACATTGTGTTCATTCAGAGGCACACCCATTCAAACACATGAACTGAGCCACTGAAATGGCTCCCTCTTCTGGATAAACTGACAGCAGCAAACGGTAAAAAAGGCGATGGCATCCATCACACATTCAACACCAAAGAATCAGTGTTCTTCAAAACCCACCATAATCTACAGATATTATCTTTCTAACAATAACACCTTAAAGATCTTCAACGATTCTAGTTTTACTAGACTAGGAAGCTTTCATGAGGAATTACCAGCACTGCACAGGCATCACAGGAAGAGGAAAGTGACAATTCACTACTTTTGGGGCATTTGTATTCCATTTTTGGTCTTGGTTTCAGAATTGTTAAAACCCTGTTTACTAAGCATGCTGTAACATATTTTCTGATTCCTTCTTAGAAGCATCAAAATGTGCAAAACTTTGCCTGTATTGTTTCTTACTTTTGTCCTGGAATAGGACTGGGATTGCTTGGAAAAGTGGGTAAGCAGGCTGTCGATGAGCTCCTTCTCCTCTTTTTTGCGGTTGCTCCAGGTGTTGCTTACAAAGTTGGGCACATATACACCTTCCTCCGTGTCCTTGTACAGAGACATCAGCACCTCATTGTTTTGCTGCAAGAGCACAAAAACATTCAATACTTTGACTGAGAAAAGCACAAAATGCTTCAGATCTATTCATACAGATTTTTTTTTGTAAATTTTTGTCTCAATGAATCTCAGTCTGCCTGCAGCACATGCAGCAAACCTGAGGCCACACATCCCAAATAGTTTGTCTTTAAAATTCTAGCTTTCTTTTGTACTTCAATTAGCTGAAGTATTTTTTCAATACAAGTTTTTTTTAAGGTTGAGGTAAAAAAAAAAAAAAAACCTGAAATAACTTCATCTTGAGCTGCAAAGAGAACTAGTATTTCTTTCTGCTTATTGTGTCACCTTGGAGTCAAAGCTCTCTTCAGCCTTCACAGCATGTCCTTCTTCCACCAGCAAGTCTACCACGCTGGTGTTTGCTGTCTCGGAGTGGATGAACAAATCCACACGCATCACACCATAGAGGATGGAGTACAGGGACACGATGAGAGATTGGCCCTTCACTAGATTGATGAAGCGGTTGCGGGCGCAGCTGCTCCACTGGTTCCCCAGAATGATGGACTGATTTGAAGGACGCATACCAGTGACCTGGAACTCCTGAGCCTGATATGATAAGCAGTTTATTTGTTACTATTAATCTGGTGTGCATTTTATCTGCTGACTGATTGTGCCATTTATAATGTTGCTACCTGGAAAGGATGAGACAGCAGATCAGATGGCAGCTCTCTGAGGCTACTGCAAGAAACGATCTCATTGTTGCCATAGTCCAAAAAGAAGACCTGCAGAAAGATGAGACGCCTGGATGATAAATTTGGAAAAATTACAACGTACAAAAAATGTTCTCTGGTTTTTGAGACCAAGGAGGAACTACATCCAATTTCGTGAAGCATCGAAATACCAGGACCCAGATCTATTTGAAGAGACAGTTGGTACAGCCATCATGAAATTAACTTTGCTCATAGGCCAAAATGTTTCCAAAGGTTAACATTAAACACTGAGAATTGTGTTATTCTACTGGTACTGACTGCTAAATACATTCTATTGTGTGATCTCTAATCCATGGATAATTTAATTAACCTAACATACAAGTATTTAGACTGTGAGAGAACGGCTCAGGGAGGAATCTACCTGTGAGCAGGGTTCAGTATCACCAATGGCCTGATGGCCTGGGGCCAGTTAACTGACTAGCTGTTGGCCTGGTTATGCCAGTGTTGGCATGAACAGGTTAAGAGTTCAAATGTGAAATCTATCATCTATGAAGAATAGTAGACATTTTTTTCATTAAAGTGAGAAACTTGGGGAAAAGAAGCAGGAAGGTGACGCTGGTTGTGCTAACCAGCACAAGCATCTCACCCGCATTTGCAAATACAAACTCAGTAGAATTTGACAGCATGCAAATTAAAAAATACAACATTCAACCTGAGTATCTTCTATTCTTAAAAAAAGGGAGAAAAAAAAGACTTTCACAATGCACCAGCAGCAAAGTTGACAACCTATTGACGCGCGCACACAGCAAGCAGCAAAAAGGCAGAGCCATTACAAATGCAGTGAACTCAGATGGCGTAAAGTACAATGTTTTTTTTTTTTTTTAGCATTCACAACATTAGCCCACTGGAAAAATTACAGCTAGACCTTCAAACCAACAAGCTCAACTCTTTCCCCTGGGATGCCTGCTTGAGTGTGCATCAGAAGTCAGTGAGGGTGATCTCAGCCTACACAGCTCACCCTTGTAAAAAACTGTAACCTGGCCTAATGGTCAAACATATACATTGAGGTTTCAAAACTCATCATTAAGGGTACTGGGGAGATTGTCAAATGCCATCTTCATGGGTGAACTTCTGTCAGGACTTTAAAAAGGTACAGAATCCTAACTATGACAGGCTAATCACAAGTAAAAAAGATAGAAAAATAGAAGTAAAACTTGCAGAGAAAAGTTACAGAGAAAATAAAATGGTGTCCTAAATTTTGAGCAGTAGGCTGCAGAGTGTAAGTAATATTTACCTCCACTGTGTTGCCACGTATGTGTAGGATCTTGGCACGGTAGTACATGCTCTGCTCATTGAACTCAGAGTAGGGAGCCAGGCACAGTAGGTTTGGGTAGAGCGACACAGTTAAAGGATGCAGCGTGCACGTGTTAATCTCTGCTGTCAGTTGGCGCTGTTTTTCCAAGCTGGCTTCATCTGCTTGGAACCCCCAGAAATGACCAACCTCCACCACCTACAGCAGATTTCAGAGACGATACATCCATTAATAATCATAATATTTACTCAAACAAAAAAGGTAAGTATTTAGTAGGGGAAATAAAAACAGAATAGAAGACTAACTTTTGTGATGTTCACCACAAACATGCGATTGGGGGGTAGCTTGGCGGGGTCGACGGTGCTGCTGACCACTCCCACTGGGCAGACAGACTGGCTCTGGAAGTCAACATTCACACTGCACAGAAACAGAGACTTTAGGTGATGCTTCGCTGTCACCACTGACTACACACTGGCATGTGTGTACTTATAGCCGTTTTACTGTGATGAGTTAAAATGAGTCAGCATCTCATTTTAAAGAGTAAACAGGTGTCTGCTATGTGTTCAACAAAATAAAACATTTTAACAAGCAAACGTACAATTTTATTGAGAATTTACCAGCAATAACAACAGCCGAATAGCATATTTTATGGAAAAAAACCCCACAAATTATGAGGAGAAGCTAAAACTGTATTTTATCAAAATATGTCAGCAATCTTACAATTAAATAAATATGTCACCCCTACAGCCCAGCAGGGGTAGGAAGAAGCTGGCACTGTTTTGCCTAAAACCTCCACTTTGAGTCCAATGATTGCTGGCAAGAGGCATGCAGAGTGCTAGGATGTCAGATTACATTAAGGTTTAGGGCCAAGGCACTGACCACTGCAGCCTGTTATGTAGGGGATAGATTTGCCAAAAACACTGAGTCCTCAAAGGACAAACACAGCCAAAACTTAGTTGTTAAGATGACATTTTGTCCTTGCCAAACATGTTCAAGATTTCAGCTCATGAATTAGATTTCTCTCAGAGAGACAACTACATTTGGCATCTGAAATATGCGAAACTCGGCGTACCGTGAATATTTCATGTGAGTTATGTGTCTGTTCCCAGCACAGTGTTCTATTTGTTCAATGGGGTAGACTGACAGCTCCATTGCAGGTCTCTGATGGGCCAGCAGGAGGGCAAGAGACACTTCAGGCAGCACACCAGAGTCCTGGGATGTCCTGTAGAACTCCACGTATGCTCTGAGTGCACATACACACGTACATACACACACACGCACACACACAAAGTGAGATTAAAACTAAGTGCACAAAGGTTCAAGCAGACAAAGAACCGAGTGATGATGTTTGACTTGCCACAGTAGCCTCTAGTACCTGGAGCTATCGAAGGAAAAGGCTTTGACCTGTCCACAGAGGCGGAACAGGCACTGCAGCTGCTTGTAATACAGGAAACTGTACGGCGGAAGGTTCCTCAACTAAAAACAACAGTATGATGATACAATTAGAAAAACAAAACTGACAATTTAATTGCCTATAAACCAAATTATAATTTGGACAGACAAAAAGTCTGTGTCCGAAAAGTGAATGCTTAATTGCCTTAAACCTTTCTAAAGGCTAGCAGCAGTGACCTCTTCTAAGTTTGTGGTGAAGCGGCCCTTATTTCTTCACTTTGTGATTGTTTTCCTAATGAATCTTGATAGTTTCAGGTCAAACTGAATAAAATGTTCAATTTTTGAATTTGGGTGATTATATTAGAGTCATAAAAGAGGTTATAACCATAATTCTGGTTATGGTCAGTGGCTCACTACCTGTCAAATGTAAACACCTTTGACTTACTGTACACTAATGTATACTCCAATTTTAACCGTACAGAATTTCCAACTCATCTGTCATTACGCTTGTATCCTTCGCATTTCTCTCGACTAGAAAGTAGGATGGCTAGCATGTTGCAGCCTCCTCCTTCATCAACATCATCATACCCGAGGCATACACAGGGTCTATCTTTAACCTCCTAGAACCTGGCATCCACATATGTGGACATCACATTTTGGGTTGTCTAGACCAAAATATTAAATTTTGCTCTACAAGGGTGTGATATCCACTTACAAGGACATTATGCTGCCACTGTTCTATCAAAATTAAAACGAATGTACTCTTATGTAGATCTAATTTTGCTCAGAAACAAAAATCAGGTTAAAAAAATAAATAAATCAAGTAATTCTTTGTTTTTACATTCATCAGGTCCCAATAAGCCCAAATAGCAAAGAGTAAATGCATGCCATGAAAGAGGTCGGGTTTTAGGAGGTTAAAGCAGCCTTGTATTATCCTTCACACAGTTTAAAATTACACTTGGAGCATTTCAGAAGCAGAGCGTTCAGTCCATGTTGTGCCTTTTATTATGAAAATTGAAAAATTATCCAACTGTGTGTCTGACTGGATGGACTATATATACATATCTTTTTTTAATAAAAGGGAATGAGTTGAGGACTGCGTCTTGGCAGCTTTTGAAACATCTTAAAGAACAAACACTATTTTGAGTGGGCACAATCAACTCTGGTGGTCAGAGGTAGAAGCCAGGAAGTGATGCTTACAGAATATTTTTTTAATGCTTTTGAGAGCATTATGGTCAATTTGAAAATTCAAGTATGGAATGGAGCTTGGTCTGTTGCAAAAGCAGCAAAATTGGCTTCAGATTCCAGCTAGACGGGCAAATATAAATGTGTAGAGCAGGCAAACATAGAGACACTATTGGCTACAAATTTTTGTGGAGACTTGACTACAAACAAGATCACTTGATCTGAATTTAAGACAATTTAATTGGATAAGTGGAAGAAATCGATGGATGGATGGATAGATAGATATTTTAGGCCCTTTTAATTAAAAACTGTCCATCAAACACTTTTAAAAACTGTAAGGACATGCGAGCAAGATGCGAAAAGAGATTGAGACAAATTTGTCGTTCTTAGAGCTTTACCCCCACAGTTACAAGAAAAGTAAAGCCTGTTTTAGGTAAATCATCAGCCAGCTTGAATTGTACATGAAGTCTAATAATGATAACAACAACCAATTGCTTATTAACAAGTTTATAAATAATTCTTATTATGTTAATATTGTAAATTGCTATGTTATCATGAAGTAAAGTGTAGCTGAGCCAAGCTTTAGATGAGGTAATAATACCATCACTGTCGTTCTGGGATTGAAGCCACTCAGCTCTCTGGAAGCCAGGGCTTCATCTATATCCACCTGAAGAAAGTAGTTTGGGTAGTACGCACCAGCAATGACCACCTAAGAAACAGTGAGTCACAATTTACATCAAACTGACAGTCAGATAAATTCAGACACGCAAAAACCCCCAAAGCTCCTTACATTGTCACACTATGATGTTTAAGACAATTTATAAACATCCCACAGTTTTCAGCAAAGACTAACCTGAAGAATGAATGCCTGCTTGTGTGCACTGGTGTAGTCTGAGAACTGGCTTTCCTCTGCTACATTCATGTTGAATTGAGACACACGCTTCTTCAGCTCCTCATACAGCTCTGCAACCTGGTCAGCAATTTCAGTAATCAAGTATTTATACTTTGTCAACAGCTAGAAAACATTGTAAGGACTATAAATTTTAATACTTGATTTGCAAAAGACATCACAGGGCTATCCATGACCTCACAAAAGGAAACAAATTTAAATAAACGTAGCACAAAAAGTAAGGCAATTTGTGTTTTATTGTTTATTGCTTTGTTGTAACAAAGCTTCCTGGCAACACGGTGGAAAGCCTGTTAATTTTCCCTGAAACTGTGGCACATTTCCTTACTTTTTGTGCCAAGTTTGTATCAGCTTAAAATACACTGCAATTATCACTTAACGCCTGCTATTTAATGCACTCAGGTTACGCTTTCTCCTGAAATGTCATTCTCTGAACACATGCAACCAACTTTGATCTCTGTACCTCTCTGATCCTCTTGATCTGAATGAAGTTCTCCTTTCCCCAGTCCAGCTCATCCTAAGAAGAAAAGGCAGCAAATACATTTTATTTTTGCCAAAAACACAAAACAAACAGACAAAAAAAAACCCAAAAACATTGAAATAATGTTGTGTTAAGTTTTTAATTCACTCTTAGAATTTGAATACCTCAACACTTTTATGGGAGGCCAGAAATTCTAAGTAGGTACTCTGATCATTTCTATAATACCTAGATCTTTTTGGCCTCAGCAAACAACAACCAGGCTATAAGAACAATAACAGCAGCTACTAAGAACTGTTACGTGAGGTCTTTGACATGAAAAACATGGCACAGAATATGCTGCAAAAACACAGGAAAAATCTTGTTCTGAGTGACAACTTCACAGAGTCAGCTAGAAGTGAAACTGTAAAGAAGATGGTTCTACAGCAGGATAATGATCCAAAACAGACCTCAAAAGTCACCAGGTGAATAACATTTTTACTAGAGAAAATTGCTGTACGAACACACAAAGTGCTGGCAGGTTGATGGGGATGGTTCATAAAAAGCCCTCCCACATAGTGCGTGGGTTTTGTTTCTATGGGAACATCATCTAGACAACATATCACCACTCTAACCAGTGTTGTACGATAGACTAACCTTGCCCCTTTCCTATTTATTCCCTATTTCTTATTCTTAGACTTTAATCCCTGTGACGCTGACATGGATAGTCAGGTTAGAGAGACATGGTCAGAACAAGCTGCTCCTCCATTTTTTGGCTACCCATTTAATGTGATTTGTTGCCTTAAAAACTGATAACAGCAATGGCACCAGCACTTATCATTGTCTATATTTTATAGAAAATTAGCCTTGGAAGATCACTTGCCACAGGATCCAAAATCCTGAAACCAGGAAGGAAGATAGTTGTACATTTTCTTTGTTTCAAATACTGTAGTAATATCTCCATTAGCTCTAATAATACCCCTTAGTTGTCTGAGTGAAAAAGTGAATTGCTGAAACAATTACACACTACTTTCAGAATTTCTTGGTATAGTTTGCACTCTGACCATGCTCCTAAGAGGTTCTTATGATGTCAGAAAACATCTCCAGCAGGTCTGATTGTGAGCTAAAGTGAGTGGCAGTCAGCACTTATTGATCTTCTTTCATTGGTAAGTAGTTTGTACAAAGCTTTCTGGTGTGTTTGGGGTCATTATCCTGATAGGGTGGCACAAACATTGCTGAAAGTTACAGTAATTTAGTTTATAGTTTACCTTTGGGTGCCTCAGCTGTCCTTTCTTCTTGGCTGAGTGCCATGCCTAACATACAGAAACAAGAGAGAATAGAGCAACCACGCATGAAAATCCACTCAAAATCAAAACCTGCTGGAGATGTGTACCAAATTCTTTACCTTGAAGGCATTTAGGAAAGCTATGGAATCACTTGGTGTGCCACGGGTAAAAGCCAGCTTGCTCCTGGAGTTACACATGATACAAAAATAAATAAATTACAAAACACAAAACCCATATCTGCTTTTGACCTTACTCTAATGTAAGCATGTTACAATTAGACACGTGACCAATATAAGTATACACTGGAAGAAAAATTACTCACGATCTAAACTAAAAAATCCCAAGCTGGAGGTGAACAGTGGCGTGATGTGACATTATTATTTCATACTTTTTCATTTTTGCTGGACTGTGAGCATTTTTCTGAATGCATTAGCTATTAGGCTGCACTTAACATGTAAAGGTACGTCAAAAGCTCTAGTTTAAATCAAGTTACTTTACTACGTAACGCATGAAATGCAGCCACAGTGTTGGTACACAAAATCTAATGTGACATCATGAGTCTGTAAATCAGTGCACCTGCTGGATGGGACTCACCTATGGCCAGCAATCTGCTGCATGGACGGTATTGCAAAGAAGCTCTTCAGAGAGTGAGAGGCAGCTGAGGATGAGAGAGCATGTTGTGCAGAAGTATTCCGAAAAACATGTTGCACATTTAGGCTGTAAAGCTATGTCTCTAGAAAACATGCCGTACACAACAGATACCACCAAGTACCATGACAGACTAACCAATGATGAGGCACTCATCCAGGCAACCAAAGACGTGGCCCAGGACAATCATCTTCCCCAGGTACAGATCTAAAGGCAAGTGAGCCAGCACTCGGCCCAGGAACGTCAGCTCACCATCTTCATTTTGACCTCTGCTTTCACTTTTCACAGACAGTGCACCCATCTGCAGCGTGACAGACAGCATACTCAATGCACACAACTAATGAACTTCTAAACTCATAACATTTTAGCTTTAACATTTAAATATTTTATATATATATATATATATATATATATATACATACACACACACACACACACACACACACACACACACACACCTTTTAATCATAAATCATTTTATAAAAACAGCCATGTTATGCTTTTTAGAGTTTTTCTGCATCACGTCCTCTAGCGTGTTCTTTTTATACACATCCTCTCTTAGGAAGTAAAGCAGTTTGTCAACAACTTTGAAGGTCGATAGTTCGATCCACAGCTCTTCCTTTTCCTTTGTGTAGCAAAAAGCACCTAAGCTACATAACACTGAAAAGGGATTGCCTGATTTACATCGCACCAAACCTTCAAAACACAGCATTTAGCAGCAAGTGTGTAGATGGAGGAGGCAATGTGGTTTGTCTACTACTGGAAGACTGCTTGTCAATTTCTGGCTTCTGCAGTCCACATATCAAAGCAATCTTTGAGCAATCTGGTCACCCTGACTGCCCATCACAGTGTGATTGTGTGCTAATATTAGGCTTAAAACTTTCCTTTTTGATAAAGCATATAGTTAGGACCCTATATCCATCCTTAGTTACGCTGCAATAGGTCTAGGCTGCTGGTGCCTTCCCATGATGCATTGAGTGTTTCTGTTTCATTCACCACGTGTTCATACATCACTATGCATTTAATCATTAGTTATTATTACTCTCTGGCGGTCTTCCACAGCGTATCTTTATCTTGTCTTCTTTCCCTCACCCCCAAATGGTAGTCTGTCGCTGACCCTGGCTCTGCTGGAGGTTTCTTCTTGTTCAAAGCAAGTTTTTTCTCCCCACTGTCACCAAAGCATTGCTCAAAGGGGTTTTCTCTGTGTTATTGTAGGGTCTTTACCTTACAATATAAAGCGCCTTAAGGGGGCTGTTGCGATTTGGTGTTATATAATTGAATTGAGAAAACTGAACTGAACTGAAAAAAGTGTGCATAATGGTGAAAAAATGTTTAAACGCATAGAATGAAGCATCATTTGTGATAAGGTGAATTTGACTTCTATAAAAAAGGTCAGTCCAGTGCTCAGTTATACTAAAAAATAACTATGTAGTCATTTACCAAGAGGTAAAATTAAATACTTAACAAATGCTATTACATCAGAAATACTAAAATAAAAAGATAACATGCACATTTTCATTCCCTTAGCCTAACACACAACATCATTAATATTCGACATGGCCCTATTGTGCTCTCACGCTATAAACTTAATGTGAACACTGGCTGACGCAAAGCTCCTCTCAGAGAATTCAAGGTCTAATCCTCAGACAGAGCTGGCGGTCAGCTGCCCGTCCAAATACATAACAATCACCATTACAGCTACACATTTGTCTGCACTTGACTAGACAATAATGCCTCTCTCAGAACACAATCATCAAGTTACACTCTCTACCTCTTTGAGTTGTAGCACAGTCCTAACTATGTCAGAGAGGTTGGGAGGTGAGAGTGCTGTGGAGAGGAGGGAGCGGGGATCTCCCATGTCCAGCAGCTTTACTTTCAACAAGACAGTGGAGAGCGGAGCAAGCTGAGGAAATGGAAAATAGTAGAGCACAGATCAGTTTTCAGAAGTAAGGTCTGAACTGCATTAAAAACTGGTCACTGGCACAGTCTCTTACCAGCATCTCAGGAATCATGTAGTCTGGGATTTCCTTTTTCCAAAACTCTTTGGTAACAAGTCTGTAACAGTAGCCCTTTGAGACTCGACCTGCCCGACCTGGCAGGAAACAAACATTGAGAGTTAAAGGCAGAAGTGATAGTAAGCACTTAAAAGGTCTACAATGGTCGTACCTCTGCGTTGGTTGCAGCTGGTTTTGGATGCCCAGGTGAGATGCAGAGACTGGTAGTTGGTATCCGGGTCACACACCAATTGGCGACCCAGGCAGAAGTCAATAACTGTCATCAAAAAAAAAATGCTAATATAAGTTAACTTAAATAAATACATAAATAGATCTCAGAGAATAAACCGCCTATTATTAAAACCACATGGGACCAAGATGTGGGCAGTTCTTTTGCAATTCATAAGTAAAAATCACATTGAGCAAAAAACTTTTCACATAAGCTGAATATTTTTTACATCAACTATTTTACACCAAAGCACCATAGGAGAAATGCTTCAACGCAAATCTTTGCTCTAGGAGCAAGACAGACAAAGGTGGCCTAATTCATGTAATATGGAAATAAACAAACATTAACTAGTACATGTTGTCAGATTTTAGGAGATGACATAGTGCAGTTATTTGTTTTTCTATATTTATTAATTGTTGTTTACCTTACTAATTGTATCGTTCTCTCTGATGTTGGCAGTGACACCACCATCGTTAACTTTGATATGGCCTTTGTCTGGTAGTAGGTGCAGGTGGGACTGCTACTTGGGAATTATTTCTTGTATCTTGCGCTTATTTATGTCTTATTTAACTTCCTTTTTTCCTTACAACATTATTGATATCTGTATGCCTTTATTCTGAGTTTCTTGTAAATAGATTAATGGAAAGAAGAGTGGCAATAGATAAAAGTCAAATTTTTAAAAATTAAAAACAGAAAAAACCCACCATATTTGACATCTGGAACAGTCACTGAACTCTCTGCGATGTTGGTGGAAAGGATCACCTGTGAGGAATAGAAGATAATCGGTATAGCAGGTACTGACAGCACATGCAAAAAGTTACGATCAACAGCTTTTACCTTCCTGTATCCGGGAACAGGAAAGAGGAACACGCCGTTCTGCTCCTCCAGTGTCACTGATGAGTGAAGAGGATAAACCTGCAATCTGAAAAAAGTAGCATGTTCAGTTTTAACTTAAATGTTAAAGTACTACTCATTTACCTTTACTGATCTGCTACTTCTGCACCTTCACCGCTATCTACAGAGATTGGATACTTTCTACCACTGTGTATCACGTTCATTGTGCATCTAACTTCACTTTGTGTTTCACTATGGGAGATACAACCTACTCCCAGATTGTGTCAACCCTGAGCCAGAGATGACTGTGCAGCATCCAGCCTGCGAAAATGCACAAACATGTGTGGCATAGCTTAGCTTGCTGCTGCACAAATATTATGGACCGACATAACTCTGAACAAACCTCAGGATATGGCTGTACTCCTAGCAAAATGAGCTCATATGGTCTTTACAAGCCAATAAAATAACCTCAGATGGAACAGGTTATCTGATTTTCTGAACACTGCTGTTCAGTCCACGTATATTTAAGGTAGGGCTGGGCGATATGGCCTAAAATTCATATCGCGATATAATTTGAAGCATGTGCGATAACGATATATATCACGATATATTCTTTTCTTCTGTATAACGTATTTTCCAAACTATAAGGCACACTTAAAATCCTTTAATTTTCTCAAAAATCGAGAGTGTGCCTTATGTATGAATTCTGGTTGTGCTCACTGACCTTGAACCGATTTTGGCGTGTAGAAATCTGTTAAAAAATGTTTTAGTACAACTTTGGTAAGCCTGCTGATGGACTGCTTGATGGATTGTCAGAGCATTACGGCTGCCGTAGTGAGGAGTAATCTGGGTCCAAAACTCCGTCCCCTTCAGGTCCCAAAGTCAAACGAACACTGAGAGTTAAAAACAGTCTAAATTCTTTCATCTTTAATTAAATCATCAGCGTTGCTGCTTTATCGGGTGTAACATTTAAGTTTAACATCCATGCATCCATGAAAACAGAATTTATTAAATTTAACGGAGTTAGAAGTTAACAGGAAGTTAGCTCGCTAGTTTACACCTAAACATTTCATACCATGTTCTGACAGAGATTTTTGAAACTAATTAAAACATACAGCTCTGCTACCACTTCCAACATAAGTGAAGACAGAAAACTAAACAGCAGTGGCGTTTGCAGGGTTACCGAAGTTGGACTACCTGGTATATAATGTTGTGCTACGTGATTGCTAGCGACACAGCTATGTTAGCATAACATTAGCACAGTGAAGCTGGAGGATGAACAGCAACTTTTTTTCCACTCGATAAAAGTTAACGTGAGGGATTCTGGTGGTCAGGGACAAATGCAATCGCATAGCAGGATGCTATACACGGGCCAAACTTCAGTCAGGAGAACATAATTTACTGATGATAATGCTTGTAGCCACTGTGATACTTTCTACCAAAACAGGCGCAGCTTGATGACATCATCAACATGCGATATCGCGATATAGTCAAAATCTCTATCGTTGGCCAAATCTATATCGTTTCTATCGTATATCGTTTATATCGCCCACCCCTAATTTAAGGCCTGCTCCGGGCACAAGGTGTTAACCCTGCAATCCTCTGTTGAGGAGAACAGTGGGGGCACCTGTATGACATCTATATCATCTCAGGCACAAAGGCTGGATTGGGCCTCAGACACACTTTAGGGAGACCTGGGGCTAACTGTAAACATGACGGGTGAACGAACAAAGACTGTAACTCCCTAACTTGCTTGACTGGGTTAGTCCAAACAGCAGAGCAGTTTTAAGTAAGAGAAACTTCAGCCCCCACTACTTCACTAAGCTCAAAGGGGTTGTGAGAGGGGGCATTTAAATTGATAGACAACTCTTCTAATGGAACCAGTGGTCTACAGACTGTGAGCTTATGATGCAAGCCCCTCATGAAACAACATACCAGAAGGTGCTGTCCAGCAGTTTTATCAGTAAACCCCACACTGCATGCTGAAACAGCAAGCAGGAAGCCCTTTTATTCTAAATGGTGCTAATGACCCTCAGAGGGCGGCCTGCAGCATTCATTCCTTTCATGGGTATGCCTGGCTAACCCTGGGGAGATCAGGCTGAGAAGCAGGAAAGCGTGTGAGCATTTGCATGTGCAGTGACGCATTTGCATCATGAGAGGGAGAAAACAGCGGACACTGAGATATACGATACAACTCAGCCTTATCTCAGCCATCTTATCTCAGTTCCAAGTCCTGCAGGTGAAATCTCCAAACAGTTGGATCCCCTTGGACAAAAGATGCCCTCCTCGTTCAGAATTCCTGTTGACTAAAGGGACAACAATCTGGTGTTGCTTAACACAGTTGTTTCTTTGGCTAGCCTGTGAAGCTGTGGTGAAAGAGCGCTGCCCTGGCAGCTGAAATAAGTAATTATCCATGTAGTTTTCACTAAACATGTTACCCACAGAGATATGGCCAAAAAAATGTTGTATTGCTAAGCAGATGCATTGCATCGCTTGCAGCTTGAGCACATTTACGTGAGCCGAAGCCAGCCTCTGGGAGCAAACGACAGTCACCAACCTGCCATTATAGTAGTCGCACCCCACAGCGTCGTACGTAGACAGTGGTGTGTCTGTGTTAAGGAGTTTACTGACAGTACTGCATACTTGTACATCCTTTGATAAAAAGATGTGGTGAGGCAATCTGTCTTATGCGGCACATATATGTTTGAGGAAACAGAAATCAACCTGTTTGACCTGTACAGTGATGGTAGACATTACATTAAGCAAACACCACCTCATAATAATAAGTTTAAAAAAAACAAACATCTGTCTATTGCCACTTTAAATGTGTCCAACTCTGATCACATGTACAATTCTCAGCAGGTAAATGCATTTACCTTTTGTGAACCAGCTTGGTCAAGGCCTCCTGCATGTAGCTTATCTCGTGTATGCCAGGGAGGAAAACCAAAACACTTCCTCTCTCTGACAAAGTCATGCCTCCCTCTTTCTCGGCCTTGCTGCTCACACATAAATACATGTATCCATATTCAGTTAACAAACAATTACATCCTTGCCTATTTACATGTTTAAGCAGTTCTAAAAGTTACAATACTTTGGCCTTACCTGGAATTTTTGCCCTCCATTTCATCAAAGCTCTGGATGAGACTGATGGCAAGATTGTACATATCTGCTGAGATGTACAGGTCGCCTGGATGTGGTGATTCAGTCTAAAACAGACACAAAATTCAGATACAATAGATTTGGCTTCAAGGTAGAGAACCGTAGCATCAGCAACCATTTACTCTCTCAACTATCTACCCTATACGGAGACAGGTGGTGGAGGTCATCCAGGTAGAAATCTTCAGTGGCATAGGATGCCCCTTCCACTTCAAACACATAGGCTGGGTTCAGTTTGCCACGAATAGGAGTGGCAAAGTAGTCAGCAAACTGCTTGCAGTTAATGGTGGCTGACATAAGGATTATCTAAAACGAAGACAGGCTCTTGTGAGTGAGAGTACAAGTGACTAAGCATGAGGAAGACGAAGGAAATCTTTTAGCCTGACCCAACAGTTACCTTGATGTGGTAAGAGTTGGAATGGAGGAGTTTTCTCAAAATTAGAAGGAGAAGGTCCATTTCTGATGTGCGCTCATGAACCTTGGATAAAGGCAGAGTTGTTAAAAGGTTACATTTTGAACATTCAAGAATCACTCACTAAATAATAGGATTAAATTAATCTTAAGCTTATAACAGTACCTCTTGTGGCAGAAAACTAGAAATGACTTTGGATTAAAGTATTATAAATGGTAGACAAATTAAAGACAAAGAGAAGAGTTGTTGAAAGCATTGACTCTCCAAGTCTGATCATTTTTAGAAGGACTGAACGCCAGTGAAGAACACTCCAACATCCTGGTCCAAAGTCTCACACAATTTTCAACTTGATTTAGATTTTGTGGCTGTGAGGCCACATCACTTTCATACTTTCAAATCATTCAGTCATCCCTTGCGCCCTATGGATGGGGGGCATTGTCATCCTGGAAGAATCCACTCTCATCAGAATAGAAATGTTCTGGCACTATGAACAACTTGATATTGATTTGTAGTCACCTTTTATTCTAATGACACAAGTGTCCAAGGCAATCAACTGCAGGGACCAAGTGGTAAGATATTTTTTTGACTATTTCACCTGTCTGTCATTAGATTTAATATTTGTACTTCCCCCAAAATAACTAAAGAAAAGTAAATAAACACAAATTCCCCCTTTTTGGCAGTAGCTAACAGAGAAACACATATAAACATGAAAAATTAGACGTGTGGTTTATGCACCTCATCTACAAAAATGTGGGAGAATTCAGTGAGGGACTTGGCCTGAACCAGTTTTTGCAGCAGCACTCCTGTGGTCACGTAGATTAGTCGGGTATGCTCAGTTGCCATCTTCTCCAGGCCAATCTAAACAAATATATACACAGTTGCATTCACAAACTTGTCAATTAAATACATATTTGCATTTTCCTAAATCCAGAGGGAACTTAGTTGATTTGTTGTTTGCTAACTGGAAAAGTCTATAAAGGCACCTTCATGACAGGGTCTAAAATCTATGGAAGGCATCCATTTGTTCTCGTCTTTTGCTTTTTGGGGTTTTTTTCTTACTTGTATTCATTTATTTAACATTTATTTATATAGGTAGTTCCATTGACCCTCAATGTCTCATTTACAAGAGAGACCTGTTCCAGACAAACATTAAAATTACAACAATAAAAGAAACAATAGCTAAATTTGTGTAATGTACACAGTCATATCAAAGACAAGAACAAGTTCCCAGTGATGATTTCACAAAAACGTTTGTATGTCTTTTGAAGTCTACACGTAAAATCAATTGAGAGAGACTCAAATCTATCCGTAATGTATTCCATGACGATGGGGCAGAAAAGGAGAATGCCTTTTACCCAAGCTCTATATGAACTGATGGAACTTGAAAAATCCTGACATCTGCAAATACCAACTTGCAGATAATCTTTTTATACCATCTGCAATTTGATTTCTTTAGAATTTAAGGTTTTGTACTGTTTTGCTGCATTATAGCACTACTTGGATTTATTGAGCTCCAAAAAACACAACAAGGTTACTTTTTACTGCCTCAGGAAGGAACAGCAGAGGCCACAGAGGAAGTACACTTCCTCTGCTGTAGCTTTAGGCTTAAACTTTTCCAGGGTTTTAAAAACTGATGCCTGCAATGCCAACATGACTATTTGTGGTTCTGAGTGGAGAAAACATCAGTGAACCTCAATAAAATCGATTGCGTATCCATGTTACACTTTTTGCTTTGCCAACTTGCGGCTAAACAAATATATAGATATAACTCTCCCACTTTACATGTTGTAATGGAAATTATACCATAATGTTTAGTTTGTGTTGCATAAGCTAAGATTTTTTTCTCCTACTAACACTGACTATTTATCATTGCTCCCACTGTCAGTGACATCATCCTTAACTCCAGAGGTCTGCATCAAGCGGAGGAGACAACAGTTATTATTAGACACACAGTTTCAAAGCTCTGCACAACACAGTCAGACATCCTAGCAACAAAGCATACAAGAGCTTGTTAACACATACATGCAAACACTCTGAAGTTGTGAGAAAGATAATAATGAATGCTCTTTGTCTAAAGTTTGAATCAATATGGGTCAATGTATCTTGGTTTTCTACTACTGCTACATGATCGAAGAGCAGTGTATGCAGTTTAAGAAAATCACATTCTATCCTAATACTGCACCAACCTGATATCCCACCACACTACCCAGGGTACACTTCCGCTGTTTGGCAACCCATCGAGCAATACTGGTGGCTCCAATTTTACGTGGTTGGGTGACTACAATGTTGCATGAGGCATTTTTCTCATTGTAATAGTCCAGAATGTACTGTGGCAGCTGGGTGGTCTTTCCACTGCCTGTGGCTCCTTGAATGATCACTACAGAGTTGTTTTCTATGAGGGAAATCAGCTGGAAACAACCGCAAACAGACACACACATAAAAAACACAAACAGACACGTGCACAGTTAAAAAGAAAGGCATTTGATAAAAAAAAAAGGAAGCACATTTAGCTACTAACCCATATCATCGAAAAAACAAATAAAATTTGCAGAAAAAGTTATGAAATTGTTGGGCAGATGGATGTGGTAAGCTGATTTATGGCCTAAATTTTAGACTTTATAATCTGCATTAAGAAAGTCCAGCTTAAATGGCAGCATTATCTCCTAAAACACACACACACACACTACTCTGTATTAGTCAACAAATAATAATAGACTAGGGAATCTGATTGTTGTTGTCCATCAGCATCAAATAACTTTATGTTCATCTTGAGCAAACAGCAAAAGCTTAAGTGCTCAAGTGTCCTGGGGACATAAAGAAAATTTCGGTAAAAATGACAAACAGAACCTCGGGATAATGAAAGTGCACTACAGGACCATCAAGCTACGTCAATCTCTTACCTCCTGTCTGTTTTTGGCTATGGGCAAGTCTGGATACTCATAGCTTGTGAGTGGAGGAGGATTAGCATAACCTAGTGAAAAGAAAAGTAGCAGGAGAAAAAGGAAAAAATAAAGTTTTAAACTGATTAAGAATTAAGCTTTCTGTATATCCAAAAATAAAAGGAAGCACAAACTAGGCTCAGAAAGGCTATGACAAAATTAGTACTTACGCACTGCAGGTTCTGGTTTTTGCAGCCTCTCTCCATCAGAGTTCACAAGTTTTGGGCTGCCATGCTGAAGAATCTTTGCTGGACTGTAAGAAAACCAAATTTGTGAATTACAAACAAATCTAATACAGTAACACCAAAACTGTATAAGATACGATTAGCTGCTTTGGACAAAAAGACTTTAACGTTTAAGCTTTCAGTTTTGACCTTTATACCGCAATGTCCCTCACAACGCAAAGACAAATATATGTACTGGTAAAAACAAGACAAGTTAGAAGCCAGCATTTATCAAAATTATCAATATTATATTAAAATCAGTTTCCTTTGAGTGTAACAATTAATTTCAGATCATTACAAGAATTGTGAGGTTGAATATGATGGTAGATGGTGCAGCATTTTTCTCAACATCATCTTGAAAACAAAAACATAAAAAACAAAATGAACAGGAAAATGCTCCCCTTCTTTATACGTGGTAATCCATGTACAAAAAAAACTTTTTTTTTAAAGAAAAAAGCTTAAGTATAGCAATAAAAGAAAAAAAGGGGCTGTATAATCGAACATAATGTAGTCGACAAGAATCAGTTAGTCACAGTTAAACTCACAGATTCTTAAACCTTTTGAATTTTTTTTTGTTTTTAAACATCCATTTTCTAGAAGAAAGTTTCACATTTTTTCTCTGCCTATTTCACTTCTTGATGCAATTTCTAACTAAGTTTTTGCATCCTCTCTAATTTCCCTCTGTCAGCTTGACCAGGCCCACAGCGCTGCAGCCTGAGGAGCATTCCCGGTTGTGTGTGTGTGTGTTTATGCATGTGTGCCTCCTGCACTCTTAGCAAGGGGAGGATTTTATCACAACAGCAGACAAAAACCCTGACAGTACTAGGAGCTCAAATGCACACCCACGACTTGTGCGCACACACGCACCCTCGTCCTCTCTCTTTCTCTCCAATGCACACGTTTCGTGCAAGCTACAAAGCAGCTGACCCTACAACAAAAGCTGCACACTGCACAGAGGAGAGTGGGGTGAAAGGAGAAGAGAAGTGACAGCTCTTAGTCAGTTAGCCGTGTGCGTGTGACTAACTCTCCTGGAAAAAGTCTGCATGACAGGCGCAGTGAGAGGACAAGACAAAAAACTACAAGACAAAAAATGAAAATATTTGCAACAACAAAGCAAGGGTAGGATTGCTGCCGGATGTAGTCAACAGCGAGAGGAGTTAAGTTTGCACAGACGGATCCATGGAGACAAGACGCTGGAGGCTCTACTCTGTGAAAAGCTCTTCTTTGCCCAATTTCTAAAAAGCTCAGACAAGAGTCAGCAGTGCCCTTTCACCAGTAAGTACATTTCTTTCCTTTCTTATTCATCCAGATATTATTGTGATAACTATTTTTTTACAATTAGGAAGCAAATCTGAAGCGCTGATGTGCAGCTTAATAAGCGAAAACCCATAAGGTTTTTTGTATGGCTGACCTCTGACCCCACAGGCAGTTTAATCCATCTGAATCCCAGGTGGAAACTCAGCTGATCTATCAGCTTGAATAAAAGGGCCAAATGCGCACACCTGGGACATCGGCCTTGAAATCAAAGTAGCCATCAGGCAGGGATCAAAGGACGGAATAGCTATGGGATGATCATTTTTCAATGTCAAGCTTCAATTCTGAATTATTAAAACGTCACAAAGAGATACAGACTAGATTTAAGTTATAAACTAGATTTACCACATAAAACTAATAAAACATTCTAATCAAATAATTCTCATTCA
This sequence comes from Pelmatolapia mariae, assembly GCF_036321145.2. NCBI lineage: Eukaryota > Metazoa > Chordata > Actinopteri > Cichliformes > Cichlidae > Pelmatolapia > Pelmatolapia mariae. Next base: position 50,790,325 of record NC_086241.1, on the reverse strand, counting down.
ATCTGAATAGTCAAGCCCATTTCAGTACAACTGCAAGATTTTTGACAATTAGCAAATTAGCATTTCCATTTGCAAGAAAAATTCCTCTGGTTAGCGGTTAACCAGAGGAATTGACTTGAAATACACATTTTGGGAGGTGATAACTGGAGTCACAGTTAAGGCAAAACTGTTATCTTACTTAAGAGAAATGGATCCTGGGTTTTGTTGTTTGTTTGTTTGTTTTTTGGGGGGGGGGGGGCATTTAATTAGCAAAAAAATTATTTTATATTAGAGTGCGTTAAATCCCCGGAAAGTTTTCTATTTATTTTTTGAAAATGTAATCACAGTATATATTTTCCTTTAAGGGAAGACCAAAACCTCTTTGGTACCCACAAACATTTTTAATAAAGAGGGAAAAACCCCATTATTTTTTTCTAAAGGGTTTCAGAGAAGAGTTTTCATTTCCCTAGCTTACATCAGTTTGCCTGCCTGACTTGTGCAGTTCCTCACTTGCTGTTATGCCGTCCTGTTATTTGCAGGTGCAACTGTTATAGAAATTTGTTTTAAGCAACGTCTATTCCAGTAATTCAGATGATTATTATGATTCTGTTGTGTTGTGAAAATCCTGACTTGATGCTAAAGATAACTAATAATTCTAATGTCCTTCAGTTTTTAAAGACAGCGTGCTGTGAATGCCATGCCTCTGTTCAGCTGGATGAAATGGTCGCATGAGACAAGAGTGCAGGCTCAGGATGAAACACCATCTCTGAAAATCTCAGGGGGGTTACCCAGCCGCATGCTGATCACAGAGCTCCTGTGGCATGTGGAAGAGCGCGAGCGGCTGGCGAGAGAACTGGAGCGTGAGCATAGGATGGCTCACAGCACTCTGGGTCTCCACTGGTTTCAAAAGTACCCCAGGTTGCGGACCCTCATCCCCTCATCAGAACTACAACAGCTGGAGTTCTTGTGTGCCCAGATCCCATCTATCCAAGCAGCCACCGTCCTCTCCAGGTGTTTAGTAGTACCCATGCCTTCTTCTGTCCTCACATTAGTAAGCTGTCAACAGATACTAGCTGCTACTGCATCAACAGGGCCTGACAGCAGGCAAAGCAGAGAAGACCCAAAGGGAAAGGGAGCTAGGGCGAGCTGCCAAGAAAGCCATTATGTGTTATAGTCACAGACACAGGCGATACAGGGTGTTAACATGTGAAGGTGAAGGACGCCCTGTAAGGGTGAGTGAAGCCAGGCTGCTGGGGTTGCCACTCGTCTCTGTTAGCCAGTATGGAAAAAAGAAGAAGTAGCTGTTAGACATGGTTGAGCACTGTGACCTACTTACATTTTCCCCATAAAACTCTCTACTAGGTCACTACTGTGTGCTTACATAACATCTTAGCCAAGAAAAACATATTTAATAAGATGTGTTATTATGCTTTTATCATTTACAAAAATCTTCGCTGTTGTCCCAGATATGTCATTTTTTGAAACTGTGAGAGAAAACAGATAAAAGCACACAGGTCCAATATTTTAGGTGAAGCACAGAAACTTCACATTATCAGGCTGACACCATGCTGATGGAAATATTATTTCTTAGTTTGTAGATACTCAACTCCTCTCCTTGCATCTTATGGGACCAAAATGTAGATTTTTAGACCATCATCTACATGCTGTAGCCTTGTACTGCCAACAAGGGACAGTGTCAGTTCTAGTAGTTGCCACTTGAGTATGGCTCCAAAGGGAAGTCATTCCCTAAAGGCTCCCATTTAAATTTAACTTAGCAACATTATAAATCATCTACAGCTAGATTCCCCTTTATAGGACCTCTGAGTGGGCTGAATTTGTTTATAACCACCTGGATAACCAAGTTAGGGGTGTGGTCTCAATAATTGACAGGTTGGGCAGCTAAAGCTGGAATCTGTTAGGGCTCATCCACTACTGAAAGTTATTAAACCGATCCTCTTCAACATGTTTGTGCTGTTATTACCTTGTGCCTTTGTTAAGGTACAGACACTCCCAGCAGTGAGTGCTAAAGTTTTATGAGTATTTACAAAGATGGCGCAGTGACAAGATTGCTTGTTAGAGTGACTCAGAGATTTTTTTTGACTGACTCTATTGCATATGCATTTCTGAGAGTTCCTTTCTCAAGGCACAAAATATAGGGAAGAGAATATTTACATCACAAGCAAACCCACAACTCTGAGAGCCATTTACACCTGCTATTTTGACCTGTTTAGTAAATCTGGCACTTAATTTGTTAATAAGCACTAATTAGTCAATATGTATGTATTTTCACTGAATCTGTACAGTTTATGAACCCTTGTTAACCTTAGTTAGCTAAGGTTAGTAAGCATGGAGGTAAATTCTGGCTCCATGCTAATGTTAAGGCAATAAAATGTGGAATCTAAACCTCTGGGTGAGGGCACAATCGCTACACCTGTCTACAGGGCTGCTGCTATGAAGACAAAGTCATAATATAGAAATAAAATTTCTGTCAAAGCTTTTCAAAACTTGAGTAGATTTTATGTCCACTGTCTCTAATGTAAGAGGTCAAACTTTACCACCAACCCCTTCAGCAGAAAAAATAATAACCAGATAAGAGTCTGTGACTATTTCATAAACTACAGTGATACTGTGTTTTTAGGAACAGAGACATATTTCAACGTGGCTTAGTGTGACTGATTTTCAAGTCAGAGACGAGAGGACAGAGCGCAAAGGAAACAAAAAGGATTAAATGATGAGGAAATACCTCTCCAAGAACTGTTTAATTAACTATAATGTTGTATGTTTCCACAGGTTTCGTGAGGTGCTTGCCACTAACAACATACGACCCTGGGAGCTGGCATCTGTGTTTAAGCAAATACTAAAGGACTTCCTGAGCCAAAAGGGATACGATGAAGAGGATGATCTCTCAGTGCAGCCGGTGCAGTTCCAACCCATGGAGGCTTGGACCAGCCGGTACAAAATGAAGCAGGGGTTTGTCACACCCACAGTCCCCAACTGTGGCGACCATCCAAGGGAAGAGATCCCTACGGTCTCTGGATACGTGGATCGGGTCATGCGGCACTCTGGTTCATTCACAGCCCACAGGGACTGGGACCTTCCATATTATTATCCAGTACCTCTCAGGCCCAAAGGTGCTTACAGCACCACACTGTGAAAGGACAACTCTTTAACCATCTGCAACCAACAGCATGGAGACCAAATCGCAATATACATCTTAGATATAGACATTTCATAGCTTTATCAAAACGTGAAATAGCACTAGGCTAGGTGTTATATGTACTCAAATATTTAATAGCAATAACTAATTCTTATCCCTACTTCACAGCCTGAATTGTTTAGTTACTCCTTATCTTAAACCTTCAATTGTACAGCTGGAGATGCATTTCAAGAACCTGGAGAGATTTTAATAGTAAAAGCACTATATGCCTTTTTGGCTTTTGGGTAAGTGACAAACTGACTGAGTTTGTCAATTTGTGGTAGCTCATTAAGACCTCAAAATGTCCAGCTTTTGGAGTGAATACATGTGTAAAAACATGACTGGCTCACATATAGTTAATGCAAAGATGTAAAGACTCCACGTTACCTTATCTTACACAAGTCAGTCAATTTTCCTGTTATTGCTGGCCAAAACCTCTTGGGGTGGCAAACATTTTTATATGCAGGAAAAACCCTGGAAATTTGAGTGAGCACTCTTTAATGTAAATGTTTCAGACTGAAAAATAAAAAGACATTGAACTAAACATTTTATATAGATTAGGGAGAACTCACCTTGATTTGTGTAGGACTTGTTTTTGTTGTTGTTCTTATGCATCAGTGTTTGACTTCTTATTGGGAGTCCTAAATCCCTTGACAAACAGCAGCTATTGTTCTGTGCTACAGTTAAGACACCCTTCAGGAAGAAGTGTAGCGATGCACTATTTGATGGTCATTAAACTCCATCAACCAACTTGAAAGACAGATCAACATGTAAATGGTAATAAATTGTATGTTTTCCATTTAGCCTATCATTATACTATTGGACAAAAACAATATTATTAAGTTGTTGCAACATCCACCCTTATAATATTAGGTCAGTGGTGGGGAACTCCAGCCCTCAAGGGCCGGTGTCCGGCAGGTTTGAGATATCACCCTGGGTCAATACACCTGAATCAAAACTGGTTCATTACCAGGCTTCTCGAGAACTTCAAGACATCTCGGGCAACTCGACTTGTGTGAAGTGTTTTCAGCTGGGCGTCGTGTACCTGGAGTCAAGTGTTTTGACCGATCCATGAAACTATATATATTTTTAGACACAAGTTGTAACGGCCGCCATTTTCTTTGTAAGAACTTATTACATGGCGTGCTGCAGGGAAAAGTCTGTTCTAACATTTAAGTCTAAGGTTTATTTTGAGCACCTGATGGCTCTTTTATGCTTCTCAACTCTCTCACGTGATTATTGCATAGGTGGTAGAAGAGGTTTGTCATGCTTGAGTCTGTGGTGGGGACCTGTTTGCGGTATTATTAGCATAGTACAGTTTTCTGGTCCATGTCAGACTTTTCATAACCAAACTATGTCCATGCTACAGAGTTAGCCCCTTGTTTAGGAATAAGATCCTCAATTAGTTTTGACTGTTCCTTCTGTTTGGAGCTACCTGGTTCTGCCTCATTATTACTGTCCATGCTGGCATTCTCTGTGCCTGCATGGTCTTCCAAATGCTGAAAAAATATCGCACAGCTCAAGTTGAGGAGGCAAGTTAGCCACTTGAATCAGCTATGTTGGATCAAGGACACATCTAAAACCTGCAGGACACCGGCCCTTGAGGCCTGGAGTTCACCCACCCCTGTATTAGGTGATCTAGTGTAAGATTTTAAGAGGAATCTGGTAGCTTTGGTAGGGCAAATATTTTAATTTACATTTCTTAAAACAGTGTGCATTTGCTTGGTTGACACTGGAAATTTTTGTGAACCTTATCTCAATCTGAATACCTTAAAGAAAAGACCATTGGCAGTGTAAAAACAAAGGTTAAAAGACATTCAGATTCGAGGTTTTAGGAAAACCATACAAAAACGTGCAGCTGTATAGATTAAACTATTAAAATATTCCCCCCGTTTGTTTTCAAAAACCAGAACTACAGCTCCGAAATAATTTGTGTTAATTTTGGTCATTACGCATTTACCCATTACGCTGACATTTAAGCATGCCTGCAATACGATTTCTTCTATTTGAACTTCACTTTCCAATACTTGCTGTCAAGCTGAGACATGATGTATATGTCCGCCAACGACTTAAAACAATTGACAAGTTAAAAGCAATTTAACGGTATCACTTTGAGCTGCTAAATCTAGCAACAACAACAAAACCATACGCCGTTAATTTTTCTAAAAATATTTAACTGTCTAACACCTGAATGCAGAGCTAGACCATGCTAGCATGCTAGTTAGCTTAGGGTCAACCGCGTTTACGCTAACTTAAGCTTTATACCTGCTCTCTTTCGACGATGGTTCATCGTCTGACTTCCTCTCAGCCACTTCTTCTGTGAGCTTAATATTTGCAAACTTGGTCCCTGAAGTGAACCAGTCCGATAGTTGTTCAGCGGTAAATGTTTTCTTCATTTTGCGCCAGTTATTTTCTTTTCCTCACTTCGCTGTGATAGCGGGTAACATGAAGACGAAAGCACGTGCGGCAGGCGAGGCTCTGACGTCTCCCACTGGCGGTTGGAATAAAAATTGCAAGTCTACCTATCTCTCTCTGTCTGTTTTTTAAATTAACTTTATAAACAACTTATCAGCACCCACAGAAGACACATCACGAACAGGGTAACCAAAATTGTTATAGTTAATACTGTACTAGTCATAGTATTATTGTATTTTTTTTTTTTAATTTCCGCTTCATTTTAATGTTTTTTATTATTATGAGTATGTTAATTTTAATTTTTCTGCTCTTGATTTGTTTTTACATGACTTACAAATGAAAACATTTTAGTTAACTGTGATAACTTTGGTATGTGGAACTAGGCAAGAAGATAATTAATGTATACAAATTTGTCACAAATAACGATAGCAACCGAATAAAATATTTCTATATTAAAGAACAAAATCACAGAAATTGCTATCAATTATGACTTACCTGTTTAGGTGATCTCGACTATCTTTTTTTAAACCACTGAAAGCTAATTAGCTTGGATGTTGTATATCTAAAGACATACTTGACAGCTTCAAAATCAGATTTATGTTTGGCATTTTACATGAGACAGTGCACAAACACATTTCTTATACAGATGTAAGCCTTTGTGTTAACTTAATATTTTGCATAATATTTATTTGTGATTTCTAAGGTGTGGGCTTGGAAGTCCCACTGGGCCATGAATTTAGTGAAGTAATCAGAACTCATAGAACAAATCCAAAGGACTTAAGTTACCAGGTATTCTGTCCCATATTTTCTGTCATTAGTGAGTAAACAGGTAGAATGGAGCAGTAACTATCAGGTAGGAAATGAGAAACTGCAAATAAAGTAAATAGAAAATTAAGAGGATAAAAATGAAACTGTGAAGCCAAAGAGAAGATACTTCATCTTCATTTGTGTTAATCAGATTTCTGATTGAAGTTTTGGGGAGGTGCAGAAATTCTTTATATTCAATTGGGCCATGACATTCTTAGGTTTAACAAGGATAATTTTGGGGATTCCTGCTGTTGTTCAGATAAAATAAAACATTTGGATCAGGCTCCGAAATACTGACATTCAAACTTAGAAAAGAGAAAAAATTTAATTGCAGTATTTTTAAAAAAAAAAAAGTTCATTGTGCTAAAAAAATAAAAGAAAAACAAATTCATTGGATATACACCAGTACAATGGTAAAACTGCAACTAACAACGCCATGTACAAAATTCAAATCTTCAGTCATACAACACAGCACCAAGCATACACACAGACAAAATGTGAACACAACTCCATAACCAGAGAACAACGTGATATCAACCTAACCTAACAGGACCAAGAAAAGGTGGACCTGCACTAACAGAGGTTTAGTGTCAAAGTCCAAAAAACCTCAATCAAAAAACAGAAGTAGAATAACATTATGGCAGAAAAAACATAAACTTATATTAATAAAAAAAAAAAGAAAAGAAAAAAGATTTGACTGTTCAAAAAAGCATCAGAGGTTTAACTCCAGCGGTGGACATCCAGTGTTCTCTCGCATTAAGCTAATCTCCGTTCGGAGCTTTTCGTTTTCCTTGAAAACAAAGAAATGCACAAATTTGATTGATGTCATGAGTTATCAGTATTCACCTGGTCATAGAAAAGCCTTCTTTAATCTTAGAAGAGAACATAGTTACCTCCTGAAGTTTTGTGTTGTCCTTTTTAAGCTTAACGAGATACTCAATCCTCTGTTTGTGATTCTTGTGTCCCACAAGTTTTCCATTCTCCTCAGACAGCTTAATGTTCTGTTTACGGAGAACCTCAATCTCCTGTAAGAAAGCACAAAAAGTTGCAGAAGTCACAAAAGCCACCTGTAGGTTCACAAATGTACAATATGCTAGACCCCGACCCATAGCAATATATATATATTTGCTACTGGCTCTTTACCGATATCCGTATCAACATTTATAACAGTCAATAAATGAAAATGTATAAAAGTAAAGAAGAGAGGCGAGAAACACCTGAACTTCCCCCACAGGGAAGATCCAGAATCAACCAGCTGATCAGAGCAGAGTCAGGCAGAGCATAAAGGAGTAATCCCCAATTTATAGTTACAAAAAAAATAAGATTATTTTAAAACTGCACTTTAAGGACTCATAAATAACTACACATAACAAATGTTAGAAAAACAAAACACAACAAAAACAACAACAACAGTGTTGGCAACAGTTTTGGTCTTAAAAATATTATATTGTCTCTGTAAATCTGGACCCAGTGTTCCAGATGTAAAATGAGACGGCTATGCATACCACAATCTTTGTAAGGCACATGATTTTTACCTGGATTAATTTCTCCTCCTCCACTACCCTCTGGTTCGTCTCTCTCAGCTCTAGACAGCGGTTCCTCAGCTCAGTGGTGAGCTCTTGAATGCAGGTCTGAGACTGAACCAACATAGACTCCTGCGCCTGCAATCTTATCGCAGAGAGGGGAAAAGAAAACAGAGCCAGCTGTAAAATCTGAAGCATAAAAAAAGTTTTTTTTAATGCAAGAGCAAATAGATCGATCTGATGACACCAATCCATGCAGATGCTTACTTTTTTTGAGTTTCTGAAAGCTTCTGCATCATTTTGCTCTGTTAATAAATACAAGAGAAACAGGAAATGAGTAAATTATCGGTAACTTTATTAATGATAGAATTTTAAAGCAGAAGAACAGATGCAGACCTTCTCTGCTCTCTCCTCTTCTAGCTCTTTAAGAATGGAGTGCTTGAAGGCTTCATTCAACTCTTCACTGAAACACATGCAAGGCAGCATTATTTATTTTATTTATACTTTTTCATTATCGGTGGCCTGAGGATTGCATAATCTTCAAGATACTCAACCCATTATTATTTCCATTTGGGGTCATCTGGTTCTGCTTAGTGTAAAACTTATCAAGCAAAGCCTGGATCTCCATTCGAACCATCTCTTTCTCACTGAGCTGCGTCTGGGAGAAAGGCAATACAGTATACAATATAGTATATGAATGTTGTATATATTCAAATAAGATGCATTCATGACAAGCATTTCATGAAAAATGCAAATAAAAAATATATAATTACAGCAACTTCAATAAGAACTTCAAAAAGAACTTATTCTAATCTATAAAAACAAAGCTACTTGATATAAATCAGTCTAATTATGAAAGATTATAGATTCATTAATTTTTCCACAAATATAAATATACCTTAAGCCGTTCGATTTCCTCATTTTTGGCGGATCTCTCAGCATTCAGCTCTGATAAAAGAATTTCCATGGTCATCATGGAAGAGCGTCTATTCTCTAGCTCCCGCTCCTGGATTTCCAGCACCTGGCTCAGGTCTCTGTTGAAACTTCCAGGGGTACGGGGCGTCTTAAATTAAAAAAAAGAGGGAAAAAAGAAATAATCAAGAAAGTTTGTATATGCTATGTTCTTAACTGCAAATTTAAAAACATAAATTTATGAAGGGATATTTAACTTCTTCACATTCACCAGGTATGTTAGGGCTAGGGTTTGGTTAAACAAGCACACATGTCCACATGTCCATATGCTGTGAAAGTACCACAATACAAATGTACTGTGGTACTTTCACAGCATATGGATTCACATATTTGATAGGCAAAGATTTTACACTTTCTGACACAAGCCTCTACTTAACTTCAGCTTGTGACACCCTGACGTTTAGTTTTTGTGTCTTTTTCTGGTGTCGCACTAGAGATCTTTCATGTGCAAGGTGAACATGTTAACCATGAGACCACTGAGCCATGACTTGCAGCTTCTCAATTTGGGTAACCACGGTTGTTGGATGTTAAGCTAAATTTGGGCACCAGTGACCAGGTAGATGTTAAAAACTTAAAATCGTATTTAAAAACATAAGCAGGTTTTACCCGAGGAAACGATTTAGGCGTTACTGTTGGCTCAACGGGTGGCTGGAAAGCTCCATTCCTGATGGTTTTCTCGACAGCTTCTTGCTGTCGTTGCAGCTGGTAAAAGGTAGAAATTAGGGAAATTAGTAACGTTGATGTGTTATTTGATTGACTTAAATGAATAAATAAACAAAATAAAAAAACTTTACCTTCTGCTGCAGATTCTGTATAATGACATCCTTCTTGGCTGTTTGCTCTTGAGATGCCTGCAGGAGGCTGTTTTGCTCATCTAAGACTTTAGTAAGCCTTTCAACCTCTTCAGTGGCATAAACAATCTCCTCCTGCAAAACCTCAACCTGAAGACACACAATATATACAATTTGTATCATTTAACTCTATTTTTTGCTCTTAATTACTTGTGATGAATCTACAAAACACCACAAATTCATTTACAGTCGTTTCATTACCTCTATTTTGTTGGATGCCACCCTCCTGTCTAAAGTTTCTTTCAGGTCACAGATTTCTTCCTGCATCTTACAGTTTTGCTCCTTGATGTTGTCCCTTTCACAGCATGCAGCGTTGCATTTGGCCTGGAAGAGCAATAAGAACTGTATAAAAATGCACTATAAAATGGTTGTGTAACATAAAGGGTAACTACAGCAAACAGTATAAGGATAAAGTAGGAATAAGATTACAGTGAGGTCTCTGATATCTTCAGTAAGATGGACAATGGTCTGATCCTTCTGGCTCAGCTCACTGCGGAGGTCTCTGGTTTGGTTAATAAGGTCTAAAACAACATCCTGTAAAACATTACAAGCAGTTTTTAGAAGGGCAGTAGAAATACAGAAGCCATATTTGAGGAATTAAAGATACGAGGCTTACTTTGTCCTGCTCAGTCTTCTGTTCCAAGCTTTTTATGCTTTCCTTGGCCGAGGCAAGATTTTGTTCAAGATCAGCAAGAGTGGACGCCTTTGAAACAAAAATTAAACAAGCAGGTTTAACAACTAGGCTGCAAAAACGTTTATGACAGTTATTTTATTTGCAGAGATACACAATGTTCTTAAGACTGACCTGTTGTTGATTTTGTGTTATCAAGTCTGAGACTTGTTTTTTGAGCTGTGTATTCTGCTCCACTGTTTCAAGAAGTTCCCTGAAGGATAGGAAAGCGACCCATGTTAATGTAGTAATTTAACATTTTAGGAGAAAAAAAAAAGATTGAAAGTTTTAACTGTGCAGAACTTACTTTGATGTACTTTCTTTGTTTTCCTTTAACTGGGAGACTAAGGTGTTTGTGTGCTCCTGCTCAGTTTGCAGAGAATTATTCAATTTCTACAGTAAAATAAAAAAAATAAAAAATAGAAATCAAGGATAGAAAATAAACATCATGGCTACATTTTCAGACAAAGCTGTCATAAACCCTACGAGTTCACTCACCATGATCTCGGCTTTCAGTTCGTCGATCTCCTTCTGCCTGTCATCCAGCTGCTGTCTTGCCTGATCAGCCTCAAACTTGGCCTCAGCTTGAAGCTGGTCAAACAAATCCTGAAGTGTCCGATGCTGCTCCAGAAGCTGCTCCCACTCCAGCCTGGAATGAAGATGTTGTCACGTGAGCACATCAACCTACTAATGAGGCCACAGCACTGCAAAAATAAGAACCACTTGAATCCAGCCCCCTCTACTTTATTGGCTGCTTTACTGCTATTTAACTGGATTCAAACAGAGGGAACTGGGCAAACTTTTTTCTGTAATGAACCGTTACAGTTTTCTAGTGATGGCCACACACATTTTTCTTCAACTACATGTTTAACGTGAGTTGATTTGATAGTCTTAACTGAAAGATGTTCCCATAAAGCTAAATGTCACACAGTTTTGTAACACACAGCACCATTATAATGAATTTATGGAGAAGGCACATTTATCAGTATTAACACAAACCTAAACTGAATTGAAAGTTCTTGCTTTTGAAACAACATCAACACAGATTTGTTTTAAACAGACTTTCCATAATTCAGCATCATTTTCATCAACTTCAGTTCAGTTGTTCTACACAGCATGGCTCTCTAAGAAAAAGAAAAAATGTTGTCCACCCCAGTATTTGACTCATGCTTACTGGACTTTGTCAAGTTGGAGCTGTGTGCTGATCAGACTGTTGGAGAGCTGACTCATCTCTCTCTGCTGCTCACTCTGACTGTCTATTAGCTTGTTCTTCACAGAGGCCAGCTCCTTATCGGACGACTGCAGCACCAAGCGCAGGTCATGGATCTCGCTCCTCAGAACTGAAAGAAGTGCAAAAGGACCGTGGCAAACATTTCCCATCGCTGGATAAAGTCAAAAGTTCTTACATTTCTTAAGATGAGCACAAGTTCATGCAATCAGCAGAAACATCACAGACTAACCTTCTGCAGCTTGCTGTTCAGACTGAAGGCTCTGTTGCAGGTTGTTAATAGTTTCTTGCAGACCGAGTTGATCTTTACTCCAGTTATTTCTTTCAGTAGAAAGTTGCTGTACAACAGTGTAAATAATCAGGAAATCAGGACAGGGAATTTTTTTTTTTTTTTTTTAAAAAGGACATTTTCCAATTTTCCATGCAAGTTAAACATTTCTACCTCGTCCTTGCAGTCAGATTCCTGAGTTATCACAGCCACCTGTTCCTCAAGTTTGGCGATTTCTTGCAGCAGCTTGCTGTTCTTCAGCTCCTCTTCATTCAACTGCGCCTGGATGCGGCTAGCTTGATCCTGATGACAAATCAGAAAAAGTTTAACACAATAAGTGGACTTTATGCGGTCATTTTGTTTGTATAGTATATGCAGACAAAAATCCACACTGCTTTACCTGCACTTGACGCAGTTCCTCCGTCAGGGCCATCTCAGTCATGTCTGATGGAGGCTGCTCCGACCAAATGCCGTCTTCATTATTGTCCGTCCCATTCAGGTGCTCCGGGCTGGAGAGCGGCACGAGGCGGGACCGCAAGTTGTATCCTCTGGTGGGAGTGCTGAGAATCTGGTACAATAGATATTTCATTATTGAAGCTCAATTCATTTTTTCATAATCCTAAATAGAGATTGGACCTAATGTTACCTTATAGTTATATAGTAATTTCTGCAACGACTAACCTTTAGAGTTTCAACATGAATACGGTTCAGTTCAGAAACCTCCTGTTTGTTATAAGCATTTGTAGCTTCCAGAATGTTCTCCAAATGTTTGTTGGACTTCTCGAGGTATCGTTTGTCAGACTCAAGCTGAGCCATCTGCTTCCTGAAACACAAAGCACCACTTTAAGCTACGTGAAGTTTAGGGTGGAATATTTGTGATTTAAATAATACATATTAAAAATTATTTTAAATACATTTTTGACACAGAAATCAAAGCTGAGCTGTCTTTTCATATATGATACCTCTTCTACAAGAGGTAGAAGGGATGTTAACATCAGATTTATATTAAAGAACCTCTTTAACTCTTACTTGGTGACATCTTTGTACTCTTCAAAAGCCTGAAGGGCGCCTGTCAGGACTGATTGTTTCTGAAGGAGCTTGGCATTGAGTTTTTCAATTGTCGCTGCCGAGGTGGTATCTGTAGCCAAAGAGGCTGAAGAGACTTCTGAAGCTGTGGAGCAACAAGTGATAATTAAAAACAACAGTATATTATAATTCAGTTTTATTTTTCAAACATAATTCTCCACTTTTTGGATGGCAATCTTACTTTCTGTGGGTCTCTCTGACTCCACAGCTTTCTGAAAGGCCTCTTCAATCTCCACAGCAACTTGGGCTGCAACTTCTTGAGCTGTCACCACTGATTCAAGTGAACGTAGCTGACGGTTCTCCTCTCTGAGGCTGTAATTCTCCGCAGCGTAGCGAGTCATCTTTGGGTGATGTTCAACCTTGTTCAAGGCAGAAGTGTGTTTTACAAAAAATAAAGAGTGTGGTGGTGAAGAAAGTGAGAAATTAATTATGGCACATGTAACCTTGCTTTTGCCATGATGTTATATGAAGAAAAATATATATACCACTGGAATGTATTTTGATTTTAGTTTCTCCTACAGCTTGCATGTATACAATATGCAGATATAGTTTCAAAGCCTTTAATTTAAGCAGTGGGCTGACATTTTTACCTGATCCTTCAAGATCTTAATCTCTTCTTTCAGCTGATCAATCAGTGCCTGAGAGTCCTTGTCTGACAGCGAGTTTTCCCCTGCCTTCAGTTTTTTCTCCAGGCGAGAGATGTGGTCTTCTCGAAACCTGACAATCATTCGGCTGGAATGGATAAACTTGTCTTTTTGCGCCCAGGCCTCCTCTAGTTGGGCCACCTTGGTGAGTAGCGCCTGAGAACAGTCAAACGTAACTGTAAGTTTCACTATAGGTTTTTAAAATATGTGGCAAAATAAACAAATAAAAGCTTCATCTTGCCTTTTTTTCCTCATCTTGTTTCTTCCACAAACGAACAGCAGACATAAACTTTGCTTTATATGAGACATCATGATGAGTCTCGATGGATGAGCCTGGATTGGTTAGAATTGCATTTGTTTAAAAAAAGAAAAAAGAAAAAAGTAACTTAGTCTATGCTGAACTCTAAAACAGTTTAAACAAGTTGTTAACGGGCTGAACATTAACATATGTTTGATTCATTGTTACCCATGTGAAGTTCAGGTCCCCCTGGTGCTACGTCTCTCCCATAGTCCACTCCCTGAGATGTGAGCGCCTGAGCAAGCTGCTCCTTCAGCTTCTTCACTTCAGCCTGCAGCTGCTTCACATTTCCCTGTGTGTCTTCATTGATGACAGCCTGGCAAGGCACAATAATTATACAGAGATAGGAAAAAACTGTAGTGAGAAATCAAGACACACTTGCTAATTCATTTTAACTAAGTATTTGGCTCCTATGACTTATACCTTATTTTTGATCAACTTTGCTCTCTGGGCAAACTGCAGGGTGGACAATGTTTCTCCAAAACACTTTGAACCAGGGTGGACGTTGGCTATGATGTAAGTCTTGGCATTCCCTCCAAGAGAGTCCTGAAATTACAGTGACAATAGATTTGTTAATATATCTGAACATTATTTCACATATAATTCCCCAGAAGTTACACTGTGAAATTTTAAAAATCTCATATATTCACTGCAATCCATACTCTACAACCTAGGAAATCACATTTGCAATTTAAGACCTAAAATAAAGAGAGAAAACCTTAAAAATCAAGAACTGCAACAATAATGCATGACCGTGGCACATGTCTGCAATTCCTCTGCTATTATTTCCATGCTACATCCTCCTGAATTTGCATCTACACATACCCTGAGCAGAAAGGTGAGCTTTGAATCCCTGTAGCAGATGTGGCGATTCTTCCCATTAGACACATCCACCAGCGCCATGATCACCTGGCCAAGGCACATGAGGGAACGATTGATACTGCTGGCCTCCTGAGCAACAGAAGCAGAGCAGACAGCAGCTTTTAGAGACCAGAAAACAATGTAGGTCCAATAGTGTGAGGGCATTAAGACACAAAGCCTTCACCTTCAATCTCGAGCCCTCTGTGTGTGTGTCTTTCTGCCTCTCAGACCCTGCCAGATCAACCAGGTTCAGCTGAGACATTCGGATGTTCACCACTTCATTGATGGACTCCTTGGACTCCAGAGTCATAGTGAACACTGCGTGGGATCTCGAAGACTCGCGATTCATCGAGGTAGAGGCCACACGTCGATTGCGCCAGCCCATAGAGAGCACCTAAATGGTTTAAAACACATATTTTATACAGTCCCACAGCTTGTTTTGTTTTTATGAAACTGGATAATTCACATACAAGAATACAAAGGTTTCATGCACTCTAATTGGTTAGACAGTAAACATAAGAACCATCAGTCACAACAAACTGGGACTTTATACCTGGTACGCTTCAGCCGCTGAGTTCACAAACTTCTCCACAACTCCCTCAACAAACACGCCTTTCTTGATGTTCTCCCTGAGAAAAAGGCTGGCTGAGGCCGTGTCCAGAAGGTCATAAATTTGTTCATTGTATATCTCAATAAATGAACATTTGCAGAGGAAACTCTTGGACTGAGAAGACTGTTGGGGAGGGGAAAACAAGTGAAAAATTCATTTAAAGAACAAATTTGAACAATAGGTTCATGTCTTTCAAGATAATAAAATGTTAGAGCTCACCCTTTCCACTTCCCTGTTGATGAGAAAAAACAGGTACTCAAAACTTCGAGGAATGACCCCCCTTAGATCATCTGTGAAATTATCCAGCTCGGATGGCCCTGAAGCAAAAGAGAGAGAAATTATTTTAGGTTATATGATTGTTCGATCATACTTATTCTAAAATGTAAGTGATATTACAGAAGCCGCACCAAGCATGGTGAAGGTTTTTCCAGAGCCTGTTTGTCCACTGCAAAAGAGGAGACCAATAAGGAACCAAATGGGTAATCCACATTAAGCACACTGAAGACTGGCTGTGCCATAAATTGATTTTATGAAGTAAAGAACGGGAAGATCACTTACTAGGCAAATATTGTACCGTTATATCCATTCATGCATGACTCAACAATATTCTTGGCCACACTGGAAAATACAGCATCCTGTAGAAAGGTTACAATTACTTTTTTAGCCATAAAAGCTACATCTCAGATCAGTCCAATTAAATTTAGACACTTAATTTTAACAGTGACAGTGGCAGTTTTATAACAGAATAATCAATAATGTGCCTCAAACCTGTGTGGTGTCCATATCAGCAACATGATCATAGGTGAAGGTTCGTGGTTCTGGTTTTGAGAGCAAACGGATGGTGTTTGGTGACGTGACAGAGAGACACAGGTTCTGATCGCCATCTGTGGTCAGCCCAGTGTCCCGGGTCAGAGGTCGCACTCTGACAAAGACTTTAATGGAGTCGCTCTCACTGCTTTAAGGCCAGAAAATAACACGACATAAAGCAAGATATTTAAGGTGAAAATGGCAAGAGTTAAACACTGTTAAAAAGAGCAGCTGCTAATTTACTACATGGTTGTTTTAACTATAACTATTGTCTTTCCAAAAGCATCAAAATAACAGTCAAAGTGGCAAAGACCTCATTAGCCACACACCGTACCAGCAACAACACCATGCATTATTGCGTGCATTATTTCATTATATTGGCTCATTTTTAATTTACTTTTACTGCTCTACAAATGTGCTGCATACAGTTTGTGAGCCTGCATGTTTGCTAATCCATACAAATTACAGCCCTGGTAGAGATCAGTCCTAACGATGTGACCAAATATCTTACTTTGGTCATTACATTTAGTCACTGAACTCCTAATCATAAGGGGGGAAACAGTTTGCTTTTGATCCTTCTTGGTTGCAACAGAGTTAGGGTCATATTAGTACGAAGCAGCTCTGGTTTCATTTTACCGTTATCCTTTTCAGTTTGTAGCGTTAGCGTTTTAAACTAAAAAAACAGACGTCGTGACAAAGTATGATTACCTGGCAGCAAGATGAGCTGAATCAGCAGACCCTGTTAACAAAATCATGACAATATTAGATGTTGATTTAGCTTTGTAAGTCGTTTTTAGAGCTACAGCTTCATTAATACAGCGTTCAAGTATCATGCTTAGAGCTTCCTTAAATGCCTGACATCGAGTTCCATAGCAGCGTTAAGCTAATTTTACTCCTGTTAGCTGAACAACAAAAACATGCATTTGTGCTGCGCTACCTTTCCCACTGGAATTCATTGTCGACAGCCCAATTTGCCTCAGTTTCCTGGTAAAATATATTTTTCACAACATTTCGATTAACAGAGGCAGAAAGACGACACTGTTTACATCCTTCGAAATTGGCGGGCAAGTTTGCTCCTACTTCTTCTTCCTCTGTATAGGGTTTACTGGCGGTTGGCAAACAGCAAAATGGTGCATTACCGCCACCAACTGGTGTGGAGTGTGGACCGAAATGACAAAAAAAAAAAAAATTCAAGTTTGCTCCTACTTCTTCTTCCTTAGTTTTATGAACAGACTATTGAACGGGACATACCGCCACCTGCTGTTCAAGTGAAAACTGTTAATTGTTTGTTTGTTTTGTTCTAGGGCAGGCATGTCCAAAGTCCGGCCCGCGGGCCAATTGCGGCCCGCGGTCCAGTTTTAATTGGCCCGCAAGTAATTTTATAAATTGAATAGAATATGGCCCGCACTTCAACTTTTGCTTGAGTGTATTGCACTTCTTAGTTTTAACACCAGGGGGAGCTGCTGTTGATCAAGGCAGTTGCTCCACCAAAAAGTACAATCACAGAAGAAATATACCCCCAAGTTACTAAACATGGCAGAACCAAAGAAGCGAAAGGTAGAAAGTGAGTGCAGAAAATTTCAGACAAGGTGGGAGAGTGAATATTTCTTCAAAGAATTCATGGGGACGTGTATCTGTTTGATCTGCACTGAAACTGTGGCAGTTATGAAAGAGTATAATGTACGATGTCATTATGAAACCAAACATCAGGCCTATGCATCCTACACTGTTGCTGAGGGAGAGCAGAAATTAAAGCAAATGGTAGCTCTCCTGCAGGGTGAGCAACAGTATTTTTTTTGTGCTCAAATTGTCCAGGAAAAGGCTCCAATATGAGGTCGGGATGGAGACCTCATAAAACACGGCCTCGTTAAAGTCACCGAAATAACGTGCCCGGAAAAAGTGCAGGACTTCAACAACGTCAGCATGTCCAGAAATCTAGTTGTGCAACGCATTGAAGACTCGTCAGCCAACATTAAACTGCAGCTGTTTGATAAAGCTGTGCTCTTGATTTTTACTCCATTGCATGCGATGAGAGCACCGATGCCACAGACGCCGCACAGCTGCTAATTTTTTGCGGGGAGTGGACGAGAGCACGAGCGCTTTAGGTGAGTAAAAAATGTATTCCACAGTACCCGTGTGTTAATGTGCAGGTACACGTGCTTCAAATATCAATAATGCGCATCAATTCTGTCACTAGCCTGCTTTTGCGCACCACTTTCTTATATGCGTTTTTCTTGTTAACACACAGAGTACACACCGCTGTGCACAGCGCACGCACACGCAAAGTCAGCTGATCTCATCTGATGCAGATTTCCTCCTTGATCAAGTGACATTTGTCCGGATTTTTTGGCACGAGTGGCATCGGATCAGCACCGCAGCTGGATGGCCCGATTTACATACCCAGCGCAGCTGATACTCACCAGAATAATTTACTAAAATTATATGCACTCCTGTTATTAAGTCCAGTTCAGTCTGTTAATGTTGATAACCGTTTCAAACGAACGTTAATAGGTGTGTTGCTAAGCCTAATAACTTAAATAACAAACTTGAAATTTACCCGTCCCATTTTCCCCTTTATTGTTTTTTCTCTGTGCTGTAAATATTCCCTCTAAGAAGAAATCTGAGGCTGCTGTTCTGAGAATGAACTACCAAAGCTTTTTCTGCATAAATCAATAAAGATCCATTTATGGAAAACTGTGATGAAGGCAGTTTTGAATTTAATTATATTCAACAATATAACACATTTGACCATTTTTAAGTGATTTTTAAAACAGTTAAGGTTATATACCTAATTTCTAGTAAGTGGCCCAGCCTGTCCTATATTTTTATGTATGTGGCCCTCAGCGAAAAAAGTTTGGACACCCCTGTTCTAGGGTTTTTGTTTTGTTTTGTTTAGGTGAGTGAGTATTTCCAGCAGATCCCAGGATCCCATCTCTTTCTTAAGCCTGTATTATGTAGGGACTTTGTTACTACCAGTCTTTCAAGAAAACAAAATGCCAATAGTAACAGTTTCATAGGCATAACCTTTTATTTTTTGCATCAGTAAGGAGATACCAAAAGAATTATTAGCCGAAAAGCATATCTTGGTATGGTGTGAAGTGTGCCCCTGAAAATCTGAGACAACTGGATAAGTGGAGAACAGAAGAAGTGACAGGGCTGAAAAACTGTCGACAGCAAATGAACAGTATCTGAAAGTTATGTCCTTAAGAAATAGGACAAATCTAATAAAGACCTGGCATAGGACCTGCAAGACACATCTGGCCCTTCAGTTGATTCATCTACTGTTCACCGAAGCCTTGTCAGAAATAGTGTCAGTGGAAAGATGGTTGTCAAAAACCTGGCTGAAAATCAGTAGCAGCAAGTCTTATGGAGTGATGGATCCAAATGTGAAATGTCTGGTTAAAACTGTCAGAAGAAAGGTCCAACAGTGTTTGTCTTCAGACATCTGTAAAACACAGTAGAGGATTTGTCGTGGTTTGAGGCTGTATTTCAGTCGGAGGTGTTGGGGACCTTGTCAAAAGAAAGAGCCAAGATCCAAAGATCTTTGAATGTCCTTTTTTTTTAAACCTCATATACTGCAATTCTTTGTATGTTTTTACATGTTTCAATAAATCACTGCACCTATATATTGGGGGGGAGGAGGTCAAGACTTTTCAACAATAATGTAGATAATGTCAATAAACTACCTCTTAGAAGTTCAGGGTGACAATAGGCTAATAATACAAGTTTAAATACACAAATCAAAATGCACAATGCTTATGTAGGTAAAGAGTTCGAAACTAAAGAAGACTAAAGACATCCGATTAAGAAATTTTCAAGTATAATACTAACAGCCTGAAGCCAGAAATTAGAATGATAATTTAAAAAATCAGAATAAAACAAAAACAACCAAAAAAGATAAATGATGAAAGAAATAATTGGACATGAACAATGTCATTTGGATCACGTTAGACTAATGATGCAGACGCTCAACTAGCTGTGTCGTTTGATGAAGTAGATTATTGATGGATAAGTAACAGACAGAAAACCTACTTCACCTACGGGATGTTCGTATATAAGAGTCTCGTGACAGTAAATAAGAAAATAAAAACAAAAATAAACTAATCCCTTTCTAATGTAGTAAAGTAATTCAAAATCCAGAACTGTAACACAAAACCTTATCGTAATTTTTTCTTTAAATATATGTTGTTGTTTTTACCACGCTGTGTGATAGTTTTGGTTTAAGGAGTGTGTAACATTTTATTTTAGACCGCATTAGCTTGCCATTCCTGTCATCTTTAAAGCTGACTCGGGTGCACAGTCACCAAAATACGTCACATCCGTTCTTTCACGGATTGGCTGCTTAACCGGGAAGTGCGTTCACTTTGAAGCTTCCCCCGATCTAATTGGTGAGTTTCACGGCTTTTAAAATCCAAACGGTTGTCGCCCAGGCAAGGCGAGGGTTTTTCAAAACCACTTCATTTCTCATCGTCATTGTATAGACGAAGACACAGTTTCTTTGAGCACCATATGCTTTATTGAGGTAAGTGGTAGATACACGGGATTACAGTTTAGTATGTTATTTCTGGCAATGTTTGGTATTTTAAGATGTGATGTTGAGATTTTATTTTCTTCGACTTTCCGTTAACTAAAGTGTACCGGTTAGCTAGCAAAGGTGCTGTTGTCACTTTACTGTTGATGTTAACTATATCAGTGCTAGTGTGTACAGGGTGTCGAAAGTTGAATAAGCATTAATGAAAAATTTGGTAAAATTGAGTAGGCAGTAGAACCTAACCACATAACCTAACCACATCGAGGCTTGTACTCTGCGGTTTATGTGCATTGTTGTTCTCTTACTAATAACTAACGGTTGAATGAAACACTGCTCTCCTGGCATCCATCAGAGACAGTGGGGGGATTTATTCTACCGCTTCAGTGCCAGCAAACGGCTGTCTTGTACAGCCTTTAAGACGTCAGATAAAGTTAGCTCGCTATCCATTATTTGTAACCAGGTTTGTAAAGTTAGGCATGCTAACCTTTGTTGCTATGAGAAATCACGTGTTGCTGCTTGGTCACATATGCGATTCATGTAGTTTAACCAGTTAAAATAACTTGGAAGGGTCATTCCTCCCAATAATGCTTCATTCATCTAGGGCTTAATACGTGACTTAAACAGCATTACGTCTAAAGACTAAAAGCCAAGGCTTACATAAATATTTATATACCAGGATTTATCAAAACTGGCGGATGAATATTTAGGAGTTTATTTTAAACTGATAATGCTATATTATCTAAGAGCATTATTTTTGTTACCAAGTTGTTGACATTGACTGCCATTTGAGTCTGGAAAAATAAAACTCTTCAAGGCCATCTGGTGGCCAAACCATGCAACTGCTGCAGGGCTAATTCGACCTTAAATATTTTGTTGTGCACAAATATACAGTTTGCAGCAGTTATCAGGGTGTATATGTAAGAGTGTTAGTAAACTAAAAAAAAAAAAAAAGGGGGGGGGGACCTGCTTTTTTTAAAATTGGCTGAATTTACTTGAGCTTAAAAATAATTCAACTGATTAAAGTAACTAAACTAAACCTGAGATAGGCTGGATCAAGTTGAATTTGAACCACGGATGGGCAAAACGAATGTAGGAAAGTGGTGGCATTAAAGACAAACAGTAGTCTTACTACAAAACACCCGGAGAGAGACGTTCAAATGAGTTCTAAGAACTTCACCAGGAGAAGTACCGGCTCAGTATATGTGCCTTGGTTCTTGTGTAAATCTTACATTATTTTTCTCTCTTGCTCTCCACCCACACTGAGTAAACTGCAACCAGAAGAGTGCCTTATCAACTGGTTGCAGCTTTAAGACTGACGCCTCCTTCAGCGGTGAGGGTTAGAGGTCCCAGTACAGTCGCATAACAGTTTGTTCCTCTGTTTTTACAGGATGAGCTCTGTTGATGTTAATGATGAAAATCGTGGGGTCTGCCCAGGAGGAAAGCACAACTCGCCTAACGACATATTTGCCCTGGATCAGCCGACTGGAAGGCCCTCCATCCTACGCCAGACGGAAAACCTGCCCAGCAAGACTGTACCAAAGGGGGTGAAGGTAAAAAAAAAACTTGCATCCCATTCAATTGTATAGTCACAAGGCAGTGTAGCCCTGGGCAGAAAGCTAATGCTAATGACGGTCTTTCACTCTTGACTATCAGATGAAAAATATTTACTTTTGCAACTATATGAACTCTGACCTCAGCCTGCTTGTCTCTAACCAGTGTTAACAGAATTTTAATAAGATGGACAAGAAAACCTATATGGAGAAAAAGAAATGCAGTTATTTGTAGACACAAAAGGTTTTTCCAGGCTCAAAACCAGGCCTTTTGGGGGCAGCTGACTACTTATGACTACTGACTAAATAATTTGTGTGTAGGTTTGTTTTCAGACTCCAAGAAGAGACCCTGTGACTAAAAGAATTCTGTCTCCCAACAAGTCTGTCAATTTGTTGAGTGTTGACGAGAATACAAAAGTTATGGATTTGGATAAATCAAAGTAAGTTAATGCATGTCATTCACCAGTATGCCTTCATTGAAATAGATTACTTAAATGCAACACTTATCATGTTTTGGGTTTTGCAGTACTTTGCCACAGGAAGCCACTGAGCAACCCAAAGAAGGTAATTTATTTATTTTTTTCTGAAAATTCTAAGTTATGAGCTTTTTATGTATCTCTCCCCCCCCCCCCCCCCCACCCCCACCACCACCACCACTGCTGAGAGATTAGCAGATACCTTTATGACTTTTTTTCTTTCCCCTTGCAGAAGTGTCATCTTATCCCGATGACAACATGCCAATACAAAGCAAAGGTGGCTACATGCTGGATTTTGAAAACCTTGATGACATCAATCCATTTCAGGGGTCTAACAAGATGGCTCTCTCACCTATGAGGCCTGCTGTTGAAAACCCCCCTGCAGATCATAGCAAGTCTGAAAACACACCACCAGTGAACATCGTGGAGGAGCCTATCAAAATGGAATCGGCACTAGACGAGACCCTTCCATTCAGCGCGTCTGTAGAAAACTCACTCGCTGATCTTTCTGCAGATATCGGCTCCACGGAGAGCAGTGTGGTTATAGTGAAGAAGGTTCCAGCGGTTGAGGAAGATGATTCATGGCCTGCTACACCTGATGAAAAACAGCTTGGTGCTGCGTTTTCAAGCACAGATCAAGAGAAGTCGTCCAGCAGTTTTGCAGAAGATGCTCCACTCCCAGCAAAAGGTTCTTATAACTTTGATTTTGACAACCTTGACGTAGTCAATCCCTTCCAGACTGGTGGCTCTAAAATTCCAAATTCACCTGTCCTTGGGAGAAAGGTGTCAAACGATGATGCACCTGCAGAGGAAAACAAACCATCTGTTGTTGAGGTGGCGCAAGAATTGCCTGTTCAGTGCGAGGTGAAGCCTGAAGCTACAGTGGATCTGATATCTGCCGATACCGCAAAACCCTCTCCTGCTGAATCCCAGCCAGCTGATGACCCAGTCAAGGAAGGCCCAACCAAGGAAGGGCCTGTCAAACTTGAATTCAATTTTGATGATGGTGCTGAAGTCAAACGGAAACCACCACCTAAGAAATTTGGCAAAAGGCCAACTGGTGTAAGACCTAAAGAGCCAAAGCAGGTGTCTGATGTCAAACCACCAAAAGAAGCTGAAGTGAAGCCTGAAGTCAGTGATGGTGATGCTGATGCTTTACAGCCTAAAAGTTCTTACTCCTTTGACTTTGAAAAGTTTGATGACCCAAACTTCAATCCTTTTGGCACAAAAACGGCCATAAACAACTCCCCCGTGTGCAGCAGGAAATCCAGCCCAGAACCAGTGGAAACCGCAGTTCAGGAGCAAACCGATGTCCCTGTGACAAAGGAGGCTGAACCACCAGCATGGTAAGAGAAAGTATAGGCTTAGTATAGTTTTTATTAGCAGTAGACAATTCACTTACCAGTAGTGCCATATTTCACTGTAGATTCACTCTAAAAGTTTTCACCTTCTCAGTGCTGAAGAGAGTTTGCCAGCTGCTGCACCGAACCCTGTACAGGTAAGTTGGAGGAATGTACTTTGATGCAACTCTCACCATATTGTGTATGTGTGGGTTGTTTTTGCTTTTTAACAAACATCTGTTTATTATGGAATGACAGGTTGCAGATAACAAGGTTGCCTCTGACCTTGACACCAAACAACCAGTGCAGAATCTCCCCGAGTCCTCTGAACCCTCTCAACCTGAGCAGAAGGCGCAAGCTGACATGCTAGACTTCAATGACGAGTTTGTTCCTGGAACAATGTGTGAGTAATTGTTGGCTTCAGCTCTGCTTGAACCAAACTGTGCTTTTGTTCAACCCTTAGCAGTAATGGGAAGCTCTTTCTGCTTTTAACCCACAATCTTTATCTCCAGTCATGACCAGTGACTTTGATGGACAGATTGACTACCTCGAACAGTTTGGGTCCAGCAGTGTAAGTGCTTTCTTTATCTTTGCTAAATGACTAAATCCTCAACCACAAGGTTCTAAGTGTTTACATTTTCTCATCAACAGTTCAAGGAGTCCGCACTGAGGAAACAGTCCTTGTACCTAAAATTTGATCCCCTCCTGAGGGAGAGCCCAAAGAAGTCTGCAGGCCCGGGTGCTCAGATTCAAGCCCCTCCCCCTGCTGCCCCTGTTTTACGGTACGGTGTAGTTCTGTTGTGCCGCTGCTGTCACTGGACATTAGAGCCGAATTTGTTCTGCTTTTGATTTTCTGTAAAATAAATTTATCGTAAAGGAAACATCTTCACTTTGTTCTGTTTAATTCAGGCTTGAAACACCACAGACGGCAGATAAAAAAGCGGCAAATGGTCCACAAAAAGATGACTTCAGACTGCTTGACGATGCAGCAGCACCGGTGAGTCTCTTGTACTCTCTCCACTGGACCTGTCATTTCTCATCGCCTCTGTTATTTCTGCTAACTTTGTTGAAATCATCTCCACTTATGTCATCTAGACTCCAGTCCTTGAGAGCTTCGTCCCTCCTTTCCCGCAGCCAGCAAACACCGAAGAGGCCATCATCGAAGTGCTGAAGTACAGTCAGAAAGACATGGATGCAGCAATCGCCAAAGTGCAGGCAGAAGTAGGTTGTCTGGCTTTTCACATCCATACAGCATTTGAACACGAAAACATCCACATTAAATTATGATACACTTTTTTTTTTTTTTTTTTTTTTTTTTTTTTTTTTTTTTTTTTTTAAATAATTAGGTTTAGCCACACTTTAAACACAAAGATCAAAATTTGTATCTACATGTAGCAGCCAATCAGAAGGTTAAAAGTAAAATGGCACTAAGATTAGTTTCAGTCACGCTGTACCAAAGGCCAGATAAGATTAATACAGATTATTTTGAATTGTGGTTCATGCAAAGCTCCTCTGGATCCAAAGAATAAATGTGTGGCATTGAAATTGAGCGTAATTTTTATTTTATTTTTTAAAAAATTTCAGTGGAGTATGAAGAACAATAAGCTGTTTGATGATGGGCAAGAAATGAGGTGAGCTGTGCATCACATTAAAATTTCTTGTTGTTTTTATATAAAATCAATTTTGAAGATCTTTGACCACATTTTGTCTCCTTCATAGGAAAATAATAGCTGAATTTGAGCTCATGATCGCAAAGATGATGGGTAAGTTGATATGTACATGTTACGCTCATCAGAAGGGTTAATGCGTGGGGTATTTTGTCAAACATTTAATTTTAAAATTTCCTGCCACTGGTCAGCTGATCAAGAGAAGGAGAGGGAGGTGGCCCAGGCGAAGCTCAATGCGGCTCTGTTGGAGAAGGAGCAAGTATGCAGCGACCTGAACGCTATGGAGAGATCTTTCGCCGAGCTCTTCAAGAGGCTGGAGAAGTACAAGGACGTTATAGAAGGTTACAAAAAGGTCAGCTCATGGAAACCAGACAAATGTTTGCTATAATTTCAAGTTGTTGTTGTTGTTGTTGTTGTTGTTATTATTATTTTATTTTATTTTATTTTTTTTAAGGTTAAGATTTAAATGTTGAAATATTTTCTGCGTCCTCTACCCAGAATGAAGAGACTCTGAAGTCTTGTGCACAGGACTACCTGGCAAGGATCAAAAAGGAGGAGCAGCGCTATCAAACACTTAAAGCTCATGCCGAGGAGAAAATTAGCCAGTAAGAGATTCTGGCATTTTATGTTGAAGCATCGGGAGACTTGCGTTGACTAACTTGAATTTAATTCTCATCATCAGTGCAAATGAAGAAATAGCTGAGGTGCGATCCAAATACAAGGCTGAGGTATCTGCGCTTCAAGCACAGCTGCGCAGAGACCAGCTGAAAGTGCAGTCACTGGAGAAGAGCTTGGACCAGAAGGCAAGTCAACACCTTATTTTCATGAATTTGGAGCAGTATTATCACCTTTCGTCTTTTTCTTCTCATTTCTAAATTCTTTTCTTGTTACAGGAGAAGGAGGCAGAGGAGCTCACCAAACTTTGTGATGAACTCATATCCAATGTCCAAAAGGGCTGAACTTGGTTTTAAATGCTGTTTGCTTCTGTTCTTTATCTCCATGTCCAGAGTGTCTTCTTGTGTAGTGTACTGTTTGTCTCTTTCAATGTTATAATACTGTAAAAAGGTTAATAAAAAGGATTTACTGATCTGGTGATCATCTTTGCATCAATCTTTAGTTTTGCTTGTATGCTATAGTCAGGGATTCCCAAACTGTGGGCCAGGGCCCACTGGTGGGCAGTTGAGGTACTGCATGTAGCCTGCAGTTATAACAGAAATTTTTAAATGACTTAGAAGAATGTACACATGTATATTTATGTAAACACATTTATATAAAAGGTGAATTAAAAATGATAACTGGAGGTGGTTGGTTTTCATTATTCCCATCACTCTGACCTAAATGTATGAACTGGCTGCATATAACAGGTTAGCATTAGCAATTTATAGCCTACTGTCTATTTTTTATTTTTTTTTAAACAATTTTCAGGTTTGGAGTGAGCAGTAAAGACTGGGTAGACCCCATGGGATTTTCTGGATGTTTTAAGTGGATTGCAGCACTCCTGACTTTAGCAATGGCTGATATACAGGACCCTGACCACTAGAGGGCAGTGCATGCCTTCATAATTGAATCTTCTCAGCTGAATTTTGTATTCAAAGCATTATTTATGGACATGACAATACCACAGCTTTTTGACTCAGTGAAACGCATCTGCTTTAAAAACAGGCCGCTCAGTGTACTCGGCCGTCATCTGTCTGGAGCCAAAGCTCATCTCCATCCTGCCATACTTGCAACAAAACAAGAGCTCACTTGATACAATGCTCCCCTTCTTTCCTGAGCAATCACAGGGTCCTGTCACATCACTCCCACAGCAGGACAATGCACTTCCTAAATGGTGAAAGGAAATCCTACCTAGATTGGAGTTGAATGAGTAGATGGTGGTGGTGCAGACTAGAGAGGGGGGAGGAGAGGGTCAATTCACTTAAATGAGAAAAGATGCTGGTTGTTTGGTGTAGTCTTGCAGGGGCCATCACTCATCTATAAAGCAACTGTGAGACTGCTCTTGTGTCTGTACAGTATCTATTCATTCATCCCAGCACGTTCTGCCCCTCTGTGGGCATGCCCTCTGTGTCACCCTCGGCGGACACTTCAACCCACTCAAAGGAAGAAAGCTGACCTGCGTGCCCTGACGTTTTCATGAAAGGTACGCCTTCATCACAGTGCACACTGCAGCTTTTAGCTAATACCCAAAATCCACTAATCTTCAGGAAGAATGCATCTCTTTTTGTTTCTGGTCATTTAATCAAACTATCAAACCTTCAAACTTTTTTTTAAACCTTAGAGTACATCAAATAAGATTGTCAAATACAACCAATTACATACAAAAAATACCTAAATATTGGCATGAAGTAAATGTGAATAAACTGAGTGACAATATTCAAATATGTACTATACACAACAACGTAATAACATTACATAGATATGCAAAACGCTTTACTCTGAAAAATAAACCTTTGATACATTTTTTAGCAAAATAAATTAAATAGTCATCAGTTTGATTATAAATGACTACAGCTTCATGAACTGTGGGTGGAAAAGGTTGATGTCAAAAAGACTCATCTTCTCTTGTTTGTCAACATACTACTTACTACAGATGGGAAGCTACCACAAAAAAGGTTAAAAAATGATAATGTAGACCAACACAGTTGACATGGCAATGTAATTATTCCACTCTGTGAAAGACAATAAACATTTATCAGTCTATTCTATATCACTTTTAACAGAAGTCAGGGATGGAAAAAGGTAACATAAAGGATAGTGGTCAGCATTCCCAGGATAATGCATCTTTAACAAACAAAAGGACAACCTGAGTAGGAGCGTAAAACCAGCCCTTTTGTAAGTCTTGAGTACCATTTTCATCTGTGCGCTCCAACAGCTGAGCATGTGAAAGATAAAGACCAACTTTCACTTGAGAAAATGGAAAATTCATCTGATGAGGAAGACCTTTCAGCTGGTCCGAATAGCTGCTATTAACCTCACACTCTTAAAAAATAAAATAAAAACATCCCCGTCCTTTTTTGTATTAAGTGCCCAACAAGGATTAATCCATTTTTAGTGGTGTGAGAATCTGACAGGTATAATAAAAAGAGCAACAAATATGGAAGTTTTTATGTAATAACAAAAGGTGTGTATCACTGGCCACTGTTTTTCCACACATTGTACACTTTTCCCAACAATCTCCATTTTAAAAAATTAATGCCAGGTGAGTGTCACTCCAGAACTGCTGTTCAGTCCGCAGCTTAATGTCCGCACTGGAGGAGTGAGAGTATTTGGGAATACTGGGCACTAACACTGAAAATGAATGTGTTGATGCTGATGTACTTTCCCATCCACGTGGGAGTGAGTGTGTGTGTGAATGTCTGTGTAGATTTTGGGGTAGATTTTTGCAGGAATTGTTGGTCCTCCCTGGCTGAGGAGGAGCTGCTGCTGCTGCGCGAGGTACTCCTCATAGTTCATGGATGTCACGCAGTCTTTCTCGGGGCTGGAGGAGCTGGATGAGGGAGCCGCGCAGCCCCTGTCCCGCTCCCGGTGCGGCAGCCGGTGAGAGCTCTGCAGTACCTGTGTGGCCGGGGAGCTGGGAGGAGGACAGTGTTTTCTGCTTTGGCAGAACCACAGCAGCACTATGCCAAAGATGAACACTATTACTGCAGGGATGCCAATGATGACAGGCCAGGGGAGGGAGCTGGAGGATTGCGGAAACATCGGTGTTATGTGAGGCTTAGTGTCTGTAAAAGAAAACAAGATTCCAGCTTTTAAATGTTTCCATACTCTGTTGTCTGCCAGCAAACTAACAGTTATAGTTTTATTATCACATTACTTGTTGTTATTCATCGCTGAATATGGGTTGCTGAGAAAACATATGTTTGATTTAAAATCATAAAACAGAACAAGAGAGGAAAAGGCATCAATTAAAGTTTAAAAATGCTACATTTTTACTGAATGATTAATAATTAATTGATGGGGAAAATAGCCTAATTAGTTCAAAACATACTGATGCCTCCAACGGTTCCTTTTACTGATTTATGCATGCATATACTATTTGCACTAATGGAGATACATAAAGAAAAAGAAAAAACACAAAATTTTTATATATGTAATTAGATTGATAGGTTGATAGCACTGGGCTTTATCCAAGCTTTTGTACAGTTTACTGTAACACTGCAGACAGACATTCCTCGAGCCTCACCTGGCAGCACACTGAGGAAGGCACTGCGGAAGCTGTAGCCCATGGTGTTGGCACCTAAGCAGATGTACATGCCGGCGTCCTCCTCCTTGGCGCGGCTAATGAGCAGCTTGTTGAGGTAGGAGCCGTCGGGCCTCGACCACACCTCACCCGTGGGGAGCACCACAAACCTATGGTCCCCCACCTCGATTGTGGAGTTGTAGCGGCTCTCCTCGTTGGTCTCCACGCGTTTGAGCCACTGAATGACCGGCTTAACGTCGCTCCTCACTTTGCACTGGAAGGACGTGGTGCCGCCGTAGTCCACCGTTGTGTTGACCGGGTGGGTGCCTGTCAGGACAGGTTTGGAGTTTGTCCTCTCTGAGTGGACATACAGAGAAAAACAAAACAAAACCCAACTTGTCAAGATGCACACAGACATCTTTTGACATGACAGCCCCTCTGCGGACAGAGGAGGTCTTAGTCCTCCATGCTGTTATTACCCTCAGGCTTAGAACTTATAATTGACATTGAGGGAAGAATACCACATGTAACACAAGAAGTATGTGTGATTAGTTTCCTCTCTTTCTTTGCTCCTGGTTGTACAGCACACATTTCTCATGGGAAAAGGGGGGGGCAGTGGGTCTGGCAGACAGCTGGGCTTTAATCAGCTCCAGATTGGGTGGATGGTCTCTAAGCTGAGCTCTCTCTCCCCTCTGTACAAACACCAAGGCACAAGCCCCCACTCTTAAACTTGCTTTCTTAGTATTCTTCTCATATACATGATTACACATTCATCCATGCAGGAGGAATATGGATACGGCATGTTTTTCCTTGGTCATAATCAGACCCGAAACAGTGATTAGGCTGTCTGAATTTCCTGCAGCGACGTACATAAAATCACAAACATGATACGCACAAACAGCAGTAACCATTTAAAATTATTTGCTCAGCCTCATCTGTTAGCCCTAATAATTCCAGGTGAGCATGCTCGGTATGTGTACAGCTCAGCTCTCTGCGGGATACTCACGTATGACCTCAACTTTGTACGTGGCGTTGATCTCCCCGGCACAATTGGAGACCCTGCAGGTGTATTTGCCACTGTGCTCTGGCATCAGATTCTTCAGACTCAGAGTCCACTTCTTCTGACGGCCCTCGCCGACCTCCTGCTCCGTCAGCGGCCGGTCGTCCTTCAGCCACACGATGTCCGGTCGAGGGTTTCCACTGGCTGCGCACTTGAGCCGCACTGAGCTGCCCACTGGGCGAGCTATCACTCTCTTCCTCATCTTAGTAGGTTGAGTGAAGCGGGGACGCACTTTGGAGGAAAGTACAAGCTGGTTACTTTGAGTAGATAGTATAATTTACCTTTTTTCTACATTTCTCAAGTGAGGTTTTACGTTTCTATTGATTTCTATAGAGTTTCTATAATCATAATAGCACAATCCAGACTAACTAACAAAAATAATGTGATGTAGAGCAGATTAAAGGGGACCTGTTTCCTTATTTCCTGACCTACACATACTTTTATGATGGTGGAAGTTTGTATTAACCCTCAGGGGTCTGGAGGAATGACTCTGACTCCTAACCCTGTGCTATATGAATATGTAGTATTTGCTCTTTTTTAAAAATTATTCTCCCGAGTCTTGGCAGTCAAAAGTAAAATAATAATAATAATAATAATTCTAACCCACATGCATCAAAAACTATAAAAATATTTAACAAAAAAGGACTTTTTTCTTGTCTCCAAGAAGGACAGTGTTCA
Source organism: Pelmatolapia mariae (assembly GCF_036321145.2). NCBI lineage: Eukaryota > Metazoa > Chordata > Actinopteri > Cichliformes > Cichlidae > Pelmatolapia > Pelmatolapia mariae. Next base: position 50,758,628 of record NC_086241.1, on the reverse strand, counting down.
GGGCTGGGATTCTTGGTCATTACTGATGACTTAGACTTAGACAAACATGTAAGTAATCCCTGTGAGCCAAAGGTTGAGGCTTCAGACTGCTCTCTTTTAGTCAGTTTTTTAGTCAGTGAGAGTAGATTTCCTGCATGCTCAGGCACACAGTTCTGGCTGTGATCACAGGAGAGTCTCTTAATGAGGGACAGCTAATCAAAAGATATTTAGTAAAGGGGGATAAAGCAAAAATAACCAATTTAGGAAAGTGGATAAATTGAGGGGCTTCTTTACATTTTGCTGGGAAAATATGTATTGACAAGTGCAAAACAAACAGCATATAAGACAAAAACAGCAAAAAAACAGCTTTCTTGTTATTTCTTTAAGTCAGGAATAGTTCTCCAGGCTTTCCGAAGGAAATTCAAAGCTCTTCTTTGGATGATGGATGCTTTTTGTTCTGTTCTCTGTCAAGATGATCGCACACTGCTTCATCAGTCTTTGGCTCTGTGAAGGCCAGCTCATGACTGATAGTGTTCCACAGTGTATTCTTTTCTATCCAAGTATACTTTTACTGCGCTGCAAGTGTGTTTGGGATCAATGTCACGCTGAAAAATGAAGCCTTTCGGATGCTTTCCAGATAGTATTGCATGGGGGATCAAAATCTGCCAACACTTTTCTGTGTTCGTAATTCCAACAATTTTGACACGATCCCCAACACCACTAACTGAAGTGCAGCCCCAAACCATGACAGAGCCTCCACCATGTTATACAGGCTGAACTCACGGTTGCACCAATGATGTTTTGAACCAAAAAAATTCAAATAATCCACAAGACCCGTTTCACTGATTTTCAGTCCAGTTAAAAGCACACTGCCCACCATTCCAGGCTTTCAGTTAATGAGTTTTTAGGAATCACCTTGTTGGTCCAAAACTACAATTTTACGGCCATCAAAATGCGTTTGTCATTTTTTGCTAATTCAGCTAAAGAAATGGAAACAAATGATATGTTTTTGCAACAGTCTACTAGTAACAAAGGACGATTTAAAATTTAAAATGTTTTTTTTTTTTTTTTGCTAAGCTGTCTGTTATGTGTGGACACAACACTGGTTCATCCCATGAGTTAGGTGCATTTTTATGACCAAAGGATTCATAGGTCAGTGGTGAGTGGTCCAGCAAAAAATGGTCACGTAGAAGGAGAAAAACTCTGAATCAGCTCCTGAAAGACTGGAAAACTGTTGCCCATGACCACGTTAAACACTTACAAGAAAGTCTGACTCCTTGGAAGAGAAATCTAAAGAAATGAGGGGTGGCTCAAGATTTTTGCGCAGTTGCTATTACACATAGGTTTGCCCACAGCTGTAAAAGTAAATATGACTTGCAGTACATGCAATAAAGCATTCAAAACAACTCATTTAGTCCTTGAATTTCCAGCTGCAAAGCTGAGAGCATGCACAGAAGTCTTACCAAATTTTTCACCACCAAGCTCGGCTCCCTCAGGTGCCCTCAATCCAGTTTTATCAGAACCCGAATCATCTGTTAACACAGCAGAAAAAACAAATAAGTCAACAAGAGGCTGAGCGAGACATTAAGGTCCTCATTACAGTACAGAAGAATCTGAATAAGTAACAATTATTGCACATTTCCTGTTTTTAGACCCATGAATACAACACCCGGTACACACTGAGATTTCAGATGATAGGCTTGTTTTAAATCCTTCCATTACATTCCCCCTCTTCTTTTCAGTTATAGTCATTTTGCAGTAGCGGTGACCGGATACAAAAACAAGGCGAGAAAACCGCTCCTGGCTCTCGCCAATTCAATTCAGCATTTATCGACAGGCTCTTCTGAGAGTGTTGCATGCTCAGGTCATACTGTGCAGCGTTTGGAAGTAATATGACCAGTTTATATAAGCTGGCTTCCAGGAGACAGCTGTGGAGTTTATGTCATTGGCTGACATCATACAGCTGAGCTAAGAGAGGGGCTTAGAGAAAATATAATGAGTGAAACCTAATCGATGGGTTTGTGATGCCTATCCACTTTTCGAGTTAAGCAGTGATGAACTAACGAAGCAGATCAGGTTTCTTGCCAATATTTACCAATGAGTGCAGATGGACATTAAGCAGATTATTACTGAAGAAGTGCTTCAATTGAATGGTTTATTTTTGCAATATTAATGAGGTGCAATTGCACAAAACATCCTCACGTTAAAAAACGAAAAAAGAAACCAGCATATGTGTAGCATTTTGGGAAAAAAGGATTATTTTTTTGTCATTTGGCTGCACCTCCATTTAACAGTATGTTTTAACAGCGATCCCATAGGAAAATCTCCCAGCCAGTTTATTACCTTCTAAGACTCGTTTTGATTCCCGCTTCAGGGCAGCCTCACGTTAGGATTTATTTCAGATGCAGTTTGGCACACTTGATTCCCTCTCAGGGTTTGATTGGGTCAGGTAAAGAGACCAGATGTGACTTCTAACCCCCTCATTCTGCCTCCCTCTGAGTCCCCCCGAAACCCTCGAAGCTCTCTGGGGTTCTCTGGGTACAAACCCTCCTTTGTTTGTCCCCTGCAGCACCAAGCCCAGCCATGATGTCATGGCTATTTGAAGGGGTTTAACTGGCCAACTATAATAACCCATTCCTTTAAAAAACAGCCTCCACTGGAAGAAATATTTCTCTGTTGCTCACTCGGGCTCTCCACATTCCTCCTGGTTCCTGAACCTCCCAATCCAAACAGAACATGGTCCCACACTGCCGGGGTTTTCTTTCTGACTTTTTTCTCTTTAATCTATTTCCTCTCTACTTTTTGGCAATTCCAGGGAACAATGGTGCCCTTTATAAGTCTGTCCTGTTAAAGCTATCCCTTGCCACTATTGTCCTTACACAATGTTGGCTCACTGGACTGCAGACAGGGGTGATGTAGGACATCTCCCGGCTGCCATATGAATGTTATTTTTGGAAATCTGAAAAATAAAATCAGTAAAGGAGAAGTGCTTAAGAAGCCTCCTCTATAAATGAGGATTTTTGTGTCCAGGAAGGTTAGTAAAAGCTGTTACACACTATGGAATCAGTGCTCTCTGTGTGAAGTCACAAATTCTTCACGCAAATGGGACAGTGCTCCAAGTGAGACTCAGACTAAGCTGGCTAAAATACAGTCAATCTTTTTCCACACAGCTCCCATTCATTCATGATCTAGCTACAGTGTTTGGGGTCTGACGCCATTCCCTCCCACTTCATTCACAAATCCAGCCGCAGGAAACAGGTCACGATACACTGGCCTCCTGTGCCAGCTGAACCACAGGAAAAGGCCTGGATGATTTGGGGTCACAATGAGCTCCAGATGTTGTTGGGGACACTAATGTCCAGGGAAAGTTATGCTCAGTGGCCTTGCATCACACTCTGGAAATCTCCAAACAGCTCCCACATGTGATCAGTGAGACACATGGCAGTTTATCCAGCAGTTGGCCTGACAACATCTCTAGAGAGAGGAGAAAAATGAACAATGCGAGCCAACATTTTCACCCTAAAATAAGGAGCGCTAATCCTGTAATATTTAATCTGCACAGACATAAACATTAACATGCAATCCTCTAAATGCTAATCAGACAATCCCATATTAATCCTAGTGAAGCCTTGCTGTAGCCCGAGCAGCTGAGGATGAGACTGCTGCATGCATCGGTCTATCCTGGCGGGGGTGCTAGGAGGTGATGGGGGCCAGTTGTCAGGAGACCACCCCAAACAGGGCCCAAACAGCCAGCTGGAGGGATTGAGGAGGCGCCATGTTGCACTGACTGACCAGATTCTTCAGATAGCTCTTGGGAGGACACGCTGTCCGCTGGCAGATGGGAAGAGGGATATCTCTCCAGCCTCAGTGGAACCCCCTCCACCCCGCCTCCACGGATCAGCCCGCAAAACCTCTCACTCTCGCACTTCCAGTCTCACTCCGCAGTCTTTATCTTACTGTCTTTCTTCTGCTTGGCCTCTCTGCCGGGTCCCAAGCGATGTCTTAGGAGTTATGCTCTCCATGTTGAACTTGAACAGCTGCCAGGATTTAGCTGACCCTCCTCCCCTGACCGGCACTATAACTGAATGCAGTTGCTCCTCTTAACATGTTCGCTCCAGTAAAAATAATACACGCACATGATGGATACTTCAGTTGTGCTGGGAGCCCGCTACCCCTCATTTACAGAATTTCAAATAAATAAACTGTGTTCTCTGATCTCTTTAAGCACCATAATTTATCCCCTAAACCCACACACACACGAACAGCAGGTTTACAGCATGCAGCTAAATTAAAAACCGTACACAATTAGGTGATTCAGTGTTACTGGAAAGTGTTGCTCATGATAATTGCAGACTATTTGGCTGTATTAATCTGACTTCAGTCCTGCAAGTATTTTGACAATGAGGCTCCCATAATCTTTGTGGCAACCCGAATGAAAATGCACCCCTGATGGAACAATTACCTATAAAAACAAACGCTGCGGCGATGGCCTGCCAGCGCGTAATGGGATGATAGACAAGAGAGCTGAAACAGAGGAGGGGGTGTTCTTGAGAAATGCAAAGAGTCCATTTGTTATGCACTCATTGCCACCAGCACCCGAGGATAAGTAGGAAATGGAACAAGCCAGTTCAGGATTAAGAGTCAGGCCAGAAAGTCTCCAGGTAACTCCATAAAGGGTCAACAGACTTCTGATAACAATCTCATGGAAATATGCTTCCAAGAAAGACTTAAGATTAAACTTTTTTTAAAGAAGTCTCAAAGAGGAGTAGGGCAATGCATGCTCTACTCACAGCAATCTCTGATCTCAAAGGAATCCGTGCCAGCTTCATCCCAGCAACATCTAACTGTTCATTCGTCTTCCTTCTCAGTCAGTGGAGCCACAGCAGAAAGTCAAACCACACAAATTATCCTCAGGGAGAAAGTTATTTATCAGTGAGATTAATTGGTTAACTGTGTGTGAGAGTGTGTATGTGTGTGTCTTCCAACTTTAAATCAGTATTTAAATAAAAATATAGCCCAAATAAACGTACAGTCAATCTGGATAAATACTTCATTTTCAAAAATCGGTCATCTCATATGTTCAAAGAAGACATCGGTCTGGAAAGTTTTGCAGCTCCTTTTTTCCTTTTTTATACTTATTTGGTTATGTTAGACAAGCTTTTTCTCAACTTGGAAAGAGATCTAAAAATGCCACAACTAGTTTATATTTGTCAAGTTTCAATGAAAACGATAAAGTACAATCCCATAAATAATACTCCTTGCTTCTTCACAAATCTTTAAGCAATACAAAAAGTACTTGATAATTGTTTTTCTGAATTTCCAGACACAAAAACTGACAGAATTCCCAAGTCTGGAAATGCAGGCTGGAAAGTTTCATAATAAATGTTTATTTACTAACAAAACAGCTTGAACATGCTGTGCAGTTGCGAAAAGACCTTTTCAACATAGACGATTCATTAAATTACTTGCCTAACTTACTTTAAGTAGTTAGATTACCCGGCAAACATGTTTCTGATTTCAAGGGAAAACCCGACACCCACCTCCAAACATATAAGGACCCAACTACCTGCTTCCACTTTAACTCACAGTCCCAGGTCAGCTTCTGCTACAATTACTACATTTCAGTACTTGAACCTCAACTGGACCTCAAGCTTCTATCACTGCTTTCACCTACACATACATTCAATGGCCATTTTATTAGATACATCTTGTTATTACTGGGTTAGAACCCCTTTTGCTTTCACGGCACAGAGTCACAGAACAGTCTTCAGAGATTTTGGTTCATGTTGACACAAAAGCATCACACAGCTGCTGCAGATTTGCCAGCTGCACATCCATGATGTGAATTTCATGTTTCACCCCTCCTAAAGGTGCTCTACTGGACTGAGATCTAGTGACTATGGAGGCAATTTGAGTACAGTGAACTTACTGTCATGTTCAAAAAGGCATTTTGAGATGATCTGAGGGCACAGGCACATTATCCTTCTGCAAGCACCCATTAAAGATGGATACTCTGTGGTCACAAAGGAATGGACATGGCCAGGAATACTGTCGATACAAGGCAGGGTGATGTCGTACCTCCCATTTGAATGAATCTGAATAAGTTTTTCTAGTCTTATATAGTCCAATTTTGTGAGTTTGTCTGAATTTAGCATCAGTTTCCTGTTCTTAGCTGACCGGAGGAGCACCTGGTGTGCTCTTCTGCTACTCTTCTGCATACTGTGGTTGAAACTAGTGGTTATTTGAACTGAGGCACTCTGGCCTTCCAACTCTGACCTCCGACAACAAGGCATGTCACATTTGTCTTCTTACGCTTCTTCTCTGTAAACCTTAGAGATGGTTTTGTGGAAAAATTCTAGTAGTGAAATTTCTGACAATATTACCTAATAAAGTGACTGGTGAGAGTATGCCTAGCTACAGCGAGTGCTCACACGTCATCTAAAACTTCCAGCAATTCAGATTTAATTCTAACTTTAGTTGAACTCTTTGTATTTTCACTACCAAGACTGCCAGCTCCATCTTTAACAAATTCTTTACGCTCACTATAAAAAGTTCACAGGAATGTCCTTTAACTACACATACAGCCATAGCCACGTCTGACTTTGATACTACACAGCACAACTATACTACAAACCTTGACATTATAGCTGGCTCCGTGCCCCAGTCTCCAACCTTTCATTTTAGCACAATCAGCAGACACCCTCATTTTCAACTCACCAGCAACAGACAGAGGGAGACCCTAAAATAAACTTTGGTCTCATCTATTCCCCACTCATGAGCATGCTTTACTGCAATAAGGGCCGTTTTCTGAAGTGATTTGTGTTTTCCGCTTGTGCCTGATTATGGCTCTTCTTCGTCTGAAGCACGCCTGTCACAAGACCAGACTGTAACTCCTCCTGCGAGAGCGCACAGACTCTGGCCCAAATTAGGCATCTTAGAGTAATTAGAATAAACACAGCCTTCACGCTCCACTCCGCTCATTCATCATGTGCTGCTGTAGCGCAGAGGAAATGCACTGTGTTCAAAAGTGTGTAAAAGAGTAACACACTCGGTCAGATTGTGCTTAATCCTGCAGACCTCTTTCAAGAGCTGCGGGAGAGGCTGGAGACAAACTTTTACACTGAATGCTTTTCTTATTGTGAGGCTGCAGACCTCCTTCCTCTAAAGAGTGTGGCCTAAGGAAAAGGAAAAGCTGGAGATCAAATTGAGTCACAGAGGATGAAGTAGTATGAAACAATATCCCATGCCGCTGTTGACTTTGGGCAGACAGAGGTAGAGGCAGCAACACATAGAACAGATGAGAGGATCAGCCACTAAACCTCCATAAATCTTCTTGTTTTAGACCTCGACCTCTGTGAGCGATGCTTTCGTTTAACATTTAAACTGAGGTGAGATTTCTGACTGCTGGGAAAAGCTACAAATCTGGCCCCTAAACACCACAGCGGAACTTGATGAAGCCCGACCGTACAAATCAGGGACTGACTCACTGCCGCTGTTTCTGCTTTTAGTTAAGAGACAGGTGACTTCATGTTTTATAGTTGCTGCATTAACAAGAATGACACATTTTTCTGCGAGCCAATGATCTCATCTCGTGAGCCTGCCGAGGGGCAAGTTATCCAAACCGAACTCCGTCCGCACTCACCAATGACGATGAGGGTGTAGTTGACATTAACGCTACCAAAGCCGTTTGTTGCTTTGCAGATGTAGGTCCCCGCATCATCCGTCTCCACCTCTTTGATCTTCAGGCCCATGCGGAGGATGCGGAAGCGTATCCAGCCGCTGTGGATGTTGCGTGCGTCTTTGGTCCACATTTTGAGGGGTGGAGGGTCTCCTTCCACCGGACACGGCAGCTTGATGGCGCTGCCCACCCGGGCTGTCTGTCTGTGCTCAACTTTGTCAGACACCCGTGGAGGTCCTGAGGATGCAAGATATCATGCAATTAATAATGTCTCATATATTTCCTCATATGTCACAGCTCACATTTAAGTCAGTACATGTGAACGCTCACTTTCAGATCATCTTTTTCTCTTCTTTGCTTTATATGATGACACTGAGAGCATCTTCAGGCAAAACCAGTGAACAGAAACGAGAATTAAAAAGACGTTGAACGAAAAGGTTGGCCTGGTTGGTTTTACACACCATTAAAATATAGTGAGATAGAAATCAGCTTAAATCCTTTGTAGACTCATGGTGAAATAAAATTATAGCTCCAAAGCACTACATAATCTTCTTTTCACAATCAAATGTCCCCACTCTACTGATTTTTGGCTGCTTTTGTTGTTCTTTACTATTTAAATGCTTCATACATAATATATTTTGCTCATTTACCTGGTTTTTGTCTTCTGCCTTTCTTTCTGCATCTGTTTTGTTGTTGTCTGTGCAATAATGTGCACTGCACCACTGTCAACTGAGAGTCTTAAAAAAAAGGGGGCCACGTGATAAAGTTGTTTTGTTAACAGTGAAAATGTGTTTCTGTGGCTGACCACAATATTCAGATGGTGCTCCACATCTTTTAGCATTTGTAGGCCAAAAACATTAAAAGCACATAGCAACTCACTGTGTGTCCGTCCGTCCCCCCCCCCCCCCCCCCCCATCATAGTGTAACAGACAATGAAACATCACCTGAAGAGGGATTAAGAGTCTTTAGGATGAAGTAGACATGTATCATTAAGTGATTTTTCCTGTTTGTTTTTCTTCTTTTAGTAACATTTAAAAGTAACAGCAGTCAAACCATGAAAACTATCTAAAAATCTTTTAATTTGCATGACAGATAGCAACTTATTATAACTGAGTGATACTGAAAAAACAGCTTTATTCACACTTCCAAGACAGCAAGTGGAATAAGAGCATGTGAATCCTGACTTATTAGGATCAAACCAGAGTCTAAAACAGTGAGATCAGAGGCAGATGAAACGAGATAGAGGCAATTTGTCATCTTCTCGATGATTACCCAAAATCTTGAAACCAGATTGTAATAATTGGGTAAGCCCTGTCGTTCACTGCCTGCACAGAGAGGGTGAAGTGTTCTGGCTCTGGTTATGTGTAGCGTGCAAGACATCAAAGAGATGAGAGGGGGCGGTTCGCAGCGAGACGGACAGCAGCCTATTCTCCCGGCTCTTAATTGGCTCGGGTCTGCGCCCTCAGATCTGGTGAAGTGAAGCGGGCCGAAACACCCTGTGATGGTGTTAGGAGGCCTGCGCCGCTGGTCGCACAGCGCCGGGCCTCCGACTAACCCCCCATCAAAAACTAAACAAAACCCTGAATTACTGAGCAGAGCAGACGCGGAGGAGAAACAGGAGCTCGAGGGAGTGAAAAGAGGGGGAGGAAATGCAACCAAACCCTATACCTGCGACAGACCTCAAAAGTACACAGAGCACAGACTGCGGCTCCGGACAAATGGGCGCTCTGCTCGCAGTAAAAACAATGGAAAGGGTATGTACACATGGCCTCTCCCAACGCATGCATGCATACACACACACACGCACGCACAGGAGTCACATTCCTTCAGTGCATTTCACACATATGGTAAACAAGAAGTTCATTATCCTGCCACAGGTAACTCCCCCTGGCATCCATCACTTTGCTTACAGATGTATCTCAGCTGCGGGTACAACATCTGGGCCGCTATCATTTCTAAAGCCAAAAATCTTTAACTCAGTCTCTTTTTTTCTCTCTCAAAAAAATACATACAGCTGTATAAGTAAAAAAAAAAAGAAAAAAATATTTCAGCATAAAAGCAACGAAACCCTCTTTCCTTTCCGGTTCTGTTTTTCTCAGTCATGCATGAAGACACCCATAAACTGAGAGTTTTCCCTTCCTCTCTGGATGTCCTTTCCTGGTCCACAGCACGCACAGGAAATTGGAAGTGTCATTGTTTATGTCTGTGGAGAAAATGCAACCGCAGTCTTTTTGGCTGTTGTCAGCTGGCCCGTATCTCACTCCACAGCTACTAGGAAATCAGAACAGAGACGCTCACTGTTTCTCCTCTGTAGGATCTGATTTAGGACCACAAACACGTCCCAGCGTTGGCTCAGTGCTGCTCGAGCTCATATGGACCGCGAGTCCTAAAGGATTTAACCGCCTCGGGAAAACATAAATACATTTCTGCCAAATCTTGAACAAATAGGCTTCAGTTATCTCTTCTGACTTATGGTCTCACAAGCCACTCAACCATGTGTCCCTTCTGGATTAATGGAGAGGAGTGACTTACAAAAACAAGGCCTGATTCATGTCAAAGGTTTAGCTGAAGCAAAGCATCAAAACAGATTGAACTTGCAAAGGAAATGCTTCTGTCAAAGCTGCAAAATATATTTCTTGAGACGTAAGTACAAGTCGGAAGAAAATAAAAAGAGACAAAAGAACTTCTGAATGCCCCGTTTCCATTCATAAAAAATAAATAATAAAAAAAACAAAAAAAAAAACAAGGGTGAACTTTATTTTGTTTGCACTTCTTTGCAGAGTGTTCGACATTTACAGTAAATTCACGCCGACCTTCCAGAGGAGGATTTCCTTCCAAGCTGAGATTTCTGTTGGCTTTATGTTTGTGGTGGTTTTGGCTAACCTGAACTTTCACTGCTGCTTCATTTACAGACCCATTTTTCTCTCGCTAAATGTGTCCTTTCCAACATAAAGGAATAATTTGAGGGTTGGAGAAGTAACCTTCTTTCCTTTATCGGTGCGAGTTAGATGAGAAGAAGTTTCTGATACATACTGACACTGGAAAAAAACTGTTCCATCTCTAACCTCCAAGTTTTTATGCTTGCATAAACATGATATGATGTACCAGTTACTGAATTTAAACATAAAGGCAGGAGGATTTTAGTCTCCTTAAATGTGTCTCTCTATGAAAATCTATGTATTACTTATGGACTGGAAACAAGAGGAAACTAGAGGAGTCAGAGAGCGGCACTCCCCCCTTAAGGGCAATGACTATACTAAAACTTTGATGTTTTATGATGCTTTTATTGCAACAGGGTGACGTCAGTCTGTTTTCATAACAACACTTTGATGTCTGACCTTTGACCCATGACCTTGAAACATTACATACTAAAATGGTGTATTTTATCTTCTTTATCCATATGACTGGAGCAGAACTGGCTGAAATATTTGGCTTATCTAAGCTGTAAAAACTCGAGATTTTAAAATATATTCAAGCAGTTTGTGATTTTGCAAAATTCATGGCAGCATTGTGACGGCTCAGGCTGTCCTATTGAAAAAATAAAAGGTATGCTGTACAGCTCTCTCCATGCCCTTTCATATGATATATTACTCAATATGGTTTCTTTAAATTTTGACCTTCAGCGGACGCTAACAATCAAGGTCAAGGTCAAATGCTTAGCCACCCTAGGTACTGATGTCCCTAAAGGCAAAGCATATTGTTGTGAATTTTGAAGATGATCCATAAAAAATGTGGGTAATACAAAGTTTACTGATTTTCATATTTGGTGTGACCTTGAAGTTCCAATTTTCACCACAATTAAATCAGATATGATATCATGAAAACTGTAGCCGCTAGACAGACAAACAAACCAAACTGATTACATACTCCTTCCTCTCAGGGCAAGTCTGGTTGTGCTTAAAGGTGAAAAAAGCTGCCAATTACCATCATGACTGACACCATTTATGTTATGTTAATGTTTTCTTTCTTTATAAACAGTCCACAAACAGTGTTTTCTACTAATAAAGGCCTTTTCCAATACAGCAACATAACTAATTAATAGATAAGAATTAAATACCTGAAAAAATCCTGTTGTGTATTAACAAAAAGTGAAGCAAAATCCATTCTTTATAATGGCCAGCAGGTGGCAGAGCCTGTGGTTCCAAAAAGATGTACAATTGTACAGAAAACTGCGAAAACTACGATGGTTCTCAAGCTGAATAGTTTCTTTTCTTAGTTTCTTTTCTTTTCTAGTTTTGGGTCTTATTGATAATAGCACGATAATAAGTTCTTCTTCTTCTTCTCATGCAGCTCGCGGGAGCTGGAGCCTATCCCAGCTGCCATCTTTTTTAAAAATTATTGTCACGATTACAGCCAAAAAGGATGATAAAGCAGGTTATGTTTTAGCACACAGCCTTGTGAGATGACTGCAGTATCCCATGGTTTCTCAATCAGATCTTTTATTGGGATGGTTAAATGATGCAAAATTGAAAGGTTTTATATTATAAAACAATGTTTTTTGTCTAGATTTTCCTTTGTTCCCAGCAGGAAGCTTCACATATTTGATTGGACAGATTCTTACATTAGTAGCCAGCTTTATTTTTTTTAACGATTATTATAGATGTTTTAAGGCTGTAAAACCCCTCACTACACACTTTATACACTTTTCTCAGACAGGCATGAACATTTTCACACTTTTCTCTCCTGTTTAAACACTCTCAAAGTTATACCTTTATAAAAAAAAATATGTCCAGTATTATAGAAAGAAACCAAAGTTCAAACCCTGTTTTTAGGTCCAGAACATGGGAATAGAGCAGCTGCAAGAGAATTCAACATTAATGAATAAATGTCACGGAAGTACAGGAAGCAAGAAGAATGAGTTGAGTAAAGTTTGACTCATCCTACTGTTTTGTTTTGCTTAATGCGCCTTATAATCCGGAGTGCCTTAAGTCCGAAAAATACGGTAACTTCTACCTTCCTTTACCACAGAGGTTCCCAAAGTGGGGGGCGCAGGGCCATAAATTAAATAAATAAATAAATAAAGAGCGCTTGGACACTGCTAGCATAATGGACAGGTTTTTGACGGGGCTCCCACACAAATGCAAAGCAGAAGATGAAGCAAAGCCAAATACTAGAAAATATGATGAAGCATATCTTCCCTTTGGCTTCACCTGCACAACTGCCAAGGTAGGTCTCCCCAGCAGAATTACTTTCCCCTGCATCGGGAGCACGCGCTGGGCTGTTCAAATCACGGACAAACAGTATCCCACATTCTTGATTTTTAGTTCACAAACACTTCTTATAATGACTAACTACTCCTGACATTTTGGAGATGTTAGCTCTTTATACAGTAAAGTTACAGTGGGATATAAATAACATCAGGCTGATCCTGCCACGATTTGTTCCCCCTGTCCAAATCACTGACAAACAGTATCCCACAGTTGTTTCTGTTTTTGAACCCATTTTTTGAAAAATGATAGCAATGTTGAATATTATTATTATTATGTTGAATTCTGTCAACATGAGCACTGACACCAGTAGCTTCACTGATTCAGAGGAGGACGCTAAAATTTTAGATAGTCAAAGTGTCCCAAAAGAACAACTGCATCAAGAACATGAAATACCCATGATGGGCTCTCAATATACTGAATCTTTGAAAACTGTGGAATTTGCCATCAAAAAGGCTGTTGATCAGGTTTTGGATCAAACTAAGGATCCTCAGTATAACAAGGTGCAATCAGAAACAATTGAAGAGAGTAAGGCAAAAGAACTCATTCATTCAGTTGAGGCAGAGAGTGAAAAGTCTGCAGAGAGTGGTGAAGTTATCACTCCTACATCATTTACAGAGAAATTTAAGCAGTCACTAGAAAACAACTCAGATAAGATCAAAACATTCTTTACAAAGCAGTTTACAAAAGCAACAATTCTTCGCATTGCCAAAAACACCAGGGCTAAATTTCAGAGAAAGGGGAAAGTTGAAAGTAGTGAATCGCTGGAGCAGGTTGTTGATGATGTTGACGTTCTGCTTCAGACTGTGAAAGATCATAGAACAAAGCACACCTCTGAGGTTGAATTTTTTGAATTCATTATGATGGGCAAATCTCTGGTGGTCAATAAGGTGCTCACAGACATGCTCAACAAACATGCTTCATAGGGCATGGCACCTGAAACTACCTGATCTTTTCAGAAGAACATATGTAAACGTACAAGTCAAAGTTTTCTTGGCACTCATGAGATGGTGGTTATGCACCCAGGCTGAGAGCCATAGTCAGAGCGTAATGCTTGCAATACTTGGCACACAGAAAATGACAGAACCAGAGTCAACAGAAAGCATCCCAGTTGCAACGTCCCATCCAAAATCTGACCCTTTTGGACTGGATGATCCTGTACGTAAAGCTTACATTAAAATAATCCTTCACAAGTTATTTAGCCATATAGCCAAGAAATTAAACATGAAGTATATGCTCAGAGAACATCCACAATTGGCTTCTGGAAGAAGTATGAGGCGAACTCCAGGATAAAAAAAACTTACTATAGCGCCACAAAATATTAAAATTTTTTAAAAGTACATTCTTAAAGACTTGCACAATTTCTTTGGGAGTGTAGAAAATATTCAGTTTGCTCTGGAGTTACAGAAATCCACAGCTGTAAAAAACATCGCATCCAGCTTGACTAAACATCTGTCAGAAGCAGAAAAGAAGCCAAATGCCATTGTCAGGTTTTTCATTGCATTGGCCAAAACCATCACCAAGCCATTAAGACGTACAACTTGAAGTGGTGGTTTTTAACATCAACTTAGTATTCATCTTGAAGGAAAAATAGTCATCTTTTTTTCTTTCAGATTAATACCTAAATACATAACATCAAAAATGTCGTAGCAAGAGAGAAATTTGATTATAACTGGATTAAAATCCCCAAACCGGTCTCGGCAGATGGCCGCCCGCCTGAGCCTGGTTCTGCCACAGGTTTCCTTCCATTAAAAGGGGGTTTTTTTTCCTGCCCACTGTTGCCAAGTGCTTGCTCATAGGGGATCATCAGATTGTTGGGTTTTCTCTCTTGCATTGTAGGGTCTTTATAATATATAGCACTTTCAATCAGCTTTTGTTATTGGGCCCTATTTAAATCAAATTGATTAGCAATTTGTTAAAAATTTCCAAATCAATAAAACAAATTCCGAATTTTAACTTGTATTTCTGTCTCTTTTTATTTTCTGTCAGTGGTGTAAACATTCAGGTCAAAGTATTAGCGAGCTAAATAATGAAATTCACTGAACTTTATCGCCTGTTTTCTTTTCAGTTGTATCAATGACTGCATGAAAGATGGACGACGCGACAGCTGCCATGTTGCACTTTTGCAGCCTGAGTTTTCTACAGTCATTGGTGCAGAGGGGAAAGCTATCCGCGGCGCTGTCTTCGGTGGGCCTGACGGTCCAGGTCATAACACTTCAGGGGTGGGTCTCCTTCAGGAAGCCGCAGCTGTGATTTTTAAATGAAAATGCATTGGTCCTTGTATATAATAATAATATTGTTTCTTACAAATAAATACTGTTAAATGAATAATTGCTTACTATCAGTTTTTTAGGAAATGAATAATGTTGATCATTGTTCTATTAATGGAAAAATGCTCATGAATATGTCTTCTAAGGCTGTTTTCAACAGTTATTTCTGATTTTTGAATAGCGTGACTTTGAAAAATAGACGCTATTTATTATCTAAACTTGCATGAGTTAAAAACTGAGAGCAGTCGATGCAATTTAAATTCCATGACTTACAAGAATGAACAACAGACCACATTGACACTATACAAGAACATTTGAAGTTTAACATGATCTACTTTCATGTAATGAAAATGCTGAAAAGTGTCTAAATTGAGGAGGTGCTGAGGAAGACTCCATTACTAACGCTGTTAAAATGAGTTTTTCAGCAGCAAACTGAAGGCTGACTGGCTGCTCTCACCTGTCCAGCAAGTCCAGCAGTTCTCAGGAAATGATGGCTACGTTATTGCTTGAAATGCCCAGCTAGCTAATTCTTGCAAAAACCAGAACACAAATCCAAGTTGGTGTGTTGCCAAAAATATCAAACGATTCCTTCGGTTGTGATGAAAGGGTCTGGGTGATCTTGAACTTGGACCACTCGAGCCACTCCTGAGCTTTTTTGGCTTATTACAGTTTTGGCTGTTGCTCCGAGAGCAAGGAATGTGCAACAAAATGACTTCCTCCCTCAATCTCCGTTCCTCCAAAGCTTTTGAAGTCTTTTTTTGAAAAACAAGGCGTGAAGAAGTGCTGAAATGAAGGACATCGTCTGAATAACTTCAGAAGTGTTTGTGTTGTGTGCATGATTGCATCGTTTCTTCGGGGGGGGGGGGCTCCACTCTACTCCTCCACCTCCGCCCTCTCAAGGACAGGTTCTCTTAACCTTGGAGTTAAAAGCTTTGAAAGCACACAGAGGCCTTCTGTGCAACAACAACTCCAGGTCTGAGAAATGGGAAATCATTGCCCTTTTAAGATACACAGTTTAAGATGCCTGATATTCAATTTGTCATCACACCATAGAGGAGGTCGATTGTACTGCAACAGACTCTTTTCTGGTTGCCTCACAAAGTATCTCAACCTCTACAGACACTGTGATAAATGGACATCTGCCCAACTCATGAGAAACTGGTGAGCGTTTACTCAAATTGTTGGAATTGCTGGAAAATGATACACATGACCATATGGGCTTTTCCGTACTGCTGCGCTGGTAAAGCGCTGCTTATTATAAGCGAGCTTCATGTGTGAATGGAATCTTTCATAGTGCAGGAAGAGGAGGAGGAGGAGGCCTGGCGACTCACAGAATTAGCTCTGTTTTTTCTTTGCTCAATTTGGTGATGGATTATTTTAAGAGAAAGGGGCACATTCAATAAGAAGCATTCTTGTGATTCAGACTAAATATAGCCAGCTTTTACGAAACCTTGTGAGCGGGTTAATGAGCAGTTGATCTGTCGTGCAGGCATCCGTGGAGGGAAATATGTTAGGAAATGTCAATAAGAGAATGAAAGAGGGGAAAAAAATAAATAAAAAATGAAAGACTACAAAAGCTTCCAGGCTTGAGCAACGCTCAGATGTGCTGGCAGCTTTCTCCTTGTTTATTTTTTTTCCTCTTTTACTAAACACCTGTGGATTTGTAATGATGTGTACATGCATTTTCTAGTCCATACAAAGTGCTTCGGCCTTAATCATTGCAAACATGTGAATAAAAGGCTGACTAGGCTGCTGACAGCCGTACCAATAGAGAACACCTGGAAGTTAACCAACCACAATGAGAGCAACCCCATAATGCACGCAACACTGTCCGCCTCAATGCACGATACAGTTATTCAAACATTTTCCAATAAAAAGCATTTTGTTGCTTAATCTCCAGCCAACTGCAGGAATTTTCTAATGCATCAAAAGGCTTTTGCACGCAGGCAGACTGTAGTGATTCATTACTAAGATAAACACAGATCTGAGCGAATGTGTCTTCAGTGTGCAGTATTTACATAAAGGATAAGAGGTGCAGAGACAGATAGAAGCTGGAGAATGCTTCCTCCTCCTCCTCAGGAGCACTGTGTTAGCTCAGCAGAAGGCACTCTAACCTAAGAGAAGAAGGAGTTTAATGGAGCCTGTGCATCCAGGGAAGCATTCTACAACACATTTTCATAAAGCCTTAGGACCAATGGCGTAATACAAGTTAAAAAAATGAACAAATAAAAGGAAAGTTCAAGGAATATGAGAGACAATGAGGGGGGTGAAAAAATCCAGCTGGAAACCAAATCCAGAGCCGAAGACTTCACTTGAGACCGGAGGGGTTGGGCGAAAGGTGAGGTGGACACCGCAGCTCAGGGAGTGTGTGAAAGGCCAGAGCTTCTGTTCAGGGGCTGCTTCTGCTGCGCTCGGCTATACATTTCACAAACAGAGATAAAAATCTGCATAAAACAGTGAGACCGGGGAGGAGAGCCATCTTGGCAATTCAAGAAAGGCGGAGGTGAGGGTGGGAAGGGGAGGCTGGGTGAAAGGGGATGGGATACGTGGAGTGGCGAGAGCGGTTGTTCTGACAGCAGTGAGGCAGCAGAGGGTGAAGAATGCCGTCTTTTCTTACCCGTCCAGACGTCCTGCCCAGCAGCTTCACCCAGTGTGGTAATCAATACCTGTTATTTTCCCCTCTCGCCTTTCCAATCAATAGATAAGAGTCGGGTAAGACCAGTCGGGACAATGGCTCTTTCTGTGGCACCATCAGATCTGGGGTGAATAGCAACTGCTTTAGTGGTGGGAATAGTACAGGAGGAGCTATTGGATAACACGAGGGACTAGAAAAACAGCAGAAACAGGGTGGAATAAAAAGAAAAGGGGAATAAGATGCTCCTGTCAATCTATCTGATTAAAGAAGAATCAGAGGAGTAACATCTCTGCCTCTCTGCAGCGAATCTGCCTCTGCTTCCTTCGCCCAGCAAAACAACAGCCTCCTGCCGACTGCTCATCAAAAGAACAGGAAAGAAACAGAGAAGAATTACTCCAGCGTCATAAAGCTCCGGGAAACATCTCCATCACGCGGCTTACCCTTAACAGGCCCTACTGTGGAGTCTTTGAACTCTAAGCTGCTATATTTCATTAAACTTGACGGCCTTCTGCCGGCCCCAGCTGCCTCGGCTGGAGCAAAAAGCCTGTGCGTGTGTGTAAGCTTTTTCAGTCTCCTCACTACTCTCTCCTGTGCAACTTAAACCTTCAGTTAATTAGTGAATATTTCTACTTGTAAATAAACCAGATTAATTCATTTAAATGTAGATCAGAGGTCTATTATTACCCCTGAAGCAAAGACAACCTCTGCTAACATCAGAAAAAGTACCTTATATTATATTTTATTATTTAGACCCTTGTTTTTGGAACACATTGACCACAAGAGAAGATGTGCTGAGAACCAGGTGGCTTACTGCCAAAAGCATCCTGGGGAAAACTTTTATGATTATGTGAAAGGTCTCTTTCACTTCAGGTTAAGGGGTTTCCATAAAGACTGTACTTTTCCAAGTGTGTGGAAGTATGGAGCCCTTATGGAAAGTCTCTAACCTGAATTAATAGAGGTCTTTCTTGTTGTGTTTTAGTCTTAATACCAGGAAGTGAAAAAGGGGGTTTGCAGTGGAACACTTCCTAGGTTGGTTTTCCAGGATGTTACCTGATCAACCAGCACAGAAAACGGGACATTTCTTTATTTATGGGCTGATCAGGGATCGTTGATGCCTGTCTGTTTCTCTGTGTTAGCAAGATTACCCAAACACTCAAGGAAGGAATGTGATAAAGATTGGAAAGAATCTTTCTTTAAGTCTGTGCAATAGGGCATTGGCCTTGACGAAGGAGCTGCCCTTTGAATGCTCTTTTAATTACAAACACTGCTTTCAAACAGACTTGAAAGACGTGTCAAAAAATAGCACTCTGGTTACAGTAGGAACTTCACTGACTTGTGCTGTGTAGTGGTGGGAAAAAGGAGTCAGGGGATTCCCCTTCTTTTCATTTTATTTAAAGGTGAATAGCACAAGATCCTGAGTGACGTTACTCCTTTACAGTAAACAGAGGTACTTTAAATGATTTTAACAGTATCATGCCATCAGAGAGCTGGTGCATCAAATGTGTAGTAACTCCCCCATAAAAATGATATTTGAGGACCTCCCCTTAACCCTAAATGACGAGTTTTGACACCTCAGTATATGTGATATAAGATGTTTTGTTTGGTTTCTATGGTTCTTACCTTACTCAATGACTATTTGCCAGTGAAATAAAAGCTGTGAGTTTGAGTTTAACTGTGTTTGCTCGTTCCACTAGCTGCTTGTCACATAACAGTCTATGACAAGTTTTCTGGGGGTTTTTCAAGGGTAGTTGCACAGTTCAGAAAAGAGCTTTAAGTGTTATTCTTACTAAGCTTTCAAGAGGTAAAGTGCAAATGCAATTTAACAAATGCATAACTCACACCATTTTGATTTTTTTAAGTCTACTACTTAGCCTTTATAAATGATGAAACTGTATATGTGTGAAATTGTCAAACACACTGTTGGTTATGGTCATTGTTGGTGAAGCCAATGCAGAATTGTCTCAAACCTGCATTCTTTGCGGTGGCAAGCAGGGAATGACTTTTGTGGTTCCAAAAAAACAAAAACAAAAATCCAACCTACTTTTCACTTCATTATGACCTCCGTCAATACTTTCCTAATAAGGTTATGATCTCAGCAGCTACTTTAAAGTCTTACTTTACAAAGTAAACAATATTTTATAAAATATCTCCACATTTAGAGCAAATAAATGGTAAGACTGGGTATGCTTTATCTTGTGACTGAAATGCGTGCAGTGGCCTCAGATTCTAAGTCAGATCAACCCCTCGCTAGGCATGTCTGTTATCATAAAAAACTAGATGCTAAACTTAAAACAGTAAAGTAAAACAGTATGTCACAATCCAGTGGATAATGTCATAGAAGCTACATCTGTATTTGAAATACTGATTACAGTTTTTCATATTAAAAAGAGTAATTATCCTGTAATGTGTTACTTACTTTTTGGTTATTTTTTCTATCTACATCAAAAGGAAAACACTTACTGAACTTATCAAATTTAACAAAGGAAGTGCAGACAGACTAGGAAATGTTTCCATCTGGAGTTACAAAGTCACGTTTTTCCTCAAATATTTCTGAAATTTAAATATTTTCCCCAAAAATTCCTAGAAAATTGAACATACCGACTGAGTGCCACAATCTTTCATGCAAATGTGAGTCTTGCTGCGCTTGTCCCGTCATAAAGAGAGCACAGCAAGTGGCACTCTAGCCGTTTTATCTCACTCTATTAGGCTAAGGCCTGGTGCACACACACGGGCTGAGTGTGTGCTTAGGGCCACTTATCAGGGAAGAGGCAACAGCGGGGAGGCTGTGAGGAAAGAGGAAGGCCAAACAGAGTGGCAGACACAGAAGGAGAGAGCAGAGGCGTGGAGAGAAATAAAATCAGGCAGAGGAGAGAGAAGCAGGGTGAGGGTTAAGGAGAGGAGGGTCACTTTAGAGAGCAGAAGGGAGCAGAGGCTAAGATGGCAGAGAGGCCTCCTTTAACACACAGCTCATAAGGAGAGGAGGGCTGCAGGGGGGAGCAAAAGGGGATTAGGTGGGCCTAGGCGGCAGTAACCAAGAATCCCAACAATCTCGCACCCCACTCCCTGGCCCGCACTCAGCCTCGGCCAGATGACACACTCAAACAGACTGTGCTCTCTCTCCATGACAAAGCAGCGCACCAACAAGCACCTGTTTATTACTGTCTGTCTAATACGTTTGGAGGTTGGCCGACCACTTGGCACTAAATGGGACATTGTGGGAATGCCCACATGTTTTGGCTGCACTGCACTGCCAGAGCATTGGTTCTTATTCTCCCTCACAGACAAACAGATAAGAATGTTTAGACACAAACTCGTATTAATCTGTATGTTATTATAGTCCCCCTTGCCAGAGAAAACACAGGGTGTTAAATATTAAACTTCAGATTAGTGTTTAACTGCATAGAGCAGTTCTCCCTCACAGCATCTTGATAAGATAAACCCAAACTGGTATTCTAGACACGCAAATGGTCTTAAAATAATAAAATTTGTGTAAATTTAATCCCTGATTTGTTTTTTAACCTATATCTGTACTAATGTGTAAGACTTTGAAATGGTTAAACTGCTCAAAAAACTTCCAAACTCAAACCTAAAATAGCTATTTAGGTGTCACAAGCAGATGTTTTATGCAGGGTGTAAAAAGCCAACAAAGTTGTAGAAACCACACACAATAATTGAGCAAATTTACCCCTTCAGACATCAAAGGATACTTTTTGTATTTTTAATTTTGGACTTAGACCGTTGGGCATCCAAGAGTTCAAGGAGCTGCAGCTGAGTCTGAGCCAGGTGGTGAAAAACCTGCAAAGACTTTTGCTGGCATGATACATTATCAACTTTGCAGATAAGTCTAAGTCTTTGTTTAAGTCTAGGACCACATGGAGGCTTTTGCAACCTTTATTGTATTTACCAGAAACCAACAGATTTACCTTTTAATAACTAAGCTGCCGGGTTACTTTAAAAGGGACCCATTATGCTAATTTCCAACACCTGATTTTTATTCTTAAATAGCACTTTGCATGATTCACAGTTCAAAATAATCCTTATTTATCTCATAGCGGACCTTTTTGGAGCTCCTCAGTTCGTTTACCTTCTGGAAAAAATAATTTTGGCCTTTGTTTCTTCTGTTTGGCCCCTTGAAAGCAACCGATTTGAGCCTTGTGTGGGTGAGACTTCTGTGCTCACAACCAGACACATTTCAGTCTGTACCAAAAGCTACTGACCCTCTAATCCCATAGTGCACAGATATATATCACTAATGGGATACATGGAGTTTTAAGATGTGAAAAGGAAAAAAAACCCTTGCAGATCACTGCTTCAGAGCACAAATGCTGCACAAAAAAACTATTTCCTCATAGCAAGACTTGTTTTGTTTTTTGGGTTTTTTTTCCTCTTATCTTTTAGCAGTGAGATGCATCCTGCCTCTCACACCCTCCTCCTTCTCCTTCATCCTTACTGCATTCCACAGTGTGGAAAAAAATGTGTCCAACCTGCATTTGGCTCATTGTGTACAGTGAGTGACAGAGAAGCACAGAGACCGTAAACAAGAACTTTCTGAGTCAGACATGCTGTCACCGGTGGACCGAAGTGTGTGTGTCTTTGCGATGATGATGATGATGATGATGACGGCTAAGCTTGGTGTGAAACACCTCTTATGGCTTTCCAGGAACCTTACACCAGTGTACAGTCTGAGGATAAGCCAATCTCCATGACACTAGGAAGCGCTTTACACCAGTGCCTTTGTCACCAAGGCCTTTCAGGACAGGGCCAATGACAGACTGTGATGTAGCAAGAGTGTTTGGGCAGAATGGAGCAATTCAGACAGCGGCGGGAGGGAGGGAAAAGCCAGGGGTGGAGCAGGTGAGGGAAACAGAAAGGCGGGTGAGACAAGAGACGAGACAGAGCGGGGGGGAGAGAAGGGGAGAGGCAAGACGAGACAGACGGAGGGGGTGGAGGAACTGGCAAAGCTCTCACTGACAGCAATGGGGCCTCTTTGACAATCCAGGAATATTGTCTGAAATCAATCTGTCATCATGGAGCTGTTGAGTCTGTCATTACGATGTGGTACTCGCCCTTTCACAGTGACAATTTGTTCAGTGCTTTCCCAGTTCACCTTACTACTGCACTGTAGAAAGGTCACTGCCCTCTATCCATCTCTGTCTGCTAGTCTGTCTGTCTCCCTCTTTGTTAATCAACTGTCCACACGGAGCTTTGCAGCGCTTTTACCGGAGTGACCTGCACAGAAACAGACGGCTGATGACCAGAACAGACGTCCTGCTGCAAGAACGTCTGTTACATCATAGATTTTCCATATTTCCAGATATCAAAAATAAGCGAACAACAAAAAAGCTTTCTAGAATAATAAGTCCAAGAGTCTACAGTAGTAAACAGTGCTTTCAGGTAAATGCTAACATGTTCACTTTTAAAATAGTGGAGTGCTGAATTTGTTTAGATTTAATATCTAGCAGTTGCAAGGCATTAAGGCTAATGGGAATTTGGTCATAAACCAACATTTTGGGCTCATTTTGACCTTTGACCTGATAATGGGTTCATGTAAAAAGTCAGTGGACTCATGTTTTTATAATGAATCCTCTGGGAACCACGAATATCTGGCATTCTTTCCAACTGTCATTAATGACTGTTGGACTTTTAATGAAGTAATGTTACTCTCATAGTGAACTAACATGAGAAAGCCAAGGATTCAAAGAAGAATAGACTTCCTGTAAAGCGTGAATTTCTGCCCACAATGTGGTGCCAATCCATCCAGTATAAGCAGTCAAGCGTTCACTGAATTAATGAGCTATTTGACCCGTTGTTGGTGTTACTAAAGGAAAACTGAGGGGATCAGCAAAGTCAGATGACATCATCCCCGAGGGAACTTGAATTTCTGGAGCAAATGTTGTGGCGGTACATCCAAGAGTTACATAACATTTCAGTCTGAACCACAGACTTAGCCACTGCGACTCACTGATTGGTGGACTACCAGGCTAGAAGTATCAAGTGTTGTGTGATCAAGGTGAAACCCCGACAGCTGAAAAATAACGCCAACAAACAGCACCAGAAACTGCAGTTCCTCAAGTGGCCACTTGAGGATGGCTCCAAAAGCGAGTCAGTCATCACCACAGACTCCCATGTCATTTTAGTCCAGTTTTACAGTATTTAATAGACATACTTACAACCTGTATAAAAAAAATCAGTGCTGGTGTCAATGAAAAGTTTCCATTGAGGATGGTAAATTTAAGAACTTATCCAACTGCATACTGGAGATTAGGAGTTATGGGTGTGTCCCTAAGCACGTTAATTGGAATAATTTTGGCATCATGATCGGTGCCATTTTGGATTTTTTGGAACCAGAATTAAATATATATTTCTGTGAGTGGGTGGTCCATGGAGCAGAACAGAGGTGCCATCGGCACACTATCACAAGGCATAGCTAGCGCTGTTGCCTCACACCAAGGAGGTCCAGGTTCGAATCGACCAGCTGGCTGAAACCTTTCTATGTGGAGTATGCATGTTCTCCCCATGCTGGCGTGGATTTTCTCCAGCTACTCCGACTTCCTCCCACAGTCCTTCGCCTCTGGCCCAATGAAAACTGGGATGAGTTCCAGCCCCCAAACCACAACTCTTAATTGGACAGGCAGTAGAAAACGGATGGATGTCCATACTTAGTAATGTCACTGACTATGGACATGTGCACTGCTAATAAGTGCAAACCTATAAATAAAATAAAACTGGAATTTCACTCACCGAAACTGAGCAAAAGACCTCTTGGATACAATTAAGTGCATAGCAATACATGTAATCTGTCTGATACTTGCATTAAAAAGAGCAAAAAGCTACCAAAAGATCCAGTGCTGTGGTGATCCCAAGCAGACAGCTCTCAGCTACTACCACAATTTTTGGCACCCATCTCACTCAGAGTCTACACCAACAATAAAGTAAAACTTTAGGTGTTAATATAATTTAAATGGGTGAGTGAGCTAAAGACCGAAGTAGTTTTTGGTATGAAAGCCAGAGTCAGGAAGATTCATCCTCTGGGGACCTTTACTGTACAGATTTCATAGTAACAGAACAGTTGTTGAAATATTTTAGCCTGTGCAGACTGACACTGCCATCATTGAAGTCCTGTGCTTGCATGGTTGAAAATACACAAAAATAATGGCCAGTTCAGCTAATCAAGGCACACAGTAACTGTATGATTGGCATATTGCCACCATCTGCCAAGTCTTAAAATCCATCTACATCCAGACTGGGGACTATTCCAAGGCCTAAGCTCACATCCCTGTGCAGGAGGAAATCAAATCAGTTTCACTGCATGGTGCAGAATTCCAGTCTGGGACAGCAGTAGCTCTGCTATAAAATATGACAGATTACACTCTTTCCCCCTGAAATGATTTTTCCTCCCGCTCCACTCTTCATGTCAAAGTGGGGACAGATTTTTTCTATTCATTTGAAAAAGTGGTGCATCCCCAAAATAATAAGAAATTCTTTTAAAAATTCAAAAATCAGAGCTTCAAGCCTTCACATCCCGTGCAGAAACAGGCACATGCAGATTCCATCACAACAGCCTGGATACTCACAGAAAAATCCTCCTACTTTGGCATATTGTGTGAAGCGGTAGCCCAGACCAGAATGTATAACTGGAATCAATTGGGGACAATGTATAAATACTTTCCAGGGTCATTCAAAAGAATCCTTAATGATAAAAAGTGGAAGTGAATACGCCTCAGAGCCAAGTGGGGTCTTACTGAAGCTCATCAGAGGAGAACTGAAACAAGGGGGGGTCGAGAAGAGAAGCAGAAGCCTCATTCAGAGCTCGTTATCCCAGCCATGCCTTGGCTCGGCTTTCTTTAAGCCCGGCCAGCCACCACTGTTGCCACCACCATAACTTTCAATCATCCTTTTAACTGCTGAGTGGCAGGGTTAGTCAGAGGGTGGAAGGGGTTGTGTGAGGGACTGTCAAGAGATTCCAGATTAAACCCTAGACAGAGGAAGAAGAAGGACCACGGAAAAGCAAAGATAGAGCAATCTTTAATAGTTTGATGTGTAGTAATGCATTAAAAATCAAAAAGTTGACTCAAAACCAAAAAGAATAAAAATAAAAGTGGATGGAAAACAATAAGGATCTCCTCAAATGATAAGCAACAGGTTCACCCTGGGTGCACGATTTGGTATTCTGATAAGTCAGTCAGAGACTTCAGCAGCACAGATTCTAGCAGGCTGTGGCAAGTACAGCAAACAGGCACATACAGTCAGATGGGGCAGATAATATTTCTGCTCTTTAAATCAGCCTTTTATTCACTAACATCACAATGGCAACTCTCAAACTTGTCCAAACCTGCTCAGTCCAAGAAACATCTTCAAGGCCATCATTGCATTAAAGTTGACAGTATAGATAGTATTTTCCCGAGGCAACAAAATGTTGCTTTGGTACATATTTTGTTGGAGATACAACCAGGAGGTAACGCCAGATGAAAGTTGTGGAGAAGCAGGAGAAGAAGGAAGCAAAGTTTCAATTTCTGTAACCCCCCCCCCCCCCCCCCCCCCCCGCCCCCAACCACGTGCCCAGGTATGCATCATAAATCTAGAAGTTAAAATTTACAGGAAAACAAACCTCGGCTTCTCCTGTTGAGCAATGAAAGTGGAGATCAACTGGCATGTCATCATTTCTCTTACTAAAGTGACTGAGCGAGCAGCTGTGGAGCACAAAACAGGGAGGAAGGTGGCTGGGTGGGGGAGCGAGGGGTTCGGGGAGGCTCTCCATGACTTGGCTCCTCGAAAGAAAAGAGAAAACAGAGCGAGACTGGAGAAATGAAGGAGGCTTAGAAAGAGGGGTTGCGCAAGACAAACACTTCCCGCTGTGGGGCTGAAATGTTATTGTAAGGTCACTTGTAAGGTTCCAGGAAGGCAGGGACCCTTGCCCCCCTCCCACCTCCCCACCCACAAGGCTTGCTTCCAGTCACTCCATCCACTCGCTTTCTTTGGCCAAGGGTGTAACGCAGCAGCTCTAAGAGTGGAGTCTAAACAGTGTCCGGTGTCATCTTACTTAACACCAAGCAACTGCCAATTAACACAAATCTGTTATTCATACGTCTGCTAAATAGTGCAAGTCAGACCAGCGAAAGGCACAAAGTCGATTATCATCTGAATGGTGGCCGTCCCGACGCCTCTGTGCGAGCAGCTCCGTGGGTTTCGCGAAGGTTAACAGGAGCAAAAGGAATTCTATTTAGCTGAACTCAAATCCATTCAGCAGGCAGGAAGAGTGTGTGTGGTCTGAAAACACTCCCAGAGCCAACTGCCCAAACAAACTAATGAGCATTGTACACACACACACACACACACACACATGGGGACTTTCTTAAAAAGTAAAAAGAAAGGGGGAAAAAAATCTGAACATTAGCATACAGCTGAAAGTGGCAGACAATACTTTGTTGAAATTCCACATGAATCTTAATTGAAGTGTCCATTAGAGTCAGTCAATGAGTGGGAGTGCTGCTCACCAGGATTATACGACCCCGCTAAAGTAAACACAGAGTGACCTCCATTATGACTACTTATCACAGCTACGGCTCTTTCCTTTCGTTCCCCTTGGAGAGGTGAAGTCGGACACATTCCTCCCACCAAATGTTTCCTCCTGAACTGACAGGGTCAGCATTGTGCGCTGATAGACTGGGAACAAGGATTGTTATAGCGCTGCTAACATTATTTCCGCGATAGAAACAGAGGGATTTGTAGGCAGCAGGAATATTATTTCCACCTGGTTTAGAGGGGAAGGAGGTGGAGTGGGAATAGCTGTTGGTCTACCTCTGAGGTTTTCCAAATTGCCCCGCGCTCCTTGGATGTCTCATTATCATGACTTTTCTCAGGGTAATTTCAGGCTGCTTAATAAAACGCACGCATATATTCAGAGGCACGAAAGCAGCGCCCATTCGCTCTCGTAACTTCTTCTCACGCAGGCCTACGTGGCACCACCTCAGGAAAAGCGAGTCCCCCGTCTGCTATGAGCTTAAATACACGGCAAATAAGTCCAGTCAACAGGGATGACGAGGGTTTAAAATTAATTACCGCTGCCCTGTCCAACCTTGGGGGACCACTGCACACAATAATCCATCCATTGTTCTCTGCAAATGGACCCAGCCTCTGTAAATATGGGGCTGTGGAGAGCTGAGAAAGGCTGGGTGGGAGTAAAGGTCAGCTCGAGCCTTGTTTTTAACGACAGCACATTAACTTAACTGATTTCCTTTGACTTTAGACTGGTAATAAATGAGAGGAAATGCAGAGAAAAAGAAGGGGACATGTGTTTAAAAGGGTGGCATTCACTGGTGGACGCGTGGTGTGGGAAACAGAAACGATGCGCCGGACCAGTCGCGCCTTAAAGACGAAGTGCGTCTTCCTTTGACTTCTGCTGTTTGGTGTGGGATGAAAGACAAAAAGGTAACATGAAGCTGATTTTATTTCTAGCACTAAATGAGGCATTAAAGTGCAAGCTGCATAAGGAGCATTAAAACAAACAAACAAACATGTTAAACAGCTTTTCAGCTCTACCCTTTCTCCTTCCCCCACCTCGTCCCACCAGCTTGGCCCACAAGCCACTGTTACACCTTCTTACTATGCAGGAGCTTTAAAAAATTTTTTTAAAAAATAAGAGGACTTTGGGGCATTTTGTTGCTGAGAAACTAGCCTCATTACGGTTTAAGGAAATGGAAAATGGTCTGAGAGCCAAAACAGCCTTGTGATTTTAAAAGCCCTTGGCATGCAGTTTATCTCATAGTGCATTCTTGGTATGAAACCATGATGTAACTCTGCTATAAAATGTATATTTTCCAACAGGGTTGCAGAGGAGTTTGCATGCTCTAAACTTTGCCAGATAGCTTTAGAAGTGAAGGAAATACGTGTGGGGTTAAATCACATAAGAAAAAAGGAAAGGGCTAGTGCAGCAGCTTAAAAGGACCACTGTATTTGATGCCTGGTTCTAATTAAAATGCACCAAAATAATACCATTCATTGTGCACATTGTTAGCTAGCCCCGGTGCATAACAGGGACACCTGGTGCCTCTATTTTGTTCTCTCAGGGTGCATTTCTGCAGATCCATATGTCCAGACTGCTGCATTCCTTGTTTAGCAGAGCCGAGCAGTCCCCGGACCTGTCACCACGTTAGAGCTCTGCTGGGACACATCACTGAGCACCTCCTCCAGCTGCTTGGGGAAGCAGAGCAGCAGATTTGGGGAGAGAGGACAGAAGGTGCTAAGATGGAGGAAGTGCAGTGGCTACAAGGGGGTCCAGCTGTGACGTTGCAGCACAGAAAGAGGGAGGTCTGTGTGTATATGACTGAGTGTGTATTTGGGGCTCTCTGTGGTACTAGGGCAGGGGGTCCTGGGTCAGATGTCACCTGGTGACTGACAGCAACAGGCTCAAAGTCGTTCACCCAAACTTACTGTCCTCTCAGGTGCACTGCCTGAAGTGTTTAGATAACGGCAGTAAAGTAACACTCCCTACGTGTTTTTACTGTTTCAC
The DNA here is from genome assembly GCF_036321145.2 of Pelmatolapia mariae. NCBI lineage: Eukaryota > Metazoa > Chordata > Actinopteri > Cichliformes > Cichlidae > Pelmatolapia > Pelmatolapia mariae. The sequence goes on along the minus strand of NC_086241.1, from coordinate 50,729,350 downwards.
ACACAAGCGAAAAGGGGGCCCGTCCTTTATGATTTAATTTACATTTGTCAACGATGTCATCATACACTGTTAAGTTTTACAGGGACAGCTTAACAGCTCTGCTGGCCTTCGCTTCACTACAAAAGCAGAAGCTTTGAATCAACTACCCCCTCCTACAGACTATATTTCACAGCATGTCAGAGTCAAGCTGTTGCATTTGGACTGTAACACAGAACCCACTGTATCCCTGCTTCTGTTGGTGGAACTGTGGGATATTTACACTTCACAGACTGTCAGGGAACGTACAAAAATCATCTCGCTCAGACTCCTTGCCAGCCGCATATCTGCAATTGTACATGTGTCCCTGCATCTGCAACCACTTTCAGAGAAATTATGAAAAGCAGGCTGCAAATTCTTCCCATTGCCTGACATTAAATCAGCTCAGGACCCATCGGACCTCGGCTCCCCACCGTCCAAACTGGCTTCCCCGTTTTGCTTTGCTCCCTCGCTGACATATGTTAATCTGTAAACATAGAAAATTGCCTGTCTAATCTGATTTAGTCTTCACATCTTGTTTACTTTTGGTTTAGTTGTGCCGTGAAGGCACGGCTGCCACGCTGTGAATGAGGCATTGTCTGCAGACCCACAGATGTAATCTCCCCCTCTAAACCGCCGCCAAGCCTCCCACCCCCGCCTCCTGCCCCTTTCTACCTTGAGCCATGATAGCCACATGCAGGTATTGTACCTATCAGACGCCTCTTGAATCCACTCACACGCTGAGCGGGGGGAATAAAGAAGGTGCTATAGAGCCTGCTTGTTTTGCCAGAGAATAATCTTCGGGGGAAATGTTACTGGTTTTCAGATTTCTCTCATTAAAAAACTGAAGCGAAGTTACAAATTTTGCCTCTGGCTTTGACTCATGCCACTGGATTGCATCAGACATGGTTCAGTAGTCGGTGATGGTGGATGAAATCACAGAAATTGTCTCGAGAGCTGTTCACGAGCTGTTGACAAGCTCACTGTAAGTTGTCTTTATAAAGCAGAGTATTGATACTGGCACAAACAACAGCACAGTGAACTGTGGTGAGACTGAGGTTTCCCACTCTCCAGTCGGGGTTACGGTCAAGAACATATGCACGCACATGAACACACACACAGACACAGGGTGTTGTGAGTCAGGCCCTTTGGCCAGCTACTGGAGAGCTGGACTCTTACACCAACTTGTGTTCTTTCACCCTGGGAAGCTGATGGATGATGTTTGTTTGGTTTTGCTGTAGGGAATACACACACACAGATACACACACACACACTGCCATGACTGAAACACACAAACTAGCGGTAGGGGACGGGCTGGTTTGCCCTCTCTCATTCCGCTGTCCTGTGTTGATTTTGGGCTGTGTTTAGAGACTTTTGTGAGTTTTAAGTTTTCCATCTCTTCTCTGCGCGACAGCATTCAAAACCCAACTGAGGCTTTCTTCAGGCTCACAGGAAACCAGCCAGTCAGCTTGGTTAATAATGAGCTATGACTGCTGTATAAATGAAAAGAAAAGAAAAAAATGAAGCAGCTCACCTCTTACGCAGTCAGTCAGCAAAACAGCCTCAAAGATGAGTAACACAATCTTCAGGATGTCCATGCTGTCCAAAGACAAATTCATCTTCCCTAAATGTGAAAGACACATGCACAAACACTTAGACTGCTGGAGGATATCAAGACATTCAAAATAGTTTAAATACTATAGCTTGCTTATAAAAGTCCTGACCAAACCTAATATGCACTATATCACTAACAAACCGGACACACTTATCTCTTTAGAGGTTCCCAAACTAAGACACCTGGGATCTTTTTGTGGTTTATAAGAAAGTTTAAGGATTTTAAAATGAAAACCAAGCAGGATTCATTTAATGGCAATATTAACATATAAAGTTAACGTTAAATAACACAGGATGTGTGCAGTTTTTCCACTCCTTCCAACTACAGGTAGACACCTAGGTTTGGGACTCTACATTAGGGTCAATATTGAGGGTCCTTGAGGGTTTAAGAAGTGCTGAATATCTTAATAGCACAGTTATGTATCTAAACGACATATTCAGATACAAAATCAAGGTCTGGGAAAGCAAAGCGTTCATGGAAACTGTTGTTTTTGGCTAGTTTATCCTGATGTGCTTAAAGTAAAATATCCCTCCAGCTGCTCAAATGAAAGTCTGGTAAGAATGCAAATAAAAGTATAAATAGGACTTTACCATACCTTAATATTCAGTGAATTAAGTCAGCCTCGTATCAGCCTCTGGACTGAAATGCTTTTAGCTAAAGTCCGTGTCGAGTCCATGAATCAAAAGTGACAGCGGTCGACTTTCCACCGACCTCTAACAGAGCAGCACATGCCTCTCTCCGGGATAAAATAACGGATTCACGGCTGCAATAAAACCGGACACTTCCATAAATCACAATAACAAAGTTTCCAAAGTGTTAGGGAAAAGAAAACTCAGGGAAGTCCAGTCCGGTCCGTGTAGTCCGCTTCATCCACAGAGTGACTTTTCCAGGAGCGCGCACACAGCCGAGACTCGCTGTCCGTCCCAGCGCTGCAGCTGCGGGCCAATCACAGCCTGCAGAGCCCGGCCACGTTTAACTCTTTATCTCTCAAACCAACCTCTTCATTACAGAGCTGTTATCCCACCGCTGTCAGCTCAGCGCACGGGAAAGAGATAACAGCTGCAAACTGTTAAGAAGGATGCCATGCAAATAATGGGCCTTATATAAGCCAGTCTATTGTTCTAATATAATATCTGATAAGAAATAAACACAATGAAAACACTGAAGTGGAACATTTTGATTTTCAGGCTAATGTGCATCCCTGTATGGAGGTCCCCAAGTGCCAAAATGAATTCAATAAATACATCATTAAATAATAACGTTAATATGTCATTAATTAATCAAACTAGGCAATAAATAAATGGATCCATAATTATTTTAAGTATAAATTATTTCATTTAAAACACTTAATAAAATATTATGTGTGATTAATTAATGACACGTTTAACCCTCTAGAGTTTAAATCACATGGCCAAGTTAAGATTATATAGCAGCAAGATGCACTCTCACAGAGTCTCTGTTTCAACTTGTGTCAAAACTGTGACTTTTTAGCTTTTAAATTGTGTTGATTGGCCAAGTAAGTCCAGAATAAATATTTTACACTGAATTCTGTTATCAAAATTCAAAGCAGGATTTTTTTTGAGGAAACCCCCAGAGCCTATTTGCAGAAAAATGCATCAACTAATCTAAAAAATTTTTTGGTTGCTTAGGAAGAAGGGAAAGTTGTGGGAGTGACGGTGGAGAAAAAGTGAGCGATAACAATAGCGAGTTTTGACATCTGAGAGATTTGTGACATTTAGCATGTTTGCAGTGTATACTTCAAATCAAAAGCAGCCACAAACAGCCAGTTGATCACAGAATATTCATTATAAGTTCATTAATTAGATATTTAATTATTACTTCTTTCCCATTTAAATAAATTAATAACAAGTTAAATTATTTAATGATATATTTATTTAACTCATTTTGGCACTTGAGGCTCTCCATTTTCATGTGTACTAACTCAGAGATGTATTACAGGAAGACATTGGTTTTAGCTGTTTTACATAATCCAACTTAAGTTATATTATAAAAAGATACGTTTAATACCTAAATGAATCAATATATAAATTATATTGTTTGAGTATAATTACACCATGATTTTTTTTACTTAGGAGCTACAGCTTTGAAGTAAGTGTCATCATTAATGCAACTGATACCTGGAAATACTGCCGCAAATGCCCAGATTAAATTACAAGCTTCAAAAGTCAAACTTATAGCTCCATACTGTAGCACCCTGTGCTGTGAGTAACACCCATTCAGTATCCAAATACAATGGTGCTAAGCCATGAACATGTGCTGCCACCTACTGGCTACAGATCTGCTTCTGCCATGCTGAAGAATTTCAACTACAATCAGTGCTTCACTCAGTAAGTACTTGCAACTTAGGTGTTTTACTGCTGTTTTGGCTCTCATTCAGTATTGACAGTCATATTGCTGAGTTATTTGGCTCTCTAAAGGTACCTTTAAAGAGGGATCTCTTAAGGTTTGGTTCTCATTGGATGCATCATCACCCCTGTTTGTATGAATGGGGTGGGGATGTCCAACATTGCATCCCTCTCTGCTAGATGACCCACCAATGGTTGATCAAATCTCAGCAACAACAAACCATAGGCCTGGTGTCTTAATCCAAACCTACCTGGTAGCTTTCATTCCTCTCCATGTATTCCTTCCCAGGAACAATCAGCTACTTGATCACCTGCTATGGTTAGGAAACTTCAGCTGTGTCCAATATCTGCTTTTAGAAATCCTATAATTGGGCTGGATGAAACTCTGACAATGTGGTACTCAAACTCCATAAAGAAATTCAGTTAAGGAGGATCATCAGTAGGCCCACACTGCCCACTCCAGTGCCAGGAATATAAATGGCAAATAGAAGCTAAAATTATTCCAGGCTTTAAATGATCATCTTTACATAATATCAAGACAGACAAATTTCAGCTAGCAACTGTTCCAATCATGGGACGGTTAACATAACATACGCCCTGCAGTTTTTCAGTCTCTATCAGTTCCGTGAATAAAGAGAAGACTACTTTTAAACAGGAAAAAAATCATTTATTTCAATATACATTGCATTTAAAACTATATAACAGTATTTATTCAATATTTTACACAGCTCTCATCATGGAAATGTACTGGAGTTTTAGAAAATAAGACCAAGCTCTGAAATAATATGATATCCCAACCTTTAATTACTGCATGATTCCATGTTTTTTTTTTTAAACATAAAGATAATTATAGCTTCATACATTACTTTTGTTCTTTATAAAAGAAAAACCGCACCTTTCCAAAGTAAGTTCATATGTTTCTTTGATGAAAATAAGATTGATACAGCAGTATTTAGTGATTCTTAATATGTAAAGCCTGAGGAACTGCTTTAAGCCAGAGCAGAATGGATAGGATGTGATATTTCATAACAGGTGCTCAGTGGTCCATTTTGGCCACTTGAGAGCAATCAAATGTACAAACCAATATACTGTAGCTAAGGAAGATACTGTGTATGCTGTCATTGCTGTGGAAGCAGATTTAAGAGCAGAGAGGAAGTCGAGAGTAAATGACGTCAATCTGGGAACAAAAGTAATCTGGTCCTGACCGTCAGTACCACCAGAGGAACGGATGAATATAATTCAGTGTAAACACATATCAGCAAAACATTGCTCTTCAGAAAGGGCCTGTAGATGCATTTCAAACAGCAGAGTGATGTCTCTTAAATGTGGAGGCCCACTGCAATTAGTAGTCACAATATTGCACTATAACATCATGAGAAAGAGAAACCCAGCGAGTATCAACGGGCCTGTATTCCTGTAGGCCGGCACCTGAAAAGGCCTCTGGTTCAAAGCAAATTATACACATTGTGGTGCTAATGAGGGCACTGAGTAATGAGAGGTCAACTCTCCACTAGGGGGCCTTCCAGACCTAACAGTGATGACTAAGAAATCCCTTTTATTCATCTCAGCGTGCAGGAGAGTCCCCGGAGAAAACTCAGTGCGCCGTGGTGCAACAGTAAAAGCAATGGGCACAGCCCATAACCGTGGAGAGGTGAATGGACAGTCTTGTTGGAATTCAGACTCCATCTTACAAAGTGATACAGAATTAGACATTCACTGCCATTAAAAGCATGAAGGAATCTCAATATAAAAGTCATCCATCTTTCACTTTTGCTTGACTGGGACTGGTGGACTGGTGAAGGTTGCTTTTCAGTTCCAGTGCAGAGCAAATGTTTACTGAAGACATTTTAGTGTTTTTATTACCAGAATTACCGTTATTTACATGTTGATCACAACTTACATTCTTTTGATTAATCCAAGACTCGTGACAGTTCGGGCACAAATATAGGAAGCTCGCTAAAGCATCGGAAATATTTCACAAAGTCCTTTCATTTACACCTGAAGCTAAAAAAAGAAAAGGAAAAATAAGAAAGAAGAGGGAAAAAAAGGAGGCCTGTTTCGATTTTGCTACAGAGGACTGCTGCACAATGCCAGTTTAATATCTGTTATTGCCAGCTTTTCCTCTTTCCTGTTTTTTAAAAAACATGTACAGGCATTTGTGCATCATGTGGGTGCAGAGAAACCCGCCGACACACCAGAATCTCTTAGAAATATTAAATCGTAATTCTGTGGCTTTTTGTCTGGAATTTCTGACGTCTCATCTTTGAATGGCCATGCTTAGCTGGTACAATTACGACCATTAGGGGTTACCCGAGCAGTGCTGCTTTTGCTTTGTACACAGCTTTCTGTCTGTTGCATATGTCCTTGTTGTGGCAGACTGTGCATTCACATGGTTTTCTGAGGTCAGATGCCCGCCTTGTCACTGTAGAAGGGCGTGACATGGAACATGTAGCAGTGTGTGCAGACCCTGACAGGCTTCACCTGACCGTATCGAGGCAGCGGAGCAGAATGGGAAGAGCAGCGAGAGCAGAAGATCTGGAACGACACATCAAGCAGTGTATCACTTACCATCCACATGATAACGCATGAATTATCAGTTTGATCGAGTTCACGTTAAACCGAACAGATCGTACCTTTCCGCAGCTTCTACAGTGATGTTTCCTGCGGATAACAGTGAACGGAGCCTTGCAGGCAATGCAGGAGTTGCAGGCTTCATCAGGGACCCAGTCAGGAGGGTCTGCACAGAGCCAAAGAGAAACAGTAAACACAAAGCAGAGCTGTCACCAGCTTAAAGTTTGCTGAGAGAAGGAGAAAGGAACTGGCTGACATTTCAAAAAAAAAAAAAAAATCTGTGTGGGTCTGTTTGTGGATTTGCTGACCTTCGAACTGGCCCTCACGGGCCTTGGCTGCCAATTCCGATGAGGAAATGGTCTCCTGACACAGAGCACAGTCCTCCAGTACTGCGCTGCGCATAACAGGTCCCGCTGGACACCATAAAAGAAGAAATGTGTGTTGTGTGGCTGATTGTTATTTAGTTTAACAGCTCAGTTACAAACGACATAGTGCAGAATTGCTGTTAGAAAAGACCCTGTAGTGTTTTCTAAGCTGTTTTCACACATGAACTTAATTAACTGTTAATATGAAACAGTAACGGGAGGATGAAGTGACTAGATAATTTGACTAACAGCATGCAATTTAAGATTGCACTGCTATGTCCATTACTGTGCAAGCTGTCGTTTTATTACATTTGTCATCAGCTTGTTTTGGGCCAAGCACCTGGTTCTGTTTTGACGTGGTTGTGTATTTTTCTTGTGATTTTTTAGCATATTTTTCCAATATGACACAAACAAAAAAAGCCCCACTAAAACACTGTGTGTACTAGGGAGCTGGCAGTGTAAAAAGACATGCCTGATGTGCACTTGCACCCCTGTCAGGTGCCACCTAGAAAATTTTGGGGCGACAGTGCAGGCCTAACAACTTTATTTAAAGAAAACAGAACTCGAGGTAAACTTAACTCTAGAGCTTTATATAATGAAACCAGGGCATATTCCTTACAAAGACACAGCTACCACCATTTTTCGTCAGTTTCCAACCATGCCATAAAGAGCTTAAATGCTAGTAGCATTTGTTATTATTTATTTACGTTGCATCTAACTGAGACTTTTGATGCAAATATCAGTTGTTGCAAATGTGGCAATGAGGATAAAGAGAACAGCAGTATTTGAACATGCTCTCCAGTGACTACATTTGAGGATTTTTGTTTTTCAGATGGGGGATTAAATCCCATTATAATGGGATTAAACTATTATTATTTATTTATTTTTAAACAAGCAGTTTTTCATGATCAGAAATGTGTTCTGTTTTATGTTAAGCAGCTTTTTTTGCTCACTTGGGGGTGGCGCACCTATCACTGTTAATTTAGAGTTAATTTTTTTCACATGGAGCCTCATTAGGGAAACATCAGGCTCATTAAGTAAGGTGGTAGGTATGGTGTGTTTTTTAAAGAGCTTTTCACTGAAAGCAGCTGCCTTCAGAAAACGATGCTATTTGAGTGAACAATGACCATTCTCAGCACATAATTAATGCAAGCATTCATTTTTACACTGTCCATTGTTTTGATTAAAAGAAAATCATTTTGTGGCCAATGGTTAAATCTTTATAAGTTTAATCTTTTGAGCAATATGACTAAATACTAGTTACTACTTCTGCTTAATTCAAAAGGCTGTTTTGACTTCAGTCTGTAGTGTGTTAAAGAGAGAAAGCAAAATAGTGTAACACTAAAAATATCTCATAATCAAAAAACACCTTTCTGACCTTTCTGCTGCTTATCATTGTCTCCTTCCTCACACTTGGTTGCCATGACTTCAAAAAGAGTCTTGAGGATGCTGCGAAGGTCACTCGCATAGTTGGTCTGCAGCTGATCAGCAACACCTGCATCACACAGAAACACATAATGGAGATCAGGCCAAGCGAGAAAAAGAGGTGAGTAGAGAGCGAATCAAGAATGAGAGCTTTTATACCTGATATACAGACAAAGAGACGGTGGATGAGGTCGCTGCTGCTGTGGAAACGAGATCTGATCTTGTTTCTGGCCGCTGCTTTGGCATCTTGCACGGCCAGCTGGATCTCCTGCTGGTCCGGGTCTTCTGATGTCCCTGAGCTGGGAGTCAGACTGCTGACAGGACTGAAGGGAGCGGTGAGACACAGTGAAGGATCATCAATTAACATCTGTCCCCAAACGTCCATACATCATTTTCACAGTCAGTTTACATCAATAAAAGCAGATTTCCATATTTAAAGTGGACCAATTATCCTTTTCCTGATTTTCCTCTTATATATGCATACAAATTCACTATGTACGAGACATCCTGAGAGCCAAACGGTTCAGTTTGCTCTTAATGCTCTGCTTCTGTTTTCTTTTTCTATTCTTGAAAACTGCACAATGTAGATGAGAGTGGATACTCATAATATAGTCACTTCTGGTACACAGCTCTGGCTGTGACAACAGCAGCCCTACAAAGCCTCAGTTCAAACCTTCTGTTTGCAAGAGGCAGCCAATCAGAACAAAAGTGGAGTTGCCTTAAAGTGAGAGGAGCTAAAAAAGCTTGATTTAGACAGTAAATTAACTAATGGTCCAAAATAAAATAAATGAGGACCATCTTAACCTTGCAAAGCTACTCTGGTGGAGTCCAGGGATAAAATCTTTGAAGCTCCACTTTAATACAAAGTGGAAATAAATGCACAATAACTCTATTTACTCTGCCCAAATTAACAAATGCATCATTTTTTTTAAAATTAGCCATTAAAGGTTTCTTTAGTTACTGTGAATGTGAGCAGGAAGTAAGCACAAACATGAGACAGACACACATTTGGATGAATGATTTGTTACCTGGGTGTATATGCACTGCTTGACAGACTACATGTGGTGACCGACACACTCTCACAGTCACTACCTGACACAGAGCTGAGTGGAGAGTTCTGAAAACTAAAAATAACCAAATACAGAAATTCATGTATATAAATAAAGAGTTAAACAAAACAAACGGATATAAATATTAAGAGAAAAGAAAGTGGAAAATTGTGATGAATTAAGGAAAACAAAACAAACTGGATATGTGTTAATGGAACATGGAGGAGTCCATGTTCGCCACATAAAATATTGTAAAACGAAACTGAAACACACCTGGAGCTTCTCCTGTTGTCCTCTTTGGTGTACCTCTTCATATCCTTATTTTCTGGATTTTCGTTATCCATCTCCTTGTCCCTCTGTCGGCCTCCACTAGCATGTCTTTCTTCAGTCCTCAGCTGGTGATTACATGGGGAGGCTCCATTTCTGACACTAGAGCTACAATCCTGAGCCTGGTGTCCCAGCCCAGGAGCCTCTTCCAGTGGCTCTGCAGAGCGGGTGGAAGGAGGGCTCAAATGGGCCACGTCGTCCTTATTGTTGTGTTCGTGAGGACGAGGAGGGAGCCGACAAGCAGAAGACTGAATGACAGCGCTGGAGGCAGGCGTCGTACAATGTTTGTCCAATCCCAGAGCGAGCCCTAAACCGAGTCCAGTAGTCTCTGTGGTGATGGCATCCTCGTGGCCATCCTCGCAGCTGCCACAGCAGACGCAAGAGTTGAGCAGGCAGTGAGTGGCCACCAGGGGGCCACAGGGCTCAATCTCAGAGGGAGTAGGCCGAGGTAGCAGCAGCTTGTCCACAGCCAGCTCTGTCAAGCTGGGTGAGTGAGGGTTGAAGATGACTGTAGCAGACAGCTTCATGCCTCCCATACGATGGGCAATGACTTCAGCTGTTTCAGACGCTGTCCCCTCTAAACCCATGTCCCATCCATTTGTGTAAGGCAGAGGTTCTGAACCAGGGACATTAGTACAAGGGGGACACTTTGCAGTTGGGCAGTGTGTGTTCAGGTTGCGTGGCTGTGGACAAGGCTGCTCAGATGTTGTCTCAGAAAACCAGCCATTCCTAACCGAGTCTGGCCTTGGTGCGAGCTTGCGCTGCACAGGACGAGCAGACTCTTTGGGAGGAGAGGTGACATAACAGCGAGGCTCTCTGGTGATGTGTTCTCCTGCTGCATCCAGGTCCTCCATGAAGAAGACCCTGTCTTCCTCCTCTGTACAAATGCCCGTCCTTCCTCGGCTCCCCAAGATTCTGCGTGGAGAGACCTCTGTGCTGGAAGCCCCACTGGAGCCTGCAGGCTGTCCTCTGTTGGGATCGTGGGCTGGAGATTGACCCTGGCTGGGAGGCGACAGCAGAGTCGACATCTCGTCTCCCACGCGGTACACCATCATGTTGAGCTGCTCCAGTTCCTCCTCATCATACTGCATGGAGCATGCCAGCTCAGCCTCCTCTGCCTCCTCACAGAGTAAACCTTGCTCCTGTTCCTCCTCTCCCCTCACAGTTTCCACCTCCTCCCAGCCTTTTTCCACTCCTGCCAACTCTTCCTCCTGACTGGGACAGACAAGCACAGCCAGTGGCGCCTCTTCTCCCTCACTCCCCCTTTTGGAGATTTCATTAGCAGGACTGCAGGACGAGTGATTCTCTTGGACTGGAGCTGGTACGTCGTTTGTGGCCAGTGCCTGGCTTGTGGACAACTCCCCTTCTTGAGAAATGCACAAGTTTCTCTCTAGCATCATCAACTCCTCCTCAGTCAGGGTCTGGAGCAGGTCTCTGAAAAAAGCAGAACAGGATAGCTGGAGCATAGTGATAAACTGTGAAAAAATACATTTGTTGCCATGTTAGATATTCATGGCTTTTACCTTATTTTCTTCAGTAAAGTGCGAAAAGGCCTGAAGAGCTCAGACATATCCTCTGATTTTCGGTCTAGGTTGAGAGGTCCCTCTGGATACACAACCAGCCCACTAAAAACATGTTTAAAATTCTGTAAGAGGGTGCAAAGGAATGGAAAACAAAGAGGGTGGTGAAAGGACAGGCAACACTTACCACACAATGGCCAGTCTGGGAATTGTAAACATCAGTGCGGGTTCATAGTCATCAATCATGTCCTGTGTGAGATAGCCCAACTTTAGGGCCCTGAAATTAAAAAAAAAGTAGTCAAATTAACCACATCATCTCTGTGTGGTATTTCACAGAAGATGATTATTTAGCAGAAAAATGTCTGACTATAAATTCACCTCTCCACAGTCTCACAGAAGAGCACAATCACCTCCTGCTGTACATAGTATTCTTTGGGAGACTTCACAGGCACCATGGCTGACACATAGCTGCCAATGGAAGAAAACAGAAAGTGGTATGTAATGACTTTTTGGCACACTTGCAGAAATATCATTAAGTGGACGATAAATCCAGATTAACCCAGTGCATACCATTGATAATAAAGTCTTGTCTCTATTTTTACCTGAGCTCAAACTCAGCAAAAAGGCTGTCAAAATGTCGCAATGCGTCCCTCATGCGGTCTGTGTACAAGTTGAGGTCTCGCAGGGCCTGGTCTCTGGTGATGTTGCGTACCTCCTCCAAGCTGCGAGTAAGATCCTTAGCTAGGGGTCTCATAGCTATGCTCTCTATCTCCCTGTTCATGATAATGGAGCCTGCAGCCAAACACTGGACAGGAACAAGCAGAGACAATATAATTATGCACAGAGAATTAAATTGTTTACGATGGCACACTTGGCACTCAAAAAACTCAGTGTGTGAAAAAAAAATTAAATATCATTTTGTTTTGAGTCAGAGAAAGGTCATTTTTTTCCCAGATTGATGAAGTTGTGAATACACTACCTCGGCTCCAAACCACAGTTGCCCTGCCAAGTTGTCATGACGAATCTCCTCGGGGAACTTGACACAAAAATCTCTGTTGGCCCGGTCGAAGGGGATACATTCATCCATGATCTGACTGATGATGTTCAACACGTTGTCCTGCAGATGAACACGGGAGTGACAGAAAACTAAATTGAACTAGTGGCAGAGAAAAACACGAGTGAGTGAAAGTCTGTTCTTGAAAAGCGTTTTTTTTTTGTTTTGTTTTGTTTAACTAATCTTGGTCAATAATCCGTGCTTAAACATCCCTTTCAAGAAGGCCATTATAGTGCAGTGTCAGAGAACCATTGATTAGGACGTGAATGGGAACAACTTGACAAACACATGAGACCATTATGGCCCTCACAGCTACATTTTCCTTCAATAAAAACATTGAACTAAAGCCCATAATTCCAGCAGTGAAAATGCACTGTCACATACAACAAGAGCTAATCAAGAGCTTATGTGCCGCTGGCATGTACAACAGCCATAACAATGACTTACAATGAGCCTTTCACTCAACCGCAGCTGCACTGTGCACTGTAATCTTGTCGGGCACAGCACTGCGTCTTTCTCTGCTCGCCCCGAGGAGAGAGATTAAAAAGCTTTGAGAGGGAGAGCTTAACCACTGATTCCTTTATGGCTGTGTTCTGCACATGTGTCTGGGGCCGGTCCAAGTGCCACCTCAACGTCTGTGAGCGCCTCCCAGCAGGGGACACTGGTGATAACCTTCACTTATGTTTGTTTCCACGTATTCAGGAGTTGTGACTGCAGCGACACCCGACAATATGACACAAGACTAGCTTCCTTCCTCCTTTTTTTTTTAAAAGCCCATCTCACTTTCCATATTGTCCTCATCTGGCCTCTTCTCTGCCTGTCTCTTATGTTTCTCCATCCATCTCAATCTTTGTCCATTTTGAAAGGCACACGCACGCCTGTTCCAGCAGGCCACACTGTAAGAACAGCAGTGCCAACATAATGTGAGCAGCATGCCAGCAACCCCCGCAGAGGTCCATGAATAAGAGCTGATAGCTGCAGTGGCAGGTTCAAGCACAACATTTTGGCTTGAATGTACTTGCTTTCTATTCTTAGGGCCTCTGGGCTATGGGGTATCATGCTGCTTCAGTCATTCTCAAAAAAACCTTAATGCCTTTGAGAGAAGCCACTCTAAAAAGCCTCCTCTCTAAACGTATAAGTGCTTAGGAATGGCTGTTAAATATTTTCATTGAAAAAAATCAGAGACTAATTAAAAATCAGCCTAATTGAGAATATAATGGAGAAGGAAAAAAAGGGTGGCAGCATGGCAGAGGGAAGGATGGAGAGGAAAGAGAACAGTCGGGGATCAAGTGATGACCTTATTAGGTGCTTCTCCCTGTGCGCTCTGCCAGTGGGGAGGAGGCTAAGGCACAACAGGTCACATGAAAACCTCCCCTACTACCTCTAGGTCTTTCAGCATGACGCAGCATAGCAGCCATCACTCATGCCCAACATCACCCGCTAATCTCCTCTCAGCCTTGACCTCGTGAAAACCTGCAACAATGCACTGCACGAGCACATAAATAACCCACCATGAATTCACACCTTAAGATTCTTGTTCTGTGGCTCAGATTCAACCTGATTTATATTCAGAAGATTAAAATGAGACCAATAAACCAACTCTAATCCCAAAAGGAAATCATCTCAGGTTATAAAATGCCTCTTTCTAAAGAAGCCACTCCGGTAATCATTTACAGAGAGCCCACATGACACAGAGCTCTGTGTTATCAAAGCAAAGTTAACTGTGTCAACTGATGGCTTCCAAGCAAAGTCTACTTATCTCACTTATCAGCAAGACTGTTTCATGCAGTGTTTACTAAGGCAACAGTCATATCACCACACCTGTGTCCGGAAAGGGATAATAGTGGCTGTCTTTATTTTTAGTTGAGAGGCCAAATCAAGTTAGAGTCAGATAATCATGTCAGTTACATTAAAATAAACAAAGGAAATCAGAACCAAACCCAAACTGGGGGTTAATTTACCTAAATTCCAGATTCGCGTATCTACATGCATTGCTTGAAATCAAAGACAGTGAAAGTTTTGCTTGTTATCTGCCAACCTGACAGGATCTGAACTGGTTGACCAGCAGAGTACATCTCTGAGGGTCCTTCCTGCCGTCAAGGCTATCCAGTTCTGTGGCCACCTGGTTCAGCTCTTCATCGGCGTAATAGAACTGAGCCAAGAGCTGAGGGTCTGTCCTCTGCACAGAAACACAAAGCAGTCATTTCAGTAGTTAACAATCAAAGCAAGGCAATGTAAATGGCATAAGCTAATAAGTTTCAATTACTTTATGATGTGTATCTATCCTTTTATCACTGACTGTTATTTCTTACCATCTTTCATCTATAGAGATTAGGGGTATTATTTCTATTCACTTCTGGGTTTAACTATTATGCCTCATCCATCACATAAAGCCTATTCTCACTTTTTGATAAAGGTAGCCTTAGCTACAAAATTAGCATATTAGTATTATACTAGTATATTAGCATTTTCTGCAAATAATATAATATAATTGGCCATCTTTAGGCATATTTGAGTATTCTGGGTATTAAAACACAAGCACTGAATGGAATTATTAAAGACAGAAAGCATTTGAAATCATCCTGAGTGACACTGATCCCCCAGAGAAGTAGTTTCTGAATGTTACTCTGTCAGACAATTAAAAAACCATGAAGTGTTCATTTAATATTTTAGTGAATGTCTTTCATTTAGTAAACACTATTAACTTAGTGGCAAAGCAAGCAGTTCAAAAAGGTTGAGCACCCTAACTGGTTCTGGACAGGCACAAGGCACAAAGTCATCTGACCTAACCTTACATGTCATAAAAAGCACAGTGTTTACAGAAGAAATCACTATACATGAAAGCAAACAACAAAAACTTTACTAGAAACAATACAGACAAGGTAAAGCAGGGACGTGGAAGTCTTCAGACACTTTGGTAAGATGTTTGACTCGTGACCCAGATGTCGATATATAAAATATGTCACGTAACTGTTGTGTTTTTACTTTCACAACAGTCCCTGATATCATCTACCCATGCATTTTCTTAACAGCTTATCTTCTTCAGGGTCACAGGGAGCTGGACTCTATTCCAGCTGTCACTGGGAGAAATGCAGGGTAAACTCTGGACAGGTTGTCAGTCACAGGGCTAACAGCATGATCGCTACCGATGGCTTTTGTGATCATTCTTATCAAGATACATATACTCAAATTGACTTTTGCCCTACATTAGATAGCATTCAGTGCACACTTTACGGTTGTGTCTTAGTGTTAGCCTGGATTGGATTTAGACAGACACTCATGCATTTTACCACAGGCCTTTTTCACAGCAACCCTCTCACATTAAACAGCAGGGAAACACAGGTGTTACTAACGACAGTGGCGAAGGTTCTGCTCGGGTTTAAATATGGAGCTTTAATTAATATGATTAGTAACACCTGTGTTACCTAACCTTTCATAACAAAATTGGTGCTCTTTAAAATGCCCTAACAATAAAACACAAGAAGTCATCCAATAGCGGCCCTTGTGTTGCGTTTATCAGACATTTGTTACTAAAAAACAGAAAAATTGACACTCTGCTCACTTAACAAAACACTATGGTTATACAACTGAAGCTAAACAAGATTTTTGGATGGATTTGTTGGGTCGGTGAATCACTCACACTCAGGGTTTGAAGGGGGAATTTCTAACAGCTGAGCAAAAAAACAAACAAAACAGATTTCTAGCTGAAAGATGATGTCACAATTCAAAATGGATTTCCTAATTATATTACTTTCATTACAGGGTGTAGATCATTATTCATCATTGTATGCTCTCTCTCTTGTTAACTGTATGCATTGAGCCTCGTGTTTGGTTGATTATTACTGATTATTATTTCCCCTTAAACATGGCAACATTTAAGGGAATTAAGTGGAATAAGATTTATTACCAAGAAGTGTAGTTACAATAAAGAACCACCCTGCAAATTCTAACAAAAAGGAAACCAAGTAAAAGTAATGAAAAATGTTTTCTAATTTGCTCTTCAACTCTTTACTGAGGAACTAATAATCAAGTAAGAGAACTGTATGTTGTATTCATTCATTACCACTTGTTTCTATATGTAATATCAGTGGGAATTATAGACTGCACAGTGGATTTCTAGCTATAAGTACATTTTTATTCTCTGTCTTAACAACTTTCTGCATAGGCTGTACAAGTCAGTGGTATACTGTATTAAATCTCTGTAGTTATTAATGTTGTTTTACCACTTAACCTAGGTGTTAACAGGTGGAGTGTTTATGTAAACGTACTTTGTACCCAGTTGTCAATTTAACGCTCCAAGGCATCTTTTCATTTCTTTGAGGTCATACAAGAACTAATCTCACACAAATAAAGGAGCAAAATAAAAAGAGCACAACAGAGGGAGAAGTCATGCCAAAGCAATTACGCACTAACAGGACACAGAGGACGTATAACAAACCAACATACTGCTGATCTTTAGGGACAAAAATAAAATCAGGTAAGTAGGGCGCTGTAAAGGCCAGCGTAACGCAGGTTGCTTTCCCATTTGCTGGGATTGATTTGTGAGAAATACAATAGAAATTCATATTCCTACATGCGCACATTTCACACACATATGAGGAAATAAATGACTAACCCTGCTAAAATCTAAACAAAAGGAGCTAACAAAAGTTTATAAACAATGCTGTGCAAAAGTCTTGAGCCACACCTTATTTCTTTAAGTTTTGTTAGGAAAATAAGAAATCTGAGCAGTGTTTAAACGCGCAAACATATGAAGGGCATTCAGAGTTGTTCTTTCAAGTTTGGCCACATTTTCTGTCCTCTATCAAGATGATCCAAAACTGCTTCAATAATGCTGAACTTGGGGCTCTGGGGAGTGTTTCATCCTGTGTGTGTATTTTTTTTCCTATCCAGGAACAATTTTACTCCATTGGCAGTGCATTTGGGGTCATTGTCATATTGAATAATGAATCTGTTGCTTTCCAGATCGTACTGTATGGTGGATCCAATCTGACAATAACTTTTCTGCACTCATTATTTTAATTCTGACAAGATCCCCAACATGCGTGGCTGAAACCACTCAAACCATGACAGAGCCTCCACCGTGTTAGAGATGGCTACAGACACTCACTGTTGTACCCATCTCCTGATCTCCTCCATACATTTGACCCAGAAATTAAAATTTTGGGTTCATCACTCCATAAGACATGTAACCACTGATTTTCACTCCAGTTATTGGGCCATGTACTCAGTCTTTGCTTAAAGACTTGACTTTCAGATACTGTCAACAACCTTTCATAGTTTTCAGCCCTGTCACTTCTTTGTGCCATGATATGTCATGTTTTCAGATAATACATCTTTGGGAATTACAATGTTGGTGCAAAACCAATTTCACGCCATTTTGAAATACCCTCAGAAAGCGTGGAAAACTAACTAAACTGCTTAAGGCGACTTTAAGACATTACAAGAAATTTTGGCTCCTTGGAAGCAAAATACAAGAAAATGAGGAGTGATGCAAGACTTTTCCACAGTACTGTGGTATAAAAGCTCCCTGGAAGAGCAGGTGTAATTAGAGAGCCTAGCGCTGGTGGATATCTCCTGCCACGTGCTCTTCATTGTGGCGAAAACGCACAACACAGCAAATCACTTCAAGGCTCAGTGCGAAGCACACACACACAGCCACAACACACCAGGCAGAAAAAGATACGTTAAAAAAATGGAAACACAACAACGGTTCATCTATAATTGCAATTCAAACTTAACTGGACAATCTAGATACCAAATTTACATTTCAAGTGTGCACAAACACATACACACACATCCTGCGAAGGGCTTCTGTTAACCAAAAGGTTAATGGTTCTGAAAACGGCGACCACATACCGATGTGCATCATCACAAACCACACAGCCTCGGTGATGGCACAGGAGCTCAAAAGGCCAGCATGACTGTGCAGACTGGAAGCAGAGAGAGCTGCACCAGTAAACATTTGCCTGCCGTGCACTGACTGGAAGTGTTTTTTTATGACGTGAAAAACCAGAGAATACTGGTATTTATCGGAACCTCTCACAGGATCTTTTCCCTTAAGTTTGCAGTGTTTCCTGTTGCACGATGCTCTCCCCATGGAGGCGCGCTTCTCTCTCTCTCTCTCTGAATATGATACATGGTGCTGTTCCCTCACTCTCTTGCTCATTAATAATGAAACAAACAGCAAGAAGAAAACAGAGATATCTCCTACAGCTGGGTCGCATTATTACTGCGAGGTGGAAAAACTACTGTGAACATGCTGCTCTAGAAAGGTTATTAGCTGTAACCAAACACATCCTGGCAATCCTAATTAACACGTAGCGCACAATAAAAGAACATTTTGTACATTTTTTTTGTCAAGGTCAAACTTTTATTAGATGGCAATGCAATCACAAGGAAGATAATGTGTCTTTCCCAGGTAAAGACCTATGTTAAGATGACTGGAGAACAGCAGCACTAAAGTGAAGCAGATCAGCATTTCAATTCCAGCTTAGGGCTCTTTCAGGGCAGATGTTTGTCATTGCCAATACGACACCCACTTTGTATCCAAACACAGCTTTTCAACTTGCTGCGAGTAAAATCAATAATATCCCAGCACATTTTGTTCATGTGTGTGAATTTTTATGCAATGTTTCATATGCCGTGTTATGTTTACTGAATAAGATGGAAGCAGGGAGCAGAGAAGGCCATACAAACACACATAACTGAGTCTGAGCATGTTTCTCTGTCTTAACAAGGTTGCTTTACACCCTACTTACATAGACTATAAATGAATACATGATAAATCCAGAGTAATACTAAAAATAATTCATGAATGAAAATTTTTTCCGTGACTTCAATCTGTTTATGAGGATCAAAACACTCAAATTGTGAGAAAACTGGCAGATTTATACAAGAAAAGTCAGATCACTGAGACTAAAGGCAGACTTCTGGGGGAAAAGCCATAAATCTTTAGTAAAAGTCAGAATTCTAAGATTATCAAGATTTTTTTAGTGGTCCAAAGTGGAGTGAGGATTTTTTACAAGCACTCTTTAAATGACCGTTTGTTCAACCGTTTGTTCAAGTGACAAAACAGTTTAGGAAAGAAGAGAAGATGAGCTTTACAGAGATAAGTTGTGTATCACGGTAGCACAAAGTAATCACTGCTATCTTAACACTGACAGAAAAACCCCAGCTTCGCCTAGTTTTTACCATGTGAGCTTCACATTACCTTACTCCTTGACTATTTTGGGAGGGAGAGAAAATTCATATGGTTCCTGAAAGATGAGATAAGTCCATCAGGTCTGTATGAAACTTGGGTGATAAAGGGTTAAAGGGAATATCATCTGATACTGATGTTTAGCTAATAAATAAATGCTTCTGTTATTTCATTTGGCATCACTGTAATGGGAAAAAAATATATATATATATAACTAAGTGTCTCTGAATGTGTAGGCTAATGGTAAAGGAACACAAACGAAATATTATTCATACAGGAATACACCCAAATGATCGCAAGATGAGGTATTTATCCTCTTTGTCTAAATTCGACCTCTGAACAGAGAGAAAAGCTGTGACATCAGCAGTCGCAAGACAGGCCAGTTTGACTGGACAACTGAACAACAATGAGCGAGCCTATGATACAAATGTCAATGACCAAACAGGAAACAGGAGTGGGGGACAGTGAAAGACCTTTTTCTAGTCCCGACACAACACTTCTCACAGTCTGCCGGCATTCAGTTGGAGACTTTCTGAAGGATATAGGCCAACGCTGAAGAAGGAAGAAAAGAAGTGTTTGAGACAGACACCATCCTATAGCCTCCTCCTGCTGCATTCCTCACACAAGAGGAAACATTCCTGCAGCATTGCATCATGGGGGATAAGTCAAAGGCAAGCAGTGTTCACGGCATGCTGATTTAGGTAAAGGCAGGAATGCGTGAGCTGTTTGGTCTACAGAACCATACAGCACTGAATAATAATTTAATAAGAGTTAGTACAAAGGTATAAAAGGACTGAATTTCATGCAGTGTAGAAGTCTGCATCAGCGCCCTTTTCTGACAGTGTGAAAACCTTTAAGACAGCTGCACCAGCTCAAGTGAATTTAAATTTAGTTGAGTTATAATGTGCTACATGTGAACAGACACAACATTATCTGACTAATGCAGCCATTACAAAGACATACAGACTACAGCAGCCCATTTTCAAAACCTGAAAATCTTCTGCACCAAAACCTTTAATCTCATCTCATCCATTTTAGCCTTTTGACCTTTTAACGTTTTGTTTGTTGAGGTTGATTCTCTATTTAAAGCACTTGATAGAAACTTTATGTTCCTTTCATTAGTAATGAAATATAAGATGAGGTGTGATGGTTAGCACTCTTTCCCCAGATTCAAATTCAGGCAGGGGCCTTTCTGTGTTGAGTAATCATGTTCTCTCTTGGGGTAACTCAGACTTCATCTCACAACCCAATGACATACATGGCTTCATTAACTAGTGATTCTAACTTAGCTGTAGGTGTGATTTACCCCGCCTCCTGCCCCATAGCAACTGGGATAGGTTCCAGGACCCCTGCGACCCTCAATTGGATAAGTGGAAGAAAATAAATGGGTGGCTGTGTTGACACTGCAATTAAAACTATAAGTGATCTCCTGGGTTTTCAAGACTTGTACTCATTGTTCCAACCGACAATGCAACACCTGGTATGCAATGCTCGCAGCTGAAACAAGTCTGTCTGAAGGCGTGCCAAACTAGGCGTGCCTAGACAGGCATTATGCAAATGTGGCACATGGTTATGTAGATAAGTCATGGAATAAAAGCTTGGACTCCAAACAAGGAGTTTCAGGCAGTAGGAGTGGACTTAGGACCTTACAAACATTTTAACTGCACATGCTGTATATTCTGACACCCTCCAGGAGAGGCAAAACCCAAATTATTTTTTACATTAGTGCCCACTAGATAAAAAAAGACTCAAAACTACATTTAAAAATAAAACCAGTGAAGTTTTAAATACTGTTTGCCCTAAAACAGCTGTATCTGCAAGGTCCCTTTTACACTCAGTAGTTAAGTGGTATCAACTGGAGAGCAGAACACATGTTCCTTAGAAACTGATGACATACTCACTGAAATAGCTTTACTGGCCTTTAAAAGTAAACCGATGACTTATTCACTAAAAAAGCTTTCCAGACCTTTGAAAGTAATAAAACACAGATCAGTCCTCTGTCTCAGATTCAGATCCACAGTCTCCAGTGGTAATATATTTTGTTACATGCGTCATGAGTCAATGATGATGTTACAGGTTCTTCTAAAAAAGCAAACAAAAATTTAAAAAAGGCAAGCTATCCATTGGAAAAAAGCGCCTGCTTTCATCTGCCTACATAAAAAAAACTTTGAAAGTTTAGAGAAAATGGTTAAAAGTTTTAGAATAACTGTGAAAGAGCCAAAAAATTTATTTCTTAAATCTTTCTTAAAATTTCCTTAAAATAGTAGAGTCATATCGTGGTATAAAAGTTCTAAACGTCTGGGGATTTGATTCCCGAACTCGTGAGTTGTGTTATCATCATTCACCACCAATGACAGCTCTACCTTGCGTGAGGAAATGATTCAGCAGATTTGGCTCTTGTCCCCTGTGGCATGCCACTCTCCTGTTATAGTCCTGCTGTCACTTGTCCTGGGTGCCCTCTGTCTGGGATGACTCTAAATCTCCATCCACTGCGGTCAGAAACTCATCATTTTAGGTGACCAAGATCCCAAGATTTTATCCAGAGTGACAATTAGAGTAAAAACCCCTCAAACATCATTTCACAATGACTCAGTCGAATTTCTGCTGGGTTTTTTTGTTTTTTTGTTCAACGTTAACATCAATAACATGCGGTGCCGGCGTGACTCTCATTGAAACGTGCTACTGAAAGTTCCCTGCCGCTGTGTGATCAGCATTTTGATCATCTCAGCCAGCTCTTTTCTTGAGCTGCTGATTTCATTCCTATTCAGACTGTGCAGATGATGACGGTTGTCAGGCTAATGCTTCATGAGCATCCATAGCATCGGTGCATGCACACTGAGCCCACTTAAGGGACTTATGAGAAACCTTGCTGTGCCCTCCATACTCTATTCCAGGCTCAATTTGCTGCCTTCTGGCTTCCTTCCAACGATCAGAGGCAAATATTGTAGGGGGAAACCAGTTCACTCTGCTTCTTTCAGTCAGCTGGCAGACTGGCAAAAATAAGAAAAAACAGAAAAAACAGAAAGCAGCCGAGAACAGTTCATCACCTTATTTATTATTCAGGACTCAGCATAAAAGCCATGGCAAGAGCAAGCCAATCTTTTTGGTAGAAAACAAGGAAACTTCTGCAACCATTATTTATATGAGGTTTGGCAGAATAAAAAGTATAATCTTTCTAAGAATGCCGTGTTATGCTGATTTACTTCCAGTTTTGTTGAGTCATTCCCTTCGTGTTCAGCTCGCGTCAGGAGTTTCCTTCCTACCTCAGAGTTATTGATAGTCGGCTTTCATCCATAAATACCACATTTTAAGATATTTAATACATAAATCTTTAACTGTGTTCATGTCTGAGGAGTATTTCTGCACAAACCAGCTGAAAGTTGATCTGGGTCCACAGCACGCTACCAACTTAACTGAGTGCACTGACTCAGTATTATCAAAGTGCTCAACCCATCTGGGCTGATGACATAATCTATGAGCCCGTCTGCTCTCTGAGGGATGGAAATAATCCGGTGTTGTACTACAGCAATGACCCAAGCATGTGCCCGGCACATGGTCCAAGCAGGCAGAGTGAACACACAAGGGCACTGAGGATTTAGGTGGCCCTGGGGCTTTTCCAGTATCCGCCCCCCCACCATGGTCATGTGGTGACACATGGGGACACCCCTCATCCCAAAAACCTCAGAGTTCTTATGCAAGAAATAATCTGATTATACAATTCGGTAATGGTTGCCGGATCAAGGCTAGAGAAGGGAACGCTTTTTTAGATTTGATAAAATCACAACTTTTTTTTTTCCATGTATCGCTCAGTGTCCCAATCAGATGAAGGCATTCGTGGAGATGCTCACACCCTTTTCTTATGCTGCGATGACCAAACTTTAAGAATTTTCCTGATTTAGATGAATCAACACACAAGTCCGGTAACGCACTTCCTCCCCGTAGTTTTGTCACACACTTCTAAGTCAATCGAGCTAATTCTGTCCACATACTGACTGTTGTGATCACTGAATGAGAATGAGTATTGTCCAGGATGTCACACAATGACAGCCCGGGATATCTACAGTGCTTGTGTGGGCAAACACACACCTCTGTTTGGCGTCGGTGGAGATTAAAGCTGCGGTTATGCCTGACGCATCAGTTATTGCGCACAGCAATTATGACATCAACGCAGCATTGTAACCTTTTATACTTGAGCTTGACTTACTGCTGTCTACCTCTAAATGACAGACGTCACTGCTGAGAAAAGTATATGCTACACGGCTGTAATAGTAACAGAAGAGGTGATATAAAGGAATTATGTCATTCAAGCACAGCGACAATTATCGGTTTATCTACAGTTTTCTGTAGACAGTCGCACATTTTCCTTTTGGTTGACCAATCCCAGCACAGCTTCTGTGACAATTGGGAATCCAATTGATAGTCTGTAAATGTGCTTTTAAAGGAAGACCAGTACATAGACTCATGCCTCCACGTCAACCAGTTTGCATGCATGCCACGTGATGCAGGTTACAAAATTAAGAAACACACAACCACCTGACACTGGGTCATCAGCAATAATGACTACTTTTTATGCCACCATGAGCAAAGGTAACAACTGCAAGCGTAAACTAAGCTTACATTTATGCCAGTCATCATGCTTGTGCACATGGCATTATACCTAAAAGCCCACTCCTGATACCTCAACGTCACTGCAAAACAGCTAGATGCATACCCAGCATTAAATTTTAGATTAACATGATACAAAAGTAAGTGGAAAACTGCTAAAAAAAAACAAAAAAACCTTTTACTGAACACAGACTGTTTTGTTAGTCATGAACTGCATTAACTTCAAGCCTCCCTTTAGCACCAGACGTAAATTAGGCCTTGAAACATTGCAAAGTTTTCTTCAGTTTTCTAGTGTTGATAAAGAACGGCATTACTTCTGACTGCAACCAAGTTACTGGCCATTCTCCCTCATTTCTCTCCCATCCTCTGCAGGTCATAGGCAAAGCCCAAGGTGTGGGGGTGGGTACTTTATTTGCAGGTGCTTTGCTCATAGCCGTCAAAAATCCTACAGAGCCAACATTTTTAAAATGAAAAGAAATAAATTGAAAAGTCATGTTAAAAAGTTATTTTTAAAATGATCTTACGGCATTTTTGTAGCAATGAAAATAAATAAAACACTGGAACCCGATGCTTCCATAGGTTAGGGTTAAGGTTAGTTAGAAACCCCTCTGTCTGTGCAAAGGAAGTGTCGGGACAACCTGTGTATTATCAGGAAAATACTGCACTGCGGGATTTAGTACTAGATACTTCTATATGGATGGCAACAAATAAACACAAGTAACTGGTTTGTCAGTGGTTCACCCTGCAGCAAGATAATGACCCAAAACATTAGAGGAAGAGGACAAGGCAGGCTTCAGATGATGGAAAACCAGCAGTCTCCAGACTGAATCCCCATTTAGGTGAACTCGATAACAGGGCGAAGCAAAGCAAACTAAAAGAACAATAGGTTTGGTGCTGAAACATCCAATGTTATTTCTAGTGGTGTGAGTTTAAAATTTAGGATAACATAAGATATATTTTATTTATCCCATCATTGTTACATTCATGCATTACAGCTGCCAAACTACTAATCTGTATATTTCCAATCCTTCAAAAACAGTTTTACCTATTACAGAGCATTACTGTGTCTAGAAGAAATTATAGATTTTCATATTGTTTCCCTTATTGTCACTATTATATTTATGTGCTCTCTCTTTTCATTTTAACTTAACAATACCAGTTTGTGCGATCTTTTCAAAAAAATAGCTCTTGCTATTGAGGCCTTGAGTACATAAAAGCTACAGAAAAAATGACACAAACTGATAATCTGATAATTACTTAAACAGTTAAGCAAAGAGTGTGTAAAGCGTGAATGTTCTTAGTTATAAAATTCAGTAAGAAAAACCCCTACAGTGTTGATAAAAAGCTGCATTATTCTCAACTAAAGCCAAATCCAAAATCTAACCTAGAAATACAGGCCTATTATTCTCCTTTCCTTCTGCCACTCACATCTTCTGCTGCTGGGAAGACAAAAGCCAAATCATGAGGGGTGGCACTTCATTTACAGGTAATTCCAAGAACAGTCAAACTTATAAATACAGACAAAGGTGATCGTGATGTTTTTCATCAATGATAATGAAGAGAGCAATTTAAAAGGTACCAATCCCAATAAAACAGGGTGCAGAAAAGTGTACATCCCCCTCAGTCAGGACTGAGACTTGCTGATTCTCTGTGGTACTTCAAAATCTCACTGTTTTCCACGGCTACTTTCCTTCAATCATCGTGCCCTCACACCTCTTACAGTGGGTTCTGCTTACAGTCCTGCAATGAATTTAAAAAGGCTTTCAATTGCCTGGCCTGCCTGAATCTGCACTAGGGTCAGCTCTCTAAATCCCAGCAGCTGACACCAAATCAATTACCACGTGGCTGTTGGGTAAGCAGAATGGGATGTCCACAAGGAACTCCAGAAACTGGGCTAAATATGAAACCACAGTGACCACGGCTCACCAGTTTGCTGGCACACCGAGTCTGCGGCAAATATGCAGAACTGGCTGTGCAAAGACTAACCCCAGACACAAGCACAGCGAGAGCATGGAGCAATTATTACAGAATAAATACGCAGCTATGGTTCCCTCTGATAAGAATATATATGAAGTGTAATAAAATTTTAAATCTTTGAGGCATATTGACAAGAAAATGAAATCAAATGAATTAAAGCTACAAACAAGGATTATGTAAATACTTTACATGTAATTACATATTTGTTACAAAAGACAGAATAAAGATTAAAATTGAAAACTAAAAAAAGAAGCAAAGTTTTAAAAATGCACACTCTTGACCAGCATAAACTCAAAGATATATACTACTATCAATATTTCCATTGTACATAAACATTGCAATGAAAATCATCATATCACAGACCACAAGCTGACATCTTCAAATGACATAAACCCAATGTTTTATTTAAAACCGAAGCAACAATTCAGAATGAATATTTATCTAATCATCTGAAAATTTATCAGATTTTTTTTTGTCTATTAATCGTTTCAACTCTTCTTCCTAGAAGCCATTTAATAATTCAATAAATGTATTAGTAACAACTATGTTAATGGGAATGAAAACTTATGTTAGGTTTTGGTCTTTTAAAAAGCCAGAATGTAAAGCATCACAAGTCTGATGACTGTGCCTTTTCCCACTTTCCAAACAGATGCGTCTGTTAGTTAGTGTGTCATCGCCACCTCTTCATACATGAACATTTCTTTTCAAATCAAATTCAAATGATGCATTTCAAGAAGGGCCCACACGGCCGGCAACAAAGAGAGAACAAAGGGAAAGCAAAAATCTGTTTCTTTGTCGAAACCGTCAGCTGTCAGCGCGCCTGGCTGTCTTTCTGATGGTGTAAATAAACTTTTTCAGAGTATCTCATATGATGGTTTGACACTGATTTATGAGAATGATAAATACTTGCCTGCCTTGACGTGTTTCATTTACATGTTAATAATTTTACAGCATTGTTCTTTGTATAAAAAATGCATAGTTTCGAGAGATTTGATCTCATGCAAGCTTTGTTTACTGTTATATAAAATTCCCTCTGAGTTTTTATGTAGGAATGTTGACTGAAATAAACATTGGAGCAGCTTTCCTCAGCCCAACAACAAATACCTGCTGAAAATTAATTTTTATCGGTTAGCTTCTTTAATCTTCCTCCCATTAGTTTGGGCCATAGTTCAGATCTAATGTGTGCATGATGGAATAAATGCAAAACGACATTGCTGACTCTGTCTCTATATGTGTGTGTACTTATCTTTAATTTGTGGTTTTAGTCAAACTGTTACGTTTTTTAAAGTGTTGTACAAATGAAATTATTATTGTTAGTATTATGATTATTACTGTTGTTGTTAAATAACACTAGTAGTTATTAGAAATATGATGTAATTAATCAAATCTGCCAAGAGGAAACCTCATTGGCTGATGTTTGATGTGTTACGAGCTAAAAGCCAATCTGTTTCCATGCTAAAGATTAAGCAGCAGCACACTATAAACAAAAGTTATCACCTGCTTCGTTGAGATAAAGAAGAGTGCAGTATGAGCTATCTACACATTAAATTGTCCTGTGGGGAGAGGGGCAAAATTAGTAGCGTGCTGCAGAATGGGGTGCGTGCACTGGGCTCGGTGCGACCTGTGAGCCCCGTCACACTGACAGATGAGGTGGTGTGAAGCTGAAGGTCAGCTCCTGAATGCCTGATGGAATAACAGCACAGAGAGGAACACAGGCTACAGAGGAAATGCCCAGGTTTAGCCGCCTGTCTTTTGTAATCAGTCACTGTGCAACTTGATGAGCGAGAGGTGAGGAAACACTAGCCAACATTGGTCTTGGCTTTGTTTTCTGCAATGTGCAATGTAGCACACTCTTATTAATCCTTCTCCAAGCTTATCGTTTTGATCTACAACTCTTCTCCACACTAAATATAACTTGAGTTACAAAACACACCAGATAGGAGAGCTCTTTATAGATATTTGGGTTGCCTAACTAGCTGCATAAAAACCAGCTCAACCAGTTTTAGGATCTACAAAGTATGTAAAAAGCCTAACCTGTCAATAGTGCAGTATTATGTCCTTCCAACCCATGCGTACTTCTTAGCAGGACATCCATCTTTACACATTCATCTTGTCCAGGAACTAATGCTTTGAGTTTGACTGAGAAGGGATTGTGTGGCAGGGGCAAAAAAAAGTCCTGCTCTGTGTGACTTATCTTAGAGGTACAGAGCAGCTATGGAAATATCAATAGCTCTGCTTCAGTCAAAGGAACAAGCTGATTCAACACTTTTCTATCTCCAGGAGAACATAGTTCAGTGATAAACCACTTACTGTTGATGGAAATGACAATGCAATGTGGTGTTTGACAATAAATGCCAAAATATGGGGGATGGAAACAGATTTTAATTAGTACAGAAATATTCTCTCTTAGAACAAATTAAACAACTATTGGCTAGCTAAGTGCCTCTTCAGCACCAGGTGCCAAAGTCATCTGAACTCTCTTTTTTTATTACTGTTGCCTTTTCATGCTGATTGGCACAACTGTAGAAGCTTTTAGCGCCTCTCCCCACTCCTTTGAGGCAGAACTGGTCATTTAAATCCCACAGACTCATGCGTAATTCTTTTCAATCCTACCATAGCTGTGATTTGGCAGAAAAGGCATTGATGCAATAGCTCAGCACTTTAGAGGCAGTAGTCGTTTACGAATGTAACAATACTCTGGTGAACCCCAACACTTTGGCCTGACCCCAGCAACGGATCACCGAAATGCTGCGACAGCAAATACAGTTTGACTCAGGAATAGGGAATGACGCAGGTGTGTGTATGTGGTCCAGAACAGGTGGACAAAGTGTAATCAGAGGCCTTTTATCTAAGCCTTGTGTGACATTACTGTTGCAAAAGCTCTTATTATAATTACCCAATGATGATGTGATTCAGCAGTTTTCTATTATCAAGAAGGCTGACTTATACTCTACTTATGCTCCCAATTAGAAATACGTGTTGCCAAACCTTTTAAAGGTTTCGAATGCAAAACGTATTTTTCATGTATTAAACACTTTTTTTTTTATTTCCAATGTATGAATGAACTGTAGAAACTCCCTTCCTCCAAGGCTAAAAAAATCCCTTTACATTGAACATGAATTGATTAAGTTTTATTTATTTTCAGCGATGCCCAGGAAACCCTGTCCCCAGCCACCTCCTTGGTTCTTCTGGGGGGACACTGAAGTGCTTCTCAGTCATAGGTTAGCTAGGAAAATAGTTTGACCCTTAAATCGACAGCTCAGCTCACTCTTTACCATAAGAGGCTGGCACCACTCCATCTGTTAATCTCCTGATCTGCTCTCATCTCGCTCATTAACAATATGCCAAGATACTAAAATTCCTCTACTTGGAGGAGTTGGGAAACTTGCTCCCAACTCAGAGTGGGCACTTCAACATTTGAGTGAATGCCACACCCTAGCCAACATCAGATCTAAAGAGCAACACTGCTAACAATACTGACTTAAAAATTAAGCATCGCTAACCACTAAAATCAACAACAACAACAAAAAATACACAAACACGCATAAAAAATTGAATTAAACTGAAATGCTGAGCTGAACTATGTTGCTCTGCTCACGCTGTTGCTAGCCAATCAAATCATAATGTAGGGCAAGTCCACAACAGTCCCAGTTTCTCATACGGCCTCTTGGGAAAATTAATTGCCCACCCATGGTCTATGGGCAGCTAGTTTGGCTCAAGCTCGGTTGGCTTGCCTTGTGAGTGATCACAACTGCTTAGCTATGCAGCATATCTTGTAATCACCACTGTTTCGTCCGATGATTTCTTGAGTGTGGAGTTCAAACACACAGTGACCTATCAGCTGACTTACCTCTTATCACAGGTATCGTAATAACAAGGGTTTTTCTGAACATTATCATCGAGGAACTTTCAGTAAAGCAGGAGCATGCCAAGAAATAACAGTCATTTCCACCAGTCAACAGCTTGTTTAAGAGGCTTAATAATCTTTAAAGACTTACAATGTACAGCAGCTATGACACAGGTTTAACCTTTTAAGTGCAAGCCTTAAGTCAATATACTGACACAAACACACTGCTATGTTACGAATGAAAGGGTGGAGCAATTTTCTGGACATTGAAAAGTTAAGTTTAAAGTTAACAAGAATTTTCAACCCAGAGTAAAGTTCACGTTCACTCATCCTAAAAGGTGCTGCAGTTGGCATATACTGAACTGTTCATTTAACAAGGCAACCAAGCCTTTAATACTTCCTCTGCTGTGTCAGGCATGTTTCCACACTTTGAGCTTGATTTAAGGAATCACAGCACATCCATTACTAGCGCACCCAAAAAGTGACGATTTTGCTGACAAATGTGTTTCCCGGGCAGGATTTGATTGTTTTGCCTTTTTTCAGACTGTATTCACAAATGGTATACAGAGCTGAGACAATCAATATTTTAAATAAACTGCATGAGAAAAATAGCCGGTAGGTATTTTGGTGGTCTTTAAGTCTTAGATGCTACAAAACAATGTTTTCCTAAAGTCAACCTTATCAATTGTAACAAAGTGTCTTCGTCCTGCCTGATATAATTAAAATATATTTGGACTTTGAACTGATACTACAACAAAACCATATTAATATGTCACCTTCTACTTTTAAAAAGGTTTGGATCTTGGAAAACGTCAACCAGAATAACAAATTCAGGTAAACTGTGCCATGTTTTATTTGTTCTTTGTTTGGAATAAACACATACTTTTATTTTAATCATGTTTTTTTGCACTTTTTTTATTTTTAAAACAGGTGCTATTTTCTAGCATGTGCATGCACCAAATGATAGACCCGTATTAAAAAATATCCATCAGAATCAATAATGAAAACAAATAGTTTTTAAGGAAATTAAAAACATGAGCTTTTGTTATAAAATATATTCTACTTTTAAAATATTTCCTCTTATGTGGTAACGACATGATAATGACACTACTATTACAAGCAAAACAATTATTTGTTCAGCTCTGATGTGGTCTTGTGATTGTTATTAATCACTGATTTATTAAGGTATTTCAAACCTTTAAAATAACAAGACAGAATCGCATGAACACTAATGTCAGCTGAAGACAGATGTAAGTAAATGAATATTAATCAGCCCAAATTGGCAGACTGTAGCATTGTTAGTCCTGACTGCAGCTTCAAAACAAAAGCATCAACAACAACAAAGGGGATAGCTGCTGATTAATACAGTGTAACATCAGGAACACGGGCTAACGTTAGCAGATGTGCTGACAGTCTATGAAATGATCAGGCTAGCGAGCTCTATGCATAAAAAATGACTGACTGCAGGGGCTGACACAACAACTTACCTTGGGCTTATACAGCCACTTTCGAAAGCGGTTCATCGTTACCTCGCCACCTTCCTTTGTCACCAACCCCTCCTCTCTTCTCCTGTACCTGTGTGTCTGACACTATCGGCGGCTGGATGGCGGCTAAGCTAGCTAGCTCTGCTTGGGTCCAAATAGGAG
This sequence comes from Pelmatolapia mariae, assembly GCF_036321145.2. Classification (NCBI taxonomy): domain Eukaryota; kingdom Metazoa; phylum Chordata; class Actinopteri; order Cichliformes; family Cichlidae; genus Pelmatolapia; species Pelmatolapia mariae. The sequence continues at coordinate 50,697,767 of NC_086241.1, read as the reverse complement.
GAAAAAAGACAATGTACGGCAAGTTGTCCTGAACGTTACACCGAGGCTCTGAAGGCGCACAAAGGAGGTATTGGGAAATAACCACTTATTTCCAGTTTCCCTGAAGCCCGAGGTTAGCAACCTGTCCCTCCACCTGCCCAGTCATTTTCCAAGTCCCCGACGACACAGACAACTGGAGCACCGAAGGCTCCGCTGTTCTCTGCCCCTCTAACGTTACTCGATGACAGTCACGTTGACAACATTCACCTCCCACTTTCCCAGGAAGTGGTGCGTTCAAGTGCTCCTCCAAAAAATAGCTTTCTTTCTCCAAAAGAGCTCTATATAAACTCATAGCACAATTCTACAATCCTGCTTCTTAGAGCCTTACTGAGTTCCTTGGAATACCCCATTGTTCTGAATATCGGTCATTAACGATGCATACTGTACAATCATTCCACCCTGGAAAAAGAAACCAGTTCAAAGAAATCATTACAAGCCACAACATTACCATTTTAAGCTTATGATGAGTGAATGTAAACTTCTAACCATGATTATAATTTCTACAGACGTTTTAAGAGTCTCTTAGTTCTTCACACACTGCAGCTGCCTTTAGTTTTTGGTTGGATAAATACAGCATAATATGTCATCATTTGTAATTCATCCCAGGTTGAATTAACCTCATTTTATGACTAGGTAAGGGCCATACTATTTTTATTGTTCTAAGTAAACCCTTCAAATTTAAAGATGGTGTACTTTCTTTTTCCTCATGTAATAAAACATAAGCAACAGATAAGAAAAGTTTACTAATGACAGTTGTTTTCTGTTACCTAAGTAACAAATTTGAATTTACTACATTACAATAATTTAATAATCTAAAGGAAGTGTGTCAAACTGACCCGCCATATATTCCAGTTGTGTTACTTATTCACATTTTCCAAGAAAATCCTCTGCTGCCCCTGGTGGAAAATTTAAAAAGTTAAAAGTCATTTGATGTCAAATGACATCAAAAAGATGTAAAACATTTTTTTTTGCTTACAAAAATCCATCATCATCATCTGCAATCTATAAATTGTAACAGTATATTCAATAAATCTCAAAAAACTGATTTATGTAACATTTTATTTAACATTTTTATCTTCTTAAAATGCTATGCAATAGCTTCGCTGGCCCAGCCCACTTGAGATGAAATTGGGTTTGACCCCCTTTATCTAGAATGTATTAATAGTGTATGCATAGATTTAAGTATGAGTAGTGGAGGTTTTAAGTTTTTATAACTCGATTGTGTGAGAAAAACAATACAGTAGCCCAATGTTGTTTAATTTTAACTTTAAAATCAAATGTCAGGCAAATACAGGGAAATTTAATCAAATAAATGTATGATTTAGGATGTGTACAGATGCCATTCTTTGCAGTAAAGACCATCCAAATGAGGAGCAAATTAAGCACATTTTTTAGATTTGTAAAAGAGATTAGAGAGAAAATATCAGTGGGGAAAACAATGTTCACTCAAAATACACTTCCAGGTTATTCCTTAGCTTTTGCCTGTATTACATGATTGCCATCAGCAGTGTGTGTTTGTCCAGAAGCTATTTTGGAGTCATTTCAACTTTCTGTTTTCTAATACATCACATATAGATTTATCATAAGCTTAGCTTGGTATTTCCTAGTTTAAATTTAACAAATGACTTTGTTTTCACTCCAGTTAAGAAATATGATTATGATGATCAGGTTAAACCAGGAAATCAGATGCTCGATTCTGAGAATAAAAACCCAGTTTGCATGTGATTTACCCAGTAATTAGCTTTTGTCCCTCATATATCAACAATGTAAAACCCCTCGTAAGCTAGGAAACAAATTTTTTTGTAAAACCATCATTTTTTAAAGCACAAGGCAACAACTTTCATTCGGTTTTTAGAACGGGTTTCTATCTTGACCAGATGTTTTAACGTGTCAGTTTGATCGCCTTCTGTCTATTGTGGAATTTCCAAAAGCACATGAAGGCAGCAGAAGACCAGCACAGCCCCGGCAAGACGTCACAACACGCTACGTCATTATTATTGTTATGGACGCCAACAAAGGATGAGGATGGCACTCTCTTAATCTGTACGGATTAAAACTGTGAAATATCTAATATGTTAAACTTAACAATAATAAAACGCCTCTTTTGAATCTAATTTTTTTTTTCTGAAGCATTCCTCGTTTAACATTTCGAGCTGGGACGTATTTCTGTTTACGCCTGTTTTTTGTTGCTAAGCAACGACGCAACACAGCGATGGCTGGAGACTGTCTGTGAGTCGAAGACAGCATTTTTTGTGAATTGATGTCTTTCATTAGCAGCCCGGTTGGCTTGTCTATCCCAGGGAGAACTGTTTGTTCTCTCATCTCTCAATGCGTGAGCTTTGCTTATATAAACAGTTTATTTGTGGGCTTTTCTAGTGGATTTAAAATGGCATCAAACTATGCATCACTTGTGAAGGAAGCCGTTCAGCTCCTCGACAAGTTTAGAGCTAGCAGACAGTGTTTGGATGACTTCACAGAAGATGCTATGAAGGATCTGCAGGTATGTCAGACTCAGATCAATGTGAGTGGATTCATAGGCCTGCTTCTGATTAGCCTGTATTTCTTGTTTTGTCACAGAACATGGACATGCTGCAGAGGAAGTTCATTCTTGATGTTGTTTCCGGATGTGTTGAGCAAAAGAAGTTGCTGGATGTAGTCATCAATGCCTTCTATGGCCAGCACGTAAAATCAGTGTCCAGAGGTGAACGCAGCCAGTTTGTTGGTGAGTAACTTCATTGCTACTCCTGATTTCAGCCTGAATAAAAGAACTGACATGTTTTAATGGTCGTCTTGCTCCCCAGTTATCTGTTACCTGGCCACATTTCTTCTTGATGACCTCGGGCTTCAGTGTTTTAGCAACATTGTTAAATCTCTGGACATCAAGAAAATGCACATGGTAAGAAACACAAATTCTGAGAGCAAATAAGGGAAATTAATCAGCAGCTTTCTTATGTTGCACTTTTTAAAATTAGTTTTTAGGTTTCTTCTTCTCAAACCTCACCACGTGGATACAGGATGAGTGGAACAACATCTATGATGCTGCCTTTGTGGAGAAACAGTGGATTGGGCCTCTACTCAGGTGAGAAAAGCATGATGAACAAAAATACTTCTTAGGTAATAATACTATAATAACTCAAAAAAATGAAGGGAAAACTTAACTCTACGCATTGTGTAATTCACTGACAACAAAAAGACATGACAGCAGTCAGTAGAAACAACATTTTTAATCCTTTGAGGGCTGTATTCAGTGATTGATTTGACGCTGAAGTCACATGAAGTTCGGAACAGCGTCTGTAGACTCTTTCATGCCTGTCACATAGGCTCGGTGTGTATGCGCGTGGCTCTTGTGGTTCTCCATAAGTGTGAACATGCAAGAGAATAAGGCACCAAGGGGTGCTCATGCCATTGCTCATTGAGTCTGTTTCTCACAGGCTGGTCAGAAATGTGCACAAGTATTCCAGTGGAGGTCGTTTTGTGAGCAGAGCATTTCAAATTCAGACAACCCAAATGTTTGCGTGTGTGTCCTTTAGGTGGCGCCCTGAGATAGATATTCTCATGGACCAGCTTGCAGTCAAGATCTCTCAAGGGAATCTGCTCAAGAAAGCTGCAACCAAAACCACTGAGCCCCAGGAGTTCGCCCTCACCGAACCTAAACCACGGCCTCTACCCATGCCCGAGCTCATCCCACAGCAGAAGAAATGCAAACCAGTCAGTATCAGTTACATAAAGTCCTTTACTTTGAGAACTTTTCATGTCCTCAATCCTTAAAGAGAGTGTAAGCTGTAAACTGTGTAGAGGCTGGTGTGTCACTCTTAAGGTGTTTGTCTTGCAGGTACCAAGCAGCACCTACAAGGCTCCAAAGGAGAAGCAGATAATCGAGGAGAATAAACAGAAGAACCATCAAAAGGCTCAGGTACAATGAATCTAATACAAAAGAAGATATGTTTAACAGTTAAACGGCAGCTGGCACATTTAAGTTCAATAATAGTAGATATTATCCAAATTTTTTATATTTTTAAATTCAATTACATATACTGCCATTAAAATGTTTGCTTATCTGTTTTCCACCAAAGGAGCTTCTGTATGAAGCGAATATCAAACAGTTCAGATGTGGAAATCCACAGAAGTCTGAGCACACAAAGGTGTGTGTGTGTGTGTGTGTGTGTGTGTGTGTGTGTGTGTGTGTGTGTGTGTGTGTGTGTGTGTGAGGGTGGGCTTGTATTCTGTTGGCTTCAACACCATCTCATACTTGTTCCACAGAGAGTGATGTCCAAGATTGAGGAAGACTTGGATTCAAGGCTCAAGCCTAATTCCTTTCATTCCCGTGGAGCTCCTTCCAGTAATAAGGTAAGACCTAAGTACTCTGCCTGTTTCTAGATAGCCTAATGTTGGTGTAATATCTGCTGTCATGTGTGTATTTTTTACAGGCTGTCAGCTATCCGATCAAACTCAACAATGCAGCTATTCTAAGGAAGGAGGCACTGTATAAGCGTTGGGTGGAGGAGGAGGTCCAAAGGTAAAGCACAGCTTTTACCTGCTACTTTGACCTTTTTCCAAGGTGTCTGCATGGTGCTCCACGAGGATCAAATCAAATACATGAAAAGTTGCATCCTTTGTGCGTCTGTTTTTAATACAGAATTGAGCGGCTGGTGCAAGGGGAGCGCGATCCTTCATCTTTCCTGCAGTGGCAAAAGGAGATGCGTGAGAAGGACCTTCAGGAGCAGTTGCCCAAGATTGAGCGCCGACACCTGGAGACATGCATCAGTGAACAGGAGGCAGCTCTGGCCCGCAAACGTATAATGGAGCGCAATCAGAAGGCTGCGCAGCTGAAGAAAGAAGAGGTAGGTAAAAACCAAGTGGCAACTAATAAATAAAAGGAATTCACAGAGGATTAAACTTGTTGTCGTCTTCTTTATGGCTTGTTTGCTTTTTCTAGACCGCTCATCTGATGCAAAGATATGCTGAGAAAAGATTGCAAGAGGAAAAGGAAATAAGGGATCTGGTGCAACAAGTGGCAGATGGCCACAAGAATTCAAAGGCAGCTAAAGAGAAGTTACAGAAGCTGAAGCAAAGCATAGGTGCGCCTCCTCAAGCAGCTTGTCAAATGGGGCATTTCACATGTTTCTTTTTGCTGTTCACATCAATGTCATGACAAATTTCACAGTGAAAGAAGTCTCCGAACAGAACCAGGAGCTGCTTCGTCAAGCACTGGAGGAAGCAGAGGCAGAGATGAGCCGCAAATTTGAAGTCATCCGAGAAATTCACTGCATTGAGTCGCTTCCTCGCATGAAATTCAAGAAATTTGATGACACAGACGTAAGTGAAGGAAAGCTACAGTACTATGCAAAAAATAAAAATAAAAATTGAGGCATCCCTCATTTTTTATATATTGCTACGAAAAACACAAGCTTAAGAAATGGGAACAAAGTGCTTTAAGATTCTGGTTCTTCCCTTTAGCTAGGTGCAGTTTTATGCTTGCATTAATCATAGGTCAGTGTTATGTGTATTAACAAACCTATGAAAATAATCATGTACAAAGATTTTAACGAAAATGAGTGAAAAAACAAACCAGAGAAAAACTTTGAAAGACCTTTGAAAGCTTGAAGAACCATATCTCAAGACCACTTTCAAAAGAACATCTTGCTCCTTGGAAGCAAAATATAAAGAAATGAGGTGTGGATCAAGACTTTTGCACAGTGCTGTATCTTACACTGAGATGCTGTTATCGATCTCTGTGTCACAGTTATCTAATCCAATGTCAGACTGTAGGCCATGAGCTGCTGGGAGAAATGTCGCTGTATGAGACGAAGGAGCGGCTGGCCCATCTGAAGAACAAGCAGCAAGCAGAGCAGGAGGAGAAACGGAAGCTCATCCTGGAGGAGAAGCACAAACAGAAGCAGCAGCTGATGGAGAAGCTGGATGCCATCAACTTCCACAGCAGCGTCCTGGCACAAGCTACGGCCATCAGGTCAGGAAAGTGGCAAACAAAAATACTCAAACGCAGAAATGTGCACATGTGCATGTATTGATGCTAGTTTTGGCGTGTGGCAGGAAAGAGGAGAGGAAAGCCGAGAAGGAATTCATTCAGCAGGTGGTGGCTCAGGATGAGACGGTTTTAGCTCTGAAGAAGATGCTTAAAGAGAAAAAGCAAGAACGTCAAAAGCTCAAGCAAACTGAAAGCAAGGTCAAAGCCCCTGAACAGACAGGAGGACACACAGGGACACGCAGCCAGGTGAGTGTAAAGTCCACAACAAAGAAGAAATGATAGGAATCGGTAAAACGTATCCATAACTCCTTTACCTGTTTCCTCTTTTGCCAGGCGAGTGTGAAAAGCTGGGAGGAGCTGGAGCAGAGCTTAACGCGCCTTGTAGAGAATTTTTCTTGACTCAAGCTATAAATGTGTTTATCATGCACTGCAATCTTACGACTGTTTAATTTAATAAAACACATGTGTGGATAACATGTGCAGTCATTTGAAGTTGTACTTATGTACTGATGTTGATCCAAGGGCGTCGATTTGGCATGGACGGAAGGGACATGTCCCCACCAATATCCAGCGATTACTGAATTGTCCCCACCAATAATTTGAACTCTTCGAGTAAAGAAAAACAAACCCGATAGAAAGAAAAAAAAACCCCGATCTGTCAACGTCTCATTCACCCAGCGGTGCAGAAAGAGTTAAATTACGTTCTCTACCTCATGTGACAAATATGGCCAATGTGATTGGCTGTGCCTTTCAGGGAGCTCTGTTTAGTTTTAGCAGCGGCAAGCCTGCGCTGCGAGGAGGAGAGGAGGACGGCAGCAAAAAGGAAGAACCTCGATATACGAAAGTATTTTTCAAAGAAACCTGTAAGTCACTTAAAGCCAAGTTCACTCATAAAATGTGTCCGTTAACGTTACAGGCTGTGCTAGGCTTTGGCCCACATCAGTCTAAAATTGTATGTAACCATAAATAACGTGTTTTGGAAACTAACTGCACAACAGGCAGCACTATTAGTTCTCTCAGTCTCAGAGCAGCATTTCTAATTTTGATTGAAACTGTCAGAGAAAACGGCAGCCTCGAGCAAGCCAGGATATTAGTTTACAGAGGCCGTTAAAATTATATGTTTAACGTTAAAATGTTGGTGACACAATAATTTCATCCTAATAGTGTTGACATATTCATAGGGTTCATTTTTGAGACAAAATATCATGAGGTAGTCGTGATTATGCAAATATTTCAACTTGTAGTGCAGTTTGCACAAATTGTTTTAAAAATGCACTCACCCTACAAACATTACTGATGAGTCAAGATCTGCACAAAGTGACAGAAACACTGAAGCAGCTCCACATTTTATTCTTATTGTCATGTATGTCCTATTTGTCAGGTGACAGAAGAACCAACACAAAGCTCAGAGAGTAACGGTGATACAAGATCACAGGTGGAATTGGATGATGACTTGTTGGTTCATGACTGTATTTGAAGCACATGTGTGACTGCATGTATGTGGAGTGTCTCACTGTTATTCATCAGGTGACAGAGGCAGCTCTGCCATGTTGTAGCTCAGACAGAGGTGAAGAGGCGAGGTCACAGGTGACTGACTGATGTTTTGGTGCTATAGATTAACTAGTATTTATTATCATGACAGTTGTTAGGCTGCTGATGTAAATTGATTCATTAGTGTATATTTGACAAAGAATCTGAATTGACATGTCCCACTTTTTATATGGCACAAATCAATGTGTTATTTTATCAGGTGGCAATATGTCCTAGTGCAGTCAGAGGGGAAGAGCCAGGGCCAAAGGTGAGGCACATCAAGCACAGAATAATAATTTTAATCTGAGGATAAAACGCATGTACTGAGGCTGAAAGAAGCTTCAGTGTCTCAGAAGACTAAAAACATGGCTAAGGTTAACAATGACTCAAATGAGATTAAACAATGCTGCTGTATGCCATGTTCACCAGGAGAGACTGGACAGTATAGATGTAAAACAAATATGCCAGCAGTTTATCTCAGTTAACAAGAGGAGAAGGCATGCGTTTGGCTCCTTCACATACTGGACATTGAGTTGTTGTGTGGGGCACCAGTAGTCCATGTCTGTTGCTGTAACAGTAGTTCATGTTTAGAATAAAAAATCCCAGCTCACCGATTTGATCGGGGCAACAGTGCCTAAACTGTTGCATGATTTTGCTGAGAGATCTTTTACTTTGTGGTAATCTTAGATGAGTAGTTTTATGGACAAAAACCAGCAGGTCATTCAGTGTTCCCTTAGTGCTAATGTGTCAGAGATGTTGGTGTACTATAACTGAAGTAATGTTGTTAAGTCCTTAAAGTCATATCCTTTTATTGTCATGACTGTATTTGAAGCTATTTTTATTTTTGTATGATACCTGATTTATATGGAATATAGCTGAAGTAAACTAAAGCCTAAAATACTTAGTCATTTGTTTAATAGTAATTTAACATTATATAATTAACATATAAAACTATGAATTGTGATTTTTAAATGGTTTAAAAGCCTGTAGAATTGCATATGTAGGCAAGTATATTTCTCCTCTTTTTTATTAAGAAGCAAAAACAAAAAGGAAAAAAAAAAAAAGAAACAGGGCAGGGTTCCGTGGTTGAATCATTCGTCCCCACCAATGCCAGAACCAAATCTACGCCCTTGTGTTGATCGCTGCTTGGTTTTCTGCAACAGTCGAGCAGATATTACGACTTTTTTATTTTTTGTTTCAATTACTGCCAAAGTTATCGAAACTCACGTCTGTATGTAACATGAAAAAAGGAAGCGAGCCTTCAACCGTGACTGATGAGGAATGTTTCCCTTCCCCTAAACAATACTGTTTTCTGTGGCTTTCTGTGTCTTGCTACCAATTTACTGTACTAAATAAATACCAAGAGTCAAGTCTCATATCTTTTGGGAATATCCACAACAACAAAAAAGAGAACTACTGCAAGCACAAGAATTGAACAATATACAATAACATTTCTCTGTTATATTCTATATTTAGCACAAAGCAACATGAAGTATATTCATGTCATGTCATGTCATTTTTTTTTTATTTTTTTTTTATTTTTGGTAAAAATTCATTAAGTAATTTTCATGATAAATTCGTATTACTGCTTGGACCTAGTTTGAACCGCTCCACCTGCGGACCGGGCGCAACTCTGAGCCTAATGCATGATGTTTTAATAAGGCGGTGGTGTCCCTGTTGGTTGTTCCTTGTAACTACACCAGATCTATCTTGAATTGAGCCCATTTCTCTCGGTTTTTCCCCTCTAAACCAAAATCACATGATGCCTTTTTGTCATATGACACTGATGAGTGGGCTGATTCCCCTGACAGCCTACTCTATGAAAACAAAGGAAACGCTGCCACATTTCAGGGATGAGGTGCTGTAGACAAACATTGTTTGGTGGTTGCAGTCGGTAATCTGGAGCATGGACTGTCGGGGAGTTCTGGCTGCGATCGCCGCCGCTTGTTTCATAGGTAAGTAGAGTGGCTTGTACCGTTAACGAAACAGCGGCGGTAATCCTATAACCCAAGGGTCTAATACAGAGATTTACTATATAGTATGAAAAAAAAAGCATGAAGTCACCTTAGGTTAATTCACTACTGAAAAGTGCCGATGGTTTGTTATTGAAAGTATAGAAACAGTAGAATCAGTAGCTCTGCTTGGAGTTCTTATGTTGTTGCATCATGTAGTTTAGACTTTGTTCAAAGCAAAACTTTATTACACACACTTTTCTTTGCACTAGGACACCATAATGAAATTAATACACTGGCTCACTGTATTTCCGTGGTACTTATTGCTTTTGTATTTCTGTTAATATAATTTTATCCGTTTTTACAAACTCCCTGACTTGTAATTCAAGAAGCACATCTATTTGGGAGAGAACTGCTGCCAACCCAGAGGAGACTGGAGCTGAGAAATCATATGACCCCCTTTCTGAATAATTGCATTTCATGAGGAGGATGGCTCCTATTCAAGAAAGCAGTTAAGCGCAAGGCTTATGTGATTACTACCACAATATGGGCTCTGTTTTGCTGATGTGCCTATACCTGTTGCCCTCACCTTTTTTTTTCTTTCCCTGTTGGATAAACTTTTTGTAAAATCATTCAGCTATAGTTGATTGAAGAAGTTCTTCCTCTTTTAATAAAGGCAATGCAGCAAGGTTGGAAAGGCTCTCAGGTCACTCATCCACTTGCTAACATTTATTTTTCATACTTCTGTTGTGTCCCTGAGGCTGTGTCCCAGCTCAGTGCGTGTCTAGGGAGGAGGGACGTGAGGGTTCATCCTCAGTCCACAGCAACATTTCAAAGCAGGAGACTGAATCATGGAGAGATGCAGGGAGAAAGGAGTTAAAATCATGGTTATTATTTGCAATACTAATAAATAAACGAAAACTTTCAAAGAAAAGGTATGCAGGAGGGTCCCCCAAAATTTTTTCCTTACACTGTTTGTATTAATTATTAGTGATTATACCACATATTTTTGCTTTTATGCACTCGAGCCATGACCTTTTCACTACATTTAGGTACTTTTGAACCTTTTTAAGACAGCTGACTGCAGATAAACGATTGTGTCCTTCCTTCTCAGGCTTAGTGGTGAGCCAGACCACACTTACTCCTGCTGTGACAGATACCACTCTGATCGAAAATGTGACCAGTCTGACTCCGACACCCGTGATTTTCAGCAGCACCACCTCAGGCTGCTTCACTTTTAACCTTTCTGCTTGTGAGCCATGTGCACCGGGGTCACAGTACGACAACAGTGAGTCAGTGACTATCATCTGCCATGTCTTTATTTTATGATATTTATAAATATGCTATATTTAATGTCTCTCACTTTCTTTAATGTCCTTTCTGTTAAGTACCTGGCCTGGCTTTTGTTGATATTAAAATAAGCTGTATGATATTAAAGTAGCAAATATGAAGAATAAAATCAACTTTTTGTCAATCCCCCAGACACCCTTCTGTGCACGTGCTGTCCTGACTCAGGGTGGTGTGTATTTCCTGGTGCGTGCCTGCCATGCACCAGAGGATTTTATCAGCCACTAGCTGGACAGCAGCAGTGTCTACCTTGCAGTCGGGGTTTCTACACCAAGTAAAGACTTGTTTTGCTCCAGCAATTTCATATGTCACTTTTTTTCTCTCTCTTTTTAAATAGAAATCCAGCGTTTACATCACTAATAATTTTTTCATATGCTGTATCCACTTCAGTTTCACTGGAAGTCCATTATGTCGCCCTTGCCCTCCTGGGTCCTTCAACAATAACACTGGTGAAGACTCTTGCACAAGTTGCTCACCAGGTTTGTTTATCTAGCAGTCACTCAGTGTTTTCTATATCAGAAAACAGAGAGTGTTGATTCCCATACATATGCTATAAATGTAAAATATTGCTATAAAATACACACAACTTAAAGAGAAAGGCACGCTAGATCCTCTTAATGGATGTGGTTTCAAATAATAGCTTAAAGTTCAGGCTTCAGACTCCTCTAAACATTTGCTTGGTAGCTTTTCTGTATGATGTCACTCTGAGGTGATATCTGTATTATGGTTATCTCAGGAAATTTGAACAGGTCCCCTTAAAGTCTATAGATATGCCTGCATTAGTATATGTTGATATCTATAACTTAAAACCACAAATTATGTATATTTCTGTTCGGTTTTTAGGTTTCTTTTCATCGCAGGGTAATTCTACTTCATGTAAACCATGTGCACAAGGACGTTTTTGCAAGTAAGTTGGACCTGATTGCTGCTGGGACTGCATTTCTGTTTGTGTCCATTTTTCTGTTTTGTTGTTGTTGCCCTGTAACTGAGCAGAACTCAGTGTTTGGAAAATAACTTATCTAACCACCAAACTGAGCATCACATGCTTTCATCTCATGGTTCTGAGTTGCCTGCACAGTTGCACGCCACACAAACACACCCACACGCACAGACACACACAGGACTAGCTACACAGTGTCTGCTTTGAGTAATCTGCAGCTGGCACAAAGTCACGAATGGCATGCACAGCCCTGTTTAAGTGGTTTATGTGACCCCTAATGAAATGAATGTAGTTTTGATTCATGACAAAAATGCATTATCACTCCATTACAGTTTGAGATATGGTTACAGGAGGCTAATACTCCTTTGGATTTTCCCAGGTTATTTTTGAGAATTTCCAGACTAGATGGGATATGTAGGCTCACGCGGTCTAGATGACGTGTCCCAAATAACCTTCACAGGGAGGCGTCTTGCAAGCTTCTTAATCACAGCTAAACAGTGGGTGTTAAAGAGCAGCAATATTAGCTCCTTCTGTGGATCTGTGGATTTATTTTTTACCATTTAGAAACTGACAGTCATTAAACACTCATAGTCATATTAAGCAACTTCTCCATTGGCAGAGCTTCAAGGCTTCATTGTGAGAGTCTGGTGACCTCTTTCCCTGCTGAAAGCACTTCCTAGGGTTGATTGCAAGTTTGCTCCTGCACTAATAAAAGCGATATTCCTTTTTAGTCTGTCCATACTTGCAAGCCAAGCCTGAAAGCCTATCTCCTCTTTGCCAGCGTCTGCCAGCAGGTTCCTGGGCTGCTGCCATGATAGGAAGTGATGTCTCACAGCCACGACTCCATATGTTATTTACAGATGCTAAAAATAGTGTTTGGGACTTGGCCTCTCTTTATTTTTTTTAGTTTGATGAATTACCTCCTGCCACCACCAAGTTACAAAACATTTATCCAGTAGTCACTGTTTTATCCTCTGATCTAACTGTGAACTATTGACAACAACCATTCATATTATTAGTAGGATCTTTGATCAGTAGACCTGCTCCAAAGTGTTCACATATATTTTACAGCTATAAATGTTTTGTTTTTTTCCCTGACAGCTCATCGGGTTGTACTCAGTGCCAGTTGTGTCCTGGAGGAACAGAAGCTCTGCAGACTGCCGCTAAGGACTGCTCTCCATGTCGGCCAGGTAAACTAGAGTATCTTAAATGGGCTGTCACTTAGTCATTTGTGTGAGTGTTTGCTGTGGCTTGCAATAGAGAAAGATAAGAATTACTTTCCATCCCAGTGATGTGTGATTTTTGAACAGGTATGTACAAGGCCGCCCATCAGAATTTGTGTCAAATCTGCAGCAGTGGTTATTTTCAGATCCACTGGGGCCAGGAAAGCTGTGATATCTGCCCAGAGAATCACTACTGCCCTGTGAGTGTGCCACACTCTCTCCGATGAAATACATCCATGTGCATTTAAAAGATATTCACCGATAGAGCATGTTATTCTCTCAGAGTCCCGACGTGAACCCCATTCAGTGTCCGAGTGATGCCTTTTGTCCAGAGGGCAGCTTGGCTCCGGGCTACTGCATGGAGACTTTCTTTCGCAAAGCAGGGGACACTTGTGAACTGGCTCCTGTCACTATTGCTTTGTTAGTTATTGGAGGAGGGGGTGAGTAATACTAACAACGATTGTTTGATCCAAGTGATTTATTTATTTTTTGTGTCTGGTATTGTAATGGGTCATAAAGTTGCCTGTTTTCTGTAAGATTAACATTAAAATGAATTGAAAAAAGGAAAAAGTGATGAAACAAACTGCATTTTCAGTAACTTGACTCAGTTATAGTCCTGTTTATTTGATATATAATGAATGTAAATGAGCCATGTTAATTCAAGCTTAATTCTTATGGCTAAATGCAGTCCTGTCAGGTGGTTCAAATAAAGATATAATGAATTAATTTAGGAGTCATGGTCACATGCCAAAGCACTCTATGTATGCCTGTAATGACGTGCGTGTCTCTATCATATATGTCTGTGTGTTTTTTATTCCAGTGGCCTTACTCTTCATCATTTTAATGCTTTTACGTCGACGAAGAGAAACTGATGGAGAGCTGACAGTGGCCCGGGCTCCATTGTTACGAAAAGAGCGACCTCAAGGACGATACTATGGCCTGCCCTGTGATGCAGAACCTGTATATGCTGGCTGGTGAAGCACTAAGATATAAGAAGAGACACTGAAACACTGATAAAACTCCCTCCCTCCCCTCTAGAGACTGCACCTTGTCAAACCACCAGCCTGTCAATTGCAATGAATTACTGGCAAGTGAAGGTTGATTTTTTGGTGAATTCTTCCTGTTGCAATCGTTCCACTCAGAGAAAAACATTCCTTGTGTAAGTGAGGTTATTCGATTATGAGAGGTACGCTGGAACGATGAAAACAACATACATGCCTCTGCTTGGTGACAGCCTTTTTCACTTATGAAAAGCACTTTTTTTAACAAGGTAATTGATTTACTTTGCATTCCTGTGTCAGTACACTTACATTAACATCTGTTGTCCCTCAGTGATTACGTGTAAACTGTGGATGATACTTTTTAAAATTTTTATTTAATTTTATTGCTTTTTAGATACTTTTGCTTAAAGGTTTTTAACTGCTTTTTAAGGTTATATTTGTATGTTTTAGAAGAAAATAAAATATTCTGATTTCTAACCCTCTTCAAATGCTATGTTATATTGTGGACTAGTTTTAAAATAAATGAAAAAAAAATCTATATTGTCTTGATAATTTGTCCTAATATGCTGGGATAGTATAAAGTAATTTATTTCGAATGACCATTAATAGGTTATAAGTAATAGCACCTGTTATCATTAGTGTCCTCATATTAATTTATTTACTGGAGGAAAAAAATCTTTTGGTGATATGTCTTTTTAACAAGTACTGATTCTCCATATTCAAAACTTTTGATTGGCTGTATGTACTATATGTGTAATTAATTCAAATAATTTATATATGTAAATATATAAACTTTTTATAAACAACTTTAAAACTCAAGAAAGACTCACATTTCACAGATTTCAAAACATTTTGAAAGACACTGGCTAATTTAACCAAGAAAAACAACATAATTAATATCAGAACAGAATGCGTAATAACAACTGCCTTTCAGCAACATACAACACAAAACTGTACTATTTTATTAAAGACAAACAGTGACAGTACAACGGCCTGCCAGCAGCAAAGAGTAGTGCTTTTATAACAGCCTTCAAGTAAATCTGGCGACATTATACCTTCCATTAGTGTGTAGAAAGTGTAATTTAGGCTGTGTTTTAATTGTTGTTCAATTCTTGCTCCTGTATGCTGTGAATGTGGTGTTATACTGTCTTCTGCTAAGCAGGGAATTAATAAATACAAACACTGTCTTAACCAGCTCTTTATAAAGCTTTACAAAAGTACAAAGCTTTGAAAGTAACATTAGTTAAAAGCTCTCAAGTGTTTCATTTTTTGGTCATTTTGACTTGGTTGTATAATGCGTGTAGGCTATATATATATATATATATATATATATATATATATATATATATATACTGTTTTAAACACACTGTGCAAGGGTTGTAGACACTTTTAGGTCACTCTTAACCATCACGCTATACCAGAGGTGTCAAACATAAGACCTGAGGGCTAGAATTGACCCAGCAAAGATTCTGCTGCTCACTGGACAGCTTCAGACATTCTGAAGCAGGGCATAGGTTTTGCCTTTAAAATGTATTTGAATACATTTTAAAGCTTTTCCTACTGATAAAGTCCTCCCCCACCATGGCCATTCATGCCACAAAAAAGTAGTTAAGTAATAAATAAACAATTAAATGACAGAAAAGTTCCTGTTATCTGCTATAGAAAATTCTCTCTCTCTCTGTTTTTTTTTTTTTTTTACAATGGCTCTACAAGAATAATAAAAAAGCTTCTGTTCTATAATTACAGACAGTCTTGGCTACAAGCTACCAGAACTTTCTCTGTAATTTTACTGATTAAATTCTTGTAGTTTAAGCCCAAAGGGTTGTGCTTGTCAGATTTCTTTCATTTAGTACAACAGAAAATCTTTTTTCTCAGGAAAATTGAGATGTTCTGTTGAAATTGCTCCTCTTTTTCATATATTTACTGGGCTTTTTCACATGAATCATTAGTTTGACATTTCTGCGCTGTACCATCGGGGTTCTGATCACTCCCCAGATCATTCTGCAGTACTCCTGCAACACCAGATACACAGTTGGAAAGAACTGCGCACCTCAGGAAGAACAGATGGCCGTTACAACCCCCCACAGCCTGACACCTTCCATCAGGGAGTCAGGCTGATGCTGAGGATGCCTAAAACCACAGAAGTATGAATCAATCAATTCTTTAGAAATTAGTCATGGAAATATTTTTTGAACTATCACAGTCTATTCTCAACAATAATCAGGCACTTGAATCCTCTTTTGCTAGTTTTATCTGTAACAGGTCACTGTTGCACATTGTATACTGTATATATGTGTCAGTGTTCTGCTTTGAAATGTTATGACAGTTGCAACCACTGTGTTGGAGTTTGGATATTCTGTCTGTGCCTCCATGGGTTTCCTTCTACAGTCCAAAGATGTACATGTTAGGTTTGTCTGTCCCTTTGTGTCCTCGCTGTCTGACTGGTGATCTGTCCAGGATGTACTACTTCTTGCCAGGTGTCAGCTGGTATAGCTGGTGAAGAAAATAGATGGATGAATGGATGGATGCTGTGGCATAATTATATTTACTGCACACCACAGCCCTACGCACAGCAGTCATTTTGATGAATCATAGCAGGGAAAGCACAGGCATTATTAAGAACATCAATCACTATTTCATTTAGCTATCTAGATTATTGATATTTGCTCCAACTACATTTCTGTCATGGGCTATCTGTTCAGTAGGTATGGGGAAATTTGCCAGACTAAATAAATAAGAAAACTGAAATACTGATTTGGTCTTCCAGCAATGAACAATTCTTTCCAGATTATGCAAATGTTCAACGAATGTGAAAAAATCTCAGGATCTCATGTTTACAATGTGACAGCTATGTAGACAGACACAGCTGGAAGCTGCACATCATACTGTCTGTACACCAAGTAGACTGAATACAGGAGTATTTAATACTTTAATATTGGATAAAATGTGGTGTAGTGTGGTGCAGTGCCTGATAATCTTTTGATATACTGTAATACATGAAAGTTATATTGAAAGATTATAGAGGACATAAATTAACAGTGCCACAGAAATACTCAATTTATGTTAAATGATATTTTACAAAAGCAATGGTACAGTAAAATACTAGGTGTTTTACAGAATTAATGTATTATGTCATTGTAAATGTTTTTATACATAATTTTTTATTACTAAACAAAAGCTAAAGCTTTTTTTAAGCTCGTCAGACAGGGGTAAAACTCTTACTTAGGCCAATCTTAAAGAACCAACCTTATGTACAGTATTGTATTGTCCATAAACATGTTTTATTACATTGAAATGTGTTCATATGCGATTTATGCACATTTTATATGTTTGGTTTGTCTCAAAACGACTTGAATGGTTCTCTCCCTCTTTTTTTTTTTTAGCCTGCTCTGGTTCGCCATATCCTGCACAGCACAGCCAACCATGTCCTTCACTAGGTGGCGGTAGAGCGCTGTGTCGCTTCAACTTAACTTCATGCTTTTAACAAGAAGGTTTGTCCTAACGGGACACCGTACTTACTTGTGCGTTAAGGAGGAAACATGGCGGCCACCCTGGCAAGGAGGCTGTCCGGTGTGTAACTGCAGTTTGACATTAATTAATAGTTTTATATCACCCTCTTGATGCGGAGGATGTTTATTATCTGTGTTTTACCGAGCAGTGCTGTTCGGTAACACATACAGAAATAGCTGAATTCGGTTTTATATTCATGTGTTTCTCTGTCGTCCTTGTGTTTGACAACAGGGCTGCTGAGGCCGCTGTCCGTGTCTGTATGTGCCCGGACACCACAGACCTGTCAGTTCTCCAGCCTCGTCCAGTCTGCGCATCTCTACAGTTCTTTTACAGCCGCTGTCCGTGCTCCTCTCCAGGGTACAGTGTGGCAGACGCCCCGCTACAACATACTGCAGAGGTAAGGAGTGAAGGAATAGAAATATGAGGGTGGTGCATTTGAGTAATTAAGCTCCCCAAAGTAACAGGCTAGGTTAATGTTCGTCCTAATCACGATTAGGTACAGGTTTTCCTCCAGGAAACCGTTTCACTGAATTGATAATCCGAGCTAATCTCATCTTGTGACACTTTTGTTGGTAGTGGACAGCCGGCCCACTTATTAAATACAGCATAGAGGACTTGCAGTGACACAGCACCTGCTTTCCACGCTCACTGGGAGTGTTTTGTAGTTATTTGTTTATGCTGTTGGCAAAAGGCGTCTTTATTTGGGATATAAAACACTAAAAAACTGAGATGACTGAAATGTGACTTCAACAGCTGCATCACAGAGTCTTTATAATGTAAGCACTTTGCAGCGGGTCTGAAAAATAATAGACGTTTCTATTATTTATTTTATGCTTTAAACCACTTATTATGTACATGAGTAGATATCAGTAATCTTAGGTGAGAGTTTTGTTTTTTTAATTAAGAGATCACCATTACTATGTATTCATTAGCCACTTTGTTAGGTACACCTTTTTGGACCCCCCTTTTTTTCTTCAGAATTGCCTTAATTATAAAGGCAAAACAGATTCAATGAGGTGGTGGGAACTGGCATGACAGCATGTCACAGCTGCTGCAGATTTGTTCGCTGCACATCCATGATGTGAGTCTCCTGCTCCACCACATCCCAAAGTTGCTCTGCTGGATTGCATTCTGGTGATGGTGGAGCCATTTGCATACAGTCATTCTCATTGTCATGTTCAAAGAAATCAGTTTGAGAAGATTTGAGCTTTGTGACTTGATGCTTTATCCTGCAGCCATCAGAAGATGAGTACAGAGGTCAGAAAGGCAGGGACGTGGTCAGCAGCAATGCTCAGCTTAGTTGGTGCTAAGGGCTCAAAATGTGCCAAGAAAATATCCCCACACTATTCCAACATCAGCAGCAGTGTCAATAGTTGATACAAGGCAGTTTGATCTATGTTTTCATGTTGTTTAATCAAATTCTGACCCTACCATCTGAATGTGAAGCAACAATCAAGACTCGTCAGACCAGGCAAGCTCTTTCCTGTCTTCTGTTGTCCAATTTTGGTGACCCAGTATTAACTGTAGCATCAGTTTCCTGTTCAGAGATGCTCTTCAGGACAGCTTGGTCATAATGAGTGGGTATTTGAGTTACTGTTGCTTTCCTATCAAGTTGAAGCAGGTCTGGTCATTCTCCTCTGACTTCTGGTGTTGAAGCATTTCCACCCAAACTGCTGCTCACTGGATACTTTCTCTTTTTTTAGCTATTTCTCTGTAAACCATAGAGATGACTGTTTGGGAAAATCCCAGCAGATTAGCAGTTTCTGAAATACTCTGACCAACCCTTCTGACACAAATAACCATGCAACCATGTTCAGAGTCACTTAAATCACCTTTCTTCCTCATTCTGATGCTCTGTTTTAATTTCAGTACGTCCTCTACATGACAAAAGCCACTCAGTTGCTTCCATATGAGTGGATAATTATATATTTCTGTTAACAAGCTGGTGAACAGGTGTACAAAGTAAGTATGTTCTTTATAACAGCTGTTCTGCTTCTCTGTGTTGTTGCAGGGTGTCGGCACTTGTTCCTAGTCTAACTCAGCAGCCAAGCAGAAGTCTGACTTACTATAGTGTCAAGAAGGGGAAGAGAAAGAGTGTAAAATCTGTCACAGATAGATTCATGAGGCTGCACTGTGGCCTTTGGATCCGACGCAAGGTCTGTGCATTTTAAAGCTGCTTGAATCATATGTTAATTGTAGGTAACGTGTTAAATTTAACTTCCTGATTTTGAATGTGAACAGGCTGGATACAAGAAGAAGCTCTGGAAGAAGAAACCTGCCAGACGAAAGCGCCTCAGAGAGATCGTATTCTGTAGCAAAACACAATGCAAGCTTTTAGATAAAATGACAACCTCATTTTGGAAAAGGAGAAACTGGTACGTCGATGATCCATACCTGAAGTACCACGATCGGGTCAACCTCAAACCCTAATTTGCTGATTCACGTAATGACAGCTAATCTTCAGCTTGTAATGTAATGATGTTGTATATGTGTCAAATAAATCATCACATTTTCCCATACTTTCCCTGTAAGTTTTCTTTTAAAGCAAATACGCAGAAAAAAAGAACACAGACACAAAAGTTCTGCTTTATATTTAATGGTTCTAAGTTGATTTCACCAACAGAAATATTTAAACGAGTGAAACAAATTGATAGTCATGAACCAATATGCCATCACATCACGTCTTTTCGTTTCATAATTCACAATTAAGTTTAAGTTGAATTAACTTGACATTCTGGCCTGCCAGAAAAAAAAATCTGAGGATACGTTAGTACAATGACTTGCGTGTCTCCCACTGAATAAAGTGTTAAGTGGCTAATTTACCAGTTAATAAGACATGTTTGTATGCGTGTGTATATATATATATATATATATTTAA
This sequence comes from Pelmatolapia mariae, assembly GCF_036321145.2. Lineage (NCBI taxonomy): Eukaryota > Metazoa > Chordata > Actinopteri > Cichliformes > Cichlidae > Pelmatolapia > Pelmatolapia mariae. The sequence goes on along the minus strand of NC_086241.1, from coordinate 50,677,361 downwards.
CCAACTGATAGCCATAACATTTCTTTTTATAAATCAACTAAAGAAGAAAATGTTTACCAGCAAGGCATCTGAAGAGGCCAACAGCTTCACACAAAAGCACTTAAGAAATCAAATTCTCATACAAATTAATAACAAAACATCATGCAATGATGACTTCATCGATCTACACACAAGTATACAGATCTGCAACTTTGTAACATGTTTTTTTCCTGTTTTGCTTTGAATGAATTTCAAAGAAATCACCTCCAACACTACCACAGATACTACTAATGCTTAAACACATCATTTGATTCTCCCCCCCTTCCACCCCCCCATTTTTTTAACCGTTAATCCGTTTAAAGAGCATTTTATGTGCATAATAAGTGTATCTACAACATCAGAGTGAGTGACGTGTAAACAGAACAGTTGTACCTGAGAAGCTTTTTGTTTCAAACCCACCTTAAATGATACAGATACATAGAGGAAAGTTAGAAATCTACTGGGCTAATCCTGTCAATCGACAACCAGCACAGTGATACTTTGTTTAGAACGTCGCCGAGGTTCAGGCTCAGCGAGTAAAGTTCAGGATGAAAACAAACAACGCTTCACCACGCACTGCTAATTCATAGAGGTTGTAAACCTGAAAAACCACTAAAGTCACTCTCGTGATTTTCTAAATAACAACGGAAGCAAATAACGGTAACGAGAGTCGGGCTTAGAGTTGCTCAGTTCACAGCAGAACATTGCACAGTGATTTTAAACATGTAAATAAAAAGAAAAAAGAACCATGTCCATATACAGTTAATGTTTAACCATGTAGTATCCTACTCTTGCTACAGCAGAAAAGTGACTTAATCCTAATTGCACTAAAAACTGCCAAATAAATGACAGAACATGCTTAGAAACTAAACAGATTGTCAAAAACAGTCAGCTCCACTAACGAAACATCTTATGTAATGACTTTTTTTCTTTTCTTTCTTTCTTTTTTAAATCTGTGATGCACGTGTTGTTTTTTGTTACACAAAAAAACTATTTACCACCGAAGAAACGCACAATAATGAAAGTGATTGATGGTGGTGTTCAGTGACTTATATTTATTTATTTATTCAGCTATTTGAGATTATTGAGGGCAGTGATTTCTATTCTAAACCTAGTGCATATTAATAAGAACACTGTTGGAAATGTGACATTTAATCTCTGCTTTCTCTTTTTTTTTAAGGCTTTAAGAGAGAGGTAATAAACAGAATCGCGTCTGTCACTTCTTGCTTGATCTTCGCTTGGATAACTGATTGATTTATTAATACTTTGTTGTGATAATTATTGAAGTGCAGAAAAGCTGCTCTCCAGAGAAAAATTATTTCACGTGGGTAAAAACAGCCCGGTCTGTGCTGTTGATCCTTGGCTTCTATCACATTCTCTTGCTCACTGTGCCCACTGTAATGTTCAGTGACAGTACATTCTGTTTAATAACAGCAGACTAATGCCTGGGAAGACACACATGCATTTGCCTGTCCAGACTTGATAGATTAAAAACAAAGAAATCATAAAGATGAAGTACACATAAACCTGTACATAAATACATATTCAATAACCAACAAACTCAAAGTGTCTTCTCAGCATAGCGCCCGTTCACTCATTTCTCCTACCTCAACATTTTAAATCATGAGTCACTTGCTATATGCTGTATATAGAGGGGTCATCATAGGTCACTTTGGTAATACCTTATTCCAAAGCAGGGCTGCTTCAGTCATGTAGCTTTTGGCCATTCAGTATTTTTGTTTTAACTTCTTGCAGCAAAGGCAGCTGGAGTAATCTTGAGGACAGTTTCACATGGCTTCATTGTTCGAAGAAAGAGCACTCCTGGATCTTGTGAGAGGCCTTAAGACTCTATGAGGAGGCTAGAAGGGACGAGAGAAGCGAACAGAGAGATGGAATTCAGTCAGCCAGTAGCTGCAAGGAGTTGCAACGTATTTAAAGGATAAAGGCTGGCATTATTTTGTATTTTTCTTATTGTCAAGATGAAAGCAAAACTAAGAAACGGTTTCCCTGTTTTTCCAATTTGCCTCTCAGACAAAAGCCTGTTTATTTCTACAGAAGTCATTAACAGGAGAGGAGATTGCAAATATTTACTTTAATTCCTTTTAAGGAGCAGACGGCAATTTAAAAAAATGTACTGTAAATATTTTGAAACATTACAAAAGAGGAGTAAACATTGTAATAGTGAATAATCTTCTTCTGTGGATTAACCCCTATCAGCTCAGTGTACTGGGACCAGACTGTCTCTAGGGTAGAAACACAGCATGCAACGCTTTCAAAGGTTGCCAAGTGCAACACTTTTACTGAAGAGGCCGCCTAGTATCACTATGACTATGAATGTGTTGTGTTTAATTCTTTGTTAGGGACACCTGTTCAGCTGCTTATTAACACAAATATCTAAAGCGCTAATAACACAGCAGGAACCAAGTGCATTTACGAACAATGACCTGCTGGATATTGAGCATCAGAATGGTGAAGAAAAGTGATTTAAGTGATGAAATGGTTGTTGGTGCCAGATGGTTCTGGTCTGAGTATTTCAGAAATTGTTGATCTACTGGGATTTTCCCACACTGCCATCTGTAGAGTTTACAGAGAATGGTCTGTAAAAGAGAAAAAAATGCAGTGAGTGGCAGTTTTCTGGGTGAAAATGCCTTTTTGATATCAGAGGTCAGAGGAGCATGACATGATTACCCAAATAACTCTTTGCAACCAAGTTTATGCAGAAGAGCTTCTCTGAACACACAAGAGCAAAAGATCACTTCAGGTGCCACTCCTGCTAAGAACAGGAAACTGAGGCTGCAATTTCCACAGGCTCAAAAAATTGGACAATAGAAGAAATGCTGCCAGTATCCTAGTATTTTATAGGATACTATGGGTCCCTTAAAATCAACTCTTTATGACCACAGTACCTATCGTCTGATGGCTGCTTCCAGCAGGAAAATGTTGCATGTCACAAGGCTCAAATCATCTCAAACTGGCTTCTTTAACATGACAGTGAGTTCACTGTTCTGGCCTCCACAGTCAACAGATCTCAATCCAACGTAGCAACTTTGAAATGTGGTGGAACGGGAGATTCTCACCATGGATATGCAGCGGACATATCTGCAGCAACTGTGTGATGCTATCATGTCAACCTGGACTGGAATCTCTGAGGAATGTTTCCAGTATCTTGTTGAATCTCTGCCTTGAAGACTAAAGGTAGCTCTGAAAACAAAATAGGCTCCACCTGGTATGAACAAGGTGGTACTTAAAGTGTCTGGTGAGTGTATGTTGAATCAAATGTGGCACAGAATAGCTTAAATGACATCAGTGTTTACTGACTGTTGAGAGGCTGTTGGTGATTTTAATATGCAGCTTAATTAAGAGCTCGTGTCTTTAAAACTTGAATTTGGCCTGGTGGTTAAGAGAAGCATGCTTTACTGTTTTTCTCACGTTTCTCTTGTCAATAGCGAGACCTTAGAGAATAGCAATGAATAGGTAAGTTTGGCCTTGCATCTGTGAAGCTGTTACTGACTGATTGGGAGGGGGAGGAAAAAAGTCCTAGGTCTCGAGGCGTAAATGCACATTTGTTTCTCAGCAGAGTATTTGTGGTATCAGGGGACTGATGTGGTAATAACTTAAAAACAACAAAAAACTACAGTCCCATGTTGATTGTGATGAAACATTATGTCACTCAGCGCATGCGCTGTGGCTCACTGATGTTTCTACCAGGGTTTGGGTCGCACAGGAATAAGGAACAAGCTCTTTCAGGCTTTAGCTACCCAGGCAACACTCATTTGTAGTATCAGTTCATTGTTGTTTTTTTCATGTGATCTTCTGACAACTGAAAAAAAAAATATTGCCAGCTTTATCCTTTAATAATCCTGCTTTATTTAGCTGTTCATTGAGAATGCCAATCAAAGACATACTAGGTGTTGAGGTTTATGAATGAATGCTGGTTCATTCCGGGGAAGGATTTCACACAAACATTTCCACATCAAAACTAAAAGTTATTCTAAATGGGTGAAACACACTGGAAGGCAAACCGTGTGAATTTATCAACAATGTTTAATATTTCCAAAAAACCTGAGTCACTGCAATCACGCATTCATTTGAACTAAATAATGTTTCTACCAAGTTAATGCATGATTCAGTTTCATCAGTGCAGAAATTCTATTAGCAATCTGGCTCTCCACCATCGCATAGGTACTGGACCATGATGATTTATTTAGGCACGCAGCAGCAGAAATTAGTGAATCATTGAGTAAATCACCATTCTCAAGGGGCAGTTAGGATCAGACAGCAGCTGAGCAGCCACGTTCACAAGGCAGTGTACCTCAGGAGCCTTCCGCTTAGTCAGCCTGAGCTGTGGAGAGCTTGATGCTGCCTGTGCCTCTTTCCTCACCTCCTCAGGCTGCTCCGGAGCCACTGGAGTGGGAGGTAGAGAGGGTGCGGAGGGTGGGGTGGACTGGGGTGTCATAGTGGGTGTAATGGGCGTGGGCTCAGACTCAGAAGTTGAAGCAGTCTGGGACAGAAACTCCTTGGAGTCCCACTGGTCCAACCCCAACACCTCAAACTCAGTCATGTCAAAATCCTGCCCTGTACCGTGGGAAAAGGTCGGCAGCAAGGAATGAACAACTAACGAATCAAAGGCCTAATGCTTCCCATTTCATTACAGAAGAGATGTAGCTGATTTTGGTCAGTTTGGGGATTACGAATGCTCATATCATAATGCATCATCATCCTGCATGCTGCACGACTGAGATCAAACAGCAATTTGCTGCAGCAAATACAAGCATAACAAGGCTGTTCTTATTAGCCCTCCTTATGTCCTTCTTTCTATTATTTTAAGAGTCAGAGTAAACCTTATTAGCCTGTTTTCCATGTCAAATAATGCCACAACAGAAGACAAAACATAATATTGTAGAAGCTTTGGTGGTTTTTGTATTTTGGTGATTTTGTTGTTGTCAGCAAATCCAATGATCTCACAAAAAGATCAAAACCAAAAAAAAGCATCATTCTGATTCCTCTGTGCCTTAAGCGCCATTGTTATACAGAAAGTATAAAAAACACATTAATGAACCACATCTTAGCTCCAGCTGACATTTATTATGATTCATATTAATTTTAACTCCACCCTAAACCAACCGTGCAACTAAAAATACAGCTCGCCAAATGTGTAATAATCCACAGCTGAAAATAGTCCCCAACAAATGTATCCAAGTAGCTACACTGCCCAGCTGTTTAGGACATTATTTAGACATATAAACATATGCAGCCTTAATATGAACAACAGACAATGTCTAAGTCACAGAAAGTAGTGGTTTTGGTCTTTTACTTGGATTTGTCGGCAATAACAAAGATCCTCAGAATTAATGAAAATTCAAACGCTGGCTCAGATGTTTACAGCAGCTTAGTTACCAAATATTCGATGACATACCCTTGCCAAGATTCATTGTTTAGTAGTACCGTAACCCCATTGATATTAACAGTTGTTACTTCAAAATTTAATTACATGAAAAAATTTTGAATTATCTGAAAAATACAGCACCGAATTAGGACAAACAATAACCGATTCCACATGCTGTTAAAGTTGGCACAAAATCCCTCCAGCTGCGAGTTTTGTCACAGGATGGTTAGCCCTGTGAGGGCCTGACCTGCTCCAAACAGGAAGGTAGGGCTGAGGTTAGGGGGCCAGTCAGGAAAGCTGAGGTACTAAACAATATCTTTGGGCTTAAACCAGCTTGAACAGGAAAACAGATATCGCCTCGATAATCTGCATTACACAAACCAAGCAGGCACTGCTGCAGCATTGTAATGGCTCCTACAGTGTGCTCATGGAGCCTATATTTCCATATTTTTCAGTATGTTGTGCTATTTAACTCATTTACATTTTTATAATGCTTTATAAGACTATTATTTGTTGTTTGTTTATTTAGTTTTCAGGGCTACAGTAGGTGGCACGAAGCAGTATGGAAATCACATCTCCTCACCCTTGTTGTAGCTCTCAGACTTGCTGCGCATCATAGGTCGGGTCCGGTGCTGTGCGGCTGCAGGCTGCGTAGTGTCAGAGCTGCTGTTAACAGGGTCAGACTGGTAGGAAGAGAGATCCTGCATGCTGAAACTCCTGAGTCTGTCTGACAGAACTCCTTGACCCTAAACCGGGAAAGGCTATGTTTTAGTATCAGCAGCAGCGAGAGACAGGCTGGGGATGACATGGCATCATGAAATACACAAACATTAAAGTAATCTGCTGCGTCCTCTGCTTCAAAAACAAATGTTCAAAGCTTCATGAATGTGATCGGCCGAAAAAAAACAACAAGCTTGACACCTTATTTACAATGCCCGAGCACCATACCCCCAGCGCAGTACAAAACAAATGTCCAGAGTCTGCATTACCTTTGTTGCAGCCATGACTGCAGCTGTGGCTGCAACGTTCAGTCCTTTTCTCCCAAAATGCACCAGTGTGTCATAGCTTTTGTCCTTTGCTTGGCAGATATACTCATCAATGTCCTAAACAAAGAGCAAAAAAAAGAATCACATGAACATGATGTTTTTCATTGGCATTGTGTAATTGCTGGACAGCTGTTTCATGTGTTGCTTGACTGCATCATTTCATTCTGTGGCTTTTGATCTTCAGAAAGCTCATTTTTCTATTTCCTGCCACACAAACAGAGGGAGGGGGGGGGGGGAGGTGGAAAGGAAAAGACGAATGGAAGAAGACTGTGACATGTCTTTGCCTCTGTCCAACGGACACATTTTTAAAAGCTTAAGTGGGGAAGTGAATTGGCACAAAGGCACTTTTGTTCCTGAGACAGTTGCAAAACTCCAGTTCTATTAGACACAAAACCACGCGTGTTAGCTTAAAACCTAGGCTGAACATTTTGCCCCCTAAGCCTTTCCTTTAACTGCACCAGAGGAAATAAAGGAAGATACAACAACAAAAAGGAAAGGGATTTCACCTTTTCTTTTGAGGAAAGCGTGGGATGAACAAACTTCCTGTATAGCACACTGGAGCCTTTAGTGTAAGGGGATAGCAGCCACACCACAAAGGCTATCTTCAGTTCATAGTAGAAAGGAAGCCTGCAGTGAAATCACGGAGTAGCAGTAAAACACAATAACTTGTGTTTTTTTTATGTCCACCATAAAGATTGTTAATGATAACCCTACAAGACTCAAGACAAGAGTTAAAATATATTCCCCAGAGGGCCTCTGTACGATCATTGACACAAAACATCTGCAGTCACCTACCAACAAAGAAACATGTCTGTAAACACTTCCACAGATGTAAATAGGGCAAATATTATCCAGTACATCATCCATTTCACCTGCAATGTCATAGAAAAGTCAAATCTGTTAATGCAAATCCACATAAAACATTTATATTTATGAATACACCATGGTGTTATTATTTTAAACCTAAAAAACATTTTACTCACGTATTCTTTCACATCTTTGGACTTCACAGCTTTATAAGAAGAGTATGCAGGATATAGTGTACCAAAGACGAGTCTAAAAGACAGAAAACCAATCAATATTCAGACATAAAAAACGTGCATCAAAGACACATTTAATGCAATAAAACATGATTAAAAACAATAAAGTGCTGTGAAAAAGTCTATGTTTTGTTTCCAAAGTGACAGACTTTCTTGTAATTTTTAAAGTGATCTTCATCAATAATTCTCCAGGCTTTCTGAAAGTCTTTCAAATGTCTTCTTTGGACACTGGCTGTTGTTTAACTCATATGCTGTACAGTCTTTATACTGCAGGAACTATTGGTTCCTATGGCTACCTGTGAATCCTTTGAGCACCCAACCCAAGAGATGAACCAGTGTTGTGACTACACATAACTGACAACTTAGTGAAGGAGTAATTTTATACCTTTAGGCACTTTGTTGCTGTCAGGTTCCCATAAAAACACAGTTTGACAGGCATAAAATAGTATTTTTGGACCAACAAGATGATTCCTAAAGAGCCAGTAGCTGAAACTTTGTAATTTCTCAGCATGGTGTGCAGTGTGTCCTTAAAAAATTTGAGGAAAACTGACAAGCAGAGAACAAAAGACATTTGATAGAAAACACAACAAAATGCAGACAGCATCCAAAGACAAGCTTTGAATGTCCTTCATTGGAAAACTATTCCTGAAGACTACTTAAAGAAACAACAAGAAAACTCATCTGTGAGAGTTAAGGCATTAAAGAATAAAAGTGATCACCTGTTTTTTCCTCTATACTCTATTTAAATGTGTATTTACATGTTTTTAATAAATTGCTGCACCTATTTCCCATTTTCCTAGCAAATTAAGAGGGGTGACTAAAGACTTCTCCACAGCAGTGTATGCTGTGCATTAAAGCAATCCATATATAGACATTTGGGAATAATTCTTTCTTCTTAAGCATTTGTATATACATTTTTTTTTTTAATCTTTGGACCTCTTGTAGACATTTACAGGTTTCCAGGAAAGATGAGGTCAATCAGAAACTGTAAAGCCTAAGTATTACTCATGGCTAATACGGGCTTGGCAGCTGACAGATAAAGTCAAGTCATTTCAGGTAAAATTAGTTCACATATGTTGTCTTTTTTCTTTAAATTCCTCCTCTTATGCAAGCACCTGTGCTGCTGGGTGTCCGGACAGAGACGTGGACTCTGTGAAAGTGCTACAACCAAGCAACAGCAACAGCTGCGTAAGTGCGACCTGATCAAATTACTGACCCACATCATGTTGCTCGGGCCTGGCCGGCTAACTCGGAGTTCAGAAACACAAGGACGCTTAAAATATCGACGCAGCTAAAACCTTTCTGTTGGCCACCGATCCAAAAACGAATCTGCATAACCAGGTTTTGAGCTGCCAAAGCGCTGGCAGTCCAATCAGTGTAACAAAATCTCGTTATCGAAATGTAATTGCTTCCCTATTTCGAGGTTAGAGCCTGCTGTTACTTTACACAGTGTGCAATGGTGCTGATTCATAGTTTGTGCAGGCAAAAAATAGCCATAACCTACACTAATAATAATAGGAAACAGGCAGCTATTGATATAAAAACATGGGGGTATATGCATCCACTCTTATAACATGAAATGCTCTTGCATTGTAACCTGAGAAGGTTGACCCATCCCTTTTGTTTTTTTCCAATGTGGGACATCAACACTCAATATTGGTCCACTCAAAGACCGCTCCTGTTGTTCAGACACCTCGCCACTCAGTGACATTTAGGGCTTCTGGCTATGAAAGAAGCCCCCAGATTTCAGGATCTGACTCATTTTTATCATCTCGTATGACGATAATACATTATTCACCCAATAACGTCATCTCTTTGTCTAGAATAAAAAAATAAATCACTTGATAAAAACAAAGAGTGGCAGACTGCTGCGCGCTGCCAGCCTGTTAAGAAATACAGTAGGTCTATACAGGCCCGGCGCTCATTCCGGCTGAAACGACAAAGTACAATCCCATCAAACCCGGGCTGCTTTCAGTCAGAAATGAACAGCACGACACTTGCTCTCTATGTTGACGTCTGATTCTGGTTAAAAAGGCTGTCAGGCAGAAATGCGGGGGCTTGTAAAGCGCGCAGCTTCTCCACCGTTAATGTGCGTCTCGATGTGCCACCTGCAACAATCAGGCGATGCGATCTGTTTATATCTCTCTATGACAGAGGATGTTTTAAATTAATTTAAAAAAGGGGACTTACACCACAAGTCTAGAGATGATCCAGGAGACCATTGCGCTGGGAAGGCGACAGGACGCGCTGTCTGCAGGGAGGAGTTTCCTCCAGATGACAGGCGCGTCCAGGCGGCTGCGTGTGGACGCACACAGGCGGCAACGTGATGCGGGATAAACAGTGAGCGGCCTACAGCTCTTATCCATAGATGGCAGTGTTGCATTGCACAGACAGCAGACACACAACATGCCGGAGCGTGAGTCCTCAAGCCCACAAGGGTGTGTGGATGTGTCGATTTTATGCAGGGTTGCAAAAGAGACAAACATCTCCTGTTCCCCCTCTCCGTGCTCCTTTTGAGCGTTTGTATTCTGTAATCCCTTTCAAATTTACATTTTAATACTGCAACCAAATCCCCGTAAAGCTCAAAGATCCAGAAACTACCTCCTACTTGGAATAATACGGTAATACTACATGGCCGATATGTGTTTGAATGAATACTTTTGTGGTCATTTAAATGAAGGTACACACACACATGCATTACTACAACGAAAACATTTTAATTAGCGATTTATCTACAAGTAAACTTCTTGATTGCTTGCTTTGTTTATGTCCGAATAGTAGAGAGTATTATCCATCACACTGCCTCAAAGCTGCAGATAGGAACAAATGTTTTAGTCTGAACACTCTTGAAAGAAAAGATTAAAGAAATGTATTAAACAACTGTAAAGAGAACATGGTGTTTTCAACTGTTACCCATTAACACGTCATGCTCTTTAAACTACACACAGGCCCACTTCAGGATGCAGGGTCCTGATGTTACTACTATTCTATGGTGTAACATTTTTAAAGGAAATTTTTACAATTAATCAAATGACCCCAAATCAAGTGACACTGGGGAATTTGAGGAAGATGCAGAGTAGCTAGTGTGGCCTAAAACAATGAGCAAGAGTCCAAATATTTCAGATTGTACTGACTGTAATCTTGCTTTCAGTTGACATTTACAACTGAAGGTCAAACCTTATTAAAATGACCTCATAAAAACTAAAAAGTGATTTCAAGGACAGGGATATTGCCTATCCTCGAAATTCTCATCCTCTGGTCCCAAACCTGAGAACACCTGCATTACCAGAGCAACAGTACCTTGGCTTTGTCTAGCCTTTCACACACAAACTGCAGCCAGAGCACACAGGCGAGGTTTTGTTACCGTCCAACAAAAGCTGCCAAGGGAGGGCCGTGCCTGGCAGAAACTCGACCCTTTTGTCCATTTTAACAAAATGGACCAAAAAACCCCCAAAAACAAACAAAAAAAGAAAAAGCCGGTTTGAAATGGGGTGAACTGAAAATGAACCCTTCCTAAAAATTAAAATTCTGCTCCTTAACAAAAAAACCCCAAACAAACAAACAAAAAAGATGCAGGCATTAGTTTATTATAGTTTGACTCATAGCTCCTGCATTTAATTAGATAGACTGTTGTCTTTGGAGTAATCTCATTAAGGTCTTTATTGTTTATATAGGCTGTTTAAAAAAAAAAAAATCAAAGTGCCAGTCGAGCCATTTTATCTGCCAGACAGCATTAAACCAACTGTGTGCACTACTTTATCTGACCTGCTGATTGGCTGATTCACATATCCCAAAAGGCCTACTATAACAAGAAGAGACCTGAGATGTTAAAAAAACAAAAAAAAAAACAAAGGTTAGCGTGATCAATGCTGCAAGCAGAAACAGGCAGAGACAAGTTACTGGTAACTGTCAGCTTTATTCGTAAAAGTTAATTTATTTTTTTCTCCAATGACATAGAAAAAATATACACACAGTACGTCCACAGTACATACGTTCTGAACTAACCAACTTATTTCCTCTGCTTGTTCCTGTTTAGGAGGGAGTCATGGGGATGAAGTCAAACATTTAACGAGCTGACTGCTAATGTAAAAAAAAAACAAAAAAAAAGTTAAAGTAGTATGCGTGGAGTTTTCTGATCAGTGTAACGTGTATAGCCACAGAAAGAACAGACACATTTTGACTGGACTGTACAGAAAACAAAAAGTGAACCCCATCCACCACCTCTAGTGTTTCGGATTTTGTAGGTTAACTACAGGTAAACGGAACAAACAAAATAATAATAATTTGATCCTAAGTGATTAAAACTACAGCTGAATGGCCATTTCTGATGCGACTTGTCATCAACAGTTATTCAGTCTGTTGCATTTGGGATCATAAATGCCTCCACAACCAGTCTATAATAACTTTGGACAGAAGAAGAAGAGTATGATGAAGCACTGTAGGCACAGCAGGCTTTTCTTACTTACAATATGTACACCTTCTTACCCTTCTGCTTGACTTTGGATAATAAAGACTTACCCAGGGTTTACCCTTGATAATTATACACAAAAAGCAAAAACGTATTTTCTTCTGGCTGAGTAAACCAGATGACTATCAAAAAATTAACTGTTGTAGCACAATGTTAACCCCAAATGATTATGTGAATTTATAACAAGAAGCGATGAGGATACTCGAAACTGTAACCTCTGCACCAGAATCATCTCTGTCCTTCACGGAGTGAGCCATCTGACTTCGACAGCCAGCACAGCGGCAGTTCACCTTAGCTCCTCAGGGCTGCCAATCTTGACTGCATCTCTTCAATGTCCTCCTCTGACTCTTCATCTGAAGCCGCAGTGGCTCCAGCGGGCTCCGTTTCAGGCAGGGCATCTGTGACTTTGTTCGGCGCTTTGCCAAGGGCACCTGACAAGAGAAAGCAGAACCAACGTTTTGGGTGTTTTGACTTTATAGCTGATCTGTGGTTCAGACTTAAACTCCCTAAACCCCCCCCCCCCCCCAAAACAAACAAAAACAAAAATGTGACTTTGAGCTGTGATTTCAATTTGGTCACCTGCTGTGATATCAAAGAGGATCCTGTCGACTTCCTCCTCCGCTGCTTCCTCCATCTCCTCTCCGTCTTCCATGCTCTCAAAAGTATCTTCCATCATTTCCTCAATGATACCAGCCTGAAAGGTAAATATGCCAAGTTTTAGCTTTACTATGAAAAGTTGTGAAATTTCTTTGGCACAACAATTAAATTGGTCAAAAAATTAACACAACTGTAACTAAAATAATATCTCAAATTCAACAAAGCAAAATAAACAGAATTAAAATATCAGACAACATCAGTGACACAGTGTAACAATCATGTAACAATAATATCATGGTAAACAGTGACCTTCGTCATCTCCTTCGACAGCTCCCTCATAGTGGCCTGGATCTCTGGGATTTTGACTAGATTCTGCATGGCTTTCATGACGTCTGTGCTCTTCTGCATTGCTCCAGCAACACGCGCTACAGCTGGAAACACACAAAACAGATTTCCTCAGTGACAGAGCAGAGCATTGATAATCACAATGTCATTAGAAAACCTGCTCTAAGTGACAAACTAAGTACACCCTCCTCCCCATCTTGTGCTCTGCCACACTCACCAAGCTGATTCTTCATGCTGAGAACTACAGAGTTCATCTGTGCTTTGGAAGCGTGAAGTTTTGTGACAGCTCGTTTGGACTGAATCACCTCCTTCGCAAGCACCACGCACACATCTTTCTGTCCCTTTTTGGCAGCATCTTTGATGGATCGTTTAACTTTTTCTTCTTCTCTTTGAATATCTGAAACCAAAATATATGTCAATTTCATTACACAGACAACACACAATTTATTAGGTCTTTGATTATATTTATTACATTTACAAAAAGCTAATTTGGTATCTTTATGACTTACTGAGTCAAATGATTATTTTACACCTTCCAGATGAATAATTAAATGACAGCAATTATCAGACAATTCAAATACATTGTACTTACACTAGATTTATAACTCCTCAGTTTGGTTATCAGATATTTAGGTGAAAGTGATATAAACTGAATGTAAACAGTCCTGGAAGTGTCAAACTCTGGCTGTAGACTTACCTCGAATTTGTCTGTCCACCACTCTCATTTCCTTCCTGATTTTATGATTCCACTCCTTAACCTGAAAGAGCACATTATCTTATTAAAACATGACTCAGTCTCTGTTTCTCGGCCAGCTACAGGTGGATGTACATGTAATGTTCGTTTTAACACGGGTGTCGCAATACAACGACGCCATGTACAGCTGCTAATATGTAATGGCTCATAAGGTTGGCTAAAGTGAGGACAGCCATGGTTTGTTTACAGTGAAGACGTATATTAGCATGTATGCTAACAGGCACACTACTATAGAAAGCATAAATCGGCTAATGGACACCGTATACAAGCGTGTGATCTTGAATAGTGTAAAAAAAACTATGTAAGCTAATGTCAAACTTGTTGTTGTTGTTGTTGTTGTTGTTTTGTTTCAACTAGAGTGCTGTTGACTACTTAATTATCAGCCTGAAGTATCAACATACAGGACGGACAAGCCCTAGCTATGTGACAGCTAACGTTAGCAAGGATAGCTAGAGCCACTGTCTTTCTTTTCTTTTTGTCCACACAGCTCTTAAAGACAGGTTCTGGTCACCATCAGTCAGTACTTACCAAATCAGCTGCTGGCTTCTCCTGTGATTTCCCGAACAGTCCCATCGTAAACAATGTGTTAAAAGGCAAGCTAACCTATTTGACTTGAACTAGCTGGCTAGCAAAGCCTGTTAAACTATCACTTCCTGTTCTGGCAAGGGGCGCCCCGGGCTGAGTCCGAATATGAGTAAACATTCACGTCCTCAACAAGAAAACAGGGAAATAAGAACAAGTGTTCAAATAAAGCTGAAATCGAACGAGACACTCAGCAGTGACGTGTTATGGGTTTGCCCTAAAAAAAAAATTCAAGGCATTTGGATCGAATCAACAGCTTCTTTTAAAAAAAATCTCTCTATTCTCATTTTAGTTTAGTCTTTATCATTTTAAGAGTCTGCTATATTATTATATTTTATCTTTTATGAATATAGTGTTAAATAAATAATAAGGTGTTCGATGTCATGTGCTGCTGTTCATCTCAGGTTGCATTTACGTACTTGTAAAACTGGCTAAGGACCTGATTTTATTATTATTATTATTATAAATATTTTAATTATGTTATTATATGTAAAGCCTTAGAATTTAAAGAATGTGTGAGTTTTTGTTTTTCTGTGCCATTTAATACCATGACTTTAAACACTATGACCCCCCCCCCCCCCCCCCCAAAAACCCCCTCACAATTAACCATTTATTTTGGAAACAGATAGATAGATAGATAGATAGATAGATAGATAGATAGATAGATAGATAGATAGAACAATATGACAGCAATTTTCCATTATTGTGTTGCTTTGCTAACAACTTGCGGAAATCTGAATAGGCTGTAGTCAAAGTTTAAAAACATTCAAATAGTATAATATATTGGGTAAAGTATAATAGTATAAAACACCCCCTAAAACTAAATTTTGTTTTCTTTCTACTGATATAAAATCATGTCTTTATTATTATGCACCGGTTGGCATAATGCTGTTATGTGTGATTCTATCTTTACTGGAAATTGCCGTTTGTGTGACACGCTTACCTAACTTAAACACGATTCCTTAATCCAATAATATAATTAATATGTACATTTATTTATTAGGCTTTTTATCTGGAACATTTTATCTTATGGTAGGTACCTAAACAATTTAGCCAGAAAAGTTTAGTCATATTTTGTTTAAACAAAGAAGTAAACATAAACAGATAAAACGCATTGAAATAAAACCAATGAATGAAACGAATATAATTCAGTGTGAATATGCGCAGTGCAACCCTCTGTTGTCATTTCCATGGAGATAAGACACGTAAACAGCAACGTCATATGTCGCTATAAACAAATGTTTGCAATAACAGTAAATATTACTGTACAGACTTAATAAACTTGTATGTATATGCAATATATCGTCTTAGGGCACTCTAAGCTTTACCTCCCGCAAACAATGCTTTCAGGTAGCGCTTACTTTAATGATATGTACCACTATCTCGTCAGATATTATCTAGCTATCAGTAATGTTAAAGTCATAGATATTATAGTTGTGTGCGTATTGATTTTGAGGCACGTGAGGTGTGAAGGTGGAAACTGTACCTGCAGGTTAAATTTAGGGTAAAATTTACGTCAGGCCCGTGCCGATTACCGATTGTGACGTACTCAATGGTCCCCTTTTCCAGGTGGTTCTAGATTTTTCTGTTATCGATTGGTTGTCGCACCAATCACGTAAGGACATTGGGTGTGACGCAGCCAATCACAGGCGTACGTGGGCGGGTCCGAGGAGAAACAGTCAGTCGGAGCCGCTGGGTGATGCTAGGGCTGCCTGGGAGTGGGAGAATCCGCTCTGGACATCATTGCTCTCTGGGATTACACTGAATGAGTTTGCTATAAACAGCTTTACTTACATAACAGCTAGTAATTCAGTTAGTGCACGCTCGGCTAGCCGTGTCGTATATTTTCAGAGCGGACGACACGCTTAAATAAATTTAAATTTAGGAACAGACCGCCATTGTGTGTTATTTTTCCCCCCTTCCTCATAGGTGTGAGTGCGGTCGTTTGCGGAGGATAACTTGGGTGAATTTAAGAGCGCTCAATATGTCAGTGGTAGGCATTGATGTGGGTTTCCAAAATTGTTACATCGCTGTGGCCAGGAGCGGTGGCATTGAAACCATTGCCAATGAATACAGTGACAGATGCACGCCGTAAGTATAGCCGAAATATTGACAGACATCATCGCCGTGTACGTGTGGTCTGCCTGTGAGTTTGTTACGCAATGTTTGCAACTGGAGGCGCACTGACTGAGCGGTGTGATGCACAGGAAGGCAGCAGGGATGGTGGCGGCGGTAGTGATGAGGCCTTAGTTCATTTCCCGTCACAGCAGGTTATTATAGGTCTTTTTTAAATGACAGTTTATTTTTGTAGGTAGTTGAGATGTCTCCTGGCGATCACCACCGAGCTGCGCAGTGCACGACAAGTTGACTCAGTTAACCTACTTGTACATGTTATTTTGTTTAATAGGCGTTTTAAAGTGTTTGCATACTGTACAGACATCAATGGATAACAAATAGGTTTTGACATGGTATAACGATAATGCGTCAGTTAAGGCCCGTCTACAAGCTGCATCTTTAACGCATGCAAGTGCTTGATCAGAAGTGACAGAGGATTAAATCCCAGGGTGAATGTAAGGAATCAACTTGGCGGACTGAAACAAATCATCTCCAAGTGGGTCTCCGTTTCTGTAAACTGAATTTGCTGCAGCATCCGTGCAGCTGGAAAGGAGACTGAGAGGAGCATTGCACCTTTAAGTGCATGAGGATATTTTTCTGTGGCAAGGTGAAGCTAGGGAGTGACTTGTCACTGCTAGCCAATGTGAAATGAATCCTTGTGTGAGGAGAAGCGTTGGTCTTTGTCATTAAACACAACGATTTTCCAGTTTTTTTTTTCTTTCTTTATTTTGGATAGGAAAAGCTTCATTTTCAAGGTGATCTGCTGCTGTCTCATTGCCCTAGTTTGTAGTTCTTGTTCAGACACTCTCCCCTGTGAACTCTCCCTCATGGCAATGCTCAACATTTCAGTTGGCAGCCATTGAAATTTCAGTTCTTCTTTGTCCGCCACATCTGTTAACAGGATTACTTCTGTTTGTTTCCCATTAAGGGCCTGTGTGTCTTTGGCCTCCAAAAATCGCATGATTGGAAATGCAGCCAAAAGTCAAGTAAGATCATCCATGAAATTTTATTTTTGGCAGACACATTACATCTTCAAACAGTTGTCTTTTTTAATCTTTGCTAAGTATTTCCTTTCTTTCAGATTATAACAAACTTCAAAAATACAGTCCATGGCTTCAAAAAGTTCCACGGCAGAGCATTCGATGACCCATTTATCCAAGCAGAAAGACCTAAACTGCCTTACAGCTTGCATAAGCTGGCCAATGGAAACACTGGAATTAAGGTAAAGTACTTTACATCTTTTTCACCACTTCCCATTTTTTTTTCCATCAACTTCCAAGCAACCGATCACCTTCACCCTTTTGGTTTTTAATTTGCTTCGGGTCTCCCTAAATGCTTGAGTGTTCCTAGGTGCGTTACTTGGACGAGGATAAAGTGTTCACAGTTGAGCAGATCATGGGTATGCTGCTCACCAAGCTGAAGGAGACGTCAGAGAGTGCCCTGAAGAAGCCGGTGGTGGATTGTGTCATCTCTGTGAGTGATGAAAACGGTGCACAAGACTTGTCGGTGTAATTCAGAACGCGGTTTCGAGGAGAACATCAAGATTTGTGCTCTGCTTTACAGGTCCCAAGTTTTTTCACAGATGCTGAAAGGCGGTCGGTGTTCGATGCAACTCAGATTGCAGGGCTGAATTGCTTGCGGCTAATTAATGACACCACTGCAGGTCGGTGTTCTTGGATACATTAGTAACTTTATGAAATGGCCATGGTCAAACACGGAACGTAACGGTTGAAAATAAATGTCTTGTCTATGAACAGTGGCTTTGGCTTATGGGATCTACAAGCAAGACCTTCCTACACCAGAAGAGAGGCCGAGAAACGTGGTATTTGTGGACATGGGGCATTCGTCATTCCAGGTCTCTATCACTGCCTTCCACAAAGGCAAACTCAAGGTTAGCCTTTTGCCTTCCTTCTCGTCCTCCAGCTGCATCTACTCTTTTGTTCTTAAATTCTAAACTCAGTATCAATCTGGTGCGTCAGGTTCTTGCCACAGCATTTGATCCATACCTTGGAGGGCGTAATTTTGATGAGGCATTGGTAGAATACTTCTGCGAGGAGTTTAAGGGCAAGTACAAGCTCAACGTGAGGGACAACCCGAGGGCTCTGCTGCGGCTATACCAGGAGTGCGAGAAACTGAAGAAGCTCATGAGTGCCAACTCCTCCGACCTGCCTCTAAACATAGAGTGCTTCATGAATGACATTGATGTTTCCAGCAGGATGAACAGGTAAAAACCTATTTGTTTTTTTTTTTTTTCATCTCAATAAGCACACTTAATGTGGATATCTTTTTTTTTATAAATATTGTTTTTTTTCCAATGTTTAAATCCTCCAGGTTACACTTTGAAGAGATGTGTGCTCAGTATCTCATGAGAGTTGAGATTCCATTGAAATCGGCCCTTGAACAATCAAGTACGCACCTTAGAGTTACTAATTAATTGATATTAATGTTACACAAAGGAAGAATTCGCTCAGGAAAGTGTATGTTCTTCTGGCAGAGTTGAGTCGGGATGATATCTGTGCAGTGGAGATAGTTGGAGGAGCCACAAGGATCCCGGCTATCAAAGAGAGGATCGCCAAGTTCTTTTGCAAAGACATCAGCACCACACTCAATGCAGACGAAGCTGTAGCAAGAGGCTGTGCACTTCAGGTTGGATCCTCAGATATTAACACCCAGTATTTCTTTCCAATGTAATATTAAAAAAATAGTAGTGATAAAATGGAGTAAATATGTGTTCGTCTTTGTGGTTTTGCTTGTGCGTATGTGTCTGTGTAGTGTGCGATTTTGTCACCAGCATTTAAGGTTCGGGAATTCTCTATCACTGACGTGGTTCCTTTCCCGATTACTATGCGCTGGAAATCACCCACAGAGGATGGATTGGGGTAAAGATAGCACCACTCTACAAGAGACAGTGTTTTTTTGTGATTATGCGTCTGGAGGACAAAAACTGGTTTATGTATACATAAATATTTGTATTTCTACCCTGTTTATAGGGTAGTCTTAACCTACAGTACTGTGCAAAAATCTTGAACCACTTTCAATTCAATCTTTAACTTTCAATTCTTTATATTTTGTAAGAAAAAATGGAAATAGGTTCAGCAGTTTAGTTCATTTCAGTAAAGATGAGGGGACTTGGAAAGGACATGACTTTTCGATACTGTTCCTCTGCTGTAGATGGTTTTTAGGCCTGTCACCTTTTTCTCCTGAGCTCCACTTGTCACTTTTTTCTCAGATTTTTTTAAGGATACCCTGCACACCACTCTGATGGTAACAAAGTGCCTAAAAATACAATTTAAAACTGGTTCTTTGCTAAGTTGTCTGTTATGTGTAGATACAACATTGATTCATCACCTGAGTTAGGTGGCGTTTTTACACTAGAGTGATTCTCAGTGTAAACTGGTTCAGTAAATAAAAGCATTCTGAAAATTGTCAGTGACTGAACTGAAAATGAGTGAAAAAGCAGCCAGTGTCCATAGAAGAACTTTGAAAGACCTTCAGAAAGCCTGAAGAACTATTGCTTAAGACCACTTTTAAAAGCATGAGGGGTAGCTCAAGACTTTTTCACAGTACTGTAAATCGAAAATATAATAAATACCTAAGAGGTCTAGATAAGAGTTGATTATACGGGCATTAATCTAGTGACCTTTTTCATTACTAAAAACTAAAAGCCTGCACTTCAATCACATATTGACTGATTTACAATCCACTGTGGTGGTGTACAAAACACAAAAACTGTGTCTTTGTCCCAAACATTATGGAGGCCATTGTATGTATACTTACTGCTTTTTGCTCCTCCAAATAGGCGAGTCAGCTCTAGGACACAGTATATGCTGACTGTGATTACTTTCCATTGCCTGACTTTGCTTTTTTTGGCTAATTTGTGCTACAGAGAGTGCGAGGTGTTCAGTAAGAATCATGCTGCTCCTTTTTCCAAAGTGATTACCTTCCACAAGAGGGAACCCTTCGACCTTGAAGCCTTTTACAGCAACCCTCAAGAACTGCCCTACTCAGACCACAGGATAGGTAATGGTGCTAATTCTGCTCTATTAGCATCAAAGTGATCAGTCCTTACTTGGTTTTACATAGACATTGCATGTATGCATGTATCAGGTTCCTTTAACCAGCTGCGCAAGTATGCAGAAAGAGGCGGCTAATGTAGGTGCGCCAAGTAGCTGGCCCAACAAATTGGATGGCAATTAGGAGTAAGGGAAGCAGGTTCTCGTGTGACTCAGCTGAACATCATAATTATCTGTACTGTATGTGTATCACCATGTGGTGGGTGGGTGTGTTTTCTCAAGTGGGATATCATTTTTTTTTCTATGCAACTGCCAGTTTCCTGTCACAAGAACATGTTGAGGTCCTATTAAAGAAGCCGCTCCTTTGCTTTCCATCTGCTTCCAGGCTTTTTTTCAGTACAGAATGTGGTTCCCCAGCCAGATGGTGACAGCTCTAAAGTGAAAGTCAAAGTGCGCGTCAACATCCACGGCATCTTCAGCGTGTCCGGCGCTTCTCTGATTGAGAAGCAGAAAGGAGAGGGCGAGGACATGCAAACTGATACAGAGCCAGTGGTGCAGAATGAGAGCAGAGCAGAGGAGCAGGTAGGATTATTGTTGCCACAGTCACTCCTGTGATGCCACAGATGTCAGCTGGTCGGTTTCTTTGTGCCGTACAGAGTTAAAGCACAACAGCTATTGGATAGAATGGGTACTATTCACATAAAATTTATGTTCCTTATTGTTTATCAGTGGATTTCCGCCACTTAAAAATCAGCTTTTTTGTAGTTTTTTGAAAGATACTCTCATTAATTGATCTTTTATATGCAATGAAAAATATCTAATGCTGTGACACCTGACTTAAATCTTGGTTAAAATAATTATGTATGTGTCTCAGATCAAAATGCAGGTGGATCAGGAAGGCCAAACCCAAGGGGAGCCGCAGAATGAGGACGCCAGTTCCAGCAGTAAGGTTAGTCAGGCTGCGATTTAAGGATGCTTTAAAACTGCATGCTTTTCTTGTTTGTTCTTGCTCATATCAGACTGCATTGACAATAAGACAAGCAGAACCCTGATACTGATATTGTTGACCCATTTATTAAGCAGTTGAGACATGCTTTCAATTAAATTAAGTATTAAGTAATTCATGTATTGTCACAGATTCTGTATGCGAGCTGCTGAATTCATGTCAGCGCTGCTCATTGGTGCATCTGTGCTACAATTAGATGGACTCATGCAGTATTAATTAGTCTAAAAAATAGATGATTATTTTGGCAAGGTGCCACATGTTTGGAAATCCAAAAAGGCCTCATTGTGTTCTCTGGTTTCCAAATTTAGGAGGGAGCAGCTGGTGAGAAGCAGGACCCAGCAGCAGGAGGAAGCAAGCCCAAAGTCAAGGTGAAGAGTATCGATCTTCCCATTGTGATCAACAACATTCGACAGCTTGACAGTGACGTCCTTTCTAACTTTGTGGAGTATGAGGTGAGTGTTGCAGGTGGCCTTTGGAAAAAGCCGAGTCATGCTCTGATACAAGGAATTTTATATCTATGTATGAGCATCTACTGTTGTAATATATTTATGACAGAAAATCAGGACAAGCACAGGTTTTATTCAGAAATGTCATACTGTAATATCGTATGGCACGCCTTGGTTGAATCATCCGTAATTTTTTATTTTTATTCATTCATTTTTTTCATCATAGCGTCAGATGATTATCCAGGACAAACTGGTGAAAGAACTGAACGACGCAAAAAATGCTGTGGAGGAGTATGTGTATGATCTGCGGGACAAACTTTGTGGGATTTATGAAAAGTACATCACTGAGGGGGTAAGTAGTACTTTTTGCATCTATAATAGCGGCCCCCATGTTGCAGTAAATGACTATTATATCTGAGACAATGTATGAAGAACTGATCTGTATAATAACAGGACAGTAACCGGCTGACACTGATGCTGGAGGACACAGAGAAGTGGCTCTATGAGGATGGAGAAGACCAACCCAAACAAGTCTACGAGGAGAAGTTAGATGCACTTATGGTATGTTTACATTTATTACAAGAAAGATTTTGCAGACTACTGCATACAAAAAAATATTTATGCCCCAAATGCTAACTTTTAGTAATTTGATTAGATGTAAATTTTCCATTTTGTTACATAAGTAAATAAACCGGTTCTAGTATAGCGCTTTGCTACTCTGCTTGAGCACTCACTCATACAACATGTCTCATTCACCCATTCATGCAACCACCAGCCTTATGATTAGTAGATGATCTACTATATCTCCTGAGCCACAGCTACTACTTAGCAAGCATATTTTCCTTAATGATTACTTGCTTAAATAAACCTTTGATTTTATAAATCTCAGTGGCACTTTACCCAAAATTATTGCTTTATGTTCATGTTTCGTTCATTCATTATATAATCTTATAGATTGTAATTTATGCTGTGATTTGGAACTTTATAAAAGTTAGCGCTTTATTCTTTATTCAACCTATGTAAGAACCAGTCCATTTACTTATGGAATTGCTTCTTTTAAAGTGGTAGTAGCTTTCAATGTTAACGCAAATTTTATTATTCTCCAGAGGTTGGGCCAGCCCATTCAGGACCGGCACAGGGAGCATGAGGACAGGCCGAGAGCATTTGAGGAACTGGGAAAGAAACTGCAACTCTACATGAAGTTTGTAGATTCCTACAAACAGAAGGTAAGCCCTCTTCAGACTGTGATGTTCTTCAATTACTCCTTTACAGGAAAAAGACAGAAGTAGAATTTGTGTTTGGAACTGCATGTTTTGTGCAGTGCTTTACAAATACTGTGTTATGTGAACAGGAAGCGTGATAAGACATGTACTCATAGATGACTTGACACTTATAAGAAATACAGTCTGTAACTGATACTTGAGGTATGTGACAAAATAACCATTTATTTTTATATTTTACTGAGAGAATATGTTGATGGTGTCTTACTATGTTTATATCCTTGATCTTGTATTCTAAGTGTTTAAATTATTTTCTTATTTTAGCTTATATAGTTTAAAGTGTATTTTGTTATGGGAAAAATATAATAGGATGACTTTGTTTAAAAGAGATACATTCTAGACCTGCTAAAGGTTTTCTTTGTCAAAAACTCTTTCCCAGGACGAGCGATTCCTTCATTTGAGTGCAGAGGAAATGAGCACTGTGGAGAAGTGTGTGACTGAAAGCATGGGCTGGATGAACAGCAAGATGAATGCACAGAGCAAACTTGCTTTAACTCAAGACCCAGTCGTCAAAGTAGCAGACATCATCGCTAAAATCCAGGTGTGTGATCCGCTTTTTAAGATCTAATCATCTTCTTCCTTTAGTGAGAATGACATCTTCTGATTCTCCTTTGGAAAACCTGCTTGCTTCTTCTCCAGGAGCTGGAGGATATATGTAATCCAGTGATCAACAGGCCAAAGCCCACAGTGGAGGAGGCCCCCGAGGTGAACGACCAAACCAGCGGAGCTCACAATGGCCCAACGGCTAAGCAGGGAGGAGCGGAAGGAAAGAGGGAAGCAAAGGGGAGCCAGCAGACGAAGCCGGGCACAAAAGAGATGGAGGTGGACTGAGATCTGTGTCCGACACGCAGACTCCGCAACCATCAGCGCGTTTACCGTCACACGGCATCTAGACAGACGCAGAAAAATCAACACCTGGGAACATTTCTCAGTCCTCATCAACCACTTATGTGGATCTGTTTTTTGTGTCCTCTCCCATTGGATTTTACCATTTGAGGTTTTTTGTTTTCATCCTTACGTGTGACACTGGTGTGCTTTAGTCTCTCAAAGGTTTGCCATACTAAATAAATTAAATAGATGAAAATATGAGTCTGTCGTAAAACCGATTCCTTCGTATCTCACAGGAAGGTACGCTTTGTGTTTTGCATTCCACGTGTCTCTTAAGTGTCCAATATCACCCATAAGAGAAATAGAAAGTGCTGTCCATGCCACTGCTAGTACAAACCTTTTAGTTAGTATACAATAATACAAATTATATTTGTATTCAACGAGTTCGAAGAGATATGTCCGTGTCTACAAACTGTAAATATTATTTTAGTAAATAAAAGCAGCCAGCATAGACATGTACATAGAGAACACATTCTAGTGTTACAATGGAAATGCTCATATACCAAGTTTCCTTTAGTGATTGGTTGCCTATTTCCTTTTTTTCTTGCATTTTTCCATATTTAATTGAAGGTGGAAAAAAATAAACGCATTTGTCTGCAAGACAAATTTGTACGTCTGAAATTATTGTTTTTCATTAGAAAGTGGCCATCTGTGCTGTACTTGTGTTTTCAGATGTGATACGGAAAGTTTCAATATATATATTTTTGCTAATTTTAATATTTTTAATATCTCTATTCACTAAAAAGTTGTAATTTGGATCTATAATGACAGGTCATTTGTAGCAGTCATTTACTCTTAAACATGCATTAACCTATAATGTTTATCGATGGCCTAAGAAACCAGATCCCGCAGAGTGAACATGAGTCCAGGGAGAAAGTACCTAGGTTACTTTAAACCCAGGATCCTCTTACTGTGAGGAATGTTTTGCCTTTACTGCACATTATGGCTCACCATTTTTGTTTTAAAACAAACTTTCTTTGTCAGCAAACCAAGACAAACAAGAGAGGTCGAGTCCTGTGATTAAAGCGGATTTAAAACAATTAAAAGAAAGTTACTGGATTAATTCACAATTGGATAACATTTTCTTTAATTATACATTTTTTCATTTAAATTTATCATTTTAAAAGTAGTAGCTGATTCCATATATGCAGTTCCTGTGTCTGAACGACCACTGATAATAAATTAAATGTTGATCATTGAAGCTTCATGTAACTCCATCGCAGCCACGGGGCGCTTGGAGGAGGCGTGGCAAACCCTGTCAAGTGACGCGGGGTGTGACGTAGCCACGGAGTAACGGGCGGATATTTTCAAAATGGAAGATATGGCAAAGTTTTGGAGGGGAACGCGACAACAACATTTATTCGCCGTGTGAGGACTCCTGCAGCGGCTATCCATGTACTCTGCCTATCGGGAAAAACTATTACAAACCTGCACGCGTCTGCGAGGCGAAAAGCCGCCACGATGAGTGTTTCGATCGGCGATAAAATTGAGGTGAGTGCTTTTGTTGGGCTAACGCCCACAAGCTAGCGTCCACTCGGACTGATGGCTTTTTCTCGTGTCAAGTCAAAGGCTGGAGTTACAAGTTAGCTACACAATATCGCACTGAGAAGGAAAAAAAACACTCAGTTTGCTTAATATTATGGGGATACGTTAAACTTTTATTTAGTCATAGCTAAATATTATACTACTTAACATCAATTACTGAGGCGATAGTTCAGTTTTTCGTTTTTAGCTTGTTTCATGTGTCGTAAAGAGATCGCTTTTTACGATTGCCTAAATGTATTCTTCTTCTACTTATTATTGTTGTTATTATTATTTAGTAGTACTAGTAGTGGTGGTGGTAGTAGTAGTAGTTAATGTAGTAGAAAATGTCAACATCGTCTCTGCGGGTGTGTAACCTTACCCATGCTCCCCCAGGACAAACATTGTTGTGTCTCGTCAGTTTGGGGACCCGTCATGCTGCTTGGAAACGGCTACAAGTGGGTCCTCATTAGCGGGAAGAGACCCGGGATAATTAAAGGTTTTGGTTGGCCATATGACGGCGTCAGGTGTTGGTGGCTTGTTTGACAGTTAACGTTTGTTGTGGGTGGATTTCTCCCGTGTGGAGTCGTTGGTGGTTGTAGAGAACAATCAAGCAGGTCGCAGGTTACGGGAAGGATGTTTGACCAAGTTCTTCTCCATGGCTTTAACAACCTGACTGCTGACTCCCATGCTAGCAGAGATGAGAAAGGAGGTTTTTGTTATGATCAGGAGTCGAGGATTGAGGTGTTTGCTTTTAAAGCTCTCGCTTCCCATGGGATTTAAATTGAAAAATGAAATCATGCTCACATTTTCCTGCAGATGCATTGTTTGTACAACTTCTCTTTTTGTGCACGCAGGACTTCAAGGTCCTCACTCTGCTCGGGAAGGGCTCCTTTGCGTGTGTTTACCGGGCCAAATCGGTGAAGACTGGTCTGGAGGTTGCCATCAAAACGGTGAGATAATCTACATCTTTATCAGTGATGCTGTGAAATTGTAAACTTGGAACTACTGGGTTATGACATATGTTGCCTCCCGTGGGGTTCTTGTGGTCTGTTGACCCGCCCCACAGATGAGCTCCCAGTGTTTCGTTGCCATTGTGGGTGGGAAACTGATTATTAGGATCAAACCAAACTGTACAACATGCCACGCTGAGCCGATGAGTGGCAGGTGTATAATTATCTCTGTTGTTCCCATCTGCAGATTGACAAAAAAGCAATGCACAAAGCCGGCATGGTCCAACGTGTGAGGAACGAGGTGGAGATTCACTGCCGGCTGAAGCATCCTTCCATACTGGAGGTAATGCTGACAATCCACAGATGATTTCTTGCCATGAAGTGCTTGATACACAACACCAAGCCTGTTTTTTATTTTTTATTTAAATATGCCTTCTCCTGT
The DNA here is from genome assembly GCF_036321145.2 of Pelmatolapia mariae. NCBI lineage: Eukaryota > Metazoa > Chordata > Actinopteri > Cichliformes > Cichlidae > Pelmatolapia > Pelmatolapia mariae. The sequence continues at coordinate 50,650,461 of NC_086241.1, read as the reverse complement.
AGTGTATCTATACAATATACATTTTCTGTTTTTTTTTGCATCACACACAGATTCGCCTGTTTAGTGATGGACTGCAATAATTTGAAATGAGTGAATGCTTGCTTAGTGTGAGATTTACAGTTAAAGTTAACACCAGTGCTGTAGCTGTAGGGATTCCTGTGTCTTTGTGGGACTGTTGTGTTTGATGATGCATATATCAGCTTTCTGTATTGTTGTCATGGTTATACAGGGCGTCCTTGATAGTACTTTGTGTAGGCACTCCACCGATTTGTTTCCACTTCACTTAATCAGTAGTCTGGCTAATCTTCAGCTTTAAAGATTAACCAGGAAAGCAGGCAGTGGTGGTCCCACTGACACAGCTTTTAGGACCACAGTAGTACAATCATTTTAAAATCCAGTCAGATATATTCTATATTTTGTTCTTTCTCAATGTTTCCATATTTTGAGACAATGGTAAATGAATCATATTGTTATGTCTTTTGTTTTTGTAAAAGCTTTACAACTACTTTGAGGACAGCAACTATGTGTATTTGGTGTTGGAGATGTGCCACAATGGAGAGATGAGTCGGTACCTCAAAGAGCGAAAGATGCCTTTCTCTGAAGATGAAGGTCAGGCATGTGTTTTTGTTTAGAAGCCTAAATATGAGTTGTGTTGCTAGTACTGTTAAAAAAAAAAAAAAAAAAAAAACTCCAACAACAACTTTATTTTCGCCCCACAGCGAGACATTTCATGGACCAAACAGTGAAAGGGATGCTTTATTTACATACTCATGGGATCTTGCACCGAGACCTGACTTTGTCCAATCTTCTGCTGACCAGCAACATGAACATTAAGATAGCAGACTTTGGCCTGGCCACTCAGCTCAAACTCCCAAACGAAAAGCACTTCACCATGTGTGGCACACCAAACTACATCTCCCCAGAGGTGGCCACTCGCAGCGCCCACGGGCTGGAATCAGATGTTTGGTCACTGGGATGCATGTTCTATGCTTTCCTGATGGGTCGCCCTCCATTTGACACAGACACAGTCAAGCACACTTTGTCCAAAGTGGTTCTCGGGGACTATGAGATGCCTACCCACGTTTCTCTGGAGGCTCAGGACCTAATTTATCAGCTGCTGCAGAAAGACCCTGCCCAGCGGCCCAGCCTCTCTGCAGTACTGGACCACCCATTCATGACCCAGAGCCTGCTGGTCAGGACCAAAGAGCTGGGGCTTGGGGATGACGGGTCCATTGACAGTGGCATTGCCACCATCTCCACAGCTTACACCTCCTCCACCTCTGCCAGCAGCGGCAGTCGCCTCCAGAAGCGAACCAAGCACATGATAGGCTCTGCTCTGCCTAATCGCATGGCACCCATCCCAAGCCTTCCACGCCAGCCCAACAGTGCCTGTTTTGAGGATGGAGACCAGTGGCAGCAGCAGCAGCATCCGCTGGAAAGGTTCAACAGAGAGGGCAGGAGCAGGGCGGCTCACGGTGGAGAAAGCGGAGAGCCTCATTCTCGCTACCTGAGGAGGGCTCACTCTTCAGACCGTCCCATGTCCACTTCAACAGGTTCAACTCATGCTGAGCTGGGGCGATGCCACTCAGAGGAGACTCTGGCTGGTATAGGACGCCCAGTCTTCCCCGTGTCCTCCACTCCACGCCCGTTTTCAGAGCACGGAAGACTCCCGTCTCCACCTGTCAAGCAGCCAGCAAAGTAAGCAGTCAGTCTGTTGATAATCTTTTTTTTTTCTCAGGTTATTGAGACTAACAGATGACACTCTCTATTTCAGTTCTGGGTATTTTTCCACAGAGACCGCACTTCCACCAAACTTGCAATTTCAGGACTTAGAGGGAGTTTCTAATTGGCTCAACACTGAAGGTAAAATAACACTTTTGTGCTCTTTTGGTTGTTTTAATCATGACTACAAAGTTTTCCAAAAGTTTTGCTTTCTTTCTCAGCCTCTGGACAGAGGTCCGCAGATAGCAGCGCCCACAGCAGTAGAGGACCTTTAGGTGTTCACAACTCCTGGACAGATAAGCCCATGAGCCGAGGCGTGAACCTTCACCCCAACCTGCACCACCAGCTTCTTTCCAACTCCGACTCATACAGGGAGAACATCCCCGGATTAGAGTTCCAACCTCCCCCTGACAGAGAGTTAAAGCTCTCTTCAACCAAACCCAGTACAGATAAGCCGAAGAAAACGCTGAGAGACGTAATCCCGCCTCTGTGTGCCTCCCGACTGAAGCCGATCAGACAGAAGACCAAAAATGCTGTTGTAAGATTTTAATCTATTTTTTTTCTTTTTTTTAAATTTCTATGTGTGAACAGTGGATATATTTTTAGATATCTCATCTCTTTTTTTCTTGTCTTCCATCCAGGTGAGCATTTTGGACACGGGTGAAGTTTGTATGGAGCTGTTAAAATGTCAGAGTGGTCAAGAAAGAGTCAAAGAAGTCCTCCGGATTTCCTGTGATGGCTCAATGGTACAGTTTCTGTAGTGCAATCAGCATTTATCATGCAGTTACTTAATAAATCTTTCCATGTTTGAAAAAAATCTTCAGTCTTGTAAGTTGTGGCTTATTATGACCATCTGCTGTAGGTGACGATATACCAGCCTAATGGTGGAAAAGGTTTTCCTGTGCTGGACTGCCCGCCAGCTCCTCCAGAAGATATTCTCATTTGTAGCTACGAGGATCTTCCAGGTATTCTGACGGATGCGTCCCACCCATTAATATCAGATAATAAAAAAATTTGAAATAAAATTGTAATTGAGCTTTTTTTATTTTTTTGTCACAGAGAAATACTGGAAAAAGTACCAGTATGCTTCCAAGTTTGTTCAGCTTGTTAAATCCAAGACTCCTAAAGTGACCCTTTACACCAAGTATTCCAAGGTCATGCTGATGGAGAACTCTCCTAATGCGGACCTAGAAGTTTGCTTTTATGATGGTGAGTCAGAGATGTTTGCTGAACATCAGTAATGAGGTGGCTGAGCTGATGAGTCTAAATTAACATGTAATAACTGCATCATGCAGGCGCAAAGACCCACAAGACGTCCGAACTTGTGCGAGTGGTGGAAAAGAGCGGGAAGTCGTACACTGTGAAGGGCGAGGCGGGGCTGAGCGGCCTGAGCCCGGAGTGCCGGAGGTATGTGGAGCTGTCGGACGAGGGCCACGCCATGTGTTTATCTCTCGAGGCCGCCATCACTGCAGAGGAGCAGCGCAGCACCAAGAACGTCCCTTTCTTCCCCATAACGATTGGCAGGTGACAGGAAAATTCTGGCCACCTTGTGACAACTTTTCTTTGTTTGTTATTTTTCTCGTCTTGCGTGACAAATGTTTGTTTTCTTTTACTTCCCAGGAGACCCGCCAGCTCAGACGCTCCAGGCTCATCGTCTGTGCCCTCGCATCCGGTTCCTCCAGATACAGCATCACCTCCTAAACCTCCACAAATCACTCCTTCGGTAAGTTCTGACATTACAGGATAAAATGAAGAATAATGTGGATTTCCACGCCAGCCGCTCAGACGTTTCAGGCAAAAACATGTCATGTATGCAGTGTTCACTGGTTTCAGGCAGAGGGATTCTTCCCACAGTACAACCAGAAGACTAATAGTGAAAAAATTCAAAAGATAAAAACAGCACCTGGAGTCATACCCGAGCATGTGGGTGTGCAGGCCGTGATGAGATCTGCATTTGAGTTTTACTGATTTATTTCTAGATGATTTCCTACGATGGGTCTGACTTCACCACAGCCAGCCTGAGTAAGAAAAGCTCCCCAGTGCGACAGGACCTCATTCAGAGCACAGGAAAGGTGGTCAAGTCGATATTTGTGCCAAATGTTGGATGGGCGTCCCAGGTAATTGACGACTAATTAATATATTAAGACTGGGAATATGAATTGACACTTTGACAAAAACCGAATCCTTGTTTGTTTGTTTGTATCTGTAGCTGACGAGCGGAGAGGTATGGGTGCAGTTCAATGATGGTTCTCAGCTGGTGGTTCAGGCAGGAGTTTCCTGTATCACCTACACGTGTCCAGAAGGGAAGATCACCAGGTATGAAACATTAGAAATGTCTTCTGTGTTCCCTTTAAGAGCTATGTTTTAAAATATTTGTGAGAGTAGATGTTTTTAATATGGCCATTTCAGAAGCCCCATCCACCTGCTGTTCACATCTTTTGTTTGCATGTGGCAGCCAATCAGAAGAAAGTTTTCTTAAAGATAATGGAAAGGGAGCTGAATGGCTTGTTTCACACAGTTGATGAACTGAGTGCTGTAACAGACGCAGAGTGGAGGACAAACTAGCCCGAGAATAAAAATACAGAGCTTGTTTTTTGCTGGATCTTTGGCCAACTTTCCACATAGAAGAAGCCCCAGTGTATTTGTATGGCACAAAAAGTAAGAAGTGGTGTGTTCTCTGCAGGTATAAGGAGAACGAGAAGTTGCCAGAGCACGTTAAGGAAAAGCTTCACTGTCTCTCGACCATTCTCGGGCTGTTGGCGAACCCGGCAGTGCATCACCTGCAGTCCCATTAACACCTTGTGTATAGAGGCCTGTCAAAAAGCTGGAAGTAGCATTAGAAATCTTCATTTCTCTTCTTGTAAATATCTTCTATTTGTGTTGTTTTTACATGTACAGAAGACTGAGATTATGAAAAGATATATTTTTATTTTAATAAGCAGCTATTTTGTATAGTGTCTACATTAGCCCTGTTGGAAAACTTAGTGTTTGTGTGTCTTTTTTTTTGTTTTTTTACTGTTTCCTACTACTATGAAATGTGCGACCGATACACGCTGAAACAATAAAACATCTGGAGGCCGGGTGGAGGATCGCTGCACTTTCTTTTGCAGTCTTCTCTGTGCACTCCGTATTATGACAGAACTGTGTATAAAAGAAATTAAAGTATTTATAGCCAGTTTATGGTTTCAGTAATAGAGAATTCATAAGTATAGTTAATATAACTGAAACTTAGCTGGCAGTTACCTCTCTTTATATCTAAAGGAGAAAAATCAGGTTAGTTACTCAAAGTAAAGTCTGTCACTTAAAATCAACAGAGCTGAAGTTTTAGAGCCCTCATAATTCACATGTTACAGGAAGAAAAGTAAACACTGATTTCTTTGGTGCTCAAATATTTGCATCCAGACGAGCTCCTTTTGGAAATGTGGTACTATTTATTTCAATCGATGTACGTGGAGTCCTGCTAGCAGTTAAACATAAATGGTATTCACCAAGACTTCTTACTAACCCGTTATTCTTGGATCATTCAAATTTTTCCAGACCAAAATACCACACACAAACTGCTTTGGTTTTATTTGGTGAAGACATTTCATATAATACAGACCCGTCAAGAATTAGCTCAATGAAGCATCTTTATAGATTTTAAAAGGACTTGGGAGCTAAGAGCTAAACTGCACTAATTTAATATCTAGGATACAGAGTAATAGTCATTAGAGTGGATGTTTTGTTTTGAGATAAAATAGTGCATTTTGGGTAAACTTTCAAGGATCATATTACTATTTTTTTTAAACAACTTTTATATAGAAGGAAGGCAAACAAATTGAAAACCATTAAATATGTAAGTTATTTAAAAATAAAGAGCTTTACATCATGTAGGCTACAATTTAAATAGTGGAGTTGTATTTGTGGAGCCATTTTTCACTCTTAGTGACGGCTAAAAGCACTTTGCACTACAAGCTATACTCACACATTCTATGTACTGGAAGTGCTTTTTATCCATCCCATACACTCATACGCACATGGCTATATCAAAAAGATATCCTTGCAGACTGAAGGAGTCCGGGATCAAATCTCTGACTCTCTTATAAGCAGGTGAATCACTTGAGTATGATTGTTGTAAAACTTAAAGAAAAAAAAAAAAGCAGTGAAACACACCCAGATTAGTTTCACATGTTTATTTTGCCCTGTTGAATTGGCCATTTAATTAAAAAAGTCACAAAATTGAGGATTCTTCTCAATTACAGAACTGATACAAAACGACATACTGTACGGATGTAAGCATAGGCGCATATACACGTACTGTACAAGACACCCAAGAAGTACACATTCAGGTGGAAGCCGGGAGCATGATGACACCATCTGGGTTGCAGAAATGACCAAGAGTGGGATTAACCATTTATATTTCCCATTTAGAAGCACAGTAAAGAACACGAGATATCACACAGTATAGTGGCGTACACAGATACTCAGCCTTTTCCAATTTAAACAAGGACTCAACCACAGCTTCCTAGGTGAGGAAACATCTAGACTCATTTGAACCTGGTGTGGTACTTTTGAATTTATTGTTGCTTCACTACACTTTGAAGGCAAATCAAAACCAGGATACTCAGAAGGGTTGTTTACACATGTAGCGAAGGCCAACTTCCACTGTGCCGTCGCTCTTCTTTTGTCCCAGAGAGATGCTGGTGAGGTGGCCGCAATGACACAAATATTCCCGCTCACAGGGCAAGCAAGAGGACGGTGGGTTCCCTTGGATGCTGATGGAGGAAAGAAGACAGCAAGGGGAGCTCTCTGGGACAAGAGAAGGAATGCAGTAATCTGTATTTGCTGCAGGTTGGCACTCATTTCCCACTAGATGCTAGAGGGATGCAACAACCGCTCAGCTGATCTGTCCCTTTCACGTCACCTGAACAGCAAGACCCAGAATTTTACCGTCCCTCTACGTAAATCTCCACTTTTTCAAAAACATCACTGCTTTCATTTATATAAAACATTTCCCCCATAAAATCTCAATAAAATAAAGTTGCTCTTAGTAGATGTAAGGACATTATAAGATTTTAACAAAATCGTTAAAAAACAAAACAAAACAAAATCTCACAGTGAACACTGGGAACGACAGCTGGACCTCCACCTCCTCCCTTCACTTAAAATGTGACACAAATACAGCAGCTGGAACAGCAGACAGGTCAGAGAATAAGGCTTGAAGCACATGAGTGGATTATGTGTGGATTGTTGGTTTAGTTAACTGGAAGAAGCGCTGAGAGACAAAGCTGAACAAATAACTCAATTATCTCAGACTGTTCAGACGAATACTCAGTTTAGATGGGTATTCAAACACACACACACACACACACACACACACACACACACACACACACACACACACACACACACACACACACACACACACACACACACACACACACACACACACACCTGATTTTCTTATTAATCCAAAGTGACAAGCTACACAGCAGCCCCAAGTCTGTCCGTCGGTCAAGTTTGCCTCAGTTTGCTCGCGTGACAGATACAAGCGGTGAAGACACTTGGGGAGTCTGTTTAAGGAGACTAAAACCCCCACGAAAGCTCCCACTGGAATTCTGAAAAATCATGGAATTTCTCGGAAAACATCCACAGACACAAAAACATGGGAATGTGATCCTCATCTTCCTGCACTGGAGCGACTCAAACTGGGACTCAAAAAGGATGTAGTTTGTTTATCTAACACACAGAAAAACACCCCCTCCCACACGCACACACGCCATAACAATCATTACGAAAAGAAACTTGGTCACATGGTCATGGAGATTTTATCCTCTTAAGATTTGAAAAATAATGCTCTTTTTCTCTTCTCCTCCTACACTCAAATTAAATTTGATGGCACTCGGAAAAAAACAAAAAAAACAAAACTGCTCCCCTGTTTGTTTAAACCAATAAAACAATCTCATCACTCTCTGCAGTCGATTGGCCACAGTCACATAGCAACCTGGGATCTGTGGAGTAGTGTTCAAATGCCCAAACGCCTCCTCCCTCTACGCCCTTGCACGTAGCACTCAGTGGTATTGACCAGAATACAAACACACATCACTGGCACAGTTGGCCACAGTGTAAATGTGCCTGTGTGTAAGTGAGTGTGAGAGAGATACAAGGGATCATACATTGCACATCTAGTGGCACATCATTCTCCAGTCCTGATTAGGCCATTCTAATTAGTTACCTCTTCTGGACCCTTTCATCACACAGACCTCACGCAAGAGAGAGAAAAATAAAATCAGCTATTAGAGAAAAGTTCCCAAAGTTCACATTACAGTACTGTTAAAGTCTCATTAGACAAAATGAGGGAAAAAAAAGGCAGAGAGAAAAAAAAAGCTTACATCCAATCACCATCATTTCCAATAACTATATAGGAAAAAGGTTTGTGTCTCGATTAGATATATTATCATCATTAACATCATATTTACTATGATTATTAATCATTATTATTATCACCACTGTCATCCGTTATTTGTTCAGGGATCAAATAGGGAGGTAAGGGGATGGGAGAGAAAGAAAAGAAAAAAAAAAGAAAGAAAGTCAGTCACTGGGAGGAAGCCTTGGTAGCTATCGTGGAGACACAGTGCTGCTGGAAGTTGGGTGACATAGCAGAGTTGCAGCCCAGTCTCTGCAGCTCTTTTCCCAGCATGCTGCAGCAGCCTGGGGCTGGCGGGGCAGCGTTGGGTACCGTGGTGCTCACCGGGAGGCTTTTGGGCTGCTCGCCGGCAGGAGGAAAGTCAGGGTTGTGGCTCTGAAGCACGCTGCTGATGTGGTTCAGGAGGTCGTTGAAAAACTCAGGGACGCCCTCGTAACCTGGAAAGAGAAGGAAATATTAAGAAGAAAAGCAGTGACTTCTGGCTGTGTGCTAAATAAACAATATTCTACCTTAAATGTTCTTATAAAGCTGCTCCTGGACACTAAAGGGAACACAAAAAAATGTTCCCCTTAGTGTCCAGAAGGACCCTGAAACTTCATATTACATTAAAATAAGACTCATGCTTAAAGAGGTTTCTGAGGTCATAGCTCAAAAGAGCCTAGGTCTGTGTTCCCATATACAACTTGCAAAAACAGAAGTCGCCCCCTGCTGGCCATTAGAAAGAATGCAGGTTTAAGGTGTTCTGCACAAGCTTCATGTTCTCTTGTGGTTAATAAAAAGCAGAAATGCAGTTAGCAGAACCTGTAGCTTAAACAGTTTAGGATTACACAGGCGATGGCTGCTCTAAGGATGGATTCATTATAACTCCCAGTAAAATCGGAGGTTTATTTTCCACTTAATGGGCAGATACTTTAAAGAAGATGATTTGTGTGTGTGTGTCTGTGAGATTGAGGCTATACCAACCTGGGAATGCATTGATGTCAATGACAGCGTGCTGGCCTGTTTGATTGTTGATGATTACATCGATGCCAAATAGGGACACGCCCAGTGCGTCTCGCAATGACCTGGACAATTCTCTGATGACATCATCACTGGGTGGCTGAGACACTCCCTCCACGTTCTCTCTCTGGGTGAAACAAATATTAAAATGTGCATTAGCTACACAGCCTTTAAAAGTCAGGGTTGTGGCCCTGAAAAGAACAAAGACATTATAAAAGAAACAAGATGACATTTCATTCAGTGACATTTTGGACGTACCGAGGTCAAGTCTGAGGACGACTCTGGTTTGGAAACATTGTGGCTGTTGAAGAAAATGGCTCTCCTGTCTGGAGCAGAAACAAAGGGAAAGGGTGAGGCAGAATTTTAAAGAGTGTTGACTACACCGACACAGGCTACGATCAGAAACTCCCAAAGAATTAGTTCCCAAATCACTTTTCCGACCTCAATGGAAAATGTTCGCTCCATGTGTTCCTACCATACACTTTCATGTAGATCAGATAAAACATAACTGGTGAAAAATATAACTTCATTATTGAGAAACCTATTTAAGCCTAAAAATGTGACAAAAAATGCTGACACGTTGAAATTAGTTCCTCATCATGTCCACTTATACATGTTCTCTTCCTGTCCCCACAGTGACTTCTACATTTTTTTTAAGGCTTTCAATATCTGTGACTAAAGGTAGGATTAATTATTGATAATCATAAAAGCTGCAAAACAGCAGTGCTTAGCCTGAGGAACTGTAACTAATGCAAACAATCAGTTTAATATGTAGCTCATGATCCTGAACTAAAGAGATTTTTTTATGCAAGAAAACAACTTCAGAACAAGAAGGCTTTATTCCTGCAGCCTTATTTCAGACATCAGCTGTGGGTTTACCACAGTCTGTTATTCAAATTTCAAAAATATCAGCAAGTTAGGGCATGAAGTGGAAGCAAATTATTAATTATTTTAAAAATGAACAACCTTGCCTGCCAGTTATACTGATCGCTTATTTCCATGAACCCTCTGACAGTATGTTGTTTTGAATTGTAGGATGTATAATTTTCTCAATAGAGGATACACCAGACCAAAGGAGGTAATAAAGGATGCACTGAAGCACCTTTTCTTAGTATTTAGATACTTTAAACACATCTTATTAAGGCTGCCATGCAAATGCTTCTGGGTGACTTCACTCAGTCTTTTTTCATTGGAGAGTTCCTGTTTGACTGCAGCCCTGGTGTCACGGTGCAGTTGTCTAGATTTTCCATCATCTGCACTAGGTGGCGCCACAGTTCAACCATGGCCTTTAGCAAGTGAACCTCATGTTTTCTAAATTTGAATACCTAGTATTTAAAAAACAAACAAACAAAACCCAAAAAACAGAAAGTTACTAAACCACACTGATGTAATTCTTTTTCATCTTAAAAAGTCTTCAAGTCATCCAGGTCGAGTTTGTGAGCTGAAGACAACATCATATCCTGGCGTGCTCAGACCTCCACAAAGGATAAACCAAACAGCCACTTCATAAATGCATAGCCCAGCCACCTCAGCAGAACAAGACTCAGCTGTACACCTGCACCTAAAGGATCAACAATACTGTCGAGGATCCCAGTATTCACTTTGTTTTGAACAAAGATGGTAAAGGAGGCCATTTACATGCACTGTGAATGGACCACTTGCAAAAGGGACAACCTCCACTAGGAGTAAAATGCCCTGGACTGTGCACGATTTGTTTTTAGAACTGAAGAAGCCTCTTGGATGAGAGGTGAACCCTAAAGAACTGCAGTTGGCCATTTTTTTAAGCTCTCAAGACAAGTCTCTCAGTCACATCTACAATGTGTTGAGTGTTCCATATGTTTACATCAATAGGTTACTCATTGGGCTCGGGTGAGGAATTTTCTTTGATAAATGTGACAGGAATGTATCACAACATTTTTACCTACGTTTTCTCTGATTTCTAACTTGTAATGATTAACATGAATCAGTTTTCGAGAGAAAGGAGTGGAGGGAAACTGTGGGTTCCATCACTGTCCAAATAAATCTGCCCTTCGGCACGGCGAAGGTCGCGGTAATGAAATGTTCGGCGGATTGGCTCATTCATTCCCTGGCTTGATGGGCAAAGCTTCACTTTAAGAAGGAAGGCTGACTGGGACAGCCCATCTCTCACTTTCCAAACATTAACCCATACTTCAACCTTTCAAAGCACCCTTTCCATCACTTTCTAGGTACAAAACATAATGCATAGCTTCAGGCTGTGGGGGACAATGACCTAAGCGCTGTGCAGACGTATTGCTGTGCTGTGGTGAGCTTTTCTGTTGTACCAGCATTCCAGGCTGAAACCAGCCATCCTGTCTGCACGATTACACAAAGCGGACGACTACGCTGACGGCAAAAAATGATTTGCATGTGGGCCTCTGCTGTATCACATGCAAATACTGGAGTCGTTTGTGTCGTGGGATAACCCTGTATTCAAAGACACGTCATGGGTAAAGCTTTTGACATGTTTATGGAGAAAAACACTGCTGCTCTTGTCTAGTTTTGACAACATGTACCAACAGGGTATAACTCAATTGCACTCTGCTGCACCCCTTAAAAGGGCGAACAGGTCCAATCACAGGGCTCATAAAGCCATTTTATGAGCTCTTTTATTGGGTAATTTGGAGAAGCTGTGCAGATTGCACAGACTGACCAGTGTGCCTGTAAGCAGCGCTCGGACTTCCCCACCTGTCACTCTCCCTCTCACTGTCCGTTCTTAACCTTACCTGCAGGTCCAGCAGGGAAGTTCTTAAGGGAAGGTCTCTCCACTACAGTGTAGGAGTCTCCCACCACGAACACTTTGTAAAGCACTGCGTTATGGTTGATGAAACTCTGAATCACACAAGGAGGCTTCACATCCTTCAGGTCCTCTTCACTGAAGATAATGGCCATCTGTGGGCAGGAGGCCACACAATAAATGACAAAGAACTTGACAGGAAACATTGAGGTCAATCAGCAGTTAGAGGCAGGTTAAAATCTAACTTCATTCAGTGCTGCTTGTGCAGCTGAAATTGACACTCCTGGCAAGCTAGTCAAATAGACTTAATGCCTCCACAGTGTTATACCTACATGAGGTATAACACTATCAGATTTTGCTGTTTGGACTAGAGTTAAATGACAATCCTCTAACAGAACAGGTATTAGCTAAAGCGAACTTTTGAGGGTGTGAGTGACCTCTGAATCCTGCGGGCCTCTTACCTCATGGGAGTTGGTGCCATGAGCCACCCGTGTTTTGCAAACTGTGGAAGAAATGAAGACAAAGAAAAGCGCAGAGTTTACAGCAGAGCACAAACCCTTAAATTTCTGTTATATTTGAGATCATGATGAACAAAGAAACATGGCAATAGGTTTAAAAAAAAAAAAAATGTGTGGTGAGTAGAAGGAATTAAGATGACAACAGCGGCGCTACTCACTGAAGGGGAATGAGAGTCCTTGCCTCTTGATTTGCTCCAGCACGTCTGGGCTGCACTCAGTGTTGAGGACCATGAATGGAGGAGAGCAAATCCTCTCATCTATATATTTAAAAAAAGAAGAGAAAAAGGTGAAAGACTATATTAATGCTCAGGAGATGTGTACTCTTGGTTATTTTCACTACAGAAACTTATAAAAGTTATTGCTTTGTTTAATCCACAGTTCAAATTGGAAGATTTAAGTTACAAAGACATCAAACTCATTTTCTTCTGCAGTTTTAGCTTTAACATACAGTTTCAACATAACGTTTCAGCAACTCACATGGCTAACAGTCATATGCTATGACCTGTAGTACTAGGTCAAAAAGTTATTTTTATAACTCATCCTTGTGATGTGTTTACACAAGAAACACAGCAGAGGCCATCTGACACTGCCCTTCTGCTCCTTACAAACACATACGTTAAATTAATCATAGCGACTACTTGCTTAACCTTAACCACCACCTTTTTTTGTTGATCCCTTTAGGGATCACAGCAGTGACTCATTACTTCCTATTCCTAGTACCGTCTTCTGTCATGTCACTTCTGTCCTTCACTACATCCATGAATCCTCTCTGTGACATCCATCTTCAACATCCTTTGTTCAATAAATCCACCATCCCTTCTCATGTCCAAAAGAACTTTCATGTCCATAAAATATCTAAGTTCAGGTCACCACAAAAACCCACACAAATACAATGATGAAATACAGGAAAGCATCCAATTTAATGAGGAACTAAGGATAAACCAGCTGAGGACACGCAGAGTCATCGGGCACGTCACCTGATGGACTCACAGGCCTGACATTTCACAACAAACACACTTGCAGTTACAATGTCTTTAAAATTCTCCAGTATTAACCACAAAAATTCTGCTTCTTTTTCACCCATCTCTGTATTTTTTGTCTCTTTACAAGTATTTTTTTCTCATCACATCCTGCAGCAGCAGGTTGGTCAGTTCTGATAAGACTAAAAATTTTAAAAACATCCTGCAGCTTTGACAAGCGTCACCCTATCAGGACTGGGGATGCATCTACATTAATGTTTTGTCTTCTGTAATTTCCCCTCCGCAGTAGGTATATGGGGGCGATAAGGCAGACGGGTTGGAGATAACGCCACAGGAAATCATTGGCTGGGCCAAAACAAGAGCTGGCAAAATGTTAATGACCAAAACACAATAGAAACATGCTGGTCTTTGTGTGCCGTGGGCCTCAGCAGTGGCAGGGCTCTCAGCTGACGCTAGTGCTGAGGTCAGGAGAATCTCATTTGCTTAAATTAAGTCCAGTGCAGAGTGCTGAACTCTGGGTGCAGTCAGAGTTTTACAGAAACCATGTAAAAGAGGCCAATAGGAACCACAGAAACAACTTCAATGAAGTTGTTGGAAGTAGAATTATCATATTGATGTTCTACGCTTTCACCTACCATCAACAGTTCTTTCAATAAAAAGACAAAAACAAACCAACAGAGGTGCATGTGCGAACAAAAATGTCCACAGCTGGTTTGGATCCCCCCAGCACAGAGCTCATGTGACGTTGGGCTAATATTCTGGTATACTCACTACAAGCATCTACTCAACTTAAGGCTACAGAAGTTCCCAGTTGTGCAAACTGAAGGAGAGCATCCCCAGCTCTGAGCTACTCTGGAAAATATACAGACCTGATTCTCCTGAAATTATTCATAATTCCTAGTGTATGTCTGTCCAGATTTGACCTTTGACCTTTTGGAAATAAATGACAATTTATCATTTTATTCTGTTATCCATTTTTGGGATATTTCATTATTAGGAGCATAGCAGTAATGCTATTGAGAGGTCACGCTGACCTTTAAACCACCGACATGTTGACATTCAAGAGCCCCCCCCCCAGTTGAATGAGATGAAAAGAAACTGATATGGGGATAAACCTAAAACATAATGGTGCTGGTGCAGAGGTGTTATATCAACTGTTGCTGTGTGAGGTGATAACGAAGCATATAAAGATGTTTGGTGTTAAGGCTCCTCTTATACTGTTATTTCACAGAAGATTAACAGGCAACAATTAAAATCATAGAATTGTAGCTAAAATAAGAGATTGTAAGAGATTCAGTGTAGTCTATAAACATGATAACTGTATAATTTTTCATTTCATGCATACAGGCATTTATTTTACTATATACAGTAGCTTCTTTAGCTAAAGAAAATGATGAATTAACCTTAATCTTACTGTACAAAACTATAATGTTGTAGACAGACATTTCAGTTAAGACTGAGATTATGTTGCTGCAAGTTTAAACTGCTGAATTTTTGCAAGCAGTTTTTCTTTAAAAGTTTTTTCTTTAATTTTTTTTTTTATAGTGCTGACATTTCAAGTGCAATAACTCTACCTTGAAATAAAGTGATTTACATAACCAGGCTCTACCAGTCTGATCCTATGACAGTTTTATCACATGCAGCGGTGATTCTGGTGAAATGTTAGCTACAGCTGTGAAAATAATGTCTTAATAACCCAGGAAAATCCTTTAGGTACTTCCATCTTGTGATGGGTCCGAGAACAAGACATTAAACGTTCCCCTGCTCTGCTGCTGGCAAACATGTGTTTCCACACTATTTAGAAAACTAATTTTCAGGAATGTGTTTGATTTTTATGTCCAAAGAAAATAAATCTGGCTATTTAAAAAGACTTAACCACAAAGGGTTTATTTTTGGTTGCTTCAATACTCCTGTTCTCTTGTTCTGTGCACTACGACCTTTGCCTGTGAAGCTGGGTCCATTCCAGGGCTGGCTTCGTACCCGCCAGTGCTGGGAGCAAGCCTGGAGGGTTACCCATGAGTCATCTGTGCACTGCCTACAACTGTGTTCCCTTTTAGTGATGTTATTTTATCAGGTCAAGAACAGCATCATAATAAAAAGAAAAGCCTGATGGTGAAAACATGCCCATTACATCACTGAGTTTCCAAAGATTGATAGTGTTACATTTGGCTAAACAAAAACCATCAAAAGCCCTGAGCCTTGTCAAATGAGAAAAGAAATTCAAGCTCCAAGTTCAGGTTTTATAATAAAAAGAGCAGAGACTGGTGGACACGAGTGAGTAGCCAAGTTTGTAACAGTGTGCATGCTTGGCTCTGGCTGACACTTTAGGGGGGAAGGAGGTGGAGGGGAGGATCAATCTCTGGCTCTGTCTAAACATTGCATGCTTGCAGCAGACCCAACGGAGCCGAGGACAGTCTTTATGGGCCTCTACAATGGACAATGAGGTACTTTTTAAAATGGGATTATACAGTTACAAAGTCTTCAGGATCAGGACATCCCTTATATTAAGTCATTCGTCCACTCGATTACAACATAAACACACAGTCAAATAAACTCCAAATGCATAGGCCTTAACCGGTCACTCAAGAGGAAAGAAAATAATCAAAAGGCCCGTTTTAACACTTAAACTCAGACGACACTATTCTCTTGTTTGGGGATTTAGGTGAAGAGAACTACAGCGAGCCAAGTTTCATTATACTTGCTAAACTGTGGTGCTGTTTAGGTGAAAGGCTAGACTCTCTTGTTGCTATTTAGAGCTTGTTTCCTAGAAACCCGAGCATCCTCTCTTTGCTGCTCTCTTCTTGTCCCTCCAAGGCAAAGCAGCAGGATTTTTTAATATTCTAAATTGAACTGGAAACACGGCTATGCCCTGAGAGCATTGCTTGTCTCAATGTCGTGCTCTAAGAGGCTTACGCTCCAATTAAAATTATGAGTCATTTATGAAAAAAAAAAAGAAGAGAAAAATGTGATTGTTTTCCCACAACATGCAAATCCAGGTAGTCATTATGTAATGATGATCACAAAGCACGGTAGGGCAGGTGAACCTGACAGGCAGAAACTCAAGGTGGCACTTGGCTCTTTGAGCTCACAACTGTTTCTCATTGTCATTCACAGAAAAGTCTATAATTAAAAATTGATCACTTGCATAAACCGGCTCTGCTGGTCCTCACAGAGACGTAGATTAATGCTGCAGCACAGGGAGCACAACTGGATTGTTGTATAAATACCCAAGGAAGAGTTTCAGTTTAATTTCTGTTATCTTGAGCTGGAGAGGAAAATGTTTAAGACTCTAAGAGTTGGTGTGACAACGGTTTCTGTCTATAAAAAACAGACTAAGATATCAAAAACTCGTGTATACACAGGAACCAGCGGATTCCACTAAGTAACATAAACAGTTACCTTGGTCTGGCTCACATAGGAAACACAAAGCAACTCTGACAACAGATCGGAGCCAAATTTCCAGTGACGCTGATCCATTAGTGCTCGTGTGGCTCTTTTCTGGCTGCTTTATATTAAACACAGCATTAGGACGAGCTAAATCTTTCACTTAATTTTATTTTAATTTAAACAGTTTGGAGAAGAACAGCTAAATTCACTGTGACTGAGGCCATTTAATACTGAGAGGCCACTCGAGTGACAAAATAAGGTTTGCTTTTCCACAAGCGCACCTCAAGTGTTTCCTCCTATTGAGTACTATTCTGAGTCATACAGACTGAAACATGGCCAGCTCTCTATGGTCTTTAAGTACTGGGTTGCCTTGGCAGCTGCTTCAGGACTCCATGGTCTCTGCTGATAAGGAGGAGGAAGAGGCTGTGCCTAAGAAAGCAAGGCTCAAGAAAAAAAAAAGAAGAAGAAAAAAAAAGAAAAGAAAAACCCCAAACCCTAAAATCTCTTACACTATCCCCTTCTTTAACTTGAATTTTGGGCGTATGCTGATAGTCTACAGGTTACAACAGGTTTACTGTATCATTGCTTCTAAACTGACTAAATTGTCATGGATGCCTTGGCATGCAGGCCTAACTGAGCAGACAGCACCACTTACATTAATGGAAGTAGAATGGTGAAAGGAAAAAAGAGCTTCGTAAAATGCAGCTAGTGAAGCATCTTCCTCTTCAAACCGATCACACACAGTGAGGCAGAGTGATGCATCTTAAACTCGCTGTTGCGTAACAGCAATCGTGTCTGTTTGGATAAAAAAGACGTCGTCTTCTCGTATTTCTATTTTAGGAAAGCACCGACACGCTGATACAGCTCTGAGTCTTTGCTCTGACATCAGACTGCAGCTCATCACACAAACTTGGTGAGATCATAATTATAAAGGTTTATTTTCTCCTGCCATGTATGGGTTTAAAGGAAATGTGGATGAGTCACAGGTGTGCTTACAGTGTGTGTCAGTAGGGAATGTCCCTCTGTAGCTAAAAGCCATCGCCTGCTGGTAAAGTTTACTTGATCAGTGACAGGGGAAGGTGTTGCTCGAGTGACCTGAAGGCAAGTTCTGATCATGCTATGATAACGCAGAGAGAAATTGGTGCATTTTGTCACATGTGAGAAAGGAGGAACTATGATATTAGCAAAGTGCTCAGCTCATGTTTATGTAAATATAAATGTGAACACTTAAAGTAACACAGTTCAAGTGAGAAGCTACAGCGGCTCTCTGCTCCCCCTTCCCTGGGATGTGAAGAGCACAGTCAGAGGTCCTAAAGGTAACCTCAACTTCCCTCTCAATAACATTAAACAGCAGGCCGTGGCTTTTAAATCAAAATCAAAGCCTATTTTTAGACAGCTTCTGTTTTCACATAGCGAGCTAGGAACAGAGACACTAATGGTGCTAGCCATCCACTTATCTCACAGTCGCCCGAGAACAAAGCTGAATCTTTAATGGCGAACGGTTTATACAAACAGGACATTTAGTTCACTCAAAGAACAGAACACATCATCGCCCAACTATCTGGCTTCTGTGAAAAGTTAACCCTAAAACACTAATGTTGGGTGATTTTCATAAATCTCACTTAGTGGTTGTGTCTCTTTTTGTTTATTTCTCCCACAGTTGTCAGTGATGCAGGGAGACCGTGTCTTCACTGGACAAGGCTCACATGTTACAGGAGTGGTTCCCAGCTTTGTTATTCATTTTATTTTTTTCCCATCATCTATTTCCTAATTTATCACTAATTTTAGTGCGTTTTTATGAGGTCTCCCCAGTGATACTTCTTTCACTTTATGAAACGTTGTATAGGAGGCATATGAGAAAAGTACCTCAATTTGTCATGTACTGTTGTACTTGAATCTATTTTTATGACAAGTATGTTTTATTGTGTATATTATACCAGGTACAAAACCCCCCAAAACCCCCAACAACTACCAGACGTTAGTGACAGTGTCTAAAGTGTGAGTACAGGTTTTAATTAGTGAGCAAATCCTCTCCTTCACTGAAATATGCTGATTTGTTCCAAAATTTCTCCAATGCAACTGAGCCTCACAGCAGTCAGTCTCACAAAATTACCGAAAAGATCTTACCTCGCATACAGCTTTCTAATCTGTGGATGAGCTGGTAGGATTTGCAGCGATCCAGCAGAGTTCGGATAGCTGGAAGTGGATCCAGGATGATAGTCTCAGGATGGGCATCAATGTAGTCCTTGAAACACAGATTTACAAACCTCTTAATTTTTACATTCAGAGAGCATGTACCATTATTGTAAATGTGATTTTTTTTTTTTTTTTACATTATGTATGCCCACACAGATGCAGTTCTCTGCATTATGACTAAACAGGTTTTGTATTGGTTACAGAAACATAACTATGGTAACAAAGGCAATGACTTAAAAAGAAATTGCCATTATTGGCTATCTGAATCCAGATATCCTGGCTATGATTTCCCAAAACCTCTTATTCCCTGTAAATAAACCGACTCCTTGGAAAAATAACTGATGAATTACTAATGGAAATGTTTGTGGCTTTTATTTTTAAATGTAACTAATGTGCTAAAAGGGCAACCATCTGCCACGACACACACACACACACAAATATAGATTAGAAATGTTAAACAAACATAATCATGTAGACAAATCCAAACACTGAGTTGAAGGGTCAACATGCCTCACTCTGTTTTTGTATGTAAGCTAGAGAGAGCATGAGATGTATGCCAGCGGGTCTTTGTAGGTTACATCACTGCATCTCTGCATGACCTGCTGTTAGGTCAGCGTGAGGCTGGCCATTTTACATAACTGCAGTCCCCTTCTCTTCTCTCGCCTTCCCGGCTTTCCTCTGACTCCGTCCTCACACCACCTCCTCTCTGTTCTCGGCCGCTCTCCATCATCTCCACACTTGATTTTCGGCTACATGGATCCCTTTGCCAAGAGTTCATTCCCAGCGATTTCATACTGAGTCACAAACGCTGTCAGGTGGAGCTGGCGGGCCTACACATTACACAAACAGCCCGCCTGCTCACATCGCAACTCCGCTGTCACACACATTTACATGAAATTAAACACATCGTGCAATATTAAACATTAAGCACATGTACAGTGGAAATAAATGTCTATTTTTGAACAGAGTCTCAGTACACACACACACGCTGTAGCACAAAGAATGTAAACCGACGCCTTTGCCTTGACATGGAGGACCCATCTGCAGGATTTGCCGGGATCTAACAGGCAACGCTAATCAAAGCCAGTCGACCTGTTATGTAAGTAAAATATGCTGCCACGGAAAAAATAAATAATAAATAAATAAATCCAAACTAATCTTCCAGGAGTTCAGAGGAATACTCTGTGATAGGGACTGTCACTTGCTGAATTCTGCATCTCAGAAGAAGAAATGCAGTTAAACAGAGACAAGAGGGGGAGTTGAGAAAGAGATCAACGCTTTTTAGCAGGTGCTGGAGAGGAAAAGAGCCAGACGTATGTCAGCGTGGGTGTAAGAGAGGGCTGTTCGCATTTCAGAGCAGATCCGTTTCCAGAGAAGAATAAATGGGTTTGTCTTTGGGAATATGGTCAGAAGAGCATCTAATCTGTCCTGCTGATTGTAAGCCATGTCTGTGATGCCACAGTTGTCAAACCTGAAGCGAAAAATTATTTTTAGCATTTGTATTAGCCACAACTACAACCAGATGGGTGCGATTTACCACATCAGTTCAGCTTACATAAGATGTCAAGTACAGAGAAGCCCGGAAGACCTAAATTACGACTGTAGCGATCTACACCCATTTGTCAGCGAGGTAAACGCGAAAAAGAAAAAAAAAAAGAAAAAATCTACAACAGCTAAAAGCCCCTGGTAATTAGCTACAAATGCCATTTTACCTTCGCAGTTTAGTTAGAGAACGCAAATGATATTTGTCCAAGGTTTACTGTGAACACGGCTCACACCTCAGGCCACTGAATCACCAGAGTGCATTTCAGGACGACATTTTGTTTTCATAAAGAGCTATTTTAGAGATGACGGTTTATTCTCTCCACGACACAACCGGGTTATTTATGATCACAGCTGTGTAACATTAGAATTACGCCAACACATATATTTCTAGTGGAAATGTAATCACAGATGACAGTTGTGTTCAGGTAAACACGCAGAACAAAAGAGGAGAAGACTCAGCCACAAGACTTGGCTGCTGATTTACCCGCTGATATTAAATTCAACCACTAACTACAGTGGTAAAGTTTGAGTACTGACTAAAACGAAGAAAATACTGTAATAAAAAACAAAACACACACTTCCTCTGAACTGAAAAAACCCTACAAAGATGTTATCGATGCTTACAGGATGACATTTCTTTGTAATGCATACAGCCAACTGGGAGGAGACCTTTAGCTTGAAGATCAACTGGCTGACTGAATAAACATTAAGGCAACACAGAAAATACAGAAAAATTCCCGTCTCAATCTAAATGACTCAATCGAATGTGCACAGTTCAATTTTATTTAGTAAATAATGATATGAACACTGCTAAGCATAGGGTATGCATTAAGATGAATGATGATTAAGAGGGCTGCCAGACGGCTACAGGTACAGCTAACAGTAGTGGTAAATCAAAGTGACAGAATCTCTACGCTTTAGCAAAAGGATGAATTATATATTTAAATAAATAAAAAGCCTTCAGAGAACTTATGAAAAGGTCACCAATTATCCATAGGGAGCCACAATATTTTTGTTATGTTTGGGGAAAAAACCTAATAATAATTTTAAAACCATCCAACACTGGACATACTTAGCTTGACTCCTAATTCGGAGCAAGCTAATAGCTCATCTATTATCTTAATAGGACAACATGATGTCCTATTAATATGTTGCTGTCAACATATTAATGCTGTCAATGAGCACAACTTGAAGCAATATTCAGTATTCTGCAAAAACTTGGAAATTGCAATAATATTATTAAGTGAGTGTCTAATTTTTGTATAAACCTGCAGATATGCTTTTTAGCTCTGCAGAATGGCTTACATTTGGAGTCAGTCTCAAGTGGCCACTGTATGAGCTACAGTTTTAGTTTTATTTCTGAGTCCTTGAGGGTTTCAGTTTGATGAAAACCAGACGTATTTTGCTCAGTACATGGTATTAGGCAGCTAAGAACTTTTTACTTTGATTGAACTTTTAAAGACAAAAGGAGCAAATCCATGCCTTGCTTCTGGAAATTGACAAGATGTGAAAATGTAAGACAAAAATTGCACTGGTTTGCACATCCACAGGAATCTAGAGCGCTTTTTATCATACGTAACTTACTAAATAACAAGTCTAATAGTACACTATCAGTCAAGCATCAAATGCAGGCCTGTGCTAATATCGACCAGGTTCTGCAGGATGTCAGAGTGATTGCTCCACTCTGACATCCTGTTTGCCCTTCTTAATTGAGCAGTCAGGGACATGTTGACAGAATTGCGTGACTCTGATCACGATTACAGCTCCTGAGTCACTAAGAGAGAGACGGAGGCAGAGTGCAAGATAGTTTAATAAAATTCATTTTCACACCATCTGTACCACTGCCAGATTAATGAATGCATACACAGAGAAGAACAGCATGTTTCTAAAGTAGGTTTTCAGCTCCAAATGTGATGTGTTGAACATGAGATTGTTCTTACTTCAGGAAGAACAAAAAAGTTTCAAAGATAACATTAAGGATTTATGAGTTACCACGTGCTCAAATATAGCTGCTAATGCATGTATGTTCCTGTGATCTGCCTTGCTGATTCTTTGAACACATTACCTGATTCCTTGAACTGGGTCATTTACAATCGTAAATGTAAAACTTGGTCACCCATAAATGTTTATTGCCAGTACTAGAGCTGCAGTCAAAACCAATCAGTCAAAGCCAATCAGTGTCGCAAGACTTTTCTGCATTTGCGCCATTTCAAAAAAAGCTTTCTAGAGACCAGTTAATCTCAATATTGAATGTAGGCTGCATAACCTGTGAAATTCTGAGTCAAATATTTTGAGTAACAAATTATCTTTTGGTTATTTAACAGCCAAAATAGGTTTTCTTAGAACAATAAATATTAATATTAGCCATGCAATTGCTTCAATAATAGCTTCATCTAGATATGGATCTATGAAATCAATACAAAGAATAAGTATTAAACAATTTTACAACATAGATTAGACCTGTTTGATATTTAATAAAACATAAAATTGATGGATGAATAAGAAGTTGCAGTATTTGTTATCCATCTATTAGTAGAGATTATTCATTATGGCACCTACACTATTACCATTCCCAAGGTTAAGGATGAACTTAGACGGTTTCCCACACATACAGTATATTAAATTTTTTTAATATGTGTGTGTATCTATTTTCTTTAGATTGTTGTGTGTCCAAATGAACAGGCCAAAAGTGTGAATAGCATTCTCTAGGCCTTGTCCTCTCCTAAATTTTGGTTTTTCTATTTGTGAATACATGGGGAGGAGGGAGGGATATGCGGGAAGACAGACAGATGCATACCTGTACTCTTTGTACCAACAGTACAGCCTGTGAATCATTCTGGTCAGCCTCAAGGATAAGGTCAGTCAGTTTGTGGATGATGACATCCAGGGGTCCCTGGTCCTCTAGAGGCTGGCTGAGGTCCAGCTGAAGACAGAAGTGTAAAACAGGTCAAAGATTATTGTGCAGTCTGGGATGTATTAGCCATTTTTGAAATGGATATCCATCAGCAACCATACTTAAAAAAAAAAAAATCTTTATAAAACTCTAAGTCACTCATCTGTGACTTACTAACGCAATATTATAGATTCTTGGCCCATTGGATTTTAGTCAGGGTTTTAAGTGCTATGGGTGTGGGGGTTATTTTTGTGTCTCTGGCTGCAGAGGAGGAGAAGTGTAAAACCAACACTACAGCAGTTACAAATAAGCACTTTCACACATGCAGTATGCCAGGTCAACATCAAGTCAATCCTGCAATTTGTTGAGTTCTTAAGTCACGACATCCCGCATTTCCTGCAACATCTGCAAAGACCTACTGCCAGTAAATAAGTCATAGGATTTCTGCCTGACCTTTTGGGTTCCTTTTGTTTAACCCACTATTTATTCACATCAGTTACTTCTTGCATACACGCTAAACAGAAAATCAACATATTCATGTACTTGTAGATGCATCACTTCAGGTATGAAGTGGTACTGGTAAAGACACATAGTTGCAATTAATGTACTCATGAATCAGAATAATGGCTGTAGTGAACTAGCCTGTTATTCAAAATCACTCCTACCATATAGAACAATGGGGGGGGGGAAAAAAGAGCGTACAAAGTAAACAGTGGGTAGATTTTGTTTCATCCTGAAAAACACATTCTTTTATGCTTAACTGCTTCCCTCTTACAAGGATGATGAAGTATTTTTAAGAAAATGGTGGCTACATTTGGAAAGTCATTAATCTGTCACTTTAAGGCTTATTTACACTCCTAATCTCCTAATAGAAGACAGAAATCTCTCTTCAATCTGAAAGTTCTGGTCTAGGAAACACATTTTATTTTCTGACTTTTTGGTTATAAAAACATCATAATGACTGATTGTACATAGTGTTCTACCTCTTTATTTACAGCTTTAAATTTGGATCAGCAAGAGTTTGTTTTTTTGCTTTGAATGACACCCGGATTTATTTCTGGCATCATCTTTGAAAACTCCAGCCTCCCTCTGGCTAGACCTCCAGTCTCATTGAGCATATTCGACAGCCTCTGAGAAAAAGCCAAATTAGCATTTGTTTGAAGTTTAACGGTGATGAAAAGGGCTGTCTGCTGAGACCAAGTAGCTAACAAGTAGACAAAACAAGGCACCAAGTTTGATAAAGCATATGCGTGTTAGCACATGCATGTAGCAACATCACAAGCGACAGAGGAGAGATGCTAGAATTTAGCAACCAGTGTCGATTGAACATGAACATGATGAAATTATTATCACAACGGGGCTGTCACTGTGTTTAGACTGTTATGACAGAGTTTGGTGTCTGTGAGATAACAACTTTTAAAGTTATGATCGTTAGAGTTGGTGTCATGATTGCAGTTTTCAGTTGGTTTTTAAAGAGGTCCTTTTGATGTGTGACATGAAGACGGGGCAGGAAAAATAACTGCAGAAAAGGGGCCTAGATGAGTGAAGGCATGTTTTGATACACATTAATCATTAGAAAACTCTGGCTAGATCCCAGCAATGTGTTTTCTAACACATGTAATAAAAATCTGGCAGCCTTAAATATCTGAGGTAACCCCTTAGACATTTAACTTTGCACATTATCAATTCTTGAATGTGCAAAATATGGTACTGGGAAAAAAAAAATTGTATAAGGGACAGTGCTAACAAGCACGATTAGCGCATTAGCTAATCAGCTAATGGGCTAATCGGACAAACTCAGACAAAAGACAATGCAGCCACACCTTTCCAAACAAGCTAGAGGTGGGCAGATCCCCAATATCCTTGTGCTATCCAGACATTATGCAAACTGAGAATGAATACACCTTAGTCACACAGGTGTGGATCAATACAAGAACTGTAAAACTGTACAGAGTTTCAGTTGGTTTAGGATAGGCCACCTCCAGAGCCAACATCTTCTGGTTAATGATTGTTAGAGATGTGATGGTTAGTTACTAACTTGAGTACTTCTGGTCGAACTCTGGTAAATCAGTTGTACAGGAGTGGCATATCGTTTTAGATATTGTGTTCTTTACAAAGAGCATTTTGCACAGAGGAAAATGCAATCATACTATAACAATCATAGCATAAGTATGCATGTATGTAAACGAGGAGCCCAAGCTTGATGAAACTTCGGATAAACATTGCCTAGTGCATTGGGAGTTTCAACATCTATATGGCCTACACAAATATTTAATACAAATCCCACAATAGTATACATTTTTACATTTTATAGGTCAATTTAGCAACAAATGGGATGTCAGACTAGACTAATGTATTACAACATAATGTATCAGAACATCATACTACGCATGAATGCATGTTTGTATATTCCTTAGCATAGAGTGGGAGTTTGTTAGTATGGCAAATATTTGAATTTCAGTGTGGTGTGAAATACTTTCATGTGTCGCATGCACAATGAATACTAGACACCATGCAGGCTGCAGAAAATATTCCACCATGCAAAGAAATGTCACGACATGCTGCTTGAGTTGAGCTGAATTTCTTTAAGAGCTCATTATCCTATATCA
This sequence comes from Pelmatolapia mariae, assembly GCF_036321145.2. Classification (NCBI taxonomy): domain Eukaryota; kingdom Metazoa; phylum Chordata; class Actinopteri; order Cichliformes; family Cichlidae; genus Pelmatolapia; species Pelmatolapia mariae. The sequence continues at coordinate 50,624,451 of NC_086241.1, read as the reverse complement.
ACATGGCATGTCTTCCTCTGGCCATCTTAACAGTGTTGGATTTCATTGTAATGCACTGAACATTAGTGCTTGTAGAAACATGCCCCTCAGCTCACACCCTTCAGCAACATGTCAACATGAACTGACTCTTGAAAAGTGAATCTGCATCTGTGTTGTTTGTAACTACATGACTTGAAGGCTTAATATGTGCCAACATAGCTGAAACTGTACAGAACATGATCGCATATGTAACTTTACTGTTACCATATTAAATTAAGGAGAGCAGAACCTCTGATTTTGGCAAACTTTCAGTTTTGTTTTAAGAAGCTCGAGATGTTAAACATATTATTATCACAGGAGTACATAATCTTACAATCATCATATCACCCACCCTAAGTCGAGAGATCTCTGGAAACCTCTGAGAGCAAAAGCTTTCTCATAAATATTGCTGGTACAGTTTTTACATACAAGTGTCTAGTGGATTCAAAAGTCACTCAACCAGTTTCATGAAGTGAAATACAATGGAAACAGGAAGACAGTCGATCATATTATCTAACAACTGACTGCATTTGTAATAAAAAGGTTTCAAAAACAAACACTGCTTTATTGACTTATTGTTGCGCCTATCCAGCAGGTTTATCAGGAATCGTGCAGTCATAGGACACGTAGACACTGTGGTGCAAGCATATGGCAGATGTATAAAACACATAAACATGCTGCCATGACCTGACCGATGCTGTGTTAGCAAGTCATACTCATAAAATGTGTTGTCACCTGTGGTCAAACAACTACTGAGTCTTTAACACTAGCTGCTGTGAGCAGCAGTGATGACAGGGCTACACCAGTGGCAAGAACCACCTTTTTTTCTTTTTTCTCTACCTAGCAGTGTGACAGGGCCTGCCTGATGGGGATTTGTCCGTACTCTACTGAGGCACTGCTTTTAATCTTCTGCTTATATGACACACAGAGGGCCCATCCACAGCCTGGCCCTGCCACAAAAACAGGACTCTAGATTGTGGGGTCATCACCCATTGGCAAAGACACATCACACAGGATGAAGCTCTCTCTCTCCTCCCTGTGCACTGACAGAATGACCCTGCTTTAGAGCTTATCCCAGAACCCAGCAGTAAAGTCACTGATGTCCTTCTAAATGCTAAAAGCAGAAATGTCAGCTGATGGTTTTCAAAGTCCCTCTGGGACTGAGAGGTAGCAGTGGGCCGTAGTGGTGACGGACGGCAGAGAAAAAAGGCTGGGTCCTGGAGGGAGAGGGTAGGTCAGGGCTAACATATTTTCAGCTTTGATGTAGCTCTGCTGTGGGGCCAGTCTCTCCCCTATGGGAAACTAACATTCACGATCTTAAGCAAACAGCAAAGACAAAGCTTGTGGAGTGCTTTGCTCATCAGTAAGTACACTGCACACAAATTATATGGACCACAGTCATTATTTGGGGATGCCTCTGCTTAGTCTGTTAGAGATCTCATTCTAGTTCAGCTGCATCTCACCTGACTTTTGCTTTGTTGTCAAGCAAACCCAAAGAGTATGTGCAGAGCACAGACAGACATGTGATAAATCATTTATTCTGTATGCCATGTTGCAATGATGGCACGCTAGGGTGAGTGTGCAACAAAGAAAAAAAAAACTAAAACATGCACAAGTCTAAGACAAACTGTGGCTGCCAGACATATCTCACATCAGCAAAAGATTAACACAAAAGGTGAGTCTCCAAACTCTCCACATAAAAACTGTATGGAAGGTCAAACTGGGAGCTAATTAGGCTAATGGCTGTCTCCTCAGCAGTCTACAGAGAGAAGACTTATCCCTGCTGAATTGATTGTGCAATTAAAGCTTTTGAGGAACTGCCTTTCATCACACGATCAACATAAATGCTTTGCTAAGTAAAGGTTACCCAACATAAGACAGGTCTGATTTTACTGCTTTTGTAGGTAGCTTACGAAAACTTTAAGTAACTTCCTTAAAAGGCGGACCAAGTCATGTAGGATGAAAATGAACAAACTGTCAAGATGTTTTCAGGTCAGATGAAGAAATAAAGCGTCAACATAATTGTACCAAGCCCATTGACAAGAGCTGATAAGATAAAGGAGGTACTGCACAGTCCATTGTATTCAGACCACTGACTACATCATTCGTCAACGACCCCTGAACTCCCACTACACTGCACCCATGTCACATAAAACCTGGCAACAATAATATATTTATAAAGGGCTTATGAAGGCTTTATTTAAGGAAGTGTGAAAAAAAAAATACTACGCATGTTTGATTTGTTGAAATTACTTAAAAAGAAAATCTGTAATGATACTTTACTGCTTTACTATACTTTTCTCTAAATGCCAATTTCCAGTAATGGCCACAAACTGACTGTCTTTGGATCTGACAAACTGGAGGATCAATAAATACCTCCTGTGGAAAGTCCTCTGTTTGTCAGATTCGGCAGGTTCAATGCAGGGGCGAGATAAAGTAGTATGCCGGAAATTACCTTTAAATTTTTAAAGCACTAAGGATAATAAAAACAGCGACTTGATAAGTTTCTCTGGGCAGTCAAGTCAAATAATGACTCATCATTTGAGATTCCTTTTTCTGAGAGACAATACTGGCTTTCAGGAGAACAACCCTGGTGAGTTAATCTCATCATATCCATGATATACACAAGCTAATGTAGGGATCATGGGGAAATTGGCTCTTGTAGACTCAGTGCTAAAGGGTCAGTATTGATGAGCTGCAAAAACGTGCACAGGGGAGGTAATGGAAAGATGAGAGGGATGAGGGGTACAGCAAAGGTAAGCCTTGGTAGAGCCTAGAGGAGAAATCATTAAAGTCTGACAAAGGAATCTTTTTCACTTTCGTCAGTCCTGACGCATATACATACAGAAGGGTTTCCCACACTGAAAACAGAAATATAAAATTAAGTCCCTTGGGCGGCCAGATTTAGCAAAGATCTGTTCACACGAGGTGACGTCATAACCACTTTCAACCTCTTGGGGAATACAACCTCTTGGGAAGTGCACCTCATTAACTCTGTCACTTCAACTTTGGAGCTTTTTTCTACACAACAACAAAACAAGACAAAAAACAACTGGTCTGTAAAACAAATCACAGTGGGGCTGTGATTTACCCATTTACTGTTGGTGGGGACCTGAACTTAAAAAGATTTTTCGCTTCTTTTGTCCAACAAACTATCCAAAAGCCATACATACACAAGTCTGATACAACAAAAGACGGGAAAAAAAGTTTCTACTTGAGAAGCTGTTGGGTGGTTTCATTAAAACACTTCTGATTGATCAAAGTCGTACATACAGCACATAGAAAACAAGCAATTTATTGTGCATTAAGGCTGTAAACCAACAATGAATCAACAGATTTTTATGCCTAAAGGATTCATTTAGCCTCGGATTTCCAGGGTTGACTTGATAGCACAAGGGCCAGCCTGTCTGTCAGACCACATGGAACAAGGTTAGCCGATTACACTGGCTGACAAAAAAAATAAAAATAAATCTGCACCAAGCAGCAAGAGAAAGTTAAATTGACTTGATATCCACAAAAATAGCAAAAGTTGTATGCTTTTTTTTAAAAGTTTAAAACAGTGACCAAACAATAATAATCTTCCCACTACTCTAATTTTCTAAGTCTCTAAACCAATTAAAACTTCAAGACTAATTTGTTTACCTGCTTTCCGTCTCCCTGTGTCCTCTTCAGAAAGACTGGGTTTAACACGGACCTATGTTTTGACTTTCCCCATATATACACTATCCCAGTGGTCTAAACATCAGAAAACATATCATAGATTAGAAAATAAGAGTCCCCAGGCTCTGAATTCACTAGTGCAATAGGAAACTAAATCTTTGTACAACAAGGCCAAAGTAGGACAACGGATACTGTTATCTTTGTTTCTGATGTGGCCACGACACTGCAGGCACTGAGAGGAACGGACACAGCGCAGCCACCCAAATCATTGGTGTGCATTCAAAAACACTTCTGGCTCTGTTAGTAAACTGAACTGTCTCGACTGACAGTGACAGCCCAGCTAAAAATAACAAGTTTATGCTGATTTGTAGAAGTCAGGAGAAAAAATCAAAACAAAAAAAACCCCCACAACAGTGAAAAGCAGGTAGTTGTAGAAGAACTAGTAACAGAGAAGATAGCAGCACCGTTCCAAGCCCTGGGTACATCCTAACTTTGGGCCTGTGAGGATCTGCTGTCTCCCAGGAGGGGCTGAATGCATAGTGGGAAACAAAGCCCTGCTTACTTTGGGACTATTCCCAGGACAAGACTCTTTCTGGGTGTGCTGATATTGTCAGCACAGTGAGAGGAAAAAAAAATAACCTCAAAGTGAAGGAGAAAAAAAACCCCAATCCCACAAGAAGAAAAGAAACAAAGTAAAAGGCTGAGAGAAAGGCAGGATAATTTCCTCTTTAATTTCAGAGAGCACTCTAAGTGACAGATACTGTTGTGCACTGAGCTCCCAGGACTTAGTGACAATTGTTACTATGCTGCTGAATGGCCTGTGCTTACTTACACTCTATAGTATGCTGTGCAAGAGCCGTTAATGACAGCAGCTTTTCCTTCCCTGAGGCCCGTATTTACTGGGACAGAGCTCAGCACTCAGAGGTAAATTATTACTATAGGCAGACTAATATTTATTTTGGTACTTCAACAGCTCCCACTGAAAAGAGCTGTATCTTCTTGTATTTATGCAATTTTATATCATAAAAGTACTTCTGCTGATATGACTTTTAACTGAGGATCTGAATGCTTCAACCCTCCACACACACACACACACACACACACACACACACACACACACACACACACACACACACACACACACACACACACACACACACAAAATGAGAAGCTGCTCTCCCAAATAGACTCTTGTGACAAACAAGTCGAATTCAGGCCAGGTGTTGAAATATCAAGTTGGGATGACTTTCATCACAGCTTAACAAGGAACATGGGCTGTTGTGATATACTGTGACCAATGATGCTTACATACAAAAAAAGCAAGACTGTGAAAAAAACTACATCCTGTCTGTAGGAGGTTATGCACTTAGTAATTGGCCAAAGAAATATATCAAATGTAAAGTGTTGTAGGTGGATTGACTTTCAGGCATCAAATATGAATAGCAGAGATTCAAACGTATCACAGCACAAACAAACACATGACTAAAGAAGTAAAAAACACACACAAAAAAAATCAAACTGTGTGGTCTTCTTACCTGAACAACTTCTATTCCTCTTTTCCTGGAAAAAAAAAAGGACAAAAAAAAAATAAGACTTTTTATTTTGTAGAAGATATAAGATGAAAATGCTCAGAAACAGACATTGCTGTGTATTTAAGGACCTAAACGCTAAAGGCGTGTTATGTAAAAGTATATCATGTAGTGTAGGTGAAGATGCCTCTGTTGTCTTTGAGCCGTACATACGTAGGCTCAAACATTCAGAGCAGAAGACTGATAGGAAGTGAAAAGCAGAATTAAAAATAAATAAATAAAACAAAACACATGCGCATGCTCGCGTGCACACATACACAGCTAAATGATGTAAGATTGGTCTGATTTTAAATATTTATTTTTTCCATTTGTGTTACACCATGTAAGACATGTTTCTCAATCATTTGTCCGCACTTGTCTTGCTTTCATAACAGTGGTTTCTCCAACTGTGGGGTGCTGAGCCACTGCAGGTGGGGTGTGGAAACCGGTTTTTTTCAATAATTTCCCCCCAAACCAAATACTAAGTTCTAAGGGAAACTAAACAAACAAGAGTGTGCTGACGTCGTCACACCAAACTTTACTTAAGTAAAATTCAACTAAATCCACTTTTTTTTTTTTTTTTATTGCTAATGATACAAATAAAAAGATTAAAATTGGTAGTACACGTGGTGTGAATTTTGAAAAGGTTTTTGAGAACCACTACCTTTTAATCTAACACAAATCTTTATGTAAATTCACATCAAAGGAGTTCCCCTCCATAAGAGGAATTAAACAGAAACTCATATCTCTCCAATAGTTTAACTTCATGAACAGTAAGATGCCTGAACCAGGGACACATAAGCCTATCTGCATCTAAAGATAGGAAATAAATGAAACATGATCTTAATTTAGTCACAAAATTTATCTGCAAGTAAGATTATTATAATGGAAATACTAAATCCCACCCACAGACCTGGAGAAACTGCAGTTTCTGTGCAGTTTCTACCTTTTGGGAACAGCACAGAAATACTAGTCTTTGGGTAGAAATAAAAAAACAATAGGACACAGCAGTATTTAAATATATATGCATACATTTAAATGTGAGATGGCTTGTCTCTTTTGAGAGAGGAGCATTACTAAACCGACACCACACGTTTAAACCTCCTGGGTGTATGCTGGTCCTAACACCTGCACTGAGAGGAAAACCTCAGCCCAAACAGAAAGCAGAAGAGAGGGCATTTGTACAATCCTGGTTCAGCTGGTTCGGCGAAACCCTACTAGGTCAATACAGAAAGTTAGCCAAAGAGTTTCTACACAGCAAAGCATAACAGGAAAAACTCCAATGCTTAATGCAGCCGACTCCTAGTTGGGGGAATTCACAAAGAGAACACCACCAGCCTAACACTACATCCAATTCATCCTTTCCAAGCAAGCAGTTTTTGAGGTTGCAGTCCCATGGTAACAGCAGTGCAACCATTCACCGCTTCACAACAATGTGGATATTTAATACTGCAGCTGGTGTGTTTCATGCGACGTGAATGAGGTCTTTAGTTTCGTGAGATATGGAGATCCTCTGCTCTGCTATATTGTTACGCGGTCAACACAGTGAAAGGAAAACCTTTCTCTCACACACACATACACAACCACTTTGATACAGGCACATTGTACATCTATAAACCTGGAAGTTCAGTATTTAAGGCACATCGTGTGGCATTAGCAGTTACCAAGTTGACAAAGGGTGTAAATGAGATGGTAACCATAAAGTAAATCACATTTTATGCATAGCTAGTTAACCATACAGAAAAGTATTTTGAGCATTTAAAAAAATTATTTTTAAAAAGTACCAATTATTATCCAAGGGAAAACGTAGGCCATGAAGATATTCAAGACTTGCCTGTTAATATTTTACTCCATGGGACTTTACTTAGGTGGGTCAGCCAGCTATACTTTGCGGTATTTATTTATTTTTTTTAACCCTTATCTGTTTAAGACCTAGATTAAATGAATTACTCTCGATTTTAAAAATTCAGAAATTGATGTTCTGCTCCAACTACTCTGTGAGCTAAACGGCATGAAGAACATTCTGGAGAGGCAGCTGATTTTTGCTAGTCAAAAAATACAAAGCTTCTTTCGACTACTCCCTTACTCACATGGGATCACCACAGCAGATGGATTCACATATTTGATTTGGCACAGACTTTTAGACTAGAGGCCCTTCCTCTCTTCTCCTCTTGCTCTTGAATTGGAGACATTTTACCTTTTAAATATACATGTTATTAATTATTAATTTATTTATATTTTTCAGCTCATCACAGGTTTTTATACAAGTCTTCCAACAATTTCAGTAAACTCCTTGCATTTGTTATTATTAGTATATTGTAGTATAATGTAGATTAGAGTTGTGGTGAAACTGAAGAATGAGAAAATATTTTTAGATAATCTAATGAAAATCAGGGTCTCTGCTTTTTAAAGCATCAGGCATGTGTGCCAACTGAAAAGATGCCTCTCAACTGCTGTGCAAGCTGACATGCGGACATAAACTCAACTAGCTCTGACCAGCAGGAACCCCAAAGTCCAGATGCAAGAGACAGGACAGACTCCTCAATGATGCACACACAATGTCAGCTGCTTGCCACATGATGACAGGGGAAATTCTGTCCAGTCACTGTTTAAAAGTAACACTGACACATGGTTTATCTTTCATAATAATAAATGATGCAGGGAAACAGATAAATTTAAACCATCAAGTAAAAATTGCACTTCATGAAATTAAGCACAAAGGGTCACTAAATGAATTTAATATTGCATAAAGTCTCTTTAATTTGGAACAGACTTACTCAGACGCACAACACCAGGTCCAGATAAAGTTTAAAATTGCCATATCCTGTACCTCTTTTCAAAAGTCACGGCTTTTTAGAAAACATACATGCAAGGTGGTAGGGTCTTCTTAGTCCCATCCTTCCTTTCCTCATAACATTTGTTTTCTATGCTACATGACTGGAGTAGCAAAAGGAGAACTTGAAGAAAAGTTTCCCTGACTAACAGGGAGAAGTAGTCATGTGTGAACATATACAAGCCACATTCACTTTGTGGCTCATTTGCAGTTATCTGCTGTGCCATTTGTTGCAGTTTTCAAAGGCTATGCATCAAAAAGACCAATTCTTAATGCTGAGCCAGAGCTCTTCGTGTCAAACATATCGAACAAACCTATATCCAGCTCATAGGGAAGAAGGTGGTGACCAGGATGCAGGGAGGAGGGGAGGTATGCTCGGAGCTTTATGTAGAGATTAAAAATGTTTCGTGGATTACAGTGTGGTAATCTGTGCTGACTCAATCAGGTTGCTTTATGAGGCAACGCACTGTTGGAAAAGGTGAAAATCCTTCTGGAACAATGTCAACATATCTGATCTACTGCTGCACATGTGTGCAAAATCACAGGACCAGAGATTACATTGTTTTGTCCAGCCTCTCTCAGATTTTCAAGACATGTTACTATGTGATAACTAGCCCTCATACAGTGCAAGTAGGTAAGGTGACATCGAGCCAAATACTTATACTGGAAACTAGTATGATACCTACTAAAACAAAGAACGGACAGTGAACCAGCTAGAGCTTCTCTCTCTCACCCTTTCATATTGCTATGCGAGATTCAACAGTTGCTCGGAATTTTTTATTGCAAATATTATAAGGTAACAAATTGTGTCTGCTTGATTAACGACACCCATCTCTTGTCTGAAGTGTCTGGGGAGTTGCACACACTGAAAAAGACACCTACAGGATGAAACAGAGTAGAAGACAGAAACTAATAAAAGCACAGAGTTTTGTCTTTTTTCCCCTCTTTTTATTTTTGACCTCGCTTTAAATGTATTTGCTCATTTATTACTAATATTTTGTTTACAAAGTTGGGAAACAACGTCTAAGTCAGGGCTCATATTAGTGGAAAAATCTCAAGTCCATTAGCACTTTTATCCGAATGGTACCCAAACCCGGTACTGTACTTCAGTATCTGTACTGAAAACGTCAGACTGCTGCATCACCAGCAGCTAGGCAGCTGTTGCAATGAGAGACTATAAAGCGGCTGTCTCGCCCTAATGCCCTTTGACAATCTGATATACTGTACAGCACCTATTGTAAAACAGCAAGGACAAGTTCACATCTGCTAAGAAAATATAGGCCCTTCAGCTTGTGTAACACTTGACTCAGCTGGATAAGAGACACAACAAAATAGTGTGCACACAGCACTCACATAGATGCGTCTGTCAAGGCTGGGGGAATCTGTGCAAATTCTTACTCCAGCAAATAGATACATCCTTGACTAAATTCATGTTATGACGATGCATTTGGTAAGGACAGCTTTATTTTCTGTTGATAAACAGAGACAAAAGCCTCAGACTGAGCTAGCACTGTTCCATCTACATATGATAAAAAAATGATATGGTGGTCAGAGTTTAACATCAAATGCTACTTTTTAAATACGTTAATAATAAGGAAGAGACTTTTTCTTTTAGACCACATTTAGCTGCTTTAAAGTTTAACGCTCTGAGCCAACTGACCTAATAATAAAACTGGTTTTGTCAGCTTATCCTGTTACACATTTACCATGCACCAACAAGCACTGTGCCAGGACATACACAAAACAGACTTGTGCCTGCTTCCTTTGGGGAACCCATTTCTTCACAATACAACAGAAAAGAAGATTAGCAGAACGGCTTCAGGCCACATCAGCAACCTTAAATGCTTAGCATGCATGAGTAGGGATGTCACTCACTGACATTTGGTGAGTACGTTTGTGTGAAAAGTGCCTAAGGGCTTAAATCTGTGAGAAGAGTCCTCCTTGTCACAGAGCCTTAAGGGGAAGTTTCCATGAATTGTCACATAACTTGTTAACCATAGGGGCCAACTATGTGAATACATGTAGTTTGACGGCTGTTCTTCAATCATTTCATCTTCACACAATAAACTGGAGTTAGTTAACGAACCTGCACAGATCAGCAAAGGCCTGGAAATTCAGTTTCTTCATCTTCTTCTCGCTGAGCCAGTAGCCGACTCTCCGGCCTTTCAGGAAAGTCTGCATTTCCACTGTGCCCCTGGTCCTTTTTTTTTGCAGGTAAATGGTGCAACTAATGACTCAACCTGGACAGACGAGAACAGACCCCCCCCACACACACACGTTAGTGTCACAACAGCCAACCAGGGAGCAATGTGGGGAATAATTAAGTTCACTGCTCGGTTACTGATACGTTGCTCCAAAGCAATAAGTGACGTCTTCTACCAGTCTGTCTCTTGGATATTCACGGTCTTGTGGTTAGCATGATATAGTTTCCAAACGTAATATTACAGTGAATGTGGCTGAGCATCAGCGAATCCCACACACTGACCCCCTTTTGCTAACCCCAACTGCTAACGTTAGCTGGCTAGCTATGTAGTGACAATCTCCAGAGCTAACCGATGGCGTGCAATTAGGAAACGCAAGCTAGCTTCCTAGCTTTACAGGCTGAACACAGTCGTACTACGTGCACATAAGAAATGAGTGAATTGTTAGTGGAAACAGCTACTGGTTACCTAAAAAATAAGGGAACTCCCTCAACTACATAAAGCTGACATCGGGAGGCTATAGAGAGCTAACTAACCTGGCAGTTTTAGCACAGTTCCCCTTGAATTTGCGTCCTCTTCAGAAACTAGCTCGGGTAGTTTCCCATTCTCAGTCCGCTCGCTGGAGAAGGAGTAACAAGCACGGTGACAGATGACAGGCACCGCTGGGCTCACGTTGAGATGTTGCTGGTGTTTTCTCTCTCAGTCTCTGAACTGGACTGCCCGCACACACCCAGGATTCAGGAGACTGATGCCGCCTTCACGACCCCCTCGGAAAACACCACCCCTGGCTGACTGACTGTCGAATCACAGCGCGTCTTGTTTTCACGCGCCTTCCTGCTTCCACTAATGATTATCTTTCCTGGTATCATATAGAATAATCAAGTAATTGTTTATCTATAAAATGTAACAAGATAATTAAAAAAGACGTCACTTAACTATATATATATATATATATATATATATATATATAATATATATATATATATATATATATATATATATATCGTCATATTTTCCCATTTCAAACCCCTCAAATGTTATTTCATGATTTGAATAATTAGAACAAGTTCTGTTGTCTTGCCTTTCTAATAATAAATGACGAGATGCGTTAATACTTATTTCGTCCCTCCACATTCATCGTCTCTTCGGGTCTTTGACGGGGAACAGACAAGAGAAGCATGTCACACCAGCGCCATCCGTTGGAAAACTATCGAAACGTCCAACATGTTTCCCCCATGCTTAAAAGCAAAAACTGAAAAGGCATCTAATTAAAAGTCAGCGATTGGGGGTTTCCATCCAAGTAGCACAAAAACAACCAACAACAAAAGCTTACTAATCAGAATTTGTAGAATGCCACAGCCAGTGTTATAAAATGAGAAAAGGAATATGAAGATCATTAGAGATAGTGCAAGAGAGAGACAGGAAGGAAACAACGGCACGTGTGTTTGTGTGCGAACACCTCTGCAGGTGTTAACCACAACAAACAGCTGCTGCTGTTTCAATTTATTTTTAATATCACACACTTTTATGATTTTAGTGAAGTTTTATTGTGATGACTACTCGGTACAATATCTAGCACTGAGGACAGAAACATTTGGCCTTTGTGCCTAAAGGGATTTGTTTGCTGCTTATGCTTTCATCAAGTCTTTCTTGGACTACTGTGAAGTCCTGCACGTGGTGATCCAAAGGTTAAAAATCCAGCTCATATAGGCTTTCAGTTAGTAAAAAGGTAGCACATTAACACTCATGTTTTGGCTTAATTGCACTTGCTATATGCCAGGTGTTATTCATTATGTTATTCACAATTTTAAAATGTTATTCATTATGGATTCAACTCTATATTCAACTCTATATTTCGCCTGCAAACAATTTCCCCCAGTCCCAATTTCTCTGTTATTTCTTCGATGCTCTGGATTTGTTTGCCATCCCAAATTAGATACTGTTCAGCTAATCGCTTGAATAGCCACACATGCAGGGGTTTGGATTTTATTTTGTTTTAAACCCATCCATTGAATCCATTTAAATCCACGCACCCAACCTGTACAGAATCTAATTGAATACAATTCTTAATTCTACGAGGTTTTCAAAAACGAAACTATTTCAAAAATACACAACGGACGCTGCTCAAGTGGCTGGAAGGAGGACAGACCACAGACTAAACCATAAAAAAGGGTAGGGTATATTATATTCTTTAAACTTACAGAGAGCTCTATTATTTTCTTGCTCCCTCGCCTCTCCTTCTTTGGGACCAGCACTGTTCATTTCCATTGTTTCCACTGGGGTGGAGAGTTTTTTTGTTTTCCTTTTATGATAATTCACACCACTCACCAACTTGTTTCTATTTTGAGAAAAATACGCCAGCTGTTATTGAAATATGACCATTGCCTATGTCTACAGACAAAACTTAAGGCAATCCGTCTATTTACATATTGGGCGAATTAACACTTAAACAGCTTCTCCTGATATGCCCTTTTAAAGCCTTTGTGATGCTAGAACCAAAAAAAAAGAAAGAAAGAAAAGAAAAGAAACAGATAAAAATTAGTCGTACTTGTTTGTGCAACAGCTATTAATTCGTAAACCCCAAAACGGAAATAGACCCGAAACGGAATCTGTTTTATTATTAGGGCCCACTTATAATAGCTAACGTTCAATTTTTTGATAAAGGATGAACTAATGTTTCCTAACTCAGCTCTAACTTATTATTAAAGATAGATTACCGCTTGTAAGATGAGTAAAATATCTTTGGATGGTGTTTTTGTTCTATATATGTTACTATTATTTTGCTTATTGCGTTGTAATGTGTTTATTTTTATTTAAAAGTACTTAAAAAATATAATAATAAATAAAATACTACTAGATTTTTAAGGGAACCACTGAAAATGAAAGTGCAGTAGAGTTTAATTTTTTTAAATTCGTTTTTTTAATTTTATTTATTTATTTGTTTAACAATAGCAGGTCGTGAATAGGTATCTCGCGTCACTTCCTCCACGTGGTCTCGGCCTAAACTCCCGCCAGGAACAGTCGTTTGTCAACAGTGTGGCGCTACCGCAGCTGCTGCTCAGTCTTCGGTGTTTCATTGTTTACGTTGAAGTCATCTTTACCCTCACTTCCCAGAATGGCAGCGAACAAGGGCGACTCGGATATTGATGATATTCTTACCAGCGAAGAAGAGCTCGAGAAGGCTTTGTGTGTGCTGGCTGGGAGCGACCCAGACAACTGCTCTTACTCCAAGGTAGGAGAAGCTTCCTGCACAGCAGCCCTGCAGCCTGTGTGTCGCCCATTGTACGCCTAGTAGCCTTTTCCAAATGCTGCATTGTAGTGTAGTCTGTGCATTGTAAGCGTTTTGTTTTTCTTTGTGTTAAATGTTGCAATCTGCACCGCTGAGTTTCTGTGTGGTTCTCGTCACCGATGTTTATGAGAAGCACGGTGGAAGTATTGTTGTGTTAAAGCACATTTTCTCTTTGTTACGGATGTCAAATCAGTAATATTTTGTGAATTGCTGCTGTGTGTTGATGCCACTTGTGTTGTTGCCCTGCAGGGTTATGTGAAGAGACAGGCGGTGTTTGCCTGCAACACTTGCACTCCAAATGATGCAGAGCCTGCTGGGGTTTGTCTGGCCTGCGCCAATAAATGCCATGATGGACACGACATCTTTGAACTGTATACCAAAAGGTAAAAATCTTCCTATGTTGACTGAGTAGACTGAGCATTCAGCTTTTGGCCCACAGTTTTCTAATATTTCTATTTTTCTTGCAGAAATTTTCGCTGTGATTGTGGAAACAGAAAGTTTGGGGGCTTCCATTGCCAGCTAAATCCTGTGAGATGCTTTGAATCTCTTGTCTCCCAGATGTGTTTGCCACGTGTGCCATACGTTCCAGTTGTTTCAATTGTTCATTCCCCCTCTTTCTTTTTAGGTTAAAGAAGAGGAAAATGTTAGAAATCTCTACAATCACAACTTCAGTGGGTTCTACTGCACGTGTCACCGGCCGTACCCAGACACAGATGACCAGGTCCATCTTTTTTTTTTTTTTTTACTACCCTAAACCCTGCTGCTTGTTTCTCTGTCATCTGTGGCTATATATAAATAAATCTGTTTAACAGGATGAAGACGAGATGATTCAGTGCGTCATCTGTGAGGATTGGTTTCACAGCAGGGTAAGCTTGAGAGGATTTTTGATCTGCATGTTATCATTTCTGTGAGTCCTCTGCTCTTTTATTTATTTATTTTTGGCCTTAAATAGCACTTAGGCTGCCCTGTGGTTGAACCCGAGGAGCTTCAAGAGATGGTATGTGAGGTCTGCATGAACAAGGCTCCTTTCTTGTGGACGTATGCTGCCCACATCGCAGGTAACAATTTTTTTTGACTGTAGCTAACTAGGCAGACATTTAGCAGCAAAATTCAGATAATCATAAATTCATCTTTTCCGTTTAGTTCCGCCTGTGATCCAAGTGGGTGATGCCGAAGAGGAAGTAGAGGTCGACATTGAGGGGGAAGACCGTAATGCTGGTCAAAGAAAGGATGAGGAACCGTCCTCTAGTGATGAGCGCACAGAACCAGAGGTGAGAAACGGTTCTGCTGTTTGCATGGATTCTGGGATAGTGGAGAACTAAAAATGGCTTTGTGCAAGTTAAAATGAGGGCAGAACATTACTTTACATTTGACTTAATTATAATCAAACAATGGCATTTGAATTCAGATCTGTGTTTACTTGTTTATTCTTTTAGTTGTGTTATTCTTATTATTCTCATAATACATAAATTACATTATAAAAAAAACAAAAAATAATTTAAGTTGAAAGGAATCCATAATCTATCTTGCTGTGTTTACCACTTTCTTTGCTTTGTTACTCTTTTTATGTTCTGGAGTATATTTTACCTCTGTCTATTTTGTGACCTCATTTGGAGCAACACTGTCCAACTTTTCTGAATGCCAGTGTGCCACTAGGTGGGGCTGGAGAGTAATGAGCAGAATATGAGCCAGACAGCAGGCACCAGCTCCTGTTATCGTGCTTTCCTCTCCTCTGGGGTAATTAGAGGAGAAATGACCCATGAGGCACAGCTTCCTTTGCTCTGTAGACATCTTTGGCCGGGCTTCACAGGCTAGCTTACTGTAAACTGGCGATTTTCATCGCCCAACTGTCTTACTGCGTCACTCGCATTGAGACTTCCCCTGGATGCGTCTGCATTCCTGCATGAGTGGAGATGTTTCACCAAGCCCAGGTGTGCCTGTGCGCATCTTGTATAACACAGTCGCTCACCCCATCTCATTTGTGTCATAGGAAGCTGTAAACAGGAGTTCCCCTGGCAAACGAACCCACGAGGAAATGACAGGCAGCCCTGCGATGGCTACAACGAAAATTGTGGAGTGCAAGCTGAAGGAGCTGCAGGCCCGCGGGCTAGAGAGGCTGAGACGGGGAGCGGTGTTCTGGCCTTACAGTTGGCGCGCTGAGCTTTGCACCTGCACGAGCTGCAAGGTGAGCCAGAATTTCTAGCTCCAAGATTGTAATGTAGACTCACAAAAGCCAGAATGCTGCAAGTTGTTCCTGTTTCTGAATGCCTGTCCCCTGTGTACTGCATTTCCTCAGAGGGCCTATGTTGCTGCTGAGGTGCAGTTTCTCTTGGATCAGTCTGACACTATTCTGGCCTATGAGAAGAGAGGCTTGGATGAGCCCTTCGGGCAGCACCCACTGATGGCGCTGATGAACTCGATGGACCGTGTACAGCAGCTGGAGGTCATTTACGGTGAGGATAGGGAGGGAAGCCACGGGGTCAGCTGTCCTGCGTAAAGTGAAATTCAAAGCACTGGCGCATTGATGCGGCGGACTAATTAATCTTGTGTTCTTCCCTCAGGTTTCAACGAGCTGACGACCTCAATCAGTGAATTTTTAGAGCAGTGTGCCTCTGAAGGAAAGGTGAGAAGTGGATGTCTATGTGAGTCACATCTTCTTTCTTCTGCTCAAATCTCAGACCTAACACTTCTGTGTCTACATCAGACAGTCACAGTTGAAGCTGTACATCAACTCTTTGAGGAGCTGCAGGCCAGAAAAAGACGCAGAACCAGCGACGGAAATCAGTAACAAGGTGTCCACTCTGCTGCCACCGTACGCCATGTTCACGGGCTGTCTGGACTGAATGTGTCACCCTCCTCTTGAATAAACCGTTTTGCTGCAATCAATGTGATGTTTGAAGTTGGGGGTAAAAAAAAAAGTTTTAGTTTCAAGTTTTTGCTTTATTATTTGAAGGTTTGAGGTTCGTGTCATAACTGGGTTATGACGATGCCTCAACTTTAAAGCTTGTGATCAAAGTTTACCTCACATAAATATTGCACACTATTACATTTGTGAACATACAGAGTTTATGTTGAATGAACATGATTATTGTGTGGAAGTATGTAAGTTTGGCTGAATTTGATGCCATAATCCTTGCACTGCTAAGACAAACCGGTCTGTAAATGTCATGTGAAAGACTCACTGTGATGAAAATACTGACTAACGCTCAAAATAAAAGTACTAGAAATCTGCTGTAAGGCAAACTAAAACTTGAACAAGAGCATGCATTGGAGCTTTTTATTTTATATTATAAAACCAGATCTACTTTCTGACGGTTATTTCCTCCAAATTATGGAAAGAGTTTCAGGCATAAACCCACCCCCCCTTTCAAGAAACTTTTAATGATGTTTTTATTAAAAAAAAAAAAAAATAGCTGAGAGTAATTTAAGTAGATAATGGACACAGAAGCACTGTAAGCATGCTGTTTTTTAAACTTTGGTAGGTTATAGAGCAGATGCACCTTTTCATATTATGTCAGCCTTCTATTTTTTAACTTAAAAAAAATATGTTTGGTTGTCTGTTTTGACCATGTCAGTGGTTTGCACTGTTGTCACACAGTGAGAAGGTTCTGGGTCAGCTGGCGCCTTTTTGTGTTCTCCCTGCCCATGTGTGGGTTCTGTGTCATTAGTCTGGCTTTTACTACAGTCCAAAAGCAAGCTTCTTAGGTTACCTGTTGGTTATAAACTGTGTTAGCCCTACAGTGGATGAACAACCTGTCAAAGGTGTACCCTGCCTCTCAGCCCATGACAGCTGAGATAAGCTCCAGATATGTATGGATAATTTTCTTTACTGTATGTATGTGAAGCCCTTTGAATCTGAATATATGATCCTATACAAGCAAAATGTACTTGACATTTCAAGTGAACAAACAACCCATGCGAGATCACATTAATTCCATAATATCAAACCAGTTTATTTTGAGGATGCCCAAGTTGACCACTGTTATGCACCGTTTTGAGGTGACAGTAGAAAAATAGATTCCGTGAAACTAAATGCAACTTAATATCAGTCTACAAACATGGTTTCTATGATACCATACAGGCACAGTGTACCTGTTACAAATCAACACAAGCAATCACACATTTCAGATTGTTCAATTTCAAAAGGTGCTAAATAACACTATGTACACAAAACAAGCTACATGAGATTTCAAAGAATTATTTGATGCAGGCTGGTAAGCTGGTAGAAAAGAGCTTGCATAGACATCAAAGTCACTTCTCCAATAAAAGCCCAGCCGCAGGCAGGGGAAGGCACTGACTTCTCTACAGCAAAAGAGCAAAACAAGGACTTTTACTCAATGGAACATTGTCCTGGAAAATAAAACAACCACCCAACATGAACATGGGGAGGAATCTGGAGTTTTGCATTTTTTCCCCATGAAGCAACCAAGATGGAAAAATGATTTTTCTGCTTGGCAACTCTATCACTGCTAAGCATAGAGCTAATATCTTCAGATCCTCAACATATTCCTGTTACTTTTAAAGTAAAAGGAAAAAGGGGTGAAAAGTGTTCTACAAACATGGCAATCCACAGCACCTACTATATCAAACAAACTGCCCTAGATGCATAACATTTAAGAACAAAAATAGTTTCTGAGACACAATCTTTCTGTTTATACCACACATTCTTAGTGAGTTTTCATGACAGAGACAAAGTACACAGTGTTGTCCACTACAGTAAAAACACAGACCTTCAACGACCACTAAAATGTGATAGAAACCATTAAAAATTCATCATGTTGAACTCAATTCATTATATACAATTTTCATTGGAGATATGAGCCAGCAATCGCCAACTTTTCTTCAATATAAGATTCCTTTTGTTCGAGATTCATTTGTTCTTTTTTCCCTTCAGCTAATAAACAGATGGCTCCTACAGTGCAATGATACTCGTATGTGAGGTCGAATGCCAGCTGTCGGCTGTTACAGGTTTTTATTTGTGTACTTGCAGGGTTGTGGAGCTACAGCTGCTGCGGCTCATTAACAGTATATTTAAAAGCATCAACACTGGCTCTGCACATCCACAATCTCCGACGAGCTGGCAAGATGGAGACATGGTTTAAACATTTGGGTTTGGTTGAGCCCACCTCCACCATCCAGAAAAACTGCAGTGTCTATGTATCTTTAATGTGGACAACAGTCAAATAAGCAGTTAACGGGGGTGGCATTATAGAGACATCGTACTTGATTGAATAAAGATAGCTAAAAAGTGAATATTCCAAGCGCTAGTTAAGGCTTTAGATTTGATTACTTATTTTGAAATGGGAGGAAACTAACACGCTGACGACCACACTCTGCCAAACACTGCTTAATCATTTCAGACCTTGATATGTACAAAAAGACCCGACCAAACATGGGAGTGTACAGTACTGAGATTATGTTAACACCTAGGTGTATCAAAGTTATCCTTGCACAAAGACACGCTCTCTCACACACACAAACACACACCTGGCCTAGCTGCAGATCCAACAAATCCCCAGCGCTTGATCTGATCGCTGTACAGACATTTTCAGTAGAATAAGGTCATCCACAAATGTCCTCTCTCACATGTAGCACACAGCAGGAAGCAGTCTGCTTCTGAAATACTTTGTGGTTTAGGCAGCGAAGCTGCCTGGATCTGACATCATACAGACTGTCTAATACCCAATAAGACTGAGTCAGGCTTTTGCGTTGACTTGCACCTCTGTTGCGTGATGTCTAGATAAATTCAGCGCTGCATGTGCGAAAACGGCTTATGTCATGGCAACCTGATATTTTCCACTATATCTCAGTAATGAACCTGCCCATGATCCTCCTGCCCCGTGTGAAAACACCAGACTTCTGCCTTTAAGCTAGACAGTGAGGTTGTGATAGGTTACGTCTGACACAATCAGACGCGGTTACTTGAGACTGACAAGCTCTGATGGCCTACTTCCAGTAGGATCCAATTCCTGCTTTGTGTGACCAAACCTTGGCTTTTTTTTTTTTAACTCAATTTCATTAGTGCAGAACCAGAGCAGGAGGAGAAGAATAGTCAGGTGAGCTATAGCCATGCTAAAAGAAGAAATGGAAATACCAGTTCTGGGAGGGGAAAGAACACTGCCAGACATATTTACATATGATTTTATCACAATACTCTATCCCAGACTCTGTGCCATTGTTCATTTATGTAAACTGAGATCTTTATCCTGTGATCTTCCCATTCTGTGCAAGAGACAAAAGAGCCAACCAATGTAATCTGTTTTCAACCATCATTTTATAACTGAGCTTCATCTAGTGTTGCGACTTCCTCACGCAGAATTCATGCAGCATAGAGCTAACCTCTTTCTTAAGAAATGCAAGAGACCAATCTGTCCACGGAGAGCCTAAGAAATCCTCTAAACCTGCAGGACTAGGCAGACTTGCATTGACAGCTAACCTACAGCTCTTACCATGCTGACTGCGTGATGGATAGCACAGTGTGATAGAGGTAGGACAAAAGGACAGATTCTATAAATAGCAACCATCGACCACCCCTTTTCCCTGCTTCTCTCAAACTCACACACACACACACACACACACACACACACACACACACACACACACACACACACACACACACACACACACACACACACACACACACACACACACACACACACACACGCAGGCAGACATCTAGTGCTTTGCTATTCAATATGATGGACAGCCACTCATCTCTTTTTCCCTTTTCTTAACCCAACCCCTGGTCTTTAAACTGGGGTTAAAGTGCAGATTTCTTATAGGGGTAGTCAGGTTTGCTAGGTGACCTGCGGTCTCTGACAATCTCTTCACTGACACTGTTTCTGTGAGGCTGCTGGAGTGGCCCTGGGCCTGATGATTCTCCAGCTAGACCCATCTCTTCTGAGGTCTCTCTGGGTCCTGGGTGTCTCTCCTCATAGTTGTCCATATTCCCACTGGGGGACCGTAAATGGCCTAAGCCATGAGTCAGGTCTGTCTCATTTGATCGCCCCTTTGAAATATGTCCCATCCTAGGTTGGGCTCCAGAGGGGCTAGCAAGGAGACCATCATGCCTCTGAGAGGTTATACTGAGGACATCCAGTCGTAGTGGGTCTGAGGCAGTCCGACCCTGTGTATGGCCCTGGGACTGAGAGTCAGAAACATAAGGAGGAGGATAGGAGCTGGAGGCGGTGCAGCTGTGGCTGTAGAGGTCTGGTCCAGCAAAGGAGGGCAGTGGGTGTGTGGAGGTCGGGGTTGCAGGTCGACAGGAAAAGTCATACAGGTCAGGGAACTCAGCTTGAGCTTCCAGTTTGGGCTCAGGAGCGTGTCTCTTGCAGGAGTGGCCATGTCCAGGCCCATAGCCATGGCTGAGGCGGGAAGAAGGGCAGGGCCCATGAGGCAGGTGGTGGCCTGAGGGGCCCATGGGGCTCTGAGGGCCTTCCCTCTCCATTTCTGCCATGTGCTGCTCCCTCAGAGTCATGACCGAAACACCTAGCGCAATGTCAGGCATGAACTCCCTCATAACCGGCTCCATGCTCATCTGCATTGGAAAACAGATAAACATTTATGACAGAACCTGACAATCAAGATATTCATATCCCAAAGCATAAGCCGCTAGGAACATTTGACTCAACAAAAAAAAACATGTGGCACAAGGACATGCAGAAAGGCACGCACATATACACACTCACCACTTGCTGGTCTGAAAGCAAAGCTCGGCCCATAGCCTGTGGGTTGGTGCAGTCAGGGGGCTGAGGCCTGGGCACAGAGGAGTAGTCTGAGCTGCCATGCTTGGTGGCTGCATGGCGCTGGATCAGGGTGCGGTTGCAGGGGTAGGAGAAGGAACGGGTGGGGGTTGGCAAGGGCACGCGAGGTCGCCACGCACCCTTGAGCTGTGCGTGACTAGGTGTGGCAGGGGGGTGGTATGGGGGAGGTGGAGGAGGTAAGGGAGGGTGGAAGCCTGCTACTCCTTCCAGCTCTGTGAACATGCTATCCATGGCTGGACTGCTGTTTACCCGACAACGACCCACCTGGCGCAGGGCCAGTATTGGACTCTCATCTCCAAACCTTTCATCTGGGAAGAACTTGTATGGATTCTGCAGGTAAAAAATAAAAATCATAAATCTCATCCTCCATAGATCTCCTCCTCCCTAACCCCTGGGAACACGCTCTGCTTTCTGCCTACCTGCAGTAGCTCAGTGGCTCCGTCTGCCAGACCAAACTCCCTCAGCACCCGCAGCTGCAGCTCATAGCTGACAGTGGCTCCCTCGCCACAGTTGAGGGCATACGCTCTCTGAACCTGCTCTGTGTGTCTTAGTTCATGCAGCCTCCGAATCATCTCCTTTACCACAGATAACTGAGGCACTGAAAAGTGAAAAAGAATACAAAGTCAGACAGAGTAAAATGACGTGAGTCAGTTAAAGTCTTCATAGTTTGAGTCTTAATGTTGTAATTTAATCAGGGTGCTCAGAGAATCCACTGAACGTCATTATGTTTACAGATACTTGAGCAGTTTCTCTGTTAGTCAGCAGTTTCTCATAACACTTAAGTCAAGCATGTCCATAATCCAGCCCGGGGGCCAATCACGGACGTAGGTCAGATTTTATATGGTCCCTTGCTCCTACCCTTTAAAATGTATTATTCATGGCCCGCCACCACAAACAGAATTAATAAAGTGTCATTTCTCTTTTCACCTCATGGTAGCAGCACCAGTAAGTCATGTTTAAAATGAACCTGAGATGCTGATATTCAGCAGCTTCAGCAGATCCTTATGCTATTTTATTCTCGATATGTGAATGAAAGCAGATTTATTTTGTTAAGGCTCAAACACTTGATCACCATAATTCTTGTGTTATTGAAAATAAAGTGTTAAAAAATCATAACGTTTATGCTTTAAAAACAAGATGAGAAAGACTGTTGGCCCCTCGGTGATTTTCCATGAATAAATATGGCACTCTTATAAAAAAAAAAAAGAAGAAAGGTTTGGACACCCCTGACTTAAGTCAACCATAACTGTGTAGCATCTGCGACACTGCTCCTACCTGGAATTTCATTTGCCACGACTGATGGAGCTGTGGTTGAGTTGCTTGCCATTTGCTGGTGGTTAATCATGTGACAACACTGAGGCACAGCGTTGTTGACCATGTAGAGTGTGTCCGGGACGTTGGACATGCGCACTAGTCGCAAACGCACTAGGTCTGTCTGCTCAACCATCATTTCATCAAGAACAGACTGAGGACACATAAAAAAAAACAAAAAAAAAAACATAAGTCCTATGTGCAACTCAAGGACATGGGGAACATTTTGCAAATTAGTTCCACTTGACTGACACTTCATTTAATAATGTCTCTCTGGTCTATGGATATGTTCATAAATATTCATGGCCTTGGGAAGGCCTATAAGTTATTAGGAAAGTTTGCAAACGGACATAAAGCAAATTTCAGTCAGAATGATAGAGGCCACCACTGAATACTAAATGATTTGTATGCATAACAACAACTTGGCACGGGTAGTTTTAGCACGTCTGAGCTATAAACAGGTCGACAAATTTTACATTAGCCCGCACCCTTTACAGAAACTCTGCTCACTTTGGCGATAGCTATATGGGACACAAATATTCCACCGGTTTCCGCCCTGTCTATAACCCCCATTAATCATAAATAAATTAACCTTACCTTAGCCTCCTCCACGTAAGGAGAGAAAAGGCGCGGACGCACATAGATGCCTGCATTTTTTTGACGCAACCAGGCATTGGCTTTACCCCCCTCAGCTGTGGGTAGCATGTCTGAAGGAGGGGTGCTTATCAAACCCCTTTTGAGCTGTGAATAGTGAAGAATATGGATCAATGCTCAACCTATGAAGGTCACAATAACTCAGAAACACCAGTCATAAAAGCACAGCAGCTGAGAAAAGATAGATAAGTAGCACTGACCGCGTCGGCGAGGACGTCACTGTTGGGAGGTAAGATGTGCTCTGTTCGGATGAAGGGCAGGAGCGGAGACAGGATCTCCTTCAGCTCCTCCACATCCAAGTCTCTCCTTTTCACTCCCCTCTTGTTTACGCTGTGGGCTGTGCCACTCAATAGGTTGGGTTCTGGGTAAACAGGAATGACCACGGTCAGATATTATAATGATTGTAATGCTTTTTGTGCGTCAACATTTATAGTCGGAGTTTACATACACACATCGTGGGCATGACTGTCATGGTAATTTTGGGTTTTATATGATTTCTTTAAACTGTCTTTTTCCAGGGAATGACTCTACAGCAAACCTCTTTAAAGACTTTGAAAAACAAGCCTTGGGTGCACAAATTTGAATTTAGCTTGGGTTCTCTTTAATCTACAAAGACACAAAGTAAAGGCTTAAATAAATACATACAACCCCATTAATATTTAGTTAAATATTAATTTGCAAGTTGCACCTCGAGCAGATGCTTTTTGTAGCCATCAACAAGCTTATGGTATAATCCTGTCTGGATTTTACCCCTCTTATTGGCAGAATTGATTGAATCCATTTAAATTGGTTGGTTTCCTGACATGGACCTAGCTTTTGAGCAAATTGCACAAATTTTAAATGGGGTTGAGGTTGGGACTTTAGTAGGCAATTCCAAAAGCTTAGTGTTATCCTGCTTTATCCAAAAAATGTTTTGATGTGTGTTTGGGATCACAGTCCTGTTGGAACACAAATGCCTCCAAATTTCAACAGTTTTTGAGGTGAAGTTGAAGAATGTGGAGGTAGTCCTCCAAATTTTTCAATGTATCAGTAGCACTGGCAGCAAGACAGCCTAACAGAACGATGCTACTGACACCATACTTGAAAGCTGGTGTGGTGCTTTTAGACTTGAAAGCATCACATTTACTTTTCTAAACAGCTTTGTCTTATGTGACCATAAAGCTTTTCTCCAGAAATTCATTTGGCTTGTGGGCAGCTACAAATTACAGTCGAGTTTTGAAGCTTCTTTTTTGGTTGGCACCCTCTAAGATGTAAAACGCTTCCTTGTCGACAGTGACGCTGGTGTTGCAGCAGTTTCCAGCTCATGGCAGGCTTGAGCCTTGGTAGTAACGAGTTTCGTCTCATCTCTTTTTCTTCTTCCAGACATTAGGAAAGTGCTGACACATCTAAATAATTTTTACTTGAGTACAATTGTTTGAACTGGTTATCCTGGAATCTGCAGTCGTTTAGAAATAGCTCAAAGAGACCTTCCCAACTTGTGTAACTCTATGACTCTCCTTTTTAGATCTTCACTGAATTCCTTGAACTTTCCCATTGTTCATTGTTCTAACTACTGGTGATTCCAATAAGTGCTCAACAAAAATCCTTTTTATGGTGCAAAGAGAAACTACCAGCTGTACTCAATTATCAACTTCTCATTATCATAATGAGAAGTTAATAGGGCTTGGCCTTGTCAACTTAAAGGCCACTGTAGAACTTTAAGCACCGTTTAGTAAAAGATTTGAGTGTGTATGCACGTATAAGTAGGTATATTTCCAATCCACAATAAATTCATATTTTTACCCTAAATTCTTGTTTTTTAAGTCATTAAAGATGTATGCTATGCAATCATTCCACCCTGGAAAAAGAACAGTTTAAAGAACTCTTCTGATGAGTGGATGTAAATATCTGACCACCACTTTAAGTATGATAACACTTTTAGTGCTTTTACGTCAACCTTCTGGCTGCCTTTCAAACCTTTTGCACAAGATCATTTTGACAAATTATAGGGATTCTTGAGGAATCAGGCTGCTAGCCCTTATAATATGAATACCAATAACCTCGATCATGTACCCCTCAGAAGAGCATTAATTATCACAGTAGCAACAATGACATGACAAATCAGATCGAGCCACTTCCTGTTGAATTTATGGGGTAAAGTTTGGCTCTTTTTTGCTTTTAAGTATATTCACAAGGCTCTAGTAGGTGGGTAATTTCCTCAGAGCAATTAGGGGGGCTGCTCAGAGGGTAATTATAGAGTGTATTATCTTACCCCTGTCTGCCATCCTCTTAATAAGCTGCTGCTCGCCCCACTTAACAACATACTTAAGAATGTCCTGTTCACTCGCCTGACAGAGAAAGAGAGATATAGGACAGAGAGAAAGCAAAAGACAAAAATATTATTAGGACAAGGTTAGATATTGTTGGGAACAGAACAGGGAAGGTATTACACGAGGATAAAGTGAAAATGCAATATGTTCAGGCAATGTCCCATCAAAGCTCGGGTCTGGTTTGTTTGGGTAGTTGGATTACAACACTTCACCTCAACCATCTGGTGTAAAGCCCAAGTTGCTTGGCAGTGCAGATGACAGCTCAGCTTTGATTAGGTTCTGGGTTTGAAAGCATTTCCCTCTAGGGAACTGTTTTTCAACTCTGGAAATTCTGGAGACTCAGCGTGTGCATGTGAATAGCGTCAGCACATGTGGACAGTGTGTGACTGGGGCAGGGACTGTGTGTTTGTATACAATATTTTCACTAAGTTATCAGTGCGAACCAATCATGCAACTATTACAGATTCCCAAACACCAGATTTGTTTTTTTCCCCCACACTGTGAGGTGCCATAAGTTGAGAGATGTTTCCTTACCTGTAGGTAGTCAGACTGAATTGCACTGAGAAGGTGTTCTTTGCCAAGTTCGTAGAGAACATCCGAAGTGACAACTTGACTGAACTCCTCACAGAGGAAGTGCATGGCCTGCCTATGGACCCACTTGGAGCCATATGGTTGGGAGCTCCACTTGAGAATGGGGACAAGAGAGTCCAGAGACAAACTCTCCACAATAATGTCTTCACAGCCTGGGAAAGGCAACGAGACAGACAAGCAGAAATGTATCATATTCTGAAAAGAAGTGCATATATTGAAGTCAGAAAGATGTCACTTAACCTTAAAAAAGAAACACTACAACAACAAAAAAACCTGTTTGAAAATGTATTTAAATGATTTAACTAAACAATTATTACAGTACGGCAAGTAACGCTGCAGCCTCTGCCAAACCATCGGTAGTTTTGACTCATATTCACTGACCCAGGGAGTCTCCCTCTAGTAGCCCCCACATCCTCCATGCCGCGTTTCCTAAATCAGAGCACATACCAGAACAGCAGGCAGCGGCTTTACTCTAACACACCAACCCACAGAAATGCCTTTGATACCTTGATGTGTTTCAGTCTCAAGCTGCCTTCTCTTAACCGTGATAAGTAAACACAGCAGCTTGCGGAAATGTGCTGCCGGTGCACAAGCACACACTTTGCAAAGGTGTACACACAGACCACTTGTGTGCATAAATCAAAAATGCATTAAAAGCCACAGAAGGCTTAGGGAATTATGTGCCTGGTGCTCTATTCATTTAAAAAAAGAACCAAGTTTTGCAAATTCAGCCAACAATGGCACTCAAACTCTTAACACTTAATCTAACACAGATCCATTTATGCAGAAATAAAGCCTCCATGTCCACTTGGATTAACATATGATCGGTTTGGTCAAGCCATCTATCACAGTTCCAAACATGAGAGAGTCTTAGTGGCTCACATTGAAAGTTCTTCTCCGATCATTAACACAAAGTGGACATTCATGAAGATAAAGCCAGACTGACTGATGTCCAGTCAGAGCTGTTCTGAAGGGAAATAAAAGCTTGCCAGCTTCCTCATTCCAGGCGGTCCTGTCCATCAGTTCATCGTTGGAGAAGCAGCGGCGGCAGCAGCAGCAGCAGCACTCCTCTGGGAAAATCTTAAACTAGAAAATCTAAGCTGCTCTTCCGCCCTCAAACCACCACTTTGAACATAAATGCCGGGAAATTGGACACCAGACTTCAGAGCGATGACCCCACTGATACTTCAGCTTCATATCCATGCAAGCTGTGTGTACAAATTTTTGAGATTAGAATGGACAAGCAACCATAATGTACATGCACAGCTATGAACCCTTTGGGTGTTTTTGCTTGTAAATGCAAGTTCGAGAAACACAAAGCAGACGCCCGCAGTCTTTTCAGCTGAGGCTGCATCATTAAGACAGATGTAGCTGAAATGTGGGCCTGCATATTTTTTTTCCTCCTTTTTATCTGCTTTAAACAGACTGAAAAATGGGAGAAGATTTCCAGCATCTGCCTCATTGCCCACTGCTGGTCGTTTTGCTATTCATCTTCTAGAAAGTCCTCCAGTCTAGTTCAATTTGATTTTATTTATTTTTTTTCCACCCTCCCCTTAAAGCAGACACACAGGCATACGTCCACAAAAGCAGGCAATTCCCCACTTGGGACCAGTGGCACAGGAAAGCAAACAGCTCTGCTCTCTGTTAGCCCATTCGAATTCTCAGTGACAGCCAGTCTTTTAAAACGCAGCACTTTTTATTATGAGGTGGAGATTAGAATCAGCATTATATCTAGTACTAACCCGCCTCCCCCTCTCCACGGGTGGTGCACCACATTCACTGGAGCTTAGTCGACTGACAAGAATATCAACAGAACAGCAGGA
Organism: Pelmatolapia mariae; assembly: GCF_036321145.2. Classification (NCBI taxonomy): domain Eukaryota; kingdom Metazoa; phylum Chordata; class Actinopteri; order Cichliformes; family Cichlidae; genus Pelmatolapia; species Pelmatolapia mariae. Next base: position 50,596,431 of record NC_086241.1, on the reverse strand, counting down.
ACAGCGACAGTCAGCTCTACACTACACCAACTTTGGAGTACGTATGCATTTTGTCATGCTGTCATGATTTGGAGCTCTGTGTTTATAGAGCACACAGTCTCCAAAGCCACTTAAAACATCAACTGCACTCAAAGGCATGTAAACAAGCATGTGGATGTAAATCATCTCAGCCAATCAGTCAGGAAATGGAGCTTCAGTCAACGCAGTCAAAACACAAGATAGGGCACTGAAATCGCTGGTCGGTCAGAGAGCAAGAAGGGAAGGCAGCAATGAAACTGCACTGAAGGGCTATCATCTCTTCAGCGCGCTTGAAAAATTAATAAGGCTTTTAATACTGGTTACTATTTGAGTGAGATGTAGTCGTAAAGGGAAGCCCATCTTGAGAATTAATAAGGAAGAATGACAGAGAGCTCTACAAAAACCTCCAAGGGCCAAACCTCCTTGTAGCCGGAGGGAAGCAGCCAAGGAGCACGTAAAGGGGGATGACAGTGTGACAGATGAGAGGGGGCTCTTTCTATATGAAACCCCTGACATAAACCTCTCTGCTGTCTCCTAAAGAGACGTCGCAGCAAAACAGTTGGATGGCTTCTTACAAATTTCAAGTTTCATAATTAACCCAAATTAGGCAGATAAACACACTTTTCCAAAATGCACAAAAATAACTCTAGGAATGAAGTGATCTCAAAAAGCGTAACAACAGGAAGTTAAAGAGTAGAAAGAGAGACTTTATAAAATAGCATCAGGTTAACCTAAACTATTTCACCACATTCCACTTTGAGGTTTCACGGGAAATGATTTGAGCTGTGCAGAACAGACGGAAAGGGAGCAAAGAGGGATAAAAATACCCCTCGATTAGGGGCTTGTTGAGAGGGTGGGGGGGTGGAGGGGGAAGACGAGGTGATGGTGTGTGGGGATGACACCATATGCCTCCTTGTTGCTGGCTTAAGCTGCCAGAATGACCCTGAGAGTGACACCCAAAGCTTGAGGGTGGGAGCTGGTGTCTAACCACTTGTGTGTCCAGTGCTATTAAAATCACCACACAGGTCTTAAAAAAGGTAATCGACTCTCAAGCCTTCAGTCAATACAGCAGCTACACAGTATTGATCCTCTGCTTTTAAAAGATTTTAATACCAGCATGTTTATTGCAATAAAGTGCTGTGTGTTAAAAAAAAAAAAAAAAAAAAAAAAAAAAGATGTACATGTATATTTTTTTAAAACTTCCTCTGTAAATAGGATGTGTGGTTTCCTCTTACCAGCTTAAAGACCCACACCTACTTTAGCACATTAAGATTATGACATAAACTATATTTGTATTAATGCTGCAGCATAAGTTTGCAGAAAGAAATTCTGGCTACTCTATAGTGATCTCAGCTTTATAAAACAGTGTGCCAACAGAGCATATAGACTATGTTATATATCTGCAGCTGGCTCACCATAAAAAATAACCTTTGAGCTACAGAGGAGTGAAGAATTGAAAGAAAACACTCACAGGCTTTTATTGTGAAACGACAGTGGTGAAGCTGTCAAATCGCAAAGTATATTTTAAATATTCTGGATGTAACCGTAAATGAGTGTCTTAAAATAATACTGGTTTGATTTCATTAGACAGCACAAAGCAGTCAAACTCTATGGTCTTTATAGCTTCATTTCAGTATTAGGCAAACTAATTTCCTATACTGTGACTATGAAGATAGGATCATTATTGGCCGATAAAACACGATAAAGTAAGAAATTGTGTTTCGTCACTTTCACACGGGTCAAATTCAGTAGTTTTGCATGTATTTGAAAAAGACTGCTTTAAATACTGCATACTTGAAAAGGTTATTCTCATTAAAGTGGGTTTTTGTTTATTTGTGTTGGAAACTGCAAAATGCTCAGGTGCCACTTTGGAGGAAGTGCAGTGGAGGAAGCGACTGGCTCATGTAAAAGTATGGCTTTAACCTTTGCTACCAGGGTCAAAAAAAAAAAAAAAAAAGAGTGTAATCTGAGTAAAGATAGAGCAGAAATGAAGTGTTGACAGAAGCACCTCATGTAACAGAGAGTGGGGCTGTATGCCTCCAGAGCGAGAGATAACCTATATCAGCCTGTTTCTAACACCCGTCACAGCTAGAGTAATCTGCAGCCATATTAAGTGCAGAATATTAAGACACTGAGTCTGGTAAAAAATTACATGAATGCATGAAAAGAGACGTTATAGCAGGGTTGAGTTTTGCAAGGCATCAACTCACGTACAAAATTCTATCCTATTATGATAAAAGTCTAGCTCATATTATTAAGTTAATAGAAAATGACACAATTATGACAGGCTGGACAGGCAAATTGACTCTAAACCTTATGATCAGGCTATTGAACTACAGTTGGTTGCTGTTAAGGTTTTAAGCAATTTGTCGTAGAGACCTTGCCAGCACTTTGACTCATGTATTCTGCAGACAGGAAGGAAGAAATTACTTAGGAATGAAACTAAACAAAAAAAATTGTGAGGCAGACTGCTTATCTGGGACTTTTTTTGCTCATTTCCAGCTCCATAATTTTAATCTTGTACTCTGCTAGAATTGCTGTATATGATTCACAGTTCGATATAATCATTATTTATATATCCGTATGTTATACTGGGCTGCTGTTCAGACTCTCTGCTACTGTCTGAAACAAGCCCCTCTCCATTTAAGCCAACGTTCCTCTGGCTGGCTGCCCTTTAGATGGAAGATTTATGGCAGATGGGAAGGGCTTCTGTCCTCACAGCCAGAGCTGTGTGCCCAAGATGACCATATTAGGAATATGTCACTGATGTCACACAGAGCCAAGAGTTAAAACCCCCCCCCCAAAAAACTGTATGAAACAAAGCATTTAGAGCAGTAAGAAGCCAGAGCTGTTGGCTCACAGGGATTATTCACATATATACCAACCCACACTGGCCATGTTTATTATGAGCATTGACTATCCTAATAGTATCAGTAAGTCAGAAAATAAGCAAAATAAGTCAAAACAGAAAAATGTGGTTGCTATCACACCCTATGTTGTTGATATTGTGACTATCACTTACCTTGAGCCAGCATGCTAAACTCCAAAAACAGAGCAATATGGTACAGCTCCATGGCCTCTTCAGTGCGCGTGCTGGCCCCACGGCTCCCTGACACCAGGGCTTGCACCTCACCGAGGCTGCCTGCTGAGGGGCTGCCACGCAGCACCAGCCCGAGCTCGACGACATCCGTGTACATGCAGTGGAGAATAACCTGCACATATTTTCGTGGTATTATGGACTCATCCAGCACTATGCGGGTGGGTGTCTGGAGTGTGCGCTCTGTCATTTCCTCGCCTGTGCGAATACGTCGCTGCAAAAGGTTCCTAAAGAAAGGAGAGCGTGCTGACAGGATAGCTTTGTGAGCCCTAAGGTCCTCGTCTGGGGTCCCTGCAGCTCCTGGGGCCCCATTGCCTCCTTGACTCACTGATGTTGCTGCAGCCACAGCTCCTCTCTCATTACAGCTCTCTATCATTTCAGAGTCTGAAGAGAAGCTGAGCAGAGCGTCATAGTAGCACATGTAGTCAAACAAGCCCTTCATGTCTGCCTCCAAGGAGTTAGGTGTACCAAACTCCTCGCTTAGCTGCACTAGCACATCCACATTCTGAAGCCTTGTATCCTCTGCTCCACCCACCCCAAACTCCCCAGTGTACAAGTAGTGAAGTAGGGCGGAGAACATGGGAACATCAATGCCAGCCGTGTCAATGTCCATTAGAACCTCTGCTCCATACCCGGGAGATGAAGACAGCAAGGTCTTAAAAAAGGGGCAACGGGGAGCCAGGATGGCCCGATGAGCTGGAAAACAAGTACCCCGGAAAATGAGGTCCACATCTGTGCAGTACTTGTGCTGGTAGAGAGCGGCTAGATCCCGCTGCAAGCTAGGAGCCTCTGGACGTGCGAGGCTGGCCTGGAAGCTCAGCTCCTTGAGGGCTGCCGTTCCCTCATACTCCTCCACCAGGGCGTTTGTGTCACGGACGTCCCACCCTGACAAAAGCTCACGCATCTGCCGCGCGTGATCCGCTGAGCGGCTAGACTTCCTCCTTTTGATGAACCTCCGCTTGAGAGTCGCCAGACCAAGACTCTTCTTCTTCCTGTCTGCCGGCCGCTCATGGCCGTGCTCCAGGCTGTATAGCTTTGACTCCCAACCATATCCCTGCTGAGAGTAGGATGAGGTCCCTGGAATAAAAACAGCTGAAGGTTAGCCTAAAAAATTTTGTGTTTTAAATGCATCTAATTATAATAGAAAGAAATTAACAGTTTTACATTACAAAAAAAAAATTTATGGTGGGTGGTCAAGCTTTCCCTTACACACACGGCCCTTTTTATATTTTGTAGTTTTCATATTGGGAATTGTGACATTTAGTGTACATTCATAACATGTTTTAGGTTTACCTAACAGTCCTGTGACAAATGTGTTCATGCCCCCCCCCCCCCAAAAAAAACCAGCAACTATGGGTCCACAGTAAAAGGTGGTATGTACAGAAGTTTCAATGCAATTCGGCCACAATTTAGGCAGATAAACACCTTTTTCTGCCGGCTGAAAGACTTTCTATTCTTGGTTGAGCAATTTTCAGACACTCTTGCAGATCACTTCCAGTTCTTTTTTTTAAAAGACTGTCTTACACAAATTGCATGTTAAATATACCCAGATTTTCAGTGATGTTCATGTGATGGGATTGTGATAGCCCGATAAGGCGTCCATGGTGTAGACCATGTATATGCATCACTTCCATTTCTGTCAGCCCAACCTTCCTGCAGCTTCTTTTACCGTCATATGCCCCCCTCCCTTTTTTTGCCCACCAGACATGTTTTTTTCCTGAAAGTTTTCTTGCTCCTCAATGATATTTTGTTGATTTTCACAGTTCCCTTTAAATGCTATTTCTTAATGCCATTCCGGGCACTGGAAATTGTAAGCTGGAAGCACTTTGATATCTTTTTAAAGCTTTCCCCTGCCTTGTAGGCGACACTTAGTTTCATTTTCTCATCCTCAGTCTTTGTTAAGAGGAACCCACAGTTACTGAATCCTCGGTATGTTTGAAGAGTCAGAGAATTTAATCAAAGAGAAAGTCCTAATGGTAATTCTTATAAAAACCCCAATCAAATTCTACAAGTGGAGGGCTTCCACAACTTTTGCACAAGCAAGCCACAGTTATTTCTCAGGTGTTTATTTTCAATTTTTTAGGATCAAGAAATAAAATGAATTTGAAAAGAGGTTCATTTTAGTGCTCCTTTGCTGCAAGAGCTGTATTTGTTTCTTTTTTTCTTGTTTCAAAAGCAGCCTGCACCAGTTTAGTGTTGTATATCTGTGCCCTGCTCTATCAAGCTAAGGACACTCATGCCTGACCCAGCTACCAAAACATCTGGATCTAGTTCAACAACTGGAAAAAAAAAAAAGGAAGGAAAAAAGTATTTTTATTTTTTTTCAGACCAAACCTTGATCATCACAGACTAAGACCCAATTATAATCCTGTCCTACTTTAGACTCCTCCATCAACGTAGGTCCATTCATGTATTTACGCCCAATCAACTACACTGAATAGCAGTTATCTTTTGCTTGAGAGGCAGGACTTGTACGTCAGAGGAACCTCTGCCAAGGAGATCCTCTCTGCCTGCCTTTCTCTCAGGATCCATCAGTGTGACCCAAATAGTAATCATTCTAACACTGTGAATCATCTATGGCCCCGGCCAGCTCAACCAAGCAGCTACAGAGCTCAGAGCAAACGGGAGAGGTCTCAGGGGCTACTGAGATAATTTGGCTCTTTGCAGTGCTTTCACTTTGAAGTGGAAACCCACAAAAACCCCAGACTTAAGTCATTCTAAAACTGAAATAAACACTTTTTTTAACTTAAGAAAAGACTTATTTAAATTAATCTCTGGAGCAGCTCTCCAAACGCTCTGGCACTCAGGACTGCAGGGAAAGCTTTAAGAGCCATAAACTAGACTTTGCCACTTTCTTCAACAGCAATCAAAAAGAGTGCTTAAATGTCGACAATATGTACATACAAGCAAACCACTACACTCCATGTCAGACAGGTTTTCTGAGGATACAGGTACTAACTGAAGGCCATATGCTATGCTCTTCAACAATGACAGTGGTGAAATTGGAACAAGACCAAAAGCGAGAGAGAAAACCCCCCCCCCAAAAACCTCTTCACATTAAAAACTCAAAGTGCAGCTGTCAGCCCATTCAGGCCAGAAAGTAGGCTATAGTCAGTCACAGGGCTCGCTTCCTGTCTACAAGTTAGATTTCAGTTCTGACAAATAAATACTTAATGCAATTATTCGTCAGCCTTAAACAATAATTTAAGTCCATATGGCACAGTAAAGTAGATCCACTGCTTTTTAATGAATTCAGTTGTACTCAAAAGCTCTGTTTAAGAGCTCTCATGCATAAAAATGTTCACCTATTGCACCATTAGTTGCCATGGAAGCAGGTTAATATAATGTAATGTGTATAGCAGGCCATCCCATTATGTTTGTAGAGATATTTTTTAATCAAATCTGATTCTTGACTCTACTTTGGACATGAAGAGAAATTGGGTTTTTCACCAGTAATTCATCTAACAAAAGACATTTTGCCATATTGATTAAAAAAAAAAAAAAAAAAAATCATATACATGAACTGACCGGTGATGCACTTAATACCTATAAAAGTCTGTTGTGCCTGTGAACTTCCCCCTATCCGTGGGGAGCACGAGTGCGGGTAGCTGGATCCATTGGCACCCATCCTCGGTTCTCTTCACTTGCTATTTGGGGGTCCCCCCTCGTGCTGAGTCATTCTGCTCAGACAACGTATTCCTCTCAGTCGTCAGTTGCGGGTCAGGCACGGGTCCTCTGAAGCATTCTCAGAGCTCCAGGCCCAAGCTGCCATGGCTGGAGGAAGAACAGAAGGAGAAATATTTAAGCTTAAGAGTGACTGCATTTTAAATGTTGTTGACTGCAACATTGTGAGATTGGACTTTTTGGAAAGATAATGAATGGCCAGATCCTGTCAGTGTTAAGGAAGGTGAACAGAGGAACACTTAATATTATCTATCACACCGTTTCAGCCATATTGATTTCACTGCACTGATGAATCATAGCTGTCTTGCCATTTTACAGGTTTGAAGTGCTAAAAATTGAGTTTTTGTGAAAATTGCATGGTCATTCTCCTATCTATAATCTTCAACAGTGACTCCAGTTAACAGAGACTTCCCTATCCTCCCCTCAAGAAAATGACAAGCAGTCAACTACAATGTAATCCAGATGTGTTAGGGGACTTTCAGAGGGAGGTACAACCCAGAACAAGTTACTCTGCTTTTGCCTGTTATCACCTTAAACTAGAAGTAGTCTAATAAATGATTTGGGTACTTTTCCAGTTCAGTCTGTAGCCAGTGAAAACTCTTTAGTGTAGATATGTTTGACTGTAGACTTAATCCAGTATTGTAACATATTATGTTATGGGGTGGGCAACAAATATACAAATATAGAACATAGCATAAATATGTCTCTTGACAGTGATTCTACAATACAGTTTATACAGGGGGTGCTTCATTTTCAATCCTTCCTCTCCAGGAAGCTAATGAATTTATTTATCATGAAACTGTGGTTTCTTGACAAATAAACGACAAGAAAATGAATACAAACCAAACCAGAACTTTGTACCTTGCATTACTTTAAAGTATAGGAAGTCTAATACATGATCTGGGTACTTTTCCAGTTCAGTTTGTAGCCAAACTGATCCAATGGGTAGCCAACATTTAGCCAAATCAGCTCCAGAGATGAGATGAACACCCGTTTTAAGGCCTGCGATATTAACACACACATATACATATACAGCCACACACAGCCGGTCCTGGTGTGTATTGGCACCCAGAGCCATTATGCTCACATGGCTACAAATCAGTGTGGACTTAATGAGGTTATACTCAGGTGGATATGTTTGGTCTTTAAGAATTCGTTCAGGAAAAGTAATTCCCCCTGCAAATTCTGGTGGATGCAGCAAGTGATCAGCAGAACATTATAAAATAATAGCTTTTCATATCATTTAAATTGTTTTCTACATTAGTTTTCTATCATGATAAAGGAAAGATAATATATGATTGGATAATGGGTATTTAACTTCTATTTTATCAATGATGGGAACATTTATGCTTTAGATTACACAAACCTTAACAGCCGACTTTATGCAAATCAGTTCTCTAATGTGACAAAAACTCTACCAAATAGACATCTGAGCACTCAGTTGGTTGTTAATTCATATGTTTGGGGGACCAGCTAATAATTCAAAGACAGAAGCTGTGCTGCAGATGCAGAGTTGAGCAGCTTTAAGTTGCTCTTTACAGTCATTACCATAACTTATTGCTGTGAGCCATGGCAATGGCCAAGCAGTTTTTCCTCTTCTCTTTTCGTGCTGTCATCAGCTATGATCTAAAAGAAAACAGGGCACCTCATTAACTGAGTATACTGACGACTACTCAGGCTAACAATTGCAAACTGAGTCTATCTGGCTTCATTTCGACAAGCATGTAGACTGCAGTTATAGAGCTGGATTGAGGGGGTCAAGCTTTTCTTAAGATTTTGCACTCATTACTCTTAAAATGTTGCCCAAGCTTCAGAAAGTCACACAAGCCCAAAGAGCAAGCAAGAGAGCGTGCAGATGTCTGGAGACGTGTATGTCGGATATGGAAAGTATAACAGCGGTTGAAGTCTGCCCTTGGCTGGTGTGAGTAAAGCTTTAATTGCAATAACTTTTATCAGGATGTTATAAAAAAACATTACAGAGGTGCAAAAAGTTGGAAAGACTTTAGGACTATTAGGGTTTTCCCAAGGAGGTTGAAATCCAGCAAAGACTTTACCAAAAAACAAGGTGGGATCATAGAAGATCATTAAAAAGAAACAAAGGAAACTCTGTCATATAGTGTCCACTAAAAGAAAGACCACTAATCAAAACAGAAGAAAACTATAAGTCACTGCTCTCAGGAACCCCCCCCCCCCAAAAAAAACTAAACAAAATCTGTGAAAAAAGGTACTGCTCTCCTAAAATTCACCTTTCTTTTTTTTTCTCTTTGCGTTTCATTAGTTGAATCAGATTGGGTTTATCTATAACAGTAAGTTAGATGACGTTTCGACTGCAGTTTATGAGTAGTCAATTCAGAAATGCAGGCAAATCCAAAGATTTTTGCAAACTACTTCTTGCAACCAAAGAAGAGGGGAAGATTCCCAATTTCCCTCTGCACTTACATCTTGGCATAAATGTGTCCCTTTATAAACATTACTAAGAGATTTGAAAATGTAATCCTCATTGTGGTCCTTTAAATAACTCAACACAAAAAGAGTCATGTATATATTCTCATTTAATCTCTTTTGTATGTTAGACCAAACTTAGAACTGGAGTGTGATGGGAGATCTGTTTTATCTCAGACTGCTGGTTTTCCTGCCTACCATACTAATAAATCATAGTGTCTGCCCCTGTAGAGAACCACTCCACAACCTCCCAAGGGTTCAATGGAAAACCACAGCCTCTTACTCCACACACAAATAGTCACCAGGCAGTCACACTAGAGCACTCCAATAAAAACATTGGTTGATCTTTATTTCATTAGACTGCTTTAAATAAGCCCCATCTTCACAGGGAATTAATTTGGGCAAAATTAGAAATTGAATTTGAATATGTAGGAGAGAGGAAGCAGCCCTTGAGATATATACTGTCTTGTTTACAAAAAGGCAGCGGTGGTGGTGGTGGTTGGGGTTCTCTAAGGAGCAGAGCAGAGGCAGAATAAAACAAAGCAACTAACGCATCCATTGAACACCACACCAACTTCCCAGCAAGGCGGCTTTAATTCATTCAAATTAGCGAACCAAATTTAACTTTAGCTGCAGTGCTGAATTCTAAAACCATAATTTAGGACAGAGACCTGACTCACAATGTTCAAGAAGCATTTTGGCCATAATCTCTCTGATGTCAAACATTAAGACACTTTCCTGCAGTTTAGATTGAAACACTGAGCCGCTCTGTTGTTGCTCAGGCTGGGAGCAGAGGAGGGCAGTGCCACAGACGGGGGAAGGCAGACACCAGCCGAGCTGGACTATGCGTCCCTAATGAGAGGTGACAAGAGACACTCCCTGCCCCCACCTATCTCTACGCACACGCTGTCATGGACACATATGCACCCTTTCACACCGCTCACCTTGCCTCAGTCATCTGGATCACTTTTATGTTATTTTAACAATCAGCCAGTTAAAGGGGCTTAAAAGACAAAAGAACAGCCGTCCACTGAACATACAAAAATTACTTGGCACGCGAACAGGAGCGATGTATTATTCAAATGACTGTCAGGGCTCTTTATTAATCATTTATGTGGATATCCTCATCATGGCTAGAGAAAATGGAAGAGGTGGGTACACAGGTCTTCAGTCCTGTTCGCAACCCCAAATTTTAGCAGCACATTTCTATTATTTCAGTGCAGCCTTTTCACAAGTCGTTTCCATAAACCTGAACTCATCTGCTGGAACACACACGCAACCCGCGTTTGAAGTCAAAGTGGCAGCGGTAATTAAGCTAGAATGGGCTTGACAAGATTTCACCAAATTAAAGGTGATGTGGAGAATTACTCGGCCAGCGTCGAAGATGATTGAGAATTTCCCCATTTCATTCCTCTTCGGTAATTTTATAACAGCTTACTAATCTAAGAAGGTGCACACGTCTGTGCTCAAACAGCTTGAAGAAACCTGCGCGCTGTGTACTCTACTAGTCCCACTGTGAATCTTGTGAATAAAACTATGTCCGCTTTTTGATGGACGTCTTTGTTTGGTTCAGTGGCTAAATGCCCTAATCCTCTGGAAAGGAGCCAGTGCCACAGTCAGGCCTGAATGAAACACTGAAATACTCTCCCCAAACACTTTCCTGTCTGCAATTACACAGCAGTGTCATGCATTAAAGCTCTCACACACAGAGCTCTTCAATTTAATGTTTCCAAAAGGTATTTTTATTAGTCCAATGCTGACATATGTGTGTATCCATTTCACAATAGGAATCACAGAAGAAACAAAGTTTATTTTTCTGATTCACATACAACAAGAAAAACGAAAGATGCCGGCTTTGGAGGATGAAAAGAAGTTTTGCTGTCACAAAACCTGTTAAATGGCCTCTGGGGTAAGTTGCCCATTACGTCCTTTGCTTACCGAGCTGTACAGAAATACAGCTTTCAGTTACAGATTGTCTGACTCTTTTGATATTTGATACAAGCAAGGGTGCTCTGAAAGGTCATAAAAAAGCAATGCAGCAGTGAGCAGAAACCAGAACTCTCTAACACAGAGTGACCTCCATGGCACTGATGTGTCTGCACACATCTCGCAGCAAGATACCCGACTGGAACAGCCACCGAAGGTTGGTGGAAAACAAAATAAAGTCCGCCCTCTTAAAATAATAGTCATATTTTGTCTGAAACGATAACCGGAGAGCGCAAATTCAGAGGCAGAGCAGACCGCTTATGTCGACAATGTTTTTTGCCAGTCAGGTAAATCAGCATAATGTTGTGTCAGGTCATTCAGCTGATTATAGATTCTGGCAGGAGAGCCATGGGAAACTAAGGAAAAATCGGAACAAGCTAGAAAACAGACAACACGGTGAAATGACAGAAACGGAGAGAGGAAACAAAAGTCCCCACGATGATGACTCATGGTGAGCAGCCTCAGGATTAGCCTGTGTCAACTAACAATATGAACCGTAATGGTGCATATTTGACATTTCACTGAGTACGCTGTCAGCTGATTACGTTTTGCTCTAGAGGCCATGAAACAAAATGGCAAATATCAAACACAGCTACCTCAAAGTTAATTTGTTTTCTTTCAGACCTTTGATTTAAATACATGATGGCAACTTATCCGACAAACACTGGACAGATGAATGTCATCCTGTAGGTGTGCTTGCAATCGAAAACCGAACAGAACCATCATGTGAAGTAGGCATATACTCAATGACTGCGCAAACATAACCCAGTAGTCGATCTTCAGAGAATGAATGGCAACTCAGGAAACAATGGGTGCTTATTTTAAGTGAGATGTCAATGCTCATTGTTGGGTTCTCCATCCAACTGGCCAGGGTAAACAGCATTCAGGGCAAAGTGCGGCTCATTCAATCACTGAGTGGCAAGTATTTGCAAGCTCGCTGCCTTTTCATGCCAGTCATGGATTTCTGAGCACTGTAACACTGATAATTACATGTCATTATACAGCTCTGAAGCACTGACACAAATACTTAACCCAGCGAAATGGTAAACATGAGCACTAAAGCGCACGGGGAAGGCACCTTTATTCAAGTGAGGAGCTGCAAAGACAGACAGGCTGCATTTTAGAAAAAGATGGAGTTAACGGACTGACTGCTGAGTCTACCCGCAATTTCAGTGAGATTACCATGGGATTATCGCAGACAGCATATGGCTCCTCATCACTTACACGGATGCTAAAGCCAACAAACATCACATACGTTGTTAGGAAAAAAAATCTCGCTACATCAAGACTCATTTTCTATTGGATGGGTTAATGTCAGATACCTACACAATTCAAAGAAGTCATTGGTATCTAAATCTATTACGGTAGTAATTGTATGACTTGTGGAAATTATTACAAGACCTAGCCACACAGTAAGTCTTCATCTTTACATAGCGGCTACAATTGCGGTTTAATCTGTCCCCAAAGCTCAGTCTGTCAACTACTGTGTCACACAGATGCAATAATCAGCAACATGTAGGTTTTTCTCCAAAGTGACACAAAAATCACACTTATCCTGAACTTTTCTACCAATCCAGCCACACGCAAAGCGAAAACAAATAAAAGCACTCTTATCCAGCCCGTATGAAAATAAATCAAATTATTTGCAAAGGCTTTGTTAGCCTGCCGTTATCACGGAGCTATTGTTGCTCTCTGGGCTACCGCTGCTCAGCGGAAGCTTTGGTTAAAAGTGCCTTTAAGAGCAGAGAAAAAAAATAAAATTAAAGCGGATTGTTTTTCGCGGCTGATAAATAAAAAAGGGAAGTAATGTCCAAATTGTTTGGCGACAGCCCAGCTAGAGGAGTCATATTCACCACAGCCCTGTAATTAGTAGCATATCCTAAGAGGCTAGGGTAAGCTATCTCTGCGGTGTCGCTTTGACTTCAGCCCTCGGAAATTTACTTTGAGCAAGATGAGATGCAACTGTTGAAAAGCGGCCGTTAAAAGATATTTACCAGAAAGTGGGGAGCTTCGCAGGCATTATTTTTTCTTCGTTTCCCCTCGTAGTTTAGGCAGCACTCCGATCCAACTTGTCTCAGGCAGAGAGAGGGAGAGGGAGAGAGAAAAAAAATGCAGCTCAACACCTTCTTTTCCCAACTCTGCTCATTACGCACGGCTCGACGTCAACCTTTGGTCTCTAATGTGCAATAGTTTCCACTTGCATCGACTTTCCGGTGATTTTTCAGCATCTACCTCGACTAAAAACTAAACCCAGACCGTTTTAAATCTCGGTTCGGTTCGGTATTTCCCCTTAGTAGCACAACGCCTTGTTGGGTGGTTGTTATGGCCTATCCCAACGCTACCCGTTTCAAGTTAGCCAAAATAAGAAGGAAACTTCCGGTCATGTTTTTCAAAATAAAACCTTCAAACGCGAGAGATTTGCATTTTCGTTGTGCAGTAACTTGCGAGCCCAATGAAAAAGCATTTCACATCCCGCGTTTGATATTCAAATTTTGCACAAATTCTGCAGGTATCAAATAAATTTAAAAGGCACGCTTTGCTCGTGCTCTGAAACGTCTTAATTTTGGAAGTAAAGTCTATCTTTCTTTGAATTTAGGTCAACTTAACACTCTCATTGCTGTATGCCGACTGTTCAGGAGGCCCGTCAGTACTCACAGCAGATTGTGCAATATACCGTTTGCGAGCGCCCTCTAGCGTTTAATTGGTGGCAGTAGTCAGAAATGGGCTACGTACGTGTCACAATCATATGGCCAAGACAGTACTTCTCAGCTTCCCTTTACGTTTTATATAACTGATGACATTGTCAGTAATTCTGCAGGAGAATCGGGAGCTGTGACGAACAGCGGTATGCAATTTTAAGTATAATATTATAGAAAATGATCCAGACAATGCAACCCAGTGCATGGTTTGTCTATTAACCTTTCCCTCATTCATTTAGAGGCAGACCTATGAGATGACGTTACTGTGATGCAGGCTGCACCACCAATTTTCGCCTTGATTATTATGTTAAAGCCAACGGCTGCAATGCATCTTTGCAATACATACACGGATCGATCCCATAACACTGTCTGATTTAGAATATTTTTCTTATTCAGTGTCGACTATTATGTGAACAGGTATATGCTAGTAGTAAAGACTTCAGGGATAAAGTTGGTTCTGTTTCTTCCCAGCTAGATCTAGTTCTTACTGCATCCTGTTGAGGGCGACAGAATACATGTAATGTAAATAGAAGGACAGAATAGAATGGAACAGAACAGAAATACAAGAGATTTGCTCAGACATCTGGATAGCCCTGTCTTTGTGTTGACTTGTGAAGACTATCTTTTAAAGATTTTTGTTAAGCGGTTCTGGTTCAGATACCATAATATTTTTTTGAAATGACAAAATTTCTATCTATATATGGAATTAATATACAAGTTGTGTAGTGATAGTAATACAGTTATTGATAGCTAAATGTTCTCTAAAAAACCTCTGGTTAATCCACTGTTAAATCAAGAATTGACTCTAAAATTATTTTCCTCAAAGTGATCAGGCCACATCATATCTTTAAGACCTCATAGTATCATATTATCCCAGCAGAGCATGTCACTCTCAGACTGCAGGTTTACTTGTGGTTCTTTGAGTTTTTATGGGAGGCAGAGCCTTCAACTATGCTGCCCCTCTCCTGTGGAACCAGCTCCCAGTTTGGATTCACGAGACAGACGCTGTCTCTACTTTTAAGACTAGACTCAACACTTTGCTTTTTGATAAAAGGTATAGTTGGGGCTGGATCAACAAACCCTAAACTTTCGCTTAGTTATCCTGCTATAGGCTCAGGCTATTACTGGACTTCATGTTTTCTCTTTCCCCTCACCCTCAGTTGGCTTCTGCAGATGGCTTCCCCTCCATGAGTCTGGCTCTGCTGGTGATTTCTTCCTGTTTACAGGGAGGTTTCCCCTTCCCATGGTTGCAAAGTACGCGCTCATTGGGGTTGGCTTGATTGTTGAGGTTTTCTCCAATACTGTAGGGACTTTATCTTACAGTATAGAACACTTTCAGGTGATTATTGTGGTGAGCTGGTACTATATATATAAACTTGAATTAAATTGAATGCTGTTGTTGTATTATCAATATTTGTTACATGGATTATCAAAAATCCAGCAAATGCATATTACTTCTTCAGCACTCTGTGTCCTGTGTACTTTCTAGAGAGAAAAATGTTGTATATTCCCAACAATTGATTGCTGTGTTCTTAATTTAGGACTTTGTGTGCTTAACTAACGACTGTTCAGCATTAAAAAAGACACCTTGTGTGCTCATTCAGGCTTGAAATCAGTGTTTTGTAACCAATATTTCCCCCTTTCAGTCCACTTTAATCTTCAGGCACACAACCAAGACCGAATTTGCTGTGATGAGAACTCATTCTGTATGTTTATACAAGTGTCTTTGGCCCATGGAAGTAACTCCTCCCTGGAAGAGTGATGGGAATTAGATAAAAGTACAGGCTATCTGTCAGTATCTCACAGGATGTGAGGAGAAGTTTCCAGAGACACATTTTTCTTCTGTGAACGAGATTTACTGTGAGCTGTCTCAAGAAAGATGTCCTTGCTTTTTAGGAGACCCACACTAACCAGGTTGCTGCTGCTGAAGAACATTAAGCAAAATCAGAGGTCAACCATCTACAGCAAGCCACCCAAGGAAAAGATTGGGCCAGTGGTAGGACTGACTAACTTTTATTGTAATTGTAATTGAACAGGCAGACATCCTTGAATATCTACACTGTATAATGTCCTGCAACAAAAGCAAGGACTGCAGTAATATTTTTCCTGTACTGAATGGATGCTAAACCACAAGTAATGCCATTTTAGGGACTATGGCGGCATAAAAATGCAAACAATATAAAAAAGTCAGTCGTTGGAAGTCAGTGTCTGTGATGGTTCAAATGCCCTTAATGCGAAGAATTCAAGCGAACTGCATTCCCCAGTCTGCAGAGTGGAAGAGATGTTTTATTCATTTGTTATTTATAAGTCAGTGCAACGCTCTGGCCTCTGTAAAGGGATCCTATGATGGAACTGCAGCATAGCAGGAAGTGTTTATGCCACTATAAATCTGTTAATCTGTCCTAAGGGACATCCATAGGGGCTTTTACAAAACTCATCCCAGGTTAGGAATACCATGGTGGAGAGGTACAGAGGGAATATCATGGCAGGAAAATATAAGTGGGTGGTGGAGGTGAAGTTATATCACGCAGTGAGTCACTAAGACCAGGACCCTCTTTTGTGTTCATTGGGTGCTTAGTTCTTTCTGTTCAACTTAACATATGAAAGAAGATATTTGAGAGCTCCAACACTAACACTGCATTGAATGTGTATTATAACCTTTCGTGTAGATTACATTTGCAGTGTCTGTGAATAAAACACTCATGGTTATATTTTAATGGACTTTCTTACAGCAGTCTACCTTTGCCTTATGCGTGTTTGCTGTGACTCTCCTGGCCCCGGCTGGTTGGATCATGCATCATATCCCAGAATATCGAAGACAAGGCCAGAATACCTCAACATGACTGATTTCTACAGGAACTCTGCAGACAGGCACTCAAACAATGTCACTGTGTGAACCTCTCTCCACTGTGTAAAATGTCGTGAAAAAAAGTAAAACCTTTGTTAAATCTGAAGTCTGACTGAGCTATTTTCCTATATAAACAGTTACATATGATAACTATTGTGTATTTTAATTTCTGAGATTATTGACTGTTTTGAGGGTGATATTAAAAAAAAGACAAAATTTTTGCTTTAACACACTTTGAGGATATCATTTTCATCAGTCAGGAGTATAGACATACAAAATTCTTGGCAGAAACCATGATAGGAAGGGTCTGTCTGAACCTCAGACCCTGCGGTCTGTTTATCGTTCAGTTCTGCATCTACTAGCGGAAGTGCCTCTTAAATGAGAAATGCTGCATTTAGACACAGGCTTAAGTATTCATATAGATGCACATTTATAGCTCGAAAGTGTTATTGGATAATAATGTACTCTTCAAAGCGCCCAGCTGATAGTAGACATTAGTATTAATATTACTAAATATCAGTATAAAAATTAGGACAAGCTGCCAATCCACGGTGGCCAATATGCTGTATTTATATAAAATAGGGAAAAAAACCCACGATGTTTTCTCAAGGACATTGTGTTTAAGAAGGTGTGACAACCATCTGTTGCATGTTTAGCATTTCATGCATTACAAATACACACATGTAAAGCAACACTGAGGCGGAGGTGCTTAGTATTTCCCTCCTATAATCAGCTCAAACAGCGCTGATAGGGTTGTCGGAATTCTTGAATGACAATTTGTCAAAGCCGGATCAGTCCATTTGGAAAGGTATGGTGTGTCACATATATGTCACCACCCATCTCTGCAACGAGAGAGCAAAATCCCCACCACCACCTCAAAAAATATATATAAAAATGATTTACAAATCAAGCCCTCCCTTTATTTCCGTTCAAAGATCGCGAAAGCGACCGAAGCACAGCTAAAACACCACAGCGTATAAATCCGTCGTGCAAAGTGGTACAATCAAGACGAGCCTGGGCTGCAAGGGGGCATAGTCACTTTTTCACGACTGAGGGAAACACAACGCCGGGAAGGGAAAAACCTATCAAAACAACTGACAGTCTGGGTTTTATGTTTCCCCAAGTGTCTGCGAAATGTCTACGAAGGCAGAGCAGTGTAAGTACGGCTGTGTGTATCTGTGCGTGCGTGTTTCTGTTTTGTCTTGTGAGGGGGCTGGAAACTGATTTTTTTTTTTTTTTTTGGTTTAACCAAGAAAGCGAACAAGGGGAGCTGTCCTTGGTGATGAAACCGCGGTTGCCAAGGCAGGTTGCAACACGTCCTCTCACTGCAGAGGATGGCTGGAGGTCTCAGTGCACACAGAGAGCCACTGAATCACCCTCTGTTTCTCTGCATGTTGATGGAACAATTCCATGTCCGAATTGCTCTGTGGTCCGTGTTATTTATTTTTATTTTATTTTATTTTGATTGACGTGGCTGGCTGAGGCGCGTGGGAAAAGCGAAGTGTAATGCTGGTCTCAAGGTCGACCTGACAGGCTACTGAACAATATGGTGGCTTTATATTGATCAATCGTGGGGTCTGATCACACTATATTGACGTCTGTTGTTCATTCCACTTCGCTGCTTGTGAACAGGTGGACACCAGCCGCTGTCTTCTGATTCTTTACCGTAAACAATAGATAAAAGACGGGGTCAAACTCAGTGTTAGGGGTTCCCAGCCCCATCAGCTGGTTAAAAGTTGGGTGTTGCTCCTGTTGTTTGGTAGACAGTAAGTGAGGGAATGAACAGAAAACGCTGAATCTGCTGTTGTGACTAACAGCTCGAAATATTATTAAAAGGTTGAAAAATATTTAAAAAAATTAATCCTTTTTTTCTGAGGAGGTTTAATTTTATGATGAACAGGAAAGATGCTGTGCTTCAGTATTTATCGCAGCACGTGCTTTGACCAGACTATCCTCCAAGCCTGCAGCTGTTATTTTTATTTTGGGGTTTGTCATTTACAGGTCAGGAAGGAAGCTAAACATTCCTGCCTAAAGTCACAGAAAATGGGTCAGCGATCACCCACTTCAACATATTTGAACTCCTAACAACAAACAGCACAGTCATATCTGAACCTACAGAGATTACTTCAATATAGAGCAGCCAGCTGGGCTCATTACAGAAATGTTCCTCTGTGTTGCTTCTTAAGCCCCCTTTCATGTTCGCTATAACCACATTTCCCCAGCTTGTCTTGGGACTTGAACTGGCAACCTTTCGTGTGTGAGCTTGTTTCTGTAAGCAGTAGGTTACTGCCTCCTCTAGGGCTTCCTGTGACCTGCTGCTATGACAACAAAGGTCACCTGGTGAAGGCCAGAGAACCATGGGAAAACAGACTTTTTGTTTAACTTCATAGCTGAAGGATTCATGTTAAATGCTACCTAACAACTTGATCAGTTACATGATATATGTCTTTGCTGTCATGCATCATATCTCACTAGTGTTGATTTGCTTGTTGCTCTGCTCTTTATTTTGTCCAGTTGCCTCTAAGATACGATACTTGCAAGAGTATCACAACCGTGTGCAACACAATATTTACCCAGTGCCCTCCGGAACAGACATTGCAAACACACTGAAATACTTTTCCCAAACCCTGCTCAGGTAAGTACCCTGCTCTGGAGCCACCAGGTGAAGTAAAGATTGTAGAATGTTTGATATTAGCTTCCTTCACAATCAGATGAGATTAATTACAGCAGGTCGCTCTGACACACTTTCTCAAAGGCATGACAGTGACACAATTCAATGTCTCATATCAATTCATAATGTCAGCAAGAAGTTAGGGAAGTGGCCATCATGGCAGATGTTGCCTCGCCCCTTCTGCTCTGAAAGATACAGACTCTAGCAGATTTCCTGTGTAATCATGGTGTTGTCTTTTTAAGGCAGCCGCAGAGATAGATGGCTCAGTGATGTTTATTGATTCAGTGGTCGGTTGCTAGATGAACGCTTTCCTGGGGCGGTTTGTTGTGTCCTTCCCAGAGGGCCTGGAGTTCAGCTCCTCCGGCTATGCAGTTGCAGGGTCAGCCTGCTCTCTTGGGTGCTGTGAAGGGAACAGCATGTTATTTCCTCTTCCAGCATAGGTCAAGTAGGCAGCCATTTTGAACACGTCTAATTTAATAGAGCACTATTTCCTCTTTTTTTTTCTCTCTGTCCAGTTGGAGCTTCATTTTTCCAGACATGCTCTGCAGAGATAGGATATTTCTTGTGGTTGCAGTATTACTACCCGCCAGCTTCAGTGAGAACAGAGGCACTGTCTTTTCTTATTAGCTAATTTATAAAAACAAATGGTGGGATTACTGGAGGCTGAACTTGTGTGCCTCACTTCTATCATTATTATCAGCTTAGGGTGCAATCTATTTGAGATTGGCTGCTGGCCTCAATTCTACACAACTCCTCAGCCATCCATAAGGATTATTCCTCTGCCGTGGTGCTCACAGAGTATCCTGGATACTCCATACTTTGCTGAAGGGCTGTCCTGAACCAGTCACTGGGGTGTTTCAAATGTAGCCTCTCAGGGCACAGATTGAGCGTGACAGGGGTGGCAACTCTGGGAATGGGCATTAACTCGAGTGACGATTGTGCCTCTGCGGGGCAGTATCAAGCGAGCGAGAAAAGAGTCACTCAATATGATGCCACTGTTAACGGTTCTTTGATATTTTCCCGAAGCATAGTCTCTTAGCCTCAGATATGCAGAACAAAATCACTCTGCCCACCATTAGAGGAGTCTGGAATCCTCAGCGGGGACTCCAGGATTATCCATACACCTGTGCCTTCTGAAGCCCGGGGTGAAGAAATGGAAGAAAAAAATCAAAAGGGAGAGAGAGTGGGAAAGTGGGAGTAGCGAGCCTTGAGAAGTGGAGCAGGCGTGTGTCATCTTCGCAGAAAAGAAATAGCCAAAGGAGGAGGTTGTTGATTCATGCACCAATTTTAGGTCAGCTAGAGGGTTACGTTATCTCTTTACCAGCAAGTTTTATACGCGTTCTTAAAGATGAGGCATGGCTTCGTCAGACTGAGCTCTCTGTATCAGTGAGCACTGACGTTGCAACAGACTGTTTAGCCATTATTTCAGATGCAGCACAGTTGTTTCACTTCACACACCTGTTAACATGTTAATGCAGGAAACATGTGCTTTGAGTAACTGATACACACATATAGTCCATGATTTTGCAACGACAGCGCAGGGTTTGACAGTAAATGTATGTCATGTGTCCGTATCAGTGCATTTCTACATGTGTTTTATGTGTCGTTTGTAATTTTCTCGTGTAGTCTTGTGTGTATGTGTGCACATATGCGTGTGTCTTTGCGTGTATATGTTCAGCGTGCGTGTGTGTGAGCGCGTCTGATGTTTATGTCTATGTTCATTGTTCAAATTAATGATGTTTTCTATATGAAATATGGGCAGTGAAAAAGTCATACTCTGAGATACAGTCTTGTCGTTGTCTATAAGTCCTGTTTGAGTTTATGCTGTATAATAACGCAGCTTTGATTACATAGTTTAATGAATCTACGCTGACTTAAATCCTACAGAGTATAACTTTGAGGGGATCAGTCACATGATGGTACGTTATACTGTTCTTATGCCATGTTAAAAATCTGAAGAAAAAAAAAAGAAATCCCCTTTCTCACTTGCCATGTAACTCCAAATGCTGCAACTCTACTTTTTGAGTGACCTTTTAAAAAAAAGAAGCCAAAAAAAAAAAGCAATACATCAACATTTATAATCTGGGCTCTCATGGTAAATCACAATCATTTGCCTGATAGAACAGCTTAGCTCTTTAATAATGTGCAGTAAAAAAAAGAGAAAAAAAGAAAAAAAAAGAGCAATGCTCTCTGGCCCTCCCCCTCCTCCCTCCTCCACCCTAGACGCTCCACACTCAACCCGACTAGTTTTTGCTTTTGTTTTTTTGTTTTTCTCCTCTTTTAAAATTGAATATGTCCACCACCTTTCCCCAGGGGACAGCAAACACAATTGTCCATCCTGCATTAGCTCACAAACATAATGCTACCAGTCATCTCCCCCGATACAACCTATTCCTTTGTCATTATAGTTTCTCCTCTACTGTAGATTAGTTGTTACATTTATTTTAGAAACCTGAATCCATATGCCTGTTGGATCTCATTATTTCTCCTGATGATACTGGTACAGTATCATAACGTATGCATACAGACATTATTTCTCTGGTGCAATAAACATGTGCTGTGACCTAAGAGCACTTGATCTAACCTCACACACATGTTTATTACTGGCTGAAGCATGTTTCAAAAGTGTCACCTCTGTATTTTCCCGAACCAATTTGGTGTCACTCCCATCCTTGACAGCCCCACTAAAGACAAGGAAATTTCATTTGGAAAATATACTCTTATGGCTCATTGGCCTTTTTTTTTGCATGGTAGCCACTGACCTTGCTGATTGGAAGATGGCAGCCATCGAGGGACAGCCGTTTGAGCTGTCCCTTTTTGGAGAAGTATGGGGTTGCCACTGAAAACATGCCATTTTTTATATTTTTGCTCCTTGTCACCAGATACGCATGAGATGCAGTGATCATTGCAGTTTGTGCTCATGTTTTTTTTGTTTGTTTTCCAAGTGCAAAGATAGACAAAACGAGATAAATTCAATTAAAGTCACACGGAACAGACAGCGCAGGGAAAAATTGCCCGTGCCTGCAGTTATACAGTTAAATAGTGAGACACTGCATCCTATGTGGGGTTTATCTGGGTTTGTTTTTTTCTATTTACGCTGTCTCTGTAGTGCCATTTCAATGTAATGTGCTGTTTTTTTGTGTCTTTGTTGTCTCTTTTTTTCCCTTGTTCCCCTCTCCTACCTTCCCTCCCCTCCCCTCCCGCCCCGGAGCAGCATTCTGTCCCGCACAGGCAGGAAGGAGAACCAGGAAGCTTCCAATTTGGCCGTGCCCATGACCATGTGTCTTTTTCCTGTGCCATTCCCACTCACCCCATCTCTAAGACCACAAGTCAGTTCCATCAACCCTACAGTTACTCGCTCCCTCCTTTACAGCGTTCTGCGCGATGCCCCGTCAGACCGCGGGGGGCAGGGGCAGCAGAGTCGGGACGCTCAGCTCTCAGAGTACCCCTCTCTGGACTATCAGGGCCTCTATGTGACCCTCGTGACCCTGCTTGACCTCGTGCCCCTGCTGCAGCACGGTCAGCATGGTGAGTCAAGGCCCAGTGCACCACTGTTTGTCATCATCATCCCCGAACCGTCTGGCCTGCATGAAGCCACTGCTGCTTTTTTGGCCTCTTTTGTAACGGGAGGAGAGAAGTCCTGCTGAGGATCTTGAGGGATGCATGGGGTGATTGGGAGCACGCTGGATCCTGTCAACTTAATCGTTCATAAGCCATTGGATACACCAGACATAGGCCTTCTCTTCTGTGTATCATACTTGACTGCATGTTTGTTATGCAAAGTGGGAGAAATGTTTTTACTTATGTTGTCATGTGCAAATATATAAGGGGAAACACACATAGGCAAATGTAATGCTGTTTTAACACATCACAAACACATTAGAGAATGAGTTACATCCACACAGTTTTTCACAGTCAAGGCTGCATCACAGTCAGTGCTCTTACTTTTCATGAATATTTGACAATTGTTAAAAAACAAACAAACCCTCAAATGCATAAAAACTCATCTGCTTGACTAGATTTCTCTACTTTTCCTGAGGGTAAACTTTACGTCAGTGGCTTTTAAAGAAGCTCACATTTCCAAGTATTCTTTTTTTTTCAGTTCTACTAATAAATAACTGAAATTTCATGAAAATTTGACATCTGTGGCTGCATACAGTATGCTAATACTGTATGTACAGCTGATTGAAGGAGTGTCTGTGTATCTCTCTTTGTCTTTTTTTGCATTTTTCCTTTCTTCTCAGATCTGGGACAATCCATTTTTTATACGACAACTTGCCTCCTGCCTTTTCTGAGCGATGATATTCTCAGCACTTTGCCCTATACTATGATCTCCACTTTAGCCACATTTCCCCCTTTCCTCCACAAAGACATCATTGAATACCTGAGCACCTCTTTCCTTCCCATGGCTATATGTGAGTATGACCTGTCACAAGGCAGTCATAATGAAACTGTTAAATGATACATTTAGAAAGTAAAGGTTTAAGGCTTGCACATTCACTTGTCACTCAACTATTGTATTGCAATAAACAGAAGAAGTGATCCTTCACATTATTGTTCTTTTCCTTCTTTGCCTGTGTATAGTGGGGTCCAGTAGGAAGGAGGGGGGAGTCCCAGCTTATGTCAATTTATCTGCCTCATCTATGCTCATGATTGCAATGCAGTACACATCAAATCCAGGTAAACAATCATATTCAAAGTATTAAGGTATCCAAAGCCAAGTGTAATAACTGCCTTTTAGTTAATCTGATCTCTGCTTCTTTCTAGTTTATCACTGTCAGCTGCTGGAGTGTCTAATGAAGTACAAACAGGAAGTGTGGAAGGTATTTCCCATTTTAGATACACAATGCAGATTTAAGGGTTTTTTATTTTTATCTGCAGAAATATGAAATGTACTGTGCCTAGCAAAAAAGAAAACTATTTGTCCTTACTTTTTCATTGGCACTAAATATGAAGCTAACAAGCAGACCGTTCAGCTACATTAGCAAGAAGACTAGAGGCTGGAGAAAACAGTACCCACTAGTACTGAATAGTACTGAAAGAATACAATTATGATTTGCTTATCACGAGAAAAGCTAGCACAGATTTAGCCTTGAACCACATCCTGTTTTTTTTACATTCCAGTCCAGCTTTTTTAATTGCTTCTAGTCTTTTCTCTTTGCTAAGCTAATAGCACGTAGCTTCATATTTAACACACAGCTTGTATTGCTGTCGCATTAATATTAATACAAAAATCCCCAGTTTCAAAATACATGAAAACATGTGTTTTATTGTGGAAAGTAAAAACCAGAGTGATTTAATGGTCATGAAGATTTAGTAACCTGATGATGATTCATGACATCATGACAGGCTGCGTTCCTCTACATAAGCTGCCTTTATAGGTTAAAAGTATCTTTGTTGGTAGTGGTATCAGCAATACTGACCCTTTATTTACTTGGTATCTCATTGATATCATAATTTGCAGCATCACACACCCCTGCTTGCTCCTAAATAAGTTGCCTACTGGTTACTTTAAATTTCACTAGTCTTTACTATTTTACTTTCTCTGCATTTTTCATGTAATGTCCATGGATGCAAAACTACTTTCTATTCCATATTCAAATGTACCTAAATATATCTCACTTTTATATAAATATGATTTTTATCTTGTATGCAGGATCTGCTTTATGTCATATCCTATGGCCCATCCCAAGTTAAACCTCCAGCTGTGCAGATGCTGTTTCATTACTGGCCGAACCTGAAGCCGCCAGGAGCCATTAGTGAATACAGAGGACTGCAGTACACAGGTCAGATTCTCTTTATGCCACATCTACTGCTTTACCAGACTTTAGACTAATCAAAGGTGTCACCTGTCAATTGTTTTTCTTATTTTTCTCTCTCTTCCATTTCGTGGTTCAGCCTGGAATCCCATCCACTGTCAACATATTGAATGCCACAATGCCATCAATAAACCTGCTGTTAAGGTGACTGCAATCTCAAAAATCATTAAAGCTTAAATATTGTATGCTTCTGGGATGCATAAATAGATAGAGCCTAGAGTCTTCCCTTGAGAAATTAATGGGGTAAGCATAGGGGAAGGTCTTATATGGCCTTGCTTAGATTGCCGTGTCCGATTCTAAGCTACTTTATATCAGCGACTGGTGCTGCTCTGCTTTGTCAGCCTTTACTCAGCTGTGCACAAATGGACAGAGTAGGAACAGGTGCGTAGAAAGGGGGTGGATTTCAATTACCAGAAGCAAAGAAGGGGGTATGGTGGGGGAAGGGGGGCTTTAATTGAAAGCGGTGACCCCATGCAGCCCTTGAGGATAGGGTGGCATCGAGTAAGCACAGTGAATTACAGTGCACCATCTGAACATTGAGGCCACGAGCACTGGCGTTTAGCGCAGGGCCAGGCACAGGTTGCAAGACAGTGAAGCAGCATATGCACGCAGCCATCCACACAGAGGCGTGGGGACACAGGTAAAGGCGTCACATGATTTGTTGGGTGAGAGAGTAGCCTAGATATGTGACAGGGAAACGTGGAAAATGTGAACTTCTTAAATTAACATCATATGTTATAAAATCGTTGTGCTTATAATTGACAAAATGCACTGGCCACTTCATTAGGTGTACCTGTTAACAGCCAATCACATGGCAGCATCAATATTTATCTAGGCACCTACTGAGGTTCAAACTGAGCATCAGAATGGGGAAAAAAAGTGATTTGAGTGACTTTAATGTGGTTGTTGGTGTCAGACAGGCTGGTCTGCGTATCTCAGAAATTGCTTGTCTTCTTGGGTTTGACTACACATGCGTCTCTCGGGTTTACAGAGAGTGGCCTGAAAAAAGAGAAAATGTATGAAAATGCTTTGTTGATGTTAGAGGTCAGAGAAGTGCAACTACAGTCAGTGAAGATGGGATACAGTAGCAGAAGACCACACTGGATGTTCTTCCTGTCAGCTAAGAACAGGAAACTGAGACCACAATTCACCAAAATTGGATAACAGAAGATACCTGGTTGAGGAGCCTTCATTTTGCTGCTACATTCAGATGCTAGGGTTAGAATACTTAGGTTAGAAGACTTATTTCAACAGCTCAGGCTGCAGGTAGTGGCACACTTTGGGCCCCTTAGTAACAACTGAGCATCGTTTGAATGCCAAGGTATACCTAACAAAGTGGTCAATGTGTGTAAATTATACCAGTAGTGTCCTATTATTTAGCTATTTGGAACCTAAGAAAACCTCATTACTTTTACTGTATTTCATCTTGGTTGCAAATAAAACATCGAATATAATGTGTTAATTTTTCAAATATCACCTTCGTTATCTCACACTAACTTTATTACTTTTGCAGATGTGTATAGATCCTACTCTTTCTGTGGCCTTGGGAGACAAGCCCCCTCCTCTTTATATATGTGAAGAGTGCAGCCAGAGGATAGCAGGGTACGCATCTGTTTCACCTCCTTCCTCCATCCCTCAATCCTCCCCCTCCTTCAGTGGGATGCTATTGCAAACAAACATCACCTACCGCCTCCCTCATTATTCCTCTTTGTAACCCAGGGGAAACACATTGGCATGGTTACATAATTCCCTTGTGCCAATAATGAGATCATCATCATCACAAAAAAGCACATCCACTTGTCTCTCTCTTTTTTTTTTTTTAGCACAGAGACTATTATAATTTCATGGCTTTGCAGGGTTTTCTTTGTTATTGAGAAGATATTTTTGTGTTGCAAGTCTGTAAGGAAGCTGATACTGATGTGTATACACCAGTTGGAATGACTATATTTATATCATACACATAAGTCATGCATTGTTAAATAATTTCTTCGACCTTTCCAGAGATCACGCTGAATGGCTTGTTGATGTACTCCTGCCCCAAGGTGAGCATTTACAGTCAAAAAGGTGCTGAGTAAAGATAAGATACGTATGCACTCTATAATAAAAAATATATTAGCCGCTATGCGTTGTGTTCCAAGCTGCCATATAGTCTATATTGAGGTTCTAATTTCCATGAAAATATAACCAATTTTCAAGACATACGTATGTTGTTTGCAAACAGTTGTATTTCAGTTATGTTTATTTTTCTTGCAGCAGAGATATCTGCCATTTGTCAAAAGAAGGTAAGACATTTACACTGCAGCATAATGACATTAACGGTGCTGTGTACTCTCATTCATTGCCATTACTTATTAACCTGACTTCCTCACAATAATAAAAGTCTCCACATCAAACAATACACTGGTAAAACATAGAGGACTTGCCTGACGTGTGAAAACATGAACTTAGATTCACTTTATTTGTGATCCATAGTTAGCTCATTTATTTGTGAATCTGAAATGTGTTCTCCCCTGAGGAGTCCATTCACTGAAGCAGCTCAGTAAAGACCTTTCAAAATAACCTGTTGGGGCCTGATCTTTGTTTGCTGTTGCTGAGTGCTTCCTGCTTGTTTCCTGGGAGACACTGGGAAAACTGAGTGCGTGATGATGATCTCAGGTATTCCCGTCAGGTCAGCAGCTGCCTCTCTTTGTCCTCTGAAACAGCTGGCCTCCACCATGGTTTGCCCAGCAGTTTATAATTCACCACCTCCCTTTTTGAGCAGCTTTTGTTCCAATCATTCTCCAACCGAGATTTGTGCTAGCTGTTCCAGCGTTAGCTGAGACATATTACTCATAAATGAGGCATTACTTGTCATTTTAAAATAGCTACTTTTGAGTACATAATGATATCTAAGAGCCGTGATGCGAGAACAACAGTATGAGTATTATCAGAGTAGCATTTTTTTGTTGTTCAAAGCAACATGGATGAATAAGAGCACTCACCATCTGAGGCCAGATATGTTAATTTGATAGGGAGCAATTCATGCCTCTAATGGCACAAGATTAGAGACTGATCAGATTAGGGTGGCTCTCTAGTGCCATGCTTTTTATTTTTAGAAACCTGAGACACCGCGGGGACACATAAAGACTTGTTCTATTGCTTTAGATGTGGACAGATCCATGTATCTTTGGAGAGGGTGATATTCATTATCAGAGTTGCCTTTGAACCCTGAGAGATGTTTATTTTTAGACGATTGTCATCAGGCGTTATTGGAAGTGTTTTTTCTATTTTTTTATTATACAAGAATAGAAACAAACTGATTTCTCCTCCCTCTGCTCCCCCCCCTTGTTTCTTGGCTTCAAACTGCAGAACTGTAGCTCTCATGTTAGAAGGGCTGTGGTCACCTGCTTTTCAGCCGGCTGCTGTGGGCGCCATGGCAACCGGCCTGTCCGCTACTGCAAGCGTTGCCATGTCAACCACCACAGCAGCGAGGTGGGGGCTGCGGCGGAGACCCATCTGTACCAGACCTCGCCCCCTCCCATCAACACCCGTGAGTGCGGAGCGGAGGAGCTAGTGTGCACCGTGGAAGCCGTTATCAGGTATATGCACGGTGTTACAGAGCATATAGTTGTGACTCTGTGAAGCACACTTCAAGACAAATATAAAGACAACAATGCTGCCTCAGTTCAGATTAAAAAAATAACAAAAACAAACAATAAAAAAGTGAGATTTTCTCCTCTGCTCTTTCTCCTTTGCTCTATCTCACATATGCCCTTCTCTCTGTGCCCTCTCAAATCCCTCTCATCCTCTGTATACCTCCAGCCTCCTAAAAGAGGCAGAAATTCATGCAGAGCAGCGTGAGTTTGAGCTGAACCGGCGTCGTCAGATGGGCCTGTCTGCCTCCCACCACTCTCTGGACAACATCGAGTTTGATAACAAGGAGGACGACCAGCACGACCAGCGCCTTCTAAGTCAGTTTGGCATCTGGTTCTTGGTGCGTAATCACAGGGTGTCGCTGTATCTGTCAGTAACAGGGAGCGGGCAAAAACGATGTGTATGGCAGATTGCCTCTTATTACTTCTCTTTTCAATTTCCAAATTTCTTTGTTCACTTCTGCAGGTAAGTCTGTGCACACCCAACGAGAACACGCCCACAGAGAGTCTGGCTCGGCTGGTCAGCATGGTCTTCCAGTGGTTTCACTCCACCGCCTACATGATGGACGACGAAGTCGGAAGCCTTGTGGAGAAGTTGAAGCCCCAGTTTGTCACAAAGTGGCTAAAGACAGTGTGTGAAGTGCGCTTTGATGTCATGGTCATGTGCCTGCTGCCCAAACCTGTAGAATTTGCAAGGGTGAGATATTACAGCGTCATCATAAGATCATAGGATTTTAATACCTTACATGAAGGAGAGTTTTCACTGAGGCGATCTAAACTGGTCTGTGCACATTTTTCTCAGGTGGGCGGTTACTGGGATAAGTCATGTAGCACAGTGACACAGCTGAAAGAGGGTCTGAACCGCATCCTGTGTCTAATACCTTACAACGTCATCAGTCAGCCACTGTGGGAGTGCTTTATGCCTGAGTGGCTGGAGGCCATCCGTACTGAGGTGCCCGACAACCAGCTCAAAGAGTTCCGGGAAGTGCTCAGGTATATCCATCTCCCTTAACTGTTCATGGCATATATTGCATACAGTGGGCAGAGATGATTGCAGTAAAATTGCAGCACAATAAAAAAAAACCACTTAAAATATTACAAGTTAGCATCACTGATTGTGTAACACTATCAAAGGATCGCTATGTAGATGAATTTATATGGTACTGCTGTTATTCTATTCACAGCAAGATGTTTGATATTGAGCTGTGCCCACTTCCCTTCTCTATGGAGGAAATGTTTGGCTTCATCAGCTGCAGATTCTCTGGCTACCCCGCGTCTGTGCAAGAGCAGGCTCTGCTGTGGCTTCATGTAAGCATGCACGCACAAACACACGAAAGCACACAGAAACACGCCGTCCTGTGTCAAGTTCTCATCCCGCCGTTCTATCCACAGTGAGTGTGAATTGCACAGGTTGTCGTAGAGTGCGAGAGTCTGGGCAGGGGCCCTGCTGAATATGGATCTGGGTCACAGAATGAGACGGATGGAGATAGGAGGGATTTTGCCTTTCATCCCATATGCACTCACAGCTTGCCGCCCTGTATACATGGATCAATTTCAAGTTTTCTGTCACAACTGTGATCAAGAGATTGCATTAATTTAGCTGCAGTAAATAGGTCACGTTCACAGCAAATACAGAAGTTGGGCTTCAGTTTAATGTTTTCTCGGCATGTGGTGTGATAAAGTCACACAGGCAGTAGTCTAATTTTCTGCCAGATATGGAGCTTTTATATTACTAGCCAAAGTTTTTAAGATATTAACTGACGCCGCCCAGTATTCCCAAAAAATAGACTAGAGTTATAAACCTGCATGTATTCAAAGTAACTGTAATGCAGAAATGTACAAGTGTATGATTTTAAGGATGACAAAAAGTAATAACACCAAATCTATTTACTTTGTGAGAAGTATATTAACCTTGTGATGCCTTCTAACACTAACCCTATGTTTTGGAGAAAAGGAAAAAATCCTGTGTGTTAGTTGAATGGCTGTTTGTCCCCAGAACTATTTATAGAATTGATACCATAGGGTTCAGGTTACGGTCATCACCGACTGATTGGTTTATGATTTAGACCACACAAGTAGCAAGTATAAATAAATGATCCACATTTTTGTGTGTCTCGTTGGAGCTCAGGTGCTGTCGGAGCTGGACATCGTGGTGCCTCTTCAGCTGCTGATTGGGATGTTCTCCGATGGAGTGAACTCTTTGAAGGAACTGGCCAATCAGAGGAAGGCACGCGCGTCAGATCTGACTGGCAACACTGGAGCTCGCAGGGTGAGGAGGACCGCAATGCTAAAAATATTCCTAAGAATAAGACAAAAGACTTCAATCCCCATTTTCAGCCTTTTGTTGCCATTCGTTTCAGTGGCTGTTGACAACAATACAGATCAGAACACATCACTTCACTGTGCTCAGATCATCAGCTGAATAGCTATTATTAGGGCTTTGTCTGTCGATGTGTTTTTTGGATTAGGGGTGTACACGTTTCTATTCTTCTTGGTTCTATTTTCCACTGTTCATTTTGGAATAGACTGTATGTTACCATGGCAACCATCAATATCTAAATATAGCTCTCTTCAAGGGATTAATTGAATTTGGCTGTAATATAAATTTATGTTCAAAGACACCCACACATCCGCACAGATTGCTCCAGATTAAGTCGACATGCAGCTGATGCTGCTGTATTATTTCACGTGTAACTTTAGGAGATGTAAACATGCTTTGTGAGATTTGCTGTCATACCTTGCTTTTTGTCAGGATGGTATTTGCTGTACACAGCAAACACAGCTTGCTGTAGCGCTTGTTAAACAGAGAGCAGGTCAGGCTGCTGAGGGCAGCGCGTGCATGGAGCATGAGCTGGTGTGCCTGAGTTACAAGAAGATATATCATTTGTACTGTTAAAGAGAATACACTAGGAGTCAGTTTACAAGGTTTCATGATCCCATTGTGTATGAGATTGAGTGAACAGTCTGGCAGATTTTATATACTGTGCGAGCTCGATTAGTGAATGGCTCCCAGTTGTGCAGATGAGGCATTAAAGTAGGAGAGTTGGAGCACCACACTCTGGCAGAAACACATAAACACACACAGAGAGGGAGCTGACAACATTAGAAGTGACGAAGATGGACATAAACACAGAGACATCAGGAATGAGGAGAAGGCGTAGCTTCGAGCATGGCGTAATTGTTGTATAAAAGCCGCAAATGCTCAGTTTAGAATATTTTGACAGCTTTTTTTCAAATATTTGCAAGCATTGCCTTTCTATTACTTATAATAGATCTTTTATTTACACTTTTGTTTGTGGACCACATAATAAAATGTAACATAACATAATGAAAAAGGTATGTTATGCATATTGATATACACAAGTCTAACTGACATTTACAGCCTCGCAACGCTTTCTGTTTCATTTTAACGTGACCCTAACAGCTGAAGAGAAACACATATTTCAGTTTAATGACTATTCTCCTTTCTCGCAGGTGAGTGTGGTGTCAGATCCAGGACGTCGAGGCCAGCACAACATTCTCAGCCCTTTTCCCAGCCCCTTCCGGAGCCCGTTCCGCAGCCCTCTTCGCTGCAGCCCTTTTAAAAACCTGGGTCATGCCGCTGGTCACTGCGCCCTGGACCTGGACTGTGATGACGATGACATGAACCTTGGCTGTTTCATTCTGATGTTTGACCTCATCTTAAAACAGGTGACCACCTTCCTGATGAAAACCTATAAAGCATGTTTTTAATTGTGATTAAAGTTCTGTCTCTGATGCTTCTCTTTTGTGTGTCCTCATGTTATAAACCTTCTTATTGTACAGCCATTTTCACATTATACAGTCTAGTTTAAGCGAGTCACTCTTCTCAGTCATTCATGTAGAGAAAAATGACACATACACACTATACAATGATAATAATACCCACCGGTGGGATCTTGAGATTTGTGTGTCGTGCTCTAATTTTTGTTCCTCTATTTTTATGGTCGTCTCCCCCCCGCTGTCCCAGATGGAGCTCCAGGATGACGGTGTGATGCTGGGTCTAGACAGCAGCCTGGGGAAGGATATCGTGGGCATCATCAACAATGTCTTCCAGGCCCCGTGGGGTGGCTCACACACCTGCCAGAAGGATGAGAAGGCCCTAGAGTGCAGCCTGTGCCAATCCAGCATCCTGTGCTACCAGCTGGGCTGTGAGCTCCTGGAGAGGCTGACCCCCCGGGAAGAGATACGCCTGGTGGTGAGACACACAGCATGCATTTTTATGCATCAACTTTGAATTAACCTTGTGCATTAGGCAGGCAGGGCTTTGGAATGAGTGCATGGAGCTCCACGTGTCCCAAACCACAGCGCCAAAAACAACACTGTGTCAAA
Organism: Pelmatolapia mariae; assembly: GCF_036321145.2. Taxonomy (NCBI): domain Eukaryota; kingdom Metazoa; phylum Chordata; class Actinopteri; order Cichliformes; family Cichlidae; genus Pelmatolapia; species Pelmatolapia mariae. The sequence continues at coordinate 50,563,185 of NC_086241.1, read as the reverse complement.
TTGTGCTACCTTTGTTTTGGAGTACACACACAACATAAATCATGCCTTTCACTCAGCTCCAACAAGTCTCATTCCTCTACAGGAGCCCACAGATTGTTTGGAGGAAACCTTGCTTACCCCTCCACCAGATTTCTCCATCGGGGTGGAGAATGAAAGCAAGGAAGGAGACAACCCGAGTGGCACGCACACCGACAACCCCAGCAGCCAATCTCCTGATCACGCAGGTGTGTATCGATCAGTTCTGCTTAAAACTTGATGTTTAAATTAATAATACCTGCCAGATGAATACCAATCATCCTTTAAGGGTTAACTGGACTTTAACTTTAACTGGATTTTGGACTTGATGTATATCTAAGCTAGTTGACGCTTGTGACCTTTGACTACTATTAATACAGTTTAGTAGTTTAACAGCTTGATACCAAATCTGAGAAACAGTGATATACATGAAGCCATAGAAAATTTCAGAAACCCAGTGAGATATTGTGAGTATGCAGGAAGGCTTGGTAGATATTGTGTTTGATGGACAGAACAGGATGAGCTATTTCCTTGTTTTTTGCCACAGTACAGGCAAAATTGAAAGTTCAATTGTTTTTTCTGTTTCTTTCCAGCAATGAAGAATAACTCTGATAAGAAGTTCTCCTACCAGCAGCTCCCTGTGTCTTTGAAGCTCATATACACCATTCTGCAGGTGCTTGGTCTGAATAACTGCATATCAAAACAAAGACTAGAGGCATTCAAAAATGTTTCTTTCGATTTATTTGAGTGCATATGTGTTACACTGCGAGTCACACACGTCTTCTGTATTTTCAGGAAATGTCAAAGTTTGAGGAGCCTGATATTTTGTTCAACATGCTGAACTGCCTGAAGATCCTGTGTCTTCACGGAGAGTGTTTATACCTCGCCCGTAAGGATCACACGCAGTTTCTGGCATACATCCAGGAGAAGATGCTCATCCCTTGGTGTGTCCAGAGAACACTCCTCCTCATGCAGAAAAAACACTGAACTCATGCATGCATTTGTTTACAGCTTTTAATTGTGCTAACTCCTTGAGTGTCATTTGTGCTTCTGTCTCTTCTGTTTTCAGCCTGTGGTCGATGCTGAAATCAGAGTTTTGCCAGCTGGCTTCGTTGGCCGTGCCGCAGCTTCTCCACGCCCTGTCTTTGTCACACGGGGCAGACATCTTTTGGAACCTCATCAACACAAACTTCAACAGCAAAGACTGGAAAATACGATTTGAAGCCGGTGAGTCATAAAGTAACAGCGTTAAATTTCAGACTCCGTGTCTTCCTAGGATGGTCGCAGACAGTTTGCGGCTTCATGTGCAGATATGATCATCAAAAATGTATATCTTTGGCTTAATGGTTTGTCTTTGTGGTTGCGATTGTAAATGAAGAGGATCGCCAGGAAGAGGAGAGGAGGATCTGCTTATATAATAGGCTTCCCAAACCACTGCCTGCCCACATCTCCCCTATGTGTTGCCATGGTTACCTTGGTACAGGCAGCAAAGAGGAATTGTGGGATTAATGAGGGTTTTTTTTCACATTGTGATTGGCGGAGAGGAGCTATTTGCTCTGTCCAAGTAGTGAACTGATGCATCACAATGTCAGCTTGCAATGCTGTTGATCTGTGTCATGACCAATGAGCACTTCTAATGTTATTATATCCATTTAGTAGGGTAGAAATATTGGTATAAATCTACACATGCATGTAATATATTCCTAAATGAAGTCAACTAGTGTTCTGACTCACTGCACGGTCCCACACTCGCCCACACCGACACCTAGCACTCAACACCACATTGGCTAAGAGCTTATGGGTATAAGAGTGCAGCGTCTATTTTTAGATTTTAATCTGAGGAATGATAAGTAAATCACTTTATTTATTGAAAGCATCGCCTTTGCTAAAAAAAATGCATTTGGTTTTACCATCACATTGTGCGAAGACAAATATTTAGAACTAGGTAGTAGCGAAGTAAAACATTAACTCATCTCAGTCATCTTCCTCTGTGACCTCTGGGCTGATTCTGTTTATTGAATCATGGTAATTATATGAAGACATCTGGCAGCTCACTTGCTCCGTCTTTGTCTGCAGCAGTAATTCATTTCTCTCTCTATTCTCACGAAATCCTCTCAGTCGAGAAGGTAGCAGTGCTGTGTCGTTTCCTGGACATTGGTGCAGTGACAAAAAACCACTTACTAAAGTATGCCTTGGCTCACGCTTTCTGCTGCTTCCTGGCCTCTGTGGAGGATGTCAACCCCGCTGTGGCCACCAGGGCCAGGCTGCTACTGGACACAATCAAGAGGCCATCCCTTCAGGTACTTTACTCTTGTTTTTAGCAACAAAATTTCTGTTTATTTTTCATGTGAAGGATAAATAAATTAAGCATTCTCACTAAGACAGGGTGTGTTGGTGTGCATTTAATTATAGTTTTGGTATTTTCCCAGTTATTGTTTCTTTATTGTAGTTTTGTATCTTCAATGTGTTGAAAGCTGTAAATTTTATTTATGGATTTTCTATGTAAAAGGATTGTACTTGTTGTGCATTTTTAGGGCTTATGCCTGTGTCTGGATTTCCAATTTGACACTGTGGTGAGAGATCGTCCCATTATTCTCAGTAAACTCCTACTCCTGCACTTTCTGAAGAAAGATATCCCCGCGCTTAGCTGGGAGTTTTTCGTCAACCGTTTTGAAACATTATCTCTGGAGGCTCAGCTGCACCTGGACTGCAACAAAGAGTTTCCCTTCCCTACTAGTATGTATCTGCCATGTCCCCATTCAGATGTTTTACACCTGTAAGAGAAGATTTACAACTTAACAGTGCTTCAAGTAAGCTTTGCAATCCTTGTTTCTTTGACAGCTATTACAGCTGTACGAACCAATGTAGCTAACCTCAGTGATACAGCAATGTGGAAGATACGACGGGCCCGTTTCGCGAGGAATCAGCAGAAGAGTGTGCGCTCCCTCCGTGACAGTGTAAAAGGAGGCACGGACGCCCAGTCTAAAAGAGCCTTTTCACTCCCTGAGTCACTGAGCAACCGACTACGTGAGTAGAAGACATCAGCTGTCAGGCTGTCAATCTTATTTCTAACCTGTGTCAAAAAGTCTGTTGTTAAAAAGTGTTTGCAAATAGCATTTGAGACTTTTTTAAGTGCCTTGGCTCACATGCTATGACATAGAAGTCTATAAAAAACAACTTTCCATTTGGAAAATGACCTGCCATTTTAGATTCTGTCACAAAGTGATGATCATTGCCTTAAAAAAAAAAGAAAAAAAAGAATCCTTTTCTATTTGCAAATACTGTTTGGTCCTGTTCCATTTTCCTAATGTTTCTCTCCTCACTTATATGTTCCCGACACTCATTTCACTTAAATGTTTTATCTGTGGCTCTCCGCAGAAGGCTGTCTGAGTTTCTGAGATGTGATACTCGTGCTGCCTTCAAACACAATCGGTTTATCTGGTTGATCCAAATGCCCTCAATCTTGATAATATTTAGATTTCATGCCCTTTAAATCAAAAGTATACGCGTCTCTTTGTGTGCGCATATGTGTTGGATGATGATGAAGCTCAGACATGTGTCCTGTGCTACCTCCCATGTACGCTCTCCTAAATCTTGCTCTTCATATGTGGTTTTTAGCTCTAAGGCTTACGAGGCAAGAGTTCTCTGCCCCGACACTGGGAGATATGATAGAGAAAGTCCTGCCAGGTAAATAACATTCCAAGTCTTCATCATATTGGAGAAAAAGTACAGTAAGACTTTCATGAAAACTATGTTCAAATATTAAATATTTAGTATTATACAGTATTATTAAAAAGTCTCAACACAACCCTCATTTCCTTGTATTTTGCTTCCAAGGAGCTGTACGGTCAAAATTTTAAAGTGCTTTTGAGCAATAGTTCTCCAGACTTTCTGAAGGTCTTTCAAACGTTTGCTTTGGAAGATCTTTTACTCATTACTCTTGTACACGGCCATTTTTAGATGAATGTTTTGTTTTTATATACAGTATGTTAGGCCACTTAACAATGATCTATGAATCATTCAAGCATAAAAAAGACACAATGAACTAGTGTTGTGTCTACACATAACCAACAACTTAGCAAAGAACGAATTTTAAATTCTATCTTTAGGCACTTTGTTACCTGTAGCTGTTCCTATTTCTTTAGTTGAAACAAGCAGAAAAGACTTGTTTAACTATGGGTAACTATGCCAAATTATACAAGAAGTGGATTTAGAATCAGTAGCAAAGACTTATGGAGTGATGAATCCTTAACATGGTGAACATCTGTGGAGGAGGCTGGAGAGAGGTACAAGAGCCATCTGTAAAACATGGTGCCCTGTCATGGTTTGTGGTTATATTTCAGCCAGTGGCGTTAGGGATCTTGTCAAAATTGATGGAATTATGAACTCAGAAAAGTGTTGTCAGATTTGGATGCTCTGGAAAGCATCTGATTGGCAGCAGCTTTATTTTCTGCATGGCAATGATCCCAAACATATTTGCAGTGCCGTAAAAGCATACCTGCATAGAAAAAAAAAAAAACACACAGTGGAACAAATCGTGGACTTAAACATTATTGAAACGGTGCGGCATCATCTTGACAGAGAATGAAACAAAAGGCAGCCAACATCCAAAGAAGAGCTTTGAATGTCCTTCAAGAAGCCCGGAGAACTATTTGTGAAGACTACTTAAAACTTCCATAAGAGAGTTTAGACTGTGGTGGAGAATAAAGGTGGTCATACCAAATATTGAATTTCAAGCTTGTTAGAGTTTGACAAACGTTTGTTCTTATATACTTTATTTCCATGTATATGACTTCACATATTTCAATAAGTCACTGCGCCTATTTTCTTTGCAAAGTATAAAGAAATGAGCGGTGGCTGAAGAGTTTTGCATTTTATTGTACATAAAAAATAATGTTTGGTCTATAGTGGCAGTCATTGTTCTTTCATTCTGCCTTCTGGGCTAAAGCAATCCTGACACGGAACGAAAAACTAGACAGTCTGTTGTGCGTTTACCCCATTTACATATTCCATGAACACATTGTAGTGATGTATGTATACAGCATGATAATGGCTCCAACTCTGTTGGCAGAGAAACGGACAGGATGAGCTGACACCCCTCCACCTCTGTGTTGTTATCCTCCCTGCTACCGCACCCCTACCCTCTCCCCATCTTATCTCCCTGTCTGCAGCACGTTTTCTCCCGCACTTTAACCCTGACGCTTCAGCCCCTCTTGCAGGCCAGACCCCTTCTCCCGAGGACGACACCATCATCAGAGACCTGCTCCCTGAGAACGCTGGCGTCGATCACCAGACGGTTCACCAGCTGATCATGGTCCTCATGAAATTTATGGCCAAAGACCAAAGCAGTGCTGAGGCAGATATTGGTAGTGCCAAGGCTTTCAACACAGTGAAGCGTCATCTGTATGTGCTGCTGGGGTATGATCAACAGGAAGGCTGTTTCATGATTGCACCTCAGAAGATGCGCACCTCCACCTGCTTCAATGCCTTCATCGCTGGCATTGCACAAGTAACTGAAATATAATCAAATGTTTGCACCTGCATATTAGGCTTATTGCGAAAGAGTGTACCTGAACGTCGCAACTGCCAGTGAATTTAACTTATTTGCTCACAGGTACTGGACTACAATATCGGTTTGGGAAAGCAGCTGCTCCCTCTTGTGGTCCAGGTGTTGAAGTACTGCACGTGTCCCCAGCTGAGGCACTATTTTCAGCAGCCTCCTCGTTGCTCCCTGTGGGCCCTCAAACCACACATTCGGCAGATGTGGCTCAAAGCACTTCTTGTTATCCTTTACAAGGTACTTAATATTTTTTATTGCATGAATAACTGTACATTGAGTCTGCTACATAATGCCACCTAACCTCTAAGATATTTCTTTTTATGTTTTCGTGACATATTTTCTTCAATCTTTTGTACAAAATGAGCTTACATTGTTTTTATGCACCATAGTACCCTTACAGAGATATGGATGGCAGTAAAGTGGTCCTCCATTTGATCCACATCACCATCAACACACTGAATGCACAGTATCACAGCTGTCGCCCCCATGCTACAGCAGGACCACTCTACAGTGACAACTCCAACATAAGCCGCTATAGCGAGAAAGAAAAAGGTGGGAAAAGTAACAAATGCGTTGTCTGTATCAGTAGACTTCTGTGATGATTAGAATATGATAATATGATTTATGTCATAGATCGTTATGCTAGAATAGGAGGGAAAAGACATTGTTCAGTCAGGCAGATTATGACTTTTTAATGCTACATTAATGCAGCGCTCAAGTACATTTCACATATTTGTTCTCCACATTAGAAGAGGACAGTGTATTTGATGAGTCAGACGTCCATGACACGCCGACTGGTGCTGCTAACAAGGAGTCACAGACCTTCTTTGCTCGCCTGAAGAGAATTGGTGGCAGCAAGTCTGTGAAATACCAGCCGGTAGAGCTGAATGCCAAGAGAAGTAAGAGGCAGAGGCTTTCAATGTCAAGTGCGCTCTATATTAAGCAAATTGATTCAGTCTTTATCATACAATAATATTTTTTGTGATTTGGTCTCATTTTCTTTCCTTGCATCAGGTGAAATTGAGCTGTCAGAGTACCGTGAAGCTAGCGCCCTTCAGGATAGCATCCTGCACTGTGTGCGGGAGGAGAGCACCAGGAAAAAGAGGCTACAGGCAATCCACAAGCAGAAGTCTTTGGATATTTCCAACACGGATTCCATTCTCTTCAGTTTGGACGAACATCGGCGCAAGTCCTGCATTGATCGTTGCGACATGCAGGTGCCCCCTGTAGTCCTCCCCCCATCCTCTACTACGCCCCACAACAGGTATCATGGGAAAGGATCCTCTGATGGCTCTTCAGTTCGGGTTGATCCCGTGGACCGACGGGGCTCTCGAGGCGCCCAGTCTGACATCTCCAAGCCCGTCATACCAGAGGTCCGCCTCAGCTGCATGGAGACTTTTGATGACAAAACAGATCAGGGCTCTTTAGAGGGATCAGCTCAGGGAAAGGACGATCAAGACCTGATTGACCTCTCCTCTGACTGCACCTCAATTCCAGAAAAGCATTCACTGCTCTCCATGTCTGACAGCGACTCCTTGGTCTTTGAACCACTACCACCTCTGAGGATTGTGGAAAGTGATGAGGAGTTTGATCTTAACACCATCATAGGCTCCAAGTTTAGTGGGAGTCCAAAAGTCTCAGCTTCTCCTGCAAGCAGCAACACTTTGCGACTGTCCCCCGTTGTTCAAGTGAGTGTGGAGGACTGCTCCACTGACAAAAAGACCCCAGAGCTTGTGGTGGGAGAGGGGTGCTCACAGCAGAAATTTGAAGGGAAGGAGCCAATCCGCGTGCCTCGCAGCACCTCTCTGGAGCTCCCTGACCGATCAGAGAACATCTCCCATGAAAGCCCCATGACCCTAAAGCAGAAGAGAGACCTGCTGAGAAAGTCCCCACATGTCCCTGTCACCTCGCTAGATGACACATGTGCGACCCCTGAAGAAATCAGGACTCTTATAGGACCCAGCACCAGTCCCTCTGGCAGGACTATCTTCCTTGACATCCCCGAAGACAAAGCGGAGCCGCCTTCCTCACCAGAGAAGAGCAAGAGCAACAGCAACGACGAAGAAGAAGGGGATGGAGACGATGAAGAAGAGGACGATATGGGCGACGAAGCAGACAGCGACCCCAAACCTGACAACGCAGATGAGAATGATGAAGCTGAGTTTAAAATCCAGATTGTTCCCCGACAGCGTAAACAGAGGAAGATAGCTGTGAGCGCCATCCAGAGGGAATACCTGGACATCTCGTTCAACACGTTCGACAAGCTGGGTGCCGAGCAGACCGCAGAAACAGGTAAAGAGAAAGGACACGTGAACAAAAACCAGAGCGTGCTGTTGTTGATTTCAAAAATCTCTTTTAAGAAAATCTTGTAAAATCTTATTTATTACTTTTTGTACAAGTCTGGTCAAAAGTGAATATTTTAAGAGATCAAACTATTGTAGAATAATTCCAGCCAAACTTAGAGCACTGTAGCTGATTTACTACACATAAGTTCTACTTTAAGCCAGAAAAAGACAATCCTGAGGTGTTGTCACAGTTTATTTATATTCGGCTGACTCACATCAGCTGTTTCTTAGTGTTTGACGTAAGCCTACAGAGATGCTGCCTAAACCAGCCATTTATAAATTAGCTTTGTACATTGCTCTACTTACAACTTTTAACTCTGAATATTATTCATTTGTTATTTTATCTCTTTAGTTCCTTATTGTTGTTTTAAAAAAAATCAATTTTCTTGCATTTCTTTTATTATGAAATGCTTATTTTGTCATCAGAGTGAAATGATCATCACTCATTACCAGAAATACTAACCACTCCAGCCATGCACTGCCCCTTTTCATGTTTGTGTGTGTGTGTGTACTTTTCCAATTATACAATGAGGTTTTAATGTAAAAGTAAAAGACTGAATCAGAATTTTATTGCGCTTTACTTGCCCACATGGCACCAAATCATGCCTCTATTGAGATTATGTAACAACATGCTAAACTTCATATAACATTTTTTCTCTTAAATTATCACTTAAAAATGTTAGACATCTATGTATTGTTTTACTGATTATTGTTGGAAGACTTCTGGTATATATTCTGATACTAATACCTGCCCATTATTCACACACATTGCCTTGCAGATCACAAAGTTATGTCTACCCTGGAAAAGCCACGAGAATCTGCCTCAGCACCAACACTCGAAGCTGCTATACCTGAAACAAGTCATCGCTCTTCAGTGTCAAGTAGGAGCCAAAAACTCACTACATCATCTCCTCACCGACTTCAGTTAAATTGTTTTTTGTGTATTACTAGTGCGATGTCTAATATACCATAACCTATTATTTATATGTTTGTCTCTGATTCACTTTTTACAATTTTGTAATGGAGCTTGAAATATTAAATTAACATCACATAATATAGATTTTTTAACAACACAGGAAAAAATACCAATATGTAATGTTTTAAGCTTTAATTTCTAACTAGTGTCACTTGAATCTGTTATAATAATGGTTTAGTTAATCAGGACTAGGGCTAAATGACTTAAAGTCTAACCCTTATTGGTTAGACTGAAATGAGTTATACAGACAGTTAAACCCAGGTACTGTTTTCTTGTCTTTCTCTGACCTCTAGCTCAGTACCGGCAGGTGAAACGAGGCTCTCTGGGAGCTTTAACCATGAGCCAGCTTATGAAGAGACAGCTGGAGCATCAGTCCAGCGCACCACACAACATCTGCACCTGGGAGACGGGTCAGTCACCGTAGACATTTTTCAGTTATAACGTTTTGAGGAGACAGTGACATAATAACACATGCAAGAACACCAGACACCCATGAGAGTTAACTGAAATTAAAAGAAGAGGATAGTAAAACACCTCCTAATAGATGGTGATGTTTTTATATGTTTTTATAGCCATTTGTAGGTTAGCAATTACACTGAAAACTGACTATAAAATGTGATTCATCAAATTTACATCTTTTTTATTTAGCAAATTTTAGTCAGTTATATTATTTTAGGAATGATGTAAAAGGACTGATGATGTAAGAGTGTCACGGTTCTGGGTCAGTGTTGACCCAGCATTTTGAGTTTCGTATATTTTGGTTTTATTTTGTATTATGGATTGTTTTCCTATTCTTTTGTAGTGCTGCTGCTGATGATCTAGAGTTTCATGTTTCTGTTTATTCGTGTTTTAGGAAGGAGTGTGCCTCATGTTAGTGTGTGCAGCTTTGTTCCCCCTGTCTCGTCAGTCCTGATTTCTCCCAGCTGTGTCTCCCTTCTGTTGTCCATTCCCTGATTACTTCCCTGTGTATATTAGCCCTGTGTTTGCCCCTGCTCAGTGTCGCGTCGTACCCTCAACTAGCTGTGTGTGTTCTGTTTCCAGTGTTCCTTGCGTGTAGTCATCTGCTCAGGTTTAGTTTTGTTTTCCAGTGTTTCAGACCTTAGTTCCTCTGTTCTGTCTTTTGTTGTCTTTTTGGTGAGTTTAGTTAATTCAAGGTTTTGTCCCAGCAATAAAGCTGCGCTTTAAGTTGAACTCCCCGTGTCTGAGTCCTGCATTTTGGATCCACCTCTCCTGCCTGCCTGCCACACAGCCTACCATGACAGAACGACGCGACCACCAAATGGATCCAGCAGACTCACTGTTCCTCGCGCAGCTGTGGAATTATTGCCGGGATGTTATCCACGCTGAGAACACCCCCAAGAGACTCATTCAGGTTGTTTTTTTTGACAACTTTCTGTCTTCCACCCTTTGTACAGCCAGCTTTTTGGACATTAAAAGACTAACTCAAATAATAGCAGCTCTGCGAGCCAGGTGTTGCTTTGAGCTGTTTGGCATGGGTGGTCCAGGCAAGGAAGATTCCGCGGCCCTTCTGGACGCCCTCGCAGCCTGGTGTTCTCAGCGTCAGCATCTTTTCCAATCAAGACTAACCAAATCCTTCGATCCTCCCGTCAGTAAGAGACTGCATCCTCACTGTCCTACGCAGCCACTCTCCACTCAGTCTCCAGTGTCAGTCGCTCACTCACACTCTGCTCAGTCTCCAGTGCTCCCAGCTGCACCCTCAGTGCAGTCTCCAGTGCTCCCAGCTGCACCCTCAGTGCAGTCTCCAGTGCCTCCAGTGTCGCCTGTAGTTCAGTCTCCAGTGCCTCCAGTGTCGCCTGTAGTTCAGTCTCCAGTGCCTCCAGTGTCGCCTGTAGTTCAGTCTCCAGTGCCTCCAGTGTCGCCTGTAGTTCAGTCTCCAGTGCCTCCAGTGTCGCCTGTAGTTCAGTCTCCAGTGCCTCCAGTGCCGCCTGTAGTCCAGGCCCCAGTGCCTCCAGTGCCGCCTGTAGTCCAGGCCCCAGTGCCTCCAGTGCCGCCTGTAGTCCAGGCCCCAGTGCCTCCAGTGCCGCCTGTAGTCCAGGCCCCAGTGCCTCCAGTGCCGCCTGTAGTCCAGGCCCCAGTGCCTCCAGTGCCGCCTGTAGTCCAGGCCCCAGTGCCTCCAGTGCCGCCTGTAGTCCAGGCCCCAGTGCCTCCAGTGCCGCCTGTAGTCCAGGCCCCAGTGCCTCCAGTGCCGCCTGTAGTCCAGGCCCCAGTGCCTCCAGTGCCGCCTGTAGTCCAGGCCCCAGTGCCTCCAGTGCCGCCTGTAGTCCAGGCCCCAGTGCCTCCAGTGCCGCCTGTAGTCCAGGCCCCAGTGCCTCCAGTGCCGCCTGTAGTCCAGGCCCCAGTGCCTCCAGTGCCGCCTGTAGTCCAGGCCCCTGCGCCTCCAGTGTCGCCTGTAGTCCAGGCCCCTGCGCCTCCAGTGTCACCGTTACTTGTAGTTCAGGCCCCAGGACCACCAGGTTCACCCGTTCACTCCACGCAGGGAGGAAGTCTCACGTCTTCTCAGTGTACTTTTCAGGGTTTAGCCGCCGTTGGTACAGTTTGCCACTCCAGGGCTTCCCCAGAGGCTAGGTGTCAGGCCCCAGCTAATTCTGGACCCCTGCAGTTTAAGCAGCCCCCTGAGTACCACCTCATGTCAGCGTTGCCTGGGCGGAGCCAGTGCTCAGTGCATTGTCAGTCGCCACTGTGTCAGCTAGTGGCCTCCATGACTGCTGGCTTGGTCATGGCTTCTGCTGGAGGGTCCGAGGGACAGCTCCGGCCTTCGTCTCTAGTCTCCGCTGGAGGGTCCGAGGGACCGCTCCGGCCTTCGTCTCTAGTCTCCGCTGGAGGGTCCGAGGGACCGCTCCGGCCTTCGTTTCGTGTCTCCGCTGAAGGGTCCGAGGGACCGCTCCGGCCTTCGTCTCTGGTCTCCGCTGGAGGGTCCGAAGGACCGCTCCGGCCTTTGCCTCGTGTCTCCGCTGGAGGGTCCGAGGGACCGCTCCGGCCTTTGCCTCGTGTCTCCGCTGGAGGGTCCGAGGGACCGCTCCGGCCTTTGCCTCGTGTCTCCGCTGGAGGGTCCGAGGGACCGCTCCGGCCTTTGCCTTGTGTCTCCGCTGGAGGGTCCGAGGGACCGCTCCGGCCTTTGCTTCCTGTCATCGCTGGAGGGTCCAAGGGATCCGTCCAGCCTGCAGCGCCTCCGTCTCCGGCTTCCACGCCGCCGCCAGCTGCAGCGCTTCCGTCTCCGGCTTCCACGCCGCCGCCAGCTGCAGCGCTTCCGTCTCCGGCTTCCACGCCGCCGCCAGCTGCAGCGCTTCCGTCTCCGGCGTCCACGCCGCCGCCAGCTGCAGCGCCTCCGTCTCCGGCTTCCACGCCGCCGCCTGCAGCCTCTTCATTCACGCCAGCTGCAGCGCCTCCGTCTCCGGCTTCCACGCCGCCGCCTGCAGCGCCTCCGTCTCCGGCTTTCACGCCAGCTGCGGCCTCTTCATTCATGCCAGCTGCAGCCTCTTCATTCACGCCAGCTGCAGCGCCGCCGCCTCCGGCTTCCACGCCGCCGCCTGCAGCGCCGCCGCCGCCTGCAGCGCCGCCGCCTCCGGCTTCCACGCCGCCGCCTGCAGCGCTTCCGTCTCTGGCTTCCACGCCAGCTGCCACCTCTTCATTCACGCCAGCTGCAGCGCCTCCGGCTTCCACGCCGCCGCCAGCTGCAGCTTCACCATCCACGCCGCCAGCTGCAGTGCCTTCGTCTCCGGCTTCCACGCCGCCAGCTGCAGTGCCTTCGTCTCCGGCTTCCACGCCGTCACCTGCGGCCTCTTCGTCTCCGGCTTCCACGCCGTCACCTGCGGCCTCTTCGTCTCCGGCTTCCACGCCGTCACCTGCGGCCTCATCAGCGTCGCCAGGTCCGGCTTCCACGCCGTCACCTGCGGCCTCATCAGCGTCGCCTGGTCCGGCTTCCACGCCGTCACCTGCGGCCTCATCAGCGTCGCCAGGTCCGGCTTCCACGCCGTCACCTGCGGCCTCATCAGCGTCGCCTGGTCCGGCTTCCACGCCGTCACCTGCGGCCTCATCAGCGTCGCCTGGTCCGGCTTCCACGCAGTCACCTGCGGCCTCATCAGCGTCGCCTGGTCCGGCTTCCACGCAGTCACCTGCGGCCTCATCAGCGTCGCCTGGTCCGGCTTCCACGCAGTCACCTGCGGCCTCATCAGCGTCGTCTGGTCCAGCCTCCGAGTCTTCATCCTCGTCTGGTCCAGCCTCCGAGTCTTCATCCTCGTCTGGTCCAGCCTCCGTGTCCTCATCCTCGTCTGGTCCAGCCTCCGTGTCCTCATCCTCGTCTGGTCCAGCCTCCGTGTCCTCATCCTCGTCTGGTCCAGCCTCCGTGTCCTCATCCTCGTCTGGTCCAGCCTCCGTGTCCTCATCCTCGTCTGGTCCAGCCTCCGTGTCCTCATCCTCGTCTGGTCCAGCCTCCGTGTCCTCATCCTCGTCTGGTCCAGCCTCCGTGTCCTCATCCTCGTCTGGTCCAGCCTCCGTGTCCTCATCCTCGTCTGGTCCAGCCTCCGTGTCCTCTTCCTCGTCTGGTCCAGCCTCCGTGTCCTCTTCCTCGTCTGGTCCAGCATCATCATCAGCTTCTTTGGCTTCCGCAGCTGCCACGCTGCCGCCTGGTCCTGCCTTGCCTGGTCCGGCCTCAGCTTCGCCTGGTCCAGTAACAGCTTCAGCCTCACCCGCTCCGCCTGCGGCCTCCGAGCCTTCGTCCTCGCCGCCTGCGGCCTCAGCATCTGTTCCAGCCTCGCCTGGTCCTGCAGTGGCAACTCTGCTGTCAGAGCCAGCTCGACCTGCGCCTCCTCGCCTTTGTTGGCCGCTTTCCAGGCCTCGGAGTCGGCATCATGGCCGTCGAGGGCGGCCCCCTGAACTGTTTGCCCGTCGCCGCCATTGCCGTGCGCACGGTCGGCCACCTGAACTGCTTTCCCCTTGGCTCCTGTACTGTCGGGACCAGGGTTGGCCCCCTGAACTATGTTTCTGGACTCCGTTCCCTGCAACCCATGGTTGTTTTTGGCCCGCCTGTTTTGTTTTGACTAATTTCCAGGGCCCCTGTGCTTTTCGTGGACGTTTTGTGTTGGACTCTGTTCTGCGTTCATGTGATGGACGTTTTGGTTTTGTTCTGAGCCCTCCGTCCTGGGCCCCCGCCGCCCGCCCTGGTCGGGTGGTTTTGTGTTTTGGGGCGTTTTTGTTTTTCCTGTTGGGCTGTCTGGAGCCAGCCCTTCAGGGGGGGGTACTGTCACGGTTCTGGGTCAGTGTTGACCCAGCATTTTGAGTTTCGTATATTTTGGTTTTATTTTGTATTATGGATTGTTTTCCTATTCTTTTGTAGTGCTGCTGCTGATGATCTAGAGTTTCATGTTTCTGTTTATTCGTGTTTTAGGAAGGAGTGTGCCTCATGTTAGTGTGTGCAGCTTTGTTCCCCCTGTCTCGTCAGTCCTGATTTCTCCCAGCTGTGTCTCCCTTCTGTTGTCCATTCCCTGATTACTTCCCTGTGTATATTAGCCCTGTGTTTGCCCCTGCTCAGTGTCGCGTCGTACCCTCAACTAGCTGTGTGTGTTCTGTTTCCAGTGTTCCTTGCGTGTAGTCATCTGCTCAGGTTTAGTTTTGTTTTCCAGTGTTTCAGACCTTAGTTCCTCTGTTCTGTCTTTTGTTGTCTTTTTGGTGAGTTTAGTTAATTCAAGGTTTTGTCCCAGCAATAAAGCTGCGCTTTAAGTTGAACTCCCCGTGTCTGAGTCCTGCATTTTGGATCCACCTCTCCTGCCTGCCTGCCACACAGCCTACCATGACAAAGAGGGCTTTTAAATTACAATAAAAACCCTCTTATGTACATGCCCCATTACAGGCAGAATATTGAAAAACTCTGTTTGAGCTACTTATTGAAAATAAATACACTGAATCTAAACTTTAATCAAATTTCTTGTGTGCTACAAGGTGAAAAGGAAATTTGATGTGATTTTTACTCTAACTGTTATTTTATGACTGATATTTTTCCGTGGTAGGTCCTACGAAGACCAGTCTCCTCTCAGCACCGAGCACAGTTAGCATGTTCGTCCCTGCACCCGAGGAGTTCATTGACGAGCAACCTACCACGATGTCTGACCGGTGAATCAATCACTTAGTAGCTATATCTATCGAGCTGTATTAAAGTCAAACTATTATTGATTTATTGGAGAATTGCAAATCTATTTGTACTGGTGCCAACAACAATAAAACCAGAAACTAACTTTCAGTCTCAGTGCTCAAGATCCTGTGACAGCAGAAATCACATTGTCTTTACATTATGTCCACGTGGTATAACTGCTATTTCAGGGTAAATGCTGCCACTAATTAACAGTATGAACTAAAAGAGAACTGAAAAAGGATTCAGAATGTCAGATTTTGTAGGAGCTTTGGAAAAAATCCTAAAATATTCCCATCAAAATTCCCTACAGAGCTAATTTTTGCAGTTTTTTATTTCAACTTGTTGAATTGGAATTATGCATCAGAGCTGCTCTCTGTCACGCTCTGGAGTTAAAAAGCAAAAGTTAAAAAGGGTGTCTGGAAAGAAGTGTTATACACATTGCTTGTTGGCTTTGCAAGTGATGAAGCAGCAGCTGCAATCAGCCGGTAGAAAGAAACAGCCGCGCCTCTGTGTGAAAGAACTGGCTTTAACCTCATCACATCATTCACATTAAGAACCTGCAGTTCACAAGGCTGTAAAACACATTACAGAACTGAGTCATTCTCACATATTTATTGGTTCTTAAACCTTCTGCTGTTGATCTCAGTAAATTTAACAGGGTGGCTCCTTCCCTGTCTGGATATTTAAAGATGTGGGTAAAAGAGTAACAATGTTTTGAAGATGACTTTGCAGGAAAGCAGAAAAGGGCGTCTAAGCCATTTTCGTAGGGAAAAAGGTTTTTCCCTAAGTTTTGATAATTCTCTCTTCAAACATTTTGACATTATTTCATATTGAAGTTGAATTTCTCAGCTGGCCAAACAGCACTAAGTGGAAGTAGGAATTTATTCTTTTAATTTCTTTTTAAGTTTAATTTAAAAAAGTACATTATTATTGCATTATTGTAAACACTGTGGTTACATTTTTAAGGGCTGAACTTTCAATTCAATTCAATTTATATGGTGCCAATTTACAACAACAGTCGCCTCAAGGCGCATTATATTGTAAGTTAGACCCTACAATGACCCCCTATGAGCTAGCACTTTGGAGACAGTGGGAAGGAAAAACTCCCTTTTAACAGTAAGAAACCTCTGGCAGAACCAGGCTCAGGGAGGGGCGGTCATCTGCCACAACTCGATTAGTTAAAGTTAATAAATGTAACACTTAAAGAATAAATATTCTAACAGGCTTCAGATGATTATATAGGATTGGAGGTGTTGAGGGCTGCTGTTACAGTGGTGCGTGCTCACATTAAACATGGTCAAAGTTTCATATAATGACTAGGTACAAAATAGCCAAAAGCTTAGGGCTCAGACTGCTCAAAGGACTCAATTTCACCCAGTTTTTTTTCTATCCTGATTTCAGAGAGAAGAGATATTACTAATATGGTCGTCCAATGCACACAGCTCTGGCTGTGAGCACCGATCAAGCAGTTTGTGAAGGGCAGCCAATCAGAAAAATGGGCTTAAAGAGAGGAGAGTTAAAACAGCTTGTTGCAGACTGTGAATGATTGAAGGGGCTGCAACAGACCCAGTACTGAACTTTAAATAATGCAAAGCTTTTCTAGTGGAGTCGCAAAAAAAAAAAAAAAAAAAATCTGAATCTTAAAATGAGCAAAATAGATCTGCTTTTATGCTAAATCTAGCCTGGTGTATTTCCGTGTGATGTCTCAGGTGTCGGGACTGTGCAGCTGTTCTGGAAGAATATGATGAGGAGACTCTCAGCCTCGCTGTGGTGGTTCTTTCCATGTTCATTCACCTCAGCCCGGATTTGGCTGCCCCTATGCTTCTTGACATCATGCAGTCTGTGGGCAGGTACAACAGCTCCAGTAACCATCCCTGCAATCTCCATCCACACAGCACTTCACCGTTAAATGAAGTTTCATAACTCACTCTTACAGCTCATGCATAATTCATCTCTGAGTCCTAATCCGCTGCTTTGACTTCTCTCAGGTTGGCATCCAGTGGCAATTTTTCTGGACAAGCTGAGAGGTATGAGACATAAAAGCCATAACACCAATGTGCGCAGATGTTCACTGTGCTTATAGATGACTTTAATAGTATATGTCAAGTGTGACTGCCCTTCTAACACAGCCATTCTCCGTGTGATGTCCTGCAGTATGTTGATCCCAGGGAATGTAGCAGGTGTAGCCAAGCAGTTCCTGCGCTGTATGTTTCACCAGCTGGCTCCTAACGGCATCTTGCCCCAGCTCTTCCAGAGCAACATAAAAGGTCTGTTTTAAAACCTGAAAATACAGCTTGAACTTGTCATAGAAAAGAAACTTAGCTTCACACTTTATTGTAATGTGGTTACTTTTAAACATTCAATCTAATATCACAAGTTCCCATTGTACAAACTGCTCCCTTCTTTTTCTTTTAACAGATGGAAGTTTTCTGAGAACACTTGCATCCTCTCTGATAGATTTCAATGAGCTCAGTTCTGTTGCTGCTCTCAACATGCTTCTCGAGGTGGGATTTTTTCTTCACGTTGATGTGTTGAGTCATTCAACCAGCAGGAGGAGCTCTTGTCAAAGCAAAAGATTTTATGTCGCCAGCTTCATGTGCAGCGTAGGCCCATCTTAAACATCACATCATCTGGGCATTTCAGGAAACCTGCTTTGATCTGCACTCCTCTGCTAGTTTATTCTACTGATATCTAAATAAAAATGGGCAAGATTAGAGCCTACTGATGCACGAACTCATCCGTGCAGTCATCTGTACTTCAGTGTCCTAAAACCACTGCTCTCATCATGAGCATTGTGACTGATCAGGAGTGAAATGATGGAAATATCTTCACTTATAGAATGTCATTATATAACCCCTTTTATGGTTTATGCCTCCCTGCCTCCCAGGGCTTGAACAACAAAAAGAGTCTTCCAGCAGGGGGCACAATGCTGCACTGCCTGGACAACATTGCCACCTTCATGGAGGCACTCCCCATGGACTCTCCCAGCAACCTGTGGACAACCATCTGCAACCAGTTCCAGACCTTTCTCACAAAACTGCCCTCTGTGCTTCCTCTCAAGGTAGATATCAACTCGTCCGAGCACTTAGTCATGGTCTTATGTGCTTTAATGTGATTACTGTCGGATGAAAACGCATCCAGCGGTGCACTCGTTGGGTTCAAAAGGACAGAGTCTTAAAATTGTAATTGATTTGACTCTGACACTTTTACCTTGGAGGTCAAATTAGTGTGCAATCATTTGCAACCCTCACAAGCACAGGGGAGAGGTCAACTTATTTTGCGATGTGTGTCTCATTAGTGTCCTATGGATTCCAGTTTAAGGATTATCATTTGCCTGCTGAAAATCCCAACAACAAATGCAACTCGGGTAAGTTCAAAGCAGAACGTCAGTGTCTCCTCTTTCTGCCCTTTAATAACTAACCTATTTCTGTTTCCTCCATGACACAGAGTCTCCTGGAGCCCTTTTCCAAGCTGGTGAGCTTTGTCATCCAGTATGGAACATTCAGTCTCTCCTACCTTGTGGAGCTCTGTGGACTTTGTTACAAAGCCTTCAATAAGGTACTTTTGTGTGTCTGCAGCTTGTAAGAAGTCTTGAAAGAGTTAAACCCTTCAAACTAATCTGCAGTTTGCTGCTCTCTCACTCATCACTTTTTTTGGTGCTACACCTACTTCCCCGACACTTCAGTCAGCCTGAAATGTGGCCGTGTGTCACAGATGATTAAGTAGGCAATCAGCCAGTATTGATTAACATGATTAGTTGGTGTCCTAGGACCGAGGATGTATGGTGTGTTTCTCCGTGGCTGCCTCAGATGGCGATGGAGCCAGGGCTGTCTGCACTGTTCGGACAGATGAATCCTCAGTCCTCCACCACTGTCAGCACTGCGTGGTTTATGCCTCTTGTGGTATTGATTTTTTTTTTTTTTACAGCCGCTTTAATTCCTGACCTTATAATATCCTCATTTCAAAACTCAGAGTTGCTATGAATGATTGCTTTTGGATCTTTACCCTCTGCCGTTTTTTTTTTTTTTTAAATGGTAAGGTGAGGTGTCAGGGAAGAGCCGATTCACTTGTCACCTCTGCATCGCCCTGTATGATGAGGAGCCTTGTGGCTTAAGAACGGCCTTTTAATTTGCTATTTTCCAAACTTACATGCTCCATTAAGTTTTAATCACGAGAGTGCTGCGTACAGGTACGTGCATTAGCAAGCCACGCAGTGAGAACTGTCAGAAGCAAGCTCTGCATTGTGCATGAGCAGAAGATCATGTGCTTGCTCCTAACATAAGCAAACATGACTACAAAAAGAAAGCGAGAGACAAACTGGAAGTCAGAAGATGACAGTGTGGTTTGTAAACAGGCAGCTGGGCTTTGTGTGGAAGGGATGAACAAAGAGAGCAGCCTGTCCTCCGGGAGGGAGAAGGCTGCCTGACAGCCTCATCTGAGCTGCCTGGGACTCTGGGAGGAGAGATCTGGACTGGCCTAAATCTACTCCTCGGCTTTCACTATTCTCTGTCTCCCCGGCTTTCCTCCCTCCCCTCTCGCTGCCTGTCCTTCCCCCTCTATTCAAGCTACAGAGTTTATGCTCTGCTCGCAGCATGAGTAAGGCAGAGTGATAATAGAAAAAGGCAGTCTTGCTGCATCAGTACATTTACTCCACTCTATCTTCTCGCATCCAGGAGAGAGATAAGTTCTACATGTCCCGCATTGTGGTGTTAGAACTCCTGCAGGCTCTCAAGTTCAAGTCTCCTCTGCCTGACACAAACTTGTTACTTCTGGTTCAGGTAAAAAAACAAAAATCTCTCTTATCCATCTTGGTTTACGAGAGCCAGAAAATCACAGCAATTCAATCTGACTGCAATTCTATAACTCCATGTGGATTTTGCCAGTTTGTTTGTGCAGATATCGGCACACGGCTAGCGGAATCCACCATCATCCAAAAGCACATGATCTCAACGCTGCCGGGGGTGAGACTTAAATCGCTGTGTGCTACGCTGTCTTATTAAAATCAGCCTCATAAAACAGCAGGAAATATAGATAGGCTCCACTGTGATTCCTCCTAAAGGATAAACTGCTGTTTCTCTCTACAGTGCACGACGGCAGCAATGGAATGCATGCGGCAATATATAAGTGAGCTCTTGGACTTTATTGCAGATATGCACACACTAACCAAACTTAAAGTAAGTCTTCTTTGTGTGAGTTTACAGTTTGGACATGTCTCACGTGTAGAGTGTTTTTTTTCATCCTTATCTTTTCTTCACTCCAAATCTGCTCTTCAGAGCCATATGAAGGCTTGTTGTCAGCCACTGCACGAGGACACTTTTGGGGGCAACCTGAAAGTGGGCTTGGCACAAGTCGCAGCCATGGAGATCAGCAAAGGCAATCACCGCGATAACAAAGCTGTCGTGCGTTATCTTCCCTGGCTTTATCATCCGCCATCCACCATGCAACAAGGGTAAAAATGATGAGACTAAGACTGACTGACTTAATAAGAAAAATTAATGGTGAAAGAAGATCTGCACACTGTGTTGTTAATTGATTTGTTGAACTCATTTTCATTTTTTTTCTTTCTCTCTAGGCCAAAAGAATTCATTGAGTGTGTGTCCCACATTCGTCAGCTGTCCTGGCTTCTTTTGGGCTCCCTGACGCACTGTGCCCTGCACCAGGGCTCCACCTCCTGCATGCCCATCCCTCTCGACGCTGGCTCCCACATTGCAGACCATCTTATCGTCATCCTGATTGGCTTCCCAGAACAGTCGAAGGTCTGGCAGACACAAATCTCTTCAAATGATCACACTCAGATTTTTCCAGATGCGATTTGTGGCAACCACAATGGCCTTTTCAGTTTTGGTCTCGGTCCTTATCCTCAGACGTCGGTGCTACACATGTGCTCCCTGTTCCACGCCTTCATGTTCGCCCAGCTGTGGACCATCTACTGCGAGCAGGCAGCCGCCGCTCCTTCCCTGCAGAACCAGAACCAGACAGAGTTTTCTTCCAGCGCCATCCTCACGGGCCTCGAGTTCTGGAGTCGGGTTACACCCAGCATCCTGCAGCTTATGGCTCACAATAAAGTTGTAAGTGCTGCGTGGTATCCTTTGCAAACATCTGTCTGAGACAGTCAGGACTGTCGCTGTGGAAGAATGGTGATTTTCTTCTTTTAATATTATGAGTAAACAGTAAATATGTTACATAAAATTAAGTCTATTTCATATTTGTCTCTCAGATGGTAGAGATGGTGTGTCTTCATGTCATTAGTTTAATGGAGGCCCTGCAGGAATGCAACTCAACCATCTTTGTCAAGGTTTGCTATAGGTCCAGTGTCTTTCCATGTAGACAGTGCTGTATATTGTCTCTGTAACATGCAGAATAATGCTTATTTATTCATCTCCATTTCTTTTTTCAGTTAATTCCTATGTGGCTACCCATGATTCAGTCAAATCTTAAGGTAAGTGGTTTTAAAAGGTGTTAATCATACAGATTAATGATAATTACTATTGATGATTTCAAACTGAAACACTATCATTCTCTCTTCTTTTCGTCGTAAGCATCTGTCTGCAGGGTTGCAGTTGCGTCTTCAGGCCATCCAGAATAGGGTGAACCACCAGTGTCTGCAGGGCCAGATGTCCGGAGCCCCTCCGTTTGCCCTGCGCAAATGGCTGCAGTGCACCCAGTTCAAGATGGCTCAGGTGGAGATCCAGTCGTCTGAGGCTGCTTCACAGTTTTACCCCATGTGACCTGTTCTGTGGTCAGCTCTGCCTCACCTGGGTCCCTAGGCCTGCATGCATCTGCTCTGGCTGAAAGTGACTTTAAAAATAAAAAAAAAAGGACTCTTATATAAAGTGATGCTGTGTGGGATTCGTTTGAAATGAATCATTTTTCAGAACCTTTAGTATATGTACAGTAAATCTATGCTATTTTAAAGTACTAACACTGGAGTTGGACTGTGTAGAAGAACTGTGTTCGGTGCCCAATTTGTTGCATTTAACAGATTTGAAGAGTCAGACGACTGTCGAGGATTTCCACAGACCCATGTTAGTAATAGCAAGGGCCTGAAACCAAATGCTTGTTTAATCATAGATATGTTCACTCTGTGACATTCATAACCTATCACTTTTTAAGTTGCTTGGTTGCAAGCCGAATAATAAAAGTACAAGTTTTTCTAAACATCGAGACGCTTTGACATTTCAAATGAATTGCTGAGCCTTTAAAAATTCAAATATGACATTTTCTGCCCTTTGATGTCCTGACTGATGGGGAAAATGCCCAGCTTACCATAATGTGGACGGCGGAGAGATAAAATCAGCTCTGCTGGCTACTCCTCTGAGCGAAAAAAACCTCAGGTGTCTACGGGAAAACGACATGACATGCATTACCCAGCTCCCAGCTAAGATCCTTGTCAGGCTGTCAGTCATGCTGCCTTTTGCCATCACAGCTCAGATCGATCAGAGGCCAATCCGAGTTGCGGCAGCAGCTTTGTAACTCGATAACGTGGAGCCAGACATTGGAGGTAAACAAGACTATTTCGGTTTGCTCCCCCCTCACCCCCAAAGTGGAAAGACACCCCGCCTCCTCCTACTCCAGCCCTCCCTTCATTGGCAGCAGCGAAACAGATAGGCCCATGCATATACCAAGCAAACACAATTACCTTTGGCCTAATGTGGTTTGTTGTGATTAAGGATTTTTGTGAGGTCTAACTGTATTACCATGAAGCTCTTGTCTGAGAATAACAGATGACATGACAGCAGGCCCCGAAAACCGAACAGCACATTAATCTTTGTTTTGATCTTTTCTGCTGCAAGGATTTCATTATCAGGATTTAGCATGAAATAGATCTGCTGATATAGATGTATTCTGCGAGGAAAAATTAGCTTATCGGACCAAAATAAGTCACATTTGATCTGCGCATAAATTCTTTAAAATATTACTTTTTAGTCGCAGCTGGTATTGAAAGACCCATGTTGAGAGGTGTCTGCCAAATGAGTCACTAGTATAATGATATCACACAATGTGACTAATGAACACGCACTTACACACACGCGCGCACACTCCCCGGTGACCTCAAGCCAGCTGAATCAGGCTGCAGTGCCCCTTCTCATCAACCTCTAGCCATGGCTCATCAAAGAGGTCCTTTCCTGCTGCGCCTCTACGTGTGAGAGTGTGCATTAAAGTGATGTTAGCTACAGGTGTGTATGTGCGCATGTGTCCCTGCATGTGTGCGTGCGTTTAATCAAGTCCCCCTTGCTCTGGGGTTGCATCTGTCAGCCACTGCCACCGTTGTGATCGTTTGAACTCGCAGCCCTTTCTGAAAGAACCTTTCTCATTAGCAGCAGCTTATGTAATCAGTGTCCCACAGGTATCCAGCACTTTCCCCACCCCTGCTTGCCGCCTGCCTGCCTGCCTCCTGCAGGACCATATGGGAGCGCTGACCTGATGAGTAGGCAGCTGGAGGTGCTGAGGGTAATTAACACTGACCAAAGGCCTGGCGGGCAGAGAGGGTGTGAGTGGGTCCTCAAAGACTGTGAAGGTCAGCTTTAAAAAAAGGACTGTGCAAGCTCTCTCACACAACCAATGCACCAGCACAATGAATCACCAGGTGTGTGCGCTGGTGACATCTCGTGATTAAAGAGCAGAGGTATAGAAGCAGCAGATAAAACTCAGCAGCACACTGGTAAAAACAAATGTTTGAAAAAAAATAAAATCAGTGTTCCAGCACCTTTTTGCTGTAAGGAAAGCCTCGAAAAACTTGTTGAGACAGTGACAATTCCCAGTACCCCCGCCTAGTGCTGTCACTTTGGTTTTATTACAGTGAAATCCACAGCGCCCTGGCTGGACAATGCATGAATGTTTAAATTGCTCTGCGTGTCCATTTGCATTACCGTCAAGTGGCACATCCAAAGCAGGGAAGGCAGAGAACTCGATGGACCCTCATTCACATTATAATTCATCAACATTCCTCTTGAGTGCTCTTGTACATCAGCCTGTACAGCACAGGTTTAGGCTCCCTTGTTTGTTTCACATCACGGTCTGGTGTGCAAATTAAAACAGAAATAGGAACATGTCTGCGCGACCTAGTGTAAGAATGCAGGCTCTGTAAGAGGTGTTTTGAATCCATTACCCTCTTTTATCTTACTCTAAAAACCTCATTTTGTTATATCAACTCATGTTCCTGCTCTAGCTGCAGAAATCTTTTACACACACACACACACACACACACACACACACACACACACACACACACACACACACACACACACACACACACACACACACACACACACGTGATTTTTTAGTGACACTGTTATTGATCGAGCCCAGAGCTTGCACAATATGTGACCTAAAAGTTTTCTGGCTGGTGCCATTAAGCCCCACGGAGAGGAGTGCGCTTGGTAATCGCAGTTCATTAAAGATGCACTGTGTGAGACAGACTGAGAACATGTCCTCCGCTGTGGGGGGCCCAGGAGACAAGGCCAGCACGGCTCTGCCCAAAGACGCGAACGGCACAGCACAGCATAGAGCAGACAAGATGGGCACAGGCTAAATATAGCAGTCTCACTTTTATCACCTTCACCACGTACGGGCCAGCTCGTCTGCCCACATATAACAGTGGTTTTATAACTGCACATGCATTTCTTTAAACACAACATACTGTGGGTCAGTTGTTATGTACAGTTTTATTTACAACTGAAAAACTCAGCAATGAAATCAACTTATGCACATTTCGTTATCTGTTTGGTATAATGCATAAATTGTGTATGCTCTATTGATTGCCATATATACATTAATGGCTTGCTCCATCAACATGACAACACTGACATAATTCTAAGTGGTAGCACATTTTTTAAACTTTTACTATGTATAAACATATGTTCTGTTACACTGTACATGAATTAACAGTCCAGAAGGCAGATATTTAAATATCAATATTTACATTCATGCATCCATCATTTCTCTCATATAGGTATATGGTGGGGTTTACTGTTAGCTAATACCTGTGCATTTTTAAATGCAAGTATGTGATTTTTTTTTTAAATCCCCCTCTATTTTCCACAGTTTAGCCAATATCTATACTTAACTGACAGCCACAGAGTACAGCCCACTCTCACTGAGTACACTCATCTGCATGCACACTCACAGACAGACAGACACACACACACACTCATACACGCGCACATGCATGCCCGCACAGACACACACAGATTTAGTGTATTAAAGAAAAAAAAAGAAAAGAAAGCAGAGCAGCGTTGAGTGATGCTCCAGTTCAGCTCAGTTGTGTTTTTCCAGCGGGGATGAGAAGGATGCCTGTGACAGCACTGAGTCACACACATCCTTGATGAGGCCATCCTCTGTGCAACCTGATCTCTGGCTATTGGCTAAGTCTCCTGTCTCTCACCAGTCACAAGGTCAGCTCTGGGCTCATGTCCCCTGTTTCTATAGTGATGGGCTAAGCCCTTCTTGACAGATAGAAAAATGAAGATTGTCACGTCCAGACAAAACACGGCAGAAGGCATCCAGCTGACCACGGGACATTGGACAACAAGACTTAACCGGACGACAGGGAGAGTAGGTTTAACTTGTAGAGGTGCTTGCACTGAGCGAACAAATCGGAAAGTCAGGACTGGCGTGTGATGCAGGACAGGAGCATTGTTCGGGTAACACACATTCACAAAGATCACATAGGACATTATGGAGGCCCCTGACTTTTTTAGCTGAAGTCTCAGGGAAACAGAAGAGGATATCAAACACCCAGAGACAAAACAACTGATACCAAAACTCTTTGCAGAGCAAGCGCGTTTTCTGCATCAGTGTCTCAACAAACCGACAGCCGGCTTAAAGCATTGGTGCATCACAAATGAATTATATGATCTATAAATTATTCACTTAGAAAACAGAGCTCTCAAGAAATAAGATGAATTCGTCAAGATGTTCAAGATTTGAAAAGATGTGAGTAACTTACAAGACCGTTGTTTTTCCCTTTTAAGTAGAAAAATAAATTCAAAGATAGACAAGTAAATAAATAGAGGAAATAAATACATGGATGACTGAAATATATATATATTACATTGAGCCTTCTGTAGCCTGTTTTGGCATGGCGAAATAACCAGAATGTCCCATGTTGATGTTTCTGCTCCTCCTTTGTTTATATGGATTTCTTTAAATTGCATAGTCAGAGGAATCCACATCTCAGAGCCAGGACCGGCAGCAACATCGTGTTTCTCACAAAGCATCTGTCTCAAAAATGGAGGGAAAAAAAAATGGACAGTGCGAGGGTTGGAAATATAAAAAAATGTTGCATTCCTTGTAAAAACTGCATGCATGTTATTTGTTGTGTGTGATGGGCTGTCTTGTCTGGCTGCCCGTGGGACTGCAGGGCTGCTGTATTGTCTGTTGTTCCATTGCAGATGTCAACAGTGCGTGAGGTCTGGATCTGCGGCAGACTGGCAGACAGTCCCTCTCCAGCCGGCAGCCAACCAGCCTGTCAGCAACACTTGCTGTTACTAAGAGCATAATGTTCAGCCTGCTGTGCCACTTTCGACACCATGGGGGGTTGTGGATCTTTCTCTGTGTCCTTTCTGTCTTGATTTTTTTCCCCCCGTCGATCTTTTTAGCTTTTCTCGAGCTGAATGGTGTCTTCAGTCCGGGCAACGTGCCAGGCAAAGAGGGAAGTTTTACCAATCTGAAAACCTGGGGTGAAACCCACTCGCATTCATTCAAGGTGAGAGGGAACTGTTGTAGTCAGGATAAGGTGAGCGATAATGGTGATGTCACTTCATGTTTACCAGGACAGTCTATACCACAGTGTTGTTTGTACCCATGGCCTTCTTGTTACGGATGCTCATGGCATACTCCCCACGACTTGTCCCGTTCTCTTCTTTTCGGAGTGGTTTCCTGTGAATAGACATTTTTACAAAGTGAGGATGAATTCCTTGATCAAAAAAACAAAGCAAAATGGCATTACATTCATCCATAGCTAAAGGCCATGCCATTAAACAGAGTTTGTGGACTGCTGACCTACAGACTGATTTGATTTCTCAAGCTGCTCTGGGTGGATATGCTGCTCTCAGCAATCCCTTCTAATAAGCTCAGTGTTTAAAGGTCAATTTTGCAAGGAGACAGAAGGAAAAGATACATTGCAGCACATGGCATAAGGCAATTACCTACTATGACTGGGAGATGCAATCTTCTCTTCTAAGTAATGAGTATGTGTAGCTGTCAAAACAACTTGGGAATAACATCGATACACAACCTCCTGGGAAATTCCTTCTCAAAAACCGGTTGCGCTGTAATGCTCGATCTTTGCTCTAGTGCAAAAGAAAACAGCAGCACATGATCCCCTTGCTGCTACTGGTCTGTGAAGAGCAGTATCATTCAATGTAACTCTTTTCATGCGCTCCTTGATGCCTTTGTGGTTATTATATTTGTCCAGTGTACTGTGGCTTCTGCACCGACCCCCTCAGCTGCCCTCCCCTGCCTGGGTTTACGTAACTCGGAGACAGATCTGAATACAGTTAGTACAGTCATTGTCCCACTCAACACTGTACAGTGCCTTCACTAGCACTGAGAACCCTTGAGCTACATCTAAGCTCAATATCTCCCCTCCTCTCCTCTCCTGGCCCCTGAAAGCCCGGGCTGGCCGGCACAACTTCAACAAACATTCAGTCCGGTCCAGCACAAATCTTTTTCCTTTCTCGGGCATCGTGCCGGGAAGGAATCGTGCAGACAGGGAGTCCTTGCAGGGTGAAATGAGCTCATACATGACATAATGCAATCCAATACAAAAGCTCTGCAAGAAGAAAGCACTCAGTGTGACTTGTGAGGATTAGCTTCTTGTTGAGAACTGAAGAGGGCACTTTTAAAAGGACTATGGAACTTTTTAAAAACAACAATGTATGAAAGTTGAATTCATGAATAATAAAACGCGCCGTTGCTTAAGACTGATGGCATTGTGTATTGGAAATTACTGAGATATGGTTTTAATGGTGTTATCATATCCAGAGACTTAAAACGCTACCAGTAATGAATCCAGACCTCTGACAAGATCTCATTAAAAAGTTAACATTACTTGGAGGTCTAATACACCTGATAGCATTTCTTTCCCTCCGTGCACAGGATTTTGCTGAATCATTATCACACCAAGTCTTTCAATATGCCTTAAGGATATTTTTCTGTAATAGTAGCAATATTTATACGATTCTTTCTTGGTGAGGTGTCAGTATGAAAAATGATCTGCCAGGGTTTTTTTTTTTTTTTTTTGCACCACTCAATATTTATAATTCTTGTGCTGTCATCTCAGTCTGTCAGCTGTCTCTTTGGGATGCTCCCACGCACTTTGACCGATCACATTTTTGCCACACCTGTTAAACAACCGTCTTGCCGCTGTCAGATTTTGAAAAATGCTCCCGTCTCGGCTGTTTTTCAGCTGTCACTTCAGCGCAGAGATTAACCTCGACCCATCTCCCTCCCGTGCTCGCCGGCATTAGCCCTAAAATCCTGCTCGGCTTGACTCCGTCCAGTTTTTACACAAGCAGTTACTCTGATCCGCAAAGTCACTATGAGGATCTTTAAACATTTTAAAGGGTTTCCATTCAAAGAAACAAAAACTACAATAGGGTGTAAGTCTTTGAGGATCCCTCACCTCACATTTTTAACTACTCTAACAGGATGGCTTTATCAGCCACTTTGGCCCAGGCTGAAAAATCACTGCTGATCGCCATGAAACTTTATCAAGCTATTTGTTGATACCACAGGATGGTGGCTGCTTTGCCTAATTCCTAATTTATACAGTGTTTCTTCCACTAGTTTAAAATTGGTGAGTTTACAACATGTATTTTATAGAGAACTTTTAATATAGTGCCATCATTGAGTCAGACTAACTTAGGTTGATTATTATGAGGATGTGTGTGTTAATAATAAGAAGGGAGGGAGATTTTACTGACTTTTAACTGAGCTTTTATACCTGAAAAGTGATTGGGAATTTCTGTTTAGATACTTTTGGAGGGCCATGCAGAAGCTGATCAACATTATGTGCGAACATTACACTTTCCAGAAAAAAAACTTTTAAACAAAACACAACAGTATGACTAAGACTTCCTGTGGGACTCCAGTGTCACCTGGGAGGGGTCATTTGGGTGAACACAACTGGGACACATGCTGGCCATGTAGAGCAGATGCTGCTTGCTGTGTCCCTGTGAGACCAGGGGAAAGCCTGAGAAAAGAAACTGTCCAGCCCCGGGGTGGAAACACTCTGATGTGGGGAGGGGGCGGTGGTCCCCACTGCTGCAGGGAAGGGATTTGGGATATACCAGTTTTACAGGTCTGTATTAATCTATTAATCACTGCTGTCGCCTGAGGGAGAATGTACAAAAACAGCAACAGTTACTCACACAAAACAATATGCTAGACACAATTATATCTGTCCCACAGGGAGGATGGAGGAGGAATCTCCCAAAGTCCAGCCAACATAGACTCTATAACAACATTAGCCTCAAACATTTCTGGAGTCCAGTTACAGAAAACTATGATAAGAGTTAAACAGACCTGTGGGTGTTGGGACAAAGTAAGATTTATTCCCGTTGGTTCCTACAGCAACTCTAAACAGATGAAACTACATGAACAAAGGGTGATATGGATGTTTCTGTAAGACATGACAAAACAAAAAGATAAACCAGCTTTGATGAAGGTGCGATAAAACAGTGTCCACATTTATCCACGGACGTTGCCACATTTTTATGCAGGAATATCCGATGACACCATGATACGAGGTCTTTAAGCATAGAAACATGATCCTATTCTTACTTCTGTAGCAGACTGATAGTTTTATATCATACTTCTTTTAATAAGTCAGTGACTGTGGCTGGGATGTCCACTCATCACTGGTTGACTGAAGTATCATTTGGAAAAACACTGAACACAAATTTATGATGAACAGTTTTCATTCATTTCATTTATGTGAGTTTGTGTGCATGCGTGTGTGTGTGCAAGCCAACCTATAAAAAGCAAAAAAACTCTTACATTACCTTATTTGAATTTACACACTATCCCATTCAAGGTCATCTCCTCAAGCACAAATGGACTGTTGTAAGTGCTATTTTAAGAGCTCTTCCTGGAAGCTCTGTTCTTACCTGTTTAATATATGAGCCTGTTTCAGCTTAGACCTCAAACCTTTATGTGAAAGCAACCCCTCCTTCACGTTAAATATCAACAGTAGTAACGGGAACTGAGTCTCCAGCAGTGCCCTCCTTGGAGGAGGCCCATCGCGTGAGTAGCGTGCTCATGTTTTAAAGTTTCACTATGAATTCATCCACCAGGGTCGGACTCTGGAGGTGGAGACTGTACTGTGATGTTCTGAGGAACTGCAGGGAAAATTTGAACCTTCTACACTCACATTGTAGCTTTTAGCCACATCAACACAATGTTCACTCACCACCTGCCTTGCTTTGTCCTCTTCCACAAAATGCAATTGAAGTTGAAAGGCTCCACACAGTGGAGGAGATCCAGAACGCATTGCAGATGCATATGTGCAAGTGGACAGAACAGGAGCCATCTAAAATTAGCACGAGCGCTGGAAGTAGTCCAGAGCAGAGATGGCTCTAAAGCGGACTGCTGCTATGATTTTAATCAGTGACGTGTTTTGCTCTTTATGGGTGGAATCATAGAACTTTTTTAATGTCCCTCATTATATTTGGTGCAGCCAGTTAAATTTAAGATAAAAAGGAGTTTTATTCTAAGTCGCAACTGAATAGTGTTGAAAACGGATGAAAAAGCAATTAACAGAAGTCTGGCATGTCTTGATGATTCCACATGAGATTTAGCAAGTAAGAGAACAAGATAGGATCTCTGTGCTGTTCGACACCGGTGAGCTACAGATTCCTGGAAGCTGCTTCGGCCCTGTTTATTTTTCTCAGGATGTAATCTCCGCACTGACTGACCATGTCGCTTTGGGCCACCACACAGGGCAGAGCACTGGGGCCTCAAGCCGACCTCTGCCCGGGCCTTCAATAATAGATGCCATGCTGTTGACACGTGGCAGGTGGCAACACAACACTTCACAGGTTAGATGAATATTTCATATCAAAGCTGTGCAATCACAGCGCACATTGCTGTTTGAAGTTTGGGGAATGCATGATGGTGAAATTAGGACATGTGTTGGGCTGTTTACAATTACTCCAGCCATCTGGAAATTAGAGTAACATGGTATGGTTCAAAGCAAACGCATTACAAAACAGACTGTAAAAGTCTGTCACCGGTTTTGATGGTGCCGGTTTAGCGATTTCGAAAATAAAACAAAGGGAGATTAATGATGTGTGAGCAAATATTGTAGCATTTTCCGTTTCGTCTTTTTGAGTATTTTGGATGTTCTGTGTTACCCTTGAAAAGGACCAGCTGGGATGCATTATCCGTCTTTGAACAAGCCTCCCTGAGCGGTAAGTGATTGGGAAAAGCATCTAGCTTCATTAGTCAGTTGGTCTGAGTTTTATTTGTTTTGGCGCCTTGGATGGCTGACAGCCTGGACTGCAGTATCATCTCTTTTGCTTTGGATGGTACAGCAACACTGAAAAGCAGCGTGTGCCTGAATCCTCCTCTCTGTGCTTGCACACCAGCCTCTCTGGTGCTGTGGACTCTGAATAGGATTGTGTGGAAGTGCTCTTTTTTTTCTCCTTTTCAGTCCCGCTTGCTTCTGACAGATGACTGGCAAGCAAAGATTACAAAAAATAACAAAAGGCCAGGAGGGCTGGGACCTGCAGTGCTCGCTCTTCCACTGTCTGTAATGCTTGGGCCTTGGCCCTCGTCCAGCTGATTTTCATTGGGAAAGCCCGGAGCACTAAGGAGCTGGGAGGGCTATATATAACCGGGCTGTGTTTTTCTCACTGACAAACCCTTTTTCACACTGTTATTGACTGAGATGCTGAATTACTGCCTTTGCTCGCTTTGGTAGACAACACTTTATCTGTCCTTTTTGGCTGTGTTGTTTCCTCTCCTTTCCCCTCTGGAACGATGGATGATTAGAGAATCCAAGACAAATGCTAAAGCAGTCACATCTTTCCCTGGACCGCTCTGCTACTGGCTTTGACTAATGAATGTCTAATGAGCCTAGTCTGGACCTGTGTATATTCCCTTCTCATTCTGAGTAGAGGGCAGCTTGGTGTGGCACAAAGTCTGCAGTCTAGAGCCCACAGAGCTTCAGGACACGACCTGCTTGCATGTATAAAAGATGTGGCCTGCGACTGAATGACTGCGCAAATTAATTCATAAATAATGACTTGGGTTTGGGGCTAGAGCCCATATTGCAACAACACTTTCCTACCACTGCTGCATTAAAAAAAGGTGCCCCTTGGCTACACAGGGGGCTGGAGAATTGCCATAATGAATTCCTGAGCCAACCGCCCATTACTTCCGCTGCCTGACTTTGCCTATTTGTTGTTTAAAGAAAGGCGAAATAGAGTTCTGCTGAAGAAAGCCATATCTGGCATGCAGGCTTAATATAGTCCCATAAATATAAGAAGGTAGGATACTAGATCTTTTTAAATACATATGCATAAAACATAGAAGTAGCTTCTTGATTTAATGCCTAATTCTGCACACATGGCGTTCTCACGTGGTTAGTTATGGACTGTGAAACACGCCAAGATGATGAATGAGTGCGTGTAAAGATATTGTGTGTTTATGGATGGGTGCACGCAAGTATCCTTTACAAACCTGGCACGATTCAGATGTGACTGTTTTTGAAATATCTGTGAACATTAAGGGAACGTCGGAGTGCACGTGTGACACCGTGCTGCCTGAACGGCATCAAGAGAATTGGGTCTGGTTGTGCCGCAGAGTAAAACCTCACTCAGACTTTTTTTTTTCTAATAAGCCAAATGTGGAAAATGCTGCAACAGCAGTGTGTTGGGATTTCCTTTGCTTGGCTCTTGCTTTCACATTTATGAATCCAGCTGCCATTCTAGGATGCGTTAGACTTTTATGGGAATTAAAATCAATAAAGCATTGTTATGTCATTTTGCACTTCAGCAAATGAATTCAGCATATGGGATATTTCTGCTTGACTCAATGTAGTGGATATTTACAACCCACCTAACCTCTGACCTCAGTATGACCTAGGGGGGCAATGGCATAACTCTAACAAAAAGGCAGGACACTTATTAGAGTACCCCACGTGTCTATTTACCCGCCTGTCTCAATCCGTGACTGACTTCTGCTTCAGTTAGTCCTTATTTTAAAATAATTTGGAAATATGTGAGGTTTTAATTACAATGTTAAACAAACAGAATTAAACATGTTAGGGTGGCTTCTTACCTCTTGATAGCTTTGTAGCAGATGATGATAGCTGAGAGGAGGAAGATAAGTGAGGCACAGCCCACCGTTCCGAGAACTACGATGTCCATCTCCATCCACCACGGCCTCCACAATTGCACCTTGGGCTTTTCCACTTAGAAACAGAGTGAAAGGGGCAGCAAGGAGAGAGAGGTGTAGATACAGAAGAAGACAATAAACAGAATACATTAAAACACATCATTAAAAAAGGTAAGCGCATTATGAAAAATGCATTAATTATATTTACACTTAAGCCACAATGCTGACTTGTGTTTTGCATTTTGATCCTTAGTAAGTGGCTTAACATTTAAACAACACAATAGTGAAAGAGAAACAAGACGATTTCTCTCCTCTGCTCTTTTTGTGCTGGGATGCATTCGTGTCCTCACCCGTTCTGTAGGTCTTAGGTGCAACGTTCAAAGATATCCAACCCGACACCATGAATCATTTAAGGTCCTGTCAGCCTTCCCTACACCAGCACTCTTGTCCACACCAATTACTGTTGCAGGAACCTCCTGCTCTTTCCACATTAGATTCGTGGAGTAAGATCACTCACCAGGAATGTTGTATAACATTGTGTGCATCAGAATCTTCGTATCTCTATTGCAGAATTTCTCTCGCCTTGGTTTGCAGCATCCTGTGCTCTCCCACCGTCTTTAAATCAGGTTTGTCATGAGCATATCTACCTATCATTCAAGGAGAAAATACCCTGTTCGGTACATAAAATAACAAGCTCCTCCTGCATGTAGAGGATTTTTGTTATGAATGAGACGAATGGGCTTACACCATAGCAACAAATACTCCTGAGTAATGCTGAAGACTATTTTTCCAACACAGCACATTTCTACACAGCAAATAAAAAGGTATGGCTCTCCCTGGTACAGCACACCACATCATAAGTCACTGTGAATTTAAAAGCTCCTCTCAGCCAAACTTCCATTTTAATCCTTCGTTTTGTCAACGGCTGTAGGATTTAATTCAGTCAGTGGTAAGGATCTACTTTATTGTGATAGAGCACAGTCCTATCAAGGGAACTCAGATACCATTTTTAGCACGCAGACACTTCTTTAACTGTGCCAATTTTTCCTCAGTTTTATTAGACTTTTATCTGATAGATGTGGTCCCAGCCATTGTCCCAGTTTTCATGTTAGCTGTGCATATTCATTGGATTTTAAAGACGACAGTTTAAAGCACATTTTCAGCTCAAAGTGCTCTGCAAATTGGGCTGCTGAATGAATATTTAGATAATTATGCATGAAAAATGTGATGACAAAAAAAAAAAACTCCCTTTGAATGAAATATTAATAGTGTCTCCACCCACCGCAAACATATGTGTGCAAAGATAAAAAGAAATGAAGATTGATCCGCTTATCTTATTAACATGACATATTGCTGTTTTTTAATTTGGTTGTTGTTGGAGGGATCAGATCTTGTGGAGGCAGCACTCAGAGGTCTGAGCTTGTATTGGCCGAAGGCCCACCTTCACTTGCAGTCAGATGGTTGTGGCAGGATTCATGCAGTGACCTTGACAACAATCACAGAAGAGTCTATAACTCTCGATTTGTAGGTAACTCACATGGTGAGTCAGGGGGAAAAGGAGGTCCATTTGCATTGACCAGACAGGAAAAGAACACATTGAAGCTGATTGATTAAAGTCCTTCCACTGCTTCGTGATTAAGTATTCCCCCCCTCCTTGTAATACGAAGGGCTCAGGATGAGTGATTCTAAAGAATCACAGTAATAGCTGCATCATCAGCAAAACACCTGTCCCATATTTCAGCACTGTTCATTAAGGTGCCTGAGATGAAATACAAATCATATCAACTTTCAGCAAGCAGGCCTGTTAAATATGTTTGCCTTTTGCTCAATAGATTTAGCACCTCAGAGTGAGACGAAAGAGGAAGGGGAAGGGGAGCGCTGCCACAACAGGCGCTGGAGCGACACAGATATCCAAGCTTGTTGTATATGAGCACTAACACTCACGCACACTTATTGCCGCCAGCTCGACTTCAAAACAAAGCTGGAACTACTGGGCTGGATCATTAGCCCCTTATCTCTAACAAATTATAGCTAATTTAATTAACTCATCTGTCTTTTAATCAGGGGTTCTCCAGAGGGAAACCCTACCACTGAACCGCTGAGCTTGGCAGCCCAGCAGGCATGGATTTCACAGGCAGCCGGGTACTCCCCAGGGTCAGACCCAGTATATATTAGTCTTGTGTTCAGCTGTCAACATCCTGCTGGCTCTAACACACACACAAACACAAGAGTGCAAAATTACACCCGTGCACGAGCACTCACACGTTAATCTCAAGAGGTTGATGGTGCATTTTCCCCGTGTACATAAATGGAAACACTTCAAGTCAAAACAGTTTCTTCAGACTAGCCACTTGCCCGACACCTGCGTCTGGCTAGGAACAAGATCCAACTGTGGGCTGAGAGCAGACAGACTGAGACGGACTTGGAGGGAGACAGCTGTGAAAGCTTGGAGGGTGAGCTGGAAGCCTTACCTGTGGTGCCCAGTAGCCGCGGGGGCGGCGGTGGAGGCGGCGGCGGTGGAAGTGGAGGGTATCTTCTACAGTGGCATGCCAGCTGGCACTGTTCACTAACTTTCTCCGCCACAGTCCGTGAGCATGACCTCTGGAGCTCTCCCTTATGGTGAGAGAAAAAAGAGACAGAGGGAGAGAAAGAGAGATTGAAAGGACTGAGGCTGTGTCCCTTAGTGCATTACTCAGAAGTACCATCAGCACAACACTGTGCAGCACAAATGGAGATGCTTGAATACTCAGCAGCCTCTTAGTTTGTAGCACTGTGGATATCCTCTCAGCATTCTTTTCATATCGCAGCTCCAGTGTTGTTGTCACTGGGGCTACTGTGTATGTAGTACATGTAAAATAGTATCACATATATGGCTGCAGCCCGCTCCCTGTAAGAAACCACCCACCAACAGAGTGGGCAGCAGGCTGCCCCGAGGAGTGTGCGTGGGTGGACTTGGAAACTCAAGCAGATCACATTACACATGAACCCTGGCAACACTGCGTGCGCGTGAACAACTGCTCACCACTATCTGTAGGCAGCAGCATGGGGCAGAGGTTAGAATACTCATCACTAACATATGCCTGCTGCAGGGATCCTGGTGGGATAACTGAATGTTGTTATCATATAAACACAGTTGGTTACTCCGTGTTCCCACAACAAAAAAGCAGAGTGCCTCTGTGTGTACCTGGGCATAGCTGCATTTCTTATGACCTGCTGCAAACTCACTACACACGCCTGCCTGCCAGCATTCCCTCAACACAGGTGTGCTCTGGAGCGGTGATCCCACCAAGTGTAAGCTGGTATTATATGGCAATATAATATAAAGAGCACACAAGTTACTTGGAAAAGGTTATTAGCTCCACAGCTCTTATCCATAGTCCATCAGTAAATGAAACTCAAGTTACATCAGTGTAACCTCTTCTCATGCGTAAATTGTCAAGTGGCGCGCCTGAACGTGATCCTTACCTGGCACGAGAGTAACAACAGTGAGAGAAGGCAATGACCGAAGAAAAAAGGCCAAAAACTTAAAGTAAATGGCATTAGATCTTGGCACAGCATTCCTCTTGCGCTGTTCTCGAAGATACTAGGCAGCGTTTCCAACAAATGAATGCAGTATACATAGGCTTGAACTGTTTGGGAAATAACCATCCACCCTATCCAGTTCAGCGGCGATATCTGTGACAGGCGTCTCCAGAAATAGTTTATGCCACAATCATTTTCCTCTTGAAATCCCGTTGTCGATAGCATAGGACAGGCGAGCCGGTGGAATGAGTGGCAAATCTCGATAATTCACATCTCGAAAGTAGTTTTTTGCTTTCTGGCACTCAGATAGCGACCTGAATCACGCCGCTACTCCGTGCAATGTGAGGGCGGTAGATGCCCGTACCTTACATCCCTCCTCGGCTGCAAGCATGAGCGCAAATGGACCACTCAAGCCATCGAAGTTGAAGGAAAAAACGAACCGAGAGAGATCCTCGGGAATATCGAGTGGTAGGATTCCTTGCAATGGCATCACACATCCCCTCTCAACTTATCTAAGCTGAGCACTGTATGGGCGAGTCCGGAGGGCAGAGCCGAGGGTTAAAGTGATGCATCCTCCTCTGTGCCAAAATACGGCGGGCTGTTTTATACGGGAGCATCACCACCGCGCACTTGATGCAGCGCTCACATCAGCTCATCCTGACAACGTGTGCTCAAACAAATTCGCCTTCCGCTTCTTAAAAAGTCCCCCCAAAAATCAAAGAGGGAAGGGCATGTGGTTGTGAAGGCGTCGGTAATGTCAGCTGGGCTTTGTTTGTTTTGCCTTGTTTACTTGTTTATGTCTGTGTTTGATTTTTTCCTTTTTTTAAAAAATAATAATAATAATAATGGCCCAGGCGGAAAGTATAGCCCACAATGCGTGGAGGCGAGTCTGTAAAGATGACGCGTACTAGAGCAAATTAAAGTCAAGTGGAAAGCTAGGGAGAGAGAGTGCAAGACGCCTACCGACTGAAAACACTGCCATGCCCGTGTTTGATGTGCTGTGTGCCTGCGAGAACACTCTCTGGTCCAGTGTCCCAAAGTAGGCTGAGATAAACAATACTGATGTAACCTGGCATTTACTGCTAATGCTCAACAACCCGATCAATTATAACAGTCTCAAAAATACGAATGGGCTTATTGTAAAACATTAGTTTCTTCTTGTTATTATTGCTGTCATCACAACACCTTTGACCCACACTGATGTCGTTTATAAGAGGTGATGCTGCGGGGCAGAGTGCAGAGAATCAGACTATGCAGTGGGTAGTTTTTAAGAGCTCAGTTGCATAATATTGTTGGTGGTCTTCACTAGGGACAGTTATGAAATTACCTCAGAGCCCTCAGTCGGTACTAGAAAGCCAACGTGACATTCACTTGTTGTAACAGCTGATTGACAGGACAGGAATAAAATCCAAAGTGTTCTTCTTGGTGTCACTAGGGAGCCAGAGCTAATACATTTTTTAACCACATTAAATGATTTATTGATCAGCTGGTTCTCTAGTGCTGATGCATTACCTACTTGATCAGAGCTGGAAGATGATGTAATGACTGTGGCCTGGTCAAACCTCTCACCCCTCAGGATTTTCAGCTGTTTAAAGGAGGTATGTCTCACATTTTAAAGACCTCATTATGTGACAAACCATTTTGTAGTACTTGAATAATCCCCACACATCTTCTTGCAATCTCAAGAGATCTTTGCAACGCTTTAAAAATCACCTCTGAAGCCCACTAATGTCTTGTTAAGAGTTTGCTAAGAACATGTTTGATCCTGATGTGTCAATTTTTGCTCGTGCAGTGCACAAACCTGCCTCCCAGCCTGTGTGTGATTTTCATAGCTAATTCATGTTTCATAAATCTCCAATCTACCGTGGCGCCCATGTGACTTGTCTTTTGCTTGGGAGAACTGCCTGCAGTTTAAAATAACAGAAGTGACAGCCAATTGTGTCAAAGCCTGTTCATACCAAATAACATCTAAGCCGAGTATTTAAACAACTTTGGATTAAGATCAGTGGATTCAGCATCTAGCCTTAAAGCCTTGTTGTTGCAGCCGAGCATTTATCACATGTCGTGCCTATGAAAAAAGCTCTTCACGGGCAATAAAGAAGTGAGCTCATGCAAAGGGCCATGAATTACTTTTAGAGTGGAAAATCCATAGCTGCTGTCAGGCTGTATTTGAAAATGCAGTGCAGTGCAGAGATTTTTCAGAGTTTTTGGAGGATAAAACAAGCCTGTATTTGGCATATGGTCTGCCTAGCAGTTCAGTCCATCCATCTCCCCTACAGTCTGTCCCAATATTGATTATCTGACAAGAGAAAAGCACTACATCCTCCTGTTTCCTTCCTGCTACCTCACCTCATTCCAACAAGCAGCAATTTGCCACAACATACATCATAGGCCTTTAAAACTCAGATAAGAAAACCTCTCTATGTAATTACTGTGGTCTTTCAGCCTTATCATCCTGCCAAGATACTTAATCTGCCTCTCTGTATAAAACAAAGAGCACCCCAACATCATGTTTTTATCAGAACAAGAAAAAATAAGAAGACAAAAATCACAAGCCCTCTGTCATTGAAGTAAAACAAACGTTTGTATCAAATAAGCTTAAACGGGTTTTATTTGTATTATTCGTAGTTTTCTTGTATTACTTGTCCTTGTGTTATATCAGTGTGCAGGTATAACGTTAGATGTGTGCTGTATTCATGCTGGGCTGCATCATAGTGAAGGTAGATTGCCATCTAGTGGAAAAACATGGCAACACATGACTTTAAGGCGATTTAAACAGAGGTTATGTTGCTTATTGACACATTATTATTGGAGCTGGTGGAGATATTAAGCTTGGGGTTGTTATTTAAATTAGCCTGTACTGTGATAAAACAACTCAAATACCACTGGAATGATGTTTAAGATAAATACATTCTGAGGAATATCAGAATACAGTTGATGACTTATTGGACAGTATTTTTCAGTGTACTCCTTATTTTACATCTGCACGTGGCTTTTTCCTAACTCTTTAGTAAGGGAAAATAGATACATCTTATAAAGAAAAAGCTTCTAGATTTCTAGACACACACATGGACATGAATGACCGTATCTACTGGTACTTCTACATTTAGCTGTAACTCCTATTCCCTGTTAAAGAAAAATGTAATCTTTATGATTTTGCAAATCCTGCTGTGTTATATGGGTACAGTTTTATTTTTATTTCCCCGTCTCTGTGCCTGATCTTTGCTTTGTGCTGCTTTTACACTTTTTTCTCCCTTGCAGATCAAACAGTGTCATCTTGTTGTAGTTATTTTTGAGCAAAGGCAAGAGGTAAGGTACTTACCATAAGTTTCACTAATGGATGTGGGATGGGCAGCTTCCACAATGGAGGTAGCAAGATTACAGATGTATTAGAGCTCTGGGCTTCTTCTTATTGGGTTTAGGCAAAAATGGCAAAGATGATGATGGCTCTGTAGTTTGTTACAGAGGCACATAACACGTCTTGGCTGCAGCTTTTTTCTGGGTTTGTTTGCATGCGCAGCAAATACATACAAATTAGGTGTATATCTTTGGCAGGAGTTAAAATGACATCTTTGTTTCTGTTTTTCTATGATGGACAGCAGACACACTGATGCCACACCTTTTGCACCCGTATAAACTGTATAAAGTGAACAAAAATGTGCCAAGAGGTTCATTTTCCTCCCACTCAGAACTTCTGTAAATAATAAATAAATAAATAAATTCAGCCACCACCCAGTATTTATGGATGCCACTATGCTTCCTCTTTCTCTTTCTCATTCTTCCTCACTTCAAAAGCACAGGAGTGGGGTGACAGGCCTTGGGGAGGGGGGGGGGACCGCATTGTTAATTGGCCTTTTCAGCTAAACAGAGAGGTGAAGGGAGGAAGAAGAGATGAGGACAATAGAGTCCCACTGCCTCTTCAGAACAAGAGGGATGCACCGTTAAAAAGATAGACCGGCCGATGCACATATAGACCTGCAGCAGGGCTCTCCTCACACAACCCCAAACTAAGTGAATGAGGCAATTAATCATGTGGCCCGCAGCTAACCGAGTAAACGGTCTGTAGCCTCGATATAGACTGCGGATAGTTAAAAAAAATTCTCTCCTGGCTCCATAGCATAGGACTGTGTCAGGATTTGAGGCATGAGGTGTTACCAGACAAACAGTTCCCTCACATCTCATTCCACTGCTGCCGCGGTTCAGTGGAACGATAGGTACTCTTTTTCCACTTCAATAAGGGGATGAAGCTCAATTAGCATTTCACAAGTCCCATTTCCCTCCTCTATTGCAACCTTCCCCGCCGAGCCCATGCTTTCTCTGGGGATTGTCCTGTTTTGGGCCCTTGTTGCCGTTGGCAGGGTGACAGTATTCGAGTGTGCAAACTTGTGCTATTGTCCGCGGGCCAGAGGGAGCCATGGAGACCCCATAATATGACACAGGAAAATGTTTGCTGATGGCAATTCTATGGGCTTTGTCCGACTCTTTCTCCTTCATGACGACTCGATTTAAGTCTCTAAATGTTTGACTACAAATGCAGGAGTGCTATCCAGCTCCTTTCCCTTTGTCCCCCGAGGTTTGAATGAGTAATTCAGCCTTTGTGTCGCTCGATTGAGGGGGCAAACAGAAAGACAAGATTCTTGAGCCTTCAAGACCCTTTCCATGGTTATGCACTCTTCAGATCCCACCACCCCTCACCAAATCCTACAGCTGACATCACTCTTGGGGAGGGAATAACGGGCTTATGTGTTAGAAACTCAACTTTAACCGCTCTGATATCAGGTTATAATGTACGCATGCTCGACAAGAATTCGCACTCGATTTTTAAACGCACATTTACTATTTTCGGAGCAGAAATCATCTTGTAGGAGAAATATCGCATCCCCTCAGCGGCTTTCCCCCCTCCAGATCTCCATGACAACAATTTGCGATGGTGAAGAATTTGATACCAGGGCGCTTGGAGGCTGATTGGGGTGCATTGTAAGAGGCCTGGGGTCGCTGATTGGTTCAAGGGAAGCACCATAACTACAAGGAGTTTATATTCATTCAACTTGTTGAAGTGCTCCTATACTGCAGCCTGGGAGAAGTCTGAGGTTAGACTGAGAGAATCTGGACTGATCCAGCAGTGGTGAGTAAAAGGTTATTAATCTCTAATATCCAGCATCCCGCTCATTTGAGGCTTGATTGCGTGACTCGTGTGTTTCTCATTTCTCTTTAGATCCTGACGGTGGATTGCTTATTTTAACATGGACTGAACAAACCCTCGATACAATATGGCAAATGCAGACAGTGAGGTCAAAACTTTACTAAATTTTGTAAATTTGGCATCCAGCGACATCAAGGCGGCCCTAGATAAGTCCGCTCCGTGCAGGCGCTCCGTGGATCACCGGAAATATCTCCAGAAACAACTGAAGCGCTTCTCTCAAAAATACTCCAGAGTCCCAAGATGCCACACACACAGGTCTGCGGAGTATAGGTGCGCCAAACCGATGGGGACTGTCCATCAGAGTGTGGCAGAAAAGGCCAGCTCTGGTGCGCAGGATGTGGATCACCTGGGGAGCTCTGTGGAGCAGGTGCCTATGAGGAAACGCCAGCTACCGGCCTCATTTTGGGAGGAACCTAAGTTGACCCCAACCAAGAGGGAGCACTCATATTTAGGAATGAAAAGGAGCCATGCAGGCACATCGGAGGGAACTGAGACTGAAAAGAGGAAACGAAGTTATGATGATGATGCAAAGGCCGCAATATCTGCGTGCAGCCGGCGCAGCTCGGCGGATAAAGAGACGCTGAAACTGGACGTGACCTCTCACCACTGCGTGAGTGTGTGCGGCTGTTGCCCTTTCCAGTACCACGGACACCAGATCCTTCACAATCACATTTTTGTCCCTCATCCGCCCCTGGGATTGTGGAGCAAAGCAGCAGGGACTGAGACGGAGAGATCCGAGCATCCTTATGGACAGAAAATTCACACGCACGTTGTTGTCAAACCCATACCGACCAAGCCCACCGCTCAGTCACCAATCTTCAGTGTATTTGGATTCATTTAATTAACTCACTAAATGAACCCATCACACAAAACGCGTGTAAATAGGACTAATGACTTTCAGCGTTTCTCTTTCAGCATTTTAAAACGAGATACTTCCTCCAGCACTTATTGAAATGCTTCATCTATTTTTGTGTTTTAAACCTAAAGGACTAAATTGCACTGAATAATTTCATCATCTTCACTTTCATGCCAGTCTTATGCCTGAAAATTGACAGTAAGGTAAAAAGGTTTCTACTTTTAGGTGTCTACAGAGGATGATTGTTCTTTTTTTAAGTCAAAAAAGTCATAGAATGAATCCAAACATCCTGTTTTAGTTTCCTCTTTTAAGTATGAGAATCGCCTTTCTTTGTCAAAGTAATGTTTGATAGGCACATTTGAAACAATGACTTTTATTTTTAAATAAATGATTCAACTTCCCTTAAAAACTCCTTTGGGCACAAGATCATTTTTACCTTTTGCTAAAGCTTTCTCCAAAGGGAAAAACACACACACACACACACACATTTTGAAGGACAGATTAAAGAGGCTTATTGTCACTTCACATATATTATAAATAGATATTTATACACATAGAATTTCTTTGAGAGGAACATTTACAGATTCAAGATATCAGACACGACTAAAAAAAGAACCACGAGAAGATAAATATAGTCTTATCTCTGAGGACTATATTGCTTGAGATTCATTTTAAAGTCAGTCAACGTGGCTCAGGTATCTAATCAGTCTGTTTGGCAGAGGTAAGCTTGTGATGGATCTCAGTCTGTGTCCCCCCATCTGGGTCCGAATCTTTAATCTACAGAGGTGCAGCAGTGGACATGGTGACACTAAAGACAAGACAAAAAGGAAAGATAAAGAGGCTTGTCGCTTGCTTCCTTGTGGACCACATTTGCATTCAAAGGACGTGTGAGGACATGAAAGAAAAGAGTGAAAGAGACATGTTTCCATCTGATACTTACACAACTTCCTCTTGACAACGTGCCATTCTTCATGGCTGTCCAGCAGTTCAGTGAGCTTGCTGCACAGCTGAACATGGCCAACATACTCTAGCAGCAAGTCTATAATTGGCCCTGCCCATTTACTCATTACTGGCGTTGAGATCCACTCGCAGAACTAAAGAAGAAAATCATATAAATTTACATTACTGAAAAAGAACATGCATATTTTTGTTATGACCAACTTTTTGCTCTTTTTGCTCTTTTTGCATACCTGTGTTATCCTCTCTGAAGGCTCACTGCAATTTAGAGGAAGCATGCTGCCATTCTGGAAAGCATATCCATTACTGCCAGCAGTTATTATATCGGATTGTCCTGTAGCTGGGTGAGGGGCACTGCCATAAGCACACGTAAAACAGGAGAGCGCATCACAGCCATTGTCCAGAAGGCACTTGAGTAGAGGCAGATTATTCAGACAAAGTGCAACAAGAGCTGGGAATGTGGTATTACATGTTGGGATGCTTGCGTTTACATCAGCTCCTCTTTCCAGCAGTAAAGACACAGTGCTGACACAACCCTGACGCACAGCCATCAGCAGAGGGCTGACTGGATCCAGGCTTAGACTAGCACCGGCATTAAGCAACACCTCTGCTGTTTCGGTGCTGCCGTTAGCAATAGCAAAGTAGAGGGCTGTAGTGCGTCGATCGGCATACTTGATGGAGTGGCTGTGGGGCAGTGTGGCGTTTACATCTGCACCTGTCTTCAGTAGCACAGCTGCTACAGTGTGTCTGTTGTGCTCTGCTGCCAGGTGGAGGGGGCTGATCCAACTGTGCCGGAGCATGGCTCGACTTGTCACCGAGATGAGCAGAGATACAATCCTGAAAACAAAGCAAAAGGATGTTAATGTAAAGTTAACACAACAAATACAGAGAAGTTAGAGCTTACAGCGCCGCTCCATTGCATATTTTAACAATAAGTTTAGGATATGAATACAAATTTTACACACTAATCAGTATTTTTTTTAATTATTATTATAATTTCATCCATTTTGCAAGTGTTAGTATTTGAACTTACTTGTC
Source organism: Pelmatolapia mariae (assembly GCF_036321145.2). Lineage (NCBI taxonomy): Eukaryota > Metazoa > Chordata > Actinopteri > Cichliformes > Cichlidae > Pelmatolapia > Pelmatolapia mariae. The sequence continues at coordinate 50,518,223 of NC_086241.1, read as the reverse complement.
ATGTCCATACTGGGCAGCGATGTGCAAAGGCAGCAGTCCTGAGATGGTTGGTTTGTTGGCATCTGCATTTTTAGTCAACAGAAGGGCCGCAATTTCCGTGTGGCCATTTTTACTCGCTTCATGCAGCGCCGTAACCCCATCGCATGTCTGCGTGTTGACATCTGCACCTAAAATAAACAAAAAACAATCATCATTCTTTTATAATATAATTTCATTGAAATCATAAACATGAAAACCTGGAATTTTTTTGTACCTTTCTCAATAAGGTAACACAGTGTCCTCATCTGTCCTTGCTGAGCTGCTACAACCAGTGGAGCGATGGTGTAGGTATTAGATGGATTAATTATAGCCCCAGCTCTTAACAGTATCTCACAGATCTCTGTGTTGTTTCTCGATACAGCCTCATGAAGGGCTGTCCAGCCCTGGGCACACCGCTGGTTCACAGTGGCCCCATAAGAGAGAAGAAGGTTCACCATGTCTATGTTCTCAAGCTCGCATGCTGAACAGACACAAAAGACACGAGTCAGCCTGGCTCCATATAAGTTGTTGTAAGAAATTCTTAGCCCACAGCTGTACCTTTGTACAAAGGTGTTTCTTTGCTCTTGCTGCTGATGTCAGGGTCAGCACCTGCTTCCAAAAGACACTGCACACAGGCCAAGTGTTCACAAGACACCGCAAGCAGCAAGGCCGTCTGCTCCTGCAATGTGCGCTTGTCTACTGAGCCTGGAAGGGCTAGAACAGAAAATACACATGTTAAACAAAACAAGCACACCTGGCATTTTAAAAGTCCTCCCGCAATAGATTTAAGTTTCTTTTCTTAACATGTGATTCATTCAAGGGTGACAAATTACATTTCTGGGATAATTCTTTGAGACTTTCAATCACCTACCCCTTAACAGGGTCTTCAAGCACTCAGCCTGTCCACAGTAGGCAGCATCATGCAAAGGTATCCATCCATCATTGTTCTCCTTCAGCACCCAGTGAGAAGAGGCTGTCAGATTTTTGACAGTTTCCACATCTCCTCTTTTGATGGCACAGACCACAGGATCAACATCCCTTGAAAGGAGAGAAAAACCCCTAAAACATTAAGTAGTCTGAATACAATCAAGTGTATTTTTAGAAAGACACCAGATCCTTATGGGAAAGGCAGTACTGACCCTAAAATCTGTACATTCGGTGATTATCATCATAATCTTAATTGAGAGAAGTAGAAAAAACAGCGATTTTGCTCTTAGTAACCCAGGATGTGTGATTTTTATTTTTGCTATTTATGCAGAAGACCTCAGTTGCACACAAGAGCCACCAGCACCCTCGCTCTGAAACACACACACACACACACACACACACACACACACACACACACACACACACACACACACACACACACACACACACACACACACACACAGGCAGCCTCAAATAGTCCACACAACAATAAAAGACTCACTCCGGCTCTGACGTGCCGTCGCTCTCATTGTCTCCTCTCCTATCCCCTCGCAGTCGCGACACAGCTTTATTACCGGCATAACGGAACTGAGACAAATAGTCAGAGTAGCTGAATTTCGTCATTACTGAAGGTAGATTTCGCTGTTTTCCTTCCCAGGGCGTCGGCGTCGGCGGAGCAGCGCGCAGAGCCGAGCGGGGCTCAGCTGTGGTCTCTCAGATTATTTTGGGACTGTATTGTCAGGCAGCAGGATGACGGACTTATCCATATATGTCAGAAGACTCGGACGTTTAAAGATAAGAGAAACAGCCCTGGAGATAATGCAGTGTAAGGCCAGCTCTTTTCGTCTTTACTGGCTGGTTTCCAAGTTAGATAACGAGACTGATATGTGACAACTGCAGAAGATAAACAGAGACCCCCACAACGAACCATTAATCACTACTCCATTTTGAAAAGCCTGTGCACATTGACTGTATTATAAGCGATTTTTTCTAGGCCTAATGTCCCTAGAAAAAAGGGAGCAATACATAAAAAAAAATAAATCTTTTGATAAACAGACTCCAAACGTCAACACATAAAGCTGTTGAATGTAACCCCCCACCACCCTAAATTCCCAGAAAAATACCGAGGATGTGACCTCTGCGTCCTTCATGGCAGCTAGAGGCGTGGCCTGCGTAATATCTTCACTCCAGCGACGAAGACACTGTTATAGCTCAGGTAGCTTATTTATCAGAAGATACCAGCGTATTAAATGATGCCAAAGATCATATTTTCCTTCTAATGTCTTCGAGATTTTTACAATTTAAGTCCTGTTGGGGGCACCGATGAGCCAAGTGTCTTTAAGTGGTGTTTTTGCTCAACCATGTGAAGATGGGTGACAGATTAGAGGAAAAAATAGAACTCTTGACCCTATAATGAGGGGGTCCAGTGGTCCCGTTATGTTGCGGGATGGAGGCATTTTGTGGGCATTGTTTGGGTTCACATGTCCTCTTGGAGGGAAGGGTGACTGCAAATGAATTCAAAATGAGTTCTGAGTAAACATCTTTATCCGCTTATGAGGGTGCCCTCTGGGTATCACCAGCTCTCAGCCTAAATATACACTTATGGGAGATTTTAGATAAAGTCTTTGAGGGAACATCTTTAGTCAGAATGGTAATCCATCACAGAGGAGTTCCAGCGAGTTGGAGAACAAATGCTAAAACACAGTGGAGGTGTATTGGTGTCAGATGTTGGCACACACACACACACACACACACACACACACACACACACACACACACACACACACACACACACACACACACACACATGGCAATGTTATGCTTAACTATGAAAATGAAGCTATGAATCTATGTAAATCTAAATCAGTTTGCATACATTTCCATAACGGAATGCTGAACGTTGGATATAAAACTGTGTTTGTAATTCCTTTTGAGAAAATATACTGCAAAGAGCCAGGAAAAAAAAACACCCAAACCAAAAAGGAAACAAACAAAAAAATTATTTGCCATTTAATAATTAAATATCCAAATCAACCACAGAGACTACATATTTACTTAACTCTTACTAATCTGCATGTCCAGTCAATAAAATGCAGTAAAATAAATACGCAAATGGATATTTTGGACATTTTCTTTACTTCCTTGCCAGAAGAAAAATATGCTATTGAAGCAAAAATCTCAAAAGTGACCAGTCCATGAATAAAACCCACGTTATTATTTATCTGATTTTTTTTCCAGCCTTATGCTTTGTCAGCCAACCATATGAAACAATGTGTAACAAAGCTTTCATTTATGATTCTACAGGCACCACATATTGATTAGTACCTTTGTTTATGGCCTCAGTGCAGCTCAGAACTCATTTGCTTATTTTGACTCACATGTTTGAGCATGTGGCTTGTGAGTGTCGTCTAATCACTAAATCTCATTTAACAGGTTTCAGTTTCTCCACAAGAGTGAAAGGTTTTGCGACTGAACTTGAGAGACTCTCAAGGAAGTAAATCTCGGTGTACTCTAGACCTGAATATTTGTGTTTTAACAAGTTGCTTCCCCGTACAGTAAAAACAGTCTTGTAGGGACAGAAAGACTTTCCTTAACGCCACCTGTGAGCACTACACATTAATGCTATTGGTGCTGTTTTATTTGTGTGTCTTTAAGGTTTAGACATCTTAACATTTGCATCACATGTATGTAAAATAACTATAAAACATGATGATTTCATCTCCACTTACTACTCAAATACATCCTTTTAATTAATGTTGTTTTCATTGAGCCTCCACAAAATAACCCATTGAGGCTCTTCACCATCAGAAAACTTGTAGTAACTCTGCTTTTTTAACAAGCAACGCTAAGGCAGTCAGCACAGACCGGCGCTTTTCTTTTCATGTCTTTTGTTTTCATCTTGACGGCTATTTAGATATACTGATACGTCAAGGGGGCATTTCACGCCGTGCCATTTACAAAAATGTAATGAATAACTATCTCTAATGTTTCACTAAAAAACGATTAGGCATAGCATTTGCGGTATTTGGTGACAAGATAATGTTAAATTGTTAAGCGTTAAGAAGTGATAGCATCTTTTCTTACCTGAGCAGGTTTGTTGTGGTGTTTTGTGAAGTGTGGAAAGTCAGGGAGCATCCAGCCAGCCTGTCTTTGATGTCGCTGTTTAGTCTCTGGTAAAGAGACCCAGCTTTTTGGACTGCAATCATCACAGGAGGAGATTTGTTGTCCAGTCTTAAGTGCAGAATACCTCAAAAAGTGCTGTTGTCTTTTTCATAGATGAGTAAACACTATTCACAATAGAAGTTGGAAAATAGAAGTTAGAATATCAACAGCAGCAATAAAATCACAGGCACAGTATAATACACACATCCCATGTGAATTAGTGACCTAACTCATATAAAAGAGCTGAAATCTGCAAAGGCAGAAATCAGAGAGCAGCGACTCAGGCAGTGAGGGGGGATGCCTTTTAAGGACATGTTCAGCAGTGTTATGTTCCACTTGGTACTGCTGTTCCAGAGAAGGTGCTGGTGTGTGTAGTGTTGTTAGTGAGTTATGCAACAGAAGGATAACAAAAAAACATGAAGCTGAGATTACAGGGCATGATTAATGAAACATAAATATTTTACAAAACAATGACAGAGACAATTAGAATTAAATTAAATATAAAAAATCCCCCCCAAAAACAGCTTGATAGACTCACCACATGACATTGTTCTTTCTCCTTATGCACAAAATATGAGTTACTTTGTAGAACAAATATGTTAATCCTAATCAGACGGGCTAAAGGATTCTGTCATAACATGCGTCACCTCTTGCTGCGACTGTGTGAAGTGCAAAAATGAGTCTGAAGAACAAGCAGAATGACAACAGATTGTTTCACAATTACTTCTTCCGAAATGTTTTTAAAAAGTGCTTCCTCTATTGAAACTGGAAGTGGCCTCATAGTTTTATGACGACGAACAAGTCCTTCGACATATTTATTTTCAACCACGCAAACGGGCTCTATTGCAAATTCCTGGGCAACCTGCGATCTTTCCCCAACAAAGTCAAACCAAAACATATGAAAACACATACGTATGACTCAAACACCTGCAAAAAAAAAAAAAAAAAGCACCGTCCTGTCACGACATACTAACATGTCAGGATAGGAAATGAACAGGCATATTCAGTACCAGTAAATCAGTGACTCTGACAGTTTCTTCAAGCTTTTATGATAAAGTTCATGAGGCCTTCTTTCCCTGTGAAATACCAGTGCATTTGCTCTTTAAAAAAATAATAATTATTAATTAATTATTATTTTTAACCAACATTTATATAGGACATGGACATACAACAAGTAAAACAAGACAAGTTGAAACAGACAGGATAAAAGAGGGATAGCAATAAAAAGTAAACCCAAAATCAACCTGATTTATATGTGTGTACACACAAATGCACACAAGCCCACCTGAATAAAGACACATGTCTGCACACATACCTACACACACACATATACAGATACATACACATATTCAAGGGAGGAAGAAAAACAAAAACAGGAAAAAACATATATGCATGCACAGCTATACATGTACATAGTGACATATGTAGATGCACGTAAGTACTGATGGGCATTTTGATTTCAATTTTACAAAACAGATGGAGCAGTTCTGATGGCGGGATTCTTAGGAGGGAAAGAGAAAGTGGGAGAAAGATGGAAAAGAGACAAAAAAACAGCACATAGAAGTAGGAAGGGTAGTTAGAGGTGGCATGGTAAGTGAGAATTTTGTTGGTGTATGTATTGTGACTTCCCTAGATTGTAGAGTATTTTTCTTGGGCTGTAGTCTGTTAGCCCTGAGTTTCTCCCAAACCTTATCGGAGGAGGCCAGACTAGAGCATGGCTGCCAGGCAAAAACAGCCCCCAGAACCAAGGGAGGGGGGGCAATTATATGGCAGTCAATGGTAATCTAGGTTTACATTGCTAGTTGTTGGATGTAGCTATTATAGAGCTTTCTTGCAGAGTTGTCAGGGACTTTTCAGCTGTAACTACAATTATAACAGTGATGGAGTGGTTTGTTTATAATTATTAGTGGCTCCGTTCCAGTTCCAGATTTTTATTGGAGTGAACTCATTTTCGTGTTAAACCGCTATTACCGTTCAGTTGGTGTCCTTGTGTGTAACCTGTAGAAGATGAAGGTCTAACAAGAAGTGTGTAGGTCCTCTTGTGAGTGTGTGAGAAGCAACATTTCCAAGATATAGGCTGAGCCCCTCGGAAGCAAACATGGATCTGAACAGGGAGTTTTGAAAACGGCTTTTCAACTGATGTCCACGCTGTTCGATCGTTAACAAAAGAAAGGTCTATTTATGGTACATCTCACATTAATCAGCCATGTGTCACTGGAAAAACGTCGACTGATATCAGTGATGTTGTGTATCACTGCGTTCAAAGACTATGCGTAGATAGATATCTAAGCTTCGAACACCTGCAAAGAACAAGAAACAACCAACGTCCTGTAAAAACAAGTCAGGACAGGAACAACACAGGTGTATTCAGTACCAGGGAATCTGTACCTCTGACAGTTTCCACAAAGCTGAACATTACAGTTACTCTTACGTTGTAACTATCATGTTGTAACAGGGAATCCCGGAGTGTTTTTTGTGTATTTAAAAGTGCCTTTGTTCCAGAGCATGACAGGAGTCACAGAAGTGGCACAAAGTTGAGAACAACAGAGGTTTAGCGGTGCAACAGGATGGATGCCAAGGAGATTCGCCCTGGACTCATCTGTGGAACTGGTGTCGGATATAGTGGAGGAGTTGGGCCCAGTAAGAAGGCCTTTCCAAGCAAGCAAGACATAACTGGTGAAAAGAGTGATTTCTGTAAGGGTTAGAGCAACTGTTCAAGACTGTTGGACCTGTAAATACAATGTAAAAGTCAGACTTCTAGCTTGGTTTTAGCTTATTTTTTTTATATGCCCTGGGCTTGTTTTATTATAAATAAATGTTACCTTCTACTCTTGAGTTTTGGACTCCTTGACTACCACTGCCCTTTCATTTTTTTTTAGCTGCTCTCCACCTTATGGAAAAGGCCCTTCCTCTTGCTTCTTCTTTTTCCTTGTTACAACAAACTACAACTTTGAATTATTATCAATTTTAAATATTTTTTAAAAGCAGTAGGTTAATAACAACACACACTCAGAAATGTTACGGCTGAAATGAAATTTAATTAGACGTAAATTTTACATGGAAATTTGTTACATAAGTGCAATATAAATGTTAAATTATATGAAATTTGGTCAAATTAAATGAACTTCATTGGTATAAATTCAGTTTATACCAAGCACATTTTTCATTAATGATTCATTATTTGAATAAATAACCCTTTGATTTTGTATATTTCAATTGTATTTTACTCAAAATTATTGTTTCATATTATAAAAGGTGAAGAATCTTTTTTTTAGTGTACGTATTTAGCCAAGTGTCTGTTTTCTCAGTAAACACACAGTTACAAAACTGGACTTTCAGTTAACACAATAAGCATGTGACACACAAACGCACAGGACTCACAAACATACTGCTGGACTAGTAACACAGCAACACAAGTCCTTAATGTATTTTTATGTTGAAAACAATTAATGTGAATTTTGTGGTTTTAAAAACAATTATGAAGATAATGCGTGGTGGCATCAGGAAGTAAAATTAGTAAAATGTTTTACAGGAATGTAGTCGAGCAAGACTCGGCTCACTCATACTTGTTTTCTTTGAAAGCTTGCTGCCTTCTAACGCCAAGACAAGCTAGACAGCAGCTGCAGTCAGTCAAAGGTATCCTCAAACTCAGGAGAGCATTGTGACGTATAAAGTGCAGTAGTCCAAACAACATACCAGCAGCTATTCCAGAGTTATCCGACTCTTGTGAGATGCAAGGACAGTCCTGATGTCCTCTTATTCGTTACCTGTATGTGTTTTGAGAGTATATTAAATTGTCACTATGGTCTCCTGAGTGGAGCCTTTGATAAGAAATAAGTAAAATGTCACAACTGCATCTCAAAGGTTTTGGCTTGGCATCAAATCAAAACTGAAGAACCTGTGGAGATGCGGGATGATCAGAATGTCTCAGAGTTTAGGTATGTCAATATGTAGTCAAGCATCAACACAACCACTGGAGGAATATAGATTCACCCAGAGAGGACAGGTATAAGGTAGAGATGAAACAGAACCCTTTGTCCTGTCCTTCATCCAGTGAAGAAAGGTTCAGTGGCTTCCAAACTATGCGTCCATAAACTGAAAATTGAAGTTAGGTGCTAAGGCTTTTCTGCCTTTGGACCTCACTGATAATTAATGCAATAAATCCAGGAAGTCAAAGTCAAGTCAGTGTTTGACAGCTTATGTCTCCTAAGATTTCCACACATCACTGCATGACTCGATCTTTTTAAAAGAATAAAAACAGGTTTGACTTACAAAGACTTTTATATACTTCATATCGTTTTCGCATAGCAATTATTTTACTGTACTTTCATCCACAGACGGGTGGGTCACACTGTTTACAAACTACCATCTCTCTTTGAATCACACATCACAGAGAGATGCTAGTCTTCTTCTACTGACTTTTCATTCCTATTTGCTCCAGTACAATCCTCTACCTCTCCAGGGACTCTTCCACCTGCTCCATACTCTCAATACAGGTCACAACGTCATCTACAAGCATCATCGTCCACGAGACTCCTGCCTGAGCTCATCTGTCAACCTGTCCGACACTATCGCACACAAGATGGGGCTCAGGGCTGATCCCTGATGTAATCCCACCTCCACCTTCGACCCATCTGTCACTCCTACTGCACACGTCACACTGCCCCTCTATTCTCATATTTATTCTGCACCACCTTCACATATTTCACTGCCATACAGCGAGACTCTTCTGGATCAATTTACTTCATTTTTCATGGCATTTTATATCGTTTTCTTTTTGCAAATTTTCCAATTAAATGCATTCAGAAATGAATTTTGTGACTATCATTGTGACTTTCCTTGAATGTTCTTTTGACCTTCCTTTGCAGAACGATGGTAGTGCATACTTTAGCACCATCTACTGAGGAGGAAGAGTTTCCTCATGTGCATTTTAAATGTGACATTAAATTTGACTAAATTTACTTTTTTCCTTTTTGTTTAAGGTGGAAATTTGAACTTCTTCAGTTACAAAAATGAAAGTAATTATTTAAAGTTGAAAACTTAGTATATTTTAACATTTAACACATGCCTAAAGGTTGGAAAGCAGGAGGATTTGCCGTTTCCCTTTCTTTTTAATTTAGGTTTTAATGAATTCATAGAGCTCAGTGGAAGTCATGTCCAGCTGTTAAAATCCGAATAGCAGCAAATTTTTAATGCGAGCTCTTTGTGGAGGTATCTACAATCCTTCCAGGTGTTTGTTTATTAAGTCATAGCAATATAAATGTCCGTAAAACATAATTACACTAAGTTTATAATTCTCTTTAAGCTAATTGAAGTAAGAATAAAAAAGGAATGTAAAAAGGCAACAATAACTTTTAACTTTTTTTTGTAATTAACGAATTACTAAAATAGATTTTACATTTCCCAGAAGCCTCTTTGTCTTTACTTTTTTATCATTTCTGTGAACACAACAAGTAATTGCAGTAATTGCAAGCTGGTGCATATGTAAAAGTATTGTTCTGTAATGATTCTTTTTTAAAAGCAACTAATTATAAGTAAAATGATCTTTAAAATGAACACACTGAAAGCTACAAGGACAACTCGATCCATATTTTTTCGCTCAGGTTTTCACAACATGTTTCAGGCTTTGCGGGAACCGGGACGGAGTGAGCACTCTTCGCGTTCTCCCGCTCTCATTCGGTCGGTAACCAAGCCGAGGCTTCCCTGCTTTTGCCATGACAACAAAGAAACGATCCCGGTACATTCCCTGTTGTTTGGCCCCTGGTCACTAGGTAACAGCAACGCGAATCCAAGAAAAAACATCCGGAAAAGATCCCCGATTGTTCTTCTGTTCGTTTAAACGAAGAACACCAGAAGACGCTTCTTTACGCATCAGAATTCCTGAGCGACAAATCCACTGAAAGACATGACGACGCATTCTCTTCCTTTTTTAGAGAACAGTCCTGGTCAAAACCTCCAGGTGGGAAATGGAGTAAACAACATTTTTGTGACACAGTCGCAGGACACCAGGTAGGCCCGTGCTTTTCAGGAGCAGTCCTGCCCAATTCATACATGCCTTTACTGTCTTAGACTGTTACTGACAGTTTTCTCTTCACACACAGAAGGGAAAAAGATGCCAATCACATACCAGTTTTAAAAGTGGTAAGATTTGTGCCTTCACAGAAAATAGTTTCACTTCCACAGGTTTTATTTCTTCTATTTTCTGCTTTATACCTTTAATTCTATTTGATTTTACGTCTCCTTTTAAACCACTTGGTAACTTTTCTTTTGAGGAGTTTTTCATAAATGCACCCTGCAAAGGTTTCAGTATTAAAGCATCTGAGTGGTTCTGGTTTTGTGTGTGTGTGTGTGTGTATGTGTGTGTGTGTGTGTGTGTGTGTGTGTGTGTGTGTGTGTGTGTGTAGCCTTCGAGCAGAGTCTTGGAGGCAGGAGTGACTACTTTGCAAAAGACCCTGGTTCTGAAGAAACAGGCAGAGCTGGATGAGGTGGAGAAGCGACTTGCACTTAAACGGCTGGATTTTAAAGCCTGCATGGAGGCCCTAACTCAGCGAAGGTCTGAACTTGAAATAAAACTACAAGAGGTGAGCTGAGACCACCTTAAATGAGAAGCAGTAGTAGTTATCCATCATCTGAAAGACTGTCCTAATGTGGCTGGCTTTTGTCTTTTCTTTTCATGCAGACTAAAGAAAAAGTAGGGAAATTTGAGAAGTTCGTAGCTGAGAATGAAGCAAAGCGACGCAGAGCGTTAAAGAGCTGTGAAGCTTCACGGGCGCAAAACATTTTTAAAAAGCAGCAGATAAAAGATTTGACAGAACAACTTAAAGGATTCAGAGACAGGTGAGACCTTGAATTTTTTTTTTTTAAATTTAAAGATTTCTTTCATGAAGTTGTTTTTTAAGCCCAGCTTTGTCATGGTTTAATTTGCAGGAGGCAAGTTTTAAGGGAGAGAGTGGCAAAATACAAAATCTATGAGGATTATTTGATAAAAACACGAGATTATCTCCCCAGCAGTAAGTTCAAATCCTCATTATTGAGCCTTCAAATGAACTTGCTTTGTTTAGCCTGTCGAGTAAAGCACACAGTCCGTTTCAGATTACCTCGATGACGGGTCTGAATCTTTAGTCATGCCCATCATTCGGCGTCATGAGACCTTATCCATCACACACCAGGAGCTGCTGCAACGTTTGCAACGTATGGAGGTGGAGGTGGAGGAAGGCCAGCGGCAGCTGCAGAATATGAAGGAGGAACACAGCGTAAAGAAACTGGTCAGATATACAAATACGGATGTTAGATGTATCATGTCTTCATAGCAGTACTGTAGTTTATAGCGGATGATGTGTTTTTGTATGTATTGCAGATGGCCAATAAAGAGCTGTTTGAACTGCAGAGTGAGTTAGAGACCCTCAAAGAGAAGAACAAGCAGGCAGAGGTTAATTTGCAGATGGAGCAAGACTTATCCAGAGAGAAGGTATGCCTTCCAGATTAGCTGGATGTGACCCTGCTCATTAATCTTGGGAACTTTGGATAGAAAAAATGTCATGTGTGTCCTTCATGTTTCAGGTTACAGAAGTGGGAAGACTGCTTATGGCCATCAGCAACCTTGCAGAACAGTGTTACCTACCAGAATACGGACCGCTGGAAAAGATGAACGCGCTGACAATGATGGACATGGTGAAGGTATTTACGTGCAGGATGAGCTGATTGTTAGGGTCCATTTTTAGTTTACCCAAATCTTGACTGACCATTTCTTTCAGGAGTACATTCTGGACAAGGCAGACACGGAGAGGAGAGCGAGGAGGATGATGGAATTGGGGACTTCGATGACAAGCACAACCGCCGTGGCAAACAAAAGAGAGAGGGGGTCAATGAGAAGCTTTGGAAGTAAAACACAAATCAAAAGTTCAAGTAAAGTCAGCAGAAGGAGTGAGACATTTGGTTGATGTTGTGGTTTGAGTATTCATCACAGTGTTGTCTCTTATGGTTTGTTGAGAGTGGAGGTTCGTTCTTGAGGTGGGAAGAAGCCCTTTAAACCACTTCGTAGCAAATGAAGTGTTACCAAAACCTTGAGAAAAAAAAGCTTGTAGGAGAACATAATGTATTTTTTTTTCATTATTTGCCTTTATAACATTTGTTCAGTGTTTCAAAAATCTGTGCACCAACCTTTGCACTTAAGACGTCATAGACAAGGAAATGAAAACGTAGCTGTTTGAAATGAGATCCTCATGTTTAACAGGTCATCCGAACTTGTAAATTTGGATTTGGGTACATTGTACTGTGAATGTTGCTTTTTTTAAAAAAAAATAAATAAATAAAGTGGTCATAATCAAATTATGTAAATGCACACTCAATCAACAGCAATCCACCACCTTTGCATTATGCAAAACACCAAAAACAAGCAGCCAATAAAATCTCCTTTGACCCTATTGCCACACATTTCATACTGTTCCACGTTTCAGAGTTTAAACCTGTGATGCCACGACAATAATGTAAAAAGCTATAGTTTCTTGTTACTTTGGTTATTCGGATTGCTTACCCAAACCTATGACTGGGTGCCCCGAAAGCCTTATTGTAATATAAAATGAGCACCACACCAGCACGATGCATGAAAAACAGTATATGAACAATAAAAACAATTTTAAGTACATTTTTAATACAAATACGATCATATTTAGCAGATAAAAGCCTGCTTCAGTACTTTCATGAGAAACTGAAGACATGGCTCGCACGCTATAAAAACCCCGATCTGGCCCTTTAACACAAGCACGTGGTTTCCGCAAACATCCGGTTTTTAGAAAGTAGGAACGAAAACGCAACGATGTTTTGACACGCGTATTTCTTAACTGTAGTTACGGGTTTTTTGTATTGTTTCCAGGTTGTTGAAATATGAAGGTACGTCATGCGGTCAGGTAACTCTTGAAACTGCGGGGTTTTTTTTCTTCAGATAGTAAAACTGCTTGTTTGTCCACAGATGGAGGATGGCAGCTTGATTTCATGTAGAGAGGACATTTCTTCGCTGTTCCCTGCGCAAATGCCGAGTGCCAAACAGCAAGTAGGCTATTTCGAAAAAGGGCTGAGGTTGATGTAGTGCAGGTGGTCACGGTCACCCCTCTTAACTGCTGCAGAATAACCGGACCTGTTGTCCTTTCTCAGGATCTGAGCAGCCAGTTTTCCGCCGTAAGAAAAGTTTGCGGCGACGGGAACTGCTTCTACAGAGCTTTCTGCTTTGCATACTTGGAGTCAGTCCTACACAGTGCCAGGGATTTGCAGAGGTCAGATTTAATTACTGCTGCCACTAATATCACCTGATGATTGAACAGCGTTGATTTGATAAGGGTGGTGCTTGTCTCGCCCCTCTCAATGTTAGGTTCAAGGACAAGATAATCCAGGGCAGCGCAATTTTGGTCTCTGCGGGATTTGAGGAGGATTTCTTCAGGCACCACCTGGACATGGTAAATGCACTCATTTTTGTTTTTCTTCCAACAAGCATCTCCTCAGACCTCATTAGTAAAATAATGGGGGGGTGGCACTTTGTAGCCTGTGAGCTTTAACTTGCCGTTTGATGTGTATATAGTACATCAAACAAATCATAACTTGGTTTTGGGTTAAGTTTCTGAAATGGCGTGTGTGTGTGTGTGTGTGTGTGTGTGTGTGTGTGTGTGTGTGTGTGTGTGTGTGTGTGTGTGTGTGTGTGTGTGTGTGTGTGTGTAAAAAGATCCTAGTCATTAGACCAGGGGTCCCCAATCCCAGTCCACGAGGGCTGGTGTCCCTGCAGGTTTTAGATGTGTCCTTGATCCATCACAGCTGATTTTAAATGGATAAATGACCTTCTCAACATGTCTTGAAGTTCTCCAGAGGCCTGGTAATGAACTAATCATGTGATTCAGGTGTGTTGACCCAGGGTGAGATCTAAAACCTGCAGGGACACCGGCCCTCGTGGACTGGGATTGGGGACCCCTGCATTAGACAGATGTCTGCTTCTCAACAACTTTTGTACTGATTGGACCATTTGCTTTGCGTCTACAATTTCAGCTGCAGCACTGTACAAAGATCTTGAATCACCCCTTATTTCCTTACATTTTCCTGGGAAAATGGGTGCAGCATTTTACTGAAATGTGCAAAGTAATTGTAATGTAGACTAAGGTTTAAAAAAAAAAAAAAAAAAAAAAAAGTGTGTGCAGTGAGCTTTAAAAGTCAATATTTGGTATGACTACATTTTATTCTTTAACACAGCCTGAACACTCTCAGGCAGCTCTCTTGCCATTTCTTCAAGTAGTCTTCAGGGATAGTTCTTCAGGCTTTTCGGAGGACATCCAAAGCCCCCAGTTAGACCTTCCATGGTTTAGATGGCTATAAAACACTGTGTAATTAATCACACTAAAACCTGTTGCACTATTTTATTCTGCTGGAACCAAAATGGTGGCAGCAGGCTTAAGAAGTCACAGTATGTATATCAACCTTATTCCGAATCTGGCCATCCGGATGTATATCTGTATTACAGTTTGTTCTGATTTTAAAGACAGAGTATTACTCCTGCGCTTCACCAGTTTGGCATCCTGCTAGACCTGTGTAGTTATTTGAAAAGGTGCAGAAAATGACTATTGAATGAAATCTTACAGGCACCATATTTTCTGTAAAAAAGCAAAGTCTAATTGTTCCTTTTTCTGTTGAAGGTTCTTCATGTTGTTGAGCAATGCCAAGCAGATGTAAATGCACTATTCAGGCTCTTCAATGAGCATACTACCTCTGACAGTGTTGTGCAGTATCTCAGGCTGCTCACTTCAGCACACCTGCAAAACAATGCAGACTTCTTCCGCAACTTTGTGGAAGCACCTGATCTACATGTCTACTGTCATCAAGTTGGTATTGGTGTTGCTGCCATATACTGCATAAAGAACCTCTGAATTATTTAAAGTGGATAATTTGAAGGATTTTGATTAAAATCTCTTCTCTTCGTTAAGGAAGTGGAGGCTATGGCGATGGAGTGTGATCATGTGGACATCTTGGCTCTGTCCCAGGCTCTGGACATCTCCATCCACATCGTCTCTATGGAAGGTGACGAACAACAGCTGGCTCACCACATCATTCCAGAAAATGGGGACCCATCCCTGCATCTCCTCTACCACACATCTCATTATGATATTCTCTACCCTCGGGCACAACTATGACCAACAAAACTCTCCTCAGCTCAGGAATATTGACTCCGGTTGAATAAATTCCATCTGGGCTTAAAGACACTTACAAAATTAGATTTTTATAAAATCTTGCAGTTTACAGGAATCCATCATCTGGGGATGCATCTGTTGCACAATGTGCACTAAACATTTAGAGACTTAAAATGCTATTTACTGTTTTTACCCTTTTATAAATTGTCATTTGAAGTTTTTTAATAAACATCTCAAACAAGTCACTTTGCCTTCTGCTTCTGTTTTTTCTGCCGTGGATGGATATTCGTCTTTGGTTTCTTCTGTGTTGAAACCCTGGTTAGGGCACTCTCCATCCCAGCAAGGGGCATTTGGGGCAGGGGGAGCTTTCCCATTTGAGTAGGATACTTGGTCTTCATTACATTCTTGAAAATGGGCAGTGAAATCAAACGCTTCAACTCCTTTTTCATCCCCTTCACCATCCTCTGCTGCTCTCTGTCTGCATCCTCATCCTTTGCATTGCCTGTGGAAATGTGTGGACTTAATTTTCTGCATTGAAACTTTATTTTGAAATGTAAACTTCTTTTTTTTTAAAAAAGTGCTGGTTTTACCAAGTAATAAGTCATCATCCAGATCCACCTCCAGGGCTTCTGCTGCTTGCTTGAGCCAGGAGTTGTGGTGTTTCTCCTTGCTGTTGTAGTACTCTACCTTTTCAATTCTCCTGGCTAAGTTTACTCGTTCCTGTGGAGGAACCCAAGTAATATCAGTTAAACCCTTTAACATCAAAAATGGACAGGACCTTATGCTGACGAATCTCACCATGATTGCGTCCATGCATTTGGTCTCTATGGGAAATGTAGGAAGCTCTTCGTCCTTTCCAAGAGTCTTGCATATCTTTTTGAAGTTCATTATGTCATCTGGGCTTACTAGCAGCATACAGAGGCCCTCTTTAGTGGCTCTTGCTGTTCTCCCACTCCGATGCACGTACGTCTCAGATGTTCTAGGAACCTGGTATGAACAAATCACACTACTTGAGGAACAGTGCTCATTACATTGCTGTAGTTATAAGCTGTTGCCCAACATTAATCTTTTAAGCTGCTTTATATTGTAAGGTAAAGACCCTCCTATGAGCAAGCATTTGGCGACAAAACTCCCTTTTAACAGGAAGAAACCTCCAGCAGAACAAGACTCAGGGATGTGCAACCATCTGCTGAAACTGGTTGGGGGTGAGGGGAGGGAGACTAGGCAAAAGACACATTGATGAAGAGAGCTAGAGTTTAATAACAACAAATGATAAATGCAGAGTCGTGTATAAACACTCAGTGCATAATGGGAAACCTGCAGGGACTATGTTTTATGGCTGTGGTGGTTAGTGCTGTGGCTAATTGATAACCTCTTCATGCTGGAGAATCCTTGGGCAACTGTTTAAGGGTTACCTGGTAGTGAATAACATGCTGGACATTGGGGATATCCAGGCCTCTTGCTGCCACATCAGTAGTCAGGAGAACACAACTGTGAAGAGAAACAAAAGAAATGGCAATGTCAAAGCTAGGTGCCTTTAAAAAAATAAGAAATCACTAATGTTTTACAGTAAATACAGCTCAAGACTGCTGCTGATTACAGGAACTACAAAAACCATCAGCACTTGAATGTGTCAAATGTTTAAAATGTGAATACTTTCACAAATTTAAAAATGGTTTTAAAAGTAGATAAAGACAAAACTATTTCAGGCATTTTTGTGCATACTAGACAAATTCCTTACTCCCACAGTTAAAGTTTAGATGTCACCAGTGGCACACAGTTACTGGATAAATGCTGAAGATAACTTGATGCTGCTACTGCAAATGTGTGCACAACTCACTTCTCCCTCTCAGCGAACCTCTCCAGGTTTTTCAGCCGTTGTTTCTGGTGCATGTTGGCATGTAGAGGCAGCGGAGTACAGTCTAGTATAACCAGCAGAGAATTCAGCCTCTTTATACAGTCAATACTGTTGGCAAACACCATGGTGCGCCCAGGATACTGGAGCAGGAAGTAATAGAGGTAGAAGTCCTTCTCATCCTTCTGACAGTGGATTTGAGTCTCAATCAGTGTCTCCACAGTTGCCTCCTTCCTGGTGAGGTCAATGACTTTGGGCTTGGACTTAATCCCCACTTTCTCCATAAGAATTTCCAGCTTGTTCCTCTGGTCCAGATTCTTCTTCTTCTTTTGAAGGAGGCGAGTGGGAAGGCTGTGAACCATCGTCAAAGTGGCAGAGAACACAAACGTTTGCCTAGTGGGATTGAAGTGTGTCGTATTTAGCATTTCCAGCAAATTCTCCAGCTCGGCAAAATGCCCTCTTTCTACCATGCGATCAGCTTCATCAATGACCAGGCACCTGTGTCATAGGAAGAAGAGGAATTAAGAAAGGATAACAAAAATCTAACAAATAGGCCTGCCTAAAAGACCTTTATCACAGAACACAGAATCAGGCTCTTTCACACATGATATGATTTGAGGGTTAAAAGCAGTGTCAGTAATCGGGTGAAGGAAAAAAACAAACAAACTTATTGTGATATTTTGTGTGGCGATATTGTATTGATACAGGAACACCAAATATTAATATTTTATTAAATACATTAAAATACTCTGGGAAAACTTTGAAAAGAGGGCTCGATTCACCTGATAGGAGGCACCCTTCCTACTAACAGGTGTAGTCTGATTTGGACTGACTGCAATCACTCTGCAAATAATTGTTATCTAATATATGAAACCAGACAGATAGCCAACATGTTTCCATGAGTCTGAATGAGTCTTTCTCAATGTGCACAGTTTATCAACTGGCTGCCAGCTGGTTCTATTTTAGTTATATTCCCATAAAAATAGGAAGGTCAATGAGCGCAAGTTAAATGTTAATAGTAAAATAAAGTAAAATAAAAACAGATATTGACAAAGTTTAACTTTAGGAAATAACTTGCAGTTTAAAAAAGGTGACGCAAAATAATAAAAATCATGATAATATCATATCATAAGTGAAGTACTGTGATAATATTGTATCGATTACCACCTCTAGCAAATAAGTCAGACAGTCTTAAATTAAGACTCACCTGAGCTGCCTGAGGTTGACCAGATGTGGGTGCCTCTCCTTGATCAAATCCCACAAACGCCCTGGAGTTGCTATGATGATCTCTGGCCTGCGTTTCAGCACTCGTCTTTGTTTCTGCTGTGCCATTCCACCCACCACTAAGGCTGTTTTTATATCTGCACAGCAGGAAAACATTAGCTATGCTGACATTTATACATCTCTTACAAGAAAACTGCTATCGTAACACTCTGATGAGCTATGACTTACCTGTGAATTTTGCGACAGCATCAATATGATGTTTGACCTGAACAGCCAGCTCCCTGGTGGGAGTGAGAACCAGTCCTAAGAGGGGTCGACTCTGAGCACCAGCGGGTTTTTCATCAAAATCAAAGTCTGCATTCTTGATTACCCGAACACATCCAAGCTGTTCATCTTCTACGTCGCTGTGTTCATCTTCATCTGAGTCTCCTTGATTCTGATCTTCAGCACCTTCATCGTTTTCTTTAGAAGCCTCCACTCCCTCCTCTTGGTCCTCTTCAGCTGACTTTGTACACTCCTCTACAGGTGGTAAGTACAAACTCTCCACCTTTCTGACTGGTTCAGCGTCATCATTAGGTTTTTCTGGGCTATTCTTCCACTCCAGGATGGTATGGATTATGGGAATGCCGAAAGCCAGTGTTTTGCCACTTCCTGTAAGTACAACATCCATATTAACTTCACTTTTAAAAATCTGTGAACAGAACATGACACTATAAACCTATCACTTTTATCTTACCAGTTTCAGCTGCTCCCAGTATATCCATACGATCCCTGATAGCTGGAGGCAAACACAGGGCTTGGATCGGTGTCGGTGAACCAAATCCAAGACTGCTCAGTGCCTTCAGGACAGGTGGGGGGACAAACAAGTCCTTCCATGCACTCATGTCAACATTTTTGTCTTCAGAACCAGAAAGTGCAGCGTTTGTCCAATTCTTTGCCTTCTTGTGTGGGGCCTTTGTCACTTTATCTTGACCGGATTTTTCTTTTTCCAGATCCGATGAAGACTCTGGGTTCGGCTTTTCTTCTGGGACTGTATCCTTCACTGTCTGCTGCCCTTTCCCCTTTTTCTTCTTCTTCCTGCTTCTCTTTGCATCTTTGGGATCAGCAGTGATGGAGGCAGAATCATTTTCATCGCCCTCACCTGCTACCTCATCCTGTCCTCCCTGCTCAGTGGCAGCATTATCCTTCTGCTGTACGTCTTGTGCAGAAATATTTCCCAACTCCGTTGCAATCCCTTTCTTGTTTTTCCGCTTTTTCTTGGCTTTTTTCTTCGCTGGCTCACTTGTGCTCTCCCCCTCTTTGATCTCCGAGTCTCCTTTCTCTCCAGCCTCCTCGCCGTCACCAGCTTTTCTTTTCTGTGCTTTCTTCTTCTCCTTTTTCAGCTCTTTTGCTGCTTTGGCCGCAGCCTGCTCACTGTTTATTAAACGGTAATCCGTGAGCTCTTCGAAACACACCAGACCCTCCAAGCCCTCCTCGGAGAAGACGCTGGGATCGAGGTCTATGGTTTTCCATTTGCCTTTCATGTCAATGCAACGTTTCGCTGGCTTCCCCAGCCCGGTGGACATGCCTTTGTTTTTCGCCTTCATCTTCTTTGTGCCTTTGTTTTTCGCCTTCATCTTCTTTGTCTTCATTTTTCTGAAAAAAAGTAAAGGTGTAAAATAAGTGACTTTAGCCGACCTCGTGAGGTTCCTAACGTTTAGTTGTTAAAAGCGCACGTGCACCCCACGTTTCTTAATGCCTATTAACTATTAACCGATAATTAACAGAAACTAAGCGTACAAAGTCTCCAGTAAACTACTAGTTGAATTAGTGAGTACTAAAGTCTTACCTCGACTGAGTGTAGGCTCTCTTAGACTTCTGCTACAATTACAACAACGCGAGACACGAGGGCGCAGCCATGACAGTGTTGATCACGTGGTTTGAAAAACTTTATTTAAACAACAGGCGTTGTTTCAATTTCTCTGGTCATTTTTATACATAACCCTTTATACCGCCTATATAAACATTTAGAAAAATGTAATAAACGTTTAAATAATACCCAAGGATGTCAAGGGTTTCAGTTGATCGGCTTTCAGTTTAAGGATAATTCGCTGTAATTTCTTAAGGTGTATTGAAGTTTGTGCCGAGGGAGTTGCTTCACTCCAGTAGTATTTATTATTAGTAGCAAATATAATTAAAATTATTTTTTAATGAAGGTTGTACCTGACAAACTAGCATATAATCTAGGACATAAATAAATAAACGCATTTGTGGAAAAGAAAGTTTTCATTGTGCTCTGCCGTCCTGTAAAATAAAATAAAATAAAATAAAATAAAATAAAATAAAATAAAATAAAATAAAATAAAATAAAATAAAACAACTACACCCTCATGTTTCCACCTTTAACTGCGTATAACTGAAGTAACCGTTTTCTGTGTGACTCTCTGAGAGTCTCCCTCATCATTGTTTAAAAATTTTAACCCACTCTTGCTTCAGTTCCTGAAGGTTGCAGGCATTCATTTATGCACAGCTCTCTTAACGTCCTGCCACAGCATTTCAGTCGGGTTGAGGTCTGGACTTTGACTGGATCACTGAGTCAACATCTTGATTCTTTCCTTTTTCAGCCATTCTGTTGTAGCTTTGCCCAAACCTACGATGTTCTGTTTCATTACACATTGAAATTTGATCATTCGACTCATTTGTATACAAAGAGTTCACTTATGACTCAATGATCACAAGATCCCAAAAGTCCTTTGGTATGATATGTTGTGTTTGGTTTTCACAAAACATGGCGTTGTGCATTGTGCACTTGGGTCTCATCTGTCTAAAGGGGGTCTTATGGTTTTCTCAGATGCAACTTTGAAAACTTAAGCCATGCTGTTTGATTTTACTGTCATGAACATTGTTTAACATGCAAACTGAGACTTGTAGAGTAGGTGGGGTGTGTGTGTGATCAGTT
Source organism: Pelmatolapia mariae (assembly GCF_036321145.2). Lineage (NCBI taxonomy): Eukaryota > Metazoa > Chordata > Actinopteri > Cichliformes > Cichlidae > Pelmatolapia > Pelmatolapia mariae. Next base: position 50,496,937 of record NC_086241.1, on the reverse strand, counting down.
AAATTAAATAAATTTGACTACAGTTCCTCTTTTTAAAATTACTGTAAACAAAATCTTCAAGGCAAAAGAAGAATCTTTCTTTACAATTATTATAGTCAGCCGGTAGCATCAGTTTAATAACCTGATAAGATGTGCATTATTAGAACGCGGTACTGATGTTTTTGTTTGACAGATGCAGTTACAGGAGTAATTTGTCGATTAAGTGATTACATTTACTCTGGTTGTCATAATTTGGAGATGTACGTACATTTAAAAGATCCAAGTTTGTGATGCAGGTGACGTCTTTATTATTATTGGTGAAGTATGTTGTAGGAACAGAACAGAAAAAACAAGCTTTAAACTGTCTGGGATCAAAACATCCACCAAATTAGTCATGTAGAAGCCACTTAAGAATGAACACATTACAGTGGCAAAACTATTTTTTGGTGGGGTCAATCACCCTCCCCATGAACAGCAGGCAGTTTGTGTTTTCATGGTATATGAAGAAGAAGAAGGGTCTGTTTATAGTGAAGGTCCTCGGCAGGGAGTATGGAATGATACCGATTGTTGTGGCAGCTGCTGCAGTTGTTCCTGTCTCATCCACATCAATCATGGCCTTGTGAAGCACCTACAATTTCACAGCAAGGTTAAAAGTGTTTTGCTGCACTATTTGGGGAACAGGCACATATGTCGCTACATGATAGCAAAAGTGACAACTAACCTCTGACAGCTTGAGCCCTTTGTCCTCACTGAGCTTTGTCAAATTGGACAAATTACTAAAGACACTCGTCATGCCCATATCCGGTAGAAGATTATGCAGGGAATACGACTGCTCCATGTTGAATTTGGGCATCTTGACTTCTAGTTTCCTGCAAACAAGACATGAGTTGACATGTTGAATAGACTGGCTCATCTGCTGCTGCAGGCATTGTTTGATGGTCATTTAGACTTTTTACAGCTAAACAACAAAATATGCAGACACTCGGTTAAAGCGAGGCATTTTTCCGCATGTACATTTTTCTCAGCTTTGCGATCCAGCTCTGAAACCTCTCTGCAGTAATCTCATCATCTACCATAGTGTAGTCCATGTCTGGGTTGGGGAGCAGGATAAGCATGGAAACACCCTCTTGGTATGGCAGTTTCAGCACTTTGGCTCTCAGAGAAACATCTTCTGCAGTGTAGTACTTGTCTTCTTTATACATCATAGGCACCTGCACAATATTATAATTATCGATGTAGAAGGGTGCATTTCGAGTCAAATTGGAGTTGAAAGGCATCTTCCAGGCTCCTGTGGAGCAGGTAATATTGTACGTTTAGTTATAAACAAAACAGTTCAAAGGTGCAGAGATGAATATTAGTATAATTAATAGCACATAAACCCAAAATCTAAACTGTGCAAAAAAGATTTAATTTACCTTGAAAGAAAATTGCATTCATTAACAGGAGTTTGGTCTGTTCGTCCAAGGCTGAAATCATCTCTGTAATCTTGCCTCCAGTCTTGTCCCTAATGTACTCATTGATTACTCTGATACTCTCTGTTGTGTCCGCAAAATCAACAGTTTTGATATCCGCATTAAAAAACGTATTGATTTTGGTTTCAAACTCCCTCTCTATGATAAATTGGGGTTGGATAAACAAGGCCATGCTATGATCAAATTTTAGCGATCCATTTTGCGTGACGTTTTCGTGAAGGAGTTGAAACAGTTTAGGGATAAGATCCGGCTGGTCAGCCCTCTCCAGCGCCTCCAGGTTTAGTACCTTCAGGATCTCCTTGTGTGTGACACCGTCAGAAGCCATTAGAAGAGCTGCAAAACTGGTAGAGATACTCAGGGGGGAAAAAAAGATGTTCTTGTCATGGTAACTGGATATCTTTCTGTAAAGGTTCATGGCAAAGTCCATATTTTTGAAGGAGAGATCTGAGATGGTGGCACTGTTAGGTTCAGCTTGGTGGATAGGAGTCAGAAAGCACAGGAGGGCCACAAAGAGAAAACAGGCCATCTTCATTGTGTTTAACATCAAAATTAGAACCTGGAAAGTTTTGGGTGCACACCCAGAAACGAGAAATAAAAAAACTAAATCTACAAAAAAATATAAGATTACACCAACTGAATACTCATTTCTTCATTATACTTAGAAAACGCTCCGAAATTCAGTTTGTTTTTAAGTTTAACGAAATAACACACGTACCTTTCAGCTTGGCCCAGATTGTGCCTGAAATTTCTCTGTATTTTTTGGGGGGAACAAAGTGCAAGTGTGCTCTACATGTTACACATTAACCACAAAACACGTATTCAGAGGTGAATCCATGAGAATCAATCGATAGGTAAATGAGACACGAGAAGCATTGGGAGTGATTTTCACTTTAATCCTGGAACGAGAACCAATATATTAAATGAAAGAATGTGCTGTTCTAACATGAAGTATAACAAAAATAATGAATTTAAGAACACAGTGAATAAAATAATAATAAAAAACCCCAACTACCAACATTTTCTAATTTTTCACAAGTGCATTTTAAATAGAAAAAAAAATAGCAGATCCAAAGGAAACAGAACAGTAACAAAATCTTGGAATCTTCTTAAAAATCATCCAGCACAATAAGCCAAACTTTGCATGACATCCAACATGTTAGTGAAGGCATCAAGACACATTTGTGCTGAATGGTCAGTTCGATGTTCTGAATGTAAAGTGTTTTAATGCTGTAGTTTGGTGTAGTCACAAGGACAGATTCTCACTTTCAGGACTTTACGGTCTTGTAGAGAAAAATAAGTGAGAATAAGTCAAATCAACCACTTCCTCAAAGGGTGGGTGATGTGACACATTTTTGACATTTTCTTCATTTATTGAAATTGCTTTTTCACCCCCATTTTCAAGGTCATAATCAGCAAATAAATGAAACCAATGAATCTTTGATTTTCTAACGTGTACCCCCCCCCCCCCCCCCCCCCAAAAAAAAAAAAAAAAACACAAAACAAAAAACCCCCCAAAACAAAACGAGGCTGGAAATGCCAGAATTTTGGCTTGTGTGATCATACACTGCTGGAACTATTCATGTTTACATGATGCTTCTTTGTTCCCCACTTATTCCGGACAAAAATAAGAAAAAACAATGCATCGGTGATAAGCAATTTCGATTCAGCAAAAAGTCCTACACAATTTTTTTCATCAATCTGATCAAAAAGGACAAGACACCCTTAAATTGTGTCTGTAAGCCTTGCCTAATCACAAGTTTCATTATGCCTACATGCATACTTATAAGTAATAAAGCCACGACATCCAAAATATGCAGCTCTGTAAATGCCTGGGGAGACCACCTGTAGACTGTCATGTATCGAGGTTGATGATGTTAAGAATAAATAACCCACAGATGTTAGTGCTAGTAAAAGTTTTAAGGAGGATCTTTTTTTCTGGTGATGTGCACGTTTCTTTTTTCCACATTATCACATTTTGTTCTACACACTCAAGTCTACTATAAAAGGACTCACTGTCATTAGCCCCTTTTTAGAACACCTCTTCTTTCCAATTAATCTGATGACATCTAAATCAGACTCCATGTCTGACTGAGCACCCTGGTCACGTTTCTGTATAAGATGCAATGGCAAACTTAATACGTCAGCTTTAGTATGATTTATGTGTAGCTTTCAGCACGCAGTCGCATTAATAGAAAGGCACACGCACAAGAATATAGCCGTGTGTGCCTCTCTTTAATCTTTCAAGTTTGCTCAGTTAACTAAAGAACACCATAAAGAGCAACAGGATGTATGTCTGCAATAAGATTTAAGCATTTTTCCATAATGCATTTTTGCTACTCCTAATCTAGAAGTGTGATTTCTCTCAAGCCTGTCTGCAAAGGGTGGGGGCAGCTCATCTTGAAGCACTATGCAGGACACACACACATACACAGATCCTGCTCTGTAGCTGAAGAACATATATTCAAGGATATGATGATACTTCACTAGAGTCAGTGCTGACAATATGCCAAATATCATGTGCATACTGCGTTTCTCTGTGTCTCTGTTGTGGTCATGTCTGAATGAAGCAGTGAGAAACATTAATGTAAAAGTGACCTTTCTCTGAATGACATAACAGCATCGTTTTTAACATACTGATGAAGCCAGCAATATTATATATCCCATATGTGAAAAGAGCTTTAAAAGCTTTTATCTATGGTCCAAAGCATTGGTCTCATATGGCTTTCATAGAATGCCTGTGTCAACATGTCATCACCACAAAATAACAAAACACACCCTTTCTGTGATATTCAGGGGTAGCTTGTCTTTCACCCAAAAAACAAACAAACAAAAAAAGACAAAGCCAAAGCCAAAAAATAAAAAGCCAAAAGAAGAATACAAAACTGTATACAATAGAAAGAGAAGGCGCCATGGTTAAAAAGGCAATTGCAAACTTGGATTAACTGCATCATGAGTCTCGTCAATCTTTTCCCCATCTCAGTACTTCACTGAGCCGGATTAAGTGCTGCCTCTTCTTTATAGCCTTTATAGTCAGTGAACTAACCAGGGGTAAACTGTCAGCCTTCTGACTGTCCTCAGGTCCGCATGTGCAAAAGGTTAGAGGAGGGAGAAAAGCTAACCCTGTACCGGGTTGCCAATCCAGGCAGCTGGTAAACAATATAGGCAAACCTTCCACAACTTCACTGGCTGGGCTTTGGTTGTTGGTCCCCTTCAGAGCCAGCGTTTACTGAACCTAGTAAAAGCAAGTGGGCTTGGGTTACTAGATTCCATTAAATTGAGTAGAATATTAAATAAATCACAAAGTATGTATTACATTTACATTAAAAAAAAGATTTGCTGACCTGAGCTTCCAGTTGATTGTGTATCTTTTGGTTGAGGAATGTTTGTCTGAGTTTGTTGCTGCTGCCTGAACAGTAAACACAGTGGACTTATATCAAAATTCATGCAATACTTTCTCGGTATACTTTAAAAAGAAGGTGCGATATGCAGTTGTCATTGCAGGAGTGTTATAGTTAAACCTACCGATCGAAGTAGGCTTGTCTTCTCTTCCTCAGTTCCTCAGCTGTAAGTGTCTCATTCTGGCCTTCTCTCTGTTCTCTTGCAGCACTTCCTGCTGCCTGGCTCCCTGATTTTACATTTCCCACTCCACACTCTGAAGACTTGTTGCTCATAACTGCTCCTGTAATATGGAAAAATAGATATCCATACTGCATATGCATGCATATTACTTAAAGCAATGTTAGTGCTAACCAGAATTTTTTTATAGATAAAAATTAACTATCACTATAGAAATTTTACTTTACAGTGCTATTTTGTTTGCTGTCTCTTTTCTTGTAAACTACAATTACAACAATACAACATTTTTTTTAACTTTTAGATGACCTGTACCTTGCATGCTGAGCTGTATGGCCCTGCGAAGATCAGCTTCTTCATCTTCCACATCTATGTCCTGTCTACTGAGTGCTAAAGCTCTCTTCAGTTCTTCATCTTCATCCACAACTTCATCCTCCACACCAAAGGCCATCTCTGATTGGCCCAGAGCAACTGACCTGCTGCTGTTAGAGAACAACTAAATCAGTTGTCAAAGGTAAGTCACAAGTTTCTTTTAAGCAGTACAAAACAAAATGTATGTGACTCCTTTATGAGCATCTCCTGGGTCCTCCTTATCACACAGGCTACACATACATACCCTGAACTAGTCTGGGCCTCCTCCTCTCCAATCAGTCTGGGCCGCTGCTGCTGCTGGACCCTCATGATTCCAAGAATCTGCTCTGCTTCGCACTCAGGAAGGTTTCCTCGGATCACAAATATGGAATACCCTGCACAAATAAACTGCTGTAATCTTTTCTGCAGTGCAACATCTAAACAAGTGAATGAAAGTTGGTTTTTTCAATACCTTCTTGTTGTAACTGTGCAAGGAAAAGGGCTAGATAGGTGTCTGATATCAATTCTGGTCCAGTCAAAAGGGAATTCAAGTTAAACCACTGGATTGAAAACAGAATGAAAAACTTTAGTAAAGGAAGCTGCATTAATATCATTCATGAAAACATGTACCTCGTACCTGTTGTCCAAGTTTGCGTATAGTGAACCAGTGCTCCTTGTAGTTGCAAATGAAGGCTTTTTCATTTCTGAAACATTGAAGTCAAAATCAACTTAAAATGTACATACAAATTTGCTGTTACATAATATAATCTTAACTGAGAACTTTACATTGGATTTATCATCAGGCTCTGGTACTCGCGGCTGTTGAAGAGGATTAGCTCCAAGCCCCACACTCGAAGAGCATTGCTAATTACCTACAAAAAAAAACAAAAAACAAAAAAAACAATCATAAAACAAAAAAATGAAATGACTTACTTATTAAAGAAATAGTTTCTTATAAAGAGTGAATTTGTTAAACTCACTTGTATGGAAAAGAACCCACTGTCATCCATGTTTCCTGATGGTTGCTATAAACATAGATTGAGTACAATAAGAAAAATGACGTAACTGTGCATAACATCCATAGATATGCTGATAAAGTATTTATTTTCCGCTCTGTCTCTAATCACCTGTAAGAAGGTCCTGTACTCCTCGCTGGCCATACCTCCCTCTGCCATCCTCATTCTCTCCTCTTCATCGAGCTGATGAGCAATTGAGGACAGATCCACAGGAGTGAAATACTCTCCTTGTAGCAGGTTGTTAAGACAGTGTTGGGCGCAAAGGGAGCCCTCTTGCTGCAAATTAAGAATCGGTATTGTTAAATGGTTTTGTTACTCACCCGGCAGTATGATTTTAAGGGGTCCGCAACAACTTTGGTAGCTTTATGAAGGTGAAATAATCGATTTCAAAATTTGTTCTCGCATCAGTAACTGGAACCAACACAGAGCTAGCTAAACTACGTAAACAACATACACAACTGATCTTATTGGTCCTCTGTAACAAAAGATTGCTATATTAAGTTAATCCTTTTGCTAAAAATGAGAAAAATAACACGACTGCGGAAGTAAAGACGCCTTCTGCGTTGATTCTACAAGCTGAATGGAAACTTTTCAACATCTCATATTAGCAAGTGAGTTAGCATTTTAGCTGTCTGGACAACAATACTGCTAAACATTACCCCATATATCGTAACAGCTACATAATCCTGGTAAACAAATTGCAGTCACGAGTCCAGAGCATTCCCGAATAAAGACGACCAACAGCGTGGCCAAGAATACTTTGAGACATATATTTTTAACTTACTTTCTCGTGAAATATGGAATCCATGTTCAGCTTTCTGTCAAACGTTCAACTCTGACCTCCAGCCCCGCCGTGTACGGAACAATCTCGACCGGCGCCATCTAGTGGCTGGGCTCATACAGCACCAGCACCGGCGAAAGGTTCTGGTCGTAAGAACAGTCTCCTAGCGACACCTCCTCCTTTACGGCAAATGGAATATGGCGGAGAGTGAGGAAAACCTAGACGGACTAGAGCTCAGCAAGGTATGATTTTTTTTAAGTTGGCTAATATAACTGACAGTAGTGACCGAGAGGCTGGGGCAGAACAGTGAAGTGTAGTGTGTTAATTCCTCCGAGCAATACGATTCGAACGCGCAGTGAAAGGCTATCATACTTCCCAAGCTAGCACTTGCGGCTAGCTGTAGGCTAGCTGCCTCTAACTACCGTCAATCCTGCAGTGGTTAAGTGCAATATTTTTATTGCCCTGCGTCAGTGATTGTGGTTCGATAGACTTGGCTGAGTAGACATCAACGACAGAGAAAACACGGCATGTGTCTTCCTCCGTCTGCTGCATCCTGTGATATCTTGGTAGTCGCTTTTGTCCATGAGTTGCCATGAGTTTACACACTTTGCAGCATCAAAGGCTCTTTCTGCATTACGTCTATCATTAACATCGGCCATGTCGGTCAATATGAAAGAGAAACTGGGCTCAGCAGCAGCGAGGTCATTGATTTGTTTCAGAAATGTTGTCTATCCAGTCTTATTATATCAACTCTAACAAATATGAAAACAATGTGATGTCTTGTGCAGTCTGAGTAACTACATTAGGAGTGTAGTACTGCAAAAGCACTGCACGCACCAGTACCATTAAATCATACTGAAGAACAGCTCACCAGGTTACCGGTGTCGTCTCAAAAAGTGACGTCATATCCTTGTTTCTGTTGGTAAATAGGCTTTAATCAACAGGATTTATGAAGGGCTTATCTATATCTATGTCTAAATATGTATAAGGAGATCTCCTTTGAAATACACATTTTTAATTTAAATTATAATTTTACCTGGATGAATGAAAGATAAATAAAAGTTATTTGTCAAAAACTCGTTGCAGTTTATACCTTGTGACAGGAATATACTTTCTGACTCAGAATGACTTCATATAATTCATGAGAAATTTGTTTGACAGACTAAAGGCCAGCAAATCTTTTACAGCAGTTTAAATATTGGAAGGCATTTTTTGGCAAATATTTTTGGCAACGTTTGGGAGATGATCCTTACAGAATCCTTTCTGTCAATACATTATATGATATTCTGACGAAACTATTACAGTGCCCAGAAGAATGAATGTTATTGTTATATAGTTATAGAAAATCAGAGAAAGATTATGCCTATAAATTTAGATTATTCTATGCTTTATCAGTTTTTTTCCTTGTGTCAAAATAAATTTAGAATAATAAAGTGTAGGAAGGTGTAGTGAGTCAGTAACCATAAAAAGAGCAATATAATTGTGTACAGTATTATATGTGTTTTATTAATATCAGTGTTTTTATTTATTTTTTCAGTTTTTAGCTTGAGTCTTTGTATGTATGTTGAAAAAAATCAATCTGTCCCCTATGAATGTTTGTTCTTGTGTAGTTGACAAGTAGTAGGCAAACAATCACATCACTGGAAGCATACAGCAGGAAAGCAATGCAAATAAAAGTAGAAGCAGTATGTTTAATGTAAATTTCAATATAATTTCAATATAAAGCTTATTTTAAATGCCTAAATGGTTGCACTCCCTGACTGCTGAATTACTTTTAAAAAGAAAACTTTAGCTTTTGCTTTCACTGTCAACTGTAAAAAGAAGAAAACTTTGAGCTTATTTTTCCACATATATAAAAAAGTTTAAGAAAGCTGACCAATTGACATCTCGCTTTAGTCCGTTCATTTTAAATGAAGTCATTTGTCTGATATGGAAATTTGCACATTTACAGTCTATTCCATCCTTCTGAAGTCTGGAGTGATTAGTTAAACCACTGTAAATAATTCCTCTCAAGAACAATTATGTTTAGTCCACTTCAGTTTGTCCTCAGAGAAATGATAATCCAACTGCTGTCGACAAAGGGAAATATAATTCTGCCCTTCATGTGAATTAAACAAACCGTTTTATCTCATGTGCAACTCGAATGGCTCCTTGTGGCGCTCTCCTGTTTGCATACAGTCTACTTTATGATTGGGCTGAAGGCCAAGCAGAAGAACCGATTAATAACACAGCACAAAGTTATTTATACCATGCTGTTTATTTAGATTTGTAGGCTACTGTAGAGTCTACAGTTGCATTACAAATCGAGGAGTGAAAAAAATAGTCATCAATTACTAAATATGGATTAATCTAGATCTAACCTTTTTTTTTTTATTGGCACTTAACATGGTGTGCACTTCTTCCTTCATGAAGAAGTCAGGATCCTCAGAAGAAAGATTTGGTTCTTTGGGCATAATGCATTACTAAAAGGAAACATTTATCTGGACATCGTTACTATGGCGAGTTCATGCAGATTTCTGTTAGAAGGTAGAAAGCAAGGATGTAAAGCTCTTCTCTTTTGTCTCACAGGAATGGCAGGAGGCAGCAGACAGCAGAGCAGCACTGCTCTCCTACTTGAAGGAGCAGGTGCCTCAGATCTTCTGCCTAAAAGACTCCAGCCCTCAGGAAGAGGAGGAGCTCATGCAGAGCCGTCTCCTGCACCCTCTGGAGTGTTTCCTTTTTGGAGAGGATCCTCAAGAGGGTTTGGAAAAGCTCAAGGAGGGGAGTACCTCGTCCCACCTCTGTGGGCGTGTGTTTAAAGAGGGCGAAACGGTCTACTCCTGCAGGTCTGAACAGCTCTTCTAAATCCCTGTAATTACTAAGTTTCTACAGGAAAGCTGTGGTAAAATATTCAATTTTATGGGGTCTGAATTAAAATAGGCAATATAGATGTTTATATCAAAGTAAATGACTAAAAGTGAGAACACTTGGCAAGCAGCTTAGTTTATATCAAACTCATTTTACATTTTGGGTCACATAGAACTTTCTTTGATCTGAAATGGACCGGACCAAATAAAGACCCCCTTTCTATCAGTATAAAGAAGTTTAATTACACATTTAATCCCTGAATTATCATTATCATTAGTAAAAGCTATAAAACGAAGTTGTCCAGTGGGCCGGATTGGTTTGTTTGCCTGGCCGATTTTGGCCCCTGTGCCTTATGTTTGACACACCTGTATACCACTCTTGTATAGCACTCTTTAGTGTTAGACTTTTGTTTTTCTGCCAAGTAAAAAAATAAATGTCTTCCACCTCTTGCAGGGATTGTGCGATAGATCCCACTTGTGTCCTGTGCATGGACTGCTTCCAGGATAGTGTTCACAAAAGCCATCGCTACAAGGTTGGTGTTAGTGTAAATGTTTATATTTTTAATGGATTCCAGCACTTTTTAGTGGACGGTGTCTGTACCAACCTTTTTGAATGCTTGAAAGTCACTCATCCCTGGAGTTCTAATCTGTAACTGGACTCCCCCCGCCGCCCCTTTTTCTTACTACTGTTTCCATGCTTTGTCATTGTCAGTCACCACTCTAAGTGATTCACTTCTCTGCACAGTGTGCACAGTGTGCAATCCTATTTCTATCTATACCTTTTCTAAATTATAGGATATCGTCTTTGATCTTTGTCATGCATGTTGGAACCTCAGTGTTGCATAACTAAAGGACATGTTTAAAGAAATTGCAATTTTGTGTGTCTGTTAATCACATGCACTCATCACTGATGTGCTTTTTTTTCCAGATGCATGCATCATCGGGCGGGGGGTTCTGTGATTGTGGAGATGTAGAAGCCTGGAAGATTGGCCCTTATTGCTCCAAACATGACCCAGGGGCAGCCAATGCCATGGTAACGGTGAGTTGCGTAATACAGCGGAAAGAAGGAAGTGGAGGAGGGTAGGGTGTACTTGTCGCATTCTGTGTCAGTGACCCCAGAATGCTTATTTTCCCATCTTAGTACTGGTTGCTGCTCTCTTGGTGGTAGGTTTGACTCTGTGAATTAAAAAGAAAAAAAGTTACTGGAAAAATCATCTAAAACCTAAATTTAAGAGATGTTAAATTGAAACTAGTGGAAAACAGCAGTGGGTGAGTCTAGTTAAGAGCAGCCTTTAATTCTGCACAACTGTTTGGAGATTTATTCAGTTCACAGCGTCTCCTACAAAAGGCTGCTGATTTTGCTGGCAGCTGTTGTTTGTCAGGCCTTTCTTTGCTGATCACAGCGTTTGTGCTTACCGTCATGCTCAGGGGCTTTGAGTAGACATGCTGTTTGACAGCACTGCGCTTTTTCTTTCTTCCGTAAACAGCAGGTGCTTCTCCTCGCAGAAACGCACATCCCTGGCCTCGATCTGGCTGGGTGCTTTGTGTTCTTTACATCAGATCTGAACCTGTGCTCAGCAAATCACATTACCATAGCAGCACATCTGCTTTGAACATGAAAACCTTGTGTTCTTTTCCATCCAGATCTCTTTTTGGTTAGATTACGGTAGATTCTAGTGTTTGTTCTCACACAGTGATGTAACGTCAAGATAAACTCACTGTATCGTTTGTTTGGTTAGCGTATTAGACATTGGACATTTGGAGGAAACGCTGTGCTGCTATGTGAAATGTTTGTCCTCAGGGGATTTGATATTAATGTTACCAGGCCAGCTGCTTACTTGGCTTTAATTAAGACAAATATTTAGACCATACCCAGTAAGATACAGGAAATGAGGAATTACTAATGGTTATTCCTACAAACTTTGACCATGTCACATTCACTTCAGTTTGTGTAAAGTTATTGTTTGTTTTTTTTGTTCTCTGCCACTGTCAATGTTGACCAGTAATGATGCATTTTTATTTAATTACTATAGTTAAACATCTCTGCAATGTGCTAAATCTTTTTAATTGTTTAAATTAAGATGTGAATCTTTGAATCCTCCGTTATGTTTTTTCATTTTGTGTAGGATGATTGCGTGCTGGACCTGGAGTTATATGGACGTGCCGAGAAGCTGTTCCGGATATTGCTGCACTATGTCACAGATTTTTTGGTGTGGGAGGAGAACTTTGAGCTGTCAGCTGAACTTCAGCCTCGGTACAACCTGTCAAGTTTCCAAAATATAATCTGAACTTCAAAGACTCGGCTTAGGTTTGACAGAGTATTTCTTCATCCTTACAGGATTAAAGACAATACATATTACTGTGTTCTCTACAACGATGAGCATCACTCGTACGACCATGTGATCTACACCCTGCAGCGGTCGGTTAACTGTGATCTAGCTGAAGCACAGACACACACAACGCTCATTGATAAAGAGGTATTTCTTTAGGTTGTTTACCTGAAAGGTTTAATTTAAATGACTGTGAAGTGAATTTAAATGGAGGCACTTGATATAATTATTGTCAACTGTTGGACGCAGGGTCGGCGGGCAGTAAAGAGAGGAAGCCTTAACTCCTGCCAGCAAGCGCAAGAACGTATCAGGGTAAACACGATCCCACTGCTAAGCTTGGGAATATGTTATCGCTTTTCAGTTTTGCATTTCATAAATGTTTTCTCTGTTGTTTTGCAGGCAAACTCAGTGCAAATTTCCCAGCAGCCACTGCGTGTGGAGATCCTTCACTCAGTAGTAATGGCTCATCAAACTTTTGCTCTACACCTCGGCTCCTGGTTCCAGAAAATAATAAGTTACTCAGGTAATCTACATCACACAAACTTGTTAGCTTTACCTGGCAGTTGTGAACTTTTTAAATGTGTCTTTTTAGTCAGAATATGTACACCTGACACCCGATTTATGCCTCAGTGGGAAATCTATGCTGTAATGTACAATGTAACTTAACATACACCTCCCAAGAACCTGCAACTGTTGCGATTGTCCTGTTCAGCACAGTCGATTCCTCCTGTGCATTTCCAGCTACTTTTGTGCTGCATTTTTTTGAATTCATCAGTGAGAGAATAGCAATCATCGCCTCAGTTTAAGGGTAAATAGTCATAGCATCAGATATAATAATCATAGCATCATATATAAGGTTTCACAAATGTAACCACCTTCCTGGAATTAGACTGCTGAAATGATCAAGTTGGACGATCAGAGTTAGGGAATGTACAAAGAAGCGGAAAAACTAGAACACTGACCACAACAAAGAGCGGGGACCCAGGAGGAAAAACATCCCAGCATTTTATTTTTATGTATTTATTTCTATATGCTGGCTCTGTATATAAAACACCGGGACATGACTACACAGTAATTAACATGCAGTGTACCAGGACAAGCATAAATGTCGGCAACAGTGGAGACCACTCACGTACATTATGTCCTAGATTCTGCAAAGATTGCTTGCAGATGTCTAAATAGGTCTTTTTCAACACGGCCATTTTGGCTTGTCATAGCAGGGTAACACACAAGTGTCACAGATAAATTAATTACAGTCTGTTTACTGTGTCACAGCCAGTGCAGTGGGCACACATGAAAAACACATGAGACCTGGCCAGTTTAAGGGGAACAGGGCCATAATTCATGTTATCAGACACAGCTGTGTTTACCCTGTGCTGACACATGAAAACTGCCTGTTGTACATGTACAGCTGTATGACTGGTAATCTGTTTTGTGCAGTGGGTTTCAGGCAAGCCTTCTGTCAGGTGGCGCTACAGCCAGATGTGGACAGAGATCGACCTTGCCTCATTAGCAGACTCATGTTGCATGATGCCAGGATGTTCAAAGGTAAGTAGACCTCAGCCCAGTCCGTAAAGCCCACACTAATTAATGGACTTTAGGAGGTGTTCTTATTAAAAAAAGAAAAAGTATTAAACAGGTTATTCATCAACAATGCCTTTTAATTGTTATGCCACTGTGTTTGTTGCACTGTCATATATTCTATTCAAGCTCCTGCAGCTTCTCACACTTACCAGTCACTTACAGATGATGCTATTGAAGTCATTCATGGTTTAATTCGTAGACAGTAGTGTAGAGCTTGAGCCTGAGCCTCACTATGATTCTGTAGAACACATTTTTTTTTTCTTATTTCCTCCAGGAGCTCGCAAGATAGTGCACGAGCTGATTTTCTGCAGCATGTTAATGGATACTGAATTCAAGAGGCTTTTTGCGATTGAGTTTACAAAGGTAAGTAAAACATTTTAAAATGTAAACTGTTTTGCCTTTTTTTTCCATTCCCCTAATATGTTCCTCATCATTGTCTCTTCAGCACTATAAGCAGCTGCAGAAGGACTTCATCAATGATGACCATGAGAGGAATATATCCATCACAGCTCTGTCTGTTCAGATCTTCACTGTTCCCACACTAGTGAGTGTTGTTTCAATGCCAGAAGTCATATGATACTGTATGTAAATACAGTACACATCCTTTTTAAACACACCAATTAAATGTTCACATTTCCGGTGAAAAATAAGTGAACCTTTAGTAACAGGCCAGCCTTTGTTTAGCAGGAATGATTTCAAGGATTAACACTGGCAAACATCCATATGTGTGGGATATATGCTGAAAATGGCTCTCTGCAGGTTGTTCTAAAGTATCTGTTTTCATTCAGTTTCATTTATATAGCGCCAAATCAAACAACAGTCATCTCAAGCACCTTTATATTGTACTGTAAAGACCCAAGAATGTTACAGAGAAACCCCAACAGCCAGACGACTCGTGATGGTTCAGGGTGAGGGGAGGAAGAGAGAAAGCAGAGGGAGATGGGTTAAGAGACACACAAATTGGATTTAGGTCCGGCTCTAAATCCAAATTGTGGTCGACTTATCAGATGTAACCACAGTAGTCCCTACTCTAGCCATTAAATCAGATATGAACCTCCTGTTCCAACACATCCCAAAGATTGAGATCTGGAGACTGAGGAGGCCATTTAAGTTTGGTGAACTTGTTAAGTTGGACAAACCAGTTTGATATGTGCCCTTACATGCACTTTTCCATTTCTGTATCTTGTCATAGTGGTTTAAGTGTTGGATGCCATGTATGTATTTGTAATTGAAATATTGAACACTATGTCTTGTAACCCTTAACCTATATTCCATGCTTTCTTTTACGTTTGTGTTCTTCCAATAGGCCAGACAGCTGATCGAAGAGTGCAATGTGATTAAGGTGATAGTTGATACCGTTATGGAACTGCTGCGCGAACATCTAGATGATAACAATCGCTTCGTCTTCCTGGGCTACAACTCAGACAAGTTTTCACGCATCCAAGTCATCTTCCACGACCTCAGGTGATTAAAGAAGGCAACATCTTGTTCTTTATTCCTTGCTTTTTATGGCCTTTTATGTAAGATGTTACTAATCTTTGCCACACAGGTATATTCTGATCAGTAAACCCTCAATGTGGACCGAAGAGCTTCGGGGGCAGTTCTTGAAGGGGTTCAGAGTCTTTCTTGGTCTTCTTAAATGCATGCAGGTACAAATGGTCCTCACACTGTGTCATTTTGTAAATATGTGCAATGTCTGTCTTAAAATATGTAGCATGTAATATTGGTAGCGCTACATTACTTTAAGACAACTAGACACTCTGGATATTTAATGAATCCTGACCTTTCGCTTTCTCCACCAGGGTATGGAGGAGGTGAAGCGACAGCTTGGCCAACACATTGCTGTGGAGCCAGAATGGGAAGCTGGCTTTACTTTGCAGATCCAGCTCCGCCATATTCTTGCTATGTTTCAGGACTGGTGTTCCTCTGATGTGAGTTTTCTTGAAGCATAACTGTGATATCTTTAAATTTTTTAATCTGCTTATGTGGAGGAGAGCGAACGCTGTACTCACTTATTGCCTTTGTCTTCCCTCTTAGGATGAGATTTTGCTGCTTGCATTTAAGGAGTGCCACACAGTTCTGAAGCAGTGCAATAACCAGCCCTTCCACAGGGACCCCACTGATCACTATATGTGCAAGCACATCCTCCATGCCCGTCCATATAAAGTCTCACGGGAGCCTGTCAGCATACATCTGCCCATCTCCAGACTATTGGCTGGTAGGAGAAGTAGTATTTAAGACTTGCAGTGATTTTTTTTTTTGTATGCTGTGGACTTACTCATGTGTACATTGTGATTCATAGGCTTGTATGTACTCCTGTGTGGAACTGGCGCAATTGAGCGCCTGGATAATCCTGTAAGTGACATGAGAAAATGTGTTGATTTGTAGTCTTAGTGACAGCTGATAGGTGAGGTACTGCTGCTCCTCATGTGTTGTGTGTTAGAGATCTAAGTCTTTCTGTCATTACAGGCAACCTATGATTTCACAGAGCTGGCAGAGCATCCTCTGCGCTGCGTTGTGCTGGCTGCACAGGTCTCGGCTGAAATGTGGCGGAGAAATGGGCTTTCGCTGGTCAGCCAGGTACACTAGAGCCTTTGGACGCACAGTGCTTTTTTATTTTCTGTTGTCTTTCTTCTCCACCTAATAAATACTTCCACATAAACAGGTGTACTACTACCAGGATGTAAAATGCAGGGACGAGATGTACGATAAGGATGTAGTCATGCTTCAGGTTGGTGTCAGTCGGTCATTAACACTTCTTTAATGCCAGTTTTTAATGTTTTAAATGCAAACAGCGTGATGATGTCATACGCCCCTCATCATGTCTATTACAGATAGCTGCTTCCAAAATGGACCCCAACCACTTCCTCATTCTGGTCTTGTTGAGATTTGAGCTCTTTGATTATTTTAATAGAAGTTGTTCAAGCAAAGACCAGGCAAGCTCCACATGAATAATCATTCAGTAAAAAAACGTTGTGCCACCAAACGTGTTAATGAAACGCAGCTTCTTTTACAGGACGAGTTGACGCAGTGGAACCGTTTAACAGAAGAGATGCTCTACCTGCTGATCG
This sequence comes from Pelmatolapia mariae, assembly GCF_036321145.2. Lineage (NCBI taxonomy): Eukaryota > Metazoa > Chordata > Actinopteri > Cichliformes > Cichlidae > Pelmatolapia > Pelmatolapia mariae. The sequence continues at coordinate 50,479,934 of NC_086241.1, read as the reverse complement.
TCATTATTGGTGAACTGTCAAAAGTCTCCTGATCAAATTGAGATATTTCTTAATTCAGTAGAAAAAACCCCAAAAAAGTATCTGAACAGTGCTATCTCTTCAGGTGAGCGCTATGTCCCCGGGATCAGTCAGTTGACCAAAGAGGATGTGACAATGAGGGAGGTTATCCACCTGCTGTGCATTGAGCCCATGGCTCATAGTAGCCTGGTCAAAGCCCTGCCAGAGAACGTATGCTTCAAAAAGCTTCATTTCTGAATTATATGTTTAATATTTTGGTGTTTAGTCGGGAGGATAAATGACAAAGGTGATGTTTTTTCCTTTATAGGAAAGCCATGAAACAGGCCTGGAGACAGTTATCACCAAAGTTGCCACTTTCAAGTATGTAAACCCCCAAAAAACAGATTGAGTTTTGCCTTAATAGTAAATTTCACGAGTGCGTAATCTCTGTGTTCGGTTTTTGCTTTTAGAAAACCAGGAGTATCAGGACATGGGTTATACGAAGTGAAAAAAGAACATCTAGTAGAGTTCAACCCATTCTTCTACCATTACTCAAGATCCCAGCATAGCAAGGTAGACCAGCGCCTTCAATTAAATTGACAGTTTCTGTTGACTATATTTGGTTAATTGGTTATATTACACTTCTTTCAGGCAGAAGAGTCTCAGAAGAAAAGGAGAGCTCAGGAGGGCAATGATAAAGGTGACTGACACTCCACTCTGTCACCAAATGTCTCCGTCTTCTGGAGATTGGTTGGTAATTTCATCGGCTCTAATAACATTGCCCCCGCTTGTGTCTGTGCTCAGCTCTTCGTCCGCCGGTGCCCCCAGCCTTTTGTCCAGCCTTTTCTCATATAGTGCAACTCCTCTGCTGTGACATAATGGTCCACATCCTGAGAAACGTCCTGCAGAGAGCTGCAGAGGACCGGCCAACTCACTGGACAGAAGCCATGATCCAGAGGGTACAAATTACATTCTGATTTTTCCCTCCCGATATATCTACCCTATTTCTCAATACAAATGTAGCAACAAAATTAACTCCTTTATCAAACAGGCGCTGCACCTGATTGGCCAGGCATTGCTAGAAGAGAAATCACAGCTTGAGGATGTCACTGCGGAGGAAGTGACCTTTGATTTCAGCCTAAAGGCTCGTTGTGAGTGGAAAAATGAGCTTTGTTGTTTCTTTGAGATCGTGTAATTACTTTTTGAGAAGTAAAATCCCTGTTCCTCTTTTTCAGTAATGGGTGCAGAACATGGCAAGTCAGTGTTCCTCTTGTTGTCCAAGATTAAGACTTTGCCTTCTCTGGAAGCGCAAAAAGACATGATTAAATGGGTTCTACAGGTAGGCTATTCACTTACTATTCATTAAAGATATTGTTACATAATGTTAAATCAGTAGTTATCATGTTTCAGCACATATGCATATGCTTTATACTTAGTTTTATAATTTTATATCACTGTTTTTCTTCTAGATGTTTGAGGTTGTCAAGTGCCTTAGAGAGAACTCCAGTCCAACAGTGTCCATGAGCATGGAAACAGCCAAGCCAGAAGAGGTAAACTAAAACTTAAATGACTTAAAATATATCTTTGAGATAAATCATTCTGACTTCTGGTTTTGTTGATCCAGAGTGCTCAGGACAAAGAAAAAGCAGAGCGGAAAAGGAAGGCAGAGGCGGCTAAACTCCACCGACAGAAGATAATGGCCCAGATGTCAGCAATGCAAAAGAACTTTATTGAGTCAAATAAGATGCTGTATGAAAACATGCCTGAAAGTGGAACACAGGGAGAAACTGTAGCATCTACTGGGGAGTGAGTACAGCCTTTCTATAACACCCTGTAGTTGTATTTCAATGACTTAAAAGTGAGGGTTTAAACAAAATTATTTTTACCTAATGTAGTTTGTTTTATTTCTCCAGCTGTGCCACAGAGCAGAGGGAGCTATGCGTAGCTGTTGGGCCTCACCGAGGGTCCACTCCGGCTGACAGGGAGGTACTGACCTGCATTCTTTGCCAGGAGGAGCAGGAGGTGATGGCTCAGGCTCCAGCCATGGGACTCACTGCTTGTGTCCAGAGGTCCACAGTGCTGACGCAGTGCAGAGGAAAGATACCAAGCAGCAGAGCAGATGGTCAGGCTCCATTCACTGATCATACCATTTTACTTTGTGAGATTCAGATTTTACTTATATGTGTGTTGTGGTTATCACTTAAAGGGCCGGGAACATCATATCCCCTCTTTATGCCTCCGGATCTGGCTGTGGGGACCCACACTGGCAGCTGCGGACATGTTATGCATGCCACGTGTTGGCAAAAGTAAGTCACTAGGGAGTGAATTTGACTAATTTTGCCTCTAAAGTTCGGTGTTACTTACGTACAGGTGTCATTTCCTTTTCTTTTTTTTCCCCAGGTACTATGAGGCAGTCCAAAATACAACCAGGAACCGGCTCCATGCTGAATTGATTATTGATCTGGAGAATGGAGAGTACTTGTGCCCCTTGTGCAAGTCTCTGTGCAATACTGTGGTACCTCTGATCCCATTAGAACCACTCACATTTGACTAGTAAGCCCATCCTCTTACTCCCAGCCAGTCTGCAGTGTTTTGATTATCTGTGCAAATGTAAAGAAGTCATTTGCATGTTTGTTTTCTGTGTGTAGTGAAAACGCAGCGATAATTGGAGAGCATTTGACACTGCCTCGTTGGATCCAGATCCTCTCTGCTAGGATTAAAGGACTCCAGTCAATCGCTCAGGATAATGGTAAGAATAGAACCCAGAATACAGTTATCGCACACTATACTGGTTTGTAGTGTCACACATGTAAAACTGATCCACCAATGAGCAAAAGTCCACATTTCGATGTGTAACACCTGCCATATTCACATTTGAGTAAGATGTTGATATGCTCTTAGTGTGTCGATGTGAACCAGAGTAATAGGAAAAATTGGCTGTGTTTGGTGAGGAGTTGAATGCTTGTAGGAAAACAGCTGCAGAAGGTGTTTTAATTTGCACACAGTCTTGATTTTACTACAATCCACTATGGAGTAGTCTCTGCTTGCATACGTTTTTCTTGTTATTCGTGAACCTCTAATAACACACCACACAGTGCAACCGATGATTGTTCTCTCCTGCTTTTTTTCTTGCAGACCGTAACACAGAAGGCAGTAGTAGTAATGGTGGCACTGGGCTGTGTGGCGAGGGCCAACCAGACTTTAGATCCATTCTGAGCTATGGAGTGCAAGAATCGTGAGTGCACCTCTCTCTGCCTTTATTACCTCTGCCAAGGAGGTTTTGCTTTTGGTAGCTTTTGTGTGCATGCAAGTGCGTCACTCTTTCTGTCTGTAAACACTTAGCTCAAAAAGTTTGAATCAATTCTTATAAAGCTGTTAAAAATCCATTAAAATTTGGCTTCTATTCACCAATATGACATATGACCTTTGACCTGTCCTCCAAGGTGAATAGATTGATCCATACAAATTATGTCAAGTATATTAAAATGGGTTTGTACAGTATAAGTCACAGAAACCTGCACTTTGCATATAAAGTAAAGTTTAAAATGGTGTGCTTGTTATTTTCTTTTCTAAATTTTGTGCTGTTTGTTGTTTCTAGGAGAAAGTTCTCAGACAGCATTACAGAGATGCTAGTTGTGTGCGCCACCACAGTCCACAGGGTTGGACTGAAGACTGCGCCCAATGAGCTGTGCCCCCGTGTTTCCATTATGGCCTGGAACACATGTGCCTTCACTATTCAGGCCATAGGTACTGCATCTCTTGGCTTTTGTCACTCCTTTCCTTTGCATGTATTCATGTGCGCAGGTCTTAAAATTGCAACTCTTCACAGAAAACATACTGGAGCAGGAGGGCAAGCCGCTATTTGGGTCCTTACAGAACAGACAGGTACTCAGTAGTGAACAAATGATGTAGTTCTTTTAGTTTAGGGGGTTTCTGTGAAAGTTGTGTGAAATGCTTCTCTTTTAGCTTGCAGGTATGAAGGCCATTGTTCAGTTTTCAGCAACGCAGGGACTTAAGAACTCCCAGGCAGTCATCCAAAGGCACTTCACTGATATGTTGGGAGGTATGTGGTCATCAGAGAAACTTCAGGCTTTTCCTTTTTTATACTGGTTAGACTTGTGACTGTGTATTTTAACTGTCTTTTCTCTCTTCTCAGTCTTGTTACCAGTCATGAGCAGAAAGAACACACCTTCTCTTCTAGAGGTGGACTTGTTCCATCTTCTGGTAGGTGTCTCTGAAAGAAACTGCTCTTACATATTAGTCTGAGCAAATGCTTCATGCTAATACATTAGATTAATACAATAAATGTATTATGTTAAGTGCAATAAATACAGATTCCAATTGAAAATGAACATGAACTCCAGAAGATGTAAGACTGTAAAGAGGAAACATGATGGTGGAGATTTTATTTTCTGTTGATTGAGAAACTATAGACAACCCTCTGAATTTTTACTAAAATTGAAGAGATTATGTCTTTAAGAAACAAGAGTGTGATGGTTTTATAACGCTTGTATGTTTTGTCAGGTTGGATTGGTGTTATCGATACCCTCACTTTATCAAGAGGAGACTGTAGACTTACAGCCATCTGCTGTCAGCTCTGCATACAATCACCTGCATATCTTGCATCTGGTGACCATGGCTCATGTGCTGCAGATCCTCTTGTCTTCTGCAGGTACAAAATCACAGACCCCCCCACCCCCGCCCCCAAAATAATGTGATCTAATAACATCACTGTTAGCTACCATTTAGGGAGCTAGCCAGTAGTAACAGATAATTGGAGTGATTATGATGATTAAATAATTGGTTTGTTTGTGCAGCTGTCCCTGCAGCAGGGGATGGACAGGAGACGAAGGAGGAGAGAGCAGCAGCAGAGTTGTACTCTGCAGTGTCACAACACACGGGAAGGTGAGTGTTTTTCAATCACCTGCTTAAGATAAGATAACTCTTTATTGTCATTGCACAGTCATACATAGTACAATAGTACAATGAAATTGGAAAACTGTCCTACGTCGGCACTGCATATAACACAACACGACACGATACGACACAACGCAACACAAACAACACAACCAACACAACCAACACAACACAGTATAATAACTTAGTAATAAAAAAGAAGAATAAGTGTATTTGTATTGCACACTGTTATTATTGCACCTTGTTATAAATATAAATATAAATATTATAAATATTATTATTATTAATAGGAACAAATACTTAGTTTCAGCAAATATTTTTCCAGGTTTCATGTTTTTTCAGGGCCTTTTTCATGGTGAATTCTCAGATATTTGACAGCTTATTTTGTGGTTTTCTCATCAGGCTCCTTCCAGATGTTTCTGGCAGCTCTTTAGTAGAAAGAGTGAAGACAGGAATTGCACCATTCTTGCGTTGTGCTGCTCTCTTTTTCAATTGCCTTACAGGAGTACCTCCTCCAGAGGAGCTTTTTAGCATTTCTGGTAGGTTTCACTGTAGTAGTGTCAGAATTTTATTGCATTTTGGAATTCAGAAGAGGAAGATTTGTGCATTCATGCTGACATTTTATGTCTTTTGCAGTTGATTCTCAAGAACAGATGGAGGCACTATGCAGTTACCTGGCACTACCCTCCAATGTGTTCCAGCTTTTCCACGATCACAGAGAAACTGTTAGTCCACTGCTTCAGAGGTCGGAGAAAACACTATTGCATCTTACACTAGTTCCCAGTGAAGTCAGTAGTTTTGTAACTTATTATTTTTTGTTATTTCTTAGGTGGTGTGGGAGCCCAGTTGTAACCAAAGCCCTGAAAGGCAAAATCCAGACAGTCAGGTAGACTTTGGGTCTTTTATTATTTCAACATAGATTTTAGTTTTATTGAAACCCTACAGTTGGCCAATAAACTCACTCTTTCAACAGATACCCCAGGAAAAGGAATCGATTGATTGAACTTCCCGAAGATTACAGTACTCTCCTCAATCAAGCCAGCCATTTCAAGTAAGTAAGGAGTCCTCTCATTTGACATCTTCTAGTTTTCTTCTTTCCATCCTTTCTCACTCGTCTGCATCATGTCCTCAGGTGTCCAAAATCCACCGATGATGAGAGGAAGCATCCGACTTTATGTCTCTTTTGTGGGGCTATGCTGTGCTCTCAGAGCTCCTGTTGTCTCAGTCAGTTGGAAGGGGAGGACGTGGGGGCTTGCACTGCCCACGCTGCGACCTGTGGAGCAGGAGTGGGGATGTTCCTCAGGTTAATCAGTCACACTGCACATTTTACATTAGTAGAATTGTATTTCAGGTCCAGAATTAGTTTGTCTTTTGGGTTTACTTTTTTTAACTGAATCACATTTTGTTTAATGTTAACAGGATAAGAGAGTGTGAAATTGTGCTGATGGCCAGTCGGACTCGAGGGAGCACGTATCCCGCTCCGTACTTGGATGATTATGGGGAGACTGATCCTCATCTTGGGTAAGAACCTATTCAGTTTATTTGTAGTATTACTTATGTATTTTTAGACTTAAAAAACTCTACTATATAATACAGACTGGAGGATGTACTCAAGGTCAGCTGTTTGGCTTTGCCAGACAATTTTTACAGCTTGTGCCATCTATGAAAAGGTAGATGGATGATGTTGCTTGTAGGGGCAATATACAGCAATGCTGTGGCTAATGTAATTGAAACTTTGGTGTCAATTGTAGGCTTGAATGTTAAAGCTAAAACTGTTGCCATTGTAGACTACAAAAATGCATTTATTTGAGCTTTGTTGCAGATCTCAAATTCATAATTATGTGCTGATCAAAACTTGATCACACAGAAAACATTCTCACAGTAGCCCCTGATGAGCAACTTGCAGTTCAAGCCCAACACTTTGGCAGCTTTAACCTATAATACTACCTTCATGCACTTTCAGATTTGCATAAGCATTAAGTCTTTTTTTATGACATAAAGAAGTGGTTTACACAGCTACGAAGTATGACTACATTTTTTTTGTCATACTAGTGAAATACTGGGTTTGAGAAACCCTTGAATGCATTTGTTTCTCTGTGTTTTAGACGGGGTAATCCGTTGCACCTTTGCCCAGAGCGTTACAGGAAGCTAAACCAGCTGTGGCAGCAGCACTGCATCCTGGAAGAAATCGCCCGCAGCCTGGAGGTGGTCAACGTTATGTTTGCTTTTGAGTGGCAGATGTTGTGATGACTGCTCCAGCTGTGTGACTGGCCGATACCGAGCATGGCCCCTGTGCTCCCAAGACACATGCACGCACACGACACACGCAAGCAATCAACCCTAACTCTTCTGTAATCAGAAAAGCCTGTTTCATCATAAATGAGTCTCCTTTGGAATCCAGAGAGAGTGGGGGGGGGGGGGCAGTCAAAATGGATAGAGGGTGATTGTTGTTGATTAATCCCAAGTCGCCTTGTTTCAGTTTGATTGTCTGCTGTGAGGATGAGTTTCTCCCAGAGTAATGTTATTTGCAAAGAAGCTCATTCAAATAAAGAAGAGCATCAGACACACACTAACACGTTTCTGTTATCACTTCATGTGTTTTTTTTTCTTAATGATGCTGTGAATTTTCTGCATTCTCTCTCTTTGTGTTAGAACTTATGATTTGTGATAAGTTATAATTGTTCAAAGATGCGGTTTCCAAGTACATTCATGTGGAAATATTTAGCCTTTTTTGGAGATCCTATCCATTTTTGCCTTTGACCCTTTATTATGTAGAATTCCTCAGATAATTAAACCTTAACCTACTGACACCTTTACTTATAAATAGACACATGTATAATGGGCAAAACGTATATAGACTAAACATCATTTTCAAGATTGCTTCAAACAGATTGAGTATTCTCAGAAAAGTATACGGGAATCTGTCTCAGTGACTTCCTCATATCCTATCCTTAGATGCACCAGTTTTCTGAATTTCAGCCATTCTTATAGTTACATAACTCTCACATCTGTGCTTACTTACCTTCAGAATTGTGAAATTAATTATATAGAATGAATTCAAATACAATATGATATTGCAAGATCTCTTTTAGAAAAAAAGTTTTATTAAGCTTTATTAAGCTTGTAATCAAAAATTATTGGATGACCTGTTGTGCGGCACATTGTCACCCTTTATCATTTGATGTTGACTCTACATTATCTGAGTTTTAGTTGTCAATGATCAATTGCAGTGTTTTATTTAAGAGGAAAAAATCTTTTTTAAAATCCCAGTATATGGTTTCAGGTACTCCATTATATTTCTGTCATTTCACTAAGCAAATGTGTGAATATATAATTTCTTCCTTTTTTTTGTTGTGTTGTTTGACAGTACTTCATGATTTTCAGGCTGTGGAAATAAAGACACAAGACAATCTGAAGGTAGTCTGTTCCATAGCTCTGAATGGGGTTTAAAAACAACAACAGACCCAACAACAGTAGTGTCCAAGATTAGAATAAATCATTGTAAAAAGGAATGTGCTCTCGATTAAAGTTAACTGCTTTAAACGGTTATTCTGCAGTTGCACTCGAATTGTTCATTCTTTTAAGAAAAGGACAACAAAAATGTATTCTTGCTATAATAAGTGACTTCCCAGTTTTGTTTTTGGAGAAAGGTAGGAAAAGCAGATCACATCAGCAAGGCTTCTTTTCAGAATTCAAAGTCCTCAAACAGACAGTTTATTGTCAAACTTTTTGTAGCTCATCCCAGCAAAGTGTTTATATTTGAGCATTAAAACCTGGTGACATTGCTGAGGCACAAGATAATCATTGTAGCAGTGGCTTAAATATTCTAAAAATAAAAAAAAGTAGTTAAGAATTTCTCATGGATTTCTGTCTGCTGAGCTACTTATGTGAAAACAAAGTACTGTTTAATATTCGCTATCCTTGTAACAACTTTGCTAATGCAGTTAGGCAACTCAGGGAAAAGGGCACCCAAAAGATCCAATATTGGTACTACTAGTCTAAACACAGAAACTAATCACTACAGATCTTTAATTGTGAAATGTAATTTGTGAGCTTTTTTTTTCTTGCTGTAAATCAAACTTCTGAGTGGGTTTTCTGGCATGCTCAGATGAAATCATGGGAAACAAGAACAGGTGCTTGAACTTCTAACCCACAGTTGTCTTCATCAAATAATAAATATAAGTACATTTTGATTCCAGTGTTGCAACTGACGGGTGTACAGAGTCTTTTTTGCAAAAACCACATGTTACACAGGCAACAGATGTCATTTGTAAACAGTAGATTAAAGCACAAGTAATCTTACAGAAAAATAATAGAAATGTATGCAGACTGGTGGCAAATTAAAGGAATTTAAAGTGAGGAAATGTGGTGGCTTTGTTATACTGTGGAGAACATTTGGTTAGCATGGTGTGGGTCCTGTGAACCCTTCAGAAAAGTTATGAGGATGGTTTTGGCCCAGTCCACATTATACGAGGGCTCGGTGAATGGATTGATTTGGGTGGAAATTATGTCACCAGGTCTCTATCAAATTTTTTTTTATATGACCACCATCATCGAAACACAAAATGAGGGTGCATGTTTTGGAATAATGGTGTTCAACTCCTCCAACAGAGTTTCAGACACTTGCAAAATGAATGCAAAGGTACATTTAAGGTGTTCTGGTAGCATTTTGTCACTTATTCCTTGCATTTATCAAATTTATTTACATTAATGGTGACTTAAATTATGGTGTTGATATTAAAATACTATCATTTATCATTCAGGGTTCATATATATTTTCCACAAACAAAATGCCCATTTCTTCACCACAGGTACAGAGATAAGAATTCACCAATGTAATGTGTATATGTTTCAAGGGCCTTTGTGGGCTTCAGGAATGTCGTCCATTGAAGTCTGTGGAGTGAAAAAGTTCAACTGTCTTCAGTTATTTGCTTTGGTGGAACATTGTCAGGACCATAGTGTGCTTTTGAAGTGGAGGGGACGTTAATGTTGGGGTCTCCATTAGTGGCTGTGTCTATCTGGTTACCCTTGCCAAGGCTCTTGATGATATTCAGGTTCATGCGGGCAGTTTCCATGAAGCTGTTTTCCAGCAGCCAGCCATCAGATTCAGAGTTGGGGTCTCCCTGTCTCAGGACATTTTCCAGAGAAGTCTGGAGGTAACGAACCCCGGTCAACACTGATAGCTGAAACGAGACAAGAGACCCTTACTGACCGGCTCGCTCATAGAAATAAACACAAAGCATGATGCAAAGATGTTAAAGTGGCTGAAAAAGTTAGTCAGATTTTGTGAAGTTTCCCTTTAAACCCACCAACTCTGACTTGTGTTTCCTCACCTCAAATAACCAGGTGATGAGGACTGTGAGGCCGATGGACTGCATAATGTGTATGTAGTACTCCAGCAGCGCCTGTCGACACCCTTTCATCCAAAGGTTTAGCTCCTCCGTCTGGTGCTCATAGTTGAAGTGTGCAGAGTTGTTGGTGATCTGCTGCTGGATGCAGGGCCGGGGAGAGTTGATGTTGCAGCAGCTGAATGGGACTCCATCCAGTAGGTACTTTCCATCCACGTTACTCCTGATTCGGCTAAAGTGGGAAACAAAGCTTAGAATTTCCCTTAATAGATAAGTGCTTATGTGACCAGATTTTAAATGTGATGATGATTGTTTGGGAGTATATTTTTATATATTTAGACAGTATTTTATTATTATACTGTGCTGATCTGTGCTTCCTGCCATGCCCATTTTTTCTCCTGTTTTAATGGAACTGCAAGTGTTACTGAATATCAATAGCACAGTGTAAGAAATTATATATCAGTATCAAATATGATGCAGGGAAATTATAATGAACTAAAACTCAACTAAAAATTCAAACTAGAAGGGAAAAAACATTTTATTTGACTAAAATAATGATAAAAACTAAGTGAAATGATTGTGAACTTGGAAAACTAACTAAAATGAAATGAAAAAACATAGATGAAATATCCTTAGTTTTAATATATGTTAGCTTGGTAAAAAAAAATTGTCAAAATTTGTTTTGTGAGGTTTTAAAGGACACATTTATTTAGACTTTAGGTGTCTACAAGATTGTGAGTCAACCCCTATCAAAACGCTGATGTTAAACTGAATTAAAATGAGAAAATACAGAACTATAACAATTCTGTTGTTTCTTTCTCTGCTTGCCATTTTAACACAGCCTCTTAAATATGAAAGCACTTTACCAAAATAGCACCCTGTTTCTGCAGTTTGTACTTACTCCACCACCTCTTTTTGGGACATATCCAGGTAACGGTTGCTTATCCACTGAATTTGAAACCAGTCCTTATAACCGTTGTTTCCACAGCACTGAAACTGCACCTGCAGCATGTCCACGGTGCGCTTTAGGAAGCAGCGTCCTGGTGTGTCTGTGTCCTTATAAAACCTCATGGCCTCTGTCAGTCCCAGGTTCAGAGACTCTTCCAGTTCCCAGTGCATGCAGTAACACATCAGAGCCCCTACCAGCACACAAAAGGTGAAGAAGAAGGTGCATATGATGTAGGGCAGCATGATCAGCTTCCAGCGCAAAAACTTGGTGGTGTCCACACAGTCGTAGCAGATTTTCCCACCCAGGAAGTTTATGGCACAAGCGATGAGACCCACAGCTATAAGCGTGTTGGGAACATACTGGATGTCCCTCTCAGCCATCACCTCTCCTTGTTTATGGAGCTCCACCTTAAGGAAGAGGCCTAGGCTGAACAGGATGGCCCCCGTAATTACCGAGATCCAGTTTAGGATCCAGAGCACCTGGGCCAGCTTGTCTCTTTTGGTCTTGGTAAACTTAACTCTTAAGACTGCCATTGCCCGTAACACTTCCCTGAGTTTTCATTCAAGTCCAAGGTGGGATTAAGGGTAGGACACAGATAGAGCTGGAAAGAGGAACAGGTTATCTTCCAGGGGATGTGGAGGGACAAGTAGAGGGAGTTTGGTTGTACAGTTCTCTGAAGGTCCTTTCATAAGCAGCTTAGCCTGGTAGCCGAGATTGATATCGTGTGGATGCTGCATTATGGTTGTACTGTAGGTGGTCTGTAAGCCTGTAGCAGTGAGAGTAGATAAAAAAAATCTCATATAACTGCACAATTTCTAGAAAACAGAGACACTGTTAAGAAACACTGCGCTGAAATGTGATCATCTGTATATATAACCAGAAATAGTATGATTTATATATAACCAAAATATATTGAAGAAACTGAAACAACTCTTCCCTCCCTCTAAAATCCCAAATAAATCCACGGCACTCACCTAAGTGTGATCATGATGAACATTTGATAACACTGCCCTTCTGATTTTCAGGTTGTTTTCTTACAAACATCCTCAGATTTAATCCAGAGCAGCGAGTAGTCGTAGTGACACAGATAGCGTGAATGCAGCCACAGCAGCATCAGAGTGAGACTAGCAGCCAAGCCCTGAACCTCCTCCTAATCCCCTTTAGTCATTAATCAGTCCTGGGCCCCATAAGGGATTTGGACCCACCTTCTGCCACCTATGCAAATCTGACTGTCTCGACACTGTGAAAGTAGTGGCCGATTGCCTTTCTGTGTGTGTGTGTGTGTGTTACCAGTAAAAGTTTTACAAAAGGATAAAGTTAAAAAAAAATCATCTTTGCATCAGCAGTATTGCCCTAACTGCAAAGTTTAAGTCATCTTTTAATGATGCAGAAAAATAAACATACAGTCTTTGGTGGGGTTTTTTTTTTGTAATGAAGACTACATGAATAATAAATGCTTTAAAAAAAGGTTTAAAACTGAAGCAAATTGTGGTTGCAGTGCTCTCTAGTGGTAGAAACTTTGCAGTCAGGCTCCAGCTACTTTCATTATTTCATTTTGATTTGATTTTTCTATAAAATTCTTTGAAATATTTTGTTTTTTACCAGCTGGCAATCCAAAATGAAGACATTTAGTCAAGTGCAAAAGACAATGACAAAACTATGCAGTGATCTGAAAAGCATGTGGTACTTTTACCACTTTGCCAGTTAATAAAAACACTTCACTGGTCAGAAATGACAAAAACAAGATTTAAACTGGAAGAAAAAATGGGAGTTTTCTTCTGTCTTTTTACTTAAGACGTTCACTTTAACCCCTGATATTCTTACCTATTTTGTTCCCCGCCTGTAACGCACACGCAAACACACCGATGCAGTCACTACTCTGCAAATCAGCCAATGAAATGTTAACTGAGAGTGAGCTTAGAGGATTAACGTGGACGAAAGTAGCTTGTGTAAGAAGAGAACGTTACTGCAGCCAGCGGGCCAGTCAGCAAATCCACAAGGCAGACAGAACTAACAGCAGTCACCACTACAGAGACCAAGAGGGAAGTTTCACTGACCCACTGCGGAAAACTAGACCACAGTCGTTCCACCGAGTAAGTATGTGAAGACCCAACAAATGCAAAATCAGACTTACTAAAATCATCATGCTTCAGTCTGCTCTTCCTGATGTAAGTGTGGAAACACTTACATAAATGGATTTTCTAGCTTTAAGTGTGCGTGCTATTTAACCACTTAAGCACATTACATGGGCTACAGTTGCAAGACCTGTGCAATGCAGTAGGTAAAGTAGTTGTTAGATGTTTTCAGTATACCCACTCTTTTGTGTGTGATCTTCCTTGTCTTGGTGTCGATAGCACAAGCTCAGCGTGATGCTGGACACAGAGGGTCAGTGGTCTGAGGCATTGGCCAGCAATAACATAAAAGCCATCATCTGCTGGTTGAGGAAGCTTACAGCTGAAGGTAGAAAAGGAACATCCACTCATCATGAAACCAGTGCTCTGTACAATTTTTGCAAAGACCCTCTAATTCCACAGTTGTTTGTTGTTTCATTTAACACTGTATCTTCAACAAGGTTATACTGATGTGGGGGAAATCACTCCAGTATTTAGCTGCTGGGTACAGCGAACAGCAGAGTTTGCTAAAAAGGAGTTATTAACCTTATGTAAGTACATATTACATCACATTTTCAGTCTTTCTAAATGTGCAAACTTAAATTTGAAGTTGAAGTTACTTTGAGTAACATATACTTTGGATCTTTGGATCTATTGTGTCTTAATTATTCCCTCAGGCTTCAGCTGTTGCCAGGGTCTGTGGATGTTCCTGGACCGCGGCTCCTTCACTAGAGTGCACATGTTACTCCAAAAATTAAGGAACCTGCTCACATTGGCCCAGTGGGGAAGAAAACATCTCTGCTCAGCCCACCTCTGGCATGGTTTGTGTTACAAATATCCTAATCTTTAATGCTGTGACATGATAAAACCCTTTCTGAAATGTAATGTCTTCTTTATGCAGGAGTGGGAGTCCCATGTGTGGTCTGCAAGGACACATACAGCTCCTCAGACATCCGACCTGGTTGCTGGAACAGAGAGCAGAGGATGCTGATGCAACACATCTGGCTGGGACAGCTGGTTCAGTGGTGGGGCATCATGGGGCTTCTGCCAAAGTTTCCTGGTATAGATATCATCACATCCCAATAAACTGGGATGAAGAACTGTTATTATACCTCTAAATCCTTTTGTTCTTAATGTTTGGTTGTCTGTTGTTTCTGTCAGAGACCCAAGAAGTGAAGCGTATCACTCAGATGTGGAAGGAAATGGATCACAGCCACCGAAAAGCTGGTCTTGAAACACAGGGGTAACTCTGAAAGGGTTTCATTTTAGAGCAAGTCTCTCTCTGAACATACTTTATCAATTTCCTACCTGTTTTTTTTCTCCTTTAACTTCCTTACCTTTTATTAGACGGGAGGAGGGAGAAATGGGAAGATTCAAGTCTTTGATACAGAGCATGGTGACACAGCTATGCGAACAACATGGGTGCATTTGGATGTCTGGAGATTGCACAGATCCACGTTATCCTCCCCCTAATCTGCAGGCGCTGTTGAAGCTCGTGCTGATCCCTCATATCGACAACATGTCAGTCCAGGCCATTGTATCCATCCAAATCAGCAAAGCCTTTCTGTGAAACATACTGATTTGTTGCTTCTCTATGTGCACTTACTCAAGGTTAAATGTGTCTTAACTTTTATGACACAGCTCATGTACTTCATCCTGGATGTGGCAAATTTCCTACAGTGCAAAGATGACCTCCTTCAGGCTTTTTGTCATGCGTTCACAATTCCATCCACCTTTTCCCAACAAATCAGAGCCTTCTGGATGCTTGATCATGGACACACTGAGGTATGCAGCTGAAAACGAAACATTAAAAACATTAGTGTTGAAACGGCCAAAATGGCATGCAGGTAACTCAAATGAGATATGTGCATACTTTAAAGTGATTTAATAATTTGCAAATAATAAGTAATGAAAGGAGCTACAACATTTTTTTCTTTTAATTGATAAGAAATTTACTTAACAAATTGCTGTGCACTATCTTACAACCAATCCCAGGCCTCCATGAAGCTATTACTGAGCCCAAAGGCCTCTGTTCCCGCCCTCTTCTGGCAGCATCGTTGCATCATCCATTGTCTCCTGACAAGGAAACAGCCTCAAGAGGCATTACGGTACCTCCAGTGGGCCAGGCCTGCAGTAGAGACCACTGATGATGCCAAGCTGTTTGCAGATGTACTTATTCAAAGCAGGTACTATATGTCTGATAATATAATATTATTAAATAAAAGCTCACTTACTGACTTACAGGCTCTATTTGTGCCTTCAACTTCTAGTTGTAACTCTGATGCTTGGGCTCTGTTGAAGAGAGGCCACACAGAGACTGAAGATATGAGCAAATACTTCCTCCAGACTTGTAAAGGAGTTGGCCTGTGCACAGAGGCTTTAAAGTACATTCTTGTTGAAAACAATGTGGGTGAATCACTCATTTACAGCAAGACAAAATGTACATACCAAGACAGCCTAGAAATGACTTTTAACTCTCCCTAAAAATCTTTATCAGAATGATGAAGATGGAGCTGAGACCACAGAGATGACACGGATGAAGAAAGGTATGAAAGATATTATTAAACAGTATTAGGATATAACTGAGATGTCATCTAATCACATTGTTTTGCAGAAATGCCACTATGTCCGCTGTCTGCAAAGCTGTACCGGGCTCAGAAAGTTGGCAAAGTATCAACAGATGAGCAGGTGAAATTGGTCAGAAAGGCTGTGAAGGAAGTGAGAAAACCAGATTCCAAGTTGAGGTACTGAGGTTGTAGATCTCACACTTGGAGCAACTGCTTGAATTATGTTAAAACACAATATGCATTAGACACCAGATTTATGACGTGCACTCTCATTTCAGGGAGCTAGTGTGGCCAGAGCACACAGAGAGAAAGCTCAACAGCAAGCAAATGCTTCTGCCCACCGAGGCGCTGCGTCTACTCACATGCAGCTCTTTGCCAGTGCACATGGCAATAGAAACACAGCAAACAGCGCATACAGCTGACCCAGAAGAAGAACATCCTGTCATTTACATTGTATATATTTTCATTGTCCTTCTTAATACTGGTTGCAATATACAATTGCAAAGGGATTTTAAATAATGGCAACCCTTGGATTTTATTTTGTATTCGCAGCAGCAGCAGCTGGAGACTCAAGAAAACAATTTTTCTTCTGAGGAGGATCTAAGATCCTTTTCTGCCTCATCCTCTACCTCAGCTTCACCCTTGCCTCTTATGAAGTGGGACCCGCTTCACACGTATAAAAGCACTCTGACCCTGCAGATGATTTCCTCTCTGCTGACGGATAGAAGTAGCCAAAGCAGGGGACAAGAAGAAGAACACAGACCCCACTCATCAGCTGTTTTCCTAAATATCCCTGAGCTGGTGCTGACACCAGATGGCGCCACAGAGCCTATTTCCTTCAGCAGCTTGAACAAAGACAGCATGGTAGAGCTGATGCTTTCTGCAGATGGTAAGCTTTGTCTTGCATTCTCTGCACACACCATACATATTGAGAGATACCCAAGAAATGGAAGCACTTTCTTACATTTTACAAGTGGGAGAAGGTGATGAAGCAGATGTTTTTCTGGAAGAAGATACTATCGGGGTTGACGGGCTTTCAAGACCTTCCACATATGAAAGCCTTCTTTCAGACACAAGGTCAGAGGTCATCATAAATCTCACAATGCTTATGAGAAAGTAAATTACTAAAACTGGTTGATATTTGGTGCAAGTTGAATTTCCAGTATGAATTTTGCAACAATCAGGGCTGCCTGATAATTATATCTGGCTTAATTGTCATCCACTGAGTGATCACATAACTAACTGCTACATGAGATCATGAATATATCAGTCTTGGCCCCTCAAATGTCACTCAGCCAACCTTCTCCTTTCACTGATTTTCAGTTTCACTGAGGTAGCCCCAACTCACTGCGTCCAGAAAAAGAAAACTCATCAGGTAGGTAATAATTTTAATTTTAAAGTACATAGTGACTCTTATGGTTCAGTATCTAATTAGCAGCTGTGTTCTCTGTGCGTGTGTTTACACTGTATACTGTATGCCACCAGCAAGAGGAACCACAGGGATGCTCCAGCCAACACCTCCCATGTACCTCAGCTGAAACAACCCACGACATGCTGACAGATCTTCATCAGAGCTTTGTTTTGAATTGGTCTATACCCAGGGGCTCGCCAGGGATGGGTGAGCAGGACACCTCCCTCCTTTTCTCTGTGTGTAGCTCCACCTTTCTTTACACATCTGTGAACCCCAGCCCAACCTGCAACACTGAAACCACCTCGGTTTATTTGGGCACAAAGAATGAGCGCCTCCCTGAATCCATATTAAAAACGGATGAATCCTCTCACTCAGCCTGGCTCGATCATTGCAAAATGGGCAAATGGTGGAAACAGGATGCTGAGAGTTGTAGTGTTTCCAGGTGTCTCATAGCTGCTACAGAGCTAAGAGCTGCTGTTACAGCAGGTGCATTTTCGGATCACAAAAAGTCTAAAGAAATAATAATATACCTCTAAAACTATGCACGAATCTATGCAGCCATTTGGTGCACAGTGATCAGTAGAGATAACAAGACATGTTGCCTGCTCAACCTTTAGAGCTCTGAAAACAATTCTATCTTTTGCAGTGTGTGTGAGTGTGTGTGTGTTAAGGGCAGACCCAATTGTTTGTCAGAGGAGCTGCAGGGGTGCAAGATGCAGGCACCAAAAGCAGGGGGGGCTTGGCTGCTAGGAGAGGGAGATTGGAGAGGAAGTGAGGTGTCAGAGATTGGTTCCCTTAACCTTGCTGCAGCATTCAGTGATCCATTAAACAGCATCCCCTCCCTCCCTCCCCCACGTTTTCTGTCAAAGGGTGTACCATCTACCACCGCAGGCAGACCTCCCTCCATCTGCTGATCACCGCTGAGCCTCAGGGAGCGATGGCCTGTTGGCCCATACTGATGCCCCAACCTTGTTGCAGAGACAATGGTTAAAGACGTAACAGTGGAGCAGTGTTGCATAAAAGATAATAGTGTCAGACTTGTTATTACCAAGATCTCCATTTATGTGATGTGTTCATCACTGGATTATGACTTCTAAGGAAATTCCAACAGAAAACAATATTGATAACATTTCTGTTCATTTGCAGATGACAAGGGACCTTCTCGTGTTCTAGGTCAGCCTTATTCCTGTGGACTCGTCAATTTTTTGGACTTCACTGCAAAGCAAAAAGGAGAAAACAGTGATGGAAATCAGGTACTTTGTTCAGACACACACCGTAAAATGTACAACATGTGTTATGATGAGTCTATTATGCATTCATCACAAGAACATAAAAGCAAAAATTGTCAATAGGGGTCACTATTGTTCCAGTTAAGATGCTCAATAATATTTGGATGATCTCATTTTTAGTCCCGGAGGATTTCAGTTCATCACATCACAGCCTGGCAGGTCCCCTCTTTAGTACCTTTCACCCACATTTCTCCCGTCCCTCTGCATAAGCATCACTGCTTTTAAGACCTCCGCCTACAATGATGTCATTTTCCAAAATCACGTAAGCAGGATGACTGATTTTTATGGGGAATTTTTCTGGAGCATCTTGGAGCACAGGTGAAACATCCACGAGATGCCAGGAACATGGTTACCATTTATTTGTCAAAACCAAAGTGGCCACTGCTCTGTAACACATTTCCTTCCATTTAAATGCTGCTTGTGCATTGACCTGAGTGTTACACTTCTAATAGCACTGTGCAGATATGACCACATAATTATTTTACAGAGGTTTCATTGGATAATTGTTTAATTGGGATGTAGTCACCTAATTATTTTGCTCTGAACTAGGGACCATATGGTGCTTGGCAGGTGAAACGCAATTAGGCCATGCTAATTTATGATGATTATACCTGAGCATGACTGAACAGCCTATACTGTACAAAAATGTGTCTATCAGGGCCAATCTATTTTAGTTGTAGAGTGCATGTTTGGAGTGATGGCATTACATTCATTACCCTGCAGTTTCTGTGTAAGCGTGGGTTTCCAGGGGGTTGTTTAGTAGGAAGGGCTGTTAGCGTTACCTAATTGTTCACTGAGGCCAGAAACAATACTTGTAGGATTTGCTTAATTGGCAGATAGAGAGATTAATCACTAATGAGTGAAATTAGTTGAAGACAAACACTTAATGACTGATCAAACTATCATGTTCTTTGTGCCAGAGCGACTAAAGATAATAATAAAATCGGGATATTAAGCAGTTATTAGTTCAAACTATAAATTTGGATTTGGCCCCACATGACCTCAAGCATGACTGTTCGTGATGATTACTGGCACAGTTATAAATGAGATTTTCACCATGTGGAGCAAACAAAGTCATCCATCAAATCTTAGGGGCCCACTAAGAAATCACGGCTGCTTAAAAAGATATCACAAAATTAAATACTATCGACTCTGCTGTCTTTATGAAAACACCAATATTTGCACAGAGAGAGGCGGGGAGCGTTTGTGTGGGGTGATGTTGCATGTTGAAACGTTCAAGATTCAAGGGGGAGATGAATGGCCTCTATTAGGAGCATTTAATCAGTAGCTGGCCCAGTGCTCCCAGTCTCCTGCACCCCCTGGGGAAAGATTAATGGGTACAGGATATTTCATCAGGTCCTCCACATCACTGCTCAGGATATGAGGCTGTAATTGTGTCTGTTTTTGCTGTTGTTTCGCGTTGCAGGCAGAGAAAGATGAGCCCGCAGGTTGGAGCAGTTCGGGGAAGGTTTCCCAAGGAGCCATAAGGAGTGGCAGAGCAGGATCGAGAAAAGGCAAACGAGTGAAGAGAGCATGATCATCTGCAAGACAAGGAACAGCCTCTTATGTGATGCATTTTAAATATATTTAAATTGAAATCTAAAGGAAAAAAAAATCACTCCTACTATTAAAGTTTGCCACAAAGAGTGTTAACCTCCACCAGATTCATCCTCCAATCACCTGTTCAGATACTTTTGACAGCCTTTGTTCCTGCCCAGTGGTACTGTCCCACCTCACCCTTAATCTTCTGCTGTAATGTCTCGTGTCAGCAATACTCAGTAATTGATGAGACATGAATTCTTAAATATTGCTATGAACTAAGACTCGAGTAAAGAATAGTCTGAGTTACATTATGTCTTTTTTGACTTTCCTATGATGAACATAACAATGTTGCGTGTTTCGATTCAAGTATAGATGCACTACATTTAAAATGCACTTGTGATGTCCTTGAAAATGATTGTGCACTTTAGATTCTTCACTGGTTTCCTCCTCTTGGAAAAAAAAGGGATGTTTGCTTTGCTGCCATTGCATCTCATGAAAAATGGATGACCTCCCAAGGCTTTCTTCTGCCCATTGCTCTTCATATTTGCACAAAGCCCAGGGACTGCATTTGGGTTAGCATCCTCCCTCCCTCCATCCTCCCTCCTTCTTTCTCTCCCTCTGTGGTTTGTTCGCAGGGTGAATAACTTAACACATATTTCAGCTTGACACACTTCTGCTCTGGGTTTCCCCTGGGTGCCCAGTTCACGAGCCCACACATGCTGTATTATTTAAAAGTGGGGTTTGGAGTTCTGTGCGTGTAATCTCCTCTTTGTGTAAGGGCCGGGGGACTGCCTTATGAAGTTGTTCGGCTTTTCCTTATGACCTTGTATTTGTGGCTAGACGATGTTTCAAATGTAGCCAAAGACACCAGAAGCATATCAGCACAGTTATGTTTTTTGGCAATATAATCTTTATTTTTTTTTGTAAAAGAAGTAAAACACATCTCACAAACAGCACAGTCTGTATCATAGCAAAAATGGTGTACAGTACAAAATGATGGATTGCAGGAAATAGAAATCCGGACAATATATCATGAACACGAGAATAAAAATCGAACGCAGCAAAAATGCACGAGGAGGATAATACATAACGCCTAATGACGCTAAAAAGCAAACTGTCTCAAAGTCTTGGAGTGAAATCAGCTTTCAGCTCAACACACACACACACACACACATGTCTGGTTTGCTATCCTCGTGGGGACATCCCATTGACATAATGCTTTCCCTAGCCCCTTACCCTAACCCTAACCATTAAAAATGAATGCCTAACCCTAACCCTTACCCTAAACCTAACCATAACCTAATTGTAACCCTGACAGTAAAACCGCATTTTGAGTGTGAAAATTGCTTTCAACCCCGAGGGGACCTGGATTTTGGTCCCCACGGTGCAGAAAGTCCCCACCAGGATAGTAAAAGTCAGATTTTGGTCCCCACCAGGATAGTACGAACCCGTACACACACACACACACACACACACACACACACACACACACACACACACACACACACACACACACACACACACACACAATAACTCAAGCTAATCTAAAAGCTGATACCATCGTGGAAATCAGAGTGCGGTGGCGAAAATGACAAATAAATCATGTGCCGGCAGATGATGCAAAAAACCCCTGCAGTTTGCAAGATGGATATAAATAGCCACATGATGTGTGGAAAACTCTCATATAAATACTTGTCATTGTGTTGCGATGACTGTTATGGTGAAAACTGCAGGATTATTAATCTCCTAAAGGAAAATGTCTTAATAGGAGCCTCTGATGGTGATGCTATGCACCCAGAATACACAATCCACAGTGGATTTTCCAAACACACTTCAATGTTTTCAATTTTTAATATTCTTGAGTGTAAAAGCTATTCCACATTTTTCATCTCTGTATTCTACAACATCACATTCACAATCACCAGTTTTGGCCTTGCGTGAAGGCCAGTGATCATACTGTCAACATGAAACATTCAGACCTTGGTGCAGCATGGCAGCAGGTGTCTTACCCACTGGAGGGCACTGTGAGCAGTGCAAAAGCTAGGTGGCCAAGAAAAGGGTGAGACACCTTGGCCAGCTCACCAGATGGGCTCACTGAAGCGTGTCAGATGGCTGTGACAGCTACCTGCCCTTCCTTAAGGACTGTCACTATGTATAAACAAACCATTACTCTAATTTGTGAGTATACACTTATGTGTGTGCAAAATGTGTGTGCTGCACATAAGTGCTTGTGTCCAAGGAGATGGTTATGCTAAACGTTCTTTTTAGAGTTGCCCCTTTAATATCTAGTATATACAGGAAAATGTTCATAGTAGTATTATTATCTGTAAGTTTTTGCTATAGTTATATATTTTACAGTTTTAGCAGTTAAATGTAAGTCTCTGGAAAACGTGCTGTGCAGCAAATGATGTAGAACTTTAGTTTATGTTGTGGAGGTCACAGAGTTTATAATATTGGGGAAATGTGTAGTAAAAACTAAAATAGTTCCATCAAAATATTGGAGATTGTAAAAAATGAAAGGGGTGTCAATACAAGAACTTATAAATTATTATCTCTACCTAAGGCGGAGAGAAAATTATTATCTTCGTCACTAAAAATATCATAACTAACTGTAATATACGTAAGCCACTGCGAATGGGTATATTAGTGAAGAGGAATGTCTCCACAGCTTGGACGTAGAGAAGATGGAGAGCCCTGAAGGCCTCTGCCTGCTCATTAATTTGCAGCAAAGCAACGTCGGATGCTGCGCCTCCGCTCGTCAGTCTCCACTGCGCAGCCGCAGTTGCTCCAGGACGCTGAGTGCAGAGCAGGGAAGACAGAAAAATGGCCCTCGACAATTTGATTTTCGCCCAGTGCATCCTTTATTTTTTAGCTTTCGTTTTCGGTTTTATCGCCGTGGTGCCTCTGTCTGAAAACACGGAGGATTTCGGGGGGAAATGCCTGCTGTTCACGCGGGGTATGTGGCAAAATGAAAACATCACTGTGATGAAGCAGCGCTTCATCGTGGAGGAGTGGGGACCCGAGTCCTCCTGCAGCTTCATCACTTTTGTCGGGATAGCGTCCCTCATCCTGTCCGCAGTGCAAGCTTGGAGGCTGCTGTTCTTTCTGTGCAAAGGACACGACGAGTGAGTGACCGTTCACTTGTGCCTCTTCCTTAAATAGAAGCTCATTCGAAAGCTTATGAAGCGATACCACTCCAGCGGTTTGAGCGTAAATGTGCCATTCCTGTCCATCTCCCACGCCCTTGTTCGTTCACTGTCTTGTCAATTTCATAGCCTGTATGTATTATACTCTATTTTATAGCTGATGGAAATGGGCACGGAAGCATCCTGTAAAATGTCTAGTCACTGCCATCTCCCAAAGATGGGGGAATACTCATTTTAAACTAGAAATCAAAGCCTATGCTTCACCTGCTATTTTATGTGACATCAAAGCAACTTATGTGTCATTATGTTGATGTGTGATTGAAAGACTTAATCATCAGAGTTACATACGTCATGCAGAGTAATAGGCCTCTGTGTCAGTTTTGTAAGCCTACATACTCCAGAGATGTTAAGGGTTTTTGCCTGCCCTAACCCAGTTTTTTTTTGTATTTCTGTTCTGTCTGCCTGCAGCTCCATCTTCAATGCCTTCCTCAACCTGCTCATTAGCTCCCTGGTGGTGTTCACAGTCTTCCTGTCCAGCACCATCGTTAGTGTGGGTTTTAACCTGTGGTGTGACGCCATCACCGAAGGTGGGACTATGCCCAACAGGTGAGAGAGAAGCGCAGGTGTTCTACTTTTTCTGGATGATGCTGTGGTATAGTCCCTCTAAATGCCACTTTCTGTTTAGCTGTGAAGACATGCAGGATGCTGATCTAGAACTGGGTCTGGACAACTCTGCTTTCTATGACCAGTTTGCTATAGCTCAGGTAAAAATCTTTTAAAATTAATTAGAATTAATAGACAGTATAACGAATTTAACAGTCGGAGTAAATGCAATGACTGCTTTTACTCTTTCAGTTTGGGCTGTGGGCCGCCTGGCTCACCTGGCTCGGGATCACTGTGATGGCTTTTCTGAAGGTCTACCACAACTACAGACAAGAGGACCTGCTCGACACCTTGATCCACGAGAAGGAATTGCTGCTCGGCCGCTCTTCACGCCGCGGCTCTGACCTCAAGACCGGCCTGATTTAGAAATCAGGAAGACGCACAAACATACACGGTCATTCACAGTTAACCATATAGAACCATGTAGTCCTCTTGCCTGCCATGACCAACACCAGTATTCGCCTGTGTAGACAATCAAAATCAATTGGCTTTTGCTCCCCCGAAGATGAATTGAATCAAATCGACAGTTTTAGCTGTTTTCCAGAAGTAACTGAAAATAAAATTTACAGATGGTTGTTAACCTTTCCTGTGCTATATTGAGATAATCCATCCCTTATTCAACCCCAGCACAGATTTGATAGTATTAAAACTTTTTTTTTAAACAAAAAAATACATCTTTTATCAAATATACGTTCTTGTTTAGTAAAAACAGTATTAATGGTTTGGCCAGTTTGGCCAGTGGATCTTGTCCTTGTGAAATTTCTGCATGGATCTTAAGCATGTAAAATTTCTCGGGTGCTTTTTAGACATAAAGGGGTTTTTTTTCTTCACCAATAAATGTGTTCTTAACTTAGGCTTCTTTTTTTCCTGCCAGTATCCACAGTGCATCTCAGCAAAGTGAGAACTGCATGCTCCAGCAAAGTTAAACGGTGTGTGCGTTTGCAGCATCTTTACACATTTATCAGCAGCTACAAAAGGCGTTTTATAACAAAAAAAAAAGAAAAAAAAAGACAAATTGCAGCTCTACACATTCGTGCATTTGGCAGGCAGTCTAAAAGGCTTTTAGCAATCTGTGTGAGATAAGAAAACAGATCCTATCTTGTGCCATTTAGCAACTCAGGCTTCTTCTGCACACTTTATAGGCTACAAACCAATATACTCTATATTACTGTGACTAGACACACAAGTATACCTGCATGCACCTCTCTCTCTCTCCCTGTTAAATCCCACGCTCACTTATTGACAGAGGTTGCGGGAAGAAAGGAAAGTCGGCCGCTTCACTTTGATAGGCAATGACAGTTTTTATTTCAAAAACAACTAAAATAAAAAAAAAAAGCAAAAAACGGTAGGAACTAAGAAAACCCTCCATAAAGGCACTTCTTTCAAAGTGACCATAGATGTTTAAACAGCAGTGAAATGCAGCTTTAAGCTAAATGTGCATATACAGGATATAAGCTCACTGGGTATTGTTTTATTGCTAATGACGATTTCGTTTGACAGTACAGAGTCGAGAGTATTCCTTTTCTCCGGTACATCTGCTATTAGCCTTATGTATTGCTTTGACAGTCAAACATGAGATCTCCAAAATAAAAGACAAACAAACTCGTTTTATTTTGAGTTCCCTGAAACCTGTTGTATAAAGTGTTTTAATGGAATATATGTGATGTGTGTTATTGCTCATAATGAGAGGTATGTGGGATGTGCATCACTGTGCCCTTTGATTCCTATAATCCATTTATGTGGTGATTTGGCTGTTTGAATTTGACTTGCCTTGTTTGATAAAGGGACTCATACAATAACATCTGGCTCTGTTAAATTTCTGTGTTTGGCCTCTAAAATAGCAATTACCTTTTTTTTTTCTTTTTTTTGTAATGTATTGCAAATATCCGTTCAACCCACGCACTTCCATACACTTGACATCAGAATTAAAACCTGAATGTTTCATTTGAATATAAATGCTACAGATAACAAAAAGTAAAAAAAAATCCATATAACCAAAAGTCCGATAGTTGCGTAGAAGCAGATATACAATATAGAAGAATAAATAACATTTAGCATAAAGTATTTTTGTGGGATTCAGGCGGTTATAAAGAGGAACACTGTCAAAAGCACAAGCATTCGTTCGGGTTGAGTATATTCTGTTTCATGATAGGTAATATTGTGCTGCAGATTATTATCCTCCGTGAAACTAGCAATCAGCTGACAGGCGACCAGACAGTTGGAAAAGAACAAGGTGTTTTTCATGTCCAAGTCATTCCGTGAAGTGATGCAGCCCTGTGTTTTCTTTTTTCATTAAACAGTTTACACATTCATGCTTCTGTCTGCCTCCTCTCAGTGTGCCAATCAGAAGTGCCAATCAAAGTCGTTTCCCAGACCTCTCTACATTCATTTATGTGCAATTACAAGGCTAAATACTGTGATAGTCCTTAGTATATTGAGCCATATATACA
Source organism: Pelmatolapia mariae (assembly GCF_036321145.2). Taxonomy (NCBI): domain Eukaryota; kingdom Metazoa; phylum Chordata; class Actinopteri; order Cichliformes; family Cichlidae; genus Pelmatolapia; species Pelmatolapia mariae. The sequence goes on along the minus strand of NC_086241.1, from coordinate 50,453,544 downwards.
CATTCATTTCTGTGTAATATCTGGTATACACAAATCATGTACCGTAACAAAATAAATTTGCATTCCACGGAAACATTCACTCACAGACAGCAGACTGTGACATGAATAGAAGAAAAAAATGAAATGTTGTGGAGATTATGCAAGTGTTACATGTCAGGGTCAACAGTGCAGATGTGCAAAACGCCGTTACAACTTAAATATGGAGTGGCATGCCCACCACCTCAGTACATATATACATACAGACATGGAAGCTACATATTTCTGGGATTACACATTTTCCCTTTTTCATGGTGAGAGTGGAGTAAAACCACAGACAGTGTGTAGAGCCTTGCCAAAAGGCTGAGGTGTTTGTAGGCCGGGGCACCTTCAAAGATAGGAAAAAGAGGGATCTAAAAAAAAAAAAAAAAAAAAAAAAAAATTAATAATAAATTAAAAGAGGCTCCATGTCTCCACCTGTGGTTGATAACAGTCACTGCATTGTCAACCATATCCAGCAGCCCCACAGAAGCTGTTTCATGTGCAGCAGGTAGACTGCCAAAGCTGCCTCCAGCTCCTCACACACTCTCTGTGGGCGTCGACGGTCTGTGCAGTACATGGCAACGCCCAGGAATGACATCAGCAGGAAGAGGCAGGTGAACAGGGCAAGGTGGGGGCGGGATGGTGTAGTCTCATAGGCTGCACAGGGAAAAAAAACAGACCGGTTTTTCACAGTTTTGATTTGTAAATGACGAGCATTTGAATTGCACATTTCTTTTGTCTTTTGAGGTGAGGCCTGGGAAGTGTCAGGTTTCAGAGGATGTTTTTGTAGATTAGTTATAGATTAGTTAAGTTTACATTAAAATTTGCTGTTCCAGGCATTGTTAAACAAGACGTGACAGTGGCGTGCTAAACTCCCCATAGCATGTGTGCCATGCGGAGTCCTAACAATTCTAATGCTAATGCTGCTACAAGCCTGACAGGCTCTTTCCTCTTTATGAGTGCACTTTTGAAACTCTCGTGTGCTCATTAGTAAAGTTATTTTTCAGACAGACTTACCACCTATACAGTCACAATAAGGAATGTCTGCAAAGCCAAAAGAAAAGAGGTCAGTCAGTCACTGAAAGCTGACCTCATAATGTACAGCAGCTACAAACCAGCTGCTGTACCCTTTCAGTCGCCACTGTCTCTCTTGAACAGACTCCACAGTGCCTCATTTGCATGCATAATTAATTAAAAAGAATAAATCTCTTGCTCATGTGTGGACGTCTCTTGGCATTACGTTATTTTTAAGTAGCACAGAACCCCCAAATGACAGTAGTTTATGATGCAATTTCTGGGTGTTTTAATACCAGCTGTGTTTCCTCTTTAATGTAAATTGCAAGGCATGTGCAGCTTTGGGCTGAGGGTTCCTATCTAAGCTGGGATAGCAACACATTTTTAAGAATAAAAATACCAATGAAAAGCACCAGAGGGCAACATGTTCTCTGTGCAAACACATCTTACAGCCTAAAACCTAGCAGGCTGAACTCATTACAAATTGTTCGCGTGCATGCTTTCTTACCGTGCACTGTGGTCTCAGGCTCCCTGAATCGAACTCTGCGCTCGCCTTTACGTTTGTGGTTGAGTTCTGTGTCTAGTCCGTAGTTGGAACTTGGCTTCTTTAGTATGGAGGTGGGGACTTTGCTGTTGGTTAACTACATTAGATAAAATTCGCATTGAGCACATTTATTGCATTAAAGGCCAGCAGCAAACAGCTGGAACAGATCTATTCCAAAGAAGCTGCCTCATATAAGACAAATAAATCAGAATAACACTAACCAGATACCCTCAGGTGTTTTACCTACCTTAGGTTTAAGTGTGTCTTCCTGATGGTGGTGGGTATCCTTTCTGTGGCGTACCTCTGAGTGTTTCTCCCGGTGGGAATGAGGAAGACAGCTGACCGAGTCTCTGAGAGACTCTGCAGCAGCGAAACGTTTGGACAGTGCAGACACACACTGACCCAGAGAGTCTAGTAAGAGAACCATGATGATACAGAACATGAGAAGAGCGACTTAACATCGGAGTCTCCAGTCAAGACAGAGCAGAGCTCAAGCTCAACATGCAAATGTACAGGAGGCAAGACGGAAGTGTGTTAACTCTGTCTGCACCGGGTACAGTGCAGCCGTGGGAGTTCAGCACAACTGCACAGTGCTCACTGTACGAAAAGCTAAATTATCAATTATATCAGGCCCTCTAAAAAAATTTGGATCTCATCACAGTTTATAAATAGAAATAAAAATTAGCCACTACAGACTACACACACATTGCCTTAAAGTTGCCTACTATTGTGTGTGTGTCAGCATTGCTGGACAAATTCTCTCTCAGATGACTTCAGTTATTAATAAAAACATGCTAGTTACAATAATATCTTAGGTCAGTTATTTAGTCCATATTTTTACTTCTGGGGAGAACTTTGGCTTTTTAATAGGTGCAGACTGTAGTTATCTGAGTGGAAAATAAATTGAATCAAAGATGACTTAAAATGAAGCGAAGGCTCTGATATTTTGGGACACAAATGCAATTATAATTTCAACATATCACATACTACAGTTAAGTCTGCATCAGCTTGAAAATACATGTAGGCAACGTTCTAGCAGAGGGAGGGGCTGACTGACCTACTTAATGGTCAAGGGTATGTGAGGGACATGGGGTGTAAACACTTAAACCTGCCATCATGGTGCAGGTCAAAAAGGAGCCCTTTCTGCTCAGTGCAAAATGAAACAAAACAATGCACAGATCCTTAATTTTTCCAGCTTTTCACCAAACATTTTAAGACAAACTGAGGTGAACAACAAGCATTTTTTCCCCTTTTTTATGGTCTATACTCATGTCTTGGTGCAGCTGCTCTTGTTCTGCACGGGTGTCTCTGCAAGCTGACCAACACTAAACAGTTTCTACGTCTTAACAAAATGCACAGTTCAGAGTCAGGTAAGCCAACCATGCACACTGTGCAACAAATCCACGGCCTGAGACTGTCACTCTGCACATTCCTGTGTTCAACATGACCACAAATTTGAATTAATTTAGCATTTTCATGGCATGAGACTGTGTTGTGTGCACTCTACAACAGGGATTAACATCGTAAAACACGGAGGTCTCCACCCTTATTCTATATACTACTCTCTGAATCATACACCCATGTTTGTTTCCACTGTTTATTTATGTGCGTACAGTAAATCCCTGCGTCATATGTGTTTACTTTGTATTATTCAACTTAAGTGAGCCTTTACCTGAATATTCAGTCTTGCCAATTTCAGCATATACGGTTGCCATGAGCTCAAGGCTTCTAGCTGTAATTGGATGGTCATTTCCAAAGGCCCTCTGGTGAATCTTTGTAGCCTGAAAGAAGCAGAGACGTGTTATTTTAAAGCTTACAGAAGAGTTATAATATTCTATTGGTTCAAATATCCAAATTTACATACCTTACCGCTGTATTCTAGGGCAAGATGAGGTCTAAAAGGAAAAGGAAAGACAAATGAAACGAATAAACTAAAGGCAACGCCACTTTGTTTTTCTGGAATAAATATTTGCTGACAACAAATGTGTTATGTTAATAATGGATGACTTCGAATTATCAAACATCATCTAGCCGACATTTTTCTTCCATTTGAAAACATAAACATGTTACAGGTAAATATTTCCAGAGACGATAATAATTCCAGACAACAATGAAGCAGAAAAGGCACGCGCTTCATTGTCAGGGGAGCATATCAGTTTCTGTGTTCGGGGCACATCAGCATGACAAATCTAAACACACGTGTGCTGTGATTGGATACGGACAGCAGGGCTGCGGGTGCTCAGGTACTTTATGGAGGAAGTGGAAACCTTCGTTTTCTGCCAGCGCTGCCGTCCACTGTCTATTCTCAGGGTGAATTACAGAGGGCATGGCGCTCACAGGTTGGTTTACTATCTCCGGCCCCTCTGCCTCACTCCTGCTTAGTGTTAAGCTAGGTGAACACGATGGGTTTCATTGAAGATCTGCCAGCTGTTCCAGTCATATTGGCACTGAAAAGTCTGCCAAGGACATTCATCACCCTAACACCCTCACGTGTGCCTATAGATGTAGAGCAAGCTCTGTTTAGTGTGACAGATGTCAGCTTCGCTGTTCCAAACCCATACTTTCCTTCAATTAGTAATGGTCAGGTGTCAGTTTGCAATGCTTTAGAAGGTCTTTCTCAGAGGATACATGATCAGCAAAGACAGAAAAGCCCTTCACTAGCTCAAAGGACTTCCTATGACATTGTTAAAAGATTTAGTAACAGTTACAACTTCCTGTCTGTAAGGAGGAAGCTCTAAAACCACCGCTTATAGTGGGTGCGGTAAGGGATTGGTCATTATTTAAAGAAACCAGAGTCAGTTGGTGTTCAGTTTTTGATTAGTTTGTTCAATCTGTATAATCCTTTCAGAGTAAGTTTGCAAAGTCTGGAAAGAAACCACCAAAGAGCAGAAACTCAATCCTCCACAGCCATGCACAATCAGTACCGTCTCATTTAACTTTAACTACTGTATGCTGCTTGCATTAATGAAGCAGTGTAACCAGCCCTCCACCAAGCACACCTTCCACCCTCTGTCACCCTCTCAGGCAATCAGGTTAAATGGCCTAATCCCAACAATGAAAACAGAGGCACAGAAATCGGGTGCATTCTGTGGCCTAACAAAGTACCCCTGCAACAGGAGACACCAGATCCAGTTAAGGTGTTCCTTCTGTAACGCTCGCATAGAGCGCGGTGTCTTTTTTCTCTACATCTGCATGAAAATTCGACCATGGCTGAAAAGGCTTGAAGCTGTGGTTTGTTTGGTTGAAGGAATTTCCAGAAATTTCCAGAATGGTAAAACTGCATGTGTAATAGACACACTGCGCTTATACTTTTGGATATGGGTTTCATAAAGATTTAGAGATAGCAACAGAAAAGGTCATCAAACCTTTTGAAAACAGAAAATTCAAAGAAGTTAGGTGACAGTAATTTATTCCTTTTTAACTCATCTTGACATTATTATTAATAAGATGATGACTTCACTTTATAAACAGTGGGTTATTCATAATCAAAATAATTAAAATCTTTAATAGCAACAAACTTACAGTTTGCCTTGTCATTTTTATGCCAGGAACATTTTTTTTCATCGCTCTTAGACGATGACGGGCAAAATACAACAGAATATACAAAAGCACACACACAGCAATGCCTACATCATGCATAGATGATAAACAAGTTAAAGCAAGCACTAAAAGTCAGTTTATTTAACCCAGAGAGACCTGAAAGTAGCGGAACATGTAACACCCCATTAATTACAGCGCAACGGAGGCTTTGAGAGGACACAGTTTTACCTACTGTTTGCTCATGATGCAAAGCTGAGCCAGCCGTTCGAGGTGCTGTGCCTGGGAGGCCTGCTCTGAAAGTTCCTCTGGGGTTGTCCATCCCGCGGAGCCCAGCGTAGCCTCCTCTTGAGGCCCTGTTACACAAACACAGGGCATGGAATCACGACCCGACAACGCAACACTCAGTCTTTTGAGCTAACCTTGCTCCTCGCTACCCTCCTCTTCCACTGAAGAGTTTAACAAAAAAATAATCTCCCCGAAGCCGGGTATCTGTCTGTATCAACCTGTCTGGCACTGCTGTGGACTTGAAGCCAGAACAATAAAGAGGAGCCAACTGAGGACTGGAGACAAGAGAGATAAGGGCAGGAGGGAGCAGATAAGGGAGTCAAACAACACACTCGCCACACCCCCTGGAGCATTGAGACACACGCAGAGTGACACACCACAAACAGCATGCAAGTACTGCACACACAGAGCACACACATAGAAGAGCAAGATGCTTGGCTTGCAATCCACGCCACATCCAAATGCAAATAAATCATTGTAAGAGGTATAGACATTAGTTTGCATTACAAAACCGACAAAATGACAATTACATCGGGGGGAACAGAGAAAAGAGGAAAGGGCACATTTGTGAAAGCACTAGGGAGGAAAAGAAAGCTGTAAGCTGTAGCTATAGTGCCAGCTCTGCCCCCAGAGAAGTCCAGCATCCAATCTGAATGAGTGCTGAATCAGGGGCTTCAGTATTCTGTAGTGACACACAGCTCGTAATGAGAAAGTGTGGCCATTTGTCTTCTACTCCATCCCTGATCTCCTCCACTGTGCCCATGCTACACTGCGCTGCTGCCTCAGCAGCAGACAGAGAGGCAGGCGTCTCGAGCAGCGGCAGCAGCAGGTGATGAATGAGCAACCTTGCTGTGAATGCTCGCGTAAAGCTCGACCAGGTATATTGTAAACAAAGATGGAGTTGGGTAAAATGCGATGTCATATTGCCTGAACAACAACAAAAAAGTATTCCTTAATTTTTACAAAAGTAAAATTGGTGAAGAAAAATAACGGTGTTGATTAAAAGTAACTGATCCAGTCAAATCCAGGTGAAACCGCTTATTTATTTTAGCATAAGTTCAGGCAGTTATACTGAGATATGAACAAACCTGATGACAAATTTTGTGCAGTGACGACAAAACTCTCGGAAAATGTTCAGCAATTCGCTGAAAATGATCCGCTGAAAGACTTGTGTATTTATTTTACACCAGAGTACTGCCAGATGTCGTGGTTTTCAGAGAAATCTAAATTCCCAGAAATCACGAGGACATGCCAAAGCCAAACTGATTCAAAGTGCACGCTCTATAGGACATGCTATGTGTTTTCACATATATTCCCAGAAGTATTCCTTGATAGCATAACATGGAAAGTACTTGCCTGTGCTCCCCTGAAGAGCGGTGAGCTCGATCAATGCCACTTCATAGAACATTTTTTCAGCCTGTATGAACTGGAGGGCCTTCCCATCTATTTATATGGGTGAAGGATCAGTCTCGGATATCAGAGGGATTACAGGCAGCTGCTTAAGTTAAAAACAGTCTTTGCTGCACAGCTCATAGACAACACACTCTTTTCACCTCACGTGCAAACAAACCTATGGGCAAACACAGCATACAGTACTCCAGCACACATTAGATTAGAGCTCAGTCACTTTGCCTGCTGTTTTTGTGGTTTTGTGAGCCAAAACATGTCAGACATTCAGTCTGTTAATATAGACATGTCACAATCCAACTCATATCTCTGTTGTATTGCATTCCTTTGTCATTTTTGTGTAAATGTTTTGCACATGATGTTTTGGACTGATCTGATTTGGCAGGTTTTTGTTTCCATGAAAAGACTCTCTATTTTAAGCGTCCTAAAAATAGCTCGCTTGAAACATTCCATGCACTTGGTTTTTGTTCCACTGTAAAACGACACCATTAATGTTTGTCAGGTGAGTTTAAAGACCAATTGGGACGAAGAAGGCTTAAAATAAACCCAGGCGTGCCTGTTTAAATGTCCTACTTAACACTAGATTTCTCATGTGTGCCTCTTTTCAGCTCTGCTGTGACGCTACATGCCAATAAATCCTATAACGTTTTTCATAATATATAATATACAATTTTTAAAATAATTTTTAGTGCTTCATGCTATTAAAAAACATGAGCCAAGCCATATACAGAATTGTTTAAAAGTCTTGAGCGTCCCCATTTTTTTTAAAATTTTAATTCCACGAAATTCTTTTTAAAGTGGTCTTGAGCACAGTGCCCCAGTCTTTCTGAAAAATCTTCACAAAGTTAATCTTTGGACATTGGATGTTTTTCACTCATTTCCAGTTTTTTCTTTGTTTGTTTGTTAAGCCACTTAACGCTGAAGTATGACTCATTCGGGGATAAAGCTGTGTCGTGTCTACACATAACAGACAAATTAGCAAAGGACCAATTTTAAATTGTATCTTTAAGCATTTCGAATTTAAGTCAGTTGTGTTGGGGATCTTGTCAAAACTGATGAAAGTATGAACACAGAAAAATACAGACAGATTTAGACACAACGCAGATCCATCAGGAAACACGTTTGCTCATGTTTCAATGAACTTGTGCAACTAATTCCCATTTTCCTGGCAAAATATAAAGAAACATGGTGTGGCTCAAGACTTTTGCACAGTACCGTATTTGCCCGAGAGACAAAGACCCACTACAATTAAAACAAAGTAAGATCTAAGATGTAAGAAATGCAAGAAAATGTGTACTCCTGAGCTGATTAGTAACAGGATGAGGGATGGTGATGGATGAATGTTGAAATGCTTTTAGAGGAAGTGCTCTTAAATAATTTAATGTGCTGTACAGTAGGAAATAACATAGCAACCTACTCTGAAAACGGAGCACTTTTATAGGTCACTGGAAAAGGATGATTGTTGTAGTGCTTTTGCTTTGATCACATTTTTGAGCAAGCTTAGAGCTCAATTACAAGATGTTTAGAAATACCTGTCACAGCTCCTGGGAGTCACCTGTTTAGCCGGACCATCTGTGAGGGAGGATGAGGGGAACAGCCGTCATCAAAGGTCACAGCACTACTTCTGTCTGCTATTTTTAGTCAGCCTGGACTATAACAATGCAACAACAGGAACCTCACACAATGCTCTCCTGGGAATGACCTCCATTCTCTCATCCACACTCACACACCCTCTCTGAAACTGTAATTGGACTACACTCCAAAACTCTGGGACCTTCAAAGGCATCTGATCACACGTGTGCTCACCTCAAGTGCACAACCTATTTTAGTAGGGAGGAAATTGGAATTTGCTGTGGAATGGTACACCTAAGAAACTTGAAACGTGACTTAAATAGATATAACTTTAGTCAAAGTTCCAACTAACTAATTGTACTTCAGAAATCTGAAATCAGGATATAACTGGATCTTTATCCGAAATCCACCTTTATTGGAGGTTAAAGTCCACGTGTGCCACGCAGTTTTCTTTCCACGAAACACATATCAGCAACACTCATGAGCTAAAACAGCTTTTGGCTTTGAATAAAGGTCATTTGTGGACGGTGCCAGCTCTGATAACAACACATCAAGCCTTAAGCAGTCATTGCACTGTCACTATGACTATCAAGTGCAACTAATATAGTTTATTTGTCTGGACTAAAGCCAGCAAAGCAGCAAGAAACCAATACTGACAAATGTAGATTGGTTTTCTTATCATGCTTTTGGTTAGAAATAACACATGAGAAGACCCTGCCAATCCTGTTCTCATACAGAATTTGCGTGACACTAAAAAGTTCCCACATCCTGCTCCCAGTTTGAGCAGACTGACCCCTCACCTCACCTCCCCAGAGGGTATTCACAAATGCACCAAAACATCACTGCTTCAGCTTCTGTGATTATCATGAAAAATACTAAAAGAACTGAAAAGTTGGAAGCAATTTAAATGGCAAAAATGGTTACATCTTGAAGCGTTGTTTTTGTGACTGCAATAACCCCTTTTCATTGTTATGCAAACTATTTCAGTCTGTATCTGACCTACAATGCTTGTAACTTCACATTAAACCAAAAAAATATGCGTTGCATAATAAAATAGCCAAATCTGACATGACACCACTACTCTTACTGACTTAAGGAAAGAGTGTATCGTATGCTAAAAAATTTAACCCCATCTTGGAAGATGACCCTTGTAAGTAGATACCTTTCCATGCTGAGAGGGGCAAACTGTAATGGCTATTGACAAAATGAAGCTCAGCAAATTGACCTATTTTGGAAAATGGACAGTGAGCGCTAGAGCCCTGCTGAGGTAGATAACCTGAGCTGGCAAGTAAAGTGTTGGAGTGTCTCAGTAACAGAGAGAGGAGCCATGGAGGTAATATATCCTGAAACATAACACCTCTCTATTATCTCTCTGTCCTTTACAGCTATAGTTTATAGAAGCAGTGAAGTGGCATTGCACAGGCTAGTCAGCGCAGATACGGGTTAATTAGTGCTTTCCCACTCTGTTGTGTGGAGATAAGAGCCTACAAATCCTCTTAAGAGACAGACACACAACCTGGGCTCCACACAAAACATGTGGCATTTGGGGACAAATGCCCAAAGACATCCCCTCATCCTCTCTGCTTTACATTGCTTTCTGTAAAGGGTCTACACGGTTCATTGTGGTGGAATTTGCCAAGCCTGCCTCAGTGACAAGCCTTTACACAACAGGTTTACAGAGTCGAAGAGCTAGTTTTATAGTTAGCTGCTTGCTAGAGGCTTAAAGGACAGGGGCAGAAAAAGTGTCAGATCAGCTTTTCCTCTTTTGTTAGTAAAGGATACAATTCTTTTCAGTGATGAAGAGTTCTGCAATCTGTAAAGCATAAAAAACAACCAAGGGACATAGTTAAATATTAAATAATTCACTTCCAACATCACATACGGGTAGGCGTATGCATGATGTCACGAGCTGTCAAAACAAATAATTGTGCTCTCCTCACAGCACTGTTGGGCTGGTCAACATCATGCCATGCATTCCAAAGTTGTGGAGTAAAGGCTATGTTTTGACATCAGGGACATTCCTTCAGGCACAAGCAAAGACAGTTAAAACTGTAGCTCTACCTTTGTGGGAGGGTCTTCTAAAGCAACCCCAGTGTTTAATCTGCTAAGACTTTGGCCTTGGCTGCACAGAGCCCAAACATAATGCCTCTGATCTCAAGCATAGCCCACACACCATGGGGGAAATATTAACTGGATACTACACTATTACCATAAACAGTGCCACTGTTTCTATGGAATACATTAGGTTTGAATTCAGCACCGCTAATAGCAGCATGCACATCATCAGTTCTACGAGACCGAATGATTTTACATTGTCAACACAGAGACCCATGATGGACTGTGCTGTCAGGTTTGACATTGAATATACTGAATGTGTCCTTTGTGTTGTGATGTTTGCTAATTTATGACGCTCAAAAGGAGAAGTGATGCAAATGTGTTTGTACAGCTGTGCAAATACATGGCAGGGCAGAAAATGTGTAGATGTAGGTAACACACACGTGAATTCATGCTGGCACATGTGGAAGAGAAAGACACACAGAAAGACAGAATCTATGGCTGTGTGACATTTTGTGGGTGTGAGTATATCCAGTTCCCATCTGGCTCACCTGGTGTAAGCAGTTGGGCAGAGAGGTGAAGCTCTGCACATGAGTCAGTCCCAGCAGGCAGCTGAGGAAGCAGTGGAGGGCGGCCTGGTACTCCCCCTGCTGCTGGAGCTGCTGTCCCAGCTCAAACAGGCCCTCCCTCCCTCCGTTCAGCATCCCCAGTCCCAGCCAGAGTCAGCGCTGCCTCCCATCAGAGCTCCACCGGCCGAGGACGAACGTTCCTCCCTTCACCAGTCTGCTGAAGCACCACAGGTAGAAAGAAGCAGCCACACAGTGAAATGTTTTCAGACCGCTGCCGCTCACATGAATCAAAACAGGAATGTGACAGGAGGAGGAGGGAGCAGTGCAGCTTCCTCTCAGTCTCGTCTGTGCACAGTAAGTCAAGGACAGGTTGTAAGGAGCAGTCTGAGGGAGCACTGGCGACTCACACAGAAAAGATTCATTCCCCTCCCTCCTCCTAGGCTGCACCAGGAAAGGAGGACAGAGGAAGTTGGAGAGTATTTGCTGTTTGAGTGACAGCGCTCTCAGCCAATCCCTGCTCTAAACATGTACAGTAGCTCCTCCAGAGTCTGTTGAGCACATTGAGTCTCTCTCCAATCCTTGAACAGGGAAACTGCAAAGGTTTATGTTTTGATGATGAAAAGCAAACATAGTGGCACATGTATATTATCTACTACAGCTCTAAATATTGCATACAATTCGATTCACTTTTGTGAGAACCCCCTTTTTTTCTCTGATACTGTGCTGTGTGCAGTACATTATGCATATTAACAGTATGAGGAAATTCATTATGCATATTAACAGTATGAGGAAATTCTGATTCTTACTGCCCTGCTCATGATTTATAAATGAGACATACATAAGAATTATGCACCAAATGCTGTGTTAGCATGTTTTTGGAATACAGTGCAACCAAGCAAAATTCTGTAACGTAAAGAAAACCGCAGAGGAAAACACAGGATCATTAGAAATAAGAAATAAGAGAAAACACTCACTATCCAAACAAGGACAACAAATATTTATTCAGGAGGAGCACCTCCTGCGGATGTTTGCTCACTTACCTTAACACTCAACACTAATCCGAGGCAAACCTGTGCCAACAGGAACGGACAGGATGTAGAGATGAGAGATATGGCCATATCTTGATTGCTGGATCATATAGAAGATCATGACTCTGAGAGCAGCATGCCTACTGTCAGTCCATTTGGTCATAAGCTTGGCAGGAGGAGGAAATGAATGGTGTATAACAAAGCAAATGGGCAGAGTCAGTCTCCATTAGTGTCCAATGCACCTTGCTAAGCAAGATGGGATTTTAATGGTTAGTAAAGCTGGAGAATGGGAGATGAGAAGGCATTAAACTTGCACTTCGGGTCAGGTGTCAAACTGTGAACAGTGCAAATTTATCTATAAGCTGTGAGGTGACATTATGCTGATGCAGGCCAACTTATCTCCTTCCTGCCCAGAGACCTGGATAAAACAGACAAGTAATTGTGCTTGCTCTACTATCCTGCTGCACAGCCATAATGCAGTTAGACAGTAAGCAAAGCTTCTGATATGACTGAGTTGGAAGGCCACTGGCAGAGAGTGTGGATCTCCATTTCAAAACTGCAGGCCAGCCAAACTGAAACGACACACTGAACTGTGAAGGGACTGGATCTTTATCTATTGGGACAACTATGCAACTGGAAGCCCACCCAAAACATAGAGTACAATCCTTTCAAAAATACTGTGTTTTTCTAACCATGAAAAAACTCCATCATCGTTAAATGATCTGGAAGCTCTCACCCTGGGTAATGCCCACTACACTGAAATCAACTGATGAGAGAAACAATATTTGAACAGTTGATGCTCTTGCAAATACGTCATAAAAAAGTAGTTATAAAATATAAATCACCATAAAACTTATATGCAAAGTTGACATCATAAAAAACTCACACTTCTATATACCATGCATGTGATGTCTGTACAACTGCTGTCTTGCATTTTGCATGTTGGCTGGGATGCTGTTGGACAATTAACTCTTTTGACTTGCTCCCAACGCAGAAACACAGATCTTTTATTTACAATTGTTTTGACATAGATATAGATTGATGGTCACTAGTCTGCAGGGTGAGAATGGAAATCTACCTGTTATTGGAATATTGATTGCCTGTCCTGTGGAGTTGGTAGACATATACATCAGTATGATCAGCAAACACAGCCCCCACTGCCCAGGGACACCAATACACCACACTAATGTAAAGAGATAGCGAGCAGACCCTTCAGCAGACTGCAGAGTGGAATGAAACTGTCATTCACAGATATAAATTTAACTTCAGCAGGTTATTGCAGAGCAGTAAACTTTGGTATATTAAATTAGTGTTAATGGTTTGTGTAATGCACATTTGCAGTGTTTTGCAGGTTGGACTGGTTTATATATCACCGCACTCCCTCAGTACACAAGTGTGCAATTTGGTATGAAATGATGAACTTTACTGTTAATTATCAGCAGATTAAAATCAATGCATCCTTTACTTTAATACTGGAAACCTTAGTCTTAGTTTCTCTGCCTCATGCATACTTGAACTTTTCTCTGCACGACTTAATATAATGAGAAAATCTTTCACTATTAAATAAAGTATTTGCTAGATTAATACATTTTGCTTTGTCCAGCAAGTTTGCAGGGGAACATTGCTCCTTTTGTGTCCTCCCGTCATTTCTCAACACTGCGCATGACCCTACATCAGCATATACTATTTATATTTCCCGCATTGTGCACATACAGCTACTCTATGCAATTTTGCTATAGCCTAGAGGTCTCTGATATGGAATATTTTCCTCTGTATGAGTGACAGCAGCTACATCCCAAGCTACGGTATGCCAAGTCCAAAGATATGAAGCCAAGACTAAGTATTCTTCTTGACATGAGGCCGCCAAGATATCCTGCAGGACTGCAAGCTTGCACAAAACACCACATCCAATATGAAACCTTGCATCCCTTTTTAAAGATATAAATATTATGCTCTGTTCTTGATTCCTGTGGTCTGTTTAAACCCATCCACTTTCCCACTGGTGCACCAGCATCCCTCAAAGACTCAGGCTCTGGCAGTTTAATAGGCTCGGTCCTGACACCCCCAGCTACTGAAAGGCAGTTTATGACCTCCATGTAATCAGCAGTAGACGCTGCCACCATCTGTCTCTTTTTACTCAATTATCTGACCCAGTGACTTTTACTGACAAACACTGTCCAGGTAAACAAAGTAACGCAAATCCCCCTGCTAAGATTCTGACACATCTATACATCATTTAACACAGATTTCTTTTCGATCAGGTCTCGCTCCAACTGTGCCTTGCAACAAAGGGCAACATTCATTTAGGAGAAGAAAACTAGGAAGTATGGCTGCGACATTATCGCCTAAACGATCATAACTGGTTACTGTGAAAAAGTCACACATGTTACACATTCAGTCAAAACTAATAACATAGAGCTTATCTTAAAATCTTAATGAAAGGAACCACTTAACTGGGTTTGTAATGACTCATCTCTGTCACAGTGTATTAAAATCACTTCATTAAGAATTCTTGATTAAAAGGAATTGCCTTATATGGCATCTCTGGTGAGCTCATTATCTTTTGCTCTACTCTTGCAACCCCTAGTGGACAATCCACAGATGTAAAGCAATCTCACATACTCAGCACACATGCTCTGATGAAGCTTTGCAGAAAAGGGTGACCAAATCTGCTCATTTTCTACATATATTTTTACAGTGTGAGTGATCCCTGCTGACCGTCTCTGATATTTTGAGACAAACAAAGAACATTCAAGTATTAGAGTGATGTGTTTATTCATCAATCTTTTTACAACACCAGTCAAGATAGAAAACAAAAATCTGGGCATGTGTGCAATCATCTGAAGGCACACATGTCTCCTGGCCCTCCTTACTTATTCACAGCCCACAGCATCTGTCTGCAAAAAGAAAAAGTGAAGGTTTGTTTTGTCTGTGTGGGAGGTAAATTACTGACAACAGCCAGCGACAGAAGACTACATTGACTTCTTAATAAATTTAAGTGACACTGCAATTCACATGTGACAACAGCTATGATGTGACTGCTGGCTGTTTGAGATGTCGTCGACTCCCACTTGTTCTGTCTAATAAGGCCTCTTGATTTATCACATATAGGAACGTGGCTTTCCTCAAAGCTGTCTCCTCTTTTTCTCTGTTAGCTTTTGTCTTAGCTCTCTCTTAAATGCTTACAAAACATGATGAGACAGGAGTAACGACACTCACAGCTTACTTATTTTATCTGGGATACGATGATGCAGACAATCACGGGATCTCTGCCACACTTCATTAACATAGCTTTAATTGAAACCAACTGTTTGAGGCTGCATAGTCATGCTGTTTACAGTGTCTCAACCAACAAGCACTTAAAGCATTTTAAGCATTTTCTTTTTCTGTTAGCTACACCAGCACAATTCAGAGCTGCGCTGGGCATGCTACAGATGCAAATCAGCTAAGATCCAGTTAGAAATACTGTGATGGTGGACTCATGGACTTATTTTAGGTTGTAAATGCCACACTTGCTCTGCATCAGCTGACATGAGCATAATGGTAGCAATCCTTTCAAAGGGTTTGTGGTGTAGTGAAACAGGTCAATGGGTTCATGTCTGTGAGGAATTTAAAACAGCCTGCCACCTGTGTTAACAAGTCACCTGCAGCCTCGCTGGTTTTGTTTCTGCTTGCCATTTAATCATTTATCAGTATCCCATGTTCCCCCTTTCTTCCTGCATAATCATGCAGGTGTGGGTTAGTCCATCAAGTGCTTGCAAATAGATGTTTTCTCCTCTTAAGGGGAAAACATAATGGTGAGGTCTGGGAGGCTTTCATAGCAACACTTTAATCTAACAATTTTCTCAATATGAGACATGTGAGAAGAGCACTTGAGCACAGACAAGAGTCTAAATATGAATCTGGGAACATGATAGGGATACTACAGAGTGGTGATGGCTGTACTGTGTTCAATTTTCTCTATTAGAAACTGAGTCAGAAAGAATGACTTAATAGTGAAACCAAAACTTTTGTGTGATACTACATTATGAACATCCTGATTGAAGGATCATTTTCTCTTTGCATATTATATAAAGTCGGTTGCAAAGGAACTAAAAAGGCCCTCGGAGAGGGCTGATTTATGATCCCAACACGCAAAAAATTAATGGGTTGTTTTTGTTCCACTTCTCCACTTAGATTTATGAAAGTTGGCCAGGCAGTAAAAAAAGTCCTTGCAAAATCTTTGCAAAATTTTTGATGTGCATTTGAACTTTTTTGCATAAAAAAAAGGAACATCAACAGTTTTAATCTTGTTTTAATATAGCGCTGAGGAAACTTTAATGTAGTGCGCTCCTCGTGTATGATTTATCTTATCCTCTGCCACAAGAGGAGCTCAGTGTCACGGTCAATCAACTACTGATGCAGGCAGCTCCAGAGAAACACTCCCCACTTCATCTGGAATAAGGGGTGGTTATGGAAGGGCAGAGAAGGCGAGTGACCAGCAGGGAGTGACCAAACACAGTAAATGTTTATGCGTCATTATCCATCCTTCAAGAGAAGCGCTCCACTTTCATTCCAGACTTCCCTTTTTTATTGTAGTCCATTCAAAACTGGGATAAAAGGCCTTTAAATTTAATTGGTTGGAAAATTTGGTCGTTTTGTTTTTGGTGGCAAACTGGTGCTACTGTACATAGTTAATCCTGGTCATTTCCAGCCATTTTACATGCGAGTGGTTTAGAAAGACTCGGGGAAATTGGCTCATCACTCAGTAGAGCTGTGAGATTTCTGCTGATGACATTTCCATTAACAACAGGGTATAATACGTTTATAGATTCCCATTTTCTTGGCCCTTTAATTTCTCCCTTTGCAACACAATTCCTAACAGCTGCATGTGCGTGAGGACAGGGGACTTTATAGATTGACCAAACAGTGAATCTATAGGCAGTGCTGACACAGCATTGTAATATGGCTGATATAGTCAACTATGAACATGCAGTGTTATATTAACAGAACCCCAGAGAATAAAAGAGTTTATATTCTTGCACTCTTGAACCTGCCACTGAATGTGCTAATGAAGATATTTTCAGATAATGACAACGAAATGATAAGATCATCATAAAAATTGATTTTCTAAATGTATGGAGGAACAAGAAGAAAATCACTAATGAAAGCTATTGAAACCAGGCTTCCTGTTACTGTGTTATTGCCCAGTTTCCAGCTGTTCTGGTATTAACAGACAGCTCCTGCCACAAGATGTCCATTAATTGGCAGTATTTGATTAAATTCTCGATGGCCAGCTCTCCTTATGGAGGTTAATTGGTTCTGCACGACATTGATGAGATGATATTTTAATGGAATGGAGAGAGCAGATTTTTTTTTTATTTGGGAGCAGACGTGCAGACTTGACAACTTTGAGACAGGATTATGTTCAAAAATAATATGCTTTGATATATAAGTGAACCAACAACCTCTGCAGTGGTGTTAATATAAGCAGAGGATCACTGGGATCATTGTCATGCTGAGAAACGAAGCTGTTGCAAATCAGATGGCACTTTTCTGCATTTATGATTCCACTGATCATGCCAGCATGGGTGAAATGCAGCCCCAAACCAAAACAGAGCCTTTAGACCGTCTCTGTTGTAACTCTCTCCTGAGCTCTTCTTTGCATACTGACCTCACTTTCTCCTTCGTTCCTTCCTTAAGAATGGCTTCTTGAAAACCATCCTTTCACTGAGGCCATTTCTGATGAGGCTTCAGTGAGCAGATGGAGAAACTGAAGGTCCAGATTTTTTAGATTCATAAAGACATGACTTTCAGTTACTGTTCATCTGCGTATTTTGTCCTTCACTTGCTCAGTTTCCTCAGATTTTTAAGAATAAACTGCACATCACGTTTTAGCTAACTCTTTTTTGGGAATCACCTTCATGGTGCAAAAATACTGTTTTATGCCTGTAAAATTGTTATCTTTGTCATTTTTTTTATCGATTCAATTAAAAATATAGAAACAAATAGTGTGTTTTTTTTTTTTTGCCAACAGGCCTCTAGCAATAAATACAATTAAGATACAATGTAAAATTGGTTCTTTGTATTCTCTTATGTGTAGACACAACACTGGTTCATCCCTTTAGTTAGGTGCCTTTTTTAGTCTTGAAAATTTTGCCTTAATTCACCTTACTATTAGTGCATGGAAGTGTATATTAATTGTGGATCATGGGAAAATTCACAAGCGCCCACTCAGCAGTCAAGAGTCATTGGAGGGACTTCCCAGCTTGGAAACCAAGAGCATATAAGACAACCAAGGCACACAGGTAGTGCTCATGTCTCTTTGAACTGTAACATTAAAAAAAATTGTGGGAGATCTACACCTGATCTGCCCTGTGTTGATTAAACAATAATAATTAAGTTGGTCACCGAAAGCCAAGAGCTGCCGCTCCACGAACTGCTTATTTACAGAGTCATCAACCTCTGGACAATTTCATCATGGGAAATAAACAGCCAGGGTCACGTCCTTCACTGGTGAAATACGTCAACTCGTCTGTGAGGTACCACGTTAATAAAACATTCTGGCACAGAGACATAAAACTCAAATATTAGGTGCAGACTCACACAAACACCAGCACTGTTTAGTCTAGTGGTGGCTCCAGTTAAACCATTTCAAGTCACTCCAAAAATAATGGGGAAAGGAGCTTGGGGTGAAATTTCAGGGCACCTAATTAACAGAATCCAGTTGGGATTTGACATAATTTGGATTCTTGGTTAAATGATAAAAAACTGGAAGTGTGCACACAGTACACAGTAAATAATTAAAAAAATAGAACAGAAAAAAGCTACAAAAAACAGTCAAACTAAATCCACATGAAAAAAAGTAAAAACTAGTAGAAAAAACAGAGGAGCAGGCAATAAATAGGGACTTAATTTTATTAAACAAAGCTACCTCTAAGCTCAAAATTTCCCCAGTAATTTCTTTTCCCTATCTCAAAGCTACTCCCTGCACTGTGTTGTAGGTTTTGATGTACGGATAAGGAGATGGATTAGAATAAAAGCTGAACATAATTGCTTGTTGTTGAAATGAATCAGGTCGTTTACTCAAAGGGGAATGACAGCAATCATCGACATGTCGATTTTAAAGCACCTCCTATATCTTAACTGAGCTGAACTTAAGCCTTGCTCCCTGCTCCAAACAAACAGACCTTTTAAAAAAATGATGTTTTAACTGTTTTCATCTGGCTGTGACGCCTGTAAAAACCATGTCCACTAAAGACATTGCGTGTGGGTCTGGAACTCTCACGGGAAATCTAGTAGTTTGTTTGGCAGGAAACAGAAGGTGTAAACAAATGGAAGGCAGGGGAGGATTTACAGCTTCCCGATGCATACTTCTCTGGTGGGACAATCCCACCTTCTCTGCCATGGCTCATTCTGACAGGCCACAAAGAGGCAGTCATAGAGACTAACCTGCTGTGCCTGTGAGTGCTGCGATGTACTGCTGAGCTTGTGTTATACAATGCAGAGGTAAAATGTACTAAAACTGCAGAATTACCTTCCATGCAGTAAATTCCGCCGAGGAAAAACATATGGCTAGCTGGAAACAGCTGGTAGTGGATTTGTGCCAGCTATAAAAGTTGAAATAAATATCCAGAGCAGCCTTTTAATTTGTGTAACATTTATTTTGGGGGGAATTCCTCAGGTTAAAAAGTAAGCCATTACCTAGTTCAGTTGGCCATAGCAGTAATTGGCTTTAAAGCAATTTAGGAATCTTAATTGTTCCCTTCTTTCCTCAGGTACAACTGCATTAATTCTTTGCGGCATAGATTTAGCAAGGTGCTAGAAACATTCCTCAGAGAGTTTGCTCCATATTTGAACGATAAATCAGAAGTTTCTGAAGTGCTAACATATACAACAACCATGCCACATTCAAAATCCCTTAAATCACTTTTCGTCCAGATTTTGATGCTTGTTTTGAACTTCAGCAGGTCATCTTGATTTGTCTACAAGCCTAAATGCATTGAACTGCTGCTGTTTGTTTAGTTGATTAGATATTTGTTTTAATGACCAGCTGATGAAGTGTACCTATCTATCTATGAACCACTCTTTCTGTAGAAAGATAAATAATCATTTATCAAACATAAGTATACCGTAACATTTCTATTACACATTTTAGGGAAGCTCAAGGAAAGTGATGACTTCAGTTGCAAAGGGAAGTATTTACATCAGGAAACTAACATAATGAATTATGTAAATTTATCCAAACAGAGTAAAACTTTAATTTAGTTTCACTTTTAATCTAATACCATATTTTGTTTCTTTACAAACATATTATATTCACAGAAGATAGAATGGCTTACTCATATTTTTCCAGCAGATCTGGATTATTAGAAGTCTCAAATATAAAGCAAAATGCTAATGCTAAACAACATGACAACATGCTTTGTGTTTCACATAAAATTAGTATGCAACCACTGATGCATTTAGTGTTTTATTGTAGGCTCCCTTGACAATAAAGGGAACCTACAATAAAATAGTAGATATGGGAAATGTATTACTGTAGCTTAATAAAATCCTAATTCATCTACATCCTGACAGTTTCCCCTCCAGGAGAAGTGCACGGGTTATACTGTAAAAGAAAAAAATCCATGATAATTATGTAGCAATATTGGTTTTATCGCTACAGGATGTAGCCACACGCTGCTTTCTATAAATTGAATGCCTTGCTGCTGTATGGTGAAGGGCACAGTAGAAGCATATAGTCATGGAGAATCCAGAACAACCAATGAAAGAGTCAGCCTGTATGCTATTTGTTGATATACTATGTAGAAAGCCATGAACTCACATTAATTATTTAAACAATAACTTCACTGATGTGACATACATACCCTACTTGAATTTCTACATCCCTCTTTTATTGTAAATTTTATTCTAAACTGTAAAGTTTGCATCATTATTTTCCATCAGTGTATCACTTTTAAAGCTCAGCTGAAACAGTCACCAGTGTTCAAACTCAATAAATCAATTTTGCTGCAAAGTTGTTAGCATGCATCTTTTATATGTATTACCCTTGAATCCAGCCTGATGTATTTGGTTTTCCTGGAAAAGAAAAAGCAAAGAATCACAGCTAAGCTTTCAGAAGCTGCAGGCTATTTGGGCATGCTGATGATTTGAGCTCATTCTGACATACTCCCAGAGACAATGTTAACAGGCTGATAATTAGCAAGTGTTTAGCATGTCGCTAATTAGAGCTGAATACAAAGTACAAACAAAGCTGATGGGAAATTAGGCCACTAGTAAAGCAGAAAACACACACGCACCGGTCACTTTGTTAGGTACACCTGTTCAACTGCTCATTAATGCAATATTCTAATCAGCCAATCACATTAAAGCAACTTAGTGCATTTAGGGATGTAGACACAGTCAAGACAAGCAGCTGACATTCAAACTGAGCATCAGAATGGGGAAGAAAAGGTGATATAATTGGCTTTGAAGATAGGCTGGTTTATGCATTTTAAAAAATACTGAGCTACTGGAATTTTCCCATACAACCATCTTAAGGGGAATGGTCTGAAAAAAAAAAATATCCCAGGTTTTCTGGGTGGAAATGCCTTGCCGGTGTTAGAAGAGAATAACCAGTCAGCTTCAAGCTGATAAGAAGACAACATAAACTCACATAACCGCTCACTGCAACCAAGGTATGCAGAAGAGAATCTCTGAAAACACAATATGTCGAACCTTGAAGCAAATGTGCTAAAGGAGCAGGAAACCACACCAGGTGGCACTCCTGTCAGCTAAGAACACAAAGCTGAGGCTAATTCACACTTTTGAACAAGGGAAGATTGAAAAACATGCCCAGTCTGATAAGACTCAATTTCTGCTGTAACATTCAGATGGTAGGGTCAGAATTTATTGTAGAAAACATCATATTATTAATCCTGCCTTTTATCAACAGTTCAGGCTGCTGGTGGGACACTTTGGGTTTAAATGCCACAGCCTGTGTTGTTGCTGCCCATGTCCATCCCCACCGTGTACATATATATGTGCGTGTTTAGGCATCGACACTATGACTGGAATTTTAGAATAAAGGCACAATGTATGATGCTCTCAAGTGGAGAAAACGAATGTTGGGAGCTTCTAAAAGTCATACGGTAATGCAGAGAAGGATGGAGCACTTTTCTACCTTTTTACAAAGGATTACCAGGCTTGGGAAAACATGGTGTCCCTCTCACTTGATCTATTTTGTGTCTGGGGATGCTCGTGAATCACAGAGTGAAACATCTCTGAGGTAACAATCGGTTCACTAAAGCCAAACATCTGTCTTTCAGGTCACCTGCTGGGCTTTAGGCTTTAACATGCCTCTTGCTTTAGCCCCCACTGGTACTAAGATCCCATTTCTAAACCTGGCATCCATTCTCTTGAAACTGTATCGTACATAAACATCTCTGTCCTGATTGTGCACTAAAGACTGAAGAAGTGCAAAATCCATCCCATATTCTTTTTTGAAGTGTGTTAATAAAAGAATGCAACATTTTCACTATTGCTAATCGTGCCTGTAGGAAATCATGAAGAATGTATTTCAGATTTGGCAAGGATTCATATGTTCAGTTTTCATTTGGATCAACAATGATGTCATTTTTAAATTCGATCTTGCACGTGCTGGTTAACTCAACAGTGCACATGCAGCACAGCACAGGGCTCTGCTAAAAGCAGACTGGAAGTGCAGTTTGGTAGGGCATTAGGCCTGTCATAATTGCATCCACTGTCCGAGGTCGCAGAAGGCCAGCAAGTATTGCTCTGAATGTGTATTACTGATGAAACCATGTGGAATGAGAGGAGCCCATTACAGCAAGACCCAGACAAGAGTGAAAAATGAAATGGCTTTTCAAAAACTGGGCCGCTGTAACATTTTGCTGGCATATAGCAGCGGAGTAACTGTGTCAGGTGTAGCGGTGGTGGGGGGAAGTGGTGAGGAAGTGGGTGGCTCAACAGGCTCAGGAAAGATGGAATGATATGAGAGCAAGGTGTAATTTCCTGGGAGTCCCCCAGAGAATCTTGGCCTCTGGATGGGAATTGTCACAAATTGTAAATGCACTGTCTCTCTCTCCTTCACACACTCACACCCCGACACAACCAGATTTCTACTTTGCACTTTTTTTTTTACTGTGGTAGTAATTGGCTCCAGCAGCAGCCACAGATGCTGGTTGGGAGAAATGGGGCAAATAAAACAAATCTAATTGCAAATAAGTTACCTGGTGAGTTCAGTTAGATATTCTCCTTCAGGGCTTCCAAGGAAGAAAAAAATAAGACATGGGGGTAAAAAGCTACACCTGCTGTGATACACCCAGTGCTGCACCTGCCACACCTGTTGGGTTAATTGGATTTTGTGATATTTGCAGGGAACACACTGCTGAATCGGATCATCTACATTACCAAGTTATTTTTTTAATTTCCAAATTATTTTCCAGGCCTGAAGAGGGCAGACGTGCCTTCTTTTAAACACGGAGGGTGGCAGTCTCTATTAAATCCTCAGTGTCTTTCCCCTACATGTGACTGCAGAGATTTGTCAATTTATACAATATTTATAATAAAATAGAACCAGTGTCACAATGAGGGAGATATATGATGAACTTGTTTCCTTTTCCCAGCTCTATGAAAAAAAAAAAAAAACAGCTATACAATTTATCATAACTTATTTAGAAAATTGAACACGTGTAGCTCTGCACCAAAGCCACATAAACCTATGCATAACTGCATTGTCTAGGGCTTGGCAAACACGCTTCTATCAGATCCATTAGTTCCACCAATGTAACAGTGACAATAGCATGATAACTGCCCTGCAGGCAACAGCAATCAGGCGAAATAGAAGTGTATTTCTCTGCGATGTAAGCTATAAAGTGCATCCATCCAATGAAGTCTATGTGTGTCTGTGTGTGTGTAGACAAAAGGCAACACTGTGGCACATGGCTGGAGAGCAAAGAAAACACCTGTCTCTTATCTTTATGATGCCGCAGCCCCGGTGCTACACATGGACGAGGCTTTTACTACAGTCGCAGTTCCTCTCCTCTGCATCCTCTTATTTTTGTTCAGAAAAGTTAGAGTGCTGTGAAAAACTATTTCACATCACTGTGGAGGAATTTTGGCTCACTTTTCTTTGCAGAATTGTTTTAATTCAGCCACAGTGAAGGATTTTAGTTTTTGGTCTGCCAAAAACATCTCCATAGGATTAAACTCTTGGCTTTGATTAGGCAAATTCAAAATCTTAAATTCAATTTTGAGCCATTTAGAGGTGGACTTACTAATGTGTTTCAGATCACAATCTTGCTGTATAGCCTGAGTGTTCTTGAGCATTAGGGGATGAACTGATGGCTGGACACATTCCTTCAGGATTTTCTGGTAAAGTGCAGAATTCATGGTTCCATCAATTATGGTCCAGACCATCACACTACCTCCAAGTTTGCCAGTTGTTATGATGTTCTTTTTATGAAACCCTGAGTTACTTTTACACCAGATGTAACAGGACTTGAACCTTGCAAAAAGTTCAGCTTTTGTCTCATCAGTCCACAGAATATATTCCTAAAAATCTTGGGGATCATCAGGATGTTTTTTTGGTAAATGCAAGATGAGCCTTTGTGTTATTTTGGGTCATCAGTGGTTCGACTCTCCTATGGATGCCATTTTTGCCCAGTCTCTTTATTATTGTTGAATCGTGAACTTTGACCTTGACTGAGGCAAGTGAGGCCTGCAGTTCCTCAGATGTTGTTCTGGGTTATTTTATGACCTCCTGGATGAGTCATAGTTCTTTTCATGAGAATGCTACCGGAACAGAAAAGTCACATTCATACTGGGATCAACTTTGCAGCTTAGAAATGTACCACTGGAAGCAAACCATTTCTAGGATGTACTGTTAAGGAACTACAGATTTTGCTGATGACAAAAATTTAAGAAGTCAAGTGGCCATTTCTGGAAATCCTACTGGTTCTTTCAATAAAAACTTGCTGAAAACAGCAGAAGCAGGAAATGACCATCATCAAAGAAAAACCCTCCCTTAACTTATGAAATGGTCTTTTTATAGAAAATTGTTTTTGTAGGAGAAACGTTATTACAGGAAAAATATAGTGCAATTCTCCTACAGTAATACGACAAGAATAAACCATTTTCCTACTGTAATCACATTTATGTATTGTTAAATCCAGCGGCGGGGGGTAGATGGATGTCATTACTCTGTGGTCACCAGCTCCATCGCTCTCACTGTAATAGTCCATAAAATTCTAGTGCAATCATCTCTCTTAGTACAGTAATGTTGCAACGTCTTTGATAAACAATGGTATGACTCACATGAGATGATACGTGTTGGGGTTGTGAAGCAAGATCGTCTTGTCTCGGACTAAATAATAGCACTGGATGCCGCTCTGTACTCCCTTTCATAGTGGGAATGAAAATGAATCAGGGCAAAAGATAAAAGCCTGACAAGCACCACAGTCAATCCCTCAGTTTAACAGCCAGAGAATTCACTACTGAACAAATGAAAGCGGGCTGCTGGGAAGAGGGGAATAGCATTATTGTGAAAAGGGATGACACTGTGTGAGCGGTTTGTGCATCTTTGTTGCCACTCGCACTTCCTCACTCACAAAGGGAAACAAAAAGGAGCCGGGCATGTGCTGAGAGGATTGGGGCTTTGAGCACGGAGAGCCATCTTCAGATTTGACTGAAAAAACCCCACCCTGGGTCTCTGAGGTCTGCTGCCCCCCTGCTCTGAGTGGAGTCATTCTATTATTCACTGCAGCTCAGTGAGTGTGTACAGATCTGCTTGGCAGTGATGCAGTGACTTATAATCAGTAAGTAAGTCTAGCATCAGCATTTCACAAAAGACGTGTTGCTGTCTCTTGGGCTGCTGACCTAATCGCTGGAGCTAGCAATGAGAGGAATAATCCATCAATGTGACATCATCTATTCCCCTTTGCCCAACACCTTCACCACAAACCTCTTACACACACCTACAGGAGTGGACATCAAGGAACAGTGACACCAAGATATGTGATCTGAACCAATTTCTCAAGGTCAGAACGTGCAAAAGATTTCTGCTGAGGTATAACGTTCTTTTCCTCTAATCAGGGCGCCACCTGTTTAAAAATCTCATCACAGACCCCCCCATATGGAGGGGACCCCTGAATGACTCACCTACCCACACAGAACACAGCCTTGAACACAGATCTAATCAGGAGATATACCCATCATTGATTTTCAGCTATGAAATTTTAAACAGGATTGAAGTGGTCTGAGGCGAGGAACCAGGAGAAAAGAAAAGAAATGGGATGAAGAGATCATGCAAGGAAATGAGAAAGATGCGCATGACGATGCAAGATCCACGACTCCCTGTCATCTGCATATGCCCAGGGCTCAGGTAGGAGCAGCCAGGATTGAAAAGTGACTTAAAGACAGCAAAAACTGTAAAAGTATTTTTCTTTAATCATCCCGTGCCTGAAAAATTTCCCCTTTTCTTAAAAGTAATGGCCATGATGGGATTTCATGGATTTTTTATATTATATTTTCTTAATTGGACTAAATGTTCTTGGTTCAGTATCAGTTTTAGCTTTGCTCTTCAACTTCAGATCCTTGATTTCCTTTCTGACTGAAACTGCAGTTAATGAGATAAAACCCACCATGTGACACTATGGCGTGGGTGTGAATATTGATCTGTGTTAACGCTGTTTTAAGTCGCCAACCTGCGTCCTGTGACAGCTAGGATTGGCTCCAGCCTCCCCGTGACCCTAAGTTGAGAAAATTAATCAATAACAAAACAAGCACCAGTTAATTATTATTATTAGTATTATTTTTATGTGCATAAAATCTTCAACTTGAGCTCATTAATGCCCCGTGACTGTCGCTGGTCTCATCACGTCTTTGAGACAACAGAGGGATTAATGGCCAGTCAGCCTGGCTGCTGATATTAAGTTCAAACAGAGACGACGGGATTCATCCCTCAAGGGACTTCCTAATGATGGACATTAAAAATAATTAACAAAGACAAAGCAGTCCTGCTTGAAATCAGCCCTCCTTAAATGCATGTTACTCTGTGAAATGCACTGAAGCTGGTCAGGTTTGATTATCACAAGATATGTTTAACATCATTAACAGATTTTAAGGATGTTGTGGGTACTATGTGTTATTGCTGAAGCATTATTTACCATTCTTAAGAGGTTGCATTTTCTTTTAATAAGTTTACTTTGTTACTTCACTTAAGTAGCATTTTCAGGTATCTGTACTTTACTTGAGTATTTGTTTTTTCTGACAATTTTTTTATTTCCTACAGTTTAACACTGTACTCTCTACTCTTTGGGTCAACAGTATCATCTTTTATACTCGGGAGGTGCAGTCGGTGGAGGTTGTGGAAGAGGACAAAGGATGAAAGGAGTGACAGCTTTTTAAGTGGCAGGTAATTTCAAATTCAACGTTTCTATCAGCTTAATAAACATCAGCAAACACACAAACTGTTCATGTGCAGTTTGTCGCACAGTGTTTTGAGCTGCTGTATTCACAGGGAGAGAAAAGAAAGAGAGCTAACTTCACTCAGAGATGAAGAAAGATGTAAGAAAAGACAGGATGGGCTTTTGTATATGATCTTTTTTGATACATTTTGTGCTATTATATTGTGAAACATCCTGCAAAACAAACTAAGCTATAATGGTACTACCAAATACTGGGTAGGTTTGTTCAGGATAAACAGGTTAATTTGCAACAGGTTACATCAAGTGTAGCAGTGATGAAACTGCATTTAAGCTGCTGATTTGTAGATTAACTCACTTCGTACTGTCTAGTATAAAGACAGTATAAACAGTATAGTGTCAGTGCAGTTTGTGAAACTGTGTACATCTTGTTGAATTCAGTTGTGTAAATCCACAAAGAGCAGCAGGTCATCTGATCAAAGCATTTACATAAAGAAAATCTACTGCAGCTGTTAGTGTTTTCCCCACACTGAGCCACTAAACAAATCTTAGGGTTCCCCTACTTACTGAATCCCATTTTAACCCACGACTGTGCTCATTTTACTATTTAGTTGTGTCAGCAAAGTCACCCTCTGCAATAAAGACAACAGAAAATAGCTGGTTTTAAAATGACCTTTGACTGCGTATGTCCACTATAACAGATTCAAACTAAGTACATTCACTAGAATTAAAATTTAAATTCAAGCAATATTTGTGCTCTCATGTACTAATATTTTGTATTATATTAATATAGCACAATGTTCAGTTACCTTTGAACAAAAAGGAGAGTAGAACCGACCTTCAAAAAGCTATTTTTTACTTTCTTACTTTGAGTACATTTCAGAGCCTGTACTTTTTCACTTTTACTTGAGTAAAAAGGTTCCTTCAGTACTTCAACTTTTACTGGGCTATTTTTAATAGGTATCTGTACTTCTACTTAATTAAAGAAAGTATGTACTTTTGCCACCTTTGGTTAAATCACAGATTTCATTTTAATTTACTCTAATAATATATAACACAGTATTTGGTATTTTGCAAACTTATTTTTTTTTTACTTGGTTTTAACCCAGACGGTCATTCAAAAACAGATGGTTGACCAAGTCTCTGGATTCTCTTTTTCTAGTATCATAATGGACATCTTCTAACCAAAATTGTAATGGCACTTGTGTCTCACCAGCATCATAAATAATATATTACATGGAGGATTAGACGATAAACACATCTATTATGACTAAAACAGTCACTGATTGCGTTCTTATTCAATCAACTTCTGGGTTTAGGATCTAATAGATTTCTTAAACCATGTATAAACAAAATCCTTAGTATCCTTATCAATAGCTTGTTGTTGGCATAAAACCTGGCTATTGTATTTTTACAGAGAAGATGGGCTCACAGAAGTGGTTTGTGTGACTCCCACAACATAAAATTTATAGGCCTTTGGGGAGTGTTATTCAAAGTTACATGTCCAGTGGACAGCAGCTTCATATTTCCTTTAAGCCTCTTTTCAGATCCCACACTGTGTATGAATGTCAGAGACATCAGTCTGCCTGACTCTGGGGAGGAGTGGGACGCTGCCAGAGGTGCAGCACATCTCTGGTTAAGTTTCGTACCAGAGAAGGAAAGAGGGAACAAGCAGGGGGGCGGAAACCAGAGAGGGCTCCTTTTCCTCCTCCGGGTCCCAAAAGAAAGGATGTATTGGCACACAAGCTGCAGACCCCCTCAGATAATTAAAAGTGAGGTATAAATCAGTGTGTAAGCAGTAATCACACAGGCTCCTGCCAGCTCCCCACAACGATCATAAATCTGAAGGAAAACAAAGCTTCAGCACTAACAAAGGCTCTATAATCCCCATTGATTTGGGGTTGGATATGCATTTCATAGAAACCACATTGCCCCTCTATTGTTGAAATAACACATGCGTAGCACTTGGGGTCATGGTTTTTTAAATGGCTTTAAATGGATCAAGGAGGAAGTAAACGCTCTTGTACATAAGTACAGAGCAATTTCAGTTCTAACACTGCATCTGAACTCTTAATTTCCTTGGTTTGTATTAAATACATTTCTTGAAGAGGGGAAAAAAGAGAAGAAATTACTTCACTTTGCATTTTTGACACGAACAGGAAAAGCCAAATGAAGACAATGTTAGTCATCCTTGGTGTGAGGATGGAGGGGTGACTGCAGAGCAACCCATCAGGCATATATTGATTTGTAAAAAAAATGTGAAAAGTGTGAAAAATGAAAAGAAGTTATTGATCCTCACTGGAGTCATGCTGATTAAAGCTTGCATGGAGAAGGAGGTCAATAATGGTGAACCAGTGAATGTATCCTGATAAGGTCAGAAAGAGGTTTAACAACAACAACAACACTACAATCACTAATTTAATCAAATTTGCTTGACTACCATTAATTTCTAACAACAACTGAATTTCTATAAGTTAACATCCCTAAGAGTGATTTCAAAAGACAAACGATAATGTCGTGATCAAATAAACCGAGTCTAACGTTTCTTTGTTCTTTGATTTTACCTGTTACTGAAAGAGAGTCAGTGACTAGGACCTCCAGCATCAGGATCAAAGCCAGTCTCATGTGTTGATCTGTCAACTGTAAAACACTACGCCTGAGGACTTATGCAGCTTATAGAGAAGAAATTACTCCCTCCTCCCTCTGTCACGCAATGAAATCAAGATGAAAAGCTTAGCACCTTGAAATCTCATGCAACGAGAGGCAGGAGTTACAGGCGAAATCTGGTGAGAGTTACTAACTGGAAAACAAGACAGAGTCTCAACGTGATGAAAAATAATTAAAAGCCTGTTTTAATAAGCTGGCTGTTTTGGTGTCTGGGATGTAAAACAAGTAATTGGATCCATTACTTTATAAACCACATAACATAACCTCAAGCATTAAGCAAAGCTGGG
Organism: Pelmatolapia mariae; assembly: GCF_036321145.2. Lineage (NCBI taxonomy): Eukaryota > Metazoa > Chordata > Actinopteri > Cichliformes > Cichlidae > Pelmatolapia > Pelmatolapia mariae. Next base: position 50,423,151 of record NC_086241.1, on the reverse strand, counting down.
TATTATTACAGATAAACAGACAAAAACACACAAAAACCTTCACATCTAAGACCACTTGGCAATAAAGCAGAGACGGATTATAGCACATTTGAGCTATCAGAACAAACATGTTTGTACTTATCCCTTTGCTAATCTACAGGGATCAAAGCTTGTTACTGAGATTACCTGCTAATCAGGAAAAAAAAGGCTCAAGTGGAGCCAACAGACAATGATTTTAACCAGTGGTGTGTGTTCAAGACCTCATGTGATCAATAAGGCAGTAAGCGCACATTTAAATCACAGCGCCCTCTGTTCTTGGGTAAACATCCAAGTGAATGGGAAGAACAACAATAGTAAAGTCAGTGTTTTCTCAGTCAGGCCGACGATTTTAAACAATAATGACTTTTTAATGTGGACCTGTGATTACACTGTCACTGTGAAATATGGGTCTTCTTGACTGCATTGGAAATGAGAGTCTAAACGTGAATTACTACTCCAGCATAGATTACGGCAGTGCACCAGGTAAGGCAATCTTCATAAATTCAAATCTAATCTTAACAGAGCCAGCAGTGTCAGCCCTCCAGAGAAGGACTTTACAGAGGGGGACGCGTGGCCGGAGGAGACAATGCCAGCGCTCAGTCTCTACGTAGGTAAGCTACAAGAAGGGACCAAGTTTGAGATTTTTTCTGAGGGATCAAGATAAGGAAACTCTCAGAAAGGATGTATAGAAAAAAATGTGATTTTAGGGCTAAAAATCCTTGACCATCATACGTCTGTTTCTGTATTATTTTCTTGCTGTGATGAATGGTAAACAATGAAAGAGACAACTTAATGAGCAAATGCGAGTCAGGTCTCAGTATTTGTCATGAATCTGTTTTCAGTAATTGTCCAGAATTATTTGTTGTTCCTTTTTGTCCAGGATATGTGTCAATCATAATTCTTTTCCACATTAAGCAGTGACACCTCGGTGACAAATCACAGGGATGCGTGGTGAAGCAAAGCAGTGGCGTCTGTCAGCACTTTGTCAGGGGTTGCAGCTCTGGTTTATCTATTCCCTGCCTGCGACTACAAGTGATCACAGTTTGATGGCTCAAGCCATGCTGCTCACAGGGATATTTCTTATTCAAGTAACAATGCTGTCATTGACGTTTTCCAGCCTGTGGGGCACCGCAGTTATGATAGCGCAGTTCTTATTAGCAGCAGACATGTTGACAGGATTCCTTTCATTAAGTCGACAGCATCGATATCTCAGCACATATGTGAAGAACAGCGCTATGGTTTCCAACACTTTTCTTCTCAGCTTTAATTCTTAATATCCACTTTAGGTTTAGCTCTAAAAGGAAAGCACTCTTTAGGCAGCAGGCTTTGTACTTTCTTTCTGAGAATTTGGAATCTAAGCGAGTCCCTGTTTATGGTATAAATGTTGCTAATAATGGGAGTTTAAAGGCTGATTGCAACATTACAATCATTATAAAGGACCTATTTGACATGTAGAAGCTGACTTATTTTCTAAGGTTCTTGGAAGGATTTCCACTTTGGCTCTTCCTGCTAATCGAATATGAATTCATGCATGCCTTCCCCTAAGAAGGTGTATCTATTATAAATTACCCTTTGCTCCACTGATACATCATGCATTAACCTTTGCCAGCTGACAAGTCATTAACTGGCCTTGTTAACTGAGATGCATCGGTAGTGTGAGTTGCATTTAGCAACCTTCAAATTCCAATATAACTTCAAATCCTCGAGGGCCTGTTTCATTGGCTCCAGCAGGTACTGGACACAGAAGAAATGAAAACAGTTGGTGGATTTTTGGCACTTTCAGTTGCCCCTGGTCAAAGAAAAGCATATATTTCGAAACCCCCTCACCCCATGACACCGACACAGTAAAAGGTCAAAGCCCCCGAGCGTGCCACTGAGCTGGCAGAAGATAGTGCAGCACCAGCTTTCATGCCTCACCGCTCCCCTACCATGTTCTCCCCAAGCAAACAAATACATTTGCATGTCATTCCCCCCATGCAGATGAGCAGGAAATCACAAAGGAGTTCTTACAATGGTGAATTACTGCATTATAGTGCGTTTGTGTGTGTGTGTGTGCTTTTGTATACTTCTGTAAATGTAAGACAAAAGGATATTAGAAAGAGATTAAAATAGGTGAGTGAATCGGGGGGTTTTCTTTCTCTTTTTTTTTTTTTTTTTTTTTTTAAACATTTACGGCATGGAACTGCACCCAAAGTACTCCCTCTTTCCATGTTAAGGTATATTGGAGGAAAGCATTTTGAGAATAGGGAATAAAAAGCAGCTGAGCGAAAATGCATCTCGCTTGACTCCCTCAAGCCCTCGCATGTCGCCATTATCCTTCTTGTGTATGATTCTCTGATGCCTCATATGCTCTGGAAAAGTGCTTCTCTCATTAAAAAACAATGTGATATCTCCAATTTCTAATTAAATAGGACATTATCTCAAAGACAAGCTGGAGTGGAATGAGGCCCTTAAACGAGTTATGAAAAAGACTAGCTGCTCATTGCCTAATCATGCTTATGTGTATCTCAATGGTGTCTACGCACTTGGCTGATACTCAGGAATAAAGCGGGGTTATTACACAGCTTATCTATCCAACAGAATGGTTTTGTTTTCTCAAGATCTATTAGTAATTTGAGGAGTGCTTCTTTGCAGAAGATAAAGCCCATGTGGTTTGTGGCATTTGATGGAAAATGAGCCACGGTATAAATAGGCCTTTGTTTTGTTTTTTTTCGCTGCTCCTCAAACGATTTTCTGCTTTACACGGTTTCAAAAATGTATTTTTGACACAGCTCATCCTTCAGATGTATAGAATTAATGAGTGGCAGGAAAAAAATAGCCTGTCACCTTAACTTAAAGAGTGCAAATCAAAAAGAAAAAACTTTTAGCAAAGCAGCCAAGAGGTGAACACTTCACTATGAGAAAATACAGCACAAAGTACATCAAAAATCAGCTGAAAGCAAAAGCCAGGTTTGCTCTGGGCTCTCCTCCACATCCTCTGCCGTCCTCATCTATTATTGATTTAATCTTTGCAAAAGAGTATAAACGTCTGTGTCAGTCAGTCCGCACTGGCATCTCAATGATGTCATTTGTTTCCAGCAAACAACCTGCTGTTTTCCGAGAGCAGGTGGCATTTACTAGTTTTCCAGGACAGTGCTCTAACACACTGTAGAAGGAGCATCCTGTTGCCACTGCATCTGCCCTGCTGACAGCGTGAGCAGCTCACTGGCCCGAATATTTTTCACGAACACTAAGTGTTTCGCTGTCAGCTCGCATCACATGCATGCTACATGATGACCATTCCACTGTGTGTGTGTGTGTGTGTGTGTGTGTGTGTGTGTGTGTGTGTGTGTGTGTGAGCATGTTACTGAGCACAAAAGGTCAGTAGCAATGGGTTAAATCATAATCTTAGAAAGACCAATTGGAAAGCACAGGTACAACAGTGACATGCATGATATTTATCACTTGCTTCAACATTTTAACAGGTATCCTTTAAATGTATTTCATGAGATATATATATATATATATATATGAATATACACAACATACCATAAAAAGCTCCTCTGATATGGTTTAGTGATGTGAGGGAAGCAAGTGTAACCCCTTCACCAACATTAAATTGTCCCATCTAGCATGCATCAGTGATTTAATGCTCTATAAAAAGAATAACTACCCTAAAAGGCACCTTTCCTGTCGCTGTGCCATGGAGCCACGATGGCACTGCAATTCCTGGCCAGCGTGCCATTCATGAAATGATGACAAGGACACAGCCCAAATGACCAGCACCAGGGCTGTCTGAACCTGATAAAGACACATAATTGCACAGCCTCATTTATCTCTCAGGGTCAGTCCCATCTCTACCCGATAGGAACTTTCATGCTCGAAAACTGAGTTCAATTTCAGATAACATTGTCTCCAGCATTTCACTCAGCTGCTCGCTTACTGTAGATGTGTACTGCAATGAACCTGAGAAATAATGTGCTAAATGACGAAGGGCTTTCACGCTGTCACACCGGCTAACATCCTGAAAGATCAGGAAAGCTCAGCAATGTCATTGTCTCCGCTATTACTCCTCCTGGTTTTATTTGTTATCTGTGTAAAAGCAAATCACTGTTATTGTTGTATTATGGGGTACGTGTGCATCACTTTAATTTAAATAAATGAATACACACAGCCTTCTTGTGTAAACACCATCGTTGCAAAGACTCAGATTCATAGTAGCTATAAAAGGACAGCAGTAACTAGAAGCACTTGCAGTTTAAGGTTTAACACAAGGAAAGGATGCAGCGCCTACAGCTCTGTAACAGAAAAATCCTTGTCTTATGATACAGAAAGAAGCCAGCATTCTTTCAGAGACACAAATTCTGAGTGAGGAACTGCACTAAACCACAGTGAAAGAAAGGTTGACCCAGGTGTGACTCAGAGTGAAGGTGCGATCTAATTCTGGCCTTCATGACAAATGTACAGCGGTGGTTTATTGAGAATACATCTGTTTAAATTTCATTAAGGCTGAAAATTATAAATAATAAAGGATGTTACCACTGTAAGGCGAATGCCAGCACAGGCAGCTGTAGGCAGTGGTCTGTTAAGCCTCACCACATCAAACTCCAGTCACTGACCTCTTGACTGTGTGTTGGTGCCTTCCGGGTAGGGATGGGAATCAAGAACCGGTTCCCAGTAGTCCAATTCCTTGGATTCGTTAGTCTGCCTCCCTCTTATCGGTTCTTGCGATCAGCTGATTTCAGTTCGTGTGTCGGAGGAGGAAAATAGTGGCGGAGTCTCTATTTGTAAAGACATTAGTTTTATTTTTGCACAAAATGACGAAAGCGCGATAGTAAAGTGGAGACTGCTCTAGGATAGAAACAGCTGCATTATACTGCTAACACAAATTCGGCTTTTCGCCAGCACCTGCACAGCAACAAGACAGCATGCTAATGCTAAGCTAGCCAAGCACCCAGAGTTATGTTCAACTTGGTTAAATAAAGTGAGACGTCATTTGCAGTGAAGCCAGCTGGTCAACTTCGACAGGTAACAAACTGATGAGCAGTCTGGCTGCAGGCTCCGTTTCTACCTGTTCATGTTTCTACAGTAGAATCGCGTCGCTTTAAAGTCTCTTTGTGCGACTTTTTAATCTTTGATTTGTGTTGTCGCCTTTGTGTCCATACCTGGGGCTGTAGCCTCAGGTTTATATTTTTAATTGGTAATTATGAGACGGTGTGTTTCAGATCATTTTACAGATTAACATGAAAATAACAAAACGAGGAGTATAATAAATTTCGTTCTCCTGGGTGTAGTTAAGTAACTACTGCATTACTTTTGAGAAAAGTGTGTAATACGTGTAAAAAAAACCTTTTTTTGCTTAACTTTTTTTTTTTGAGTAATGACCCCAACACTGATCACAACAAAGAGGGGAAATCCTCCAACATGCATACACATTTGACCACACAGCATGTAATTAATTAGCATGAATGTAATGTCTTTAGTAGGCTGCTTGGAGATGGTGGTGACTGTCAAAGTGGAGCCAATGAGAATCCGATAAGGGAATCGGAATCAATTCCCATCCCTACTTCTGAAGCACTTTTAATTTATATATATATATATATCAGACCATAAATAATATGGTCTGATGTATATGTATATATATATATATATATGTGTATATATATGTGTGTGTATATATATATATATATATATATATATGTGTATATATATGTGTATATATATATGTATATATATATATGTGTATATATATATGTATATATATATATATGTATATATATATGTATACATCAGACCATAAATAATATGGTCCGTACCTATAAAACATCCTTACAGTTCACTTTGGCCAAGACATTGAATTGGCATAATACTTTTCCTAGCCCCTTAACCTAACCCTATCAATGAGAAATGACCCTTACCCTGAACATAACCCTATCCCTAAAACCACTTTTTGAGCTTCAAAAATGCCTTCACATTTGTGAGGACCAGCGTTTGGTCCCCACAGATGACTGCCTGTCCTCACAAGTATAGTAGCATGCCAATTTCTAGTCCTCACAAAGATGTTTAAACAAGTCCACACACACACACACACACACACACACACACACACACACACACACACACACACACAGACACACACACACACACACACTGGCAGTTGCCAAAATAACAAGGTCAAGGCTTCAAAATATGATTTCGCTAATCAGTTTTTTAAAGCAGGGAGGCTATAATTTTCGACGTATGACTTTTACATGACTGAAAGTCATCTTATAGATGAGGAATAATTACTCTATCTAGTTTGGTCTTCAGCTGCTTTGTTTTTTTGTTTTTAATATACTCAGCAGTGCTCTAATTGAGAAACAATAATAAGAACATATATTGTACTGACTGAGAACAGATATTGGTAGACAAAGGGTAGCAGTCCTCAAACTATGTGGCCCTGAGAGGCCAAACGGACTGCAACTTAAGAAAACACCAGCAATAAGAAAAACACCGCAAAAGCACACAAAACACAACGGAAATAGGAAAAATGAAAACAGAAATAGGAAAAAAAAAACAGAAATAAGAAAAACAAAAACAGAAATAGGAAAAATGACAACGGAAATAGGAAAAAAAAAAAACAGAAATAGGAAAAACAAAAACAGAAATAGGAAAAAACAGATTTCCAAAAACACAAAGGGAGTGTTTCTGGGGAGACAGTAACCTAATGGACCAGTTGCAGTTTGTGAGTAAAGAAAAGATGAGAGGTAAGTATGTTAGCCTAACTATTAGCCTAAAAATCCGTCATCAGTATTATATGAATTGTGATAAAAAACACCTACCATGTTTTGGGTTCCTGCAACTGGTCCATCGGGTTATTGTCTCCCCAGAAACACTTCTCTTGTGCTTTTGGAAATCTGTTTTTTCCTATTTCTGTTTTCGTTTTTCCTATTTCTGTTTTCTTTTTTCCTATTTCTGTTGTCATTTTTCCTATTTCTGTTTTCTTTTTTCCTATTTCCGTTGTGTTTTGTGTGCTTTTGCAGCGTTTTTCTTATTGCTGGTGTTTTCTTAAGTTGCAGTCCGTTTGGCCTCTCAGGGCCACCGTATCAAACAACTTTAAAAGGTGTCACAACACCTGCTACAGAGCATAAACATTTAAATTTACTCTCAGCTTCCCATTTGTCTACTGGTGTGTTACTGTTGACCCCAAAGCAGAGTTTGAGGCCTGCAAGTTCTAGAATGCTGCTGAACATATCCATGATCAGATGAGCTTAAGTGGCTCTTTAAATGCCATACATTTAAATTGTGTACTACAGACTAGTAAACTGGTGGTTAATGTTAGCACATAGGCACCACTGCATAATATTTTAATAAACCTTTTCTATGAAACTGCTGTTGTCTTTTAAAAATGTTTCTAACATTCAGATTTAGCAATGGGAATCTTTAAAATAATGTAGAACATGCATGGAAGCAATATATTGATACGTTGTAACTTCTAAGTTTCAAAATCTTGACCCACATCGTAAATTTCTCCAAAGCTGCAATTTATATTCATAGACCTTTAAAATGTCAGTTACACCTCAGGAGGCAGATATTCAAGTCTTATGAAGTCTCGGGGTTCAGGATCCCTTTACAGGTTTTATTTGACAAAGGGATTATTGTAAAAATACAACTTAGAAGGAACAGCTGCCTAAAGTCAGGTTTAAACCTAATTTTTAAGACACAGCTAAAATTTGGAGTCTTAAACAGTGTTAATATAATATCATGATGTCTGGTGACTTCACGAACCACGATCAGCTCATCAGCAAATTGAAATGAACACAGTGAGAGTAAAATTATATACAACTCTGGCAAAAAGAGAATACAGTCAAACTAAAAATGCACTCTCTGCATCACCATTTGAAAGTTAAAAAAATATACATTAAAGAATCACCAAATAAAATTAAAAAGTAGTATTAAAAAAAGGTAATATATCTCTTTATTTCATTATTGAAATGGCATTTTGGAATTGTTTGAAATAATGTATCAAATAAATAGAACATAAAAGATATTTTAACTCTGTTGAATGAAATTTTACTCCATTTAATTTAATTATGAAATTTAGCATGTGACAGGCAGGATTAAGACCCAGATGCAGGACTCATGGGACAAGAAATGAACTCAAAACAACTTTAATACTGGAGAATTTCAAAATGCAAAACAAGGCAGCCAAGAATTAAAAACTAATAAGCTAGGGGGAAAAACATGTAACAAGGGTGCATAACATTGAGGGAAGCTGTGAAAAGGGGAAGAATCTGATGACAGTTAGCGTCAGAGAATAAATACACTCCAGGTAATGAGGGCGAAGGAAACGGGTGGGAACACAGCTGGGACTAATCACAGAGACAAGGGAAGTAGAAGAAAACCAAAAAAGGACGAGTGAGAAGAGAACGTGAAAATGAAACAGCAAATGTCTAACACAAGCGCAGACCTGCAAAACTGATGCAGAAAACCACAGAGACAGGAGTGAGGGAACAGGATGGAAACACGAAAAGTAACTAACCTATAAACCTTTAACAATCCTAATCAAAGAACTAGAGGCTCAAATAACAGACTCAGCAGCACCAGACCAAAAATGATAGATCTGTAGACGCAGAACACAATCCCTTCACAAAACCCAAAAGAAATCACGAACCCATAAGAAAACTCCAAACCCGTTTCTCAACCCTAGAGTTTTTTTTCAGTTACTCTGTAAGAGCTGCTCTCAGCTCCCAGCTTTGTAAACAGTATTAGAAAACTTGAAAACTTAGGAGAAAAGCCTAATGATTAGTGACAGACTCACTGGCAAACTTTTGGGTTGTACAGCTGTTGTAGTGACACTTTCGCGCCTGCTGATGCAGCACTTTTGACTGCATTGCAATACAACTTAACACCTCGTATTTGTCCACTAATGACATGAAATGAAACAAAACAGGGACTATACTTCACATAAACAGGAAGCTCTTCCTACACCATCAATTATGCAACAAAGCTATTCTCCTGAAAACGCATCAACACACCGGAATTTGCTTCAGGTGAGAGGTGGTGGGCGTGTGAAAGTGCTCGTGTAACTCTGTATGAATATATTTATTCAGATCATCTACTTTGGCATGCAGCTAAACAGCACTACAGATCATCTTTCCTCTCACTGTAATAATGTCAAATGCACATATTAGCTTTTCACCATATTCATCTAAATATAAAAAAAAAAAAAAATCAAAGAATATCAGAGCAAGCCTGGGGCAGATTCATGTAAAATTGGATCCAATTGCAAGTGTGCACTTACTATAAATGCAGTCACAACTGGTAGCTTTTAACCTTAAAAGAATAAACTCTGAGACAAAGAAAAGTTCTGACAAACTTACTTTCTAATTTTAATTCAGAAGCCCCCCTCCATGTACCTTGTCAAATAGTAACACTATACTCTCAATGTCAAGGATCAATCTTTTTGTCTCTTCATCACCATATGTGTAAAAATTCTTAAAAAAAATACTGTTTCAGAAATACAAGACATTGCTTACTAATAATACACATTACTGCACTACCAGTTCTACCCCAAACACTCAATTTTCAAGCATCAGACACAACGTTGTTTCAGCAGTTGCAGTAATGGGTGTTTTTACAGGAGGTCATGGATGAATCAGATTGGAGTGACATTGTGAGATCTCACTGTATGTGTGAAATGAAATGGAGGTAGATTGCGGCGCTATCTGTGATAGATTAACAGGAAGTGGAGGTAGACTGCCACACTTGTGTCTGGGACAGTCAGGTGTGAAATTAAACAGGACACAGACACGGCCGAGGACGACGCAATACAAAATGGATCGTGCCTGCTGCATGTATAATTGATGCAACATTTCAAGAGTGTGAATTCAAATACAGAAAAATGCTGTGTGTGATAAGATAAGCTCTGGCTTCAGCCACACCTCTTCGGTCAACGTTATAATCCACCTGTGTTTTGGAATTAGGATAGCCAATTTGAAGTTGTTTAAGCACCTAGGTGCATTTCTTTCTTCAGATTATGTGCAAATATATCCACATATTTTACTTTATTTAATGTAAACATGGTTCCCAATAAAATGCATATATATGCATATCAAATTCATATGAGGATGGTGAAAAGGGGAATTGTAGTAAAATAAGAAATCTTGCAAAAAAAGCAAAGCAAAAAACAGAGACGGGAAAACATGTTTCCACTTTCAAGCCAATTAGATCAACCCACTGATCCCAGCAATGGGAAATGAGAGAAATGGGAAAATTGGATTTATGTGCTTATAGCCATTGGTTGCTAGCACAACAGATGAGCGACGATAAGGGGGAGAGAAAAATCACAGAGGAAAATGAATGTAATCCAACACAAAATGTAGGTGAAGATACAAGTCAGCTGTCAGTAGGAAAACACATTCCCCAGGAGCAACAATCACAATCCATATATCACACTAACATGAAGCTGTATGTGTGTGTTTGTGTGTGCATGTATGCGCTTAGTGTGTATGTGTCCAAAAGGGGGGTGAATGCAGAGCATACTGAATTATTGAGTTGAATTTTCACGGGCTGAAGGTCAGTGAGGAAAGGGGGGAAAACATGCCTGATGAAAAATACATGTTTTCTTATTGTCTACCATACCAAGTGCTGAAATATCAAAAACTGCAGAGACGACTATTACTAGAGTTGACACTACCAAAATTATCTCCCATTAATAATAATAATAAACAGCAAATATGAGCAACAGGATCATAAGAGAAAGCTTGAGCTTCACACAAAATTATACTTCATATTAATAACACGCGTGGCAGGACTGATTGGTATTACTTATGAAAAATGTGCGATCATTAGGAATACTGTAGCTGTGAATTTATCCTCCATTTGCTCATCATAACTGATATTTAAGGAGCTTTTGAGATTTATAAATCCTTTGTACAGTGAAACTTTATTCCACTAACAAAGATTTTTAAACGAGGAGAAATCCACTGTGGACTAATTGGATTATCAGTGGAGAATTAAAAAATGATCTCACAGCTTTGCTAGTAGTCCTCTTAATGAGCTCTGTACTCGTAAAATGTAGCGCTGGCCTTCTCTTATGGCCTAATTGATATTTCATTAGAACCTTTCTATTTATGACTTTAATGGTTTTTTTCTATCACAGTACATGGCGGGGGTGTAAGCAGGACTCGCCCGGGGTTCCTATTCGATATATTGTCAGTTTCAGTATGGTTTTAGGATGTGATCTAATAAAAAAAAGCAAGATTTATTTCTTTACCCTTTGGATACTGGTTTACAAGAGCATGCAGTCATTAAACACATCTCGATGTCCCTATACTTTAAACACACGGACACACACATTTACCATGTGCGCACATTTTATTCTGGTTCTTAACTAGAACAGATTTTTTATTTGCTTCTATATACAAATCCTATTTATGTTTTCTAATAATGGTAAATAACTTAATAATATTATCTTCTAATAGATATAGCCGAGCTGCGCTCAAGGTAATTTCTGAAAATGGCAATAATCTCATCGACTGTTTGGCCATTTTCATGCGATACAGTAAAACTGGTGAAGAGGATGGATTTTAAATGGTTCATATTCTCAGGCTTCATTCATCAGTGCTTAATTTGATGTCATATATCTCCACCCTGGTTGGGAGCTTTGTCTGAACAAGTGATGGGTCTCCCTGCCAGACATGACACCAGCTCCAGCTGCAGACCCCCCCTCCATCACTTCCTCTTTAAAGCTTGATGAATGCTAATGGTAGGCACAGAGCTCATATCGTAGAGTCAGATATGATTGTTGTGGTGCTGGATGGGGCGAGGGGTAGTGTGCAATGAAGGTTAACTGTTAAATTAGTTAATGGATTTATCCACTCAGAAGGAATCTTCTCTCTTTCGTCCTTCTGCACCTGTCCTGACTTGACACTTTGTCAGAATCATATTTCAGTTCTCATTAGTTTAATTTGCTTTGGGGTCAAAACAGACTGTGGATTGTTGGTGTTGTTGGCCTAATTAGGTGTCCATGGCAAACCCCCCCCCCCCCCTCAAACCTGAGTCTTGCCTCACCTCAGACTAAGCCAGAGTTACGGAGATGCAGTCCATCACACAGTAACGAGCCCCAAACTAAACATGTATCATTAAAAGCAGAGGTCAGTTGTCTAATAGCTTGCATATAAGCAAACCCCTATTTTGTTCCAACACAGCAGACTTATGAGCACGGCTGCTTGCAGGGAGTGTCCACAGTGGCATTACAGTAGGGAGTCGAGCACAAAGCATGGCATGGTGGATTTGCTCTGATCAAAGGGAAGGGACTTTGATGAATGCTATTCATTAGGCACACCCGAGTGGATTTTAGGGAGAGGACTTAGAGACATCAAGGGGAAATCAGAGGAAGAAAAGAAAATAGAGGAGAGATGGGGGAGAGAAATTAAGAAGTGGTCTTGGAGGGTTACATGAATAATATTATGCAACAATATGGAAACATATCTTCTCTACAGTCAAGCTCCTTTATGTTTGCGTTCAGTTTCCAAACCGGCCACTGGGTGGAGACAGTCGTCTTATGAGTAAAAGCTCCCTCTGCTCAATGCTTCATTTACAGTCCACACATTACTCTGACCTGTAGCATTTCCAGGATTAATCTAAAATAAATGGGGTAGTGTGTCAACGCAAGGAATTATGTGTTAATCCGAGGGAATGAATAATGGGCAGCCATTAAAAAACACAGTCACTCTGTGGGCAAAACCAACTGCCCTACAAGTCCACCTGACTGATTGTTTTATGGATGGAGGCTGACACACACAAAATGGGGAATGACAGATGAAGTCATCCTCCTCTCATTAATATCTACAACTGGATGATGAGGTTAAACTATGAATCCTCTGTCAGTGCCGAAGCCGCTGATGCACAGCGGACACATGGCATTATTGTGCTGGAAACTTTAGCTGTCGTGCTTTAATGGGGTTCAGAGGCAGCTTCAGAAGAAAGGGATGCCAAACACCAATCTGTCTCTCGTTCTATCAGCAGTAATGCACAGAGTGATTGGGTATGCTGCCCGCCTACATCTTTGCTCAAAAATATTGAGAGAGCACCAGATGTCACAAGAAGTTTTCTGAGACACTGGAGATTCAATTCTGGAGATAGGAAAACTATTTTCAAATCCATTGCTTGGAAATTAAATGGACTGTTATTTTAAGATTCTGCGCTTCTCTCATGCAGTCAGCTGAGTTCCACCGCAATTCAATTTCACTCTATTCCCCAGGATAATCCAAGTCAGCAGTTATACTGCTTTCTAGGAAAGCCTTTTGAGTTTTTTTTTTAATATATATATGAAAAAACTAGTCCTAAGAGGATCCTGAATCATTAAAAATATATTAATGATGCATGCATTAAATAGATGCATAAGTCTTGAGATTAACTTGGCTTCTGTAAACATTCCCGTTGTCTTCAGCTGTCATAATAGTTATTTCCTCTTGACAGAAGCATATTAAGAGGATGTTAATATTGGCCAGTACCTCGGGCATGCAGCTTTGTAGTTTCTCAATGGTTCAAGTTAGGTTAGACTGCACTCATGTGACCTTAAAGCTCAACTTAGCTTTAACTTCTTTTAAACATTTTGTTCTAAAAAGTGAGAGGACAAACAAGCAGACAAAGATTTAGGCTATTCTGTTCGATGTCCTTAAGAGTGAAGGTCTGATGAGGACAGGGGAAGGTGTGAAATGTTTAATATCACACTCCTGTGATATGCACTGGTCAGGTGATATTTTTTTACCTCATTGTGTGACATTTTCATTAGCTGTCTCTGCCTCACTTGGCTCAAAACGGGGGCGTGTTAAGCAAACAGAATGACAGGCAATTAGCTTCCCATGACTTCAGCTAAATTATGTATCAATTATGTGATAATGAGGAATTAGACTCATGCATATGTGGTGATGCAGGAAAAATTAATGCTGAGCAAGTGAGGATGCGGACAGCCGGAATGCAGCAAACGTGGCAAATGATCCTGATGCAAAACAGGCAGAAATGCTCAAAATGAGCACTGGTTTAGAATTTTGAAAATTTCATGGTGTGTGATATTTGAATGCCTGGTGTACAAACGGGGATACACTGTACCTAAGGAGTTAAAAGGAGAAAATTGGTGTCCTTAGAAGCGGTGTAATTTGCACCACAAAAGCTTTTGCTTTTGAGATGAATCCTTTATACGACAAAAAGGGAGGACCTGAGCCACTCTCGTCGGATAACTCTGCACCTCTTCATTATTCTTTATACGCACAATTAATGGAGGGTCTTTTTTTTCCCACTCCCCCTTTTTAAAGTCCATGTCACGAGTGATAAACTCCAGATGCAAAACGGTTTTGAAATCTGCTGAAGTGGTTTGAGGGATGGGGAGGGAGGGTCATAAACTGTGCAGATTTAAATTTGGATAGAAGATTAAGACAGCTAGGGTGAATGAGAAATAGAGACATCAAAAGAATGAGAGAGGAATAAAAAAAGAGGATACATGTCTGACTGTAGTTTTTCGTTTTATTTGGACTTTGAAGCTTTACTCCTGGTCAGCATCCATTACATTATATCTGCATTTAATGTCATAGAAATTTATTATTTATTATTTAAAAAAGTTAAATCATAACATATGAAATCTAGTCTTATTACATTTAGTAAAAATGTTGCAACATGCCAGACAATGAGGATAAATGATGTGATTAAAAGTTTTTTTTTCTGTATTTTGTCACTATAACCTTAAAGACTGAGCTTAAACATCTACAGCACATGATCTACATTAACCTGCACTCACAGCAAATCTTGTCATAGTACTTGTCTGTAACAGAAATAATAGTCAGCATTTTCACTTAAAAGGAACAAACTGACATTTTGTGAAATGCACCGCTTTGCTGTCTTTCCCGGAGTTAGATTTGAAGATCAATATCTATTTCATGTCAGTCAGTACAAAGAAAGCTCTGGCACGTGTTTAGCCTAGCTTAGTACAAAGACACAAAAAGGTATGAAAACAGCAACTCAAACTCTATCAAAGAAGTCTTATAACATCTTCAAGTTACAATATTTTGGCCGAGATGAAAAACAAAATTATACTTTAAAAAGCTTCAAGATTGCATTTTAGAGTTGTGTAAAAGGCATTGATTGTCATTGTACTTGTGTTTACTGTACATATCTTTTTACATGTCTTCAGAGACAATATGCTGATTTGAAAGTGTGCAAATGTTTTTGCAAGTACGAAAACATACTAAACAGCTCACTTAGTTTAAGCTGTATACCATAATGCACAGGGTACTGTATATGTTTTCAAGCCTTGTTCCAAATAAATCGTATAACTTTCATTTTATCAGTCTTAATAAAAGTAAATGTCTCTGTCTTTTTAAGAAATTCAAAACAAACCTAAACTCATATCAACATGAATGCCCATAACAAGGACGATCTTGTAAAAGAGAATTTTTAACATGAACTGTGGACCTTACACATCTATCACATGAAAAACAGATTTTTTTTGCTGGGCTGTTGGATACCAACTCCAAATTAGGAAAAAAAAAGTTTTCTCCCTAATTTTTTCATGATGCCTTCAGAAGCAGCTATGTTCTTTGAAAATGTAATTCATCTCTAAATGATTTTGGCAACACAACATGACGTATAATCAGGCTGACTGGGTGGTGAATAACATGGCAGCCATACACAGTCCCTGTTACATCTTTGAGACCTAAATGTAAGGCACTGATCCAAACATGAAGGAAAGACTCATTTAGAGAAACTATGTAAAACACAGTGATTCATCTATAATCTCAGCCAGGAAGGATATTTGATGGTTTCTTCTACTTCTTCTTTTTTTAAATTCATGGTTTGAGCCATCTGCACTACTTTGGGTTGCTTTACACTCATCACTTGTGTTAACTAATTAATTCATTTGATTTATAAGGACCAATTATGATGATAGAATAGAAAAACTATAGAAAATGTACTACAGAAAGGTAGTAGCCTGCAGCGTTACATATTCTGGCATTTTATCAGGTGTAAAAATCTGCACATCTTATTTAACAGTTACAGCAAGACTTTCGGAATATGGCTAGCTGTGCTAACCTATATGTAGGGATAATATGAATGGTTTATTGATTGCTTGAGTGAACTTAAATTGTCAGTTTCTTCACTCCACAGGGCAGTCGAAGTACCCGCTGAATGAAAGACAGAGCTGCAGAAAGAGCAATAGATTCACTCTTCTGGTAAAAATCACTTTAGGATGGCAGGTACAGATAATCTTGAAAGTTGACCCTCCGCTATTAAGGTCAGTATCCCTATTCACTGCGTTTTGTGACTGATATTTCAAAGAGCCACTGATGATTTCACGAGGGAGCGAGACTGTGGAAAAAAAAAAGCTGTCAGTCAGGATTATGCATATTATACATTTTGGAGACATGGCATCTCATTAAGTGAGCATCTTGAGAGACCACGATTAAGGCAACAGAGATGGTACAAAAGAGAGAAAGCAGTGCCCAGCTACATCAAGTGATACCAGATCAGCAGATATTCCATTGCAGCTCTATAGCTAAATCTCTGTTGTATATTTCAGAGCTGAACTGCTGGTATTGTGTCTGCACTCATTCATTGGAGCGTAATCCCATATTGAGGAGTAATCCACAGCCTGAGCAGTCAAAGAGAGCTCTCCTTCTTTACTCAGCCAAGCCTAACTGAGGTGGCTGAGGGGATTTTACAGCACTCCCTGTTCTGTCTGAAGGGTCAGTGAGAGGTGAAAATAGACTGGAGTGTTCCTGAGGTCAATAAAGTGCTTAAAATTCACATATGTGTAAAGCACAATGCAAGATTTCAGGGACAGACATGGAGGTTGCACAGGACGTTGTTGGAATTCTGATTGTTTGGCAGTTGTTGTGTGTTCAGCAGAAAACACAGCGAGCTCACCAGGCGCACGTTCGTGTCATGCATGCAAATGCACGCATTCTTATTTCTAGGGATATGGTCACCTGATTGACTTGTTCTGCGTGCATCATTCATAATTCTAACTGTCTGCAGAAGATATATATTCTTTGGGGCAAATTCTCCACATCAGCACTCTGATGTAATTTCCTGCAACGCATGGGACATGCCACAGTTGAACAGCAACCTAAATTGCTACAGGAAGCATTACTTCCGAAAGGTGGCTTGCTAGCTCTCAGACAGGGCTATTAGTGCTGGAGTGAGCACAATGATACGGCATCCCCCAGGGAGCAGGTGAAAAGAGAGGCTGTAATGATGACAGTCACCACCACTCCATCTATCTTTACTTCTGCTCAGCTGAGCCGGCACGTGTAAGACACTAATCGAACATAAATTTGCATGTCCCCACTTTATTATGAATGTGCTACATTAAAAAAAACGATTTAATTTTTGGTTGCGTCCAAAGCAAAAATACAAGTCAATAACAAATGCTACATTTTTAAAAGGTTGGTGACCTTTGTATGTGAAGTGACAAGACAACACTCTCATTTAATTGCTTCAGAACCAAAAGCATCAGGTAGATGTTTTCAACAAAAGCCAAAAGATTATTACTGCATTTTTAATTTAATTTTATCGTCCAGATAAGCTGCTTTTTTTGTCCTACTGTGTGTAACAATATCTACAAAATACGCATAGTTGCACACAAAAACATCCATGACGTGCCTCTATAAGAAGTTAATTAGTTTTTTCTGAATTATTCACGGAAAACAACCTGTGGCACAATGTGTCACTTGCGCTCATCCCTTGCTGCTGTGCCCCAGAAGCCATCTTTCCTTGCCTGGCAGTGACTGCTACACCTGCAACATGCACTGTCTGCCTTATCATCATTACCCAGACACCAGCCGTAATAAACAACCACTAATCCTCTTAGAGCTGTACAAAAACACTGGCTCCACAGACCCATAGCACCATTAACACAGTGAAACAAGAACTCTTAAACAGTTTAATAGACTACTTATTTAACTTGCTAATGTCATTTAATTTGTTTATTTTCCAAAGAGAGTCATAATCCGTGGCCAGTTAGGGATATTTCTGGCTGCAACGCTGTGGCATAGGACGGGATGATGAATTTTTCAGGACCTGCTCGCTTAGAAATTTGGAGTTAATTTCATGGTGTGAAACAATATCTTCTCAAAGCCCTCCCGGAGCCTCGTGGGACAGTGCATCAGACACAAGTGTGTTGGCATTTGTGTATGTGCATGTGTGCACGCAGCTAATGACCTTGAGTGCATCCTGCATGTCTGCCACTGTCACCAGGCTGGCACTGCCTTTGATTGGATGTAATTAATGCTCTCACATCTGGCATGAGCTCCCTCATCCCTTCTTAAATTTGGCTCTCTCTAGGTTTTCCCTCATGCTCTATATGCCCCCTTCTTTTAATTTCTGTTTCTCCTTCCAAAACCATACAGAGACTCATTGATTATCTGACAGTATGTATTGCCTCTGGGTGTTGAAGATAGTCCCCATACCTCCCTCAGTTCAACTTACAAGAGGTTTGTGTGTCAGTGTTGATATGAGGAAGTCTCTGTCATTGTCACCTTGGATGATGCCCTGCTTTTGATCTGTTTTCCATGCTAACCCTGGCCGCTTCACTGTTCACAAGATGAAACGGGCTGTTTTCTGGCATTCTGAGCAAAGCCAGTCCCCTGGCAGTGATCCTTAACCAGTTTGGCCACTCTCAGAAAATGCACATCACTTGCTCACAGGGAAAAGGAAACAGATGAAAATAAACAGTTGGCAAGCGAGGCTTCTCCCTCCAATTATCATGTTATCTTATGTGAGCTGTGACACAGACAGAGGAGAAAGAGGGAATAGCGGTGCATACCAACATTTTATACTTTAATCAAATGTCAGATCTTCTCCAGTTTTAATTAAATGCATCTAAATTGCTTACTCCTTGCTAAATTATACCCCCTTAGTTACAGGTGCTTCACCTGTCAAGTTCTGTAATATGTGGTTAGTAATTTTATTGCTACCCTGATTTCATCGCATTAAGTACCTTCATGAGTTGACTGATACTAGGAAGAAAAACTCTGTATATGGAGCTGAAATATGCACTTGATTGCTTGATACAACAACAAAACATCCATATCAGAATATCTTAATACTATTTGAGCCACGCAGCTAAACATGCTCAAGTACTTAGCTTAAAAAATTTGGTGTTAGATTTATATTTTATTCTTCATACAGATACAGATGTTGTAAACATTATAGAATCCAAGGCTACGTGGATAGCGAAAGACTGGGGGAGGCAAATTTGTAGTAAAGTGAAGTAAGGAGAAGCATCCAGTCCAAAACAAACATCCAAAAAAAGAAACATATAAACCAGAATTTTAATAAAACAGGAAAAGCAAGGCAAGAATACATGAGAAATGCACAGAAAAATGTAACGTACAAAGCACAAAGACAGCCCAACTTGCAAAATATAAAGATGACTAGACTAAAAGCGCTAATACATATTCTTCACTATATCAGATCCTTCTATGTCCATTACAATTCCCGAGCTATGACTGAACAACAGCTGCTGGATTTGGGGTATAATGAGCAGTAAAATGGTTCCCTTGAAACGCTATATTATTATTCCCAAGTAACTTACATGGGATGTGTAAACATCCTTTTTTCCCCTCAGTGCAAACTCATTTAAAATCATAGCAATGGCCTTGGGGAAAAGGCACTGGGTCAGGTTACCCAAGGTAAACTCTAAATGGCAACCCAGGGTTTAATCCAGCCTGTCACCAGCTCAGCTGTCAACACCAGTCTATTGAGTGCTGTCTACACAGAAATGCACCCTGCCTTTCTCCCCTTGCCCCCTCCATTTCTCTGGCTGAGGACAGAGACCAGCTGACTACCAGAGAGAGGGCCATGTCCAGCCATTATCACTCCCAGCATGTGGCCACATGCAGACAGACTGGGCGTGGAGCTCGAGGCGTGTTAAAAAACACAGTCCTTTCATTTCTGTAGCACACTTCTGTTCCTTTCCTCTCCGTTCATGGGAGAAAATAGTAATTTTTTTTTTTATCACAAAGTATTTTTTTTAATATCTGGTGATTTATAATTACATGCAACTACAGATTGAAAACAAAAGTGCTAAAAAAAACAAATTAAATATTGTGCCTCTGATTTTATCCTCCTTTTGAAATCCCAACCTTGAGATCTCATATTTTGCCAGCTGCGAGGTTCGCCTGGCTTTACTGATATAGATTCATAGTGTTAGCTATATGGTGAAGCAAAGCTAATAATTTAGGGAAGATTGCATCTATGGATTTAGTCAGGTAGGGGGTCTTCTGTAAGCTTGTCTGTGTATCTGGGTATCACTGGAGTGCAGAGATAAATATTCAGCAGAGACGCACACAGGTGAAAGGCCGTCAATGCATGGCCGCATGAATAAACATCCTCCCCTGGTCTGCTGCAATTACAGCCGGAGTGCAAGTGGTTGAAGTAATTGACGCCCTAAAATGCTCTCAGAGCCACTGGACCAAACTGCAAATTGGGTTTCCACCTTCATGATAACTAGTGATGGTTTGGCCACTGGGCATATCCCTCTTCCTCTCTCTAATGGTGTGTTCTACTTTGGCTTTAATTCGTGGTAGTATGCCATGTGTGTGCAGTACAATTTATGCAGTATGTGTATAAATGTGTGAGTAAGTGTATGATAAAATGAGATTACAGTTTATCACTGAGAAATAATGAAGGATGTTTTAAACTTTGCAGTAGCTGGTTTATACATTACTGGGCACTGTTGGGACAGCAGCTGGGATGTTTTGCTTTGGGTTTTATGTAGGCAAACACCAGGCCCAGCAGGCTGAGCATCAGTCCCAGTATGTGTGCGGCTCCAAGCCCACAGAGGCTCTGTGGCCCATAAAGAGGGCTGCTGGGACTGATAAGACTCAAATCTGCTGGGTCCCTTCGAGCCATATCTGGCCCTTAACAGCCATGACCTACAGTCAAACACAAAGCAGTGTAAGGGATGCAGAGAGAGACATTTGTCACAGATTTTCTAGGAATTCACAGAAATCTCTGATAAAAATAAATCACAGACATCAGCCTTGAAAATGCTCGGATTTAATGAAGTGAGTTAGTTGTGAAAAGACAGCAAAAAGACAGTAGGAATAGCATTAATGTTTCAGATAGAGGAGAGTTGACAATTCAATTTAGGGACCCGGTCTTTTCTTTATCACTGAATGAGAGCTAATACATCAATAGCACAGAGAGTAATTAGAGGTTCTAGGCTATCCTTGGATGGATCAAGACATTAGCAGGCAGAGGCAAAGGAAATGAGCTGAGTCAAAATCATTTATATTGTTCAAACAAATTGAAGCTGAAAGCGGTCGTCCATCGTGCGGCTCTACATTGTTCTGAATTAATAACTAAATGAGCAAAAACCTGCATTCCCGTTCAGAACTTCCACAGTGAATGGGATTTCACAGCACATTGAAATAGAATAAATAAACCTGGGAAATTTAACTAATCAAGCCTGCTGAATTATGCAGTAAGGTGCGCTGCACGCTCACCATGACCTGCTACAGCAAAAGAAAAAAAAAGACTTTCTCCCCCATTTTCTGTTTATCTGATTATATAAAATGGGGGACAATGGATGGGCACGGACAGCTGCTCTGTGGTAGCCACACATCTAAAGCCCTGATGAGCCCCTATGGAGACAAAGATAAAACCAGAGCACACACATGAAAATGCAACATTAGTCATGTTAGGTTTCCAACTTGCAGTGGTAATAACATAGACACAACATTAGGTTTGAGGAGCATAGCTGGCTCCAAAGCATCATGTCACATTCTGTTTTACAAATGTCTATAATTAATGGAGCACTGCTAGCTACACTCTCGCCTACATAGTTTCTTAACCATGTATTGGCTGTAGTTTTTCTTTTGAAATGCTAATATGTAAAACTGAAGTGCGTACCCTCATGATCACACAGTACACCACAAGCCTATGTTTCATCTAGTCTACCAGCATGTCCGCAAAATAGGGAAGCTAACAACTGATCAAAAGAAGAAGGAGGCACATAAATGTAGCCAATCAGGAATACATCCACACAGTACGCACACGCACAGTGTGTGCATCATCTAACAAAGGACAGACATCTCCACACGAGATTCCATTTCCAATTCCCACATGACACCCTCCTGGTTAAATGCTGATTGAAGATTATTTAATCATCTCTAAAGAATGTCTGTGCATATCTTAAACCAGCAAAGATTGAAATAAGATTCTGGTGAGGGAGCCTAATTATGGAAATCCTGAGAAAAAATATTGAACTAATCACGTCTTTTACATTTTCAAAGGAAATTACAAGTTACATGCACTTGATTCAACTGGAACAAAACTAGGGATGTACAGTATTAACAGGCATGCAGGAAAGTCTCTACGTTCTTACACTGATAGGAGTATTTTAAAAGATAACAAAGGAGGTGCTCAGCATCTTAGCCTGTGGCAATCTCTGCCATTTTTGCTATAAATAGAAGTCCAGAACTTGAACTTGAATGAGAAGTGTTCTAAGCTAATTGTACTTGAGAGCTGCCCAACCTGTCTGCATTTATGGGCACATTTCAGGGGTCCAGAGTTAAAGCAAACAAATCTGAATGAATTAGGTCAAACATGCTGGTTTACCAATTGTTTTGATCCAGCTTGACCTATAAAAGTCACAAAATTCTGGCCTTTGCTTACTTTTTCACCTTTTTGAAGTAAACTAGCAGTATCATAATGTTGGTTTCCATTTTGTCAGTTCCAGTTTTATTTTGAAATTTCTTTCCTTTGTTCAGTCCCCTTCTTGTTTCTGTGCCACACCTGCATTTGATTAGTCTTTTTTTTAATCATTACAAACCCCCAATTCCTTGTGTTTTAAATATTGGCCTCTTTCTGATTTTTTGGAGTAGTTGTGGATTTTTGAATTTTGGATTAATGGACTTCAGGACTTGGCTCTATGTCTGTTTGAAGTAATTTGAAGGAAAAGCTATTTCAGACTATTGCAAAGTTATGCAGCTATTAGCAGAATAATTCCCCATTTTGCTTTTCTGTGCCCATGGCTAAATCAAAGTCCAACATTTGTGCGAACTGTATCTGTAATGAATCATTGCCAGATGCCCACAAAGATGCAGCCTAATAAAATAAATAAATAAATACAAAATAAATCCCAGTAAATTCACTTTCAATACTGTGAGGTCAGGTCTCACCCACAAAACAGAATCTTTTTTTAAGTTCTGTCCAAGGTCACAAATAGTGAACTGGTTCTCTATCAACCACCACACGAGGAGTTAAGATTGAGTCTTTTCTGGTGAATGTGGTCCATCTCTGAACCCAATCAATTTTTAATATTTGAGGTAGCTCAGGTGAGAAGAGGGGATCTGGGTGCACACGGGTGGACAAACACCACACACATACACATACAGGCTGTCACAACAAAGTTACTTAAATACACATATACTCACACCTACTGTAACACAATCATTTACCTGCTTTCAACCATCGCTTTGAAGCAATGAAAGTCACAGTCTAAAGGGAGAGAAAAGTAATAGGATTGCTCAATTAGGTGCCAAATGGCTTTCTGGGGGCCAGTATTTCATCTCCACTGCCACTGCAAGCAAAGTGGAAAGAGAAGCATAGGCTTGTGAGAGGTGAGTGCAGACATAAGCTGCATATTGGAGAGATTTTATTGCCTTTAAAACACAGACTCAATGCTTTCTGCACTACAGAGGCTCTCAAGGTCTATCACCGGCATTACCCGGATAACGTACATGTTGATGATGCCCTGAATCAACCGAAGCATTCTCTGATGGTATAAAAGTAAGATTACATTTTCATGCAAGGCTGCACCATATAGTTTTATTTGTATTAATGGAGGGAGGACAAGGGAAACGGTCTTGTGAAGTGACATGAAAACAAACAAATACATCGAGGACATCTTGTATTTTACACAAGAAGCATCTCTATTGCTCAGTAGGTAAAGACTGCTAACAACAATGACCACTCATTGTTTCACCTCCTTTGCAAATCCAACTGCTACTTTTAAATAAAAATAACAACAGGGAGCCAATGGCTCCAAAGGCAATTTAGCGATTTAAGCTTTCTTGTGTAATCACCTTTGCACAGACTGGAGTGTTAACCTCAAGAGCTAATCAGAGGATTAAAGGAAAGTTTCAGAGCTCAATTTGGTGTCAGTGTGGGCTTTTCGTCCAGATTTGGTGTAGAATACAAAACAATAAATAAATAAATAAAGGAATAGTTCATCAGTTTGACTTTCATTAAGAAGAGAAGATGAACACAGCTCTTTCTGTAAGGTATATAAAAGAAAGAGCCAACAGCTTGTTTATTTAGCACAAAATGGCATGTCTGTTGGTTAGCAACAGGTAGATGATTGTTTTTTTTTTGGGGGGGGGGGGGGGGGGGGGTTTCACCGGGTTTCATTTGAAATTACAATGTAATTATATTTACATACACATATTTATAGATAGTACACTAGACTAAGGGAATAACAAGTCAGGCTTTTTACAGAAAAAGAGTAAATAATTATTCTGTAAGTCAATCTGCAATTGTCTTGAAATTTAGCAGAAAAACAATATTTTCAATCTTAAATTGCAAGTAAGCTGTCATTTTTGGTGTGTGTGCCATGTTATAGAGTGGCTTAATTTTGCATAACTTCTTAAATTTTACAGGAAAATAGAGACACAAATTATACCGCAAGTAATTTTAAGTATGGCATAATTAATTTTAAGAAGTATGTAATTACCTAGTAACTTTTTGGAAAAACAAAATTTCCCCATCCAACATTATCAAATAATTTTGCTGTACTTTTCGAGCCATGGATGGTAATATGGAATGAACTAACCTTGCCTTTTGACATCTTTATGTTTTTACATCTGTACATCTGTAAATTACCCAGGGGTTTGGTAAGGTTATGCCACTCCATACTGCAGCCTGTGGCCTGAAAAGTACAGCGTACTTACAATTATTTGTTTTTCTGCTAAATGAGTTATGCAGTGCTTAAAACTGCAGTACTTAAATTTAATTACAGAATAATTGTTTTCTTGTTTACTGTAAAAACACTTGTTACCCCCTTATTCTAGTGAACCTACCTTTAGCCATTTGTATCTAAATATAATTATGTTGTAATTTCAAAAAAGTCTATTTATTAGTCGCGGGCCATATTGCAAAGTGTGAGGACCACACTTGGTGTAAAAGTGATTTAAAATTAGTATTGGTTTTTAAAATTTCTTTATAACGCTCACAA
Source organism: Pelmatolapia mariae (assembly GCF_036321145.2). Taxonomy (NCBI): domain Eukaryota; kingdom Metazoa; phylum Chordata; class Actinopteri; order Cichliformes; family Cichlidae; genus Pelmatolapia; species Pelmatolapia mariae. Next base: position 50,397,932 of record NC_086241.1, on the reverse strand, counting down.
GATAAACACAATCTAAACGGATACGTGTGGGAACAACAGCTGTAGCAAAACTATTTAATTGAAAAAAAGTAGTGCTATAAAATCTGCAGTTTCATGTGAGATAACCCCACTTCTGTGATTGTGCCTGAAGGACTGCACTCAGTTGCAGACACAGACACGAAAAGCTGCAGAACTCATGGACGAGTAGTCATTCCCATTAGAGAGAGACTTGAACATCTGGTTAACAGTCTTCATCATTGATTGTGTAGTGTGACCAGAGGGGTGGCCAGAATTTATTTGATGACTAATGGTGTGAGTTTGCCATCAAAGCCTAAAATTACCCAACCCCTGGCTCTACCCCAGTTCATTTTAACCAGCAAAAGTGTGACCAGTCTTCTTATTATTTTCGGAGAAGAAAGAAGTAAGTAACCAAAGTGTAGAATATTATTGATGAAATTTTGTATGAAATATTGTATAAAGTTATGTAAAGCCATTCAATCCTTTTTGTAGTTAAATTCTGAAAACGTAATATATCATATATCACTTCAAACAAGAAAGATATTAAGGCAGTGTGTAATAAAAGGTATCCCTTATTACCTTGGCAATCCTAAATCAATAGCATCAGCAGCATGCTTCTTAGACCCCATAGATTTCCTTAACTGAGTTTTTGCAACTCCATTTCTTGGCATATTGGGTTTTCCATCCAAACAGTAGTTTATTTACCATATTACTAATTCAGTATGGGCTTGTTATCCAGGCACTCTATGTGGCCAGCTTCTCATGGGAGACGCTGCCCTAATTGTGTTCAGCCGATCTGTGGTGTAGAATTGCTGAAATCCCTGACTCCGGCAAAATGAGAATATCAATAAAAACAGACCCTGGATGATCTTTGCTTGTGGCAAAACTGCACAACCCTGGATGCTGAGGTTTGTAATTACATTCCCCTGAATAATTGAAATCACTGTCCTCCGGCTATAAGTTCATCTAACTGAGTGTTCAATATTACATCATTTTATATATATATCATATATTTTACACCCTGTGTCTCTGGCAGTGATCCCAGAAAACATTTATAGTGTTAGAGTGGCACAGTGAGGAAGCGTTAACAATCAACAGATGACAATGCTAGCTTGGCCAAATATTTACTGCATTCAGTCCACAGATCTGTGCGCTTCTGGCTGTCACACATGATTTCAATAGGCCATGCCATCTCATGTTAGCTGACACTACAACTGTGATCTGAAAGGCTGTTGTAGTCCTCTGTGTACGGGTGAGGTGTTCTGGTCACTCTGACCTCATAAATTGCCATTGGGGGTTTATGGAAGTGCAGTTGCAGAGCAGGTCTTTTCAGTTCATTACCACAGCACTATAGCTTTCTGTTTTCCATGATGTCTTCGCCCTCGGCAAGGATTTATCTTCAACGTGGTGAATATGTATATGTCACTGGGCCTTTCCTATCCAACTGAAAGCTAAAATCACAGCAGAGTGGTATTTTATCACGGTCTTAGATCAAGAACGGGAGTTATTCACACAGATTAGCTTTGACCACACAGACAGCTCGGCTTTAGTATTTTGTACAACTTAACAAGACTGTAGGGCTCATTTTGAGAAAGAATTCCAGCCATAGTTCTCTGACAACGTCTGTCATGGAAAATGGATGTTTACACAGGAGGTACATAGTTACGGAATGATTATTTGAAATCCTGGTGAAATTGTAACATTGCTCAAGAAATGAACAGTCTGTGATTTTTATGGTAGTTTCATTTCAGTGTAGTTTCATTTTAATTTAGAATAGCAACCGAAAATCAAATAAAACAGACATGACATAAAAGTTAAAAATTGATTTGCATGCACTATGTGAAATATGTATTTGATTCCCAAGCAAAACATGACTAGGGTGGAGAAATCCTAGTTGGGCACCAAAAGGTTCTTCTTTTTTAGCCACTCCTTTGTTGCCTTGGCTCAATATTTTTGGGGGTTGTTGTCATGCTGGACCCATCCAGGATCTTTAATGTTCTGTCTGAGGGAAGGATGTTCTTGTCCAAGATTTTGCAGTATATGGCCCCATCTATTGGTCCCTCAGTGTGGTGAAATCTTTCTGAACCCTTAACAGAAAAATAGCCCCAATGCATAATGTTTCCACCTTCGTACTTGACTGTGGGGATTTCGCTTCGTCCAACAACAGTGGGTCAAGTTGATGCTAAAGAGACTGATTTTGGTTTCATTTCACCACAGCATGTTCTCCCAATTTTTCATGGAGTCATTTAGGCTATTTTCCACACTAGCCCGGATAGATTTGAAAACGGCATTTTCATATGAAAATGCTCCCCTGTCCACGCTATTGTTTTCACAGAGTTGTACGTCCACATTGAAACGGCCGAAAACACTTGCTGTATAACTGCTGTATAATGCCCTCCGCTATCTTAGTTTAATTGGTCACTTGACTGCGTCACATGACTAAAATGCATCATCGTTTTCAAAAAGTCTCCGTTTTCGCTGTCCACACTGCAACGCGAAAGCACCGTTTTCAAATCTATGTGTTTTCCAGAACGTTTACAGAACGCTGCATTTTCCTTGAGCGAAAACGCCGTCTCAGTGTGGACAGGAGTCCAAAACGGAGAGAAAACGATGCGTTTTCGTTTGAAAATGCATTAATGTGGACGTAGCCTTAGATATTCACTGGCCAACCTAAGACAGGCATGTACATGTACCTTCTTAAGCAGGGGGACCTTACAGAAGCAAGGAGTAGTGTGATACTAATGGTGTTCTTGGTGACTTCTGCCCCAACTCTCTTCAGATCAATAACGCAGATCAAGTATAGTTTTGGGCTGATCCACTTTTCTCATGGTCATCCTCAACCCATGAGGCAAGATCTTCCATGCAGCTCCAAACTGAGGGCGATTAGTGCTCAGTTTATATTTCTTCCATTTCCAAATAATGACAAAAGTAGTTTCACCTTCTCACCAAGATGCTTGATGATGGTCTTGTAGCCCATTCCAGCCTTGTGCAGCTCTACAATCTTGTCCCTTCTTTTCAGAGCTCTATGGTCTTGCCCATAGTGGTGGAGAAGCTGGATTGGAAGAAAATTATTATGTCAACAGATGTGCTTCATACATATAACAAGCTGAGACCAGGAGTATCTGTAATTGTTAACTGATTGATTGATTGCAATCTGTATGCGACATGGGCACACAGCCAATTTGTGAAGCCAGAATTTTGGCTCCATTGTAGCTGATCAAATACTTATTTCTCTCAACGACAAATTAATTGATAACTCTTGACTGAGTGACCCCATCCCTGCTCCTCTTTATTCAGTAGATATGGTTTAGACCACATCCATCGCTGAGCCTTTATTTTGACTCCTATTACCCATCTGTAAAGTATTGTGGCTTATGGTTACATGGTTATGTTATTACATTGACAAAATTTGTCAACAGATGGACAGCTGAATAAACAACTACCAATGTACATAAAACCACTTTGCTGTAGTTTATTTTACAGGAGTTATTCCAGAGTTATCTAAAGAACCACGTTTTGCAATGACACACACACATACGGTCAGCCAAGACCAGAACATTTAACAAAAACAATGAAACAAAAGCTGTTCTTCCATATGCGTCAGTATATTAATTTACATTTTAAAGTTCCCTGTTATAAAGTTATGAAACCTCACACCTCCCTGCCCAGTTGTGATGATAGCAACGGAAAAGAAAGAGGTTTGTGAGGTCTTGCTTTCCACATGGAAATATAAAACCAACAATGAGCTATCAGCTACAAAATAATGAAAATTGAAAAATTGAAAATGGCTGATACTGACTGAAAAATACTGACTTTAAATTTTGAAATACAACTTTTAATAAGCAGGAACAATGCAAATACACCTAAAATAATAATTCTTTGTCCAGACATTTACTTCTTACCCACTCCAATGTCTCTGTCTCAAATCATTCTTCCTTGTTCATCCTAAAGCAATTATGAACACTGTAGCCTGTATGAAGTGCTAATCTCCAAAGCAAATTATCCAGAATAATACCCTAATTCAATTGAAAGAAACAGCTTTGGAGAAGACCTCATAGCTCACGTAATGACCTGACTGATGATTTAGGGCCTGAATGTGAGTCTAAGCCACAGATTTAATCACACTCAGCAATTCTGAAAGAACATCCATTCCACATGCAGAAAGTGTGTGCAGCGCATGTGACCTTGGTTAATATGCTCATTCTCGCTCACATATGGCCTTTCTTTTCAATCACCTGAGGGATTGATTCCACACTGTGACCCAGAGTTCAAAGGAGGGCATGATTGCTGTTTTAAGTATGTCTCATTACATACAGAGGGGGGTAATGTTCCTCAATAGCATGGCTAACCCTTCCTCCTGCTTGGAGGTGATTCATTTTTTACTGTCCCATCAGTCATTCAGCCAAGTAGAAGCATGCATCATCTCTGCCAAATGCCTCTGGCATCAAGTTTGGTATCAACCAGCAACATTTGTCAAATAGCAGTTACACTGTTACATCTCACTTAGTTAAATGCTCAAAAACAGAGTTATACTTTGTAGCTGTAAAACATAGAGCAAACTCATCTCATGGTCAAACAGCTACAATACAAGGGGGTAGATAGCAGGTGGCATCTCGCTTTGGGGCGTACCCGTGATATTCTCCAGCAGTGTATGTAAACAACAGGCATAAAACAGCAGAAAACAAGAGAGTGTAAATATATCTTCAAATCCCCTGGGTGTTGGAACACTCTTCTGTCCCATGCTACACACACATTTGCTCTGAATCTGGGAGGGAACAGCGATTCCATCCTATAAGTAAGTTTGCTCAATGTATTAGAAAGCCAGAACTCATACATATTTTAAATCCCGTCCCGTGCTTTATAGTAAGGCACTCATTTTGCTATTCACACCAGGGGGATAAAAGGCAGCAATCTCATGCATCGAGCTGTTCTCCTCTGCTTCTCAGTTTGCGCTACAGCTTTTGCTTTAGTGATCAGTGGATGGGGTCCAGTGCTGGCCACAAAGCCCCTCAGATAAAAGAGAAAACAGAGAGGAATAGGGATTACCTCCTTCAGGTGACCTTCTGCAGAGAGAAGAAAAGGGCAGGCGGGGAGGAAAATCAGACTCTAAAAGCTAAGACACATAATCCTACTTTCTCTTATAGTGAGAGCAGGACTATTCATGCATGGATACGGATGCAGAGGGCATATATTGTCTACAGAACCATGCCTGTTATCTCCACTCAAAGATACTGCAGGATTGAATTCTGCAAGATTTAGTCCTAGCAGGGTTTGGTATGTAACACACTAAGCAATCTTGGGACAACACAACAGTTCCTACGTTCGGAATACATTCCTCACTAAATACAAAGTACTTGAAAGTGGTCTGTAGTATTATTTACAAATCGTGCCATGAAAATGAACAAAGCATACACATGTGAATTCATGTAAGTCAAAATAATTTATTGCCTATCTGATCACCAAGACATGGATTTGGCATCAAGTCAGTTTTACAAGGTCTGTATATGCATCCGAAGAATGAGTATCAGTGGGAAGTGTTAAACCTCAGAGAGATTTCAATCCACGCAGTCTTCATTATCTGGGCCCAGCACTCCTGGCCTCCAACTCTCAGCTCAATAAATATGGATATGAGGTGAGATTTATTGACAAAAGTTGGTGAATAAAGCTGAGGCGCAGGAAATTGGCTATGAAATATTGCTACTCAGAAGAGCCGTGATGCCCTATTGTCAAAGATGCGATGAAATGATTTGTTTTGCCGAAGCAGGACCGTAGCCTAATTGCCCTGCTAATGCTGCTTTTATTACCTGTCTTTGTTTTTGGCCCGCTCCCATTGGGAAACACACAAACAGCTCTCAGAAAAGCGAAAGCAATCACTTACAACATGGAAATGACATCAAGGAGAGTCAAAACAAATTTGGAAGTCTGTTGCGGTGACTCTGCGCTATCGTTCAGATTCATTTGCAAGCCTTATTAGTAGAGAGGGACAGCTAATGCAATTGTGCACGCTGCCCATGATCAGAGCAGGTGGGTAATCTGAGGAGTGGGACAGGAGCCAGGGTTTCATCCATCCAGCCTCGACTCAATGGAGCAAGTCTCCTGACTTTGTTCATCAAGCCCAGCAATAGCTATATTACCGGCAGCCTTTCAGGATTCAAGATTAAATATTGTTTGTCTCACAGAGTGGCTGGGAGGGGACTTTTAACCTGACTTAAACACATCCATCCATCAAAGCGAGCAAGTTACTGCCAAAAAGGTTAGGCTGCAGTTATAGAGCTGCTATATAGACCAAAGACAACTCTATGCAGCTGGCCAGTATAAATCTCTGTGCTTGCCAGCATCCCAGAACCTTACCTCAATGATTTTGATGGTACATATACAGGCTGCTCATTGTGACACCACCTTTTTGTAGCATATAGATGTAATTAACTGTATGACATATTACATATTATATAAAATATACCTAGTGTTAAGTGTATGTATGTATGTATGTAATGTTCTTCAAAATGGGGTGTACTCAGAAGACCTTTTCGTTGAAGGGAATGGCAACTAGGGTAAGTGATCAATTATTTAGTTCATTTTCCAAATAATAAGCCTGATCATTGTAAAATAGGTAAATAAATTTAAAAAATGATGTATTTGCAGTCTTGCTTTCTCCCCATGACTCCTTGACATACATCTGCATACTAGAAGAATGTAGGGTTAGGTGAGGTCAGGTAGCCAGAAGGCAGAGAGGACAGTGTTTACATTGCAAAAGTATTTGGATAGTTTTGCACTAATGTGATGATAAGTGTATGTTAGCTTTCAGACACTAGTCCAAGGTTCTATCACCCCTACTATCTCTCTCTCTTCTTTTCAGTTTGTGATCATGTGCATGTGACCTTCCACAATCCTAATGTAAGTGCTAATTCCATTTCCTTTATAGGTAGTGTTGTAAATGGTAAATGGACTGCTTCTTATAAAGCACTTTTCTACTCTCCTTGAGCACTTAAAGTGCTTTATGCAACATGCTGCATTCACCAAGCACTTTTTTTCTGTGCTTAAGTCCTTTTCTATTTAGCTTGGTCATGCAGGAAAGGAACCCCTGGAAACACACAAGCCGAGGGAGAGTGAACAGACCCAAAGCCCAGGAAGGACACCACTTAGGACAACCAGAGTGTCAGGGCATACCCCCAGTGTCACAAGAGGACCCAGCCCCAGTGGTCGCCCACCAGACCCCTCCATGAATGAGAAAAAGGCATCCACTCTGCCACAGAGGGCCAGGCGCAGGAACTGGGGACTGGACCCACAGGGAGGACCTTATAGTACTTTATAGCTTTCAGCTAAATGCTTTACTGTGAGGAAAAATCTTGTTGTGGGTTATGGATATGCTACCAATATCAACTTGCCGTGCAAAAAGTTAAAGTAAATGCACTTAGTGGTGAATGAAAAGTAGATTATACAGATACTGGACAACACAACCAACATATGTAACTTTATTTCAAAGAGCTGTTCAATTCTCCAAAAATAATCTAATGAGTTCAGTTTTTTCAGATGGTAACAAATTACAAGATTACTGCCATTAAAATGTCATCTAACATGTTTCTATTAAAAAAATAACATTAACACTGACTAAAGCTCTACAAAACAACATAAAAATCATAAATTCCAATTCAGTTTACTAAATGTAACGTAATTACACTGAAACTGCTTCTACATAAAAGCAATCTATTGCACATCTTTTCTGTCCCTGCCATATTAAATGAGATGTCTCCTTTACCAATATCAGACTAGGCTATATCTCCAAAGCAGCCTTGGTTGACCAGAGCTCCATCACCCAAAACTTGTTGCCTACTAATCTCATAATCTCCTCCTGCTTCAATGACCACCCATACCTGACAGCGTGTTATTCTTCCATCCATCCAAGACAGTGAAACCTGTCTCATGTCTCATGGCTGCCTGGAGCCTCCGATGAGTCTTTCATTAAGGCAACTGTCAGTTGTGTGGCCCATCTTTTTTCTCAGCCTTTTTGTGTTCTGAGGGCACTGCCAAATTGTTCAAGGATGGATGGCCTGTCAAGAACGTCCAGAGGAAATAGAAACATCCCTATCCATCACTGGGGTCCCTTGACATGTACAAAGAAACACAAATGGAGATATACACTGAAAGAGAACACATACAATCAAAAATGCATCCTGCATGCATGTAGCATCGCTGTTCCTGCTGAGTTTCTTAGGCCATAACTGCTCTACCAAGACCTGGCTTTATATTCATTGTACTGACTAGCAGGATCACTGCCTTGTGCAGCTCTCCATGGCAACATCTAAGGCCTGTGTCACAAGTTACTGCCCGTAATCATGCCAATAATCAGTGAGAAACAGCATTTCTTGTTGGGATTAAGCAGATATTCTCTGATAATTTAACAGCTATCATTGTAAAACAAACAAATAAATAAATACAAGTAATTCATGGCACAGCTGTAAAGTACACATAAATTCTAACAAGTAATGGAGCTCACAAGACGCTTGTTGACTTTTTGGCTTCTCTCAATGACCCAAAATGAAATAATTATTGTCATTAACACTGTTGTATTAATATTTCATCTGCAACAAAAACATGAGAAATACTGGCAGTCATCTTACACACCCACACAAAAAGGTGTGTATGGTGTAATGATCAATCAGAGCAACACAGAGAACTTCCTGCCTCCTTAGCTTTGATCCCTACTTCCTCTCCAAAAGCAAGACAACTCAGTACAGCATCGATGTCGGCACACTTTAATCGATCTTATTTAAACGTCCCCCATGCAGCAGGTTTCCATCACCCACTTAATCTTTGTTCTGGTCTCTTCAGGTTTCCAAAAGAAATCAATCAAAACAACACCTGTCTGTGAGGGAGTGAGTGGCCTCAACCTTTACTGCAATTTATTAAAAGTTTATATATTTTCTATGGACAATGTCCAACACTAAACTATGTGCTTCCAGTGTCAAACGCAAAATAGTGACACCAAATTTTAACCCTATATGTGACACATGGTTACTCAATTTTCAAGTGCTGAGAAATGACTGGCAGGGAGACAGGCACGTCTCTCTATGCTCCCACCCACCCAAGAGCGCTGTTATGTCTGTGGTCCAATCCACCGTGACAGGTCAGGCATGACCTTTAGACCTACAAGACATTACTGGAGCATTTGAGCATGTCAGCATGGGAGGATGGAGGCTAGGGGAATGTCTGGGGAAAAGGGAGGGAGGGTGATGCGAGGGGACAGTCAACCGGGTCCTGATGCTGAGGTAGGGGGATGGCTGGGGGAGGCGGTGCCTTTGGGGGACTCGCAGAGGTCAAACAGTTCTGGTGGTTATTAAAGAAGCCCCCATAAAATGTTGTCCTGGTCCATGATTACACCTGTCACATTGCAAGAGAGAGGATGGATGTGGGTGGAGACGTAGAGGAGCATCTTGTAAATAAAAGGAACATTTTTGTCTAAGTAGGTTCCCTGCATAAGAGTAAAATTAAATTCAAGTTTTAAGAGCATATATGAAATAACTGGCTGATATCTAAGGTAATATAACACAAATCTATCTATCGATCCATATATTTCATATCTTAGATATACTGTAAATGTAAAAGCAGCCCCAGCCTGCAGATTCTGTTTACTATATGCTTCCATTTGAGACCTGAGCGACATTCTTCTTGTTCATGTTGACAGAAGAAAGTGTGTCGCATCCGCTCTCCAACAGTCGTGAAGGACATTGATAGGCAACCAAACCCTCAGGCAATAGACTGCTGTTTTTTTCCTGTGAAATAATACATGCAATCTATTCTCCTGTCAAAGGCTCACAATCCACAGAAGGCCGTCTGACATGGTCAGTGGGAAAGGGCTTTAGGCAAACAACTACTGAGAAAGGCCATATGCACAGTTGAGGAGTTTCTTGACAATGCTGCAATATATATGGCTAAGAAGCACATCTGAAGAAATTCATTTGAGTCTAAAATAAACAATGAGTGTTTTAAAGGAACATGTGTTAATAGACCAAAAAAAGCAAAGAAAAGACTAATCATTAAATGATATTTTCTTGTAAACACTCTATCCTTTGCTACAGCCCCTTGTATGTAAAGAAACCTGTTGGTGCAGTTTACATTTGTCAGCCCTAATCTGTAGTGTGGTGCACTATTTTCTTTTTTTATTTCTAAGTGTGAGGGAGTTTCAAAAAATAATGTGATATATCAGCTCCTGCCTACTGTTTCTGCACACATGAAGGGCAGTTTGAGGACAGCTAGTCCTCCGCTGGCAGAAAATAGACTATAAATACAGAGAGCAAACAGAAGCCAAGCCCAAGTCCACAGGGAGGGAGACTCAACTGGTATGTGAGCACTTAAAGTAGCAGAGACACTGCTAGAGCACTGACGCCAAAAAATGCTCCATTGTTTAACTTCATTAGGTTTTCATTCATCTAAGTGCTCAAAAATACAGAAAGTATGATGTCATTTCCTGAATCTTCTACATTATTTATGTGTTCTACTGATGCTCCTTTGGAGATATGGCATTCTTTCCACACTGCATTTTTTAGCTGCGCTGAATCCGAGTCTGTGTAAAATCAATTTAACATCACAGTGGTGCACCAGAATAGATTCAGGAACATTTAAAACAAAATGCATCAATTCTTGTAGGTGTGTCAGTGGGAGACTAATGGCAACAGCTTAGGCACAAGGAGTTTCAAACCACATGACTTAGAAATTACAATAAAGGCCAACCACTAGTAGTATTTTAATGACTGTACATTTTGAATACCCCAGGGAGAGGTTGTGGTGGGCCAGAATGTAAAGGCTGGAGGATAGAGGGGGGTTTGAGTGCTGAATTGACTTTTCACAGCACGTCCTCCAAGGTAATCAGTCATTTTGACTGGCAGTGTTTGTGTTAATGTTCACGCCTGTTCAGTGGCCTTCTGCCTCACGCATGTTCCACCAGCATGTTCCTTCCTGCCTGGAAATTATGTTGTGATCTCTCACTCCACCGACTGCCAAAGAAGACAGTGCCACAAAGTGATACATGTTTCCTCCTTTGCCATGGTGGCAGGAACATAACTGTAACTAGATCCTGTTCAGAAAAACTGTAAACAAGCAGCCTTTGTCTCGCCACACACATAGAAACACACACACAATGCAATATCCCCATATTGCATCCCTATTGACTCAAGATAAGACATTAATAGTAGAGTGAATGTCAGTGAGTGAGGTGAGTGTTTCTGTTCATGGTTAGCAGCTCAGTGAAAACATCTCCTCGCTTCCTTCTATGAACATTATTAAAAAGAAGCGTATCTTGTTGCAGGATTTCTTGCCCCTCCACAGATTTCTTTGTGGCAGGTCATTCTATCTGTGGTACCGGTGCACTCTCGCTGACTCTTATCACTGCTCACTCCTCTCTCAAACAGGATCCATCAACTAACAATCAGTCCAGGAAGAGAGGAGGTCACCTGCACCCACATACTGATCGCTCCCTGTGCCCCTGTCCCAGTAATGATATCCTAAACAGAGAAATGGGCACATGAGGAAGATAAAGCAGATGTATCTGAGTCTTGTGCTGCTGTATCTACAGAGCTGTAAAAACAACATTATTTAGGCTCCGTGCAGGAATATTATAGATGGTAGGATAATGGTACTAAAACAAAAGATGCAATAAATGGAGAAATCAAACTTTTCATTATGATTTTTTTTTAAGTTTTACAATTGACTCTGATTCACGGATCCTGTTCTCAAAAACCTCTTAATTTTATTGTATGGGTTAGTGATGTTTACTGTTTCTCATACTATTCCAATAAACAACAACTACAGCCATGCTAACATCTTTAAAACAATACTGTGAGCTAAATGCTAATGCCAGCATCCTGGATGCTCACATTTGGCAGATGTACATCAACCATATTAGTTGATTCTGCAGACATACTAATAATTATTATTAATTAGCACTGAATAAAATGTAATGATGAGATTGTTATCAGTTTTGCAGGTATTTTGGTCATAAACCAAGAAGTATCAGAGAAATTAGGATGGTTTGGCATGTTCATGGTAATCCACAGAAAGTTAAAAATTCACCAAAGTTATTATATTTCATGCATTTCTGACAATTCGGGAAATGCTCCTAATGAAATGATGGATGGTGTCCTGAGGGATTTCCTCCCAGATCTGGAGCAGGGCATCACTGAGCTCCTGGACAGTCTTAGGTGCAAACTGAGAGAATCGAATTGGCCAAAACATAATGTCCCAGAGGTCTCCCATTGGATTTAGGTCAGGCAAGCATGGGAGACAGTCAGTGGTATCAATTCCTTCGTCCTCCAGGAACTGCCTGCATACTCTCACCAAAATAGGCATTGTTGTGCAACAGAAGGAATCCAGGACCCACTGCACCAGCGTAAGGTCTGACAATGGGTCCATTCCTATACCTAATGGGAGTCAGGGTGCTGTTGCCTAGCCTGTAGAGGTCTGTGCATCCTACCATGGATATGCCTTCCCAGACTACTACTAACCAACAACCCAAAATGTTTATACTAAAGAATGTTACATGCAGCATAATGTTCTCCATGGCTTCTCCAAACCATTTCATTTCTGTTATGTGTACCCTAATCCTAAAACATTCACACCAGCGCCCTGGTGGAAGTCATTTTGTAGGAATTGAATAGAATTCTTTGTTGATTTAGCTGATATTGACATATGTTGACTATGGATGGGAATCAAGAACCAGTAGTTCAATTCCTTGTAATTGTTAGTCTCCCTGCGTATCAATTTTGCTTATCGGTTCCAGTAGCACTTGCGCTAAAATCAGCTGATGTCAGTTTGTGTGCCAGAGGAGGAAAATAGTGGCACAGTATACAGGGTGGATATAGACTTTTTTTTGTCATTGGCAAAGCCATAGCTAGCATGGTCAAAAACATGATACAAAACATAGGAAGTATTGATATAAATATTTAGGAGCTATGGGATCTAAAATAAATAAGAACAAAGGGAGAAAAATCCATAATTCGACAGTAGAAAATGTTAAACATAAAATTCAAGTTTTTCTGTCTGCAAAAATATTTTGTTGTGCTTCTTCCTCTTTCTTTCTGCCAAAATCAATCAACTACTATCAACGGCTGAGCCTTTGACCAGTCTTGTAAATGTGTTCTGTCACCTAGAAAATGGTATGGTGACAGGCCATTACAGAAGAGTCAGTTTATTCTGACTCTGTCACTGGGTGATCCATCTCGGCCTGGTTGGGTCAAGTCACTTGATTGACATGGCCAGCATGACCCCGATCTCCACCAGTTGAAACGGCTTTCTCTCATACCGTCAAGGACAATTATTGGGGCCCACAGCTGTTATCCGACAAAATGCTGCTGCATGCATCCAATACAAACAGGGAACTCATGGAAATATGGCAAACTACCAGGGCAGAAAGGAGATGGTCCAACAACAGAGTATTTTCGGCCCAAAACATGCTGCTGATTCAAGTCTAAATGACCTTTTGGGGAACAGACTGTCACTGTGCAGAGAGAGGGAGGGATTTCATCAGCTGAAATCATCTGGCACGGTTATAGTGTAGCTGTGTTTACAAAACATTACTAAGATTAAGATTAAGCTGCAAAATGTGCTACTTTTGGAACATGCATTTCCTGGATGAGAATCTGATCAAATGGGCAACATCACAGAGAAGTTTAAAAAAGCACCAATAGTATCTGGTCCATACCAGAAACTGCCTCTAGTGATCTTTGAATCCGCCTTATGGAGCTGTCTATAGTTGAGGTTGAGCATAAAGATGCCTGGAGTAGCCATTACAACGCTGACTTTAGGATGGATACATGATCATTCCACTTATCAGAGTCTATCACTACATCATCAAGATAGACATTATACTTGGGAACATCGCCCAATGCCAGATGTGTTAACCACTAGAACGTAGCAGGTGTTTTTCACTCATCCTTGAACGCATTCCCAGTTTAAATTCTTTTTTCTGACTTCACACATGACAGTTGTTAGAAAAGTATATGAAAAAGAAAATCTTTTATAGTGAAAACAAGTAAATACCTAAAAAGAAAACTAAAATTAGTCTTCAAAACTTATTACTGTTCTCCTGGGGAGATTTGCAAAGCAAAACCTCCACTTATCTGCAAAGGAACATTATCTAAAAGATGAAATGCCTGCCAGACAGCCTGGAAATATAGCTCTGTGAGGAAAAATGGCAGAAAATTCCTCGATTAAGAATAGACTGTCTGTTATATGGCTGCAAAAAGCTGTGATATTTGTGCTAAAGAGAAACCGACTAATGCTTTTTAATTTACAGTATACTTCTGCAGTGAATCTATGTAGAGCCTATGATGTAGCTTACAGTAGTGGCTGATGTCATTGCCAGCATTTATACTTGTGTGTGCTGTGTTTATGACAATATGTAAATACATTTTGCATTAGATTTTACATGAAAGGGTTTTCTGTTTTCTAAACTGTGAGCAAAGCTTATTGCTCATTTTACACAGCTGTAATGTAATGTAAACAACACAACAAAAGAAACATAATGCGACAATCCTAAATAGATACATTACTGCACACAAAATTGCTCCAGAGCAAAAATAAACAAAATGTAGTCTTTTGCAGATTTCCTTTTTAATGTAGTTTCACTTCCGGTACAGTTAGAGGCCAGCAAGTTCACTGCAGGAGGATCTACATTATAGTTTTTCAGCTCCATGCCCCGAAGGAAGAGTTTACCCTTTGCAACAACTAGGCCATATAAAAATACCTGCTGGGCAACACAAAAACTGTGATGGTTTGGCTGGAAAGCAAACTCGTGGAAGAGGTAATGATAGTTATAAATGATAATTACAAATGTGCCATCTTGTTAAGCTGTCATTGCCTGTGAAGCTTGTAACCTAAAATCCTGTTCTGTCATGCAGCGCCTCTCCCTCCACACTCAGTGCTGTTTGTACCTGTCCTCTATGAGAGGGTCTTTTTACATCAAGCTGGCACATCCCTCGCAGCCTGCATTCAACCCAGACCCAGATAGTTCAAACTGAGGCCCTGTAATCACAAACTCAATGTTTATGACCCAGTGAATCAGGAGCATGGACAGATTTACCCATAGGCCTCTGAGCGGCTGTTCCCAGCATCTCTGACAAGAACAGACACAACCCCCTGCTAATGACAGCTGAACCAAGCCTTAGTGATGTATGGCTCCTCAGAACAGCACCACCTTATTCATTCTAATGCAGCAAATTCCCTCACAAATTTAGCAGTAATTGATGAATGTAGTATTTAGACTGAGCAGAACACAGGGCTTAACATAATGTCTACGTGATATCAGAAGAAGTGGCCTTCTCAAGCAGAGTTCTAGCAGCCTAGTTCTCGCCACCTGTTATGAGAGCAGTCCCACATGGTGCTTTTTGGCTGGTTGATGTTCGCACTAGACACTAGTGAGACTCTCTTCTCAGAAGCATCGGACAGTAACAGACACTTTTCCTGATCGATGCTCATTCGCCGAAACACAAGGGAGCTGGAAGCACTTTCCCTTCTCTTCCCTCTTTTTTACCATCTCCTCTTTTCCCTTCCTCCTCTCTGTTTATCTCATCCTTATGTCTCCGTGGGTTCTTTCCATTAGACACTCTGCCTGCTTTCCAGTCTGCAGGAGTCTCCTTTTAAATCACACTATGGAGTGACTATAGCCTGAGGGTCTTGAGGGACTTCATCATCATCATCATATCCATCTTCCACCTGGAGAACGGGAATCAAATGCCCTTGGAAAAAACTCATTACTGTAGTATTCCTCTGTGGTTCTAAATTGTGATTGGAGGCATTGTGAATTTCTTATCAAGTTTCCAAAAGAGCAGAGAGACACGGAGAGATGCTTACCATGTCTGCTAGATTAATCTGGGCTTGGCTGATCCCGGCAAGTGACAGAGACGGGCGTCTCCAAGACACCGAGCGCTGAAGCTCAGAATACAAACGCTGAGAGACTCTCAGTGAGCTACAATATGGCAATGTTTACACTTGCTCCAAGCCATGTAATAGAAATCCTGCCCTGCATAATCAGTTTCTTTCTGGAAGTTTAATTTAATTCCCTGTAGTGTGTATCACCTGAGAAAATTAGAATCCAAACAAGCAGAACAAACTATAGAGGAATTTTGCTGCCTTGATGAAATACATCCGAGCTGAACTTCACTGCTGCAATGAACAGAATGATTACTAAAGTAGACAAAGTTTATTATGTAAATATTAATAGTTTTGCAAGCAATGCAAATAAGAAATGCTCTAAATGTGACTGCAAATGAAGTCTTCTAAATTAATTTTTGGATAATTTATTCGTTGTTTTTGAATGTGCACAGCCTTTGTCAAAGTAAAGTAGCAGGAGACACAATTGATATGACATGTGCTGCAGAAATAAATGGAGATTATGTTCCTGTCCGGTGTACTGGGACATGTGAGATAACCATTTCTGCATGCAGTGCATAGAGTATGTCCGTGTAATTAGCTACTCAAATTCTCAAACTGCCCATTATGGATATCTGAGCAGCAGAAGGTCAGAGAGGTACAATGTAGTCCACTCAAAAATCCTAATGAGTGCTGTTTCAAACAAGCAAATTGTATTCGTGCATGCCAATCAGTGCTACAGCACGAGTGCCTCTCGTCCCTTCCTCTGTCAGCATCTGAGCCGTGCGTCCAGCTGAAGGCAATTTAGTCTCCAGTGCTTCTAATTTTCCACAGGGTGCATGTTCATCTTGGAGCACAGCCAGCCCCTCTTTGTCTTTCATTTACCTGGCATTATTCAGTAGTTTGCATTTCCTGTTCCCATGACCCCTGGACTGTCTTCAATGTGTCATCTGACATTATGGCCTTCAGAATTTAATTTCTGGAGAACAGAGCATCCTGACAGTTGTGTTCGCATATCCTGTGAGGTCATGTTGTGGGGATAATAATCAGTCTTTATGGATAAAACTGGTGATCAATTAAAGAGTCTTTAAAGAGTGAGAAAAAAGAGTTTGTATAAAACGTTCGCTGTGATTTTACTACTTAAATGGTAAATGACACTGAAAAAAGTTAAGCAGACGAGGCTATAAATAAATCAGTACAGTACCTAGCGCACAAAATAAACCTGTGGAAAACTGTTACCATTTAAATTGTGACTATTTTCAGATAAAGATATGGTCATTTTGAAATTGATCGCAACAAAATGTCTCAGAAATGTTGGGTCAATATCAAGTTTATCACTGTGTAGCATCGCATCCTCTTTTAACTTAGTCCATAAACATCTGGGAACTCAAGAGACCAGATGCTGGGCTGGTCTGAAATATAAGTCTAGCTGCTCAACAGTGCTGAATCTTCTGTGTTGTATTTTTCATTTTATGATGTGCAAAATGTATTCATTTGGTGTCTAGACTGCAGACAGGCCACTCTTTCAGCATGAAATCATACTGCTGTAAAAGCTGCAGTGTGAATTTCAGCTTTGGCATTGCTGAAATACGCAAGGGCTTTCCTGATAATCCTGATGGCACCTGGATGGAAGCTCTAAAACCTGCATATAGCTTTCAGCACTGATGGTGAAAGCTGCAAATACCATAGGACCTCCATACCATCAGAGATGCAGGCTTTTGAACTGAATGCCGATAATAAGCTGGTTCCTCTTCTCCTTAGTCAGGTGGATGCACAATCCATATTTTCCAAAATACAATTTAAAATTCATCTGACCACAGAACAGTTTTCCACTCTGCCTCCATTTAAATTACCTTTGGCCCACAGACGCTAGCAGGCGCCCTGTATCATGTTCACAAATGACTTATTCCTTGCATGGTGAGTGAATGAATGGATGTATGCTTACTCCATTACTTAGCAGCAGAAATGAATATGAACTTTTCCTAAAGCCTTACAGATTTACTCTTTTTTTGTTTTTACCCACCTGGAAACATACTCAAAAAAACAACAATAATATGCAGCGTGTCTTAATTTATCTAACTACTTGACTGATGTAAAATCTAATTGTTTGGTAGAATTAGTTTGCACTGCATTTACACATTGTTTACCATTTCATTAAACACACTGCAGCCATAGAGAATACAGTTAAAATGAAACTCAAATGGCTGCATGCATTATAATTTCTGTGCCGCCTGTTTACCTCTCAAGGGAAATCAGCAGGGAGAAAACAAGCACAATAATCTGTCAATAATTGTGGATAATTTACAGCTAAACTAAGCACGTTTCCAAACAATAAAACTATTTACTCCTATCCATTACAAACTATTTGTTATGTGGAAGCTATCTCCGTAATTGGACCCAGCATCTAATCGATGCGTTTTCTGACCATCCGCCCATTAGTCAACATGCAACAACAGTACCAGCCATCGCAAATTTGCAGGACTGTCAATACACGTTGCTAAAATGATATTTACTGTATTTCAATAAGCATCAATTCTAACTCTGCTGATACAGTGTATTGATTTGTGTAAGATCTGCTGAATATTAAAAGCCTTTTTTCAGGTGTGTGGATGTTGTCCTTTGACCACAACCTCGATTGCTATATGACATTTGCCTGAGGAAAATTCTGTGGTTTAAGATTCAGGAAAGCGCTGCTGGCAAATCATTCCTCTGAATCACATTATGGAAGTCCTTCCCACGAGAACCTGGTGCACGCTGTCATTCAGGATGCTCAGGTGTTGCTCCACTATCATTAGTGGTCAGTGTTTCTGGGAAGAACAACCCAGGCAGTGAGGGAATGCAGGAATAGCGGTGAACTAAAGGCCTGCTGTTTGGAATGGCTCGTGGTTTCCACCTCTTGGGTAATAGCTATGGATGGCTATGTAATCAACACTCTTTGTTATGTGCTGTGACTTGGCTGCTGTGCAGTGATACGATGGGGGTTGGCAAGAGATTATGCTGCCAGTACAAATCTGGACCATAGTCAGGTTGAAGGAAACCCAGAGGAAAAAACAAGTTAATTGTATGAAAGCCTTGGACGACGTGAGGAAAAACTTGATCTGCATTTGAAGGGTTAGGGAGCATATTTGCAAGCAGGAAAGCCAAATTAGTTTATGTTTTTAGGTAAGTTCTTTGAACCACAAGCAAAGAAAAAAAGAAAAAGAAAAAATGCACAGGTGACCCAGAAATCTGAGTGCAAACTGATTAAAACACGAGTATAAACCAGATCATTAATTAAAAATGTAAAAGGCTGAATTCATGTTGAGGCATCTCGTATTTCTCTGCCAAAATATTATAAATATTATCATGAAACTGAGGGAGGGGAAAAAAACAAGTATGGATTGGGGCACTGAGTGCAAATACAACTATTTTCCTCTGACAGATTTATTAGAGGGCATGCACTCGTAATGAAACAGAGAACTGCTTTTGTTTATTTACACTATGATTTACAGTTTGGCAGCTACTTTTTCCAAAACTGCCTGAAACAACTTCTCATTCATTTCATCACATAACTTACCACAAGATGACTTATAATGGGCCAGGTCATTATGACGATGACATTATGACGCTTATTCAAATATCAGTGATTTCTAAGGAAGGATTCTCCTATTATCTATTGCCTCAGTCACACTGCTGTTATGCTGGACAGAATGCTGCACCAAAGACAATCTTTAAGTATTATAAATTTCTTTCTTGTTTGTGATATATGCATTGTGTTTAAAGCTTAAGAAATGATGTCTTTGGCCCATGTAGACTATGATTCTTAGTATAAATGTCTGAATAAGAATTTAACTTTGAGGGTTTTGAGTCCTACGCAATTCAAGCAATCAAATGAAAAAATAAAACAAGTCATGTTTCATTAGGGCTCAACAGAAATGCAAACACTCTCTCAGGTCTGTGCTCCTGTTCATGTCAAGTACAAACAGAAGTTTAGACCTGACTATAGCACATCTAATGACAGCAAGTATATAGTTGTTGCTCCTGAGATTGGAGACCTAAAGGGGGACAGCACCTGGGAGTCCCTGCTTGTGACAAAGCTAAAATTATGCAGTTTTATGTGGAAATAGTGTGTTAGTAGTAGAAAATATTTTGGTCGTATTAATACTTGGGTACTAATTTAACTTAGTTTGGCAAAAAATAACTGTAAAGTTAGTGGTGGAGCAAAGAGCATAAGTTCACTTGAATACTGCACGGTGAGCTCTGTATTAGAGGGAGAACGTACGAGCTTACTGGTTTGCCCTCTCTCTGAACTCTGCAGTTATGAGCCCCGTGTGTCCTCCCCTCCCTACTGGATTTAAAGAAGTTTAGCAGAAATATGAGAGCAGTGGAAAAGAAACTGTAAACTTCATATTTTTTAGTACTAAATTATGAATTATGCATTAACCCTAAGTCTTGTGTTAATATAGGCTGTAGACAGAACTGCAAAATTAGAAAGCATTCACCAAAAACAAAAAATTGACAATACAACTAATTGAAAGGAAAAAATGCTTCTGTTCCAAATAATAGGTTTGGTATGGGTACACTGCAATTATATGCAACACAATCAATGCAAAGTAGCAACAGTGCACACACGCTCAAAAAAAAAGAAAAAAATTCTTCACCATTAATAGACATTAAGCAATAATTTTGAGTAAAATGCAGATGAAATTAAAATAAAAGGTTTATTTGTTCAGATAATTAATCATGTGAAAATGTGATTGGTATAATCTGTACCAACCACGTATATTTAATTTGACCAAATTCCATTAAATTTAATATTTTGCACTGTAACATATCAATTACATGGACAATTTACATGTAATCAAATTACTTAAAGTAGACATCATTTTTTGAGTGGACTAACATAGCAATGTAACTGTAAGTGCTATGGCAAACCTTCCAATAAATGTCACGATCAAATAAAGAACATTCAAAACTTCCCCTCTAGGAATATTAGAAAGCTTGTTCAAATATCTAAATGTCAACTGCGCATAAACACTTTCTAATTATGCTCTGCACAATCTGCAGCTGTGGGTTGGGGGTCAAACACGATTTGTCAAGCCTTCAATCCCCACTGGAATTTGATTATACCATACAAAGAGAATTCACAGATGCATCAGAGAGTTAAAAATCTAGTCATGCAACAATTAGCAAAGATTTGAATATAATTTTCAAGTCAAAAACACTAAATAACCTTGTAGTTATCTTCAAATTGTTTATCTGCAAAATTAAGCAGTGGCCCTGAAGATAAAAGCCCATTTGTGATAGCAGCAGGGAGAGTTCAACTACCCGTTATTCCCATAATCGTCTCATGTGCGGTGGTGATGATGATGATGATGACAACTACGACTGCTGGCTGCCTGTCATCACTGCCTCCACCGCCACATGTCATTATTGTCACACCAGATGATGGGTCATTTGTGCCACACTGGTGCAACAGGCATTGCTGGACCTTTTCTGACCTGTCTCCTAATTACACCCTCAGGACACGGGATGAGCCAATCAAGAAGGAGGAGTCTGAATCAATGCTGCCCAACAGGGGATCTTCTGTCTGCTTGCCAGTGACATATTTTGCTGCTGTTGTTCTCCAGCAGACAAAACATACAAAATCTCAGGAAAAACACGAGAAGCTCTCAAACAGCTCCGAGACACACTTCAGACCTTGAAAGAGCTTGTGTGACTTGAGGTGCTGGACTTCATAAGAGGTTAGCAGTGTGTTTGTGACTTTGTGTCCGCTGGTGTGGTGTCTGAGGGGGCTAATGCAGATAAGGTCTTTTTAGCTGTGTTACCGCAGGCTAATTGCTCCGCTTATTAGCATACACACCAACCCCTGTGCCCAGTCTGGGCGAGAGAAGTCCCTGCCCAATTATTACAGCTACCACTATGGTAGCAGCATGTACTCCCAGCAGCCTGGTTAATGCTAGTGGTAACAGTTTGGTGGTATAGTCAACAGCTGACTGTCTGCTCTTCATGCAGAATTGTGAAACAAGAAGCCAAACGGGGAACTAAATGTCTACAAAAAGCAAAATTTAAATCTTACAAAAATACACAGGAGTCCATGTGACATTGATTTACACTGAATTTTCAATTTAATTCAATTCAATTCACATTTAATCATATAACACCAAATCACAACAACAGCTTTGTCAGTGAGCTTTGTATTATAAGGTAAAGACCCTACAATAATATAAGTGAAAATCCAAGCACTCAGACACCCCTATGAACAAACTCTTGGCAAGAGTGGGAAGGGAAAACTTCCCTTTAACAGGAAGAAACCTCCAGCAGAACCATGCTCAGGGAGGGGCAGCCATCTGCAGTGAGGCGAGGGAGCCAGGACAAAAACGCTGTGGCAGAGAGTCAGAGTTTAATAATAACTAATGATTAAGTGCTAAGTGGTGTATAAACAGACAGAGAGTGAAAAGTGGTGAGTGAAGAAGAAAAACTCGGTGCATCATCAAGTCCCCCAGCAGCCTAGTCCTTAGTTGTAACATAACTAAGGGATAGCTCAGGGCAACCTGATCCAGCCCTAACTATGCTTTATCAAAAAGGCACATTTTAAGCCTAATCTTAGAAGTATATAGTAGAGTGTTTGCCACCTAAATCCAAACAGGGAGCTGGTCCAACAGAATACGGGCTTAAAAGCTGAAGGACCTGTTTTCTATTCTAATTTTAAATACCCCAGGAACTACAAGTAAAGCAGCAGTCTGAGGGAAAAGTGCTTGACTGGGGTGATATGGTACAATGACATCGTCGAGATAAGATGGGGCCTAATTATTCAAGACCTTGCATGTGAGGAAAAGGATTTTAAATTTGCGTCTAGATTTAAGAGGGAGCTAATGAGGAGTAGCTAATATGGGATAAATATGCTCTCTCTTTCTTGTCAGTACTCTTGCTGAAGCATTTTGGATCAACTGAAGTTGAGCCTAGAAGTAATAAATAGATGAACTATTTTTTCAGCGTAACTCTGAGACACATTGCTTCAAATTACAGAGATATTGCGCAAATGCAAAAAAAAAAAAAAAAGCAGTCTTACATATTTGTTTAACATGTACACTGAAGGACATATGCTGGACAAAAATGACTCCAAGATTTCTCACAGTGTTTCTGGATGAACACCATGTTTCGAAGATTTATACGACCGAGTACAATAACCTCAGTTTTATCTGAATTTAGAGGCAGGAAATTAGAGGTCATCTGGGCCTTTGAGTGTTTAGGACATTCAGAAGCTTTTCTTTAAGATATTGATACTACATTCACAAAGGGTTCATCTTACATGTGTCCATTATTTATGTTAACACACTGTGTCTATAAGTACAGTGCATGTTGCATACTAACTGACAAAGAGATGAAAGTTTTTCCTACAGTCAACAGTTGTTTGTAGCTTTGCAGCAAACTGACATTTTTTCCTTTTTTGCCATCCATTTACAAAGTTTCAGTAAAACATCTTGCACACATGCAGCATTGCTTTGTGTTATACTGTTATTCTTACATTTTTACAAATCATGAACAAATCATACATCCCAGATGTCAGCCTACAAAAACGATGCAGACATGTTTTCCTTATTTGCAGTCACTCTGCAGCTACGTGTAAAAGTCTGTTGGAGCAGTGTGTTATTCTGAGTTTAAAGACTCTGCAGGGGAAGATATTTCAGTGCTGCGATCCATAGAGTAAACAGTTTATTCACTCCAAGCACCAGTTCAGTTGGTTACAGAGAAGAAGAGGATACAGAGGAGATACCACAAGTTGATACTTAAAGATATTTCATTACACTGTCAGCGGCAAGGTTAAATCAAAGCAGGTCCTTAATAATGTGTTTATAGGGCAGCGATATCTGACCAAAGGTTAAATGGGGTTTAAAGTACAGTATAGTAATCTGTATGTGGCTATTTATCGGCTTTAGAGGAATATACAGACTAACATAAAATACAGTCAATACACAGGATAGTGTGATCCAGGGAGAAAATACTTTGACCTTTCTATTTCTTACCTTTTTCTTTCACTCTCTCACTCCTGTTCTCCTAAGGCTGCTCAAGGTTCTGGTCCTGTGCCAGATCAGATATGTGTGAGTGTTTCTCATGTTTCTCCTGAAGACATGCTCAACATACAAATTATTCAGCACCCTTGTCCCCCTTACCAACCCACCAGAAAGTCCTTTGTCAGAAGGATCATTGAGCTGAAGGGCATGGGTAATAATAAGTCTGTGCAAGCACATTCTCGGGAAGCAACCCGGGCCAAGAACAACAGGACAGGCTTGCCTGCGTTACTGCTGTCATGTTAACAGCAGCTCCATAAAGTTCTTTTCTTGTGCATAATACCATTTGACATCTTAATCCATATGACTGTAAGAGAAGCTGAAATTATATACTTTATATCAAGGTGTAAATGTCAAGGTGTAAAGTTGTTTTTGTGTGGTTTACAAAGCCGACAACACAAAAAATGTGATGTTGCACACGTTACTTACTGTAAAACCTTTCAGTATCTTGGTTACTGTGTGTTTGCTTCAAATGACATGCTATGTTAGGAATATCCTGCTTGAGCTTTATGGTTTAAATAACTAACTGATTAACACTTTTTCTAACAATACATTGTTTGTGATGTAAGCTAGGAGAAAGAAAGTCAGTAGCAACTACCAGCTTATAGAAATAACTTATGTTATATTGCTTTGTGCCAAACTCAGCTAACTTTTCTTTCACATTTTAAGAATATTGTAGCAGAAAAAATGTCCCACCTAACACTGGTTATTCTGAACCATATAGCTAAGATCACAATCATTTAAAGCACAATATATCTCGCGTTGCACAACTGGAATATTACAGGTTTATGCCAGGACAATTTACAGCCTCCACACCTCTCTATCCTTCAGCTCCTTTTCATTTATCTGTTTCAATATCCTGTATCCTGATGAGTCTGGGAAAAAGGTGGTGACCTGACGTTTAAATCCCAGACAAGTCTATTATGGTAAGACAGCACAAAGTGCTGATAGAAAAGAGAGATACAACTTAAAGGACAAAGACCATATACGGCCACCTGGCTTTATGGTCCAGTAAGACTATTGTTGTTATTGTGTACTGTTTGTGTAGATTATATCTGAAAGTATGTGTTTGTACTGTGCTGTCTGTGCCACAGGGGTCAGTGGAATATACCATACAGAGAGTTATGGTCACCTTCAATGTGCTGCTTCCATTTCCCAAAGCAGCCAGATCTTTCCCAGTGGACCAAATCCTGCCAGATAACAGGAGACAGCTATCGCTCCATTTCATCCCCACAGACAAGATAGCTCCATGGTGGGGAGATTATACCAAGGAAGAGGTTGGTGGTCCTATCTATAGACTTTGGGGATCTTTGTAGTAGTGTCTGGTTTACCAGACCTCACCCGATGTCTTTTTTTTTTTTTCTAACAGCAACAATAAAAACAGAATAGAGTTTTTAAAATGTGAATATGCATGTGAATATGCATGTACAGTCAGGTCCATAAATATTGGGACATCGACACAATTCTAATATTTTTGGCTCTATACACCACCACAATGGATTCCAAATGAAACGAACAAGACATGCTTTAACTGCAGAGTGTCAGCTTTTATTTGAGGGTATTTACATCCAAATCAGGTGAACGGTGTAGGAATTACAACAGTTTGCAAATGTGCCTCCCACTTCTTGAGGGACCAAAAGTAATGGGACAGAATAAGAACCATAAATCAAACATTCATTTTTTAATACTTGGTTGCAAATCCTTTACAGTCAATCACAGCCTGAAGTCTGGAACACATAGACATCACCAGACGCCGGGTTTCATCCCTGGTGATGCTCTGCCAGGCCTCTACTGCAACAGTCTTCAGTTCCTGCTTGTTCTTGGGGCATTTTCCCTTCAGTTTTGTCTTCAGCAAGTGAAATACATGCTCAATCGGATTCAGGTCAGGTGATTGACTTGGCCATTGCAAAACAGTCCACTTCTTTCCCTTCAAAAACTCTTTGGTTGCTTTTGCAGTATGCTTTGGGTCGTTGTCCACCTGCACTGTGAAGCGCAGTCCAATGAGTTTTGAAGCATTTGTCTGAATATGAGCAGATAATATTGCACGAAACACTTCAGAATTCATTGTGCTGCTTTTGTCAGCAGTCACATCATCAATAAATACAAGAGAACAAGTTCCACTGGCAGCCATACATGCCCACGCCATGACACTTCCACCACAATGCTTCACTGATGAGGTGGTATGCTTAGGATCATGAGCAGTTCCTTTCCTTCTCCATACTCTTCTCTTCCCATCACTCTGGTACAAGTTGATGTTGGTCTCATCTGTCCATAGGATGTTGTTCCAGAACTGCGACGGCTTTTTCAGATGTCGTTTGGCAAACTCTAATCTGGCCTGCCTGTTTTTGGGGCTCACCAAAGGTTTACATCTTGTGGTGAACCCTCTGTATTCACACTGGTGGAGTCTTCTCTTGATTGTTGACTCTGACGCACATACACCTGCCTCCTAGAGAGTGTTCTTGATCTGGCCAACTGTTGTGAAGGGTGTTTTCTTCACCAGGGAAAGGATTCTTTGGTCATCCACCACAGTTGTGTCCCGTGGTCTTCCTAGCTTTTTGGTGTTGCTGAGCTCACCAGTGCGTTCCTTCTTTTTGGGAATGTTCTAAACAGTTGTTTTGGCCACGCCTGATGTTTTTGCAATCTCTCTGATGGGTTTGTTTTGTTTTTTTCAGCCTAATGATGGCTTGCTTCACTGGTAGTGACAGCTCTTTGGATCTCATCCTGGCAGTTGACAGCAACAGGTTCAAAAAGCAAACAGCACACTTGAAATGAACTCTGGACCTTTTATTTGTTCATTGTAATTGGGGTAATGAGGGAATAACACACTCCTGGCCATGGAACAGCTGAGAAGCCAATTGTCCCATTACTTTTGGTCCCTTAAGAAGTGGGAGGCACATATACAAACTGTCATAATTCCTATACTGTTCACCTGATTTGGATGTAAATACCCTCAAATAAAAGCTGACAGTCTGCAGTTAAAGCATGTCTTGTTCGTTTCATTTGGAATCCATTGTGGTGGTGTATAGAGCCAAAAATATTAGAATTGTGTCGATGTCCCAATATTTATGGACCTGACTGTATATAAAAAATAAAGCTAATTTTTTATATACAATAAAGACAAATACAATCATATTCACAATAATCCCTGTGACAAATGCATGCATTTTGTTTTGATACAGTCTAGCACGACTGTTGTAATATAAAGAAAATATAAGATAATCCCTAGCTTACAAAAAAAAAAATACAATTAAAAAGCAAAAATTTGTAGTTTCATTTGTATGATAATGCATTATGGGCATGTTTTCGGGATGTACTTTATGTCATCCAAGAGCTAAAGCAGATATCTGTCCCTTTAAAATAATGAATTAAATGCTTGTATTCACCCTCATTAACTCTGGTTTTGCAGAGCTCATAAAAGGCCATATAGTGCAGGAGCTTTCTACTCTGTTTCGCATATTCATTAGTTTCAAATTCTAACAATAAAACTGACCTTGAAGTCACTGACCTATGGGCTTGTAAACATGAAGCAATTTCGAACGTGCTCTTAAAGTGAATAGCAAATTAGCAGTAAAAGGTATACAAGCTCATGAAAAACATCCACTGAATATTTTGACTTTTAGCAGGGCTATTTGAAGACGCTGTTACAAGGCACTTTGATACATTTTGTGGGGCATCATCTAGGTCCCCATCATCTGGAGGAAGACAGCTATAAGTTCAGAAATGACAAGAAAAGCTCATGAAATCAGGTAAAAACAAGCAACAACACTGAAACCGTTTTATGGTTGATACCTCACACTGTATGTTATTGGAAATGCAACATGTTTTTTTTCCTACAGTGAACTAAAACAACACTTACACAGGTTTATCAGTATATTAGCTTCACTTGGGCAATTTAATGTAATCCAATCCAACAACACTTCAACCTGCACTAATGTTCAGCTTTACCTACAGTGTTAGTGAGAGGCTGATTTGACTCTGTGGTTATTTTTTAGACCACTGATTATATTTGTCAGAAACATTATACTTTATATGCAGAAATGGAAGCAGTAACAACATGTCCCTGGTTATGTACTGGCTGCTGGCAAAGACTGATCTTGACACACAGTGTTTTTCCCACCTATTTAAATCTTCAGTTATTAGAAAAAGAAAAGAGACCAGATTGCTGGTGTGGAGCATTCAGATGCATGTTAACACAATCTGAGCGAACGCCCTAGCAAATTCACCTCAAGGTCAGACTTCAAAATCCTTTAAGTAATTGCAAAAAACTCAAGAGCTAGATGTCAGACTCTACAGGCGTCACTCAGCATGTTAAATGTTAAAGTTCATGGTGATACAACTAGAAAAAAACTGAACAAGTATGGCTTGTTTGGAAGGGTTGCCAGGAGAAAGCCTCTAAAAAAACAAAGCAAAATAAAAAGAACAATGGTAGCACACATCAGCACAAACACCTCAAACCAAATGTCAAACACAGTGATAGGGGGGCGATGATTTGGGCTCGTTTTGCACCGACAGGACCCGGGCGCCTTGCAGTCACTGTGTCGACCATGATCTCCTCTGTATACCAAAGTATTCTACAGTAATGTATCTGACAATTCAAGCATGGCCAAAATCATGTCATGCCGCAGGACAATTAACCCAAGCACAGCAGCAAATCTACAGCAGAAGGGCTGAAAAAGAAAGGAATCAAGATTCCCAGTAAAAGTCCAGTCAAATGGTCAGTTAGATGAATGCTTGCTATCTCCAATGACCTGCAGCATTGCTATAAAGAAGAGTGGACCAAAATTCCTCCACAATGTTGAGGGAGACCGAAGTAATAAGTAATATAGAAAACAATTACTTCAAACTTCTGCCACTAATAGTTGTTGGAGAAGCTACTAAATCATGGGACTGCATAGAGTGATTTACAAAGGAGCAAGTGTTTTTCTTAATTTAAACAAATTACATTTATTAAACACTGCAAATTTTATATTTAAGCAAAGTGTGACACTTCGGGCTTCCTGGATTATATTTCTTGTGTCACCTATGCTTCAACAGGTCTTCAAATGCTCACACCCTGTGCTCGAAGTTGTTTTTAGAGAAAATAATCATCAATGATCAGAACATTTTCTGCAATAGCAGAACAGTTCTGCAATATCATAAATAATTTAATTTAATCATAATTAATTTTTACATCTTGGTTGTGAGTTGCCGTCATCAAAGTTTTTGCAGAATTATTTCATTTTCATTCTTTCAAAAGTGTATAGAAAAAATGTTCACTGGTCTCTTGCCCCATGGTTCAACATCAACTAGAATTCAACTTTTAGTGGTACAAATGATATCTCATTGAGTTGTTAAGTCATTGTTGTGCTGGTTCTATAAAATGTGATGGACAAAAAGTTCAATACTTCAAAGAAAGCCCAGCAGCTCCTTCTTTTCAAGTCATGGGACAATGAACACCCACAACTATAGCAAAGCCAGTGTTTCCATCACTTCAAAGAATATTAAACTGACACTCCTTTAAAGGAGACCTAGCCTCGGGCAAGCCTTACAAAAAATTAAGCCAGGCCTTCAGGCAAAATGCGATGGTTATGGCTTGTTTTTGTCCTCAAAAGTCCCCAGAATGTAACGGCATAAATAGATATCCATTCTCATGTCACTGGTCTGTACACGTGTTATCTTTTAGATTGTGTGTCAGAGAAGAGTGGATGGGTTGATATTCTTTACTGGAGCCTGCTTGATATGTAAAAGACTCAAAAAACTGTGTGAGTCATATGTGTGGTTTGGGTATCAAGCTGACCTGTGCAGCCTGATAATGCTTTGTCCTGTGCTCACATGCCTGCAACGACTACATCCACAAACATCCACACACACGTATATTTAGATAGTGATCAATACACTGAGGTAGAGTGTATTGATCAAATCTATTTCCATTAGTAACAGTAAAAATGTCCTGATCTGGTTAATTTCATATTTATAGCAGTGTTAATCATTTATAAGAAGGAAAAAGGGGCATCTTCTATATTTGCTCTTCAACGCAATGACCAGCAAGAACAGCAGCATTCAACACAGCCTGAGGGGCTTTTAATAAAAACATGCTCGAGCTGATTACTGGGATAATTGTACAGTGTCCTGTCAATCATTATCTTGCTTTCCATTGTACATATTCCATTTGCAGAGATAACAATATCTCACTACCCCCAAAAGCACTGTAAAGTGGGCTTTATGGATGAAATCTCTGCACCATACAGGTATAATTGCAAGCTCTAATCCCACATTAAACCACTCAAATTGCATAATGTAATTTGTTCCTTTTCTTTGAGATCCATTTTTACAGGAAAAAAGTGCCATAAAAGCACTCTGCTTCATAGAATGCAGAGCTTTTACAATGTGCACAGGGAAAAAAAACGGTACAAAAATGCTCTGTGATCCCAATTCTGACAATTTGCAAAAAGGGAAATGGATAGTTATTCGAGCAAGCAAAAGTGGTGATTTTTAAAAAGATGAGAAGAAACGTCAAAAGCCTCACATGCTGCATAGTGAATTTTCACTCTGAGCTAAATGCTGCGCTCACAATTACAGCCAATTATATCCCTCCTTAGTGCTTGTTTGATTCAAGGAAGAGCATGTGCTGATCTTTAGGTAGCCACATGGAACATGACAAACTATTAAAGGAGCCGATGCTTAGTAGAACATTCCAAGGTCTTACTGAAATGAAGTACAGCAAGAGGTGTAAGTACTTTCTTGTCTCTTCTACTCTCTCAATTTTCCTGAGAAAGCCTAGAGGGCAGATCTTATCAGCCACTGGGGAACTCTTCCTTTATAGCTGATGTTTTATCACAGCAGAGCCCAGAGAGAGAGAGAGTAATCTCTACAGAGTACTATGGCACTCTCTTATTCAGCAGGGAAAGCAAAGTACAGCAGTGATCAGCATTCCCAGCTTAAGACAGCACTTTACTGTTGAGGGCAAGCAGCTCACTTCAAGGGCCAGCCTCAGTGTGGTTACTCAACAATGCCTTAACTAGGTGGTATCATCTTTGCACTTGTGTGCAAGATGTCTTGCAAGCATGGATAGAAAAGATGGTGGAAAGATGGAATGTCATTTTAAATCCAATTTTACAAAAAAGATTTCAAAAGCTACACAGTACACTAGTAAAGTACAACTGAGCTTATACATGACAAAAAATACACACTTTCATGTACAAATTTGATATGTTAAGCCATTAAAAGCCAATCGATATTTTGCCAAAGCGCAGCACAGAGTTAACGTCCATATATCTTGCCTGAGATAGTCAACCATAAGGGAAAAAAATGATTTGGCAATGAGTAAAATCATAAAGGTTACCAGACACTTGATTTGATCAGGGCAATTAGTTTACATTTGAGACATTTGAGATAGCTGACATACGTCAAAGAAACTGTCCCTTCTGGTGCGGTCGGTTGCTTTAAACCTGCGCGATGCCTTCTCCTGGGCCAAGTCATCACCTCCAGTAAAGGTCATGGGCGACCATGATGGATGGGCACTGCTGTGGATTTAATTTAAAATAAAGAGCAATAAACACAGGGCTCATGCTAAAGGCACAGGGCATGATGAAGGATCCATTAGTTAAGCAAAGGTCGCAGGCTCCTCCCCTGACAGTGGCTGTCACCAGGGCATCACAAGCAGTGGCAGGGGACGTGGGGCCAAAGAGGGTCACATGGCAACTCCACAGAGGCTCCTCTGTGTCAGAGCTCTCCCGTTTATCAGCCTCGTCAGAGAGATTTAAGCACAAGGCTATCAGCTGACAATGACCTCAAAGCATCTAAGGTTCCTTAGAATTGCACCCATTTTTGTTATGAATGAGTAACAGTGGGGTTCATTTTAAATGTCACTTCACACGCATGTGGTCATTGTATTGTTAACATTGTATTCAAAGTATACTTGAATCCTCTTGTCAGTTTCAAAATAACAAAAACACTTGCAGCAGGTGTCCCCTGTGATTTTAAGTATCTTGTGGTTACAGAAAGCAAAAAGCATTTTCAAGCTGCATAAATAAAATAATTCTCTGAATATTAATCAGAGATTTTTCTTTCATTTAAAAGTTCTGACCCTAAATTAGGACTTATTTCAACAGATCTACTACAGCGCACAAAATCACAGGAAGTACACAAAGTTTGAACATGCAAAACCGACATCAACTTTCGATACAAACTTAAAAAGGCAGCCTGTTTGACCAGGATGGACGCTGAAATGAGTTTTAGACTCACATGTTTTTGGCTGAAAACATTGCCAAACTGTAAACATCCATTATCCCACTCACTCAGTGAAGGTATGAAAAAAATCGAAAAGAATAACAAATTTCATCTGAACTGGAATGTTTTAAATTAGTTCTAGTGTAAAAAACCTGGATGACTCATACAACATACTGTGCTCATAGTTCACAATTTGTGTCAAAGAAAACATTTTGAAAATACTAATGCGGAAATCTGTGCAACTCATGCGTAATTTGCTGCCTTCAAATGCTCTTCACTAATGGCATTTAATAGGTTCTGTGGGCCAAAATTGTGACAGCATGATGTATTTGGCCAACGAGCCAAGCTAATGACTGCCATCAAATGTGATTTCAGTTTTCAGCCTTGGTTATCTCAGTGGAGCCCAATTTATTTAGTGCCACCTTTTAACTACAGCGTTTGGCATAGACACATGGCCAATGAAAACAGGAGTGAAGGCTATCTCCTAATAGTGGTGCTGACGGGGTACTGATGGAGACGTTTTAGGTGTGTTTCCAGTTTACAATATGAAGTCTAATTGTCCTTTTTAGCATCAGCGGAGGTGATAGATGGAGATGAGGGAGACTTGTCTGAATGTGACAAATTAAAAGGCGAGTTTTTTTGTGATTGAAAGTTGTTAAGATTAATGGGACCTGTAATGCTTTAGAATGTTTTCTGGAAAATTATCTATTTCACCATAATCATTTCACTGTAAAAAACAATTAAACAAACTGATAATTTATGAATAAAAAGTAAATGAGACATAAAAATAATCAACTTTTTAACCAAAAACAATTAGACCTCTGTATTCTCTCTTCATTGGACTGCATATGCCGTGGTTTATGAGCTATGACCAAAACGGCCACTTTTCTTCTCTTTAGTGAACGACATTTCAGAAAACGACTCTTTTATGGTGGCGGCACATTCATCCTGCTCTTTTCCATTTGACTTTCTCTTATCAGATGGCTTTTTAAAACTAGATCCTATTTTGAACACTCGCACGGCTTTATCAGCTTACCATTCATTTACATGTATAATTATTACAGCCGCTTCAGGAGCCGTTTGCTAAAAAGCTTTATGCAAATTGTAATTAACGGTAATTAAAACCCAGGCTGCCTTGAATGGGAGCCACGGTGCCCGTGCATCATTTACAAAACCAAATTGAATCTAATGACTTTACTGTGTGAAATCAGCAGGGGCTCGGAGATGGGGCTAAGAATGTCCTGTCTGACATTAAGACTAAAGTACAGAGCAGTGGAGTCATATTGTTACATATCTGAACACGAGCCAACTGTTGATGTTAATCTTTAAATACCATAATTATTCACTCAAACAATTAAAGAGCCATTTAAGCAATATGTAAAGATATGAAAGGTAATGCCTGGGAGCCAGTATTTAGAGACCTGCTGAGCGATCCATTTTTCATTTACTTGGGAAGTAAATTATATAAAGAGAGGTGTGTGTTTGTCTAGGATATGTGTGTAAGACTTCACAAGTACACAGATATATTATCCTACACAAATACCAAGGAAATGTGATTACAGATGACGAAAATTACCTTCCAAGTAATGAATATGTGAACAAAACTGCAATAAAGTGCAGCCACCTTTTCTCTAGGTGGATACAAAAAAGAAAGGCCTCATATACCAAACAGGTTGACTTCTATGGAGAAAATAATGGAAAATTTGATAAAATAAAGTAAATAAAGCCAGTGCATTTATAGTAGCCATGAGGGAAAGCTTGATAATATTCTAGTGCAATAAAGTTTACTGTTCTTTCATAAGCGATCAAAGGTTAAAGCGCTAATAAACTTCAAGAGGAATTTTAACACTGTGGATCCCCAGTTGTGCTTCTTGAAGACAACTCAGACAGGAAGCTGAACGCAAACCTCCAAGGCTTCATCAAATGGCACCGTTTCCATAATTCACAGGAATATGCACTCCTTATCTTGTGTTGTGCACATGCAGCATAACTGAGATTAGATGTTGGGCTAAAGCTGTCCATCAGCATATATTAGGGCAAAATGATATGCTGAGTGAGAATCTATGTAAATCCCTCTTAAACCAGATGTTTTGCCAGTTGCATAAAAATCACATCACATTTGGATCTCTGCTTTAATGGATAGTCGACACATGAGATTTAACAGAATCATTCAAGAACTGCAACACCATTTTTCTCCAGTTTCTCTCAGTTACACTGGCACAAGTAATACTGTTTTAAGAACTGAGTCCTGTTCTGACTATATGTTTGGAACCGCTGTGTCTCAAAACATAGACTGGGTTAAGGTTTGGACCCCAGCTGTCAAAGAGTCCTTAGGCAAGATACTGAACCTCAACATGTGTGATTGCATGTGATTATGGCAACACTGTATCTATTTTTCCCCACGTTTCAGTTCCAATGCTCTAAACCTATTCACTCTGAAGGCATCATGAGAAATGCACAATGATTAAGTTACTTTCACCTTATGACTGATCAAAACAGATCAAGATTGTAATGCATTTATCAGTCTTTGAGCAAGAATCATGTCAATGGGGATACAGAATGTGGGATAGTGTAGACTTCCTTCCTTAAGTGCTACATGGGCAGTTTGAATGTATAAAGGATTGTATTTCAGTAATTAGTAGTCAATACATGCATTGATCTGCAATAATTTAAACTACAGTGTATTTTATGTCGTTAAGTTATTGTATATATATTTTGGAAGTAACTTATTCAAGGAGAGAGAGCAATAGTGGCTATACTGGATGAAGAATGTTGAATATGGAGCTGCTAGGCAGGAAAATCACAGAGAAGATTCATGGATATAGGGAAGGAGGACATTCAGTGGCTGAGCAGTGTCATAGAGGAGGAGGCTAAGGATACAGTGAGATGGAGGCAGGTGATTCACTGTGGTGACCCATAAAGGGAGAACTCAAAAGAGAAGCAAGGTAATTATTTTCATTGTTGTGCTTTCAGTAAACCCATAACTCAGACTGTAAGCAATCTCATCACACTCATCTTAATGTCCTTTACTTTTTTCTGTTAAAGAATTTGTGCATAGTGGTGGATTAACTATTACAGAAATATCAAAAATGATTTTAGTAATTACCAGTACTGTTAATTTAATGCAGCTGTGGTATAAAACTTGCACTCAGACGGGAAGTTATAAATTTTTTAAGCACTGTACATAGTATAGTTATTCGGAGGCATCTACTCATGCATATTAGATAGCAGTATAGATGATTGGAAAGTACAAATGTCCTCAATATATCACTTTTTAACTCAGTGTCCTTATATCCCTGTCACAACAGTGGTGGCTGTTCTTTCACAAGCCACGAAGGATCTGCCATAGGAGTGTAGATTCAGAGCATTGCCTCATATTTGACAAGTTGTTGATGCTGATTTGCTATTAACCATTTCACTGACCACAGTTTAATTTTGCTTCCAAATTGAATTAATCATTCATTCTCGTGTTTCCACAAGATGACGTACATATGTTCAGCTGAACCACTTACAGAAGGTACAATATTTCAGTTTTCCTGCAGTCACATGTAATACATGGCATTTGGAGGGGAAATGGAGCAGTAGTTTTGGGAATTCATCTCGTTTGGTTTCTTAGAGTTAGAGTTGAAGTACCACAATACCGTGTTTGTATGGTAGATATACAGTTTAATCAGCAGTCAGCTAGCTTAGCTTAGCTTAGTGTAGCTAAGCTTAGCGTAAAGACTCCAGACATGGCAGAAAAGCTGCTTCTATCCAAAGGCATCAAAATCTTTGTATACCTTCTAAAGCTCTTTTTAACATTCAGCATATGGTATATGTTAGGCTATCTGCTGGTCTATAGGCTACCTTTGAAATTCTGCGTCTTTATGCTAAGTAGAAATCATCGTGTATTGTGTTACACATTTTAAATACAATAGAGTGGCATCACACTACTCTTCTAAAACTTAAAAAGAAACCAAATGTTCACATATTGTTGAACTAATCATTTAATAAGAGTGAAATTTCTGATAAACAGGTAGGGCACCCTTCATAAAACATCACAGTAAGCATGTCTGACACAGTGTGGGGGGAATTTCATTTTGTTCAGCTTTTCCGTGTTCTGCAGTGAATCCGGCCGCAAACTCACAGAAGAGACTGACACACTTCACACATTTCAGGCACATTATCCCCCATTCTTTTCACCTCTTTTCAATTGCTCATCTCTCGGTCAGCTGGGTATAGATTTCAGGCCTCTCTCTATAGACTCCATACTCACATGTCTTAGGGCCATTAAACTGTCATCCAGGATTTACTCAAGATGGGTGGAGAGAAAAGCCAAGAAATTATCTACTCTTGCACATGGAAGCGGACAAAGAGTGAAGAAAAGGAGCGAGGTGGGGACATGAGTGTGAAGAAAAATGGCGGTGAGTAAATAATGTGTATAGCAGCACGAAGCAAGTGCCTCTTCACAGCCAAGCTCACAGCAGGACATAATGATTACACAATGAAATTCAGCTACAAAGAGAACGAGCATTTTAAAAAGCAGAAAAGAAAGAGAGGATAGCTTATTATTGCGCATGCAAGCACATATATCTCAAAGCCATTTCTTTGCTTTAATTAAACCCAACAGTAAACAGACACTGAATATATTCTTGCACATTAACTTATTTTCATTAAAAAATACAAAATGTTAATTACACCTCTTATAAATAAGTTCAAGATTTAATTTATTGTTAAAAAAATATACTGGGCATCAATTTTATGAATCCTACTGGTGAAGAATGGATGTGTTTTAATGCAAGAAATTTAGGGCATTACAAGCATTTTTTAATTAGTTATAAATATTACAAGTATATGCTTTATATTAAAAATTAAGACCACAATACTGCAAGTCTGTTCTGATAAAGACAAGAAAGATATTATAGGATGGATATGTGGATTATGGATGATTCATAAACTTTCCTCTCCCATGTACACATACACGGTGGAAAAAGGTGAGATGGACTGAATGAGGCCAAGGATGTGGATATTGATGTCTCCATCAGGATACTCCTACTCATAAGGCATCATCTGCTCACTTATGTGTGTAATACTGACAGGCAGAATAATAATGCCTGTCACACATCAGTGAAGACACTGCTGGACCTTCACAGCCCATAATTTATTACTCTTATTTACCTTGCATACTTTCTTGCAAATGGTGGGTCAGCAAAATACGAGGGATACTCACACCTAAGCCTGCTCCAAGAAAGGTGCCTGTGATGTGATGGAAGCACAGGATTTCAGATTTGCACACATTAAACCTTCTGTTGAAATCAATCCTGACTTCCCCTGCTAGAAAAGAGAAAATAGTTAGCGTTATTGTCAACTAACATACCTAATGACATTAAGTTTTCATTAAAAAAGAAATGCCTTGTTACATATCTGCAATTTTATTCTAGAATTAAGAAAATGTTTGTTTTAAATTATAGCTTAAGATGACTGTCAAATGCAATGCCAGTGACTATCAAAAGAGATTTTTTTTTTTCACAAAGATTTTTTGTTATTGTTGTTGCTTAAAAGATGGGCAGCATTGTTGTCTAGCGATTAGCCGTGCCAAAACACTTGCAAATAAAAGATGGGCATAATGTCAACAGTAACAAGTGAGAGAAACACTGAGCTAAACATTTTTGCTATTTTGATCTTAGCATTATGAACCTGGATATGATGAGTGAGGGGTGGATTTGACTTAGGCACACCGGAAGCATATATGGTACATAGATAAAGGCTTTCAAATGTATAATCGGACTACTTTTGGTACCCACTAGATTCACTTCCTCATGATCATTAGAAAAAATTAAAGGTATAAAATACTTACATTGGCTTTATGTTTTAGACAGGTAAACTATGTTTAGTGCCTGAGTGAGTTTTTCTCACAGTCCAAACACATGCATGTTGGAATAACTGTATAATCTAGATTGGTCATCCGTAGGTGTGTAAGTATGAACTCCTGCCCATAGCTGTGCTAGCTCAACCTGTCCAGGATCCTTTCACCCAGCATCAGCTGGGATAAGCTCCACCCCCTGGTGAACCCAGTTAGATAAGCAGTTGTGAAATGATAGATGATTGGTAGGGGTGCAACGATACACAAACTTCACGGTTCGGTTCGGTTCGATACTTTGGTGTCACGGTTCGATATTTTTTCGATACAAAAAAAATGTTCATGCTTTTTTAATTTGTAATTTATTAAAATTATAAATATATATTTTAACTCAAAAGTACAGTTTTTAAATTTAATGTTGCTGAAACGACAAAGTAATAAAAAAATTAATATCTGATCGAGAAATCCCTCATCTTTGGAAAAGAGAGTTTATTACAGAGAAATGGCTCTTTCCAAAATAAAAGCTATACTATAGCTTCTTCTGGGGTATATTCTCAGCAGCATATTAAACATATCAGGTCCCCATAATGAGAATCATGTGCTAACGGCTGTCTAAATGGGTAAAGTTTGTAGCATGCGTGCTTGTTATTTTTCTCTGCTTCCACTTGTCTTTGCACTAGGATGATGTCGGAGTAAATGTGCAGTCATATTCATTGTCTTCCCACTAGTGCTGTCTACGTTAATCTGAAATGACGTTAACGCCACAACACGGCAAATCTCCGTTAACGAGCTACCGCGGATCGCCCCGTGAGTGGGGCTGGACGGCGTCAACACGTTAACGAGCTAACTGCGCTAACGCAGTAGTTCCCACCAATTGAGCATTGCGTGGCACATCCCACATACTGTTTTACTTTTGTCCATGACGCGCTTACCTTCAGGGTCATACTTCACATGAAGACCAAAATAATTCCAAAGGCCAGATCTGAATGAGGGTGGGGGAGGTTCAATTTGCCATGTTGCAACAAGTTTAGCTTCTGTCTTGCTAGCTTGCGCTGCGCTCAGTGGATCTGCGCTCGACAGTGCAGCCCAGGCGGAGTAGTCGAACGCAGATCCACTGAGCGCTCAACACAGACAGCATCGTCAGAAGAAAAGTTGATAAAATAAATTAAAAATTTTGTATTGTTCGATACACATGCGTACCGAACCGAAAGCACTGTATCGAACGGTTCAATATCGATACGAGTATCGTTGCACCCCTAATGATTGGATGTTATGATGGATGACTTTATGGCTGACAAAAACATATTATATTTAATATATAGAGAGAGACTAAAATTTATTTAGCAAAATGTATTTTCAAACTTCCATAAATGCTTTGAGTCAAAGTCAACAGCTACTACACTTGATATATATAATATGTAAATATTTGAGCATCATAAAATAATTCCCTAAAGTTTTATAGATGTTGATAATCCAGAAACCCTAGGCGGCAGTCTATATAGTAACTTTTGTTTAGATTAAGTAACGCATCTAGGGAGCAGTTAGGCAACAGACATTGCCTAAAACCATCACAGCATTATAGCATTTTGGATTTGCTTGATAATGTTGCTAACATGCCACTTTGCTCTAGCTAGTCTTTCCTCTTAATCCTCACACTCCAGTGCACAAAAACATACAGTTCTGACTTGCCTCTACGGAGCTTAAATAGGACAAACAGTC
This sequence comes from Pelmatolapia mariae, assembly GCF_036321145.2. Classification (NCBI taxonomy): domain Eukaryota; kingdom Metazoa; phylum Chordata; class Actinopteri; order Cichliformes; family Cichlidae; genus Pelmatolapia; species Pelmatolapia mariae. The sequence continues at coordinate 50,358,257 of NC_086241.1, read as the reverse complement.
ACACCTTTAGGCTCCTGATGTATTATGTGTTACAGTGAGTCGTCAGCTTGTTACTGGGGTAGGGTAGAACCAGGTAGCCAGATTTAAGAGGATAAAGCACTGATGCAGTACACTGTTGTAAGAAAGGAATTATGAAAATCTGCAATTATTATTCATTAAAAATACACTCTGACAAAGTAGGAATTTCCAATTCACAATAGGCTCTCCAAAAGATGGAGTGAAAGAACATGCACCGCTTTATTGACAGCCCTGGGGAACACGATTCCCTTCAATGAATATCATTTGGCATATCCCCTCCCACGCCTTCAATAATTTACAGTATTGATTTGAAACATAGTCATACACTGTGAAGTGGATAGCAGAGTACAGTGCTTTCATTTAATGCTTTAGTAATCTGGCTTCTGATTTGGTACACAACAACGAGCGACAATGAAACGTACATCTGAATTTGGCCTGTTGGGAACAGTGACAAAAGCATCTGTCAAGGTGAAATAGGGACTGAAAGAAGATGATATCCAGCGCTGATAGTTGACATGTGACATCCTGATACCTCCAACCAGCACAATAACATTCACTGAGTGCCAAATAAACACAAAACATATTTAAAGAAAACACTTGAACCACAATTCTGAAAAATCCTTCAAGATATTAATGATATTTCGCCTCTTCTTTGACACTTCCAATCAATTACGGATTATATCCAGGTGATTTAATTCGATTTTGTGTTGCAGTGGAGCGATTTTGGGATGCACAGCATTAATCAAAAAATTATGCAGAGTAAAACTCAGGGGAGGCAGCTTGTCACCGTTACAGCCAAATCAATCAGGCTCTGCTTCTGCTGAGCCCCCTTCAGAAAACAGCATTTTTATTTTGCTGATATCCTCGGTTGATAGCAGTATATGTCTGAGCTTCTGTTGCTTTTAGCACCACTTTCATTTTTCTTTTTTAAACAATATGTATATTAAGAAGAATTGATATGTATTCAAATTAAACTGGACAAAACATTTCTAGGTAAAATGTAAGCATATGTGGAGAGGACAGCTATCATGCCGTGTTTTCAAGCTGCCTACTCTCTCTGTCCTCTCCTTGCACTTCATAACACAAGGCTTAGAGCACTTTTTTCCTAATATATGGAATATCAACATGTCATATCCCTTTCCACCGGCCCACCAGTGAATTAAAGTCAGCTCTCTCATCTTGATGGCACCCATTCTTCCCTTTTCAGAGAGATTCATGATGCTTCTCGCCAGGTGAAAGTCATATCATACCACCCACTTTGTGTGTATAGATATGAATGTGTGTGCGTTTGTGTGTCTCTGTTTAAAAAGAAGCAGGGGTCTGTTTATCCAAAATATAAAGCAGTTATCGCCCAAGTCTGGCCTCCATGTGTTCAGCGATGTCTCAGTGTTCTGGTAGTTAAATCTGAGCATGCTAATAATTCACATTTCTGGAACTTTTCCAAGATGCTTATCTAAGCGCAGAGCAATTAGCACGGTGCTCCCACACTGTTTTCACTGCTAATCTAACCTAACAAATTTCAATAGAAGCAAAACAAAAGGTCACCAATGGGCAATTTCTTTCAGATACTGCATGTTATTATCCAATATAGAGGAACATAGGCATCCACTTGACTACCACACAGTAGGATTATTCGGTACACTTGACTCCAAGGATTTCTCTGTCCTGCCTGAATCTGCATCACAGTAAATCATGTGGAAATTCTTTTTTTTGTCCTGGTCTACCAGGAGATAACCACTTGCAAACCCCTGAGATCTGATTTCATTCACACCTCTGAATACACTCACTTCACCCACACATGGATGAGGAATATAAATGATTCAACCCGAGCACCGTCTATCGTCCCCTCTTCATGAAATGCTACATTTGCTTCACAAGGAAACCCAAGTGACAGCCAGAGGCATTGAACACCTTTGAATAAGTATCATATTGAGAGCGATAACATTCTGACAAACAGTTGGCTAATAACCCAAAGTGATCCCTTTTTTAATTTAACCAAATTGTATGGAGTCCCCTTATCAACAATGTCATATGTTCTGTGTGAAACCTCTTCCACAACAGGCTCCCAGCAGGAGAGCAGAGGATTAGAAAAGGATTCCTCTGACATCTCTAAAAAGCACGCTACGCAGCCAGCTGTCTTCAGTCAGTCGGCAAAGGCTGCAGCCCATTCACACCGAAAGGAGCCTCTGACTCAGGCAGTCCGTCAAGCTAGCTGCCCAGTAATTAGGCTATTAAAATAGAGATCCAGGTACAAGTACAGAAGCAATATAAAGATCAACCACCTTCATATCTTAAGACCCAAGTAATACAGAAACGGGCTTATCTTTTAACTTTCAGCATGAGACTGGAATCACATTATCTGGTCTTTGTTCAGATATAAATAAAACCACTTTGACACAGACTAAAGCAACAGAAGTTTAGGATACACTAAAGTTTTACTTTGTGAATTCAGTCTATAATCCCCAAATAAAGATATTAATATAAAAGCAAAACCTAGAACCAAAACACAGGCACTATTTAGTCTACAAGAAAGGGAACAGCAGAAATAAATGACTTAAATGATGGCTTGATTAATGACTTATTAGTGGAAGTATACTACTGAATCCATCCATTCATCCTCTTAACCTCTTCTCCAATTAAGAATTGCAGGAGCGGGGTCTGGGGCCCATCCCAGCTGTCTTGGGGCAGGGTTCACAGCACATTAAGAATCTCCAGGTAACCTAATATGCATATCTTTGGATTGTGGGAGAAAGCTGAAGTACCTGGAGAAAACCATGAAGGCAGAGGGAAAACATGCAAACTCCACCCAGAAAAAGCCCAAGGTGGCTTCTCGCTTTGACAAAACAGTGCTAACCATTGCAGCATTGTGCTGAAATCATTTATACTGAAGATTTAGAGGTTAATCAACAAATGCTTCACTACTAGTATTGTCATATACCTTCGCAAGTAGAAAAAGAAAGAAAGAAAATCCCCAGCCACCATCAGCATGACATCATTAACTCCAACATGAAAGACCATTCCTCTCCTTGAGAAATTGCTGCCCGTCTGCGCATCAGTTATAAAAGACACATCAGTCTCTGGTATAACAATGTTGAATCACTGACTGTTTCAACCGCCTGGAACGACAAAATTAAGCTCCTAAATTTCCCTAACAGTGTCTGATGAGTGATGAATCTCTCTGTCTTTTGGGCACTCTCATCCTTTACCAAAGACATACTGATTGTCTTTAGATGGTTCTCTGTCTGCCACACAGACTGATGGACAATACTGTATACATTACAGAGACAGCAAGAGAAAGTGCCAAACAGGAAAACTGAAGTATGCTATCTTTATGTGTGTTCCTTTGATTTAAAAAGGTTTTAAAGGCAGTCAGAGTGGTGTGTGATCGGAATTAATTGAATGACTTGTAATGCTGCTGCCGTTCCCCTTTCTGTGAATTAAAGCAGGTAGCTCCCTTTAATGAAGAGTGCATTAGACTGTGAATTGGAAAGTGAAAATGAAGAGAAAGGATACATTAAGTATTGATTTACACAGACATGCATACTAAAAAGAGCACTTGAAATGTATGTCTCCCTTACTGCACAAAGGAAGAAAGGCACAACTAAAAACAAATCAATTTTTTTTTCGAGTTTTCTAAAATGCAAATTGTGCTTTTCTAAAATGCAAAACCAAATGAAAGCACAAAGCCAGAATACAGATCATTTTAATGAGCATCACACAAATCTGCGGTAACAGTTGTGGAACTAAATGATTACAGAGAAGATTGTTCAGGTTAATTTTCTTCAGCCCTAATCTCCACATGCTTCAGTTGGCAGTTGAGTGAGGAGCTGAAACTAGAACACTAATGATGTACATTTAACACATGACCTGCACAGACATCCCCGCTATTCTGACTTGAGATCAGTGGATGAAAAATTTGCATTCTAGATCACCTCAATCAATACTCCCATTAAGTCCTAATCAATTGACCATTAACAAGCTGTTTCTCAGCAAATCACAAGCCAAAGAACTGCGCCTGGTTACGTAGAGCAAACCACACACACACACACACACACCATAAAACCATGAATTCAATTAGATGCAATCCAAAGCCAAGCTGAGCATACGTTTTCAAAACCAGACAGATTGAACACATATATTTTCAGTTCGATCATCAAAGATCACGGCATCATTTTCTCTCGGACAAACACGTCAGTCTTAAGATGAATAGTTAATGAACCACAATAGGACTTGAAGCAGGCTGACAATAAGGATGTCTTGTTATTGCAACTCGAACTTTCTAAGAGTGACATATTAAAGTAGCTTTACAAGGACAAGGGAAGCGCAAAACACCTACAATAAAAGATTAGCTATCTAACTTTGAATGAATGAGCAGTTTAACTGAAACTGGAATGAAAGACAGAAATTGGATTTTCACACCTTTGCTTCGCTCTGTCGCTAACCTAAAAACATTTTGTGGGTATAAAATGTGCAGAAACCAGTTTTCTCCTACTTATTTATATTTTTAATGCACATAAATATATCTTATTCTATATATAACTACTTTAAAGTTGCTGTTGTGCACACAAATGCACACATGTGGCCACAACAGATGTTCCATCAAGAAGCTAATAAACAAAGATTACCCATCACATCATCAGCCCCTCTTTTTTTTATAAAGCCTAACAGCACTGCAGAGCAGATCCTACTAAACTCTCCTAGTATAGTGTATAGGAATAAGAAGTCATGCTCTATACACACTGCACCTCTGATCTCCGTTTTGAAGTACACAAAATGAACAGAGAGATAGTTTTATCCACAGATGCACTCTTCCACTCTCGTGCTCTAGAGGTGTGGGTGCAGAGATAAACGAGGTGGAAGAGGGATTAAAATGTCCCAAACATTCAGGCTGTTTAATTGAAACCTCCCCTGGGACACTGCACAGGGGACAAGAGGGCAGGAAAGGTGTCTAGGGAGCTACCGCTGGAGACCCCTGTAGGTGAATTCATTCCCTCATCGACCCTCAATAGGAGATGATGAATAGTGTGACATCAGTATCTTGCAGGGGATGGGGGCGTGCCACTGTCTGCTTCAGAGCTGAACAGTGTGTGGGCTTTGTGCGAGAGCTGCAGCAGTGGGGGGTGGGATTCTAGTGTGATCAATAATTAATCAAAACATTAAAAAGCATTTTCTCTTTTTTCTTTCCATTTTTTGACAGATTTTTGAATCGTCCATCTTGCACACAGAGTAAGATTTCACTTCTCTCACTCTGACTCGGGTGGAAATTGCTGGCACACATCGTTGCTATTTATTGTAAGCCATTACTTTCTATAGCTGAACAATTTTCCACATGAATAGGTTATTTGTTTTTTGTTTTTTTTTTGTTTGTTGTTTTTATCATAAAACCCTATTCAGTAGCACTTCTATAGTCATACGTGGCTTTGTTTGCAAAACTAGCGCTGTTTGTCAGTATTAATGTATCATGTCAAATTATATTTAAAGATCTATTTCAAAATCTATGAAATATATTTTATGTATTATCTTTAAAGTACACTCATACAGCAAAAATTGTTTTATAACAACCTTTTCAAAAACTGTGATTTTTATCTTTATATTTGCATTCAAAATGCAAAATCTCTCCTGTTTCCAGTTCCTATTTCCTTTAAGCACTTCTTTTTGGTGAACTAGTGTCCTCTAACAATGCACTTACAATGCACACACAGTGGTGGCCAGTAGACCATGTTTGCAGACATTTGTTTATACACAGCTCTCTTGAGGTGTGGTCACAGCATTTCCAGTGGGTTGAGGTCTTTGCTTTGGCTGGGCCATTGGAATACATCGATTTTTTTTTTTTCAGTCATTATGTGGAAAATTTGCTGGTGTATTTGGGATCATTGCCATGTTGTTGTCCTGTGTTTGTTTTTTACAAAACATGGTGCTGTTCATTGTAGCCAAACACCTCCGCTTTGGTCTTGTCTGTCCAACGGACATTGCTCCAGAAATCTTGTGGGAGGGGTTTAAAGATGCAAACCTAAGCTGTAGGGATGGGAATTGATAAGAATTTAGTGATTTCCGATATACCATAATGATATAACTTATGAATTCAATTTTCTTATCGATTCTCATTGGATTCTCTTTGGCTCTGATTTGAGGATCACCACCGTTGCTAAGCAGCATGTCATATCAAACATTACATTAGTGCAAATTAATAACATGCTGTGTTGTCAAATGCTTGTGCATGTTGGAGGTATTTCCCCTCCTTTTTATGTGTATTACACATATTACACTAAATACCTTTTGTAATGCAGTACATTACTTAAAAGTAATTCATTACACTACTCATTACATAACTTCTGTGTTTCTCTGTGAAATGTAAAATGACTTTAAACACAGTCTCATAATTATCATTTAACACTACAAACCTGAGGCTACAGCCCCACACAGCAACACAAATCCGTATGCTAATGAGGACACACATATGATCTTTCTCTTAGTATTTAGGTATGAACACACAGCAAAGTCAGTATTTATTCAGTTTTATCATCACTCTGGGTTCTTGGGTAGCTTACCATTAACATGCTGTCTGTGCAGGTGCTTGCAAAGAGCCAAAGTTTTGTTAGCCGCATAATGCAGCTGTTTCTGTCCTGGATGCAGTTACCTTTGCCATCACGCTGGTCCTTTTGTGCAATAAAAGTAAAAGTAGTTTTCATATCCACAGTGCAGACTGCGTCACTATTTTCCTCTTCCAATGAAATGAAAAAAGCTGATTGAAGTGGAACCGATAAGCAGGATCGATAGGCAGGCAGACTAACAATTTCAAGGAATTGAGCTAGTGAGAACCGGTTCTCTACACGAACTGGTTCTCCATTCCCATTCCTACTAAGCTCCTCTCTTTTTAGAGAGAAGAGGCTGTTTCTTGGAAACTCTTCCAAAAACGTCATACTTATTCAGTCTTTTTCTAATTGTTCTGTCATTAACGTCAACATTTCACATGCTAACTGAGGTCTGCAGAGATGAAGCAACTGGGGTTTTTGGGTTTTCTCTGAACATTGTACTTCAACTCCTCAAAAGAAAGGAGTAGGTGCACACTTGTGAAGCATCCTGCTAGCATACACATAAATGAGCCATAGCAGGAGAAGGCGGAAACTTCTGCTGTTATAGAGATGCCTTTTCAGATGACTGTGTACATATTTTCAACTTGGCAAAACAGTTCTCAGGATGCATTAGCGGATTCAAAATTATTTATACAAAAAAACATACAAAGGTTGAGGCATGTAGTGAATATCAGACTATTTTACACTTTATCTCTGGCATACAAACAATAACAATAGCAACAAGATTGGCACAATAGTAGATATAATGTAACAAATATTCATGTATAATATATTTCCAAAGCAAAACAAAAACATGTATCTGACAACTGTAGAGTTATTTTCCTGTGTGCAGCATTTGTACCAACTTGTACATCGTTATCGGCAAATAATACTTTTGCATTTCGGACTGACAGAAATGGTTTTAAATTATAATGACAGAGACCACTGCAATATATGATATTTTGTGCTTACCCATCCTTTCTATAACACAACACTGGCCCATGTAACTGACACTGCTGAATGATGGCTTTTGTCAAATCAATGAGATGTGAACAAGTGCTGTGATAATGTTGTTAGCCAGCATCATTTTCTCTTGTTCTTGGTTGAGCTGGTGATTGATAGAGGCGGTGGTCATTCTGTCCAAGGTCAACAGACCTAAGCGTATTAGATGTAAACTTGCTTTCCCATACGTGTCCTTGAAAGTGCACCAGAATAATACGGAAAAAAATGGGATGACTATTACAGCAGTTAGGATCGCTGACACATCAGTTTGAGCAGGACCGCTGGATCTCATCATTTTACAAAGATATTATGGGCATGAGTGGGTAGATATACCTTTCGGTCAGAGTACAAGGTGGTGAAAATCAAAGATGCAGAGGCACAGTGAGATATTCCTGTGAGACTGACACGCAAGTACTTCTAAATGCATCTAACTATGACCTGTAAAAAGCCAGGAGACGAATAAAGAAAGCCGTTAATGGTTCCATGGACTGATGTGCGTTTAATTCAGAGAAAATGGCACTTAGCAATGATTCACCGTAGATACGAGGCCCATCAGGGCAGGAGTCACAAAGAATCCATTTGATGAACAGAAGCCTATCCTAACACTTTAGTTGGTATAATGTTCTTTCAGGGTGATATAATGTAGTCACAAAGATTTCAGATACTGATGGTAGAATCACACAGATTCAACGGCACAGCAGCTGAATGGCTTAAATGCATCTTTGTTATTTACTATGTTTTATGTGCGACTTTTGTTGAAATCTTTGCGAGATTATTCCTTTGCATTAAAGAAAACATTCTTGTAGCAAGCAAGCTTTAAGTAACTTGAGCTTAAACATATAGATCCCAGCAGTTGTTTGGGTGCTGTGGGTGGTGTGATTATGTGAGTGTTAAACTCCTGTCAGTCTTCGTTTACACTGAAATCACTTGTGTATACCCCTTGTTGGATTTTTAATTAGCCAAACTGTGAATATTAATTAGCTGAGAAAATACTATTTATTTACTTTTTAGGTTAAACAGATTAGAGATGCTTACTCGGTTCTCAATTAGCTGCTTAAATAAAGCTGTATGCGTTTGTTTGTGTGAAGCCCAGTTTGTTCCAAAGCTAATACACAGTATGCAAATTTTGCTGTAGCAGCAGCGTGGGCTAATTCAACAAGAGAGAGACAGAAAACAAATGAATCAGTCTGGGTTTAGTTCCTTTGATCAACAGAGAAGCAAAGCATGGCGGTCATTTTCAATGAGAAAGTTTGACAAGTCGTTACTGTAGCATCAGGAAATAAAGACATGTTTTCCACAGAGATATATTTATTAAGCTATTATAACAACAGATTTAAGGCAATTCTAGGGGGACTTGATGAGAGACATGCTGTTAACACACTACAACAAATCATGCTTTAAAAAGAAAATTAAACTTCCTAAAACCCATTTGTTTAATTCAGGAAAAATAACTGTCAGTGTGCATTTTCAATACAGCATTAAATAGCAGCAGCCAATTTAATTTGATTAATATGTACTACAGGTTTTTTTTCTTCCATTGCTGAGGTATATTATTTATTTAAAAAAAGGTCTAAAATGGCTTCACTTCTGCTCTTCACCATCTGGTGGCACTCTTCCAGCTTTTCAAGGCCCAAGAGTGAGCTGCATGCACAGTCCCATGGTGGGACCAAAGCTGCTGCGCCCACTGAACAAAGGCTTTTGTCAGCAAGATCACAATCACTTTATCCTTACTGTTACACACCTATGTACTGTTTCTCTTTAAACTGATACCACTTCTGTAAAAGTCTCCTGGGTTTTTATTTGGAGTTTCAAATCCAATTTAACCAAGTCCAAAAATGCATCATCTGCAACAACCACACACCAAGATGAATGAGAGGCATCATTCAATTATTATATCACTGATCAAGATCTATTCAGTAAATGGCCCATGATTAGTGTCATTTTAATGGTTTAAGATATTACAATCATTCTTATTTTCAATCAAAAACCATTAATTATTCATTTTTTCATTGCATTGTTTATGCTAATAATCTGGAAGCTCACAAGTTTTAAATACACATCAGTTGTGAGAAAACAATCAAGTTATATTAATGCACATTTAAGAGATTTAATGATGACGAAAGCACAGCAATGGATCACCGTACCTACAAAACAGCCCGACTAATAAGGCACTAGAGGTAATGCAGCCCTTATGGCAGCTGTCCTTTGTGTGATATGATGATTTAAGGGCAGCTAGTCGCACCATGAGCTAACGTCTTCTAGAGAATCAGAATGGCCCTTGATGTAAAAGGACTTTAGCCTAGGCCTCTTCTCCCTGAGTGGCAGCGACCCCCTCTCTCCACGCCCACTGTTTTGACTGTCAGCAGCCCCTCCTCTCCTCCCATCTCAGCCCTAATGAGCCATCTCCTGGGGCAGGGCCTTACCCCCACCAGGGGTAAAGAGGCCATCATGTTGCTCATCTAAAGACGACACATAGCCATGACTTCCCCCTAATTGTGTGCCTGTGTTGCCTCATTTGTTTTCATCGTTAAATATTCACCCTCATATTTTCCCCTCCCCACTGATAGACCGGCTGTAAGCAATTTGGGGGTGCGGATCGTTTCTAGCGGTATGGGAGGGCTCTGAGGCCCCTCTCTCTGTGATGTATGGAAACACCCACAGACATGCAAACAAAAAAGAGACTCTCTGAAGTAAAATAACAATACTGAACACAAACACTCTTCATTATGCTCACACCCAAGCAAACACATACACACACAAGTACAGGCACACACCCACACACACACACACCAGTAAACCCCTTAGGACTGTTTGCATCTGTGGCGAATTTCAAAGTAGTAAACATCAAACTGGGACCGAGTGCGACCTGTAGGAGAGGAGACCTTTAGCTGCGCCATTAAATATTGATGTGCTAAAGTTATGCATATTGTTTATTGACTGGTTTCACTGAAGAAAACGTAGAGGGGGGAAAAATGGCATCTGACCAGCTAAATCCACGTCTAGTGTGATTTCTGAATACTGTTAAAGCATACTTCATCTTCATAACAGTTCGGTTGTGATTCAGGAAATAAACAAAAGGTTGAGAAATATCTGAAAAATATGCTGCCTTGCTTAAGTGCTTCCCCAGAGCAATGCTTCAATTTTCACAGAACAAATCCTGAGTGTAGAGACAATTAGTCTGTAATACATCAATCTCCCACAATTACGGCTGATTCAATGTAAACAGCACGTCCGTCCCCTCTGTTAGTTGGCTCGGCTGTGACATTTGCCAGGTGGTGTTTGCTTTTTCCATGCTTAGGCCATTATTAGTCTAATGCTCTATAAGCATCCTGTTTATCTGGATAGAGGAAACACAAGTATACAGCATTTTTATAATCCTGCAGTTTGCACAGTTTGCTGAAATTTTAACTGGACGAATATGTGCATCCGAGATGGGCTGTTTATCTGATCAGCAGTCAAAAGCCAAATTATATTTAGATTACAGTCATAACAGACCGATAAAACCAGAACCTTAGTTCTCAGAATTAGATTTAAATAGTTTTCTTCAACACAGTAGAATTCCTCTATGTTGCTCTATTAGTCACATTTCAGACATTCAGTAGAAGACTGTTATATATTTTCTTTACATCTTATATCTCCTAAAGCATAAAATGACAAATTTTGAATTCAATATTAAGTCTCTAAAAAATCCATATGCTGTCTTTGAGGGCTGTTTACACAGTCTTAAGTATGATTTGATTATTTATGGATTATCATGTCCACTTTGAAAGGGTTTTTGATTACATCATTGACTTCATTTACTTATGGCATTACCTGATTTATGAAGAGCTTTCCTTTGTTTGTGTAATTGCCGGCACTTTATCTTGAATGAATGGGTAATTTTCAGCTTGTATATATTAGATTACCTAACATCCATAAAGCCCCAAGAAAACCACAAGGCAAAGCAAATAAAGGTTAGTTTTGTAAAAATGAGAACATGTTTGGGCTCCTTAAACCCTGATCACCTAATAAATGGATGAATTTATGCGCTGAGATCATTATTGGGGCAAACAGGGAGAAAAAGGCTGAATTACTCAGTGCTTTTCATTCTGTTTATGTGAAAGAATATGACTACCAGTTGATGCAGTAATAGTTAAAATGTGCAGACTGCATAATTCAGCATATTATTTTTGGTGTTCTCTATCATGTTCATAAACGGTTCGCTTAAATTACATTTGGAGTACTCTAGCAGGAGTCTACTGGAGTGATAATGCCGTCTTCCTGTGAAAGACTCATTCCTCCGCCGAACACCACTGAGATGTAAATTAATCTGAGTGTTTCATTAAGGGCACAGGGTTCTATTGTCTCACAGTCTATCTGCCCGCTTCATCGAGCAGGGATGTGGAGGAGGGAAGAGGGTTTAGTGAGGTAAAAGGGCAAGCAGAAACACAACACGTTGACTCATGCAGTGTAAAACGTATAACAGATGAAGACTTTCTGTCGCAGTTTTCTTCAGAAATATCCATGACTGTTTCTTTATCATCACAGTTTTTCCAGTTAATGCCACATTTCACAATACCATTTCCAATCATTGGAAAACCTCAGCTCTACTCTTACAGATCAAATTTGATCAGTCTGATACTGATCATACCCAAGTGATTCACCTGTATCAGAAACTGTTCGGACAGCGGTGCCTGATATGGTCTTCAGTTCCTGGCATTGCCTGGGTGCTATTGCTAGCCCAACATTATACAATGTTACGGCATGTCCTGACCTTCTGTTCGTCCAACCAGTCCAGCACAGGTGTATCACTGGGAACTAGTCCAAGCCAGACAGTGCCATGTGGTTAATCCCTTGATGAAACTGCACTGCCAAGCACAGCTACAAGGTTGGCAGTGTTGCGCGCGTCAGACATGTAGCCCTAGTACCGAATGCACTGTGATGTTGCCATTTTATTCCAGAGAGCTGCAACAATAGACAAATACAGTTAGATAAAGAGGAAGACAGTGATACACTGTTTTTGCCTTAGGTGAGACACTTGTTACAGTCTTGACATGACAGAGAAAATAAAGATCAGAGTAGATGCTCAGGAGAATCTGCTTGCGGTTTGTGTGTGCATAACTGAGCACATATTGCTGACACACATGCTCAAAACCCTTTTCTGAGGCTTCTGTTACTTCACATACGCACAACAACAGTCACGTAGATGTACACGAACGTGCTTGTGTGATCACACGCACCAGCACAGATGATCATAAGCTCGAGGAAAGGTCCTTTTCACGTCTCTGCTTGGGGAAATCGATAACTTTAAAAACAAAAGACAGAATATTTCTTGTTTTCCCTCCTTTGCCTTTCAGAGATTTCTATGGAAGTCAGCTACTGTAAATAAAAGAAAAACCAAATCCAGCCAGACACACTCATACACACCACACTTCCAAAGCGGGCAAATAAATGCTGGCAGCCATGCTGCAATGAGCAGACATTAAATAGCATCAGTGTCAGTTTATCTCCCATGTTTAGGTAAAATGATCCGTCTGACAAAACAGGCTGATATGTGCTGGGCTGAGTGCAAAGTACACACTGATAAAATCTAATTAGCTCCTATTTTCAAGCCTTGCGACAGCGTGAATGGCTGTTGTGATGGGCACATGTGTACACGTACCTACGGGAGGTAGGATGTGATAGAAACACCAGAGCAGAGACAGAAAGCGAGAGCATGCAAGTGTGTGACTGCATGTAGGTGGAGGGGATTAGCCTCAAAGCCTGATTGGCATGCAGGTGGAGTACAGCTTTCAGGAAATGCAGCAATATTTTTGCTGCAACCCTCTGACAAGCAGGTGCCGCTCAATCATGTGAGTAGCATTCAAGCCTTTTCTTCAAATGATGCAGGGCTGTAACATTAACTTAACTGGTAAAGGAGAGCTCTCATAAAGGCTAGCCTAAACAGCAAGCTGCTTCTGAATATTAGCTTTAAATAGAAAAAATCTATATGAAAATGATTTTCAATCCTCGCTAACATGACAGCTTACTCTGCAATACACTATGCAGTAGCAGCTGATTTCTCCTGCTCTTGGATTATGCCTCCGGGCGAGGCTTTTGCCAGGTAGTTTCCATTTCCACCCAGAGCTCACACTCAATACGGTGAAGGAGAAGGTGTCAAAGTCAGGTTGTGCTATCAAGCCCTAGATAATTGTGTGGCGTCACGGAGACCCAGCAAATGGGGTTTAAACTTGCCGTCAGCAACCCCTAGCATAATCAAAACCTAAGTGAGAGAAAATCTGAAAAAAAGTGAAGACACCAAATTTTGCTACAGCGAGGAAATGATATAACCTTCCTTATCAGATCACTTGGTGGTTACAGCAACTCTGCTATGACAATTGAGGCTTTATTTAGGTGACGAGGTCTGCAGTGCATTCACACAAAAGACAATTTAACCGTTCTCCAGAGCTGCACTTCATCTTCAGCTGAGAAGACGCAGATGCAGCGGAAGTATAGCAAATATTTTTTAAAAACAAACTGTGACCACCAGTCTAGTTTTCAATTTGACACCTCTCCAGCCACTCTGACAGAATTGGACACCTGAAGATGGCCTCGACCTAATTCCATTTCACCCTTATCACTCCTCGCTACTTCCGCTTCACTTGTTTCTTTATTGGTTCCTAGAGCGGCAACATCCGTCTCTGAAGTTAACAAAGCCTAATGACTTGGAAAAGTGGCAATACAGCTCATGTCAATAAAGCATAGCGAGGGTGAGGCAGTCAAAATTTTAAAACCTAAACAGGAATCGATACTAAGGGAAAACAATCAAACACAGGATTTGGAGCACGTATACAATGGGCAAGGGTTACTTATCAATAATTGTTGATAATCTTGCATTTTACTAAAGAACCAAGTATAACAGAAGAAGTATTCAACGTCAACACAGAATCAGATTTCTACTTAGCTCATAATAATAAAGCCTTTATAAAATTTGCATTCATTGTTTGTCACTGTAGCTGACATACCAGATATACCAGGTCTTAATGTTGCATAATAGTTAAAGTCGTCAGTATTGATTGACTACTAATGTGGTTAATCTTGACTGTGTGATAACAATGGTTAGCATTAAAATCTAGTCTGGTGTTTCAAAATCAGCAGCCGTCGCTTTTAAAAATATCAAATCGTCATGTAAAAGTGAACTGGTCAAAAATATAAATAAAACATGTTTGTGTTCCCAGCTCTACTTTATTCCCTGATATATATTTTTTATCAATATCTACTCCATTTTAAAAGAAAATCTTTCTTGATAGGAAAGGATTCAATGACTTGTCATGAAGTAACTGCCTTAGTTTATAGCCTTGCCAGTGTTTCAGTTCCTGAGGGGCTCGCAGTAACATGCTGACACCATTTTATCCATTTAGTTGAAAATGAGAGGAGAGTACCATGCAGTTTTATGATCTTATCCCACTTGGCGAGATTTCTGGCACTCCTGGTATGTCTTACGCCCAGGGCATGGAAAATAGAAAATATGCTCTTGTGCTCTCCCCGTCTCCTTGTATCTCTCTGTCTGTATGTGTGTAACAGTTACAAACACCTACACAAAAATATTTGTCTGCACACTAAAATATATTTGTGTGTGGGTGGGTGTTGTAGCCCCTAAGTGCTTGCTCTTTGCTTTTAAAAAAACAGCCAAACTGCTGTAGCTGTCATCTCCAAACCTATCAGCAACACTGTTTACTGTTCCTGGTCTCTCTCTCCTGGACTGAAAGGTCTGCTATGAGCACAGTGAGTCAGCAGACCAGAGGGGAAGGAAGGCTTCAGGTTCAGTTAGGCTCTATGATGAGTGGCCTGTAAAGGGGTGGTGACAAAGCCACATACCCGCCTACAACAGTGGGGTATAAACTGATACAGAACAAAAGTCTTTTCCCAAGTCACTCCAAACATTCGTGTTTTTGTGCTAGTCAAGGCACAACAAGAGTTGCATAGCAAGTAAAATGATCAAAGAAACAATACAAATATTTTTTTTAATAAAAGAAGAGCCATATTGGCCTATCACAGGTATATTGCAGTTAGCATATTCCTTCTGTGATATGCACAGCTGCAGTGAGAACATTTTATTTTGAGAATCAAGTCCCTACTTAAAGTAAAGAAACCCAGTGAAACACAGTATGCTTGGAGCTTAGATAGTGTTTAACTGACATGTAGATTCTGTGCAATTGTCCATGTTTTTCCATCCACCCCTCACACGTCATATGCAGCTTGAAAAAACACAGGATGGTAAAGGCAGAAATGACAGAGTCTAAAAATCAGTTGGTTACATGATATTGTTTATGTCCGTCTTTTATAGACAATGTACAATTCTTTAGAGGCAGGGGGCAAAAACATCTGGATCTGAATTTTTGGTGCAGATGTCCATGTGTTTTGGTTGTTGGTACTTCAGCATCTAGCTAGCACTGCAGAATGGGAGTGAGCATAAAGGAAGTAAAGCTTTTTATGTGGCAGGTATTTCAAATGCAACATTTATTGCTGCATTTTTCAGGGAGAGAAAAGAATGAGAGATACATTCACTCAGAGATGGAGAAAGATGTTGGAAAAACAGGAGAGGAATAAGAGAGGTTATATTTAAAGGTAGTTGCTGCTCAATGACGTTTGTTCAAGTAAAAGGTTAAAGATTGGATGTAAGTCCTCATTTTTAAAATCAGATATTGGATACATATATGTTGTGAAGTTGTGGTTTTTAGGTTGTGAGCTAACTGATGTATAATAAATTTGTGTTATTAAAAAGGTTGCATGAAAACACAAAGCCATACAACATAAACAGGTTCGCTTGCCATATGGTGATGAATTTACAGTTGAACACTGGGTTAGGCTGATGCACAGTGGTTGTGGTGCTCATGGTCAGGGTTAGGTTGCATAAAGCGTAGCAGAAATAAATTTGAATTTAAGCTGATGATGCTTAGATTTATTCACTGAATTCAACATTTATGCTAACTGCATACTGTCCACTACAAAGACAGTATAAACTGTATACTGTCAGTATAGGGGATTGAAATCAGCGAAGATAGCTTGTCTACTTTGGTGTAGAGCCAAAGCCAAAAAATAGTTTCTTTTCCCATGTATTAATATTATTTTAGTGGTATATTAAAATAGCACAAGGTTCATTTAGCTTTATATAGGTCTAGCTGGTTGAAAGAGCTAGTTTGAGTACATTTCAGAGCCTGTACTTTTTCACTTTTACTTGAGTAAACATAGTTATGTGACCTAAGAGCATCAGCTGATATATAGTTTTTTTCCTGCCAAAAATTGGGATTGGTCCAAAAATCAGTCAGGCTTCTTACACATGTTAAAGTTAAAAACAGTCAAGAGTCTATGGAAACCCCTCTTAAGACACCTCTGTGACACTTAATACTGCAAATGAATGGATTTTCTCCACGTTAAGTGCTGTAAAGTATTTGTAAAATATAAGTTGTCTTATACTTGTACTAGTGTGATTATAGAGACATTTAAACTATAGTCGCACTAGGCATAAGAGTAGTTTGCAATAATAACGGTTGCACACGGTTGCAATAGTAAAATTATTGCAACCATGTGCAATCAGCTTGCAATCCCTCTGTCTTCAAAATCTTAACGTCAAAGACGTGGACCAGGTCTGCAGTAAGTTGTCATCTTCAAAATGACTTTGGTGCGTCAGGACACTAGTAAAACAAGGATAAAGAAGTAATAAGATAAAGTCAGCCTGCTATCAGTTTGTGATTTAATGGTCAAGTTACATGCAATTTATTTGGGGTAATATGGCTATTAACTGTGATAAAACAGAAATCCGTTGCAGTTGGAGGTGTAGTGCTATACTGGAGCCAAGGGTGGACTGGCCACTCTGACCATGACATTTCCCAGTGGCCTAAGCGTCGTTTTGTCCTGGCATGAATACTCAAGTTGATGAGCAAACAGTTTACCAGCTACACAAATTCCATACAACTTCCTCAGCCTCCAACTGGGCCCAGTTTATTAAATTGGGTAAGTTCAAAATGTATATTTTCAACAATGAGTAGCTGAGGTAACAAGTAATGTACTAACAAAAGAAATACAGTGAGGCTAAAGACAGCCAGTATGGTTTTGAAAGGTTGAAATCTTCTGTTTAAACCTGACTGGGATTGTGTGTGGTCTGAGACTCGGGTGGATTGCAGGATTTATCCAAAGATCCGCTTACAAACTGCTCCACACTAAACCTGATGTCTGTTTGTAAATGCTGACATGTAAATTGTGTTAAAGAACACAAAACAGTATTTGCCATCAGATCCTGAGCTGTGCACATGTTAATGATAATGCTGTTACAGTGCCGGGTGACATAGATACACACATATCTCTGGGGTTTTATGCAGGGTCTGTGAATTTGCAGGTACTCCTTAAAATCAATGTTACCTACTGTAACATTCACATTTTAATCTAATGTTACAGCTGCATAGCCCTCTCGTTCCAAATAAATGAACACTTCTAGCAGCAACTATCACGCACATATCAGGCGCAAAATGAGACATGCTTTTCAGGGTTAAATTTATCAAACCTTGCAGCAAATTGCTTGCCACAAACTTTATTAACTCACATCAGTCTGATTCATTATATTGTATCCTCACTTAGACTGAGACTCTGACTGATTATGGCATGTTGGTAATCTGTCTGGGTTTATAAAATAAACAGCAATTTGACAATCTGTCTGAGAGCGATTGCAGTCAATCTGCACAGACTGCGGCTTGCTCAAATTCTTAGTGAGCAGTTGGTCACCACATCTACATGCAATTAGTTGCCAACAGCAAAAATATTCTACGTAGTCACCCGACAGCCACTAGTTTGTCCCGGTTGCAAGTCTTGTTATTTCTATTCTTATGGCCCAATTAATAAGGAGTTGTCTGAGCCATGCTATTTCCAATAAAGAAGACTTGTTACATACTGAACACCACTAACTAATCCAGACATTTAAATCCAGCTGTTAAGTTCCATTTATCAAATGAGTTCAGTATAAAAGAGTGGCTAGGCTTACTAGTTGTTCAAATCCTTCTAGCACATTCATATGCAAGTAATTACCATTTATATTGTTTCAGGAAATTGTAGCCATAGCACCAAACCAAACACCTCGAAGATCCTTGCATAAACTAGATATTGATGGAAAAGGCAAGAAAAAAAAGGGCTTTCTGTGCTTTAAAAATGCAGAAAGACCAAGAGAGTAGCAACACTAAAAGTCTGTGTGTGATTACATGTCATGACACTCTCAGCTGAAAACAGTGGGTGTCCTGCCAGACTGTAAATCACTGCCTGTGCTCCCTCGGGTTCTCTTGATAGGTGACAGCTCCAGCCCTCATCTCACCTACTCCACACGTCTTTCTCTATACACAGAAGTGGACGAAATATAAACACTCATGCATAATAAATGCAGAGGCAGGATGACAGTTACTGTAATGTCATGTCTGTCCAGGCAACCAATTAAAACTCCCTGCATGCAATCAAGTGAAGGAAGGGAAGGTGCTTAAGGTGAAACTATTAACTATTCGTAATTTGGATCTGTAGGGATACATTTAAAGTTAGACGATGAACTATATTGGTATACAGAGACAACACAACAACAAGGCTCTAAAAAAGAAACTCAAGAAAGTCTGTCTACCTGTACCAATTACTCCTAATAAACAGTTTAACAGATAATTATGAAGTTTTAGAAAGAAAATATTTAGCTAAATGGATTCTAAATTGGGAGCACCCCTGATTTGATCCAAATATGCAGAGCACTTAGCAAGGAGAAATCAACTGGCAGCGAACCAAATCAAAGGTTGTGGTGAAGATTTGCTATTTTTACAGAAGTAAAAAACAGATGCAACGAAACCCACGAGACAACTCAGAGTTTCTACTTCACCACAAATGTAATAATCATTTACTGCTGCAAGTGACAGGTCGGCTTTGTCACAGAAATGTATGTGTCTGTTTATTCTCCATCTGTGGTGGCATCTGTTTCATATTGTTCTCGCTGTCTGTTTGCCAGCGTTTGGCACCAGCGCGTTCAAATGTTATTTTTATCTGAATACACAGGAGCAAGCACATTGCTTGTATGAGGTTTACATGGTCATATTCAAGATGACATTTTGTTTATATGCTTTTCTTTTCTGTTTTTTTACATATATGTGAGGATCTTACTCTAATTGTTGCGCTTCTCCCTAAAGAAAAGGACGGTCTTCATCTGTCAGTGTCGGGAGCATGTGCATATATAAAACACTTTGGCTAAAAGCCAGAGCCATCACAACCCTCATCTCTTCCTTATTCCATCTTCCACGAGGTCAGGACTCTGTCAAGTTCAGTGACACTGGTCAAGAGTCAAGATTACGGTCACTGGACACAGTGTGTTTTGAAAGAATCTCCATCTGTGAGCTGGCTGTGAGGGTCATGGACAAGACACTTTGAAATGTATTTAATACAAGTAGTTGTATTACAACCACTTGCCTTGCATTGCAATGTGGTATTTCATGCAGTCATAAATTTCAGACCGAGATATAAAACCGTCCAACCAAGACCACACAGTTACAATGTAGGGGACCCCCCTTTTAAATGCACCATAATTATATTTTCAATGGAGATTTTGATGAAAGAAAAACTTGTTATTTTTTATGATTTACATGTTTTGTTTTGTTTTTGGCTAAACTTCTACAACACCTCATACGCTGGCACTCTGTACTCATAATGCTGGCAGCCACCACATAGATTTTGTCCTTTAGTATGGTCCAGACTGAAGAGTAATGGAGCCTATGAAATCTAAAGGGGTGCTAGCCACACTAAAAGAATCAGAAGTGGGATTCACCACACACCATTTCACACATGGCCTCAGAGCAGTCAGAATGAATGTCAAGGTATGTGCTGTTCAAGAAACCTATGCATTTATACGGGCTTAACCCTCACTCAATAAATAGCGGGATGGCGCACTGTGCCAACCATGAAATTAACTACCTCAGAGACATGTCAGCTCAACGAGTGCAGTTCAACACAACTGGAAGGCTACACATTCCAGCTGCGCTAAACCCCAATGAAAACATACAGTACTTGGCAATAAAAATCAATCAATAGATTTTATACCATAGCTGCAGCACACTCTAATTTAACTGTTTGTTTGTTTGTTTTTATCCATTTTTCACCCAGAAAAAAAGGTTTTCTACCAATACAGGAGGATTGTTTGAACATCTTTTTCTCCTTGAACAATTTAGGATGTGCAATATAATGTCTAGACTTATTTGAATTATAGAAGTTAAAAATGTCTACTGTAGGTTGGAAGAAAGAAGCCTTTTACTCATGTTTCCTTCCTTTAGTTTTCATAAACAGCCCTTGATGTCCCTCAAAGCATTTTAACTTATATAATAAGTCAAAGTGCTGAATTGTGTAATACAATTCAGGGAAAACAATTGTCTTTTGATTAAATCTATGCTCTGGGTCAAAGAAAG
Organism: Pelmatolapia mariae; assembly: GCF_036321145.2. Lineage (NCBI taxonomy): Eukaryota > Metazoa > Chordata > Actinopteri > Cichliformes > Cichlidae > Pelmatolapia > Pelmatolapia mariae. The sequence goes on along the minus strand of NC_086241.1, from coordinate 50,337,238 downwards.
GCCACATTACTGCAAACTCAATAAAGAGTACAGAGTTAAAGAGCCACAGAACCAATTAGCTAGAAAGTTTTCCTGTAAAATAGAGGATGTGATGGGAAAGAGCCATGCTTAGTCATTCCAGCCAGGCAGGGCTGTTCACTCTCTCGTCTGTTCTCATGTAGGTGTGTGTTAGCATTGCAGCATTTAGTGTCATTATGCTGCAGAGTAAAGAGATGTGAAAGGGGCAGTTTTACTATGCAAAGCTGTAAACCCACTTTATGGTTACTTTCATAAGGCTCCTTCTATTATGTCACTTTATCCTCTTAACAGACCACAGCTTGACCACGACCTCTGATCTCACTCATTTGCTGTTTGCGAGCTCTGTCTTTGAAATCGAGTCCAGCTGGAGTCCATGAAGTTGAAAGCTCAGCCTTTGAAGCAGAGTGTGATTCACACATAATAACACATTTCTACATTTCTTTTAACTAAACCGACCCAGTTCTTCAACAGCTTAACAACTGTTGTATGGTCATATTCACACTGGCGGAGCTGATTCCATTTGACAGCTTTTTTTTTTTTTTTTAAAGCTACTCATTTATGTAGTCGTGTCCCTATGAATTTATAAAACCCTGCTGCAGTGGTGTTAGTACTTTAAAAAGGTGACTAATGAGCATGAGGTGAGAAGTGAAACTTCTCATTAGAGTGAAGAATATGAGGAACAAGCTGAGAGGGTCAAGCCATATGTGAAAGGAGCTGGGAGGGTGATTGAAACTGTGGGGTAAAACTTGAGCTGTGGGGTTGTGATTATACTGAAAGGACAGACATTATGACCTTCCTATCATTTAACACCTTGATTGCATGTCTGTCACGTCTCTGTCAGGCTGACTGCTTCATCAGAAGGCCTTTGTCTGGTATGGGTACTCCATTAAGTCTGTGCCCAGATCACAAAAAGACAGAAAATTGACAAAGTAATTGTCCAAAACGTACAATATTTTTATGAAACCATACAGATTTATTTAAAAAACACAGCTAAATTTACAAGAGTATATCGTTAATAGATACTTTGATTATTATTGATTACATCTCTGGCTCTTCCTGTTAAAAGGGAGTTCTTCCTTCTCACTGTCGCCAAATGCTTGCTCACAGGGGGGGTTGCAGGGTCTTTACTTTAAAATAAAAAGCACCTTGAGGGAACTATTGTTGTGATTTGGCACTATATAAATAAAACTGGAATGTATTGAACACAACTAGCATCTTAATCACTGCCTACACCCGATATTACGACAAAGCGTGTAACAGACACGCCTGTCCACTGTGTCCATTTCACGCTTTGCCTCTCCAAAACGTAAAATGCACACGCATGCAGAAGTTGCAGTAATCTGCACTAACAACAAGGGGAAGTATTTTATTTCCAGCCAACATGAAAATAATCATGGGAAAGCATTTAAACCGACATTATTAACACATTTACATGTATATACATATTAGCCACCTAGCTTAATCGATTCTGACAATTAAGGACCCTGGAATAGTCTGCGTGCCTTTAAATATATCATCGCCCCCTGCTGGTAATGTAGTTTCTGCATGCAGTAATACAACTTCTGCATGGGTATCCATTTCGTGTTTTAGAGAGGCAAAGTGTGAAATGGACACTGTAATAGACACCAGCATGTCTATTACATTTTTTGATACTGGGTTGACTTACAGTACTACCAGTCTGCTGCCATGTTTGCCTGTGTTTTGATTTTTGCTGACTATGAGGACTACGTAAATGGCAACATAATTGTGTGTGAGTATTTGCATTGTTTCTTAACAAGCAGAAAGTTAAATTTGTTGTGAAGGTCCAGAGCATCAATTGGTGCAAGAATTAGGAATATAGAGAAAATGTAGGTTTGTAGGTCTCTTGTTGTACACACCCATTTTTAAAATATTGTTTTGCTGTTATTAAATGGTTTCCTAGCAACCTTTTTAGATTTTTAACCACTCTAAGTTAATACCACCACAAGTATCAACTTATCTTCAACAAGCAGGTGCAACTGTGGTTTTCTACCAGCATTATGTGCTAAAAGAGTGCTGAAGTGAACATATAAAAAATGTTTTTGGTGAACTCTTCCTATAAAATACAGATTAAATGCCGTTTAGAAATTAGCTGGGGGTCAAACTATGTCCAAATTGCATCTCCTCTTGGTTCTTGTAGTAATTGTTGCAAATTGTTAAGGGGCTCTAGGGCCAGAATACTTAGGATAAGGGCTACTTCACTGGTATGAAAAAAGAATCTGATTAGCAGTCACAGGAGGAAATACTCAGTTGCTATATTTTACACTGCAGTCTCCCCAAATAACAGCTTGCTTGAGCACAAAAAAGACAATTTATTCTGCACACTTAGTCGGCATCTGTATTCTTGTTAAACTCAGTGTTGATAAAGCATAGACACCCTATTCTATTCCACACCCGGGAGGTCAGCACTCCCAGTGACCCCAGTGTACTCCATTGGACTAAACAATGATGCTCGGTCACCTCCTCATGGCCCAAGACAGATGGCTGGCTCCTCTCTGTGGTAGCCACCATGGCCAAGGTCACCTCCCCTGTGCATGGTGCAGCTGCACCCCAACACTCCCATTATCACCATCTTTATTCCCGCTGCACCTAGCACACAGCACGATGCAGACACATGTTAGCAGAGGGGAAAATAGCCATTTAGATTCTGCTGGTGTATGTCACACCACACAAAATAACAGTGCAAAAACAAAACTCCTGTAGATGATCAGCTTATAGATGTGTTTCTCCAGTCTTGGCTAAAAAGTTGCTCCAGTTTCAATAATGAAGTTATGATGCAAGCTAAGCAAAAGAAAAAAGAATGGAAATTGAATGAATAAACAGCAGAATAATGAGGGAAATTATAACAGATGCCTCCCCAGCAATACCCAGAATCAATTGGCACCTGTGTCATTCTAAGAAATGCTTCACACCAGACCACTGAAGAGGAGAAGAAGTATTGACGACGGCCTGTGATCCATGAGACAGGCTACCTGTCACAGTCACAGGGGTACCTCCCTCACCCATTCAATACAGCAAACCATCAGATCAATGTCCACAGACGCAGTCTCCCCCCCCCCCCCGCAAAACTAATTATCTGAGCATTTTATACTGCCAAGTCCTCCACGCTTTGTTTATGCAGGCTACAATTAGCGAAACAGTCAATAAAAAGGATGGGGGAGTTACCCTTGATGGAAGGGAATTGCCAGGAAGTGAGAGGTGGAGTCTTATGAAACTTGACTACATAAGAAGCTAAAACAAGCCGGAGGCACAATGGTGGGGCAGAATTTGTGACAGCCCAAGCAGCAAATTGGGAATTTTTCAAGGCACCACGATTTGAGACGTGTTGTTCCTGTGAGTTTCTCAAGTCAAGTTTGTGCGAGGTGCCAAAGTACTTTGTTCTATGGCATCAATTTCCCAGAAGTGCAACAGTGGTTGGTCTTTATATCACTTCTGCACGCACAATTAAGTTGCTGTGAATATTTATGACAGGTTTAAAAGACATCTTTCTCTGTCCCCCAGGTGTCACAAAGTGGCTGTAATCAGGATTCAGGAGAGTCTCCTGTTTTCTGTCGATAGCCGGCTTTTCACCTGAGAGCTGTAAAACCCAGAGCATCACTCTGCTTCTACTTAAGCAGCAGAAAGCTGCAGTTATAGCAGCAACTGAAGATTCCCTTCTGCTATTACCATCATTAATTCAGCATATACATGTAAGATGTGTCTTTCCGGCTATTAAACAGATGGCGAGGATATAAAAAATGTTGATACAAAGGTATCATTGGAATTTTGATATTTCAATCAGCAAGGCTCTAAATTATACCGCTAAATAACAGACATCAGTGGGTGTGAAACAATCAATACAAACACTAACATGGGTTTTTGCTTTGTGTGTGCGCTTTTGCGAATGTGTGTTTAATGCATTTCTGCCTGAGTGCAGCACAGCAGGAGGGAGAGTGCAAAAAGATTGAATTTAGACTTTTTTTCTCCACTGGGATATAACGATTGTTTCTGTTCAGTGCAGGTCTAAGGCCTACCATCTGTCAATGGAGCTATTTTGAGTCGGTATTCTAGAGGCAGATTTAACAAAGGGGATATAGTTCTGCATAAATCTCACTCCAAATCCTCTATGTGATCATTTAAAGACAGTTAGTCATTGAACACTGTAATGCTGGTGAATGGTGACGCTATAACTATGTGGCACAGTCCATAGCTCTCCATGTTAACAGTAGAGCAGTCAGTGTTTAATTTTCCTCTAGAGAGCTGCCAAGCCTGAGCCACCAGCTTGTAAAGTCCTAAAGACCTACACATTGCAATCTGTGTGCAGTCATAGCTTAATTAAATTAAAACCTTGATTTCCCTCAACTGAGAGTTGATTTCCTCCTGGTATAATTATGCTGGTCTAAAGTGTGCACTTGATGTGTTTGGTCACTGGACGACAATCTATCCTGAAAGCAGTGATCCTTGACCGTCATAGCCCAGAATAATCATTACCTTGGTTTAGATCAGCACGAGGCATCTAAGACCCTGTAATGCATAGTCACTGTGAGCTTAATATCCTAATGATGAGAAGGTAATCTATGTCTATTATTCATTTTAGAGAGTTTACAATTTACACTTTTAGGCGTTAGATTTAGTACTTGACACTAAACCGAACTAATGGCTGGTTCCTGCTGGTCTCTGTGTGAAAATATTTAACCTGGACTTGGACAGGATGACATTTAATTGATCATACTGCAAATGATCTGGATTAAATTACTTATTCTTTGAAGAAACTTGGACTTGGCATTCCTTATTTAAACCTGACATTGGTGAGTTCTGTAATAGTTCATTGTAATACGCAATTGCCCCAACTGAACCATGTTTTTCTCCTTTTAAAGTTGCTGGCAGTAATTGTTATTGTTACACTTTGGTTTGGTTTAATTCACTTTTTTTTTAAAATAAACATTTTAAATAATTTACCTGTAGATGAATTGTATTATAATAGGTCAAGGCAGCAAACAATATATAAGTAATTAAAAAACTGCATAATTTAAGAGATATGCACATTAAAAAATAAATAATTATGACCCAGTGAAAAGTATCATTATATTTAATGACTTACAAGTATTTAAATTATATCTTGATTATGTAACATGTGCACTGTTAAGTAGGATTAAAACTTTTACTTTTAAGAAAAAGCCTAAATATTTTTTTCCACTTTGCAAAGGAATTAACCAAAACAAGATTGTGATTAAATTCTTTTGCATTATCATTTTTCACATACAAATGATAATGCAAAAGAATTTAATTGCGAGTCTAAGTCCTGGTCCCCCTCTGTGCCGCCATTTAAATAATCCTGGAAGTGCCCCTGTTCAGAACCCCCCATTACAAATCCAGGCATGACTCTGATTGGCAAGGTGAACATAAATCTGGGAAGCTGAACTAATGCATACACCAAAATCATATAGACTTTAAAATAGACTTGAAATCCCCCCCCCCCCTCCAAACATTAACTAAGACCTTTATAAAAGCTTCCCACCACTTGTAGAGGGCACAGTAGGCTGCATGCCAATCTTTAATGCTGAGATCTATTTAACAGATTTTTGCCTATTTTAATTGTTTTCTTTCATGCATAGTAAACAGTGCATGGCAAGCTGAGTAAGTTCCACTGCCCTACAGGTATGCAAACAATTAGAAAAGGCACTCTGTTTGGTATTATTCCCTGCAGTCATTCTGCTGAAGGCAGGAGAGTGGTGGTGCCTTTTAATCAGCATCAATGTAGGAGGTTCCCATGTGTGACCAAAACCCCTCGAGACAATCAAATGAGTGAAGAAAAAAAATGTTACTCCCTTGCTTTTTCCCATACTCCTGTGCAATCACGTTGCTTTCCTTCGCCTGTTTTCCTCCCATTACTCTGTAGCATTTGGTTGGTGACTCTTCCCTTAGTGTTATCTACAGACAGCAGCCTTGGCAGTGACAGCCAAAGTGTGGAAAACACAAGATCCCGTCTCAAATGCAGCCGAAGAGTGGAGCCTTATCAAATGCCAGGTATGTCTCTGATGTCTCAAACAGGTTCAGAAACATCAACATCTTGCCATACAAGTGCTTTAGAGATCTGTGGGCAACTGCCTTTTCATCCATCTTTTTATCATCCATTTACAGCTTATTCCATTCAGTATCAGTGGGGCTAGAGCCTTGACTAGCATAAACTGGGAAACAGGAAGGTAGACAAGCCACACAGTTGACTAGTTTATTGGAGAGAGCAAACACTAGAAAAAAATAGCATTAATAGTCAGGGGGGTTTTGTGTGTGTGTATGTAATTTGTTTCAGAATCAAAACAAAGGGTTTCCTAACTCACACAGTTTCCTGACATCTTTGGCATAACAGAGGGAGGCATACTCCTCCCCTTATCTTAGAGGAAGGCTGCCTTTGTTCAGAACGCAGTGGTGAGAATCTTTGACAACATCAAAGAGTTGCAGAGCATCTCTCCAACTGCATTGCTAATGAGAGACGACATTTCTGTATAAGTGTGATTACAGCTGCTTCATTAAGGGGTGAACTGATATTGTACACCGAGCGCTGGAACTAACGCCTTTGGGAGCGTCTCTCCTACACACAACTCAAAACTCATTGAAGATCAGGTCCGTCAGTGATGAGTGACTGGGTTAAAACAGTTCTCTGAAATGCTTTTGATCTCCGAAAAACAGTAATGAGTAGTTTTTATTGTAAAATCTTTAGAAAATATGGCAAGCGTGTTGAAAGAGGGTGACATGTAAAATCAGTATCCCTCTGAGGCTGACACATTTTTTTTCTTTCCTCAGGGTGAAAGCATCCACTATTTTCAGCTTACTTCTATTGCCGTTATTGCCTCGAGCACTTGAAAGCGGCGACAGAAGGGAAAACAAAAAGGAAGAACTTCACATGACGTGTCACAAAAGAGGCTAGCAAAGCCAACAAATCAGCTGCAACCAAGTGAAAGCAAAAAAGAGATGATGAAATGAGAACTTGACCCTGAGAAACTGAATTTAAGCCCTTCACTAAGAGACACCAGTAAGAGATTATTTCCACCACAGTCTTCAGCAGCCATGCATCACAACATCTAGTCTCTGTATTTACAGCCTGGCTCCCTTGCAGTGGTATTAATATGGATTATTCTGTAAAACTGGTCTTTGTAATTTATTATGGTTTACGGTTAGATTAATTCCTTGACCTTTTTGGCCATGTGACAGGTTCTGTGTGTGTGTAGAAGATGAAAAACTCAGTGTACCAATTTTTCAAATTGCAGTTTCGTCACAAAAGACAATAAATTTTTTAATTAAATAAATTCGAGATAATCATCACATGGCTGATTGCTCACTAACTTATTTCACCTGCTAAGCATCTAAACATCATTTCAGCAGAATCAATTCGTCACAACAGACCTGACCCTAACATTTTATATATAAACCGTTATATAAACCATCTCCTCCCCTCTTCATCCTCTAAATCAGGGTGAATGATTCAAGATTCCCCCTGCTTCTCTCTCCTCTCTTCCTATAATTATTTGAGTTGCATTAGGTCTCTAATTAAAATTAGCAATGTTATATGGTAATTCTTTTTTTAGAAAAAAAAAACCCTGTTGCTGAGGGAGATAATTATCTCAATTATTCAGGATCTCATACCCAAGATGCAAAGGACACGGCCTCCAGTTTGCTCAGGGCCGTTCCTACCCACAAGTGGAAATAATTGAAATGTGGCGGCGAAATGTTTAATTACTGCCATTTTAAACACTGCAGAACGTAATGTAGAGTATATCATTCAAACATTAACAAACAAGATAATCACACATTTCATTCAGGCTAAGAGTAATTGTTTCCTTAACAATTTCCATGTTGAACTAGTGAAATGTTTCTCAAGATCGTGCTTCGTCGCACTGAGAGAACCCCTAAATTAATTCTTGCTTTGGGGTAAATGTAGTTCCTGCTCTCCCCTTCTTAAAGGCAAATTCAGGAGTGAGCAGCAACAAAAAGTATGGAAAACGTGTTAAAAAAATACACACCATCATACATGATGATGTATGTTATGTGCAATACCAAGGCAGCATGATGTATCAGTGGTCAGTTTCAAAAAGGACTTTCCAGAAGGACATCAAAGTAAACGTGCCGGCCTGATATGATCTGGAATTCTCTTAATAATGAGTGCAGGCACAAGGGCACTGGTCTCAAAGGACATCATCTATTATTCATCTGAAGATCTCATGAATTAGAAATAAGGTAATAGAAACATATATGTTTTACATTAAAACTGGGAAAAACACGATTATCACCATTATTGTCCTATTTCCTCACAAGAAGAGTATTCTGAATGGAAAAGGACACCCCATGCATAATATCTGACCAAAATGAAAATAAGTAGGGGGGTTAAGCCAAATCGTTTAAGACTCGTTAAGCCTTTCTTCTAAAATCAAAGTTATTTGTACGAGTTGTTAAAATTGAAAGATGGAAGCCTTCCAAATTCCTGTGAGGTGCAGCCATCACCATGTTTTAATCCGATACCATAAAACTCTATTCCTCTGAGGCAGATTAGGCTCAAGGTAACCAACAAGAATCACTTAACCCTGGAAAGCCTGAACCATCAAATAACTGCCAGAAAATTCACATTTTTGACCCTTATGACAATTTCAAGAATGACAAGAAAAGAAGATATCAAATTGCATTTTTGCAAAATCTGGAATTTTTGTGTAATTTATTGCTTAAAAGTTTATTGTGCATTTATATGAACTGGGCATATAATACTTTCATACTTTGGTCACAACTAAAACATTCTCATCTTCATATTCATTAGCATTAAAGGACCCCATGAAGGTGTCCATCTGTCTTTGTGCGTGTGAGGGCAGATGTCTCTCACCTTATGGTCCACCTCTTACTCCTTGAGCCTCCCTCCTCTGAAGCAGGTCATTTAATTAAAACATTGTACTTGTACTGTATCTTTGTGCGTAACGCTTCCCTTTCAATTAAAGAGGCAGGTTGAGCCCAGCATCAACCTGCAAGTATCCTAAGGGCCTGCCGCGAGAGAGATTTGATAAGAGTGGACATGATACAAGCAGTTCGCTGCAGGGAAAGTGAGGACATGGAGATAAGACTCGTGGTCCAGCTGTCTCAGCAAAAACAACTCGGCACAGAAAAACAAACAAGAAATTTGCAGGCAACAGAGCGATTAAAGATAAATCATGGGATTTATTTTGAAAATATAAGTCAGCTTTATTTTTTTAACAAAGTTTTGCAGACTTTAGATGTAATCACCTGCCATCCTGTGGGCAAATAAAGGAAACAACTAATCATGCTTTATGTACATTTGATACGGACTGATGACTACATGTGGAGTCACAGCATGCCCTGCGGCTCTCTGCTCCTCCTGTAGACTAGCAACATGCTTTGATCATGTATATGTGTGTTGTTATAAAGGTCATATATAGATATAAATACAATATGTCAGGGATGGTCAACATGCTGTCCCGGGGTTTCTGCCATCAGTATAACACAGTGGAGGCTCAGCCAGTGGTGTTAGGGATCTTATAACAACTGATGGAACTATCAGCGCAGAAAAGTACGGTCAGATTTTGATTCACCATGCAGTATCAACTGGACAGCGCCTCACAATCAAACGTGACAATGACCCCAAACACACTGCCAATGCAATAAAAGCATACCTGGATAGAAGAACACACAATGAAACTATCAGTCATGGATTGGCCTCCCCAGAGTTTGGAACTCAACGTTACTGAAGCAGTGTGGGATCATCTTGACAGGATGGAACAAAAGGCTGCCAACATCCAAAGAAGAGCTTTGAATGTCTTTAAAGAAGGAGAACTACTCCTGAAGACTACTTCAAGAAATTACAAGACAGCTTGCATTAGAAAATTCAAGCAGTCTATGTATAGAAACAACATGGGAACCTCCCTGAAATCAAACTGCTATTTCTGTGGTCGGTGGGAAAGTCTATTAGGGGAAGAAATCACGTTCAGTCAACACAACCTCCATAATATCTGAGCAAAGTATTTTAAAGATTTAATTTTGTTCCTTAGAATTAAACTAACCTTAAGAGGAGAGAAAGATTAACAGACATTTGCATGAATTTGCTCAAATGCAAACAACTTGCACATATTTGTAGGTGTTACACTGCAAATGCATATGGGACAAGATGTGCGTGCAGGTTTTTCTCTGGGAAATGCAATTACGCACCAATTTACACCCCCTCATGTTCCGATGCTGCATTTATCTTTAGCAAAGTGCACTTGGGTTGAAATGAGGCATGGTGATGGTCCCCGTTTATGAACACTATCAAAACACGGCTGAATTGTCTGCCATATGCTCCATCATGCTCAGGTTTCCCATCAAAATGGCTTCAAATTAGAGCGAATTCATCCCTTGTGTTCCTATTTGATTTGGGCTTTCACTCCAAGCCCACTTAGTCTCAACATATTACTGCTAATTGGTGTTTTTTTTCTTTCCAGGACAGTTGCCACAAAGCTTGAGCATCTATGAAGTTGTCTTGTTTGTCGTCTTGCAGGCGTTAACTGCACACACACTATGGTTAGCCTGAACAGTTCTAAAAGCCATAACCTGCACTTAAACACTGCAGTTTATACAATTGCTTTCTGCTAATGCTTCTTTGGAAGAATGACTAAAGAGCAAGGGTAAATCTCCTGAAGTGGTAATAAGTCTACAAACGACATTTAACAATTCCTGATGAATATTCAGAGCTCTCTTGCCCAGACAGGGAATCCCTATCAGCCATTTTACAAAGTATGGCACCTAATTATGCCACCTCTAAAATGGAGTTCCAACACCCAGTCATGTCTGATGCCCCCCAGCTTTTAATTAACAAAATTACTGCATACTTCTCCCTCCATTGATTACTGCTATGGGGATTGATTATTTACACACACACGGGCACGCTCCGCTGTTGGTGTAAAACTAGTTCTATGACAAATTTTTAAAATTGTAGGAAAGTAAAATCTTTACTATGACAAAATGAAAGCAAAATATAGACATTATGTTGTGTGTGAGTCTAATTAAAACGACTGACCTTATTTGACACACTCTCCTAGTGGGGGTATAAATGTGTGCGCTGAGACGTGTGTGCTATCACTACAGTTTTAGCCCCAGATCACAGCAGGTGAAAGCAAACTGCAGCACAACTACAGCGACAGAATATCTGTTTATAACTGCATTTACTCCACCTATGCAACTCTTTCGTGCCTCATATATGAGGAGACAAGTTGGAGTGGGTAAAACTGCACACCCAGCCCTGTATAAAGATGAGCTTTTCAAACTAGAAACTGCAAAGTTAAAGTGGAAATGCGCAGGCATGCTCTGCCTCTCGGTGCTGAGGTAATGCATTTTGTATGTTTGATTCAGCAACACTTCCCGAATGTGGAATTACTGAGAAAAAAAAGAAAACTTACTGGTTTCAGCCTCACCTTAAGGTTTTATGCAGTCTGAACCGGCAGTATTAAGAGCTGAATAGCATACGTTGGAATGACGCCCCACCCTAACGGAAAGGCGATTTTATTTAATAGCAGTTAATCAGATATTGAAACTCTGCTTCCTGTTTCAGACTCAAACATAGAGAAGAAACAAACAAATACCACCTCAAGGGAAACTGTTTTTTCAGGGCAGTGCATAGGTACAAAAAGTATCTGCTGTGGATTATTGTTGCAAGCAGGGATTTACTGTACTTCCATTTACTGCATGGTTTACAAGCACTCATATCCTTATACAATATGAGACTGTGCCTCAGGGTTCCTTTGAGCATGCTGCGGGGCTTGTGCTCTCTGAATTATTGTAAGCATATAAGCACAGGGAACGTGCGTGTTTAAGAGAATCGCAAATAAGTACAAACCTATAGGCTAATTTTAATACATACTGACGTGTAGGTACATAAACAGTTTTGCCCTGTAAAACTCACATGGACTGAGCTATTGGCTTTGCTTTCCTCTGACATCAGAGAAGTAAACACCTGGTGACAAGCATGTGTAGAAGCTTGCCGGCCATTATTTTTATCCAAGTGAGCAAATGTTGCAGCTGTATGCATATGGCACACTTCGTGACATTCAGAATAAAAAGGAGATTGCAGTCTCCTCAACCAAATTGACATTCAACAACATTGGTTTCACTGATGATAGAATCCCCCTCTCTTTCTCCCTCTGCCCCACTACTACAGGCTCTGGCTGCCACAACCTTGCTGCTAGACAGCCACAACAGCATCTCTGTCTCTCGCTCTCTCTCCCTCCCTCTCTCTTTCTCTACCCATGGGGTAGCGCTGACAACACATGATCCTCAGAGCCAGAGAGCCAGCTTGAGTGCTTCAAGAGAGCCTTCAGCTAGTGCTGACATATTCCAGAGCCCATTTCAACAGATGGAGTTTTACAGGTAGCGTTTGGGGTAAAATACTTCGCTTGAGGGTACAGCATCTGGTCCACCACAAATTGGATAGTGTATTCTACCTCCCTCCCCCTGCCTCAAATCTTCAACCCCTATCACCTCACTCTTTCTTGCCTTTCTCCTCCTCCATTATGTAGTAGATAGATGCTGTCCATCAGAAAACACACACAACATCCTTGTGAATTAAAAAGAAAAAACAGAGAAAAGCCCAGTGGTAGGAAATAGAGCGCTGGTGAAGCATCACTGTGTCGATTAATTTCAGATAAAGTTTCAGTCCATTTCAACAGTATAATGCACTAAACATCTCCAGCATTACACCAACAAATAAAATTCAGTTCTACTCTGATTTTTCCCCTCCTCTGCTTAGCTAAGGTCTATGAGATGACACAGTGTTAAATCTCATTTCCGCAGCAACTTGAGCCTTGTGAACCACTCCAAGCCTCCATCACTCACGCAGCGCCCAATAACCTTGGACTCATATTTCTCTGGCAGTGATTTAACGACTTGCAAAATTACACTGCGGTTGGTTGAGCCTGTGTTGATGTTGATATCTCTACTCTTTACTGTCCGGTCGCCTGTCAGCCATCTCACGTTATTTATCACGACTTACGCCATGACGCACGAGCAACACCCGATCGGCCATTCATCTCCCTGTTAAATAATACGTGCCAGTCTGGGTACAGATCACAGGAGCAAGGTGAGCTATGAGGATTTGAAAACTGCAGCAGATGAGTTACTGCCATCATAGAGTTCTGCTAAAGTTGTGCCAGTGTCTGCGTTTGGCTCTGGGCTGTCAAAAGAAAATTTACATTAAAAGGCATTCACTGTGATTAGATTAGAGAGCCACTAAATCCCTTTCTTCCATTTAATTTTTTTATGTTACAGAGATAGCTACAAAATTACAGTTTTATGTACACATTCGAATCCAGAACTCATGCATGGAAAGAAACTGGAGGAAAGCTAGACAGCAAACAGACTTACAGCCTGACTCCTTTGTTTCGCATGTCACAGGAAAGGCTAAATCACAGGTTCTCTGCATAAAAACACTATTGGAGTGAGAGAGAAAATCAATATTTGAAGAGACCCAGTCTGTGCATCTTAAGCAGTCTGCGAGAGAATAGGCATGCATATTCCGCTAAGTCTGAATTATTAACAATTCTATGGTTTGTCTCACTATTGGAGCATAAAGTCAGGACTATGAGAGGACAAAGGCAACACTGGCTGCTGGCAGTAATGTGAATTTAAATTCTCAACAAGAGGTATTTGGAGGTATTCGAATATATTTGGTTTGAAAATATAAATACATTTTAGAAACAACTTGTTTATGGACAACAATTTTATATCAGCTTATATGCTAAAAAAAAAAAAAAAACACCATAAAATATTCAGTATTCTTGCTGATCTCAGGCCAACACCCATTATACTGTAAATGTCAGCTACTGGAGGAGCATTCCTTCCAGCTGACACAATTGGTGACTATTTATTTACACACACTAATCACAATTCAGAACACACACACTCTTTCAGCATAGTAATTACTACATACTGCACACTGGTGGCAATTAATTCACTGAAAGTGTGGTGCAGCAGCTAGAACACATGAACATATCTCTTACATATATACTGAAGATGTAAAGTGATACAAATATATACATATATATACACTGCAGCATGCATACTGCCGAGCCCACCTTGCTGCAGAGCTGCAAGACCTCTTCAGCAGTGAGGCGAGTATAGTGTAAATCAGCACATTTGCCTATCATTATGATGAAGTCTTTACAAGGACATGCACCTGCGTCTTGATGCCACCATTGTTACAGAAGTCTAACTTTACAGTTAATGCATTTTGAATAAGATCCTGCAGAAAAATGAAAACCTAACTTGTCTCTAGTGAGCATTGCTTTTAATTATTAAATTATATGGTCTGAGTAACCCTCATCACCCAGGCCACTCACACAGACTCTACTCAGACCAACAAAGGGCTATTCTATTCTATAAATATGTTATTTTGAGGTTTGTGGGTGTCCTTTTTTTCTTATTTCTGCTAAACGAAAACTCAAATGTTTACAGAGTAGACAGATATTCAAGTTTCTCAAGTAATTTGTTCAAGTAATGAAGATACCGAGGAACTTAAATAGGTTTAACAGTAATATGTGGCATCCATATGACTAAGAAAAACCCAATGTGTTCATCTCTGCTTTGTCAAATCCCATGAAGCTACAATAGACCACACCTACTACAAGATTAACAATGATATGACAGAAAGACAATCATGGCAGACAAATGGCCACTAATTCAATCAGTGGTGCAGGACATGTCATGTCAGTCAGTCTATTGACTCTGACAGGCTGCACTGGATGCTGGGAGACTTCTATTGACCCGGCGCAGACAAAGTGCTGATGCATCATTGTGTAAATGAGGATGAGTCTGGTCTCCTTCACCTTTGACCAGCATCTTATGAGAAACGAGGCAAAACAAATTCAGAGGAACAGAGCATTCTGATTCTTAATTGCAGTATTATTATATCCAAAATGCCTCACCACTGACACCCAACAGCTTACATTTGTCACTGGTACAAGGAAAAAAATGGCATACATTAACAACAATTCAGCATTTTCTGAGCAACCACTGTTGGCTGTGGAATTTATCCAAAATACAACTAATATCACAGATAACAAAGCTGATATATCCTTGTTAGAGAGGAAGACATATTACTTAGAAATACTAAGGAGAGGGAGGAACTAAAAAAGACTATACCAGTTTAGCTTTCTTTCCCGTTTGAGCTCAGATGCATACACTGCCACACCAGGTCCAGATGCCATTCATTAAATAATTAATGTCTGGCTGAGATGAACTTTGATTTAATTGATATGGGCAAGCCTGGCGGAGAAAAATTGATGGACCATGATGCTTGCATTTGCTTTAAACTGAGAGAGAGTCACTGTATCTGAAGGATTTATTTGAGACATAACAACACAAAGCAGAATCAGGGATCTGCCTAAAGCCACTATAAACAGTACAACAATAGCTCGTGTTTAAGTAATTACTGTTTACACTGAGAAAGTATTATGTTCATCTGCCATGTGGACAAGACATGC
Source organism: Pelmatolapia mariae (assembly GCF_036321145.2). Classification (NCBI taxonomy): domain Eukaryota; kingdom Metazoa; phylum Chordata; class Actinopteri; order Cichliformes; family Cichlidae; genus Pelmatolapia; species Pelmatolapia mariae. The sequence continues at coordinate 50,321,720 of NC_086241.1, read as the reverse complement.
AGATTTTTTTTACTGTATAAACGTCGTCTTGGTAACTAAAAGGTGTGTTGTCCACTTTTCATCTTTCTTGAGTTACTGATATGCACAGGCATCCAAAAGGGATGATCATTTGACACCAGAGTGAGGCTGAGCAAAATGGTGGGCAGGTGGGAGGGTGGAGCTCAATCATGGAGGACTCTTAATCTGTTTTCTTTGTTCAGAGGCACATTCAAAGACATAATGGAAACCTACGCTACATGTGTACCAGAGACAGACTGCACAATAACTGGGGGCACACGAGTGAAGGTGGCAATACCTTAGCTGGTATGAAGCAGGTGTTGCCAGCCCCAGGGCTTGGACCGTCTTTCATGACATTATTCCACCACTGCATGCATAGCAACAACTGTGCACACACAAACACTGTAAACAAGTGTATACACAAAGAAGGGGGGTGGGGAGAGGTGTATGGAGGTAGAGACACAGGCAAGGCTACTGAAAGACGGCGCAGCACAAGAAAAGCTGCTGCTAGTGTAAATTGGCTGATGCTGGCTCCTCTTTGTCAGATTAGCTCCACAGGGCAAGGAAAAGAAGGAGGGAGGAAAGGAGTGCAAGTGGGGGGCTGGGTTCTGTCCTTTCATCAAAGGGCCTTTCTTTCCCGCTTTTTTTCTCTCAGTGTGTGAGGGAGTGCCAACCCCAGAGTGGGCAATCCATTCTGCGACTGCATGTCAGGCAGCAAAAGCTAAATTATCTGCACAGGAAATAACACCTGATGCAAATAATGTCCTTTGCAAGAATTCTTGCTAAACATTAGGTATCAATCACACACTTGCACAATTTATCTTAAATTTTGTGCGCACAAACTCAAGCTCAGGAATTTGTATGCAAGTCAGTCCTTTGGATGAGCTTGAAGGCAGAGCACTGAGATAACAATGGGTTGTATGCACTGCACTCATGTCCCATTATTCAAATTTCAGGTCCTGCGCTGTGCGTTTGTGTGTGCCGTTTCCAGGCCCTAAGGCCAGGATATTTTAATCACTTGTGTGTGGCCTAAGGCCACAAGGCCGACCCTCACCCTGGAAGACAAGTCTGCTGACACTCCTTTGCTCTCTATTGTGAGGCTGTCACATCACTCTCCCAAATCCGCAGCCCACTTCTGTCTCCTCCTCTCCCCTGAGTAGGTGTAATTACATTAAGGAGTCAATCCGTGCTCAACCTTGCTCCATGTACATCTTCACCCCACTGCATATCTTGTTGTTAGCTTTTCTATAATCCTGACCTAAGGCAATAATAATGACCTGTGTCCAAGGAGCTAGCCCACCCCACCCCTACCCCTTAACACAGAAAACAAGCCTAGTCACCTCTTCTTGTAGGTAAGGTTATGATTTAGGGGAAGTAAATTGCAAACATTAAACAGTTCATTTGGTTTCCCTGCTATGCCTTTTCCCTATATTTGGCTCTTCTTAGCAATGAGTCAAATATTTTCCAAATCTGCTCCATGCAGCTGTGTTGGAACTATCTTAAAAATCAAAATAACTTATTAGATTAATTGCAACTTAAGAGGAAGGTGACATTTAAAGAAAAAAAAGTATCAGGCGTCCTATGAAAGACAAGCCAAAGACGAATGGAGGTGCAGCACTGCTCTTTATAGATAAATTATGTCTTATTCAGTCTGAAGGGGGTTGAAGTTCACCATCGTAATCGGATCTGGGAATATTCACTCAGCTTGAAATTGCGTTAGCACCCAACCTGTAGTTGTAATTACATCACTTGGTTAAAATCAGCATTTGCCTACTGTTAATCCAATTTGCTATGAAGTAGGTGGGCACTGCTGTAAAGTTGTCTTAATTCACTTACGGGGTATCATTTTCAGCAAATTTGTTGCGATTTCCACATCTCTAAAAGGATGATTCGCTTGTGTGGATCATCCCCGAGGAAATCACAGCTTAATCAGACGTAAAACATAAGTGACAAAAGAACCAATGCATCAAAATAAAACATTAATCACTGTTGTTTTACAGCTGCTTTACTGTACAACACATTGCATGAATAATGAGGAATGCATACTTTATTAAAGTGAAGAAAGTTTGAAGGATCAATTCTATTTTACACGACTATGTCGAGTAAGCCTGCGCAACACAAGGAAAATCCACAGTGTGTGATTTTTCATCATTGCAATAAAATAAGTCCTGGTTAATTATATGATAAAAAGTGATTTAAAGATTTCCTATTTCTATTTTAAAAAGATGACATAAACCCCCAAATGTGAAAATGTCTACACCCACAGAATAAATATGCTTCAGCACAAAGTTAGGCATCACTCCTTCTCTTCTTCTTATACATATGCTTCAAAAATATTTATCCACCGTTTGTCTTTGGAGGGTGAAAACAATGAATTTTGCATGGCTTCTCTCCAAAGACAAAAGTGCCAGGTTTCTGAAGAAGGCTGGCACTGGCACCTCCCTTCCCCCACCATCCAGTCCAGACCCCCCGCAAGGAACCTCCTCTGAAGTTTCACAGAGAAGAGAGAAGATGCCTGCCTGCCTCATCCAGGCCATGCTACTTCATATTCATGTGTGGATTTCAAATGGGGAAGGCTCAGTGAAAGAGAGCAAAAAGTTAAAGTCCAAGCACTCTTTTTTGGAAATGGGGGCTTATCAGATGTTTGCAGGGGGGTGGGTGGCACTGTCATGGAATAAAAGGAAAAGAAAAAAAATGTCAGCATATTGCTGTGTTCTCTTTTGTGGTGCAGAGAATCAGTCCATATAGCTGAAACTGAAATATAAACCAGAAAAGGTTTCATTCAAAAGCTGAAAGAAAAGCTCCACAGAAGGACTTTAAAATCCAACAGTTGTGAAATAAACATAAGACAGGTCAAGTGGATTTTTTCCCCCTCCACTTATAACCTAAACCCATAAATGGATGATATTACACTGCAGTGTGGCAAAAGTGTGTGGCAGCCACTTTTGATGGAAACACCTTCAGTTATTTATTTAGTTATTTTAAATCATCCCCTTGTCATTTTGAAAGTAAGCAGCTTTGTACAGAAAATGTCTGTAAAATACATATAAAACACACATAGACCAAAGTCAAAATGATCCCATTCAAGAACACTACAGATTCAGGTTAGTAGGTCTTAACAAGCGACTATATACACCTGTACTTGTTTTGCCATGAATAGCTATTAACCTCTCTCTCTTCTAGTGGTGGGCGTGGTCTTCTAGGAATCCCAGGCAGGCACACGCCGTCCACCTGCAATCAACACGGCATTTAAACTCGGTCTTCACCACTACTCCTCACCAGATTGTTAAGCGGCTCATATGATAGCTTTCCCAGACCTTTAGTTCCTGATCGGTTTGCTCGAGTTAAATCTCACCTGTGTTCTCCTCTGCTCGAAAGCCTGCCTGAGACTCACCTGCTTACTTAACCTGCCCTCTCTCGTTCCACTTGCTGGAAATATAACCTGCTTCATCTAGCCAAGTACTGCATTTCCACTCTCCCCCCCCCCCCCCCCCCCCCCCCATATTAGTATTATAGGACTCCCATAGAGTCCCATATTAATAATCACATATTACTGCAAAATCTGACCATCATATGAAAAAAAAAGTAGTACAGGATTGTCACAGAAGTGGTACCGAGAGCTGAAGATGTGCGCTCATTTTTCAAAGTGAAATGGAGACTTTTTTTCCTTCTAATGGTTCAAATCAGCTGCAGCAGTGCAGGAGTGCCCCTCAACATTTCAGCCATGATATACTGTCTGTGTGTTACTGCATTCATCCATGTCACATGATGTCTGAGGCCGTGCACACTACTTCACAACTGTAAAGTAATGTTGAGACAACACAAAACAAGGATGAGAAATAAAAGCAGACTGGGGGTTTTTTCTCTTCGAGAATTATTTGTCTTCTTGTTACCTTCTCTAACAGAGCATTTGGAGGTTTTATGGTGATGTGATTTATATGGGCTTGTGGCACATTAATGATGCCAGGGAGCCTTGCTTGCATCCATATTCATGAACAACTGTGTTTGAGGAGCTGCGGCGATGGAAGGAGGGACCACCATACGAGCGCCAAAAGTCTCCCAAGCAAAAAGACTGGATGGTGGAGCTTCAGAGGCTTCGAGTTCGTATGCCAGAAGGCATAGACACACCTGTCCAAGCAGGCAAGTCACATTCCCATAGAGAAGATCAATGATTACAAATGAGCAAAAAAAAAGCAAGATGTAGAAAACTGGAGACGTTCAGTGTCCAAATGATCTGAAATAGTAATACTTAGACAACCAACAATAAGGGTGGCTAGATAAAAGGCTGGAAAACAGTTCTTAAAAAACAGTAGAACACTGTAGTCCTATTTTAAGGCAGTCAAAAAGCCTAGAATAAACTTTTCAAATCCTCAGATGGACTCATATAAACAAAGACTAACATCTATAAATGGTGCTCTAACTTGTCTGTGGCAGGATGTTCAGCCAATGTCTGTTTAATATTTAATGTACTGTCTATCGGGCAGTCAGTGGCACGTGCCTCCAGCTCCCGCAGTAGCTCCACCTAATCAAAGCTGAATATGAAAACTCATGTTAACAGAGAAATGGCTCAGAGTGTTTGTTATGTCAGTTTAAATTAAGGATAAATAATTTATTTTGCAGCTTTTTATATCTATTTATAATTAATTCAGGCTAAAAAAAAAATCTGGCAGGTAGACTCACAGCTTTGGTTGATTTTATTAATCTGGATATGATGTGCATACAGCAGATAATCAGGGGTAATAATTCAGACATGGTGATGAAAAATGAGCTACCTATGTGGTCATATAACACATTTTGCTATTTCGTTGCTATTGCTTTATTTTATACGCTTATGTGTGGGGTCGTGTTGATTTAAAACCTCCATTCATTGTCTTTTATATCAATAGGGAAGATTTCACCTTCTATTAGCGATCATGATGTAATCAATGCACTGTGCCTTAAAACAGCTGACAGCTAATCATGAGGGCAGATTTTGCCATTCAAGTAACCAGAGGTAATTAAAGAGAAGGAAGAAATATCTGCTGAAGGTTGCTCATACCACAACAGAGGCAAAGCAGAGTGAACTGCATGGTTACTCCCACATGAGGCCTAATTTGCTCCCGAGAAAAATCAATAAAACCATTTCATCTCGGTTGCTATGGAACAACATATAGTAAAACACAATGAACACTACCTTGTGGAAATTGGCACCAAAAATAATCTCGCGACTGCTGTTTTGAACAATGTTCTTCGTCTGGAAGAGAAAGAGGCTGAGCACTTTCAAGGACATTATGTTTTGTTTTATCCTCAGCGGATTTTCATCTAGTTTATTTATTTTTTTCTTAGAGAACTAAAGTCAAATTACTTTCTTGTACCACATTTTGAAATAAACCTTGTTGTAAAAACAATTCGTACTATATTACAGCTAACCAAACAGAATTAGTATGTATGATACCAACCGCAAAAACAATCGTAAAAATGCTTTCTACTCTGATTTTAATTCCTCTGGGGATCTGCGTAACTGTACTATCTTCTATCTGGGGCTCTATATAGCAACACAATCATATAAAAAATAATTAGCAAGTCTTCCTGAAGAATAAAGGGCGTCAATAGATCTTCTGATTTCGAGAGCTCATTATAAGCTATTCATCACTTCATAACAATTTATTTCGCTATAACAGTCACCCACGTATATCCTTCTACAATTTCACAAATTTATGTTTTCTCCAGGGTTTCTCACAAACTATCACTGTCATTCAAAGCCTGCACCCTGTGTCTGAACACTTCTGTTTACTGCTGCAATAGTGACGGTGTACTGATAGTGTGACAAGAGTGGGCTGTATGTGTGAAACTGATAGGTCAAGGAGGTCATTTAAAAGGAAACTATATCAATATATGTATCAGTTCAGGCAGCAGTGACAGTGTTGCTGGCATGTATTTTCCATATTTGAAGCTTTGGATGAGAGTCGATGTCTGCATATACGGAGGGCTCAGCTTAAAGATGGTCTGTAGAAAGCAGAAGAAAACTAGGAAACAACTTATAGGGTCAAAACGTAGCACTGTGAACCTTTTATAAGCTATGTGCTTAGTATTTAATAGAGTTGTATTGCATTTAAATCAGCTGCTTCTGCCAACTCTAAAAGGTCTCAGTCACAAGCAAAGCACACCAAATTTTCTGTCACTTTTCTGAAGGGTCAGCCTAAGTATTCTTGCACGCAACACCCAATGAATTGCCTTTTTTTTATTGCCATACTACAATAGGAAATTACAGTTAGCACTGACCCCATGCTAACAGAGCCACATTCAAAATGTAATGTGGGGAGACAATCGGCAACTGTGGAAAGTTTCAGATAGATGTGAAACCAACAAGTACGAATAGTACACTGGAAAAATAAGCATCACACTGGAAGTTTTTGGAAATAATAATGTACTTGCACGAAAACAATGCATGTGCATGTGAACTGTTTTAGTAGACCTTTACATGAGTGTGTATATATATATATATATATATATATATATATATATATATATATATATATATATATATACATATATATATATACATATACACACACACACACTGAGGTGCTGTAACTGAAATCTGTCGACTCCTTTAATCTTTATTAAACATTGGACAAAATTATTTCTATTTTTACACAAACCAGACACTAGTAGGAATGATTCAGTGTGTCAGTAATTCAGAGAACACATTATTTGCCCGCCTTCTTTTGGCTGTGAATGAATATGAGCTAAAGAAAAGAGGGACCACACCGGTCTGCCAAACAACTCCAACAGGCAAACAGCAGGACATACGCACCCTGCCAGACAAGCCGCCATCAGAGCAACTGTTGCCGTGGCGCAGAGCTGCCAGTCTATGTTTGATTAGTGTGCGCCTGGGATGTGATTGGCTACAGTATGAACGGTGTGGCAAAGAAAGGTCTTGCATTTTGTTTAATTAACCCTTTACTTGCACGTATTCCACTTTAGACACTCCAATGACTGACAGCCTCCTGTCGTCAACCTGCACCATTCACACTTTAATGTGGGAGACAAAGAGGGAACACAAAGACATGTTTGGGTTGTCACCAGTATGGTGCCTCTGGAACCGTCTGACAAGACAATGCGCTCCATCTCCATGATTACAATGAATGGGCCCTCACTGCAATGGAAACACCTGAAGAAAAAAAAGCCTCAGAGATATAATCATCATCTACATGTGTAAATGAAAACAGCCCACGTTAAAGGAGTGAGTGACTGCCAGGTGAAAGCATGATAGATAGAACATGGCTATGAGTGATTGAAATGAACCTGAATATTGGACCGTGTCTTTTGATTACATTCTTTTAGTCAAGGCAGAATTGCAAAATGTGAATGTGATACAAAAACTATCACACAGAGGAACACTAAAGCAAATGCCAAAAAATGACAAAGGGAGTGGGAGTATATTATACCAACATTTCTTCCTCTGAAACAAACAAAGTCCTCAGTATTTTTGTTTTTAAACTATGTTTTACTCGACATCATAAGGGTGTCGATACTGGATCCATTGCTTGTAACCTCCAAATATCATGAAATTAGATTGTTTTTGATCTTACGGACACAACTGAGGTTGCATTTGTACCTTTTGACCTGCAAAAGTGTACTGTTTTTAAGGCTGGCACACAAAACTATAACTTGGTATTTGCACTTACAGCTAAGTGCACAAATCAAAGAGTATACACTGATAAGATTTTTAATTCACAATTGAAGGTTTGTAGCCAGAGAGCTTGAGTCAATGCAAGAAGAAGGCAGAAGGCATTCAGAGCTTAAAAAAAGAGGTCTTATTAAACAGCATATATAATAACTTTATCTTTTTAGTAAAAAGAACCTTGTTGTGCCAGGCAAGGGCAGGAAATCCAATTTATCTTATCAGTACACTTCACAAATGCCTGAAGCATGTTTGCTTTTGCATTTTGTGAGTTACAGTTAATCTAGAACTAGATGGAGCATTTAATGCACTTACAACTGAAATGTGCTGAGCTACGTAGCAAAAAGAAACAGTTGATCATACTGAACAAAATGTTTTTCGCAGAATGATGATGAGTATTACCTTCTGAATGTGTCTTGCTATTTCAGAAAGGTGTAACTGAAAAACAATTTAGATGATCTCTGAAGAATTATAAATGTAAGCCCATTTATCTATCTATTTCGTGCTAATCTTTGATTTATTAGCATGAAATAGATAAATAGATAAATAGATACTTAACACAGAACACTTGCAAAGATGACATTATGCCTGATCCATCTCTGCAGGACTACACATCTTGGTGCGTAGATTGATGGCTTGACCCCTGATCACCACACAGAGCAGCGAGGTACTGGATTAAACGGACTAAAGACCTTACAGGATGAGCCTTTGCTTGCGTCCTTGGGTGATGTGGTGGCTCAGTGGAGTGAGGATCCACCCTGTAGCCCCGGTTCTGCTGTACACCAGATGGTTGCTTCTGGGAGCCAGCTAAGAGCCTTCCTGGTGGCCACTCAGACTTAACACAGAGGGGGCTGTCTGTTATGAAGAAATGTCTTCAGACAGACTAATTAAAAAAGGTCTTTTTCGTCACGCCTTCCCATCTGTTAAGAGCACAACCTGATGGAATGGCTGTTTCTCTATGCAATTAACAACAATATCTCAGTGAGCTTTTTTTTTTTTAATCAAATACTTTCACCTCTTCTGTAGGAATAATGAAATGTTTTATGATCACTAATCTCCTGAGTGCAATTTGCAGGCTTATATGAGTCCTGAAACCTTAAAAAGAAAAACAGCAAACACTTTGATAGGCATGTAAGTGATTAACCTCGCTGTAGCGTGCTGCAACATGTCCAAAAAACATTGTAATCAATGACTTTTTACGTTTATTTTTTCTGCTTAACTGTGTAGAACCTATTTTCCCCAAATAATGAATATTCATTACACACTGACTCCTCACATCAGTATTCTGAAAGCATTTTAAAACAGTGTTTCCAAACAAAGCCTTTATGTAAATCACTGGTTATCTACAAGCAATCTGGACCATGGGACTACAAGACCACAGATAAAACAAGGTGAGTGCACGTGGTGGGGAGGAGTAGTTCTCCTTATCATGCTTTGACAAGGTCAGTGCATCATGTACTGCATGTACTGACCAACCATGATAAGGGATAGACTGCTGGATGAATAACAAGCATGTTAAAAAAGATATAATAAAAATATCTTATGCACTGTAGTCACATTTATTCACTCGCTGCACAAAGACAGAGAAAATTACCTGAGCAGGAACACATGTTTTTGCCAAAAAATATGAATTTTTCCACCCTGCTATCCCTATTTATTCCTCTCTACTTACTTTTTCAGACCACATAATGAATAGGAAAAAAGCTGCCAGCTCACAGTCAGACCGCATCAGGTTATGTAGGTGTGACTGTGTATGCATCATCGCCGAAACACTCATTACCATTTCAGCTCACAGCCCGTTTGAACTCCGGTTCCTCATTATTATCTAAACCAGCCAATTCGAATGCAGACTCAGGAAGTCCAGTGATAGTGACACAAGTACCTTATTCACATTTCAATTTGTACCAATATGTTAAATTATTAGCCACACACTACACAACTTATAATGATGATGGCCTTTCTAGCCAGCCTAGCCCCGATGTTTGGCAAAATCACAGAGCAAATGTGCTTAACTCTGACTATAAAGTGAGAATTCATTTTCACACAACTGATTGCTTTTGTTAGATTTTCTCCCTTTAGCATCAACTAAGCTCAGTGCCAAATTACTGGATTTGTATGGGCACCCATCCTGAAAAAATCTAGAGCATGGGGCGAAGCTTTCAGGATTCTTAAGGTTTCTGTCTCGGTGCAAAACTGCTCACACATGCAATCCATTTTAGGGATGGAGATGTCAATAGTTACGACTTCCCTGAAGCATGACCAGTGACTGTGTGTGAGGCTTACATCTTGCCTAGGCTCTGGTAATTTAAGGACTTTTCTCCACGCCAGCTTGTTTTAATTACTGTGAATAAGTGGCAGCATGTGGTCAGGTTTATGGGTCTTCTTCAAAGAGCAGGCTTGGTTTAGGCAGACCAATCTGTGGAACTGCAGGGCTGTAAATCCAAAACTGAGCAACTATCCACACTAACAATGCCCTGGGCACATTCAGACAGCCTAACAGGGGTGCAGGGGGAGTGAGGGTTCAATAAGCAAACGTGAGGCCACCTAAAATGAAAAATACAGTTAGATTGACAAAATACAATTAGAGTTTTTCCTTAATCTAAATGGAAGTGTCTTTTAAGGATTTAGGCTGACATTTGGGGGATTTAAACTTCTAAGTGTTGAAATAGCGAGAAAAAAAACCCAATTACAAAATAGTTTCTGAAACAGTTTGACAGCAGAAACCGCTCTGAGTACTGAAGTCAAGATAACAGAACAAAGAAGACAGAAAGGAATATAAAATGGACTCAAATTTGAGTAGACTGGAATTGTGCTTGATGAAAAAATATCAAATAAAAATGTCAGTATATATTCTTCACAGGGTCAGTGCCAGGTTGGGGTGAAGGAGAGGGGGACTCTTGACTTCTCAGTGAACTCATTTTTATTCTCACACAACACCCAGCTCCCCTACTTATGATCAGAGCCCCGAGGCAAGTAGGCTGGGATATACGGGGCTGACTGTGCTCAGGGGCCATCAGACGTCTGCAGCAGCCTTGGCCAAATGTTTCCACTCAGACACACGCTTCCCAAGAGCAACAAGGTACAGAGCTGACAGGCTTTTGAGTGATTTGTCAGAAGGCTTTTACTTTCTGCCAAATCACTGCTGGCTAAAGAATAACTTGAGATTTTTTTAAAGGATACAATTTCCTACATTTTATATGCCTCCATTGTGTGTGGCGCATTTGATGTGGTTCTTCCATACAGTGACCTTTACAAGATGTGGAAATGTGTCAAAACCTCACACATGGGTCATTCGCAGAATTTGATTATAAACACAGTGACCAGCTGCTCTTTGCCAGTCAGTTAAACCAACTCCTCGTGTGTTTGATCAAAACAGAATTAACAAGGGGGAGACAAGATGTTACTGCACAGCAGGGTCCGGTTTGGCTCTCCATCCACACAGCAACAGCATATTACTCAACAGGACTTCACACTGAGCCGAGGGTTCTCCCGATAGTAATTAATCGCTGTAGTCCTCCACATTCTCTTTTTACCCCGCTCCATAATATTCAACATTTTGACAGTTGTATCATGTAGCTGCTATTAATGTAGCTGCATTGAATCAGCAAGTCCATTTATGTCAATGTCTCTCATTTCACTCTTAGTTTTTTTTGCTCCAAACACATAAGCAAAGTGCAAACATGGAGATAAACGAGAGGAAAACTGAGCCAAATTACAAATTCATAATTTGTTTGGGAGGTAACAATAATGTCCTTCTAGGAAAAAAGAACACTGAGTTGGCTGCTGTGAGAACACACTTTGATCTGACATTAAGCATCTTGCTTCCTATTTAATTGAACCGGTTTTATGATCTGCTCAGGTATTCTCATCTCCAGGCTAATTAGACCTTTGCTGAAAATGATTTCAGTGCAGAGTCGGCTAAGTTACCTGTCAACCAAAAGGGGGGAAATAACAGCGGACTGTAATCTTCAGGGAACAGTACAATGGACTTTTGCTTAATTTATAAGGATTTCATGAGAAAGAAGATGTTGAATATTATCAGGGTTGCTACTAATAGATGTTTCTATAAAGTCAGTCTAGATTCACTGGAGCCACTTTATTGGTTACACCCCCTCCTGTCTTCAGATCTGCTTCAGTCCTTTGTGCTACAAATTCTGTGCTTTGGTGATGTTACAATAATATCAATGCTTTCATTAGACAAGGACAATACAGTCTGTTGTGTGATTTTTTTATTTTTTTATAATCACAGCCCCGTTTTTATTTTGTGGAAGAAAATCAACTTAATATGTAACTGTTATACCTGTATGTCTACTGCATACAGTACCATACAGCCTAAAGTTAAGAATGATTTTACAAAGCTCTTAAAAACAGAAAACAGACATTTGCAATGTGAACGTAAAAGTATATGGATCCATACTGGTAAATGGACTGGTTCTTATATAGTGCTTTTATACTCTGAATACATCTGAGTAATATGGAAGCCCATTTCCGCCACTAAAATTTAAAAAAAAATAAATAAATCCATAACTCAAAATTGAGCGAAGTTATCAACCCGAAATTTTGAGAAAAGTAACTCGAAATTTCGAGTTAGCGCTGCCAATCAGTAATCTATGTGAATGGTGTTGTTTTCTTGTTATCCGGAAGGATATGGCGCAGAGGAATGTGCAACAAATTAGCACTTTCGAGAGTACGTTTGCTGATAGTAACGCCGTGTGATTCAGCTAATAACACAAGCATTTCATCATTTGTGAAGCCAGGCTGAAAATACTCAGCAATTTGTGCATTCATGACTGGCTGTAATACCAGTAGTTTAGCTGTAGCATTTGTAGCTGAGGGCTTCAACTTTCGGGTAACAAGGAAATGACGTCATTCAGGTAGATTACTGTTCGAAATTCTGAGTTACTTTTCTCAAAATTTCGAGTTATGGATACTTTTTTTTTTTAGTGGCGGAAACGGGCTTCCATAGAGTAACAACTTGCTCATTCACACAAGCACTTTTTTCTACACGCATTCATTTTAAAAGAGAAGATGCTGAATAAACAAACATAAAACAAAAGGGCAAGTGTGCCATGTCTAGTTTTGTAATCCTGTGGCAAAGGTTTCTCCTAGTTGGTTGCTGTTTTAAGCTACCACTGTAGTAAAAGTATTTATTTGGAATTTTGTGAAAATAATTGTAGAATAAATAGTATTAAAAACATGAAAGGGTGAAAAAAGTCAACTCTGAATCATCGGTAAGAAGGAACATTTTATTCACAAGTACTGTAAAAGTAAAACACAAGCTGCCATATTGTACATTTATACACAGGGTCTGAAAATCCTATACAAAACAAAGGTATTAGAAAATATGGGTTTTGATATGAAATATGACCTTACATATAATAATTTCTTGGAAAAAAGGTCTTGGTTTGGTAATAGTTCTTTAATTCATGAGCATAACCCCACATTAGTGAACACACAGAAATTATTGTAAAAAATTTGAATGGTAAAAAAATGGAGTAGAAATCATTCTTAAAAGTGATTAAAAAATCTCATGCAGCATCTTCAGAGAGGGCCTGAGATAGTCCATCTTTGTAAAACAAAGAAAACAAAGTCGTATTTGTCATAGATATAGAAGTCAAACACAGCAAGATACGTCAAAGCCAGTCTGTTTTTCTGAACAATCATTTTCACCAATCATCTTTTTTGTCTCCGTGTCAGCTGTTTGATTCATAAGCACATTCTGGCAGCCATGAAGAGCTGATGCCATGATTGATTTTGCTAAATAATGCCGCAATCTTTTGCTTTTCACTGTATCGTTTCATGGACAAATTCTGGAGTCTTCGTTTGAGACATTAGATCAACGTCAATAATTAGTAGATTAGTAGAGTAGATTTGGGACAAAAGAGAACAAACTATGGGGTTGCCCTTACTCGGTAATGAGGTTCTTATTGTAGTTGCAGTAAATGTACTGGAATGCATAGAGCTGAGGCTTGGTAGCACTTACAAAAAAAGTAGTGTCTAACAGACTGGCTGACTTGTGCTCATCAGTGCTCCTTTTTATTTTACAGTATATAAAAAGCCCCCAGTCAAAGCCCATTTAGAGAAATAGTGGGCTCACTGATGGGCAACGGTAGAAGTGTAACCAGTCATCATATGATCATCGTAGGTGAGTGGAGGGAAGGTTACGTTGCATGACCACATACTGAGGCACCAGAAAGAATGGCTGAATCAAGAACAATCACTTATCGTCCATCACAGTGCCCCTCTGATTGATATGTTTTGGCTTAAACTTTTATTTTAGTGAGATAAACATGGGCAAGCACAGTTTGAATAAACTCTCCTTCCCACAACAAAACTGCTGCTCTACCTAAGTGCATCCACTGAGACCCATTTTGAACAAGGCAACTGGAGGAAAAAAAAAAACATTCACTCTGCCCTGCAAGCAGCTTTCACAGGCCAGCTGGCAGGAGATGAGTGATGACAGCAAATACAGTCCTTGATGAAATAACATAGTCCAGTTTGAAAATTTAGAAAACTACAGAACCAGAGAGTTAACATAAGGCGCAGGAGGCTGAATGATCATGGATAAAATGCTGACTGAGGTTTGAAACAAGAGAAAAGGCAGTCTGGGAGAGCAATAACATTAGCTTATTGCTTTTTTCTTTTTACTTTATTTTTCCCCATAAAAAGGACATTTGTACACATCACATATTCATTTAATACACTATACAATGGAATATAAAATATTTTTCTTAAAAGTTCAGGGAGTAGGTATGCTTAAGATACCTGCGCCATAGGAAAAATAACGACTCGAAACAAAACAATAAAAAAGGCACTTCCAGGTGTTGTTCATTGACTCTTGAGTAGGTGATGGCCACTGCTTTGCCATAGAGGCAACAGCGTTTGTGCTCACGTGTCATTCCTCTGCCGTGTCCTGGTAACGAGGCACTGTAGCTAGGTGGTCAAGATTTCCTCTGTTTACATGTTAAGATCCACTCTCATCTCACTTCTGTCTTTTGCTCTTCTTCACACTGACTGCTACATTTCATCTTTCTTTTTCTTCTCACTTCCTTTTCCTTTCCCGCTCCTACTTACTTTTGTCCTCAGACTTCGACTTCACGCAGCCCCTCCTGAGTGCCAGGTGTTGACATGCTGATGTCAAAGCACGTCACCATCATGACACGGGCCTTGCACAGGTTGACGCAGAACTCCAGCTCCTCTGTGGCCTGTGTCAAGGCCTCCAGGTACTCTGGAGATTCTTTATCCAAATTCTGGTCCACCTCAACTGTTGGAATGAGGAAAGCAGGATTTAGTTACATTGTCTGCTACCAAAGTTTATTTGTCATCTTACTCTCAAAGGAAGTGACTTACACTCTCCTATCCACTTGCTGGGGTCCATCATCAGTCGGGCCTTCGTGTCTTCCAGCTCCTCCAATAACACTTGATGCTTTGCCCTCACTTCCTTCACTTGCTGTTGCCTTCTCTCAAGCATCTTCAGCTTACTGTTAAAATACAGCAGGCCCTGAGGGGAAAAAGACAGATTATACTGATTTAAGTAACTATCAAAAATGCAGTTAAAAAGTTCAAAAAGTTGCATTACATAAAAAAGAGACACTATCTGTAAACTTCATCGATAAACGTGAAATAAAGTCAAACAGATAATATACTGCTTGTATGTCACATTTGGCTCGCTGGTAATACAGTCTGTGCTGCTTTTAATTAAACATCAGTTTCTCTGAAAAATGAGCTCACCTTGTCAACGTCTTGGAATGGTTGCTGAACACGGGATTGGAAAAAATAAAACAAATAAAACAAGTTAGTGTGTTGGACAAGACAGAGTGTTATATATTAAAACATATTCTGTTTGCAATGGATTTTAACTGGAATTTTGTAATAGGTGCAAAAAACAGTAAAAGAACTAAATTGACATTGATGATGAGGAGAAAAGTAAATCAGACTTCCACCTGCCGTTGATTTCATATGTATAAGTTTAAAAAAATCCCCCTCCAGCTGCACTTCATGGAAACAGTTAATGACCCAGGAGGAGTCAGCTATGCAGACTGCTCAGTGATGACTGCTGTCATTGAGCTGATTTGGGTCGGTGTCAGGTGTCCTCGCAATCATCGCACATTCTCTGACCAATCTTTTCACCGCAGTCTTCTTTTTCATTTTTACACCCCACCGTATCACCATCACATTCAGCAGTGAGGCGAGTCATCAGTCATACTCAGACCAATTAACCCTCATTGGTAATTGCCTCCTGAACTCTTGACATTCCCCAGGAGTGCTGCCAAAATACCAAGCACTGGGAATCTGGAGACGCAGACATTTTAACTCCAGGATTTGCCACCGAGCTGGCTGAAGGTCAGACGTCTGGGACATATTATTCCTGTCCTGTTCTTTAAAAAGAAGCCGGGGAGAAGGGAGCTAGGAAATTCCCACACTGCAAGTCAGTGTGATTGTATCTTAAAGGATGTATGGCATCGATGTTGCAGATGCAAAATGCTGCTAAGGCTTAGCAAGTGGGATTTACACGGCATCAACCCAGACTTCACATCACCCAAAACAGGGTTCAGAAAGATGAACCACTAAACCAGCAAAACAAGCCAGCTGTGACCTGTGTCTGCTCACCTCTGCGGTTTCCTCCTGACGCCGCCTTTGGAGCCGTTCCACATCGTCGATCTCATACACCTTGATCTCAAAGGGTTCCTTCAGTGGTCCAGACATAGGAGGCAAGTCCACCCACTGACCTGCTGTGCCCACCTTCTTCCCCAGAGATGCTGTGTCTGGCAGGGGTGCTGGGATTAGCCGTCTTCTTTGGAAGCCTAAAGCACCAGGCAGACAGGCACCAATTAGATTGCATACAACAGCAGCATTTGCTAGGATCTATAGAAAAATATATATAAATCCCACTCTGAGATATAAAGTGATGCAAGGCTTTACAGTGGTTGGCTGAGCTGTGGCGACTGCATACTTATAAGATTTTCATGAGATATGTGGATTCAAAAGGTTGGTTTATCCCACATGAATTGAAACAGTTATACACGAGACAATGGCCTACATAAAAATCCCCATGTTCAACTCTTATTTGATCAATACACAGATCAAAGATGCCTCGTCTGAAACATTCATTAACGTTTTTCACATTTACTCTACGTATGAATTATGCATGCTGCTGATTCAGAAGGAAACAAAATCCAATGAAATGCCCATTTGTGGTTGTAATAACAATGGATCCACAAATTTATGGTTGATTTCCTCTGAGACAGCACATATTTATTACTCGGGTGTGTGCCACGAAATGTATATCACAATATTTGTAAATATTACCCATTTCTAGATTACTTGTAAAACCCCCAAAACCCAAATTAGTTTCTCACCGTTTGCTCTCTTCTTGGGATACTTGGAGCTCTTTGCTCTCCCTGAAGATGAGAAGCCGCTCTCGCTCATAGAGTCGTGGGCAGAGGAAGCGCTGCCTGTGGCTTCACTGTCACGGATCATGCTTTCATATCCGCTGCTGCCACCGCTGTGGTAGAACAGAGCTGTGCGTCCCATCGCCGGAGGCAGCTCCCCACTCAACACGCTGCTGTTGTCACTGCCGTGGCCACTGCTGTAGCGCTGAGGCCGCCTGGGTGCTGTGATTTTACTGTATGGAGAAGGCAGCATGGCTACTGGGGATTTGTCATCACTCACATTCACCCCGCTGTCATTCCCACTGTCTGAGTCTGCTGAAGCTTTCACGTGTTTTCCTGATATGTTGCCCGTTGCCAGTTCACTCACACGGCTATTTGCAGCTCTAATGGCCTGCTTTGTGCCCATGATAGTGCCTCTTCCAGGCTTGCTGGTGACTGCAGCGGTGGTCCGAGGAGCCGATGTCCGTCCAGAAGGAGGGAGGTTGGCATTAGTGTTTCTGGTAGATGGGGCGGCCAAAGACTTTGTGGAGGAGCTTAAGCCCTTGGAGCTGTTGGCTGATAGTGAACGTGCCTTAGAACCATTAACAGCTCCCAATGACCTAGGATTTACAGAAGCTTTTACCTGTCCAGGTTTGCTGACATTTCCTCCACTTGGGGAGGATGGACAGGAAGCAATAGGAGCGCTGGATGAATTGGGAATACCGAATCGCGAAATGGACTTGCTTGATTTGCTACTACTGCTGCCAAGACTTGCCCCACTGTTCTCTCTACTAAGCGCAGCTCTGGAACCTGATAAGGACAGACTTTCACACCTTTCCAGTGATATCTGACTGCCATAGTGCTGCCCAGCCTCTCCTCTAGGCCCTTTGGCCTTCAAACTGGAGGTAACTTTGGCCGTGTTGAGGCTGGAGGTTTTGAAACTGTCTACTCTGTGGCATACCTCAAGCTCATCTTCTGATACAGCCGCCCTCGCTCCATAGGTCCTTACTGCCTCCCCATATGCTGTCTTTAAGGCACTTTGGGGCAGCAGTGTCTTCGTTTTATGGTCAAGACTGGATTTTCTCACTGGAGGGGGAGGAGGCATGGTGCAGTCGGGTTTAGTGGAATTGCTCGCTTTCTGTGAGTTGGCCTTGTTTTTCCCCAGAGAGGAAAATTTAAGGCTTGTGGCAGATGCAACAATATCTTGGCTTCCCTTGTAGTCCGTGGTGGAATGAATGACGGGCACTGTTCCCAGGGTGGTGGCACCTCGTCTCAGCTGAGGCATTTTGCTGGGTGGATTCCTGCTGGCTGATTTCTCACAGCCATCAACCACCCTTTGGGATGAGGTAGACCCCTGCACATTGGGAGAGCGAGGTACACTGTTGGTGTTGCTGGACGTTTTGCTGGAAGGGATGCCACTGGGGGGATTTCTGAGAAATTTGCTGGTGTTGCTGGAGTCAGAAAACTGAGGTTCAGAGTGGTTGTCAATGCACTTCCAAGGATCTTCCTGTTTAACCTCTTGCCTTAGTGGCTCTCTACTGCTGCTGCTGCTACTGCTGCTGCTATGAGAGATAGATGAGGTAGGTTTAATCTTCCTGGGAAGACTGGAGTGGACTATAGTTGGGCCCTGTGGGGAGGAGCTAAGCGAGTGAGCTTTAGTTATTTTAGATGTAAATTTTAGGGAGCCTTTTGCTGATTCCGGTGATGGGGGGCACTTTGTCAGTGACAGCTTGCTTGAGGCGGCGCTATCACTGTCTAGTTCAGAAAAACTAAATCCGCTGTCATTTAGGGAGTTCTTGGCATTTCTAGGTGAGGAGACACAATTAAACATATCCAGGGAGTCAAAGTAAACGGTGGCCTCTGGGCCCATGTGTTTGGCCTGTGGAAGGAAGACGTCTGTGGAATGAGCCCCTTCGCTTTCCAAGGTGCAGACACTAACCTCACTCAGCCAAGAACTGATAGATGAACCTCTGCTGTCTATACACGCCATTCCTCCCTCCTGAGGGGCTGTGACCACTGAAATGTTCACCTCTGACCCTCCAGCGGCTGATGTGTAGGCATCGAATTCATCATTGATGCTACTGATGATGCTGACAGGTCGAGAACCAGAGGCCAGGGCCTGAAGAGAGCAGTCACTGTTAAAGCTAATAATGCTCGATGGCCGGCCTTGATCTACTATACTGCCTATAGATAGCTCCTCCACCACAGTGAACACCAGCTCATCCTCTCCATTCAGCTCCACAGGCTGCTGCAGGGTGACGGTCGCTCTAAGGATGTCCCGGTCCAGACATCTTTCCCTCAACGTCGAGCGTACCTGGCACACCTCCACCGGAGCTCTAAGGAAAGGCGAAGTGCACGGATCCCTTCTTTTCGCAGCTTGGTGGCTCATTCCCACAGGTGGCATTCTGGTGCTTGATCTTTCCTCATTGTCAGTATTTTCTCTCTGCTGTGAAGGAGGCGGGGCTGGCTTTGGCAAGGATTTCTTGCTGGAGTAAATCTTCTCTCTCACCACAGGTTCAGTAGGTGGGGTAGCGGCAGGTGCCAGTTTGTTTGCACTAACCTTGTTTTCTGAAACCAAGGCCTTCTCACCATCAGCCCTGGTCCTGCAAACATTTTGAACACTCTCTGATGGTACCCTTTCCACAGGCATGCATTGCCTCTTGGTACTGTCAACTTTAGATTTGGCACTGGGACTGCAAGATGGCTGCGGGGGGACCGATTTAGGAGATTGTTTGGGTGAGATACCCTCTTGGTTGTAAGAAATATTTGCTACAGTCTTTGGTGAAACAGAGCTTTGGCTCTCTTTAGATTTGTCCATCTTGGGGCTAGCCTGGGATCGTTTTCCCTCTCCAACAAAAGCAGTAGGTTCTTCACTGCCGTCTATGCACTCAAGCCTCTCTTGCAGTTCAGCAAATGTGTTGCATTTAAAGAAATGGTCTCTGTCCAGAGGGCCCTCTTTTGCAGACTTCTTCTTGTTCAGAGAAGGGATAATTGGAACAAAGGCAGGTGGGCCTTCATTGTCACTAAGCTCCCTGTCTGAGATTGCAGTTCCCCCAGGGCCCACATAAATAACAGTATCACAAGACTGCTCACTACTAGAGGAGTATTCTGGGTCACTGAGCAAACAGGGCAGGTCTGGGTCCAGGGCTACTGTCCGAGGGTGAAAAGGCCTAAGGTGGGGGGGCCTCCGGATCCTCCCTTCCTCACACGAGCTTTCACCTCCAGATGAACTAGATGCGTACTGCAAAACCAAGTTAGAACAGAGTAGAGATCTGTAAATGATCTCACAAAATGATGGAAGGAAAATTAACATAACAGACTTTGCAATTTACAAAATCACTTTAATTCTTATAATTTAGAGCAGATTCATATCTTACTAGTTTGCAGCAAAATCCATTTCAGAGCATATTTTAATTCCTATAATATTACCGGTCAATATTTATCTAGAGGTTAAAAGTGCACATCAATAGCCCCACAGAAACTTATGTCAATAATGCAAATTGTTGTCTGCGGCCTGCATTATAACCATAATGGGGACTAAATAAATACATGCTGTCATTTCACCTAATTATCTGGAGCATATATTTCCCTAATCTAAGGGAATACATTACACACTTCCTTAGGCAGTGGTATTGATTACATGATTATGTGCTGAGGAGCTGAGAGAAACTAGCTCTGACTTACTGCACTAATAATATTTCATTTGTGGGAACATTAACACATTCATTTGCGTAATAGCTCCAAAATTACACGAGGAAGACAAATTTAAGGACTTAATAATAATAATGCTGTGATTTATGATGAAGGTAATTAAAGTTACGCATCCACATTAGGAATGTAATTGCTACAATAGCAACACTTAATGATGAAATAATGTTTAATAACGATTACTCTTCATTTATCATTTATAAACAATGAGCAACATTAAATGGAGCTTTATTAAGATTTATAAGGATTATAATAAGTTCCTAAATTATACAAATGCATCGTTAGTGGTGTCACTGGAATTTCATATTGCTTGTTCATCGGTTTATCAGTGTGTTACTGCACATGTTTACACGCGGTACCTTAGATTTCTTCTTTCTCATTCGGTGGATCCGGGATGCCAGCTG
This sequence comes from Pelmatolapia mariae, assembly GCF_036321145.2. Lineage (NCBI taxonomy): Eukaryota > Metazoa > Chordata > Actinopteri > Cichliformes > Cichlidae > Pelmatolapia > Pelmatolapia mariae. The sequence goes on along the minus strand of NC_086241.1, from coordinate 50,300,574 downwards.
GATAGTGGTGAGCGAATCAGCATAGTTGGCTGGGGAATCTGAGATGTGGGCAATCATAGTTGTTCTGCAGTTGATGTTGCCAAGGGACTCCCTCAGCAGCATTGTCAGTTTGCTGTCTCTACAGGGAGCATTTACATTGTTATTAGCAAACAGCCCAGTAATATTTTACTGGGGCAGGCACGTTAAATCCTCCGAGCTGAAAAACACTCCCAAATGACAAGTCATTAATCTTTTCATACTTGAGTAACTACAATATAATCTTGTGCAACCCCAGTGAAAGCTGTTGTGCAGCTAACTAAACAAACTGAACAGTCGCACAGAAAAACCTACAAGGTTGACAACACATGCGGTGACTTGCCTGAAACAATTAACATATAGATACAGTTTCTTGGAAGCTAAAACGCAGCCGACTCTAAAACCTCATGTTGGTGTTCTCACCTGTAGGGTACATGCTTCGCTCCATTTGTTAAAGCCATTATGACGTTTCCCAGTGCATTCAGGGAAAGACACAAGCCTCCTCCTCCATCTCTGCTTTTACTTAGGACCTTTTCGCAGCTCCCCAAGTCGATAAGGTGCAGCCTGCTTCGTCCACCCGACACTGCCAACGGCAGAAGAAGAACCAGGTGAGCAAAACAGACACTCCCTATGTGGAGTAAGTTGCCTGTACAAAGTGCCCTGATGACAGGAGTGGCATAGCTGTGTTTGAGCAGTCTGGATTATTTATGAGTAGACTGCAGCCAGACTGCTAAACCTCCACCAGATGTGTAACTCATGGCAACAAGGAGTCTCCTTTGGTGAGACACGTAAAACGAGAGAATCTACTGACAATTAGAAACACAGTCCCCCATCGAATAATTTAAAAATGCAGACAGGGCGAATGCCAGCGTCTGTCCTTGTAAATCACAGAGCTACACATTTTCCTGTTAGTGATTGATGTTGTTCATACACCAGCAGGCTTTACTTACTCTTAACCACAATGTATTACAAGCATGCAAATACATTTCTGTTTTGCAGAGACCAGAATGAATTCATCAAACGCAAAAAAGAGCCTGTGATTTTCCATTAAAAGCTAAAGTGCGATCAAATCCACTTAGCCATCTAAAGAGCTTATGTTTTTAAAAAAAACCCAACAACAATTAGCAATAACTAAATGGAGGAACCTGTTAATCTAGATTAGCTTGTATTTTAGTACTTTTTAGCGCAAGTGTGGACTTCATTCACTAATCTGGCTGCTTGCGCCTGGTTCACTCTATAATTTTCTACTATAAATTTGTAGGGACAACTTTCTGGTCCTATGCTGCAGGGCAGTAGTAATGCAATAATACTAACTTCCCCCTTTTCCAGTCTTCTCCATGCGGTACTGGTAAATGTGCAGTGTGAACAGCATGTGGGAGTTCCGTCGCTCGTCCTCATCAACATTCGGTCTGCTGGTGCTCCGGGCAGCAATGGCTGCATCTAAGAAGAAGGCGGCTTTCTCAGCAGTTGGGGCACGAAGCTCACTCTGGTTTTGAAGCTGAAGGGCGGAAAGGAAAACCAGAGAATAAGGTCAGGGTATCCGAAAAAGGACTGATGTTTAAAAGAAAGAGTGAGAGATAGAAATGAGAAAGAGAAGGTAACCAGCTAATTGGACTCTGCCACACATTTCTTGCCCATTAGATTGGGTCTCAGGGGCTATTAAAACAGCAGATATGCACACAGTGGGAGGAGGATTAGGAGAGGTAATAGTGGAGCAGGAGGCAGGGGCTCTTCACCTCAACATGATGTGATGATGGCAGTGGTGGGATACAGAAGGAAAGGAAGGAGGAGGCAGAAGAGAGAAGGCGCACATAGCTGCTGAAGGAAGCGCAAGAGGGAGATTCATAGTACTGCACACCCTTTGAAGTTAGAGTCCATGCATATCACCCAAAAACAACATCTGACAGCAACACCTGTGAGAGCCTTCAAACATACAGTCACAACCCCCCTCTGCTATTCCCACTCCCACCACACACACACACACACACACACACACACACACACACACACACACACACACACACACACACACACACACACAGTAATACTTCTATGGCGTTATAGAGGGCTGACACTAATACATCAGTAATAGATGCTGACGGATGCTGACAGAAGAGTCAATACAAAGCTAAGAAGAAAGCCATCAATACCACAGAAGGGTTGGGTAGAAAATATAAAGCAAGGGTTTTAAGAGCAGGTAGGGTAGGAAGTCACGGGAGATAAAAACACACACACATATATATACACACATTGCACTCGAAGAACTTTAAACATCTTTGAGGGGAAAAAAAGAGCTAGAGCCTAGACAGTAAAAGATCAATACTCAGTCAGACTAATATTTTATAACCCACAGAGAGAATGAAAGGATCAGTGAACAAAGAAAAAGTGGAGAGATGGAACACTTCTCACCTGAGTGCCACAGATGGGATCCTCTCTCAGGTGGATTCCCGGGGATTGGCCTTCCTGCAGGCTGCCTGCCGACACCTCAGACAGCAAGTCCTTTAGCTCCTCATCTTTTCCAAAGATTTCCACCGCAGACACGCGGACTGAGAAGCGCGTGCCCGTCTTCTCCTTGCGCTCGTTGATGAGCTTGAAGAGCCAAGAAATGGCACAGGGCACAATGCCTAGGCTTTGAGTGGAGCTGTCTTTGCCAATCATGGTGTATGTCTTGCCTGAGGATGTAAGAAAGGAGGGGGGCGGGTGGAAATGAAAATATTGCCTTGTGTGTGGAAGCCAGCTGCACTCACTATATGTTCAAAATAAAATTGCTTCTTTTATCAACCTGTCTGAAATAGGCCTGAAGTTCACAAAGAAATAGGCGCTGGCATTGGATATTTTCTGAAGGGTTATTCTGCTAAACAAATGGTGCTGAAAAAAATTAATAATAGCAGATGTGGAGGATTTGAGGTAATAACCGGAAAGGCAAAAATAAAATAATAATAACTTTTTTTCCTTTAAATCAAATGCTAATCCAAGGACCTGTTCCAGACACAGCCATTCTGCACAGAATTACAGAAACTGGAAACAGCTGCATGAGGAAAGCAGGCCCTTCAGCCTAAGAACACTGGCCAGGCCAATTACTAAGATTTTAATTACAGACTGAGCCCTGAAGCCTGAATGCAGCACTTTACCCCTCACCCCCACGCCAGACTCACTATCCATTCCTTTTCCTTCAATCACCCATTCCTTGACTCACCCCAGTGCACCGCTAAGCCAATTGTGGACATCAAGTGTAGCTAACAAAGAGCAATGAGAGTTTTCTTTGGCTAACAAAGGCACTTCTCTAATCTGTTGCCAGTGGAGAAGCTTACCGAGCTTTACTTGGCCAAAGCAGAAGATGCAGCCGTCTGCACCATTCACCACAGATTGGATGACCTCAGCTACTGTCCCTGAGCACACCTCAGCCTGTGGAAAAACACAAAGAGACAGGCCCTTCACAGTCAGTTTGCAATTCGAGGAACACTGTAAAACAGGCACAGTGAGCATTTGGCATTGCTTACACCAATTCATGTTATTAGTTTCAGTATTTTTCATCACTCAAGTGCGTGTGTGTGTGTTTGTTTGTTAATGTCTGTTTCCATGTCTTGCATGTCGAGGCTTATTTTTGCAATCTGTTTCAGCAGAGGTCCTCTGGGGCAAGGCTTCAGCAGCAAAGGCCCCTTCCCATACATCACATGGCAAACAAGACCTCTAACAGCAGAACAGCTTGTTGCTACTGTTAGCCACCAGCAGTGCTGTCCCAGCAGCACAATCTAGCAGCTTGGCCTCAACTATGTAGCAGAAACATTTAGTCTTTAGCCATCAGCAGCTTACTTAATTTAAAAAAAAAATTGCTCAAAGTAGGCAGCGTGCCACAAAATCTGAGGTTTTTCTGGATATCCTACACAGGTGATGACATCCTACACTCTGCTGTCATAGTTATTTAGAGTTCGCTGCACCATGGCGACATGCAAACAATACTTCAGATTACCTTAGATTTTCTGTTAATTTTGTCTTTGAGCAAAAACAGATTGAGTCATTCTCTTAAAAGATTATGGTGTTTGTCTTAATATGAGAAGAGAGCATATCTGATCCGCTCCTAAGTCACATGTACTAAACATACTGTATATCTGACCTTTGACTTTGATCTCAGCGCTTATGCCTGCTGTGTCTTCCAAATGGCTGAGGTTAGATATAGCTGTCCTATGAAAGGAGTGGTTAGATATAAGTGGAGTGGATTCAAATCATTCCTTAGAGGGCTTAAAAGCCCAGCTGTTAGGCCCATGTTGCTAAGAATGCCCCTTGACCCAAGAAAGGCATTTTTTTCTCTAAGCCTCTGGTCACACCCTGCAAGTATAAAGACGTCCCTTTGCCCTTGAGAGGCTGAATTCCCTGATAACAAATAGAAAAATAGTTCTCTTGCTCTAATACACACACACATACACAAACACTAGCCCTTACTTGTGAAGCATCCTGGGTAAAAACAGCATCGAAGGCAAATATCTTTGGGACGGCCACAGTGGCGGATCTCCTGTGCCCTGAACTAGAGTGTGGGCTGGACGCGGGATCGTAGAGGGTCAGCTGCTTCTTCCTACTGTCTACTTTCAAGAAAGACTGAGACTCTGAGGAGTCTGCAGCCTCCAGAGACGGACAGATACGCATCATCACTTTCACCTGAAGCAACATCAAATAAGCAAAAAGAGAGAACAGCGGTGTATTAGAAATTGAGATGGCACAAAAACACGACAAAAAGATAGACATTTTGATTATAGTGCACTACGTGAAGCGACAGGAAAAACATATGGCAGGCATTCAGTATAAAAGTTGCAAACTGAAGGTCCTTCAGCGTTTATGCATTAAGATCACGTTCACTTTGTCAGAGCTGATGGACACTGAAAGTTACCATGGAAACTCTCCCTGGGTCAACACATTGGCTAATGGTGTTAGTAAAAGGCAGCAAGGTGAGTATTGAAAGTCACAGCTGAAAATGTTGGAAATTGGTGTGTGTGCAGCTCCCTGCTGGGGGATTATCCCACTAGAGATTGTTTTTTCTGGACCAGGAACAGCTCACCAGCGTGGGAGTGCAGGAGCATATGCCCTCCCTGCCTGTTGTTCCACCTCCTAACTATCCTTTTTCTTTCCTTTCCCTCTATTGCCTTCAAAACGACTGGCCGTCAAGTGACCCACCCTGCTATATTCTGAGACATATTATATTTATAAAATGAGCGTAGATTCTTAACACCTTCCACAGGTCAACATGTAGCTCTTGATGCCAACATGGGACGCTAAACATGATCGCATCTTGCATCTAAAGATGTTGATTCACTAACATGCCCATTCATGCCTTGTGGTAGGACCTCTTACAGACAGTCTATGTCTCTAATGCATAGATGCACAGTTTGTGGTTTGTGTGGGTGTGCTTATGTGTGTCTCCTCTTTAGAAATTCTGACATCTCTATATTCCTTTACAATCTGATGGTCAGATAGCACCACTTCTATTTCTCCAAAGGCTCTCTGGAAATATATCTGTGACTGACAGGGAACAGAAATGGCTCTTTGGATATGTTTAGCAGTCTTTAGAGTCCCTGTCAACTCCCAGAGTATTTAGTGCTGCGCCTAACATTACATCAGCTGAATCGCTTCTGTCCTATAGTATACATGACAGGGAACTCAATCCAGAGTCATTTTAAAGCTTGTTGAAAAAGTACCTATGGTGCCTCTCAGGCACTGAAATAAAACCCTTAAAATACAACCAACTCTCTTCCCTTTTTGACATAAGGCTGCTTTGCTCAGCTCAGGACTCTCCACCATCTTCACGCCTACACAAAAGGACCATTCTTCCCTGACTCGTATATTAATATTGCTACAGATCTAGACTCCAGCACTCACAAACAATGTGGCTGGAAAACCCTTTCTTTCAGTGAGTGAATTCATCTTGGATACCACAGGCCAAGTGCAAGCACTCTTTATACTCCACAGGGGGCTCTTGTTGTGACTGACAAGTGCATATGTTGAGTGAATTACATTTGCTATGTCATTTAAACAGGGCTTCCATATATGACAACCACATGTCTGTCCACCAGACAGAGGCTACCAAGTGAGCTAATGTCTCTGTTTTATTTACGTTGGCAGAGATCAGATAGTGGAGGCCACAGAGGATTGGCTGTAGTATTTTCACACCTCGGACTCCGTGCTAATGGCCCCTGGTTCCCTGTCCCTTGATCCCCCACAAAATCCATTAGTGAGGCTTGGCATGACTCCATCCACTCAGCTCCTTACACCTGAAAGAACTGTGTCTAGGTCAAAAGTGGAGAAGTGGAAGTGACCCACCTACACCTGATTGGAAACATTGATTGAATTCAAATCAAACAGATCCGGAGAAGCCGTGAAAGCGACTGAAAGTGTTATTTCACGTGCGATTCCACAGGTGAAAGAGAGGCAGACACAAAGGAACCAGGAAAGCACACGGATCTGTTTACTTTACTATAAGGAAACCTGAAAATCTGTGCAAGCAGACTTGGAACAATATCATAAAATATCATAAATTCTGATCTCCCGTTGAAAACCAGCTGCTTAAACAGCACAGATGGATCATATACATCAGGTGTGAGCTTGAGGAGGCTTGTTAATAGCACAGGTTTTTTATGAAGTCCGCGTGTCAATGGGAGATTTACAATATGTGGCAAAATTTCAACCGTCTGGATACCTGGCAACAGAAGCGAGCACTTCCTGTCCAGGTGGGATCTAATCTTGTTAGGGGACTTCTTCTGCTTTATAAATACAGGACGCCAGCTCAGACAAACAATACCCAATAAACCACAAAGGAAGAGAGATGTGTTTATACAGCTTTGTTTAATGACTGCTCTATCGCTGGCAACCTGACTTTCAACACTGCACACTGCACCTAAAATGGAATTAGGAGTCTTGATGCTAACGTGACCACAGATTGGTGAATTACAGTTTTTACTGTCTTTTCTGTGTTCACAGAGAGGAATGCTGGTCACACAAACTGAGTGAATTCATGACATTCCAGCAGGCTTATCTGGCTGCATCTGCATGGACTGGACCAGACAGCATGCTGCCTGCAGACCAGTCTGTCGCCACTCTGCATTCAACCCTCCAAATAGGGGTTTGTGTGTATCCATAAATGTTGGCGCACGCAGTTCTGCAGGGCAAGGGAGTAAGGGAACGGTGGCTTATGAGAGCACGTGTTGTATAGCTGTTGTGCATTAAAAGCATTCTGTCTTTGGCGCCTCTGTGTGTGTCTTTTCTCACCTTTCCCATCCCTGGATTTTCCTTCACTTTGGAAACAGCACGGAGCAGACATGGTGGGGCAGGGGGTGGCGAGACCTGCAGGATACCGCTGAAGTTGGTTGGGTAGATGGAGGGTTCTTGCGGGTGAAGCAGGGAAGGCAGGTTTTTCTTCCGCTTGGAGGAAAGATTCAGCTTCTGAGCTGCCCTGGAGGTGGGAAGAAAAAAAAACCTTGAAAGTAAAGCTATACTTAGAAAACTACCAAGCTGTAAAGTTAAGCAAATCCTTTTTCTTTCTCTCTCTCAGGTAATGTTTTCTTGAGGAGGTACCCTACCAAGAGGTTATTGATTTTAAATGTCTACCTTGACAAAAACCACACACTAACACTTTAACATAAAGGTCAACAATCTGCTCTTAGTCTGCCAAAGTAAACAAAGTCAGGAGGTGAGTTACACTATGCCACCACTCCCAACCCTTCTCCACTCTAAAAATGCTTTTCCCTCAACTCCCAACTCATACTCCCATACCAAGAAAGATAATGTTTCAGCTCTTGACTTTAACTAAAGGTGGAATTCTCTTTCACCTTTATGTTTTTATACAGAACAGCTCTCTAAGACAAATGGTCACCAGGTTCTCTGCTCAAAGGGACCAGACACAGACTGTAAAGACATAGCACAAAGCCACAGGAAATACATGCACTTATTTTGATCAAACAGAGCAAAAAAACTGTAGTGGATGCGACAGCTGAGGACTGTTGAAACACTTCCCTCTAGCACATACTCGTGTCCTTCTCTGCCAATCATTGCAGCTAAGCAATGATGACAGTATCATTTGGGTGGCTGTGACTCAGAAGGTAGAGCAAATGATCTACTAATAAGAAGTTGTGGTTCAATCGCTGGCTGTATCCCAAAGTATCCTTGGGCAAGATACTGAGCACTGAGTTTCTCCTGATGTGTAATTGTTAGCTAGAAAAGCATTAGAAAAGACCCAGTTGTTTTAGTATTTGAGACAAACCTGAAACATGTATGTATTTTGGGAGTTGTAAACTACCTCGATAATCAGATGTTAGTTTAGTGATATCTAGATAGTCACATGGCAGTTCTGCTGATACCAAACAGAGCCCAGTTCTGTAAGTGAATTGACCTTTTTCACAGCTTAAACTCCACTGTCATTCTGGTCTCTTTTCAAAGTCAAGAAGATCTCCATAGAACAATCAGAAGGAGTCATTCTTTTTTGTGCAAACTTCTTCAACTTTATAGGCAACACCAAAATCTCTGCCTGGCCTGCAGGGACCCCGGTCCAGGTGGTTCTAGTTTTTGCTTTGCCCTAGATCAGTTAACACACACCTCAGGCAGTAATTCAAGGTCAGCAAGGAAAGTAATACCCAAAGGTAATTCAAATGCACTCAAATGGGTTTCATTTAAGCAGTCAGATTTCAGAGAAGTACGGGGAAGACAAAGGGGCGGTTGTCAACATGAAGGGAAGTGTGGCGCGGAGAATTAAGGAAGACCTGAAGTTGAGAATAGAATGTGAAAAATCTGCAGAGCAAGGCTTTTGAGGAGACATGAAAAGGAGAAAGAGGAAATCTGGAATACAAAAAGGAACAGATCCATGTCCTGGTGAGTAGCATTTTTCTAAAAGGCCAGCCTGAGCTCATTAGCTGTGTTCTGGGCTCCTCTGGACAGGACTGGGTGGGCTGCTGCCAAAAACAGAACCCCCCTCTCGTCCCTATCTCCTTGTGTCCTGGAGTGACAACCCACCCCGCTTCCTCTTCTCCACCCCCTCCCCTCTCCACTGTACACCCCCTGCAGTGACAGCCCAAGAGCACAATCAGTGAACACACTGCTTGCTGATGGAATAATTATTGCATCCAAGAAGACTACAGGAGAAGCCGCTCCCCGGGGAGCTGCCTATGTGTGATAGCATGCGAGACGGATCGTGTGACACGGAGTGAGATGGAATAGATGAATGCGAGATGGAGAGAAAGAAAGGGGAAACTATAGCAGAGTACACGTGGCTGCGCGAGTCTGCGAGTGTGCACGCGCATTTATGAGAGGTATCCGCAGCACATTCATTCAAGATAAATCTACCCTGTCCCTCTGTCTCTCTCTCTGCCTCTCTCCCTCTCTCACCCCTCACCTCATTCTCTCTTCTCTTTGAGTTTAGACAGAAATCAAGCAGCACCCATGGAGTTGCATAGAAAAAAAGCCACTCCACTTCATTTATAATTGTTTTGACCAGCGAGTAGCATTCACAGCCCAAAGCTGTGATTGTAACCTTGAGCTTTAATTCATGCAACACAATGACAATCAGTGCACATGTTCATGAATGGAAGGTGAGGGATGATTATGCTAGGGCTTTGTTGTTGTTGTTTTTTTCAACACAGTCGCACGTACACAGGTAAATTAACTGCTTGTCTCTCCCCACCTCTCCCTCCCACGTTCTCTCCTACACTCTTTCTCTCTCCTCTCCTTACACAACTATATGATCAGTCATTGGAAAAAAAGAGAGAGAGGCAGTGAAGAGAGGCTCAGATTTCTTTGCCCACAACAGCTTGTCCACCTGTTCACTCAATCTCTATGCTAATGAAGCTGTTTTCTTTCACAACTTTCTCTAAAATGCTCAAAGGAGACTCTATATGTATGAGGAAGCGAAGCCCGAAAACACTTGAACATACACTCATGCTTTATGAATTCTGTTGAATGTTAGAAAAGTGAGCCAAAGCTTCACCCCCCGACATGCACACATTGTGAGATACTTACAGCTCTTTCCAATCCATTATCTAGTTTATGCTCATAGTCAAAAAACAGGCAACTGATAGAGTTCAACTTTGCTGTCCTTGTCCGTGTTGTCACTTTTCTCCATTATTTGCACATTTGCTACGCCGGCACACTCAGCAATTACACAGCGAGGTGGGGTTGCTCGCTACTCCAGGCACAGAGGTCCTTTTCGCTACGATCACAGTCATCAACGTTCCACTTAATTTCACAGAGGCTTGCGAGAAGCTCAGGGGGCAGAGGGAGAGCGACGAGTGGGAGGCGTGGGCGTCATAGTAACTGAATGGAACAAGCGGCAGGTGGGGCTGGGTGGAGGTGGGCAGGCAGGATAAGTGCCCTTCAGGAAAACCAGTAGGTGCGCAGTGAAGGTGTAATCCAGAGAGTTTCTTAAGAGAAGGTGAGGACGAGGTTAGGATGAGGATGTGCACCTCCTGTGTTCATGCACTACGAAAGCATCTCTAACTCCTTGCATGTCTCCTTCACCTGCAAAAGTTCAGAGGCAGTTCAGAAACCGCAGAAACTTGGCTTGTCCTCCGACTCAGTTTTACTTTTTCTTCGCATCCAATTCTTCAGTCATCCCATAGGCTGCTTTTTTTTCCTCATCCAGTTAATCCACCGTACTTGTCTGCTGTGAGTGGTTACAGATCCTTATGCCTCGGTCCTTCCCAGACGCTCTACTGCTTACAGGCAGAAGGCAGGGAAAATAATCAGCGCTCCTGGCTGGGCTGCAAGATTTCCTTGAGTAGCTGAGAATGAGAAGAATTCCTGCTCCTGTTCCACCTCTTAGTCCTTCTCCTGCAATCGGAGAAATTCTGGCAGCTGTCCTGCCGTGTCTCTCTCTATTTCTCTTTCCCTGGCTCTCTCTCTCACACACACACATCCACACACACACACTCCCTCCTCTCTCCCTGCCTCCCACCTCTCCCTCTCTCTCTCCCTTTCTTTCCTCAGCCCAGCCCCTTTTCCCTCCGACTGCCAGACGAGGTGTCAGCGCTCGATTGCTGGCTGCTTGCGGCGCAATTTGCGAGTACTCTCTTTCTCTCTCTCTCTTTCTCTACCCACACACACACACTCACTGTCTCATTCAGCCTTCTGCACAAACACACATGCATGCACCCCACCACACGTCACATGAATAGTTAATGCATGCAGGAGCCCTCTCTTCTTTTAGGGTCCCACACTTCAAACAGATTTGGTTAGTATGCCTACAGTGTATGCATCCATGAGCCAGAGTGTACATGTGTGTTCCTGTGTTTTTGGGGTAGCATGTGTACACTACATATTTGTATTATTTTTATTTATTTTTTTGTCATTGCTAACAGATTACCCGGAAGAATGAGAGCGGTATTAATCATAAGGAGCGAGACAGGATAAGGAAGGATGTACTTAAGAGGAGAAAAACGGATTTCTTCAATGAATGATGCTCTGACTAAACTGGAAAGCTGAGGGAGAATAAAAAAAACAAAAAACAAAAAAAGAGGACAGACAATGAACAAATGACATCTTAGAAAGGCAGATTTATGCTGGCCACTAAGAGAGAATGCAGTCAGTCAATGGTCAAGGGTAAAAAGGGGAATGAAAGCATGTGAGTGGGTGAGCGCTGGGGTGAGAGTACCCTGTATTCCCCGGGCTGCCAATTTACCAGTAAGCCCTCTCAGCCCCCCCAACCAGCCAGTCTTGTTTGAAAGGCTGCTACTTTGGCTGCAGAGTGCCTACTACAACATATCGGCAAACAGAGTGGGTGTGAGACTTGCCAGATGAAAGTAGATGCAGCACAAAGCTCTATCGGCTCCTCTCCTTCTGACACAGTGCCCCTTATATGAACTCTGCTGGATTAAATTTGAAGGCAAACAATAAAACCAACACCACCTACATTTTTCGTACAGTAATAAAGCTGTTTGATATATCACATAACCTTTTCCTTCTTCCCTTTCTGCCCTTCCATAGCATGGCTACCTTTGCTTTTCTGCAGTGTTTGCTTTTCTGAGGTGGGCTTATTTTAAAGTGCTAGGACTGTCTCCTAACAGAGTTCTACATGCTACACCACCATCGAATCCCTTTGAGCAATGATTGGCAACAGATGATGAGTAAAAGACAATACTAATGTCGGCATTGGTCACTCTGACAGTACAACCGGTAATTATTCTCATCCCTACTGCTGCTACCACCAGTGTGCTTTTCACTGTTATACATCAAACTGACATAAAAATAGGGGACAGCCACAGTTGGAACTATCCTGATAGTCTTTCAGCTCCATCACTGTCTTCTTATGAACAGACCTTAGAGACAGATAATCAGAGTAACATATATAAATGAGCTGAAGCAAGACAGATGTAAAATCAAGAACCCTTTAAATGAAAAGGTCTCCTGGTGCCTTTGTTCGAGAAAGGACATGTAGATTTCATCCTTTACCTAAGGAGGGAGTGAGAGCGAGGGAGGAGCGGAGGTGGTCAATGGTGGTACGACAGAGAAAGAATGGTTAGGCTGTATTTTCTGACTAGATTCAAAGCTTCACTGTAGCCTGTCAATAATGTTCCCAGCCTTTTTTCTTTGCTTTGTCAAATTAACAAGAGAAATTCCTCTGACCCAGAGAGACATTAGTTGGTGCGCCCATTAGCTTGTTTGTACAAATTTGTCTCTGTTCTCCACGCCAGCTATACAGCTCTTTAGGTACCTCTTTTCTGTGGTTAATTACCATGTTGGCCGCATTTACTATCCTTGACACTTCCTTTCTGTGAATCTCCTTTTTTTCCCCTCTGCAGACAAGATAAGGCTGCTCTGGCCATTCATGCGCGGATCAGATCACTCAGTCTGATATGAGAGTGCTTTACCCGCGCCACCCCACCCACAGCGAGTCTCCCACTGCTGCTGATTAGCAGGCTGGCATAGCTCTTCACGAATGGGAGATGGGAGTACTGGGGCTACAGCCAGCTTCAACACCATGCAGCGATAATGACTACGGCACAATGAGTTCACTCGCTCACTGGTTGCTAGAGACACTGAGAATTTACCCCATACCAGTGACGGCATTCGTGAGACTTTCTCTTTAGTTGAAGCCGGTATAGCCATGTTGCTGTTGTATATACTGAGTATTTTGCCCTCACCATAAATGCCAAATCAGCAGATGGTCATGATTGACTGGGCTGGATGTCTGTTGATCTATATCAGAGCAGGTACTGTGTTTTTGAGTCAAAAGATAATCATTAGGAAACCTCCCCAGAGCTAAAATCAGTACAGGCTGTCTTATTGATGGGCTGCCCTTGACATGATCAAACAGCTCTCTGCCCCAAAGGTGTGGGGGTATAACATAAATCTACTGTCTGTAGGAGAAATACAGACTTAGTTGTGTTAAAGCAAGAGCACCAGACCGAAGTTTTGTGTGCAGGCAGACATCGCTGTGTGGTTTTCTCTTTGCCAAATTTTAGGTAGGATTAAAGCAAATCTGCATCTCTGCACTGGCCTTATTGGTCATGGTCCCAGGTCACCCACAGCCTGACCCAGCCTTCGTTAAGCTTTGGCAATGATTAAGTGACCATGACATCAGCCTGTGAACACACACACATGCATACACACACATTCATACGGTGTGCAGACGAGAGGAGGTGATGTCATACTCTGCCAACCAGCGCTGGCAGTGAGAATGCCCACCCAGACAAGATTTACTAACAAGGTCAGGATGCCGATCATTAAATGAGACAAATGCTTCCATGCCATAAAAGCTTCCTGAGAGTTCATCCATTGTAGCTGTATTTCAGAGGATTAGAAAAGACCCTTTGACTGCCCTGTGAAGCTGTAAGTGTCACCATCTTTCAGATGTGGAGTATAAACATATGCATTAACCTAACACTAAAAGCTCCGGTGGTCACATAAGGTAGGTTCTTAAACTAACCAGAGAAATGGTCAATGGACTTTATTTATATACCCCTAGCCTTGCTGAATACTTAAAGAATTACAAGCATCATTCATACATATAGCACTTGTGCTTTACATAAATATGTTACTAAGGGACCATTTTGGGGAATCAGTATCTTGTGCAAAGACACACCAAAGGACGCGGGCGGAAAAGCCAATAAATGAGCACAAGCCTCTGATTAGTGGATAACCTGCTCCACTCCCTGAGTCACAGCTGCCCCACAGAGACATTTGGGTTACCTGAGACGCAGCACTGAACATATGGGGAGAACGCTTTAGAGCTGGCTGTTGAATAGATGACAGAGCCTCCTGTGTGGCACAGACGTTTAGTCTGATAATGAGCCCATTTTCTTTCTAAAGTCTCCCTGCAATTAAAAGACCTCTGGTATAAACATTCATTTAGTTTTTCTCACTTCCTCCCTCTTATCCTAAATCACTCAAAACAACTGCCTGAGGCTACACAGCATGGACACTGAAATTAATGCCGAATATGGTTTTAAAAAAATGTAACTGTAGCACAAAAATATGCAATTTTATTTTACAGACGCTGCTAAAAAAAGAAAAAAAGCTCCCACCTGGAGCTACGGAAACAGACATTCTCCTCTGTTCAGCATGGTTATCTTATCGTTCAGATTCAGATTCAGATGAGCATCATTCCAAACCAAGATCTTTCCAGTAGTTTTGAAAAATGTGTTTCCTCTCTCCTTTGGCAGCCCCAGATACATTAAAATGGAAGAGAGAACTATCAGGCTTATCGGGCTGTCAGTTAAATCTTATCAATCCAAAGCTCTGAAGCTTTCAACTGACTGCGAGGCTGCTTTCTCCTGCTTGGCTGTTTTAATAGTATACTGAAGGTAGAGCTCCTCTGTGCTGTATTGGCTTACACAGCAGCAGTTTGCTGGAAGTGGCCAAACACCTCCAGGCTAAGATTTATAGACTTTCTATAAATCCTCAGAAATAGATAAACGAATCCCAGCAAAACCAGACGGCAATGAATGCAATGTCCAGTTAGCTGAGCGATACCCTGCACGGCACACTCCAAACGCATCGGACCGAGGTTTTTCAGGAAAGCTCTTTGTTCCAACAAGGTGTTCAACAAGCCTTTTGTTCCTGCTTAGCGTCTGGCCTTGGACACAGAATATCAAATGGATCATTATTTGTGAGCTGACTGCTGACGGCCCAAGGCTGCGCATCTTCACTGCACCAATCCGCAGCCAATTAAGTAAGGCCAAATGCATTCATGTAACATCTGTGGATACAATGCGTCATCACAGAAAAGAAAGGATTCCGCACAAAAACTGATGTCGCCTTTTTGCAATTGACTTGTCGCATTTGTATCATAATGTGGATTCAGGGAGGTTTCCTGTCAGAAGAAGAAAAAGAAGTGCAGCTTTCCGTAAATAAAATCCCAAATTCTTCCCGGAGGTTGTAAACCTGTTTTGTTGCAATCTCCTTAGAACTCTTTTCAACCGGTCTGTGGACTGAGCTGGAAAACAAGGGATTAGGGTATCCTCTGGAGAATTGCTTGAATAACAGGGGATCATTTGGAACATGGGGGAAGAAAGGGATTCTGAGTGGTAAATGGAGGGAAAAGCACTGTAGAGGTGAGGAAGGCGTTACAAAATGAATTGGGGGGGATAGTAAGTAAGAGAAAGCTGCAGAGGAAGCGTAAGGAAGGAAGAAAGAAAGACGGAGAGCGAGGGAGGGAGCAGCAGGCTGCAGAGCCAAGTCCTCTCTTCGATCAGTGGGCCTGGCTCTGTGCCAGTGAAGCGCTGTCCATGAGGAGGTAAATCATTTTCTGCCTGAGAAAGAAACAGGGGAAAAAATGATTGGTGGGGGTATGCCACAGCCATCTTGGAATTACTTTATTCCCAAAGATGGGAATTCCCAGTCGGCCAAGAATAAATGGAACAGTTGGCCCAGAAAGTGAAAAAAACTCATCAATATTCAAGAAAACCTGGTTTGGTGATTCAGTACATGAGGGTAAACAACACAAATTTAAGAAGTGGCTTGTATCAGCGCAGATGTAAAAAGAACTTCATTTTACTCTGATTTTGTTGAGAAAAATCAAAGAAACTATGTAAGGCTGATTTGTCTCCTGTGCTTTTGGATGTCAGATCAAGAAGAACTGGCTCATGCCAGTAGACCCTCACTATCCCACTGCGGTACAGAGAAGGCGCTCTGTGCCATTGCCAATAAGGTTAAAGAGAGGTGGGAATATTTTTGGCAGACAAACACACAGGGTTTTTGTGTTTAACACGCTGAATATTAAGCATTGTGTCTCCAGACACCCTGCACAGTCACACACCCACTAATTCACCTCAACCCCGGAGTGAAAGGCTGCAAAACTCTGTTGCCAAGCTAGGGTCTTAAGGAAGGCTTAAGATGAGCAAAGGAAGGAAAATGGTAGGGTATTGTTGCATTTACTTTCACTTTATTGTTCCTTGTAACATTGAGGATCAAGTCTTGCAAATATGGCCTTAACTAGCTTGAACACTGGGCCATGACGAGGTGAAGAAAGCACGGGGCTTTAGCTCTGCAGGACATGTTTGTTAGTCATTTAGATAAATGGGCCAATTAAACTCCTTTGTGGAAATAACTGGAAATAACTGCACTGAGATTCAAAGGTTATCCAACAATAATCTCTAACAATTGACTCTAAATTGTTTACAAGAGGTTTCAAAAATGCAGCGTCAGTAAAATGCTCCGCTAATGTGTCAAAACTGGTTCATGCAGCAAAACTAAAAGTCTTTGGAAGAACATTCGCTTTTCAGCTGATGGGTGACAGATGATAATGAAGACATGTTCTTCCCTGCTCCGCAGACTGCAGTCTCCCCTCCTCTGGCACTGCTGACAAAGATTAACAGCTGCTTTCATCTCTTCCAGAGCATTTTCTCTCTGCTCCTCAGACACCGCTCCAGGTATTTTGCTATGCTCCTCTCCCAGGCTGCAGAGAATCTGGAATAACTCCACATTTTCACATGTTGAACTGCGATTCACCCGTCATCCCACCCACGTCTTGCCTTCAAAACATCAGGTAGGCTGTTGCACTCAGGGCACACAAACACAACTTTTGGAACACACATGAAGTTATCACTGACTGAGTGACGTTTCCTGTCTCGGAAATCGCTTCGGTGCTTTTTTAGAAGCAGGATATTTGATAGACAAGCAACCAATGAGGCCTGTTATCAGACAATTATGAGACAATTCCTCAATCAAATATTATGCCCCTGTAGCGTAACATGTAACGCTGTCAGAGGGGAAACTAACGTGAGAGCGTGATAACTTTGGGAGAGACGGGCAACGGGGGAAAAAGTCAGAATACTTCTGGATCACTTCTCCACTTCATTAATCATTTGCTGCCAGAGTAAGACACCTAGCTATTATTTATTTGCACTTTCCCACACAGAGGCTATCACAACAAGCAGGCCCACAGGCTGATGAGAACATTTGGGAGTGATTAATCAGTGGGCGGCCTGGTGAGACAGAAAGCAGGGGGAGGGGAGGTCTTACATGTGTTTCCTAATCTTCCATCTATATTCTGGTCAACTGGTAACCCAACTAAAACCAGAAAAGGTCCAAATCAGGTGAAATGGGCTGTACTGTCATGAAAGACCATGTAAATCAAATGAAAAGTGGAGACCAATCTGAAAATAAAAGCAGAGAAAGCAAAGAAACCGCGTGGCTGAGAAAAGTCATCAAGATGCCAGCGACTGTAGCCACATTATTCAAATTAAGCAGTTTATCCTGTATCACATACTGATAAACTGAGTCACCGAAACACACACAGCTACACTCGCTGGTTCTCATAGAGCGTATGGGGAAAAGGGGATTTTAGCACACCACAGCTGGCTCTCATGCGCTGGGTCGTGAACTGATTATAGGCTATAATCCTCTCCATTCAAGACGACGTGCATGTAGAAAACAGTGACAGAAACACAGGGGAGATCAACCGTCCTCGCAGCTTTTAATTTGATACGGTGGTTTTGCACGTCCAAGCCGCTCGCTTGTCTCATACATAAGTGGACATGAAAAGGTGGGGCACAATATCCTATACAATTACTCTTAATCTTCATAATTCTCCACTAAGAAGTAGACTGTGGAGCAAATAAGACATGGGCGATGTACTAGAAGGACCATTAGGCATCCATCCTGTTTTAATGTAGCTTATTTTGCATTAACTGCTGCAGACTATAGTGGAGCCAGAAGTTAATACTGAAAATGTTCTGATAATAAACTGTCAGCAATAGTTTTTATGTTTAATTTTTCTTACAAGCCCCGTGATTACTTGTTTTAAATTCCCCACAGCTACCATCAACCCGTGTGAACCCTTTCAACTTCCTGGAGCCAAGCTACATATAGATGGAGATTAAAATAAAAAAGACAGTGTTATCTGAATAAAATGATTCAGCTACTAGGGCTGTGGGTAATGAGGGAAACCTGTCCTAACAATGCCCTTATCCTCAGTGGTAATCCGAGCTACATCCATGGAAAGCTAGCGCCTCACAATTGACTTATCGAAGGACGGCGGGTGCAAGGTGGTGCTGTGCATATGTATATTTATGTGTTTCACAACAAAATAAAGCTCTAGCACATGGGGAAATCAACCTACAACCAGTGTTTAGGCAGATATTAGTTATTCATGTTGAATAGAAGTCTGTGGCGTGGCTGAGCATTGAGGAGCAGTGATGCCTGAGAAGCCCCACTAGGAGCCTTCCTTGTTTCCTTGGATTCTGAGGCAAAAAAAAGGCACTCGTGGGAGCTCATGAGGCCACGGGCGTCACTCTACAACTGCACACAATAGGTCATAAAATTCCTCAACACATATTCCCTGCCACCAGCTATTGCAGTTTACTCTTTCTTATTCCTCCATACTCTCACACAGTGTCTCACACCCACAATGTTAAAGAGAAAGTGGTTGTAATGACAGAGATAATAGACTCCATTTGCATGACACTTTTCACTGAGGTGCACTAAAGAGGTTTAGATGGCATCCCTCAGCCCCTACAGGCATGATGCATAATATCCATTCAACAGGCTGAGGGTGAGAGAATTTAGTCTAACGCGATAACTCTAAACGCTAATGCGCTGATCACGGAGCCCAGTGGGCAGTTATCAGAAACATGCCGTTAAATGGGGAATGCTGGACGTGGGCAGGCAAACAGAGACGGAAATGGATTGATGCTGGGAGCGTGACCTCACCCTGCCCATGTGAAGCAATCGCACACAATTAAACCTTATTTATTGTCTCTGTCACCATCCTGAGTGACAAAAGCAGCCCTGTGTTAAGTGAGAAGCCTGCAGGACAGAGGTCTATGCTCCACATTTATTCATGTATGTTATCAATCTGTCAGGCGAGGATGGCGGCGCTTTCCCCTCTCCCCCAGGGCTTAGGACACGTGGACCCAGAGTGAGCACACAGACTTGAGTCAGCACTTCAGCTCTTTGTTTGTCACCCCCCTCCCACTTTAACTGCCCCCCTGCAGGCTATGTGAGTGGGCCAGACAGACTTCCTGACTCAGGGATTTATTTGGCGTATCGGGGGGGGGGGGGGGGGGGGGGGGGGAGGCATCAGGCTATCACGAAGGCTGGGACAAACCCTTTGCTTTTCTTTTAGTGGAGCTGTTTGCCATTCATAATGACAGGCACAAGTGACTCTGTGTTGCCCATCACACCACACCACATCAGTCTGCTGCTGCAGGGGGCACAGCACTATCACACCATGTTATCATATCCCAGGGAAGACAGATGCTCAGAGAGTGAGGGGGAATCTGCAAATGCAAGAGCAGTTCTGCAAATGCAAATCAGTACTTCTATTTATTTCTAATATCCACCCAGGCTGAACACGGTCTTTTCTATGTCCGTCTTTATATCAAAAGACAAATTTTCTGTTACCTGAGAACGATGGAGGATTATGAGTCAGAGTGGAGCGGCATTCTGCTTTTTGCGGGTGGATGAGAAGGTGGATGTGGGTAGTGAGATGTATCTACCCGACACAGATGCCCGAGGCTCCGAGGCCAGGCAGGATCTCCATCAACACCTCAGCCTTGACGGTGCCCGACAGGCCTTGGTTCACAGGTTCACACCTGGGTTTATCTACTGAGCCCCAGCCCTTTTGTGGCCTCAGCTGCCACTGGGTCTGCCTCTGCACAGAGGCAGCCATTAGTCCCATCAGCCAGATTATGGCAGGAAAATACCAGCTGGTGTTTTATCCAACAGTAAACAAAGACAAATACCAGAGAGCAGCTCAACCATCCCAGCTACCACCCACTCAATACTTCTGATGAGCCATTCGCTGCCCTGGGCATGTGTTGCTCAGATTCAACAGATTGATATGAATCAATTCTCATTTGTCAGGCTCCGGAGACAGAGGTAGTATTAACATTTCAGCTCCATTGTGGCTACTTTCTCAAAATGGAGCCAAGGTTTCTACAGTATGTTACACATGCTATACATTCCACTCACACTCTTGCTCTCGTGGTGGAATCCATCTCGCTCTGGCTTGACAACAAAACCATTAGCCTCTCACCTCCAGGGATCAGACAGTCCTACTCCAACTGCACAAAACTGCACATTCCACAGAGCGGAAAAGAGCGTGTGCCACACAAAGAAAGATAAATTGAGAGGGAGAGCGAGAGAAAGAGAAAGAGAGAGAAAGGGGTGAGAGGGGAGGGGAAGAGAGAAAGAAAACAGGGCACCTCTCACACACAAACACACACGAATATCACATATCCAAGTGCGCTCAATGATGTCTGTGCACAAAATAGCTTACTTCACTCTCATGGTAGTGAATCCAATATTCTTCTCCACAGGTACAGGTCTCCTGCTCTTGGTGCTGTCAGAAAGGAGCATCAGCCCGAGCACACCGACTGAATGACAACACTTATAAGGACATTCTTCCTGAGCTGCTACTGCCCCACTCTTTATCCTAACTGCCATGTGGGCCAGATCAGCTGTGCTCGGTGCTCCCCTCTGGTTCACATAATCTATCCTGCCTATTTGTCATTCACTGAGATCCCTGCTGTCGATCACAGCACAGCCAACCAAAGCCAGCAGTGAGCTGCTTTGTCTGCTCTGAGCCTCTCTATGGATGCCATACGACTGCATCACTGTCTCCTTTACAAGCAAACCGAATAGGCCGGCTCAGTTTCTCGCACAAACTCCAGAATAAACAGAACTGGACACCAGTCATCTGTTATTCAGAGCAAGAACAGCTACTTGTCATCCTGCTGCGCTTCCACTTTGCAGCATGCAGGACTCATTACTGAAGAGATGCTCTTCCCTCCATCTGACTAAATTATAGTCCAGTGGAGTAGAGAGGGCTGTTTCAACTTCCTGATTTCCAATCTTCACTTTTGAAAGAAAAATCAGTTACATTTTATTCCCACAAGCTAATGACTTGTTTCTATGGTTACTCAGAGCAGCCAGGGGGATGAAGGGCAGAGTGAGCGTTCCTGACACAAAGGCACGGTCTTGTGTGTGTGTGCAGGAGAGCCAAGGCTAAATGGTCCTGCTGCCACAATTACAGGAGGATCCCTTCTGCACAATCACAGTCATTAGTGCACAAACACTCACCTGGGCAGCAGCTATAGGCACCGGTGGATGACCATGAAACCACTTCCTCCTTCACATTCCAGCAAACAGCTGTCCGCCCAACCCCTGCAAATCCCAACCCGTCAGTCTGCGTGCCACTTCTAAAGTCTGCATCCACCGACTGTTGTGTCTCTGAGGTCCTCTATACTGCTCTATTTATTATCTCCTTGCATCTTAAGAGTGACTTCATTGTCCATCTCTGGGGTATGATAAGAGACGGTAGATGGACAAACTTAAACAGGGGCCCAACAATGTAAGATAACACTATCTCATACTGCTATACACAAAATGTGCCCGCTGATCAAAGTTGGCTGCAAACTGAGCAACCAACTCCTCTCATCTCATGGGCCTGGTGTGTAATAAACACACTGCCACAATCAGCAGGTGTTAATGGAAGAGAAAGACGGGGAGAAGGTTGTGCGAGGCAGCAGTTAGCCGCACCGTCTAGCCCCTGCTGTGAGCGTCGCCTGGTTTCATTACACAGCGCTGTGTCAATACACTAATCATATGCTCTGTCACAAGGCAATCAGTGGTTAACGTGCTAGTCAGCTGAACACATGGCTCTAAATTCATTACCCCAAGTAACACACTGACGTAGTCAAACACACATAATGATATGCACACACACACACACACACACACCATCCAGTCAGAGTTTGACCCCTGACTCTTCCTGTCTCTCTGCAACTGTAAAGTCAGTCTAATTGCAAACTGGTCGTTACTGGCCCCGGGGTCATCTTTTGGTTTCAAGCTATTTCCTAAGATTACCAGAAACAGGAAGTGGAACAAAAGAACTGTTTTTGAGCTGGAATTTCACATAAGCCTGAAAGAAGCATTCATTAGATGATCAAAGACCTTTTACTATTTTCTGGAAGTGGAAGAAAAAGAAGCATCAAGATAATATAAATGGCTGATGGACTTGGAATGGTAAGATTCAGAGAATAAAAGCTACACTTGGATTTTTTTTAGTTGCATTTGTCTACACAGCCTGGAAGGCATCTCTGTAATGCTGTTAATCAAATAAATTCATGTGAACAAATGAGTCATTTGGTCTCTTAAATTAATGAGTAGCTTCTTTTCCATAATCATCTGGTCTATCAAATAAATGATCTGTCCATAAATTACATTAAATACTTAAATAAGTCTTAGGGATGTGGCGAGAAGAGACTGAATTTAACATTTAAAATCCCAAAATATACTAGAAATCTGAGGCAAAGCTGTTGCTCTTAGAACAATCTAACCATAAAAATATCAAAGTTTACTTGTTGTAAACTTGACACTATTAGAATAAATTAAAATAATAAAACACTGAAGGCACAATTAGTCAATTCACAGGCACAAATAATTCATCTGAGGAGATGCAAATGCTGTGTCGTTATCAAACCAGTGTTTTTACCAGACATATTTAAACTAAATGCTTCTTTAACTAGTTGAATGGTTGACTTATTTTTCCGCTGCAAAATTAAACATTGTTAATCGCTTTTCTTTTCCTCTCACCAACAGCCTAGCGAGAACACCTAGACTCCGGCTAATTGCATTCTAATTAAAATTTCATCTGTGAATGGAATAGTGTTAGTGAATGTCAGACAAGTGTCCAAGGAGCTGTTTCAACGCCACTGGGGTAAAAAAAACTGCTGTTTGGTTATTCTGGTCTTACACCCTGGGCTCGAAGGATTTGCACGTGCATCTCACTAATTGTATCTACGGAGAACAAAAAAAGAATACTAATCAGATCTGAGTTTTCAATCATGTCTAAAACATGAGGGATGCTAATTTCATCTGCTTTTTTTTTTTTTTTTTTTTTTGCAGCTACAGCACTATCAGAGCAAATGGACAATATTGTTGAATGAGTCAATTTGTTTTGACTCTTTTACGTTTCAGTCAGCAATGATGTTTTTAAAAAATGAGCAACAACGATTTCACGATGATGTTGATGATCCCTGTTGCAGGGATAACAGCTGCAGAGGGTCAGGAAGTGGGTGTGCTTCAAATGGAGAACAGTGCATCTCCTCCACCCTATTTTTTTCTATCTGCAGAACCCAATGCTGTTTGAGGCTGGCCTATCATTATCGTATTTCTGCGGGCCAAGTCAAACAAAACATTCTTGGCAGCAAATTATCTTTTGGATAAAATAAAAGGTGGTGGTGGAGCGCACTCTCTACACCCCGTGTGCTCCACCAGACCCTGTTGCAGGGAAAAGAACAAGTCCACCTTCCTCTTTTTTCCTGTCCACACTGAATGGCTAGATGCAGCTCTTTATGCTTCTCTTTTTCTTTTAGCTCAAGTCCAAAGAAAACATGAGCGTTAATAAATCAATGTCAGGAATTAAACCTGTCTAGCAGAAGGTCATGCCTCACTGTTGTTTAAACCTTGTGCTCCTGCGACAGGAAGCAAGATACACAGGAAGTTGCATATTAGGTGGAGGATTTGGAACATCCCCTTAGTCAAAGGAAAGACCTCATGGTCCCACTGATATACTTGGACCCTGTAAAAGCTGGCAACACAAACTCCATTTGGGGTGCTTGAAGAAAAGCTAAGCCACATACTGATCCCCCATGGGCTTCCTGTCACACTCCACAAACCCCTTCACCGGTTTTCTCTGTCTCCTGTGGTGCAGAGCGTCAATGGTCCTATGCATCATTCTTAGCCAGGTTCCCTTTCAGAAACGCTCATTACAACACAGCACTCTTTGGAGAGATGAGGCAGGGAATGTATGCACTGGCCTGCCAGGGAATCTGTCATTGACAATATATATTTCCCCAACCATGCACCCGCACAGAGAGGGTGAAGTCTTATCCAGGGCAACGACAATACCAAAGCCAAGCACTGGTTTAAAAACCAGCTTCTTCAGCCTTGGATACACAGGGACCAAAACGCTTTTACAAAAAATACATCCTGCGCTACACCTGTGGGAGCATCCAGTAAGTCTATGACTGGAAAATTGCAAGATCTGTTTTAAATTGGCGAGGCAAAACAAAGAAAAAAATAACTGAACATAAAATACCTCAGGACAATACCTAGCTTTAACCTAAACCCCTTTCGTGAGACACTCCTTCCTCATATCAAATTATGCAATTCTGTTTTCTATTCATGGGCACTGGTGCCTGCAACTAAAAGGTTCATTTAGTTCCATGATGTGTATCCCAAGGCATGCTATAATTCAAGCATGGCAAGAACAACATCTCCAGTGAATAAGTGCCCCACATGGAGGTTAAAACCATGAGACCACGCGAGTCTGTGCATATCTCCTCTTCAGCTCTCTGAAGACTGAATGCATGCAGGTGTGTATGCAAACACATTTCAATTAACCATGCAGTGACTTGACAGCATGGGGGAGGTGCTTACCTAATGAAGAAGGAGGCTGCTGCAGATGAGGAAGGAGACGGGGAGGTTGATGTACTGGTAACGGGCGCTGGGAGTCCCGCTTGACTGGAGCTCCTCAGTCTGCAGGGCGTCAGGGTGCAGCCGCTGGTGCTGGTCATGGTGGTGACGGGGGCTTCCAAGGCTGTGACATCCCTGTCTGCATTTCCCATCAACCCATGGGCCTGTGTACACACAGATACAGAGATAAGACCACAACCGCCACTTAATGGTTTTACCACTCCAGCTCACCTTCCTTCCACTTTATTTACTCCCCCTCTGCCACAGATGGATGGGCAGCTGCTGCAGCCAGTACCAGTTAGTGGGAGTCAGCAATATCCAAAGATAGCTCCCCACAGAACAGCAAGGATGCGGGACCATTCATTGATTCTGGCAACACTTACAAGGTTCCTCTGGCTGCAGCCTACTGTAATTAAGTGGTAACCCACATTTAATTAGTAATTAAATCACTAGCGATTTACCTCACTTTGCTCCTGATTATATCTATACCTGCAAGTTTAGCACTTCACTCCTCAGGAATGAGGAACGTTTCATCCTGCAGACTCAGTAAAGCTATCTGAGAGAGTTTCGCAGGGAGTAACAACAGGTGGTGTACAGGTGGCATTTGTTCCATAGCTTAAATGTTTATGAGGCATGTGAGCTGTGCTTAAATGACACACCTTACCCTGGAAACGAAAAGGACAAAACTCAGACAAGCCGCATCTCTATCAACCCTTCGGCTTTGACAACTCATGCCAAATCTATGATTGAACTGCTTTAAAGATAGAAAGCTAAACTTGATATAGCACCTGTGTGTCTTCATATTTTTTAAATTATTTTCTGCAGCAAGACATTCTGCAGTAGAACCAGTTCCACAAGTTTAAGTGTGTCTACAGCGTAATAAATTAACAATAGATTGAAGAAGTTTTGATGAGATTTTTGTGAAAACTGTTGCAACATAAAGCTGTGAAAAATAACATTAACATTAACATTAATGGCACTGGCATTGGCTTATTGTGTATGAAAAAGGTTTCACACAGAGTTTGAGATGCATCATGTAACAAAAATTAAATATATGCAGTATTACCTTTTAGCTCTCAGAATTCAGGTTTTAAGTTCATTTTTAAAGTTGAGGGGAATACTGCAGGATTTTTGGAAAGCTGGAGCACAGAAAGGGTGAGCAAGAGCTCCGGAGCCTTCAGTGATCCACTTATTTTGGTTACACCAAGCCATGGAGTGCAGAGAGCTAATTATGCAAGCCAAAAGCTGACTCTGAGACGACACTGGAGCTGGAGTCACCATGCAGACAAAAGGTTAATCCCCACTAAAGCCTCACGTTTATCCTACCTGACAAGAACCCATTCTATGAGGTTTTAGCATCAGAAATTAAAGAAAGGCTGAAGCTTTTCATAAAAACATTTATAAAACTGACACACGACACTTTGTAATCAGCACCGACCTTGAATTCAGCACAACACAGGGCAGCAGCCTCAGTGCCATTTGACAGGAAGTGTATTATAAACACAGTTCAGGCCCTCTGCATATTTACCACATCGGGGTTTGCCCTAGACTCATGTTTGGCAACAAAAATAACACCCCTTACAATCTTTTTTATAAAGTGTGTGGCCTTCCACCATTTGCCATTTGTCTACACACACTGACAGCTGCACTATTTATATGCCAAGCCTGACATGAGAATGCCATACATCAGGATGTGAGGACATAGTTACATTCATATATGACAGGCTTGGCTCTTGCTTGGACTCCTGCTACTGTTAGCTTTACATGCAGTACAATGTGCTGCTATATTAAAGCAGGGCTGCATTATCTTTTCCCGGAAACGCTCCACTGACCATTTGTCAAACAGTAGCCTTGTGGTGTTTGGTCTTCATGAATTCCCACTTTCCCTTTTCTTCCTTTTGAGCTTGTTATCAGATTTTAGAGCCATAGCCTTGCTTTAAAGGTCCACTTTTGCTCTCTTGGGGCTTCATCATAGAGGCTAAGTCAGATATCAAGCTGCGGCGTTCAAAAGTTTTGACTTTAAAAGCATGGAAAACCAGGCAGCACACTGAAAGCAAACCACAGCAGTAGGCCGCGCACTATGCTGGTGTTAGCTTGGTGCATACCAGCGAAGCAGACCTGCTGCACTTTGTCATGTATGACTAGAGCACTTCACGCACAGCCATACAGGAAGCAGATGTGTACAGCTTATCAAATCTGTCACTGACTGAGTAGGTGCAGTGCCGGTTTAAAAATCAAGTAGCAGACAGTTTCAGGAGCACACAAGACAGCTGGTCACAGGTGGGGTTTCAGCGTGTCCTTGAAATGGACATGTACATTCGTACACACACACTCAAGCTTAGCACAGTGCCTTTCAAATAGTATTCCCCTCGGTATTAAAACTGAGGACTTAAGCTCCACAGCCAAACTGCTCTCTGTAGCCTTGGACCTGCACTGGCCCTGATTCTGGCTGAAAAGTACAATCTATCCCCTGGTCAAGTAATTAGGCTGTGTCACTGGAGCCATGTGTGTTCAGCCGTTTGCACCCAAAGTCAGTAATGAGCTGGCCTTACACCCTTTAACCTCTAGCCCTCCCTGATCCTTTTGCCTTGGAAAGAAAAGGAAGAAAAAGGAGGGGGGGAAACGAGACAAAGCAAGTAACCATAATGGAAAAAAGTGAAGAATCACAAGAGTGAAAAGGGTTTGGGAGAATGCTTCCTATGAAATGTGAAGTGAGCAGAGTAGGACAGCTCTTTCTCCACCCTAGACTACTAGGACTCCTCTGTGACCTTTGATCCCAGCAGTCAACACGACGATTACTGCTGAGGCGAAATAGGCCTTGCGTTAATCTGGCTTTCGTGCCTGGCTGGCTTCTGTTACCACCAGAAACCAACTGAGGTAAAAGCTGAGTTCCTACCATGTGGGACTAACATACCACACCTTCTCATTTAGTGCCGGTATAATTAAAAGTTCTCTAGTGTCTTTCAGAAAATATAGTGTAACAGCACAGCATTCAAATTCTTTCCTAATCTGTGAAGAGTGGGGATTTCCTTCCCCTTCATTTCTGTATCATTTTCTTCTCTTGTCATTCTCTCATTCTGTGGCGCATTGCCATCAGAGCCCAGCTGCACCGAAGCAGCCGAAGCCAAGATCATCTGCTGGGCTTCAAATTGGTGGCAATGGAGCACACCATGGCAGCAGGCAACCACCGGGCCAACAACGGAAACCCTCATGAGTCAAGAACACTTGGTTTTTGCAGATTAGTGCACATGTGGTTGTGGATTTAACTGAGCAAAGGGAAGAAATGCAGATTTGGATCAATCAATTTTTGCTGTTAGCAGCAGCAGCATCACATTCCTAGTAATGTGATTTCACGGATTACCTTAACTACTTAAAGATCTTTATTCAAACTGCCAATAACAGCGGGGATTACACGAGCAACTGTGAAGCTGGAGCATGTCAACTTTGGTTTTTGCATCCGTCTCTTAGACTTACAACAGACTGTTTTAGAAAATGCACATGTTTCTCATTTGCCCAATTCGAGGCAGCTACATTCACAGGAACCACTGCCAGCCAATTATAAAGATGGAGCCACATAGTTTTCAATTCAATAGACAACCACAAACATAGCTTCAGATGTTAACCAGAGCCTTTTCCCAAATGGGAGTGTCAAGGTGCTCTATAATGGTCTGTGTGTGGGAGTGCCTCAGGCTTGACACTTTCTGAAGAATTTCTGTCTAACACACACAGTCCATCTCTGCTTCTTGCACGCTTTCCTCACAAAGAAACCAAGAAGGAATCATGAATTAAAGCTTGTGCCTTTCGGCACTGTGTAACCTCCAATCCTCGAGAGCGTGTGTGGGTTTTTGTCATTCTAAAGGATCTGGTTTTAATGAAAGAACCCAGCTTGAGAAAATAACACCATTTCTTCTGTGTTTGTAACTTAATGTCCTGAAGGGACATTTCTCTCTGTCCAGGGAAGGCTTCAGCCACAGCTACAGAAACCGAGCAACTCATCCTGGCTCCAAGGGCCGCTAATTGCTTTTAGACACATAGATGGAGAACACAAGCCCGCCTCTCCCTTCAGTGCCAGGCTGTTTGATTTGCCCTAGATTGCGTACATGCAGTTAAAAGCTTTTGATGGCCTCCCATAAACCATCTCTACAGGCACTTGTTGACATTAAGGGGAGGAGTGAAAATCTGTCTTTAATTTTTCAAGCAGGAAGAAGGAATAACACTGCCAAGACCTGCAATAGACTGCAGTTATCAGCGCAGCTAAAACAGAAATGGCACGATTTACAGCTTATGAAGCAGATGGAAAATATTAAAGTGCAAGGACTAGATGATGTTAGCACATGCTGTTTGCTTTGTACACTGAACCCGCCTGGTGTAGAATGTCACAGAGGTTTGTCGCTTAGGTCGTCATCACAGGAAGATGCCCTCGTATCACTTACCACAAAATACCTGGCAAAGTGCACATAGAAACCTCAGCATTTACCTTTTAAGGTAAAGCTCCTGAAACAGTTTTGTTTGCTGCATGTCTTCCATGCATAAACAAAACAGATTAAAACACTGATTAGCTAAAATGAGAGAGGAGTTATGGTGACGCTGTGTTGTGATAATTTAAAATGCCCTTGAGGAAGAGGTCAGGAGTTTAGTGTTCAGATGACCTCTGACATTAGATCGCTCAGGCTCTGTGACTTCTGAGGAATAAGAGGTCAGCGCTCCAGTTCTATGACACAAATTTCCCACAGGGCTTCATCTCTTCTAACGGTCTGTACTATTTCTAAAGTTGCTTTTAAATGCTAGTTGCATGAGGAAAAAAAGGTCAAAGTGAACACATACCAACTTGGGTTGAGGGAGAAAGTTGTTGACCCTGGATATGCTCCACATGCCCTCGAGGTACTGCTGGGCCTGGATGGTGACGGTGCTCAGAGATCCAGTGAGCTGCCCTCCTGCCACTGTCACCTGGACACTGGTCTTTGGCCCTGAAGTGCTAGCTGCGTTCTGGGACCAGCTTGGTACCCCATGGCGCTCCCCTACTGGCAGGACAGAGTGGGGAGAGGGCTGACTTTTCGAGAGTTGTTTTGTTTGGATGCTGGAGGACGACACAGTGAATCTAGAAGGCTGTGGTATAAAAGATGTTTTGGGCAAGGCAGCCATGTTGGAGCTGAAGGCCAGGACAGGAGCATGGAGTGTCTGCAAGGCCTCCTGCCTCAGTTGGTGGAGAGGTGTAGAGCAAACTTGGCAGCATCCAGGTTCATGATTCCCAGGAGTTTGGAGCTGCTCGAACAGGAAGGTTGCATACCCGGGGTCCTGCAGAGAAAAACAAGAAATGCACTTTAGCTCAAAGCACAACATTCGAAACAGAAACACTTTGAAGGAAACATGTTTTTTCCAAAGCATAACCACATTACAATTTTCTGTATATATGTATTTCCTGTTGTGTCAGTGGTCTGCTAGCAATGTGGTCCCTGACTGCCCTCTGAGACCCTCACTAAGCTTTTGCCGACTCCCTCTCTTGGATGATTGTTTGTTCTGAGTGGCCTCAGTGCAGAGGGCTAAGGTAGAGGTGTGTTTTCAGTACCATTTGTTTGTTTCTCTGTCAGCGAGATTAGGGCTACACAAATACTACCAGGCTGAATTTCCTGAGACTTGGTGAACAGGCACAGCATGGGGAAAGGAAGAACCCATTAAATTGTGCTGCTTATCCAAATCACCTTTAAAACTGGAGATAAGGCATCAACCTTTGGTGGAAGATTGCACCCTCTGCGAGTTCCCTTCTAGTTTAGATGCCCAGCCTGCATGCAACTTAAAACTGCCGATCCCCCCAAAATAAATCAGACATGAAGTAGAGTTTGCAGAAATTAGTGCTAAACTGAGAAATTAGTTGACATTTTCTACTTGTTAAAAACTTGTTAGACGGATGAAATAATGCATCAGCTCTATGCATTTTCGCATTCTTGATTCTCAACATGAATTCAAAGTCAAATATTTGAATTCTGAAGTTTGTACTTGTGCCAGAGAAAGTATTTGTTAACATGTTGGCCTTAAAAAATATACATTATCCCTGCAGCACTCTATAATGCTCAGAGGGATTAGCCGAGCATCCCACAGAGACATTCCTCGCATTAAAAAAACACAAGTGAAATGTGGCTGCTATTTACTTTTTGCAGTTTTAAAAGAGAACACCACACAGACTTCAGCCTATTACTGCTTTTAGAGATGGTGTCCAGTAGAGCTTTGTCCTCTCACTTCCTCTCTAAGGGTTTCCATTGCTGCTTGCGAGAACTAACAAAAGTATAAAACAGCCTTGGGGACTCTGCGCCTAAAGCTATAAAATTTACATATAATAAGTGTCCCATTGTGAAAACATATGACAAGCTACTCTCCAGGAAGCTGGAAGCATACAGACCTATCATAAGTAAAGGCATAAGAGGGGAAAGAATATAACTTTCTGTCTGTTTTAGTGAAACTAACCTTCACAGAAATATACACACACACACCTACACACACAGAACTAGAGAGAGTCTCTTAAGAGGCATAAAGAGGCACCATAGGATTCTGCCCAGAGGAGTCGTGGCCTAAGACAGAAGCTCACAGCCCCTACATAAATGTTTATGAGACCTTTGCTCCTTAGAACCTCCGAGGTGATCAGGAGGAGTGAAGCTGCGGGGAAACAACAATCCACTGCTCTAATGCAGTGCCACTTAATACAGCTAACCCAAGATGGGCCCAGAGACCAAAGAGGCAGGCAGAGGGACTCTAAATCTTCTCCCTATGAAAGCCACTCAATACACGGACTTTTAGATTACCTTCCCCTGCAAACAGCATTAATAGTATGATCACGCAATGTTCCAAGGCAACCTTCTGCAGCCTTACAAATAAAAACAGACTCTTTCCTGTCATATAGTTCCTCTCATCTCATAAAGACACAAGAAGCAATATAGTTTAAGTCATGCTCAATCTATTCTTTGCTTTATTCTTTACCTAAAGCACAATCATGCAAAGGGACAACAGTTGGACTGGCCAAATGTTAACCGAACCACTCTGGTTAATGACCTGCTATATTGGCTACTTACTTTACACATGGAAAAACGTGGGCAGGACACAAGCACAACTAAGAAATGCAATCAGAATGTAGAAAATCCCATAAATCTGACTCTAAATGAGAACTCTGGGGTGACAACTGTCTATGGTTGATCAGCTGTCTATCAAATGGCTGTTGATGCTGGTGTACATCCCAATGAGAAAAGGATTTAAATGTAAGAAGCTTAAGATATATGGAATATGATAGAGCTTTAAAAATGACATCTAATGCTCTTTGATCCTGACACGTGAACAATCCCGGCTCTTATGCTCAGACAGGATATTTATGCACAAGACAGGACAGTTCTGCTGAAATAAGATCAAACGGTCTACGACAAATTGGAGTGAAATATGAAACAGAGCGAGAGAAAGCACCGCTGGCTGCCGTCTAGTCTGGGTTCATGTATATGCTTCTTAGACAGGAAATTGAACCAAAGTCATAACAAACCGACTCCACCCCTTAACCCTTTTACCTTTCGACCACTCCTTACCCACCTCAGGGCGCTGGTACATCGAAGAAATCACCCCCCCCCCCCCCCAATCTCTCTCTCTCTCGGTGTGCATTGTTAGGTGTTGATTTAGGGGAGCTAATAAAATGACACACAAAGCTGAGCCCATCTGCTATTCAGTTAGGATTCTGGAGGTTAGAGAGCAGGCTTCTCCTGTAAAGCTGTCTGTAAGCTTTACGTATGCTCGTTGGAGTGAATAAAGGGTCAGGGCCAGAAGGCTTATGAGGTTGATGGCACAGATGATGATGATGGGTATATGGAAGAGAATGATGTGGGTATGTGGAAACACAAGGACAAATCCATATTTATGTGGTACATATTTCACACACAGATCAGAATTCAGGTTTGGATGTAAAAATATCTCAAGTCAGCTGAAAAGTGGCCATCGTTAGACATCGAAATATTTCACCTACGGGTTTGTACCTTCACACTTAAGCAAACTCCCTGTGAGAGCTTGTGGATAAGTATATCAGAGAAAACATGAAATGTATGATACATGAGCGCACCCACCCCCAAAGCCATATTGTTTCTTTTATTATCCATTTGATCTATTACTGACAGGTGCGAGTGGCAGCGAGGAGTAGCGCTGCTGCAGAGAAGTCTGCAACGCTCTGCATCAACACAACTCAAACGCTCAAATCATTCTGGTTGGAGAAGAGGCATGGAAGCTACTTTGGGGCTGTTACCTCTTGGCCATTGTTACTGTGGGAGACGGTTTTGGTTTTTCAACCCAAGGCCTGTCCACTGAAAAAATTAAGCAGCACAAACAAGGATAAAAAGACAGTGAGGAGTGGGAGGAGGTAGGCCAGGGTTGTGGCCCTTGCCCGGAGGCTTGTGGGTGGCTGTGTTGGTTTACTGCCTGACAGCATGGATCTTTATTAAACTCTGGGGACAGATGCTGCAGCCTTATTATGGAAAGGAGCTGTAGTGAGCACACTAGAGAGAAGTCCTGCTTGTGGATTCAACCTTTCACAGCCCTTAGAGACATAAGTTTGTCTTTGTCCCTCACACTAACTGTGATGAAAAGCAGGGTAGCAGCAGCAGGAGCGATGAGCCACCCGTCTGACTAGCTCTCTGGGTTGATGGAGAGTGTCATCACAGACATCCCATGCCCAGAGGCTGATGGAAACAAGCTCAGCCGTAACCACTTATGGATGAGGCGACAGGGAGAAAGATGTGCATGATTTCACTCCTGTGTGTCCTCAGGGTAGAAGCAGAACTGGTCAAAGTCACACATAGGTTTTTCCTCAAATCACACCTCATTTACCTTGCCTTGTCAGAGCGCCTTCACTCTAACCAGACAAAGGAAAACTGCCATCTAACAGTTTCCGCATTCAGTCTCTGATGTGCTTCTCATGTAGAGCGCTGAGGCCAGATATTGCAGGCTGACTTAAATCAAGGGAAGGTCACAGTGATTTGAAATGCATGAGGCCCCTCGCTAGCCGAGACACTTTTAGGCACGCTCCATTGAAAGTAAAATACTCTGGGAAACCATATTTTCTATTCCAGTTGAGCTCAACAGATATTTCCCAGACATAAAAGCGCCCCGTGACCCTCTGCAGCTCCGGCAGAATAAAAACAAAGCAAAATCGTACCAACATGTATCGATGACGGGAAAAATAAAGTGGAAAGTTCTGACATTCGACAGCCAGCTGCCGGTCAGCTCATATCTGAACAGTTTTAGAGCTGCCAGCACTCAGTGGCATTCTGCTGTCAGTGATTTGCTTTAATACTCGTAACATCTGTGAAGTCATTCACTACTCCTAAGTCCTTTGTGTGCTCACCTCAAGCATCCATTAAACTGAAAGACCTGCCAGGTTAACTCTTAAATTCAGTTTAATATTTCTACCTTGTTCTTTCAGGTTTTTATTTTATTATCCTGTGAACACTGGAAGCATTCCTAAATACGAGTCAGTACAATGTCGTGCTGCTTTATATCTGTCCTCTCACCGGCACCAGTCCTATTTACACATCACAATTCTTAAGTACTTCCTACTGACTTTCTTGTAAAATCAAGACCACACAGCAGCTGCCAAATCTAATGCCCTTTCAACTCCTGACTTTCCCTTCCTCTCCTTCTCTGTAAGGATGTGACAGAGCCACCTCTGTTTACCCAGCCTGAGATAGTGTTGACCTAAACCATACATGGCCTCCTGAAACAGATTGCCCCCCCAATAAACCGCAGGAGCCCGCTTCAGATCCCAGGTTGAGGACGAGAGCTTCCACCAAGCCCGCTTTCCCACAGGTAGCACGGCTCAATCTGACAGCCATGTCGGAGAAAAACGAGCACAGCTGCTGGCCTTGCCCCGAGTGAGCACTGGGCATTAAGGCAGATTACATTCCCAGGATAAAAGCAACCACAGTGGTGTAATCCCTTTCTCGCCCTCCCCTCCGCTCCTTCTCAACTATCCCCACCACCTCCACTTCTACGACTCTACTCACATCCCCTGAAGGAGCGGAGACCCGGAAGGCCTGCAACTCTGATTAGATATCAGGTAGAGCTTTTAGTGCCACAGCATATCTAGGATACAGACCATTAAATTTAACCACTGCCTGCTCGGAGGCAGAGAAGACAATGACTCAGGATGTCACACTAGCATGCTATTTAACTCTGTGGGAACGCCTTTGGTAGAACACAAAATGGGACGGTTCAACAAATCACATCAAACAGATGCTTGTCCCCGTCTGCTGACTCGACAAGATTAAACAAACCTGTAATAAGGCTTTTCCCCCAAACAAGGCAACAGTATCTCCAGCAACAAAACTACACTGTCATTACCTACCTGATAATACCACCTCAGACACACACACACACACACACACACACACACACACACACACACAAAAGCATACACCAATACAGTAATGAAGTCATTCATCCTCTGTGGCTGTGTGAAAAACTCTGAATGCTTCATTTTTCAGCCGCTCTTCTGGGATTTTATTGGAGCACAATAGGATTCCATGAAATGATGATGAAATATCTCTGGTGGATCTCCAGCATTTCTCATGCGAAATCTGGCTTTTGTCTAAGCGCGGCTACATTTAGGCACATATCTCATTATCTGAGTTTAAGCTTTTTGTGAGAGATGCGGTTACAAAATCGATTCTGCTCTTGCCGTTCCGAAGCCAGGGTCTCACTGCTCCTCTTTCTCTTTGCCTCCTACTCTCCTGGGATTATCCCATATTTTAAGCTGAATAACTTCTATAAATCACAAGAACGCCCTGTGGTTTTATTAATATAAAATGCCAAAGGAATGAATACCAATTAAGATATCTTGAAAGTCCGGTATTATTCATGTTCTAAATTACGATCTTTTAAATGTGATGTTGCAAAAAGTCGTTTCATTCTTGCATTCTACTGAGAAAAAAAAGATAGCTTTACATAATTCTCCAGCTATCATGATGAAAAACTGCTTATAACAATGCCAAAAACAAAATTACAATGAACAAATGTCTCCCTATAAATATAAAACAGATTACCTTGTTTTGAAAAGTGCATCGAATTTGTGATCTTCAGCACAGCCAAAATTTCCTGTATTGCACATCTGTTCAAGAAGAGCTTATGTGAGGAGGAGACTGATGTCAGTCTGCCTGCCCTGTGTGATTTAGTCCTTTCCTGCCTTGAACCGTCAGTGCACTGCTAACAGAAAATGCAAATAGGCTTTCCCCCTTAGTGACACTTTCAGCACCACCTGTCCACAATATCACAGAGATAGACTCTTTGATGAACGAACCCAAGATGGCAAATAATCTTCCACTGGAACGAGCACACAAGATAGCCTTTAAAATGCAGTTTTTTGAGATCGTGGAGGTCTGGGTGGATTTGTTCCTTTGCTTGGGGATTACTCGGAGCACGATACAGCTCATTGTACACTACATCGCATCCTACAGATTCTCTGTCATCCAGAAAACCAGATGTCGCTGTCAATCAGTAATAAAAAGGACCACACATTGACCCAGAGGTTAAAAACAGATAGAGTGGGATGTAATCATTCATGACTGTGTATTCCAAACCACCCTGTAACCATTAATGACGCCATATAATGATATGTCACTCCTCCATATGTTCGTCCCATTTATAGACGTGTAATATCATAAAAGGTTCACTAACCCCGTCTTTACATAAGAAGGAGAAATGGGTGAAAACTGTCCGTCGATGTGTGTGTGTGTATATATTTGCTGCCCCTTGTGTGTCTCTTTACACCACACCCATCCATCACTCCAGCCTTTCGCCACTTGGCCAGTTAATTACCTTTTCCTGTTCACTCACGCACATAAAGAAAACAAGCCCCTTTCAGACTGTTTGGACAGACTTCATTCTCCCTCGCCGCCCCCTTTCCAACATCTTTTTCTTCCTCTCTCCTCTGTGGACACAAGGCAGCCTTCACTGCCCAAGATCCGTCAAGCTTTCATCAGCTTTGGCCAGGGTCAGAGTGCCGGGAGGGTCAAACTGAATTCAGCAGCACTGCAGTGAGAGACTTTAACAGGTCTCCATAAGACATCCGGTAGTGAATGATCACTGCTTAAACTCAGCAGCAACTGATCTGAGTGCACAGAGAGAACAACATCGACCTCTGAAGGTTTCACATTCGTGAAAAAAGTATTTTTCAATTTAGAAGGATAAAAAATATTTCTCACTCCCCTGCCCAGTGCTACAGCAGAGGCTGTCTGGCAGCGGCGGCGGCGGCAGCAGGGCTGCTTGCTATGCTGTCCTCGCCAGAGACGCAGTGAATTGTGTTTACGTATACCTGCACAAGCGATTGTGCACTTCTAATTAAAATGGCTGATTTTTTTGGCTCAGAGACGCTCTCAAGGTAGTTCCTCTTTTCCCCCAACCAGACTTGCCAAAATGAGTGTGTAATGAAAAATTCAACAGGCAAGCTGTAAAGGCAGAAGCCAGGTGTTGCTGTAAACTGCAGGTGAAAGCAAGGACAGAAGGGAGGAAGGTGAGATTAGAGGGAGGGGAAGAGGGTTAAAATAGTCTGGCAGCTACACGGACTGCAGGGATAATGAAAAGTATATACTCTACCATATTCTCCATATGGGAAAAAAGAAAAATGCATAGGAAGGAATATCCTACTGCCTCCAATAGCAAATCTTTGTTTTATATACTGAATACACTTATACACTGTATAATCGATGCTTATCTGCTTTATATTTAATTCTTGTAACTAAGATGTTGAGAAAAATGTGAAAAGGGCCACATTATCCAGTAGATTACGGCATGAGGCATGTAACTCTTATACATTTAAAAAAGAGTGGAAATCTGAATTTATTCCATGCATTTGTAAAGTCCTCAACAGTGTGCAGGTCTGAACTTGTAATCAGTATTCCTAACGGTCCACTAAAGCTCGTTGTAAGATCTATTTTTGTCCAAGTACCTACTCTAAACTCTCACCACAGAGCACATGATCCTGATACAATAGTTCTCTCCAACAGTCCAAACCGCTACTTCACTTGTACTTCACTTCAAAATGCTTTTTTTCTAAACATTTTTTCAGTCTAAACGCAGCGATGACAGCCACCTGCTTCTCCTCTGTCTGAACTGTCACACCAAGAGAGCTGCAGTCGCTGCAGTTATGTTGTACGGGGGGAACATTTTCATTTTGACTGGAAAACGAGCACTCCCAGGTCCCCGCAGTTTATTTAGAGAGAAAAACAAACCGCTCCTAAAAGCTCACGGCAACTAATCTCCATCGGAGGGGTAAAGTGTGACAGCAGTGAACAGCCAGACGCGTGGAGTGCGCATATGAGTAGTTAATTATCAAAGAAAAAATGCAAAGGGAGTTGCTCATGCTCAAACAGAAGTAATTGCACACAGCATTTGATCAACATCCTCCAGATCGCATAATGGAAAAACTCTGGGCCTAAACATCAACAACATAATTAAAATTAATCATTTTCAGATCAACATTTAAGTAGTTTTTTTCATGCCAAGCAGCACATTTAGAATGCATGAGGTATAACATATGGATCTACAAGGTCTCTCTGCACCTCATCTTTCCTCTCTCCTCATTGCAATAGTTCGTCCCTCCCCTTCGGAGAAAATGCAAAGCTATACATACTCCTAGTGATGTAAAAAGAAAGTGACGGGGAGTGATGACAAGGTGAAATGTTGAGCATCCTCCAACAATAATTCTGCCCACTTTCCCCTTAGAACGGACTGTACAGTAATTAAGCTGGCAAGCTGCCATGTGGATAATTATTATTCATTTTTCCGTTCCTGAGTGTTTGTGAGTTTCGGTCTCCCTCCCCCTCTCTGTCTCCTCATAGACGGATTCTGTATCTTTGTATTGAGCCACAGTAACTGGTTACTGATGAGTGTGGCACTTTTGCGTTTGGCAGATATCTAAATTCTCAGCCAGTGCAGGATTATGTGAGCAACAGGCTAACCGATTAACATCACAAATGTGCAGGGAGTATAAAAAGAGCTAAAGGTGAGGCCGACATTTTTGCCTCACTGAAGAACAAATCCTGAGCCAAGGTGAGCAGTGCTGAGCATTCCTGTCCCATCCGCTCCCAGTCTGCAGAGCATTATCTCAGAGAGTGACACGCTTTGTGTTTTCACAAAACTGCTGTGTGTCGGCAGAACAATGGAGCAGCAGAGATGCGAGAGGCGGAATCAGTCTGGCGCAACAGCCTCGTGTAGGTACGGCACTGAGAGAGGGGGGGAATACTAATTTATCATGAAAGATGTCATTACCATGCCAATGACTTCTCAGAGAGCACAATCATCGCTAATAATAGAAATTTAAACATCAGCGCAGGGCTTTCAGACAGGAAGTGGTGTGTTAATGGAAAACTGTTGTGTGTTTATGAGAACTAGACACCAAACTAGACATTGGTGAGAGCACTGATAGAAGAAAACACAAAGATAAGCACTAACCAGTATCTGTTTTGTTTTGGGGGGGGGTTCTTGCTAATTGAGATGTCTAGACACATTCAGTTGCATCTCAGCAAGATAAGGAGGTAGGCGGAACTATCTCGGAGGAGCATAGCGCATACTAATCCACTTATTGAGTCTGAAGGATTTTCATTCACAAGCCTCGAAAATGCTTAGCTTATCAAAATTCTTTCACATGCACATTTTGCCACTTTGTTTTTCAGGAACAATAGCATCCTGCAAATGGCCTTATGGCCTACAACACTAAGCTACTCCGGCAGTTTCACTTAATATTCAAATGAGCCGGTGAGGACTAGTTGAAGTGAAAGGCAATTTTAAACTATTTTTCAACCTTTTTTTTTTTTCAATTTTATAGTATCCATTTGAGTCAAAACACAGATTTAACATTATGTTAAGATGAACTCTGTAATCCTTTGAGATGCAATGAAGTTAAATTGAAACAAGACTTGTAGATGCAGGAAATAGTGAAGCAATTTGAAAGTAATACACAAGCTATTTTCACACGTTCTGCAGCCTAATTTTCTAAACATTGCACAGAGGAACTGAATGTAAATGTCTCCCTAGGACACCGTAACACACGATTGTGCCCACGCATGAACAGTGCAGGTAAATTTCCCGAGAATTCACAGCAATAAGAGGGCATCGTGTGTCCTGCCTCCTGCATCATCTACACAGGTGTCGCCCCTTACCTAAACCAAATGCAGTAATTCCAGTTAGTAGGACCACATCAAACACAGAGAATCTTTTGCTGTGTGGTATGTTTGAAGTTCACATAATGCCAAAATGATTCTCCTGAAATTGTCTGGACTGAATGGCTTAGCTTGGTGCCAATCTAGCCTTTTGTCTGCATAACCAGGGACAAAACAAGTTACAAAACTGTCCCTATTATCATGTCTGGGATGTCAGCATGGGCGGACAAGGATATCGCTGCTGTCACTTCACATAATGAAATCAGTGGATAAACTTTTGAGTTGCTGGGAACTTTGTTGAATTCTCACTATGTCTCTAAAATTGTGCTCTTCACATCTTTAGGGGTGTTTTTGTATGAAATGTCACAACACTGCAAATCTCAGTAAAAGCTTCGGAATTCAGCTTGACTGAGACACTCACGATCCTTAAAGAAACAGTGGGAGAGTCGGCACAGTCTGTGTATTTTTGGCTCAAGGGCACAATGGCATAGATCTGAGTCCGTCTGTTTCCAAAGACACTAAGCGAGGCGGGAGGAGTTCTACAGTCTACGGCAGAATGAATGTATCTGACCCTTTTTCATTCGCTTCCATTGAAAAATGAAAATATTTATGAATGGAGGAGAATGCAAAAGAGTCAGTTACACTCAATTCATGGTGCAAAATTCATGCAAGTTTATTTTCATTTTGTGAAGTACACTGAAACAGGTAGTGGGACTTGGCAATTACATCATTTAAGACTGAATCAGATGTTACGTCAGTGTGTGCTTGAGCTACAAACACACAGAAACACACGCTCCCACATAAGTGGGTCTGGGGATGCAGAAGCATGCCCGGTCCATGCTCGGGGTTTGATTGCAGGGCTGAGGGGTCAAAGGGTAACTAATTGCGCGACTCATGGAGGTCAGCATTGGTGTGGCCTCCTGCCAAAGCACTGGAACACCACCTGAAGGTCTGTCAAGAAAGACAAATGAACTCCGACCCCCACTGCTGATGACATCGACCTCAGCCAGCGAGCACACGCCACATCTTAATCTGGGTCTCTGAGACAGGGGCAGACGGCTGCCGCTGATCCAGATGTGACGTGACAAGGGCGCTACTGCTGATGTTTTGTGTTTCTTTTTTTCAATAAGGAAGCACTCCTAGTGGGTCATTCCTTCATGTATAACTTAAAGAATTATTGTGGTTAGACTGGCCTGATCGTGCACACAAATTGCAGGAAAACAAAAGCAGAAAAACCCACTCAGTGTAACAATAGGATTCCTGTGCATGGAGCTGTTTCACTTTTAGCAACGCCATAAAGAGCTAAACTTAGCCCTGCCTTCAAACTCCTGGAATGCCACAAGGGCAACTCTCAGTTTTACACAGTGACTCATCAAAGTAGAGAGAGATGATTATCATTTTTCACCAGTCAGTAATTAGCTCGCTCCCTAATCAGGTGTTTGTGCAGTACGCCTGTCCATACCTTCTTATTAAGCAATATCGATGCATGCACTGGAGCTTTTACCTGCCGTGCAATCAGCAGTAAGCCGCAGCCTGAACCACAGTGAATCTGCTGGAATGCACCCATTGTTGCTGTGTGTGTGCACGCGTGTATGTGTCATCCTTTTGTAAAGAATTAACAAATAAGTGTGACGGATGGATAAATCACTTGACGAGCCCAGCCTGATGAAAAAGCCATTGTGATTGAGGTCTAGGGATCATCCAAAACAAAAAAAACAAAAAAAGAGCGTCTCGCTTTCATGATTAACAGAATGTCGAAAAGGATTTCCCTTCTTAAACAGACATTACAATCATGTGAGGCTAATAGCCAAAAGGACACAACCAGATAGGACGTCTCCCTCTCTCCTGTGCTGCACTGTTTGAGAGACAAAAATGACCCAGACCTGTGTCAACAGCTGGGAAAAGCATCCCTGCTTTGCGAAAGTGATATAAATAACACTGAAGTACCCCACTGTGGGTTACGCCCAGAACAGGTCTGTTTTTCCTGGCCGGGAGGGTCACTGTCAGACAGAGCTGGACCTCCAGCCAACACACATCAAGGCGGCACTTTCCAAGCCTCCATTTTCGCCCCTCTCTTTTCCTGTTTTGACAGGAAACAGGAGATGATAACATAGTCGCACAAACAAGCAGAGATTGCCTCCGACCTGCTGCCGTGCTGTCCTCGTGTGGCAGCGAACGTCTGTTTTCTTTAGAGGGCCTCGTGTCCGAACATAGGAAAACATGCACTCGCTGTCTGGCGCGCAAGCGTGAGCATGAGGCCGCCGTGACGCACGGGCTTTCGCGCAGGCACACCTGACACACACATCAAATTCACACCTGTCTTTACATCAAGCCTGAGTAACCTTTCTAAAGCCTGGCACGGTGTCTTTTGTGCGCTGAGCACTTCCTCACAGGATCCCAGCGGCGTGCCAGCACAGCGTCACACAAAGAGCTGCAATAAAACAGACCACCAAAGTCACGGACACAAGACTGAAAGAGGAAAGATGAAAGCTGCGATGGTCGCCACGGGGAACCAAACATACACGGAGGACGTGAGCAGAGGAGCAATGTCAATATCTGGCAGGGGGGGAAAGGGTAGGGAGGGGAGTGGCACTGGCGTCAGCAGGGTAGCTTTGAAGGCAAAGGGAGGTGAAGATGAGTAGCGTCTCCTGTCCGAGGCTCTTTTTGGAATGTGTGCCTTTTATGTTGTCAGGAAGCACACTGCGGTGAGACACAACAAGTGGAGTGATGGGGCCATTAGAGAAGGCTTTGTTGATGGTGTGAGAAGCTCAAAGGCGCGGGACACTTTGATTGCCCTTTCTGATTCCCCTGTAGCCTTTGTTTACGAGCTAATTAAGCATTGTTCAACTGCTGCAGGAACCTCGAGTCCCCCCCATCCCTATAGCACCATGATGACTTTGAATGGTTACTGTAGGGCTTTTACAGCACCCCTAATAAGATAACCACTAACGTATAAAACACTTTCTACTGCAATCTAGTGTGGGAACCAAACTCTATATGCATATGTTGTGTGCCTGAATGCCTGGCAATAGCTGAAAAAGAGAAAATGCATAAAAGAGAGGAAAACAGACACATCACGTGTAGTCCCACAGGTCAAATTCAGTTCAAATGTTACTGCTTCTTTGGGAGTTCAAGTGTACCCCAATTTCACCTCTCCCCTGGACATCACGACCCAAACAGATCCTCTCACACAAAAGGGATGAAGACATAAACGCCCAGCGTGGGACAGTGAGGTTAAGGGTTCAGTGGCTGGACAGAAAAAGCAGGAGGAGGGCACCGTCTCGCTACATAGATGTGGTAATGACCGTGTGGCAGCAATAGAGTTTGTGGAAGATTGCTCACAGTAAATAAAGAGTAGAAGAGTGGATTTTGTGTAGGAAGGAATGCATTCACGTGGCGGTGAACAGGTACAGAGAGGTCAGAAAAAGCACATGAAAAAGAAAAAATGGAGAGAGAAGTTCAAACTATCATTCATAGCTAAATTTAATTTGTAAAAAGAGATGCGTTTGAGGTCAGGTCAGCATAGCTTAAACAGGATTGCTTAAATGTGAAACTAAAGATGGCAAAAATTGTAAATAAACAATAAAATGTAGTGTTTAACACCATATAGCAGGGCCTCTGGCTGACTTTGAATGATATTAAAGCATGATCCTGCACTGTTAGCTCTGGCGTTTATGATCTCCTTGTTGCATCTCCTGAAAGACACAGGGGAGGGTTGAGCTGAACAGAGCAAAGGATCAGAGCGCGAAACACAACTACAGCATCCACTCCTGCTCCGAACAGTAAAACTTGGCAGGAATTTGCCAAGGCTACAAGTGCAGGTGTTCTCCCCAGGAGCTTCCCTCCTTTTCATCTGAGGAGGGACAGCATTTCC
Organism: Pelmatolapia mariae; assembly: GCF_036321145.2. Taxonomy (NCBI): domain Eukaryota; kingdom Metazoa; phylum Chordata; class Actinopteri; order Cichliformes; family Cichlidae; genus Pelmatolapia; species Pelmatolapia mariae. Next base: position 50,256,621 of record NC_086241.1, on the reverse strand, counting down.
GCGTTGCACAGACATGTTCAAAGGTATTCCAGCAATGTTTTTTTTGTTTGATGCATAAATTTAGAGCAGCAAACAAAAAGCTGCCATCTATCATGTTGATTTAGAGGTGCCTGATAGAGGCACCGGGAGTGAACACTGCCAAAACAGCCACTGGCAAAGCGAATACAGCTGAGTACCTAAAAGACGGCACGTTAATGATGACAATTTCAGGAAACAAAACAACAGCATGTAGGAACAAAATATAAACTGAAAGCATCTCTGAATGAAAGTGATTTTTTTCTAATGAAGCCACAGAGCAGTAATCAGGGGTAGAAGCTGCTGTCAGCTGAGAATGTGGCAAAGACACAATGCTATCGGTAAATCTACACACATATACAAACACTCACTTGATGACAAATCCCTGCATAGGTTTTTGCCCATCATCAGCATGTTAGCTGGGCACTTACCTTTGAGTCTGCACTGTGAGGCCTCCCCGGCAAGTTCCCAGAAAAGCCAGGACGGCTCTGCTTTTATAGGTGGTACTGAACTGATACTGAGCAGCAAACGCAGAGGATGGAGAGGCAGTTTGGGACTCGTAAACAGAGAGGTTTAAGTTTAAGTGCCCGACACACACGAAGGAGATAAAACAGCCCAGAGCTCTTCAGCAAAGAGAGTGACATCATAAAATAGAGCGGCCGTAACAAGAGGGGAAGCATAAAGGACGGATCTATTAATGGGAGAGATGGTTCATAGGAGAGAGGCAGGGGAAGGTTTACTCCACGAGCATCTGCTGCTTGGGAGTAATGACAAGCTCGAGGTGGCACAGTTTATCAAGACAGTACATATCTGCTGATCTGAATATAAATCTAATTACCCTTCATTTTCTTTTCTTTTTTCCAACCAGTGACCTCTAAAGTGATTGTTATTGTGATACACTGTAGCTTATACATTAGCTCGTACTCTTTTCACTTTGCAGCCTGTTCAAAACACACTGCTACAGATTTCAAGCACTAAATTCTTTATCTTTTTTATGATTTTTTTGTGGCTCATCGGGAAGAATCATCAGAAGGGTCACAGAGATTTAAAAAAAAAAAAAGGTCTCAATCACACTTTTGTAAGTTTGTCTAGCAGCAAAACATCATTGTCTTATATTAATGTTGATTTTACAAAACAAAATCAATAAAACTTTTTTTTTTCACATTTTCCCAAAGTATAAAAGTCTAAGGAAAAGGACTTCAGCTGCCAATCACAGACAAACAACGCAGCTATTTTATGACTTTTTCAGTTGAAAATCCATTATGAAAATCCATACAGCTGAGATTGACCTTTTCGTTGTTCCGCCTGTTGAAAAATTCAGCGACAACAATTTTCCATTGGAATAAAAGCAACTTTGATGCAATTTGTCGAACGCAGGGCTATGCCATTTCCTTTCAAATGTCAGCAGACAAATTGCCAAGTCAGGTCATTTGATAATAAGAGAAAAGTCCAAATTGAAACACATTTCTTCTTTACTTTAGCTTCCTCTCACTACAGAAGGTTTACCTGCTTTGATGCTAAGCTGACATTATTGATATTCATATACATAATAATACTTAGATGCTTAATGGCATTTTAGACCCTGATATATAAGCTAGTGATAAAACACAAGGGGTAAAGAAAGCTCATCATAACTAACCCCAGCAAGTACTAGAGTAATGCTGTTGGATGGTCACCTTCTCCATTACCTTCTACATGACCACCACCAGGCCAGTGAAGATAAAACGCTGACAGTAATAAAGCAATCATAAATTGGTAGTAGTTAAGATCAGAAAGATGGATGCATTCAGCAGCAAACTGGATGGAGGATGGAGGGACTCTGAATGTGCTTCATCTCTATCTTTTTTTTATCTGGTACTTTCACGCACATTCACACATCATCAATACCCACGCTCATCCTCACACATGGAGCGGGACACTCAAGCATGAAATGAACATGAGCAGCGTGAACTTTGACTGGCATCTTTTTTTTTTTATACCACGCCAGGATTTATGGAGCACTATATACGTATCTGAATGAGCTCCTGACAATAAAGAATAGCCTAAAGCATAGCTGGGGAGTCCGGAGGAGATGAGTTAACACAAGCCATCTACCAATCACAACACAACTCATCGCTATCCATCTGCTATTACACAAACACAAATAGAATCAGAGAGAGATGCATGCACACTATCGCTCTGACACATATGGAGAAATATGACATGAAAGCAGACTGGTGCACTTACGGAGCAGCTGCAAACCGCAGCCACAGTTTACTACTCTTGGCCACTCAGGGGCTCCTCTGGGAATAAAAAGAAAGAAATATTACATTGCCCAAACAACAAACATGATTGCAGGCATGTTGCAGAGAGTAATTACTTTACTTGGAAGTGCAGAACAGTCTTTTAGGATTGCTTTATATTCTCTAAACAAGTCAATTGTGGATAAAAATTACCTGTTTTTTAAAAAAAAAATGTAATATGTAAAGTGACACGTCCTGATTAGTGACCTCTAAGCTTCTTATTCACTTGCTTCTGTAGCATCTGACTCTTCGAGTGGCTAAATATTCCCAAAGAGGCCACACACTGGCAACTCCCTGAACTGGAAGGTGAGAAGTAGATGCTCCATTAACATCTTGCAAAGAGGAAAACAAACAAGGCAATGTCAAGTCTAACTCAGGCACCATACTCAACTGATCCACTGTTTGCTGTCAGCAAGAGAGCCACGCCCAAAACAGCCCCGAGTTTGCTGTCTGCACATCCATCTTGGCAAGGATACACAGTGCTGGCATTCTCTTTCAGCACATTGCTATAAGCCAGGCGATTTGTCTGCTACCACAAGGCCTTCTGTCAATTGAGTGCGTTTTATGGAGCCAGCAGGAGATTACCTCCAACTCAGTGCTCCTCAGTGTCTGTGTACCATGTTGAAAATTTATCTCAACAACTATGTTTTTTCTGCCTCCCAATACTCTGAATCAGACTCAATAATGGAGTGCAGTCTGCCCGGATTGTGTACATCTCACTTCAACATGACATATGGATCCAAGCGCCAGGAGTACCAAGAGCGCGTGAAACAAACACACACGTGCAATTTTTTTTTCACGCTCATATTTACGCACGCGCACCTCACCCTAAATGAACAAGTCAAACTGATTAATTCCCACTGGTTAGACTTCTTGTTGCATTTGTGTTCGTTGTTCACTGACATTTCTGCCTTTGTTGTTCTGTTCTCATGCTCTGCAGACCTGTGCCGTGCCGTAACACATTGGCCTGTCAGCCTAGACTGCAAATCCATTGTTTCATTTCAGTCTGGCTCACTGTAACACATGATCCTTCACCAAATAGCAGCAAACCCATTCAGGCACATGTTATTATGTATGGCAATTATTTTTCAAACCCACTAAGAATAAGAAGCCGACACAGGATATAGGTGTTGTCAGAGTCGGAGCATTACAGGGTGCTTTGATTCAGCTTAATCCTGTAAAGATGACTGATCATAAAATAAATGGGATACTAGCGTAGTAAAGTAAACATGTATCTGTGAACAACCGTTGACAGACATTTTAAATATTACTGCACTTAATTAACATCCAATCAAAAACACAGAGAGGTACAAAGTATTTGGATTCCAGGGGACATATGTTTATTCACATTTTTTGGGATATAAAGACCATCTCTGTTTCCTTCTCATTAATTTCAATTAGTCATGCCACTACAGACAGGTTAGCTTGGCAAAGCGACTGGAGCAGGTGGAAACAGCTATTATTCTATCCAGTTTTTAAAAATTGTTACTCCTGTGAAACATTGCCTAGTCATTTTTGACACTTTTCCTTTCTTGCAGATAAAACAAATGAGATGTATGCTCATTTGTCACCTCCTATTTTCAGGTGATGTGTTATGCCAAGATTCAAACGGTTTGCAGCTTTATATCTAACATGTCAGTCATAAGAAGGGCACATTCACCTTTAACTCCTTGCAAGATAATAAATTAAGAAGTGTCAGGAAAAGTGAGATTTCCTGCTTTTTATTAAAAAAGAGAAGTTGTATTTAGTCAGCATATTAGCCCATGATTAAGGGCACAAGATTCATGTTAGGACAATAAAGTGACTATCTGGTGAGGCCAGGACCAAAGGTCAAAACTGATGGTGCTGCGATTCTTCGTTTCCAGGTAAGCCACAGCCACCCAAAGCTCTTTTTGAGTCATTTAAGGTGATCTTTTCTAAATAGTGACAAAACTATGACCAGCCAAAACCCTCAAACATGACAGATGAAATGCCCTTAATAGAGGCGTGCAATGATTTTTAAATTAACTCTCGTTACTGTTAATAACGCATATTCCCCTGCCGATAATGCAATGATTTTACAGCTGCAGAAGCCTGGTAGTTTCTTTTACTCATACAGAAGATGGGTTAGAAACAAAAAGATTCAGATAATGTATTAAACACTGACATAAAATTTTAGTTCCAAGATTTATTCTTGCCTGCTTAATTTGACCTAATACCGTGACAGCAATGACTTCAGTTTAGATACAGTGATCTGCTACTTGTGAGACAGAGCTGTTCTTGTCTACATTTCTATCTCTTTCTAAATGCAAAGCCCACTTATTGGGAGTGTATATTTACAGTGAAGATCTAAGATGGAAAGAGATAACTGGAAGCAGCAGGGTAAATCCCCACATCTAAACAGCTCTAAATAGCTTTGCTCACCTTGACAGGTAACTGTGGGAACATCTGCACGGCTCTCTGTAGACACTGCAATGGCATGCAGTAGCATCAGAAAGGGCCAGATGGCCGAAGGAGGACACATTCAAGCAAATATGTGCGTGTGCCTGCTTGTGTGCGTACATTATGCATGTATGTGTGTTAGTGGGCATCTGCTGGGGAGCCTCAGTCAGCTCCTGTTTCATCTTGCTCCTCTGAGCAAGGAGTGACATGCAGACTTGAGGAATGGAAGTTCCAGGTGGAGAATTCCGCAACCTCCTCCAACAGATTCCTGCGGTCTCCTCCTGATGAAAGGTGATGAGCATCAGCCTCACTGCAGCTCACTTTCCATCCAGACCCTTCAGACTTTGAATCTGTGCACCTTGAACCCATTTTCTGCTCTCTGCCTCATACCAATTTACCCTTGCAATTGTGATAAGTGGCAGACTGGCCAGCGACAATTGGGGTCAATTCACTTTCAGCTCACTAAATTAAAGATGTAAAATGAAACTGCAGCAGACACAGTGAAGATGTGGCCTTCATTCCAGAGTTGCCTGGAGGTTAAAAAATAAGGTTTGTGGCCAGTAAAAGTGCTCTGAAAGCAGGACCAGCTGTGAAAATCTGGAAGCAAGAAAGTGAATGAGAAATTCTTTACACTCCTTTAACTACTGACAGAGTTGTTCCACTGTTCAAATTTAAAGGGCTCTGGGAGCACTGGGCAGTTCAGAAGTATAGATGAAGATGAATAACAGGCTGAAAAATAATGGAGATGAAGGTTTTTGGAGGAGGTTTTTTCAAGGCAATTAAATTCCTGCAGTGCTCACAGTACTAACTTTGTGCTTTGTTCCACTGAGAAAGGAAAAAGGCGCCTGTCAATACTCTGTGTCTCAGACAAATTTCGGTCTATACTGAAAAAGTATTGCCATTCCCGCAACACCCAGCACTGGATAAATGAAGCTGTGTGGATTGGGTAAACTGGCAGTACACAACTGCATGCTGCTGAGGCTCCCATATATAGTACAGCATGGTACCAGCATGACTGATGTCTATGGTCTCTGCACCACTTGACACCAGATTATTGCCCTACAGTTTAATACAGCCACATGCCATAAAGCAGAAGTCACACCGCATGCAGGGATAAAGCAAGAGCACAGCTCAGCTCAGAGTCTCTTCTATTCTCCTGCCTCGTCTCTCATCTCCTCCCAGGCCCGTTGCAGTGCTCGCACTGCTGAGCAGCCGCACAGGCACACACATACACGTATCAGCGAGGGCCTCGGGGGCTCAGGCGCTTAGAGGTGAATAGAATAATATGGCCGTGCTCTGTTTTAAGTCTATGTCAGTTTGGGTTTTCACTCTGTCCTCTGTTGTCTGCCCTCCTACAGCGAAGCTGCAGCGTGCTCTTGTTCCCGCACAGGTCAGCTCCTTGAAACCTTAACCCACCATAAAAGCTGGGAGAAGTGACAGAAAGGTCAGAGGGCAATCAACAAAGGAGAGGTAACGGGAGCCAGACCTCCAGAGCTGCAGTCATTTACCCACTTCTCGCCTATATTTTTTGGACACTTTTAAACACACACTCATTTGTGCAAAATAGCAAAATATCATTCCTGACTCCTTAGCTGTGTATTCTGCCTCACCTATCTCTGGTCATCACAAATCAAAGACAAACATGCTCAGAACATGCTATGCCAGTGACTGTTTGGCCTGGAAACATTTGTTGGATGACATAAGGTTGATTAATTTCCTTTCTGCAGTGTTTCGGGAAATAAAACCTGATCTGAGACAGTTATATGGATTCACTAACGAGGCTGCACTTTAAATGGATCGAGGGTCAAATAAGGAGCAAAGCAGGAACAAATCAAACATGAATCCCAGTGAGTCATTTGTGAAAATTACTGTTCTTGTAATTTATGAATTCATCATGAAAAACCTGGCAAAAAGGCCTCGTGGTTCAAATTAATTTGTGCAGCCACATTCATAGTCACATTCACTCACTCTATCCATAATAGGCTGGAACACATTGTGCATATATCAGCAGTGCATTGTATTCTTGATTAGCTTGTGGTTTGCTCTCTATCAACAAGATTTAACTTGATTCACTTGCTCATTATACTTTGATCTGTATGGTGGCCGGAGCAGAGGTCAGTGTCTCAGTTCCCTCATGGCAGAGGTGAGGCCTGGCTGCAATAAAAACCACCAACAGTTCAGCTTAACCCAAATCTTCAAACCCTCACAGGCCTGCAGGACATTCTCTGTTAAGCAGTCAGCACACTCGTGCACTCCACAAGGTCCAAGGCTGGTTTTACATTCATAGGCATCTGTATTTACGATTGTCTGTCAGCACTGACCTGCAGTGAAACCTCAGTGCAATGGTTTGGAAAATGGAAATATTTAAAATACGTCCACAACTCAAAATTTATATTATCAGTAAAAGTACAAAAATCATAGACATCATTTCCAAATAACAGTTTTTATATTTGATCTTAAAAATAGTTTAATGGTTTTGCAGATGCACTTAGCTGCTTTCTTGCTGAAAGCTAGATGGAAATTGACACCTCACCTCTCCATATGGTGCTAAGCTTTAGCCGAAAGCTGGCTAATTTAGCTTACAGTAAGAAATTAACAGGTTTCTTTGAAACTGAGATTCAAGCAATCGTTTTACTTTGTGGCATACCTCACCTAACTGCTGTGTCCAGCCACAATAAGCATGCTAGAATTAGCGAATCCAGACTCTGCTGTTCTCTAGTCAAGGCATTCATTATTGTAGGTTTTAATTATGCAAATTAAGCAGGTGAAGTGCCTTGATTAAATAGAGTCTGGTGGTTGTCAGTGTCTCTTCTTTTTTTTACCTGTCCTTTCAGGAAGGGCACTTTTCCACGAGACTTTTCATTATCTTCTCTCTGAATAACATAAAATGTGTCAAGGCAGTTAAAATGTAGGGGTAGTAGCTCGAGGACCCAATTTCAGAAAAGTTAATTTAGGGTTGACCCCCTTAGCGTGATGTCATAAAATGGTTATAATCAGAAATTCATTGTAAATGTTATGCAAAAATCGCTGCTGCTGCTGCTGCTGCTGTTGCTGCTGCTGTTGAACATTCAAAGCAAGTGGACTGTGCACAAAAACATCACTGCATTGCTGCAATTGTCCACTTACACCACTGGGCTCCACAGAGCCACAATAAACAACAGCGTGGAGGGGAGAAGGGCTTTACTTCCCCGAGTTTCTTGTTCCTTTAGACCCAAACAGGAAAATGCAAAAGTTGTCTGGACTTCAATGTGTGTTAAAAGTCAGCTTTCCCTCCAGTCGCTTCATGTCTGAAAGCACATTCACTTGACCCAAACACTTTTCCTTGAATTTTTATCTACTCACTACTACTACTGTATTCAAACAATAAGTCTACGGCAGAGAAGGGGGGGGGAGGGATGCCTGGGGACCAAGCTGACTTCCTCCTCCCAAAAACGGGACGGCGGGCGGATGGGGAGGGAGGGGAAGTGTGACCTCAGTAAACAGTCTCCGCACTCATTTTTCCCATGACGGCCGCAGACACAACACTGGCTGAACTCTAGCAGGTATCCCAGCAGGCCACCTGAATAACCGTGTTGACCTCCTTCCCTCCATAGAGGAAGTAATTTGGAAGCGATCATCCATAACTGCATCCATCCTATGAGGCCCAACAGGTGAGCAGCTCAAACTCACAAAGACAATGGCTTTATTATCCTTCACCTAGGGGAAACCCATACCATAACGCTGGTACAATAACAGCACCCTGCCATCACTGTTTGCCACCCCGGAATTAAGGCGCAATTTAGCCATCAACAAGTGCAAACTACGGGGCAGAGGGGAAGTCTTCGTCTCTTTCTTCAGCCCAGAGCACCTGTTGAAGGCCACAAAGTACTGCTGGAGGGTCCCACACTAAAAAAGGGGAGGTCAGTTCCCAGGGCAGATAATAATAGTTAGGGTTTGGCTAATGTGTGGACTTAACCTGAAACCTGACTATAGATCTGATACACTCAAAACCACCTTTAAAGATTAGACCACACATACAGGTGATTCAAACTGGAGCACAGGTGCTGTCCAAATGTTTCCTTCTCCCTTATGTATTCTGTTCCTGTATGAACATCAGGTGCAGGCGTATTCAGGGTGAACCTTGAAGAGCAGTAATCCAATCTAACTTTGAGACTTTCCCTCTAAAATGGTACAACAAAGGAGAACCGACCCTGGGGCAAAAACCAGCGCGCCACAACAACAGTGGTCTCAGGGCCTATATTTAACAGCGGTGGGAATTGTGGGAGCAGCAGCACAGGAACACTTTCAATGCACAGCGAAGGTCGACTGGGACTTAACTTCCTCCTCAGTCTCCAACGTGAGCGGGGCCTGCTTGTTTCGGCCCCTTCGACCCCCCCCCCCCCCCCCCCCCCCACACCCAACAGCAAAATAAAAAGATAAGCATTGTTTAGCCAAACAATAGGCCACTTTCAAAGTCTCAAAAGCTTCCATTTTCACATCCAGAGCCAGCATTTTGAAGTCAAGTATAGCAATAAACAACTTTGCAAGTGGACTGTGAGAGCTTTCTTGGTGCAGTCAGAAACATTAGCTGGATCTAATTTCACTGTTCATGTTTCAATGTGAAGAGCAGGTGCAGGTGGACACAAGCATCACTACAGAGCTCTTATCACTATTCTGTGGTAATAGTTACTATAATTTGCTTGCTTGATGGCTTTTTATGAAAGTTTTTCCACGAATTACTGTAAAGCAGAAGTGCAACTTAGGTGATCACAGTACTTTTCAATGCAAACGAAAAAAGTTAAAATGTGAGCGACAGAATGGGCTAAAAGATTTCAAAGATTACAAATTATAACACCAACCTTCAGTGAATTCTGGTCAGCCAGAGCTAGCGCTTGTTTCTTCAGCTCTGAGACTTTCTTCTGGCATTGTTGGCAAAAGCCTCCCTTCTCCTCCGATTCGGAGATGGTAACCGACCCGGCGCCCTCAGGAGGAGGTCGGCTGCTGCATTGCGCTTCCTCCGAGGAGTGAAGTCTTTTCCTGGGGGTCGCGGGAGACTCTCCACCCGGACATCCCTCCACCTTCGGAACAAGCAAAGGTTTGGTTAACTTTTGAGGTTTCAAAAAAGAGCAGTTTGCACTTAAAAAGCGTCCAACTGTGACGGTGAAACTGTTTTGCCTGTACCTTGACAACCCGTTTGAATACAGAGCACCTGCTCAAGTGCGCACCTCACAAAAGCAGATGTAAATAAAAACAATGCAAACTGTATTTAAGAATAAGCAAATTAGTTTTTTTTTACACGTAATCCTGTGCAGGGAGACACTTACAGTGAACAAGCGGTTGTCATGGTCTCCACCATCAAAAGCTGAACTGCCCCAAGAGGAGCTCATTCTCCCAACTCAAGGTTGCACCTTCAGGAGAACGTCTTGAAACTCACGGATACTGTGGCTGAAAAATGCGAGACCGAGCCATAGGCTGCACCAAAGACCGGACTGAAGGTTATCAGTCATCTGTCACATCGCACCGGACCGGCGGCGGCTGAGCGAAGGCAACTTGTGAGTGCGCCCCATGAAGCTCCAAAGTTGTGGAGGAGTTTTGGTACAGGAGGGCACTCAGCCGTGCGCAGGAGGCGGTGTTACTCTCCGAATGGGAGGGATAAAGAAACTTTCCTGCTCATGCGGCAATCGAGCTGTCTGTGAAGTGAACCGTGATCGAATATTATACTAATTTAACTGCACGTTAAAACGTTTCCACTATTTCTTTATTGAAAATCTCAGTAGTTTCTCTCTCAGCTTGCTCTCTTCAGTTTATCACACGCGGATTTAAATATCCATACCCCAGAGTACAGTTTTAAAGTTTTACAACTGTATTAAATGTAAAAATATCTTCAGAGATATAAAGATATTATATATATAAAAAATATGACACTAGATGCCTTAATCACTTTAAAGCACCCAGTTTGTCATTTGGGGGGATTTTGTCACATAACAAAGTAAAATTGGTAGGTAGGGCTATATAAAACCTTAAATTGGAGCTTAATTAAACTGTCAAAAACAACATCTTACATGAATGATAATCATAATATGAATCTTCTTGTAGGATTTTGTGCTGTATTCACTTTCAGGCTGCACCATCAACTGTTGCCTGTCCGGGAGCAGAGATGTTTGTCGCTGATGTTACTCTGGCGCCATCCTCCGTCAGAAATACAGAACACCATCTCTCAAACTGAAGAGGGTGGGCTCTCCACGGTTAAATATTTAATTGGTAAACTTTGAATATTTCATGCGGGTGATGTAAGCGACAGTGGCCACATGCCCTGCTGTCCTGCACATAAGAAACGGTTTCTCTTTTTGCTCTCTCCATAAAAAGATTTAATTTTATTTCACTTTTTCTTCGTCCACTTTTTTTGCACAAGTCATAACAGCCAATGGTGACGTTTTAAACGTAAATATAACCTCCAATATATGTTTTTATCGTCGGCTGCAACATTTCTCGGGAAAGGGGCTTGTCAAAAGACACTGGAAGATTTATTATTAGGAAATTAAGACTTCAATTAAACAATACACCGTGTAATAAACGTTTTTTTCCACACCAGCTTATAAGTCATATTTAAATATGTTAGTGAGTGGTCAGTGAATTGTCTGCCAAGCCTTATAGGTGTATTTTTCCTATTTTTTTCCGTTTACTTTAACAGCAGTTAAAGAGAATTAAAGTTAAGACACTTTTATTTGCTGCAAAATGTTGAAGAAAGTATTGATACGCAAAACTGGAGATTCTTGAAATCAGTGAATGAAGCTGGAGGTTAACAGGGATCGCAGATGCTACGAGGTGCTGTTCACGGTCCTGAATAGCGGACAGGAGCCGTCAAGCGCGCATCATTTATCTGGCTCGTCACTGTTTCCCACTTGTGCAAACAGCGCTCCAGCAAGAACATGCTCTCTGAGATAGCGTTTGTTTCAAACATCCCTTGAGAAAACTCTTACCTTTGTTTTTCTCTTCAGCAGGTGACTTGTAAACCCAAATATAATGTCCGAGTCGACGAAGAATGTCCCCAGGTCTATAACGCTGGGGTTGGGCTTCCCAGCTTCGGGAGACCCCGGTGAGTTTGGTAAAGCCATGTGGGCTGCAAGTGTACCCTAGAAAATATTCCACTCCCTGGGAAACCTATTTGATTCTTACAGCCATCTATTTCATATGTCTCGTACCCCCTAAAAAGATCCAAAGGGTTTTTTAATCCGGACATTCAGTCATTCAAGCTGAGCGCTCGCACGTGTGCGTAAAATAGCCACGACTTCCAGCAGCCCAATAAGAGGGAGGGAAACAAGCACTGCAATCCATCCGGTGCGCAAAAAGGTGTTTATATCCACTGAAACACTTTTTTAGCCATTCTGAGGAAGATTATCCATGATCTCTGAGTGCTGTTGCAGGTCTGAGAGAGAAGGAGCACCTTGTGCATCTGCTGTGCTCTCATCTCATCTCCTCTCCCCCTCCCTCCCTTCCTCTCTCCCCCTCACTCAGCCTCCCTCTCTCTCCATCTCTCTCTCTCTCTGTTCCCCTCAGATAGAGATGACCTGCTCTCATAGCCGATTTGCTGGTGCGTCGTTGTCATCCCCCTGGACGAACACGTAAAACACAATGACAATCCGGCTATAACCCCTAACGACAGACCCCCTGTAATATTCCTGTATTATTCATGTAGGGGCTTGCAGTAACGACCCAATCAAAGCTTCTATGTTATATGTTTGTCTTATATACATATATAATGTTCCTATAATCTTCCTGCAGCAGAATGTACTGCAGCTCTGTGGTCAAAGTGTTGCTGTAGAAGCCAGTCTGGGATATAATCAAATACGAGGCACTTGATTTCTTTACTGTGATGACGGTTATCTGCAGTGATAGCCAATTTTGTTTGGATTGAAACAGATCAGCTTTTGATTGATTTTACTTTATTACAGTCTGTATCGAAATCAGATCAGCTCAAATTTCCTGTGAGATGTCCAAGGCGGAAAAATCTCCCGAGTGCTGTCTGAAATTCCTGATAATTTAAGGTGTTTGCTGCTTAAAAATGGAACTAACAGTTATAACTGAGTAAGATCGCATGGTTGCCAATCAATATTCAGCGAATAGCCTCAACTCTTCGAGCAAGCTGCGGCTAAGATAGTGAGATTAAGAATGAGGCCAGTGGGTGGTTTCCCTGTGATCCAGCGGACCTATTATAAAAGTAATGAGTTGTCTTTTAGAAACAAAAGTAAAAACAATTTAGAGACGATTAGTTTTTAGAATGAAAACAGGCGTTAAAACAGAATAATCAGAGCGTTGTCCTGCCCGGGTTTAATTTACGAATATAAACCAGTTTTTCTTCTCAGACTGGACTGCACGGAAACAAACTGTAGTGATGATGTCATGCACATGGAGCCGCTCCTCGGTGAGCTACGTGTCACTGTGAAACGCGGCACCCGTGGTGGTTTCACCGAAACACTGGCTCGCATTTCTATCTATTGTTGAAAACTGAATTCAAATTGACAAAGTATGTTTTTTTTAATGTTACAGCTGTAAGAATCCGCATTATTTCTTTTGGATTAAATTGATATAATGGGGTTAAGTGTCTCCACCAAAGCCCATAAGAGCAGAAACAAATATTTGATAGGCTATATGTTGCACTTGAGAGTGCAGTTTAAATTAAGAAACACCACAGGCTGGTGTGGTATGTGGTATTTTGGGCTCCGTGGTATAAGACTATGACATGATTAGCTTTATTTAGTTCTGAGTTTTAAAAGGTGCCTTCAAAGCCACTGGAAACAGCAGTACACCTGTTGGCTGAGGCTGAAATCTGTGGATGGTTCCTTTAACTTAACAAATGAAATAGCTGAGCGGAAATCATATCTTGGGGTGAAATTTATCTTTAACTTCAATCGTTTTATTAGTTTAGCTCATTAGTATCAGAGCCCAAATACAGTCAACTTTTTTCACAGTGGCGGTAAGTGTAAGTGTGACGTATCTGATCTGACTGCTGGAAAGTTGCAAGGTCACCGGGAGGGAGCGGCGGCTGGAGCAAAGTTTTTCTTTGTCTTTCAGGAGGGCAGAGAAGATCAAGAGTGACTCTGGTGCAACAATTATGACTTGACAGCTAAGCAGAGGGGGGTTAATCATTTGTTTTATCCCCAGAACAACGCAACTCATCACACCCGCTGTTGCGCACGCACGCATGCATGCACGCACGCAAACACAGACACCTTCTTTTGTGTGATGGAGAGACAGGGGTTGTGAGAAGAGCAATAATTGCAATTCATAGTAAAGATGATTTACCATGTCCGTCACCCAGCCCTCCCCTCTGGAGGAGGTCTGGGTTGAGTCTCCTCTGGCCGCTGATGAAATTCCAAAGACGGGATCCCCTGGGACTTCGTGTGCTGCTACATCTGCTGCCCTTGCGCACGTGCAGGGAAATCGCTCTGGGCATCTCATTAAGTCCTCTCCTATGTCTTATCCTCTGACTGTGAGACCTCGATCTGCAGCTTCTCCCGGTGCACGGACAGGCTTTGTGAGAAACGTTTAGCAAATATTGATAGTTCTTGGCGCATGGAGGAGATCAAAAGAAAAAAAGGAAGGGGGCTGTCTAAAAAGGAGAGGGGGAATAAATGGTGCACACTGCTTTCATGAATGATTTATGCAATGTAGAGTAGCCTATTCCCTTCCCTGGGAAAAAGCATTTGGATTTACTTGTGTCAGATTGTGAGTCCTTAGTTTTGGTTTTCTCATCAAACCTTTAAGCAGATAAGAGACCTGAATGCAAACCTGTGGTTTTAATTAAGTCTGAGTTTAGAGGCTTTTTAAACTAATTTAGACTAATAAATGATTTAATCAATATAATACAGAGGGGAAAACAGCAGCCCAGGAAAAATGATCTTAAACCAAGTTAAATGGGGAAATAGCTGCCCCACGCTTAACTATTTCTTGATTAAAATGTCTTACCAGCAATTATTTTTCTCTGTTTTGGCAAATTAGATAGCAGCAGATGTGATTTTTCCATATTTACCACAGTTGCAATTTTCAGTACTTTGGACAGCGACCATCCCTGCAGACGTAAAGTACACAATCCCACGCAGACCCATCAGAGACAAATGGTTCTTTATTGACTTCTGAACAGCAGCAACAGTAAAGCGGTGAAAAAGACGGGTGTTACAGCAGCAGGAGCAGCAGAGCTGTTAAAAAATTTGTATGTGCGCCAGCAGAATGAAATTACTGAACCCTGAAGATTTTTACAGCTCCCCGCAGCTCCTGGATTGCAGGTGTGATTGCAACACAAGGGGGCACAATGAGAGTAGGAGACAAAGGCGCGCATTAAGGAAGAAGAAAAGCAGAGCAATTCACTCTGTTGTTATAAAAAAAAAAAGTCAAACGTTAGGCCTTTCTGGTATAGAGTCACTCGAGAACAGTGCAGCTTCTTTTCCAAAGGTGGGAGCATTTGTCGTACTGGTCAAGTGGTCCTAAACATTTCACAATTTTGTTAAAGAACTGTTGAACTGTTGAGAACCACTTAATCAGAGAGACTACGCACGTCTTCATAGCAAGGTCCGTCCTCTAAACTGTTGATCTCACTAGTGAAAGAAAAAAACAACAACAGGCAGAATTAAGTTCTGTTAATCTGTCGGTTAAGGCACAAGTTAAAAACACCACACGACAGCAGATTTCACACTGGGCCTGATGGAGAGCAAATACTCAAAAACTAACAAGGGGTTTCAGCCAAAGACTTACCTAGAGATACTTCTTTCCTCGCGGTGGTGTTTCTTTGTGTCATCCCAGCCCAGACTGACTAACTGCAGGGTTAAGAGCTCTTTATATAGCGTTTTGGGGCTTGGTTCGTACAAGCCTCACATTCAGGCAGGAATGAGGCCCGTGCAGGTCCAACCGGATGAGCTGGGTTCCACCAGTAGGAGCACGACGGGGCAGCCACGCTCAAGACAAAGATAGCAACTGCTATCACATGAATATGAGGAATTTCATGTTATCTTTGTCTTTGTAGTTTGTTTAATTTCTGATGAAACTATCAATTATCTCACAAAGTCTTACATTGTGTGAGCTTAAGGGCTGTGTTTGGGTTTCATGTCATGTAACACCTATTTTAAGCAGATACTCTGGCTACCTGTCAGTGTTAAGATTGTATTACTAGCTGTTAAATCACTGAATGGCCTGCACGAGATAAATTATAGATGGGAGTTTCATAGACACGGCATTTCAGTGGTCTCATGGATCAGAGGGACTCCGTTTCACTTGACTTTTCTAAAAAAAGAAAAAAAAAATAGGGGGGAAAACCCCACTGTTTTTAGATTAGCCTTTAACTAAACCTTGCCTTTTAAAATGGCTTACTTTCCAGACTTTTTTGTTTTGTTTTGCAATTTCATTTTTAAGTTTTTAAAACATTTTATTGTTTCAGTGGTGTGAGATTTGACATTCAGTTATCCGCCCTGCTTTGTGAAGCCTAATTATTGGTCATGTCACATTTCGTGTGTAGTACACAACAAAGGCCCAGCATGAATACATACAAAAGAATCATGTAAAAGTGATAACTACTCAAGAATCAGGCATGGAGCAGTGCATGTGTTTTTTTGTATTTATTTATTTTTTTTGTGCAACATGGGAGCGATCACAGGAGACATTTCTCTGAAAGAAGAAATTTATTTCTGCCTCTTTTTTCATCCACAGAACAAACTAAATCTCCCAGAGTTTCTGATTTGCAGCAGCAGACAGCAGAGGCAACAGCAGCACTGGAAACAACAGGATACATTAAAAATAACTAAGATGTATATGCACACACATGTAATCACAGATTGGTTTTCAGTAAAGTTAATACCAAACAGGAGTAGCAATGTTTAACATTTACTCATGTTTAACTAAAGTAACGAATAAGTAAATGTCATTCATTTGTGATCACAAACGTAAAGAATGCGAAAAGACATTTAAAACACATTAAGGAAAACAGAAACCGTGACACTTTAAAGCATTTATGTCTCACACAATACTCTGGATTTCCCCTTTCCATCTCAAAGAAAGAGATATGTGACACTTCAGGCTCAACAATCAGAACAAGAAACACGCTAGATGAGTTGCAAAGGTTTAAACTGCAGGTTTCTGAAATACCTGTTGTAGCAGGGGGAAATGAAAAGCTCTGGGAGCAGAGGTATACTTTGGCTGAAATGCACGGGTAGTACAAGTGGACACCATCCAAAATAAAATAAAATAAAATAAAATGGAAAAAAATCCCTAGAATCATTTGAACTGAGACTTTGCAGCATGTCACTATAAAAGAAACAGCATAAAAATCTGTGAATGTACCCTGTACGTCCAGATATTATGCTATGACACATATATTGCTACACAAGGAGAAAATACTACTTTATATTGTAATGTTCGTGTGTATATATAGGTTCTGCTGAAATGGCATAATTCCCTAAATGGACATCACATTTACTACATACATAGAAATAAAACATTTGATTAAAACAATCAGCACTGTAACCAGTTTCCTTATACACAGACAAGTCTGCAACAACTTCATGTACATACATCCACTTATTTTCTCTGGGCCCTTCATGCCCTCAGCGGTTACACAATCTTTTGTGTTATTAATATTTTTGGAGAGGAAGACTGCAGCAGCGATGGCTTTGAAGAACACATGCAATCAGATGACATTCAAGAAGAGAGCAATTTTGTGAAAAGTAGCCGGACATTGTGCAGAGAACGCCTCGGCAGTTAAATGGATGCCAACAGAGGACAGTTCTTGTTGGTTCAGGTAGCGTCAGCTCAAAGTGCCGGTGGGGTAGCCTTGAATTGGATCACTCCGCTCTGCCACGGGGACAAACAGAGACAGGATTAATATGCAAGGGTAGCTGGTGTTTCAGCAGAATTCAATAAAACGCTTCATCTCCAACCACAATTACACACACAGATGATCAGATGTTATCTGATGTATCTCTGGTGATAAACAGGGTCTGACACACGTTTGGCTCAAATTCATGCAATAGTTGTTTTGCAAAGTGAGCAGGTTACAAATTAAGCTGGCAATTAGCTCGTTTTAATCAATGATTAAGTTATTATTTAGTCTGGTAAAGCTGTCAGTTACAGTTTCTCAGAGCCAGAGTGAAACGTCTACACAGTAAGGAAGCAGCTTATCCTCACGAACATTTTTCTTGATTACTTCTATTAATGATTAAATGATTTTCAAATGTGTCATTTTACTTCTACTCCAAAATGTAATCAGATTTCTTATTAGACTAATTAAATATGTCAATGTGCATTGACAAGAAAACGAATACACACATATACATATAAGCGCTTTCTTACTACAAGCCATATGCACTTAATCACACACACATTCACACAGTGCTTTTCTCTATATCTAAGCACATTGCCTAACACTCTCATGGATGAATCAAAACTCAGGGCTCATTTTTGCCCAAGGTTAAGCTGACATGCAGACTGGATCTAACCACCAACCTTCCAATTGGCAGATGACCTACTCTATGTCCTGAGCCACAGTCAACCTGGTTATAATATAATATATTGTTGGCACTAGGAGCTTTTCCGATTTCCTTTTGCAGTCTGCTTGTGTGTCAGTTCAACCAATGGGATCTGAGCAGGTGTGGGTACATGCAGGTGAACAAGGTGTGTGAAGACCCAAAGAGTGAGTGCATTGACCAAAATGCTATGTGGACATAGTCACCTATCACCTGACATAAATTTAGGGTTTTAATTTGAGTTTCAAAAGGAATCTATTTGTAAACTCAAACTGAACAGGAAGTATGGAATTATTAAAATATACTTCTATTGGATGTCCTGGTTACACCAGAAACCCAGACCCACAAAAAAAAAGCCTGCTTCCCCCAGGTTTTCAATCAGCATGCTAGCAAATGGCTTTCCAGATCAGAGCCATTTCTCTGTAGATTCGGCACGTTATTCCCACCCAATTTGGTGACCATTCCAAGTGTACGCAATTCCTCTTTAGCACTTTGCGCTGAGACACACAACCCAGTGCCAACAGGTCATGATGGATAATAAGCAAAAGGTATTGTAGACAAAGAAAAAAGGGAGCCAATGCAGTCATGCACAGGGTTTGATCTCATGCTGACTATGGGGAATGTAGACACAGGGAAACACACACACTTTGGCTACATCTTATTTACCTCCTCCTCCTCATCATCATAATCATCATCATCATCATCATTAAATTCACCCAATACTTTCTGGAATTAAACAAAGTAATTGAGAGAAAATTATAGACAGAGAAACCAAGCGTGCCCTGCAGAAGAGTAAAGCAGAAAAATGGAGAAAACAGAGCATACCTTTGATTTTTTGCTCATGAGTCGGAGCAAAAATGCTACCACATCCTTTTTGCCGATAGCTTGGGCCTGTGACAGGCAATGATGGAGAAGTTGTTTTTTTTTAACTTTGTGAACTGCTAAGTGTTAATAAAATAGAAAGATGCCTTCCTACAAACCCACCACTTGAATTGCAGTCTGCCCATCATAGCCTGGTTGATTTAAGTCTGCTCCGGCAAGGCTCCAGATTTCCAGACCATCCAGGTCACCATTGGCTGCCAGGCTGACGCACACAAAGTAAAAGCATTATTACAGCAACAGGATTCATTTCTCCAAAATCAGTATCAATATAATATACACTGGGCAAAGAACAGCTTGTGTAAAGGAAATTTGTGGAAAGACTGCAAAAGCATATCAGTGGAACATTCAGTATTACTGAGCCACATGAGCCACAGGAGCTTGAGGTTTATCTTCATAGTGACACGTGCAATGCTTATCATACGAAAGGTGTGTTCCTGAAACTGGAAATTGGAACGGTCTTAACAAAACCTGTTTAGTGTCTCGGGCAGATTAAAAAAAAAAGAAAGAAAGAAAGGAAAAAAAACAACATGTACTCACTGACACTACAGATAGAGAACAGATCTGAAGCTATGCTGTTAGGGAGCATTCCTACAGTTTGTGTAAGAGTGGGACAACTGGTTGTACCTGTGTCAGCTATGTAGGATGGGTCATTAGTGACGGTGGAGCAACGAAGTGGCTGTGTACAATTGTTACAATACTTCCTTTTTTTTTAATGTGTCTGACCTGCACATTTCAGTTCCTGCTTCCTCCAACTCATGTCTGGAGAAATGAGCTCCGGTCTTTCTCAGCAGCTTCACAACTTCCTTGTGTCTAAGTTAGAGAGCATGTAATCACAGAGTTATTGTTACTGTATATCACCTTTCACACATGCACTCTTTTCTATTAATAAAAGGGCATCGCAACTGATCACTTTTCTGTAACTTTTGCAAACCTTAAGATCGAGCTATAAATATATTCCACATGGCACAAGTTTCAAGGAATGTAATGACACAACACAACATTGTGACTATAAACCTCTCTCTAATTGCAGTGATATTAGGACATTAGATTATGGTGCATTTTTGCTATTCTCAATTGAAAAGTCAGATCTTCCCCTCTCGGTGCCTGTGTCCAATCAAGAGCAGCTGCTGCAGCACACACACATAGACCCTGCTATTAATGATGGGCCTAAACACTCAGAAGTTTGGCTAGACTTCATGAGAAGTGATGATGATAATCTCAGTTACAACAAGTGTGACGAGTCCTTTGCACGTGAACCAAATAATGCTCGTGCACTCCATCTCCGTCACTTAGCGAGCTGCCAGAGAGCCTATATCTCTTTTAAAAAGGGCTTATGTTTAATAAGCATATTCGTTTGAATCAGAACAAACAGACATAACTACCTATTAAGTGTAATTAACAGTTCAGGGGAAAGATATAATGCTAATTTTAAACAACATTTTCATTCACACTGTAATTTAGACTTGGAGCGAAAGAGTCAGTGTGGCAGTAATCATCATTTGGCAAGTACGAACAAGTTTGTTGTCCCCCGCAAAGAGCCGCCCACGCAGGAGTCACATGCAGTGATTTTCACAGTGACAAGAAATGTGCATTAAAAGCAAAGGCCGAAAAATTTCCACAACTGACCCGCAGACTTTCTGAATAAGACCTGTGTGACAAAGCGACAGGGTAAGCTAGTAAGAGCTCAATTTTATGCCTAATTGTTTAGCTGTATGGAGAGCAACAGCCAGAGAAACTATTAGGGACTTCCTGCGGAGCATAAAGAAGCCAGTAACTCTCATCAATGAACCGGGGAGCAAGCTGGTAGGACTGGTTCAGAGGGCACTCCCCACATTTCTTTCAGGTTTCTCTCTCTGTCCTCTCTGCCTCTCCTTATATGGGCATGAGGCTCTTACTACAGTACGAAATGTGGCTCACAATGTGCTCACGCATCCCTGACAGCAACTTAAAACTCCACTTTTATTACTTATTGTTATTTCAGTGAAAATATTAAGAAGGGGAATAGCTACCCAAGCTGTGCAGCACATTACAGGAAGTGTAACAACAGGTGTCTGCGCTCCAGTGCATCCCTCTGCCATCACAAAGGAAACAAGTCCACACTTGCAGCACCAACCGTTGAAAGAGACGAGCCATTTGTCGCAGCTCTGACACATACAACGTTTTCACCCTGAGGCTCAACATAGCCCTGAAATGTTGCGCCTGGCTATTCCCTGACAGACGTTTAGAGCAAACTCAGTGAATGACACAAAATTAAAAATACAGCTTTGGTAAAAATAAACACTGCCTAAATTGTCAGATGACAATTAGCCTAATTAGTTTATAATTATTGCCTGGCCTCTAAACTCCATTACGAGCCCCTTCCTGGTTTCACCCTCCCCCCAGCCGCTGCTGCTTTCTTGCCATTTGAGCAGAACCTATCAGCAGCTCATGTAATGAAGTCCTCTCTGTAGCAGCTATTAAACATATTTGCAGGAGATCCTCAGATGTCTAATGGCCAAGAGGGGGGATTTAAATTGTTGTGTTAGCAAATTCATAAATGACAATATTACTTTAACAGCAAGATAAAGGCAGACACACTGGCCCTTACTGTTTCGAAACAAGACAAGTCTTACCTGAAACGCACAGCATTGCATAGGGGTGTGTCGCCATAGCGATCTTTAGCGTGGACTGAAGCTCCATGACTCAGTAGGTACTGCACCATTTTGAGGTGGCCCTCACAGGCAGCAACATGAAGGGGTGTGCGTCCATCGTAGTCCCCCAGACATAAGTTACTGCCCTGTGGAAAGGGAAAATCATCAGTGTATGTGCTGGTGGTGTGGTGAGATGATGTATTGATTTTATTTCTAATTTATATTTGTTCTTTTTGTTTATTTGTTTTTATTTAATCTTTATTTATACGGGTAATCCCAGTAAGACTCAATTGCTCAATCACAAGAGAAACCCGTTTCAGACAGAGTAACAAAATTACAAAAATAATAATAAAAAATCTCCTGAAAAAGACTAAAACTTGAGTGTACAACCAGAATGATCGAAAAGCCTTACACCACTGCACTGGGCGATGCCAAATCTGTGGCTGATTTTTTTTCCACTCATCTGAGGATCTAAAGTGCCAAACTGGTTGAGTAGTAGTCTTCAAGAATACTTCTCCAGGCTTCTTGAAGGACATTCAAAGCTCTTCTCTGGATGTTTGCTGCTTTTTGTTCCATTCTTTGTGAGGCTGATCCCACACTGCTTCAGTAATGTTGAGGTCTGGGCTCTGTGAGGGCCAACCCATGCATGGTAGTGTCCCACTGTTTTTTTGGGATCACCGTCATGCTGAAAAAATGAAGCCGTTGCCAATCTGATGCTTTTCAGATAGTATTACATCGGATCAAAATTTGACAGTACATTTCTGTGTTTAGAATTGCATCAATTTTGACAACGTCACCATCCACCATGTTATATAGATGGCTGTATTCACTCACTGCTGTAGCTCTCTCCTGATCTCATCTGTAGATACCGACAATGATTTGAACCAAAAATTTCAATTTGATCACTTCATAAGACCTGCTGCCACCGATTTTTACTCAATTTCTTGTCTAATGTGGTATATCTCAGCCCTTTCTCCCTGCTTACTTTCCTTAAGAGTGACTGCTTGACAGCCACCCTTCTACTGAGACTATTTCTGCAGAGGCTTCAGTGAACATTAGAGGGATCATCAACTGGAAGGTTTTTGCTGGATTTTCTTTACTATTTCTTAAGGACACGACTTTCAAATAATGTTCATCTGCTGCTTTTTTATGCTTGAATGATTCATGGGTCAGTGTTAAGTGGCTTAACAAATATGCAAAAAATAAAAATAAACAAGGTCTGGACCGAAAATGAGTGAAAAGAAGCCAATGCCCTTACGTAAGGGCAGAATATATTTTTGAAAACCTTAAGGTAATCTAGGCAGCAGCTGCATACCAGTCAATCCACATATAGACATGTACATGCGACTGTGGAGACAACTCTAGGCTTGCCTTACCAGTCTGTCCTCTAGTTCTGCTTGTCTGAGTGCCTGCGTGTTGACTACACCGCTCTAATACAAAATGGAAGTGTGACCCTGAAAATGTTTTGCAAATCTACCAGTGGGAAAAGTTTACCAAAGTTCAATGACCTTACAGCCAAACATGGCCAGGAAAGAAATGGGTAAAATGTGTTTGGAGACTCAAAAACAGGAAATAATGATTAACTTTACAGCATGTGGTGAAGGTCGTAGGATTGCTTACCATTTCTTTTAGGGCTTTTAAGGCCTCAATGTCACCGATCTTAGCAGCGGCGCATGCCAGCGTGGGAGTCAGAGCATCTCGGATGGCTTCCAGCTCCTTTTGAAACCAGATTCCAAGAATTTTAAAACCCGCAATTTCTCTGAATATGAAAACAAGTCATCAAGTATGGCAAAATGACAAGCTCCTAATAACCTAAAGTTAGCCCCAGAGCTGAAAGTCTGCGGAAATGCACTGCTACTCTTACCTCTTTGCAGCTGACGCTTAGAGACTTGGCAATGACTTGGATGAAACGGCTGTCACTCAGGCACAGTTTGGCTCCTGCCAAGTCAGCGATCATTTCACCTCGCAGGTTCTCTGCCATCATCTGGACAGAGTCACAAAAAAAGAATATTTTCAACACAAACCACAGGTTCACAACTTTCTCTTTTAACACTTTGTTATTTTAAAAACTTCCACATTATAGAAAAGAAAGTGCTGAAAGTGCCACCAGCCTTTTTCTTCGCCTCCAGATCAAGCTCCTTCTTGGCCAATACGTAGGACAGTTTTGACAGTGCAGCCTCTGGAGTCATGTCGCCTCCTGCTATCAGGCCGGCTTCTATCAAGACCTGTAGTA
The DNA here is from genome assembly GCF_036321145.2 of Pelmatolapia mariae. NCBI lineage: Eukaryota > Metazoa > Chordata > Actinopteri > Cichliformes > Cichlidae > Pelmatolapia > Pelmatolapia mariae. The sequence continues at coordinate 50,232,671 of NC_086241.1, read as the reverse complement.
TCAATCACAGGAATAAGTGACTTCATTGATTCATCATCTCTCCAACTCAACTAAACTTAACATATTAACAAGATTGTGATTAATTACCAAGCGTCATGAACTACCTTGCCGGTGGCGTAGGATGTAGACACCGACCCCCTCAGACACTGCGTGCAGTTGATGATGATGACACCGGCATCAGTGGCTTTCTTTAACTGTTCCAGGAGATCAGGGCGGTTATCGGGGGCATTTCCGCTGCCGTAGGTTTCCAGGACCACTCCTTGCATGGGTGGCTGCAGGAAAGCCTTTACCTGGAGAAAGATGAGCACAGTTTCAGGTTATAAACACCCAAAATTTATGGCCATCTTAACTGGCTACTCAACTGCGCAGAATCAAGATGAGAAATTAGTATTCCGTGTTATTTTTCCTGCAGCCCCTTTAACTCCATGCAACCCATTCACTCTCCTAAAAGCCCATCTGGTGCCATCTCTGCAACCAGAGTATCTCAGTCACTGGTTGGCTGGTTGGCACTGGGAAGCCCTATACCACATCATTACCCATGGCATATGACTAGAATGGCAGATGACTCAAATGGCAGAAAGGAGAGCAATTAATCTGAAGGTGTTAGCAAGCATAAAGTCACTTGGCAAGTTCGTGGCAGTTACCATAAAATGCGAGAAGAAGGTGACATTAAAAGTTCCAGGTTCACTCAGTATTTTTTGATGCGATAAGCAGTTTGACAAGAAAGGTGTGACGCAGATTACCAATGAAGCTCCCGTACTGCAGAGTGCGGACACACGAGAGCCAAGTGCCTAATCAAAACGGTGCCTCATAAAAGCAGTTAAAGGCTGTAAGAAAGCCTTGATAGCAGAGTTGGGCAGTGGGAGCAGATTGAGACAGTAAAGTCGCTCCCCCAGCAGGCGCTGCAGGGGGAGGTGCAGCTAAATGTTACAGTATCTGTAGCAACCCTCCCTCTTTACAGGGTGATTGGACATGGCCCATAACTCCGTCTCATCTTTCTCTGGCTTGAGCTTTGATGGCAGCTTACATGACTGGGAAAGTAACAGAAGAAGGCTAATAGCGCAATTAAATTGAAGTTAACTATATTTTATTGCAGACAAAACAACAGTCTGTTACCTTTGAAGAACAGGTGATCTCGACTACATTTTAGTGCAACAGAAAAAAAGTAGGCAATTACAACTTTCTCGGCTTAAAGATTTGCACCATGCTGGCAATTTTAACCAACTCATTTCAGCACTTGACTGCATGTCATTTGGTTTTAATTGGAAACAGCGTAAGCAAGCTGGAACCTCTGAGGCTCAGAAATGAAGCCAAGGCTCAAGTCCAAATACTGCAGTTCCTCAAGCAGCCAAATGAGGCTGTCTCAAAATGTGAGAAAACAGACTCCTATGTTTAAAAGGACAACATCGGGGAAAGCAATACGACTGCTAAGTTACATGAAGCTAGCTGATTGTTTATGGTGCTAGTGAGTGTTTTAATATTTTTTTGTGACCTTAGCTGTAAGGTTGTACAAGGTTGCATTTAAGACTTAAAGTTATACACAACTGTCGGGGCAGCCGCTCTGAGTGATTAGTGAGGCACTCTAAGGAGCAAGCTGTTTAGTTTTTCTCATTTTTATTCTTCTATCCAAATAATGACAAGCGGTAGCTTCAGAACATCTGGTAAATATTCCAAAATTACAACCATGGTCCACTTCACAGGCTACACCAGTAGCATTAAACAAAAAACGACATTTTATACCACTTTCATAAAAAGTTAAATAAACTATATTTCCCTGAAACTTACAGTAGACGCAGTGATTCCTGGGAATAGCCTAAGCAGGCCTACGTTGCGGTTCAGCTCAGTCTTGACTTGAAACTTTGCTGTGGTGTTTGCCCTCCACACTGTATCCCAGTTGACTGGTGGAAAGTTGAAGAAACTCCATTAAAAAATAATTTAAAAACAAAAAGTGATTTATTTTCTACATAAGCAGTTTATTGGTTCCTTACTTGCAATATCCACTTCAGCAGTGGCCAAGGGGGCCAAGTTAGGAGATGAGAATGCATTGAAGCTCCCAGCATCCACTTTGGTCACACGATTCCCTCTGTAGAGTTTGTTGTAGAAATACAGGCACACCTAAAAAATGCATGTTCATAAGATGAACTTAATAATTTATTTCTTGATTGATTAAATCACTAACATTCACTAACATATAACAGAGCTAAGAGAAAACAAAGCAACAACTGGTGATCAGGGTATTACATTCAGTCAGCTTCTCTCTCACAATCCAACATTTCTAATAAGGTTTGCAGTCAATTAGCAGCTATAAGCCATCTTCTTTATCTCACCTCAGGAATGACAAATTGTCCAGCAATTAGTAATGCCCCAAGTAGATTGTCTCTGCCATCATTCCTCATCTCATAGATGGGTACCTGAAGACAGCAAGTGTCTCATTTTAACAAAGCAGTAAACACCCTGGTTTATTTGCTGGTTAGTTAGTGACTTGAGGATAGAAGCTCTTACCTGTGAGCCCGTGAGAATGATCGGTTTGCCCAAATGCTCACACATAAAGGACAGGGCAGAGGCTGTGTAAGCCATAGTGTCTGTGCCATGAAGAATCACAAAACCATCGTAGCTTTCATAGTTTCTCTGGGGTGAAATAAGAAAAAGAAAAAATGATCATAATGGAGATAATTTCACATTGGCATATAGATTTTAAAAGGCAGGATTTAAGTAATATAAAGGCACAACAACAAATTAAAAAGAGTAGCAAGTACCTCAATGTCCTTTCCAATTCTACCCCAGTCATCTGTGGTCATATTGGAAGAGTCCAATAAAGGATTGTACTCCAAGATAGTGTAGACTATCCTCTTATTTTGTTTACTTACTCTGGAAGAGAAAACAGTCCAGTTTATCTATGAGCTGCATTCTCTATATGAACATTTACACAAAGCTAAACAGTGACAGATTATACAGCCAATAATAAAGCAGCGGTGTTAGTCGTTCCAAGTACAAATATTCAACTTCAAAAGTTCACGCAGTTAACAAGCGATTAAAGACTTTACTCGGACAAATCATTACGTATTATGTACTGTGGTGAACATTTAATAAAAGCTGGATCAGGTTCTGATTAAAGGGGAGATGTGAGCTTAAAGAAGCGTAAGGGAATGTTAAAAACGCTGACTTCAAAGTCCGTTTAGCTGGGCTTTCTGTCTGAGCAACAGGGCGCCAAAACCTGTTTCAGGTTTACACACACAAAGAATTTTCAAAGGGTAAAAGGGAGGGGCAAAGTCACACAAGTTAGACAGTGCAGCACTTTAAAAGTTAAGCATTTTTGTTTAGCACAGTAGAGTCCCAATTTCCTGCACAGCTACATGACTGAACACTTCAAATACATTTATGGATACAAGATAGCTTATCTGATATATTTTGAAGGTTCTTTGGTGACTCGTATCATGTTGGAGCAAAAGCCTGTATTTCTTTTTCATTACAAATAATAGGGAGGGAGTCTTTCATACATACATATTTATGCTGCCTGTAAGTGGAGTTTAACGCAGGCGTCCCACAGCCCCACCTGCCACGCTCCATGTAAGGCAGCGTGACTGACTGAAGCGATTTTCTTTTTAATCTCCCTTTTAAAGAAACACCGTAGAACACCCCCCACATTACCATAGGGCAGCCTTATAACATAGAGATAGGAGGTGAATGGAACAGCAGGGGGAAGAGCGGGTGAGTCCCAGTCCATCCAAGCAGGGGTCCTATAGACACTCTACTAATTAGCCTCAAGTCGACACATGACCCAAGAACATATGCTGTCGATCTTCTAGAAGAAAAGTGCCTAAAAAAACACTATTCAAATCACCAATTATTCATATATCTGGCAGTGTGCCCTAAGGTTTAGCAAAGCTACACATTACCATACCCATGCTAAGACACTTCATATGCTCAGAATAATAAATGCATGGAAGGACATTGGAGGTGGAAGCAAACAGCCCTGTGGCATTGCCTCTCAACATCACATGAATAAAGCTTTTCAGTTAATCAATAAACCAATTCCCCTCTGAAATAATAGACGTAGGATCAGCTCTTGCATAAGATCAACAGTATGCCTATTAAATTTGCATGTGAGTTTAATTCAGTTGATATGAACACTACAAACTCAAGGATGAGCAAGTGTTAAGACGTGCTGAACACCTAAAAACATTCAATTAGTAGAATATTAATTAATATGAAAACATAAGAAGATTGCTTTGAAATATATATATATATATATATATATATATATATATATATACACACATATCACAGATAATAAAATAATGGAGTTCTAACAACCTAAACTTTAGAAAATACTTACCATTTCAAGGGCCATAGATACCTTGATATCTTTACTATAATATAGGACTAAACCCACTTTCACAGTAGCAGTCAACATGAGGGCAGTGAGGAAATTAGTGTCTCTGGAAAAGGCTACTTCTACTGACGATGAAGACCCTAAAGGGCATGTCAATCAGCTCAGAGCCCAATTCACTCAACTGCCCGCAAGCATCAGAAAACAAGACAAAATAAAGTTAAACATGCAACACTGCAATCTATCTTTTGCTTATATCAGGAACGAGACGCTGTACAGCTGCCTTGTTAGTTATTGAGTTCAAAATTAGCCGGAGTAAGAGACACAGAATTACTTCAGGCAACTTTTTTTCCAACTGCCGAAAGACACGTAGGCATGCGCTTCCCAACAGGGAAGCACACCCAGGCATGTGGTGTTAAGGACAGCAGAGACATCAAACCAATCTCAAGCAGGGAGAAGTCAAACACAATGCAACCAGTACTACAACACCCGTGAAAGTGCAGGTCGGGATGGGGCGCTGGCTTCCTGTTAAAGTGATAAAAGCAGTTAAGGGTAATAAAAATAAGTGCATCTCTTAACAGGAATGTAACTTGTTTTATTTTCAGCCTCTGCTTTTCCAGATAAGAAACATATCTTGCACTGTGTGCAGTTACCATCTTGGGCAGATACAAGATATAAGGCGATTTAGCCTGTATAACGAATGCTCTTGCAAAAACACCTGAAATACATTATATCTCATTGTCCTGAGGACGGTCTGCACATACTATAAACACAAAGTTTGGATCTATAAAGATCCAAATAGCTGTCAGGTTTAGCCATTCAGGAAAAGCACTGCACATTAGACGAAGTGCAACATTTTTTCACTGTGAAGTGAGACGGTCTCGAGTTAAATAAATGACATAATTAATGTAATAAAATAGGTATAAAGGAAATAAAAACACACAGGATTTCAAACTTTTAGTTCAAAATAAGCAACATTACAAATTTACATGCGATCCTTTTCTTTGTTGTTGACCTACTCTTACTCTGTCAGTAACACAGGCCTCACGAGATGCTAATAATGAAGACAAATTATGAGCTAAATAATCCCGTGCCTCATACTGTTAATTTTCTGTTTTCAAATAAGTATAAGGAAACATGTTTAAAATATTACAAACACAGTTAAGCATGTAGTCTTCCTCTGATACATATGGCAACCAATAGTACAGCATGTGGTTTCTTTTTGTTAAATACAGATATATATATCTACATGTTGACTAATGGGTGCACTTACGGCAGGACCAAGGTGTCAGATCCATAGTACTCATACATGCGGGTCTGGTAAGCATACGTCTCATCATGGAGGATGGGCAGCTTACGCAGGCTCTTCACAAAAGCATTGGCTTGTGGGGCAAGAACTGTGGGTTAAAGAGCAGAAAAACAACAGAGATTTTTAATGTTTAACAGTTTGCTTTTAGTAGGACTACTATTAATAGAAAGCGAGCACAGTGGATATGCTGTCATCTCAACACCACAACAACACTCTCATACTGAACCCTAGTGGTTATTGTAAAAAATAACATTACGGCTGGAAATACACTTGAAGCACACTTTTAAAAACACATGATCTTCTTGAGTATAACATATAAGGACAACATTAAATGTACTATTAGAAACAATAACACAAAGGTTAGGAGACAGAATATAATATGGACATGCAATCTTAACTGTCAAGCAAAATAAACACATACATTGAACTCACACAAATAATACAGCTTTAAACTGGCAATCAGAATAACTGATGATTATCATATTTCAGTTAACAATCATTTCTGTCCGGCACATGGCCTCACATTTGATTTTAGTATACTTTAGTATAAAGAGGAGTTCCTGATCGTCCCAGTGAGTGAAAGGTTGCCTATGTACTGTGACTGGAAAACAAGCCCAAATCATCACCCCTCCACCACCGTGCTTGACGGTTGGTAAGGTGTTTGGGTAGATATGCTTTGTTTGGTTTTCACCAAATGTGGCGCTCTGGATTATGGTCAAACATCTCCAGTTTAGTTTGGTTTGTCCAAAGGACATCGTTCCAGAAGTCGTGTGGTTTGAAAAACCTACGCTATACTGCCATGTTCTTTTTCTGGAAACCCTTCCAAAAAACGCCATATTTGTTCAGCCTTTTTATACTGTAAAGAGAAAATTGACATTGAACACACTAACCAAGACCTGTAGCATCTGAGAGGTAGCTCTTGAGTTTTTTGCGATTTCTCTCTTGCACATTCTGACTTTGGATTGAATTTGCTGGGGATCCAGGCATCTGTCTTGAATGTTTTCCACTTGTGAATAATCTTTCTTACTATAGAATGATGAACCGATGGAATGAAGGGCAGCAACAATTCCTTCTCTAAGATCATTCATATTGTGTTAACACAAACTTAATCCTCCACAACAGCACTTCATGATGATCAATTAATCAAGTGCAATTTGTCAGCAGTGGCTGGGTCGTAGTTTCCCTCTAAATTGTACAGAAGCAACAATGGTGTAGTTACATTATCACAGAGCTGTAAAGAAGTCGTGTGAAAACTATTTTTCATATGACTGTATATTAAGGGAGCTGACCTACAGTTAAGTCCGTGCAATTTTTGTTATTTGAGCCTTTTATCAAAACATATTCAAGTTACAATTACAACCAATATGGGCTTAAAATATGACTAAAGTAATACTTTCAGCTTTAATTTGAGGCTGTTTACATCCAAACTGTAAGAAGAGTATAGTAATTACGGCTCTAATGGCATAATGTATTTGGAAGCAGTTGCTATAAAACCCACAATATGTAATCAAAGAAGCTCTCGATTCAAAAACCAGACCATCCTTAGGCTCCAAAAAAAAAAAAAAACATCATAGAGACAATGGGGCTATTATAAGTGGCCAAATCAAAAGTGTGGGACATCCTAAGAAAAAAGGATACACTGGTCAGCTCTGTAAATAATAAAAAGGCCTGGACCCCCCACAGATCCCCATAGCTGTGAATGGTCACAGCATCTTTTCCATGACAAAGAAAAAAACACTTCAGAAAATCCATGTAAATGAAAAAGACTCTCCAGAAGGCAGGCATATCATTATCCAAGTCAGCCATTAAGAGAAGACCTCGGAAGACCTTCATCACAAGCTCCAAACTATTCACTGGGTTCAAAATAGAAAGGCTAGAATTAGAGTGATGGAGAAGGCTTGGAAGCATGAGTCGAGCAAAACAACACAATGAAGGCAGTGTGTTGGCACTGAAAAGATTTCAGTCATTTACTAAGCTACAATGAAGGATAGTGTCATATCAAATCTATAAAACAATTTTATTCTTAATTGTAATGTCTAAAGAGTGTATTTAATTTAACTTTTGTTTATCTGTTGAAAAACAGACCAAAAAGAACATACCTTGGCATAAAACTGAGGAAAAACTGGTTTGGGGTGTTAGTGACATGAATATTGATGAAGCCTGAGCTGGGAGAACGCCAGGGTGTGGGGAGAGATTAGATGAGGAAAAGATCTTTCTGCTGTGGTATAAATCCTGTGATCACTTGTCAATATCTCAGTTGGTCAACAAACCACCTTGATCTACTGTACATTGTGACTGATCTAGCGCTCTGTTTTATGAGTTCACTCTGATTGTTGGGCTCTATTTAGTTATAAGTATAATACAATATGTATGTATAATACAAGTGTGGATGATGACCCTCGCCTAAATGGCTTTACGGCTGCTTTTTTTCTTTTCTTTGCTACCAGAACATGCATGGCCTTGTATCATTCTCATATCTACTCTATTGTGTACAAAGTTATGAAAAGTATTTGTCCAAATATAGTTAAGGCCAGTTCAGCATATTTAGATAAGCCATAACATATAAGAATCTTTAGTTGTATTGCAAATGTCAAAGCAATGAATAAACCACAAACATGAGTAGGTCGCTTATTATGGATTGAAAAATAGGGACAGGTGGCTTTTGAAAAGTCCGAATACCACAGTAACTAATGTCAACATCCAGTTATTCATTGAGAGAACCTGTTTTCACTGTAGTATATTTGGCATTGGCTACTCTCCTGTTTCGAAACTGAAGTCTGTTGTAAAACGCTGAATCATGCGCAGATAGAGTAAATACATACTTCTGTTCTCAACTTTCGTCTTTGCATTTCTGTTCACTAAAACCAAGCTTCATTTAGCATCTTCATTTTCATGTTCATTCACAAGACCAAGACAGTCTGCTCATGTGTACACCGGTGTAGTTTATTTAGAAGGTCGCCAGTCGCACATGGCATCAGCTGTGTAGGTAAGCTGTTTTCCCCAAGTCTATTTTCGGATGCACGTGCAGATTGTTGTCACGCCTCGTGTTCAGACCCACATGTAAACATGCAATAAGAGGAAGCCACCGGCTATGCTAGCTAACTGCTACAGAGGAGAACGACGAATAATTGAGGACAATGATTGCCATAGCTACCGTCGTCATGAAGAGTCATGCCGATAGTTCCTCCAGTATTGATAACGAGGACCCGCGCCTCCGCGGCGCAAGGTGAGGTTACCAGGTCGGCGCTCTCAATCGAGTTGCAACTGGACAACTTTCTCCTTCGTCCTGCATGAAGCTGAAGACTTCGTGGAGGGGAAACATCATTAACTTCTATCAGATCCAGAGATGGTTGTGACAAAGCCCGGGCGAGAGATGTGAGGCCATTGGTGCTGGAGTCCGCCATGATGCTTTTCGAAAGCCCCTGCGCTGTCTCTTTAAATGCGGTAGCTAAGAAAAGTGTTCAAAACCCGGGTTTCTTTAGTGTTAGCAGGATTACATGAGGCTCGTCTGCCTTTATACACGGAAAGCGGCTTTCATCGTAGTTAAAACGGCTTAGTAAACAGAGGAGGGACGCATTGTTACCGTTATGTTTTAATTTCCCCACCCACTTAAACTCTTCAACTTCTCGGACTCCTCAATTTTGCCGCGTCGCGAACTCTGACGTCAATGACATGGGCGTGTTCTGCACGTGTCTCTCTTAGCAATAATGACAATAATAAAGTTTTGGTCCTTGTTCAAGGAATTTTTATTTAGGCTGATCTACAAATTCTACGCAGTGAAGAATTCTGTAGAAAAGCTAAAGAATGACCTAGATGTAAACTCTTTATGCGGACAGTCTCCTGATACCGTGTGCCCATCCCATATATGTGGTCTTCTCGCTTTTCATATAGACAGTTCGTGTTTTCATATCTTTATATGGAAATACTTTATTTGGCTGATATGGTTATGATTATATTATGAATTATAACCATAGCAACCAATATTGCGAGTACAATGACACTCTCACCCCCTTTTCCTGTTCCTGCGTTATAACATGTAGCATACTGGCGATTTAACTTACGTTGTTACTTAACGGTTTGCAATAAAGTTGTTGAAATATACTGTGTCTCTTGAGTGTAGAGTACATTTGTGAGGGTGACTTTTGTAATACCTAAATAATAGTTACATAAAATATGGTATGTAACCTTATAACCTTGTAGTTATGTGTATACAACATAAGTTGTCATTTCATATTATTACAGTAAAATCCCTCACGCCACACTAAAAATCTTCTGGGTCAAACCAGCTTCAAACTGATCTTTTTCTATTATAAAGCTGCAGATGCACATTTCATATCACTATCAAAGTAGTTACTGGAGTAAAGCACTTTGTGTGGTACTATTTTAGTACTCTTAGAGTGTGTTACCTTCAAAAAGGTTAATGTTTGTATTACCAGGAAAGGTTTTTGTGTTTCTGTGTATGGGGGTGTGTATGGGTGTGTGGAGGTCAAGCAGTGTCCAAATGCAAAGCAGTTCAAAATTTTTCTGTTTTCCCTAAATGACTGCTGCTTGCATGCTCAAACTAATGGAATAAAACAAAACAAAAACAGTTTTAGGGAGGAACTGTAAAAGGTCAAACCTAATCGATCCTTTTGACGTACACTGACCTGTCTTCTGTTTGTCATCCCTTTCATTTCGGCTCCATGAGGGCCCCAAGGACAAATAGCAGCTAAACTGTGTTTTCCTATTTGCACAGTGGGTCTATAAACCTGTGTGAGATAAGATTTTCAGAACAAGGCTGATGATAACTGCTGTCGCTCTTCTCACCTTGATAAGAAGCAGTTTACATAATAAATGTATATATTTTCATACAATTCATTTGGATCTCCTGAACAATTATTTCCACGTGTAGAAAACCTGTTCTGATAATAACTTCCAGAACAATTAGACCTTTACCATTAAAAAGAAATTCTTACAGGTAGTAGCTGTATATTGGAAGGAAATCTTACCATTACAATTATTGTGTATTGTAATGTATTGTAATGCTTTTTGAAATGTTATCCATCCATCCACCCACAGTTTCTTTTACCTGTTTATTTAATTTGAGTACTCTGTACTCAAAACAGTACAGTAAAATGCACCCAAACAGCCTGAGAACTTATTATTATGCCATTTTTATCTAGTTGTCTCTTTTATTTAGTTTGTTTTTTCACTGTGCTCAAGGGGCCTGAGTTAGTGAGCACAGAGAATACAGGCAGGTAACTTCCTTGTAAAGCTCCTCGCAGGCACATGGGGGGAGAAACACCCTCTGGCATGTGTGTATTTCAGGGAAATGTCTGTGTGCACCTTTCTCACAATGTGGGCTCATAAATGCGGAAAGGTGCCTTTGCCGCATGTTAACCTGTATGTGAAGCTTTGTTTTGGGTACAATATAGAAAAGAAGGAAGACATTAGCTTGACATTTTCACTACATATTTTATTTGGTTATTTCAGCATGCACTATCTGACATAGACAAATCGGGCCCTTTTAAGTTGAAACTGTGAGTGTGATGACGCACATGATTAATAGAGGGTCAACTTCCTACGGGTCAACCACAAGGATACCTGGCACGCTTCACTTTTTGGTTTTAGAGCTAAAGAAAAAACATTTGGAGTTCATTTAAAAAATGTTTACTGCTTTATAGTTTCTGACTCTTATGCATGAAGGTAGATTCCTATGATCATTAGGAGGACACTGTGTTGTCAAGGAGTCCGGACAACTCAGTTTCCTGCCTTCTGGATAATTTTGTGCAATTTTTCCAATTTGTGCAATTTCTGTTTTGTGTTTGGGGCAATAAATATACATGCATCATGAAATTTATGCATCTTTTTATTTATTTATTTATTTTTTAAATTTACATTTAAAACTCGGTTGTAAAAGAAGTGTGCGCTTACTGAAATTAAATGTGCATTTATTATACATTTGTGATGATGCATAGCAGTGTCTGTTATCTTGATGTTTTAACAAAATACCCTAGTATCAGGCCTTTGACATATAATCAGTTTATATGTTTTAAGAGCAAAGTCTGTGTTTAAAAAAGAAATAAATAAAAAAATTACTGACTGGAAAAAAGGGAAGGCTATAAAAACACAGGTTAAAAGCTTTGGGATAATCTATGACACACAAAATAATGCCATGGTGAACTGCAGTTTCTTTCAGCTCAGCACAACCTTCAGAATAAAATTTTTATTTTTAGAACCCATCTGAAAAGAATCATGGATACTTCTGTTGCATCTACTCCTGTAATGCACTGTATACTGGAGCTATTCAGTCATCTCTTGCTCGTCTACAATTAGTCCAAAATCCTGCAGCCAGATTACTGACTGGGACACAAAAGAGAGTTCAGATTACTCCAGCCTACAGTGGCTCTATGTGCATTAGAGAGTGTGGTATAAATTGGCACTGTTTGTAATCAAAACAGTAAAGTGTCTTGTGTGTGCCTTTGCCGAGACTGTGGAATGATCTCGCAAGTAACCTCAGACAAGCATCAACGTGACTATCTTGAAATCTGAGCTGAAAACAGACCTGTATGTCAAGCTTCTGGAAGCAGCTGATCTCTGGAAACGTGGATGGAGGAAAAGTTGTTGTTGTGTTACTTTATGTAAATACCTTGTTTCTTCTATTGTAAAGATTTTTGGTTTTAAATGTGTTATATAAATAAAATTGATTAACTTACTAGTAAACATGAAGCTGCTTCATAAAGTATTCAGAAAGGTTACTGAAGAGAATTAAAATTAATTAGAGAATTATTGAAAAATAAATAAATAATAATAATAATAAATTGCACAATACATTTTAAGCAGTAAAATGCTGGATGTAGCAAATATGATCCAGAGAAGGTTCAATAAACACTCCATTTAAAAAATAATAATCATTTTCTGGGAATTATTTCCTGGTTCAGGCATTACAGGGTTAAGTGTTTTAGCTGAAGGCAACTGGACTGGATATTTAACCCAAGTGGGGATTTTACCTTATAGGTGGTGCTGCAGGTGGTTGACCCAACCTGTCATCATTGAGTCATTAAGGTCACAAGGGTCAAGGTGTGAGTGGGAGCTGAATTGCCTAAGAAGAGGCGCCAGACAGTCAACATCTCATAGACGGCTGATAGTATGACAGACCACAACCCATGTTCAGTGCTAGCCACTCACAGTGGACATAGACGGCCGTCTTTACTCATCTCTCTCAAACCAACTGTCTTCTCTGTCTAAAATGTGAACATTTAGTAACCTCTAAGGATATTCCCTGTCCTTTAAGTGCTACCGAGTCCTATCCTGAGGTCCTGGCTTTGCTATGTCGTGCATGTGTCTGTGGTTATTCTGTTGTTTCCTAGGCAAGTCTGAGCACTCGTCACTGCATTGCACTTCTTACACAACATTGTTCAGCTTGTGTTTAGGTCCACCCAATTTGTCCTGGGTTGAACCAGTTTTTGTCTGAAGGTTTGCTGAGTACACCAGGATCTTATGAGTGGAGAAGATGAATACTTCATTTCACATTGTAATTCATGGTTAATTCACACAGTTACTGGTTATTAATTAAGTATTTTTGCATGACCTCATCTCAAGTGAGGACTATTTTTGCCTTATAAAGCATTTATAAATGAAAATGAAAGTACCTTAAGACTCGAACAAGTCTTGGCTGTACTCACAACAGAAAATGATTCAGAAAACCCACAAAGAGATATAGAACGTAGAAATAATTATTGCCAGACTCAAACATAATCCATCTGAGGTTTACAGAATACTGAAGCGTAGGTCGGACCAGAGTCTAACTAGTAACAGGAGTTTAAGAGCGAAAGATACACCAACCAGTTAGAGCCACGGGGTAATTTAACTTAATCAGAATCAGAATCAGAATCAGAATACTTTATTGATCCCTGGGGGAAATTATTTCTTTGTTACTTAAGCTGCTTTATTTAAAATAAAAGATGAATATAGTTTTCACAAAAAATAGTGGATATTTCACAGAGCTTCACAAACAAGTGTAAACGCCATAAACAAAGCGTCCATCACATTAAACTGATAATACAGGAAAATATCTCTGATGTCAGAATTTCTTTAGTTTGTTCCTGAAGTTCAACTTTCCTCTGCTTTGTAGTCTGTTAGCTAGCTTTAGTCAGATAAGTCCAGTCACGTTCATTTCCAAAGTGCTTTCACATTAGGTGAACTCGGCTGAAATGAAAGAAGTAGTGGATGATCACCTCCTCCTTCCCATTCAGTGAAAACTCAGAGCAGCTCCTTGGGGTAAGGAGGTGATCAGGTTAAGAAGTGGTTCTCCTTCATCATGGAGAATCCCAAATCAATGGGCATTTTCCATGGAATCTTAAAATCCCTAGCCTGTAAAACAAGGATGCTACCGAATTAAATCAATAAATAGCAATATTTAATGGCCATAATGTAAATAAAATCAGGATTCCCAAAATACTGCTACATTATTTTTGGCAAAGCAATTGTTGTATTCTAGTATTCCATCTTTTAATATTCATCATGACTTTATTTTATTTTTTTGTTTCTTTTTTATAGGGTTATTGTTTTAAATGGACATGCATAAAAATACAAACATTTTTATCTGTATTTATAAATTTCATACTAGGGAGGAGTAATGTCTTATAAATGATAAATTGGAGCCTTACTAATGCCTTAATAGTTAATGGTGTGACATTTTTATAAAGTGTTACTCCTTCATTTTTCCTTGAATGCTACTCCCACTGGGTTTCATCCGTAGAATGGCAGTGATTTTTGTACTGCAGGCAAAGTATTTGGAGTTTTGCTCAAAGAGTTGATTTTTAACCAGACATTCCTTCTTGTTTGCTAAACCCCAAGCAAGCTTTCATGTGACCTTTACTAAAAAACATTATTCTGTCTAAGGCCTGTTTCACACGACTATGAGATTCTTGAATCACCTGCCTGACCATGGGTCTGATTACTTACACAGTCAGGGCAAATGATCAAATCTCCAGAGTTACTGTTCATTTTACAATTAAAAAAGGACAATTTAAAGTGTACAAGTTGGTTTTAACATCTAATAAAATCACTGTGCTTTCATAAACTATTTCATTAAAGGTTTAAGTACATTTGTCAGTGCAGACAGATATCAGTGGTGCACTGTGGACGCATGCTGGTTCACTAGTGTTTGCATATAAATCCAGTAAATACAAGACCTTTTTTTCTCCACATGGTTATATAGCGGCAGCAACGAGCGCAGCAAAGGTTAGTAAAACACCTGTCCTGCTGCATCCCACACAACAGAGGACAGACAAAGAGAACTGCACAAAATGATTGCCAATCACACATTTGGATAGCAACTTTAAACAGCCACACGGGGGCGGTGTTACTTTACTTTGATTAACATTACTACAGCGTCAGTAGACTTATCAGATAGAAACATTGGGAACTGAACATGTTAGGCATGGAGTGTATTACCATTTATGTGTGTTAACAAAGAACATTTTCATATATAACGTGATACTAATGTCGTTATTGGAAACAGTTTGGAATAAGGAATCACGTTGCGGTGTTACCTTAATTGTTATTAGCTAATTTATTGTTAACTTACGGCGTAAAAGAAAGCAGCGTCAGATTACGTTTTATTTTTATTTCAGAAGTGAAATTTGATTGTAAACGGCGTTTTAATACTGTCTATAGTTTATCCTCATGACCCAGACAGTCAGTGCTGTACTAGGCGGCAGTAGCTGAATGAAGCAGACGGGAGGAAGTGGCTGTTAATGCAGCTCCACACCTTTCCGGTGTAGCAGCACTGCGACCAGCTCCACTCAAAGGAGAAAGGCGAGAGCTGGGTGTATTTCTGGAGAAAGGAGGGGTAGATAAGAGGTAGGTAACTTATATTGGAATTAACCGTTTAACCGATAAAGATTTGTCCCAGACATTTTGTCATTGACGTGTGTATTATTCGTCCAGATAAGATTAGTTTTCTTAAGCTAACTACCGTTAGCTAGTTAGCTCGCGGCTAGCTAGCTAGGCAACAAGCTAGCTTATGTTAGCCTACTACCTGTGTGAAACAGCCACGAGCGATAGCTAGCTAATTTTTCATGTCTGACCCTCCCACCGAATCTCATTTCAGGGGGGACAGGAGTTACGCGAGTGGGTACATGTGCTGCTGAGTCACAGAGGTTATTCTCGAAGTCGTCCCTTCCCGCACGGCAAAGTTTCCCCGCACAGCGCTTGATGGAGTAGCCGCAGAAAGCAGCTTTTCTCCTTTGGTAGAGAACAAGGGCGCACCCGGTGAAGAGGACCGCCAGACACAGACACCACAAGGAATTCACAAGTACCGCGGCTTTTTGAGGGGAGGCCTTATATACTCACAGCGTCTACTACCCTTCATTTTTTAAATCGACTCTGCCCAAATTTCACACACCGCTTTGTGTTGTTTTACACAATACAATGAACGCACAGCAGCCGCTGGTGTCAAGTTCTTAACCTTACCGTGCCATGTTTTGTATAGGCCCCGAAACCCGTGTGATTTACTGAAGGTAAATGTCCCCGCTCTCAACAGGATCCTGACAGACTTTAACGAGAAGTCCCGAAGTCCTGCTAAGGTTTGACATGCTTAAGGACTTTTGACTTTCTAACCTTCAGTTGCTCTTCAGAGTCATGTTTTCACCAGTAAATATATTATAAAAACTGAAGTTGTAATCTTAAGTGAGTAATTACCAAAACGGTATCAGAAACTTTTCTCAGTAGGCGCAGAATATATATGCACAAGAGTTCAAAATGGGGAAAATGCTCTCAAAAATATTTGGCAACAAGGAGATGAGAATATTGATGCTTGGACTTGATGCTGCTGGAAAGACAACAATCCTTTACAAACTGAAACTCGGACAGTCTGTGACCACAATCCCTACAGTCGGCTTCAATGTGGAAACTGTGACCTACAAAAACGTCAAGTTCAACGTATGGGATGTTGGAGGCCAGGATAAGATTCGCCCCCTGTGGCGACACTACTACACGGGCACCCAAGGGTTAATTTTTGTGGTGGATTGCGCGGACAGGGATCGCATCGATGAAGCAAGGCAGGAACTTCACCGCATCATTAATGACCGGGAGATGAGGGATGCCATCATCTTGATATTCGCCAATAAGCAAGACCTTCCGGATGCCATGAAGCCACACGAAATCCAAGAGAAGCTCGGATTGACCCGCATCAGAGATAGGAATTGGTATGTTCAGCCCTCCTGTGCGACCACAGGTGATGGACTATATGAGGGCTTGACATGGCTAACCTCAAATTACAAATCTTAATGATTGAGTTGCTGACTGTTTTAGGTCAAAACTATAATAAAGTTGCAAGTAACAAATAACTTCTCAAAATGAGTATGGTTAAGAAAAGTTGATTATTTCCCATTTATTTTTTAATACTATGTTTACCCCATGACTAATTTATCTCTAACTGGGTTTGCCGGCTTAAAGTTCGCTTGTACTCTGTAGCAGGCCTATATCACATTCATTATTTCTGGGGCTTGCTTGATGAATATTGAGTTAATCGGTCCTAAGGTTGAAGCCACAGAAATCACCGCCTTTGCCTATTCTTTCTCCTGTTTTGTATAATTTTTCTAATGAAGCTGAAGTTTTTATCTTAATTCTTGGACTAAAGCTTGTTTCAAGGTTCTTCGGTCTCTGTTGCATTGAACTTGGATTTTTTTTCTTCTTCTTCTAAGGTGAGCTCTTTAATGTTATGTAGCCTACATGGAGGACTTTGACATTTGTTTTAAGACAGTACTGTGATGAAAAGTATTCACTCTCAATGGTATTGAGAAAAAAAAAATTCACCAATGCTTACATTTCATTCTCACCAGTTGGGGCATCAGAGGAGGGAAAAGAATGACTTTGGACATGTTTTGTTACCCCCTCTCAATACCCTTATGTGGGCTATATATTTAACTGATTGACCTTTTTGTGTCATGTCTTGATACCTAATTGTGCTGAATATTCAACAAATAGGCCTCCAGTAACTTTTAAACATGCTTGTCGGGATGCATTTTTGATTTTTGGGTAATGCGTAGTCTGTCGACTCAATCTTTCCAAAGGAATGTCATTCAGTTCTGAGCTCTCAATCTGATACCACAGTTGATTAGCCTCAGCAATGGGACATTATATGATAGCCTATATCTGTAGCATGAGTACGAAAGTACATTAACCCTACATCAGAATCCATCTGTCACGCAGTCAGAGGGAGCTGTTTACTGGTGAAATGTTGAATGACACCTTGTGGTGCAGCTCTTACTCCTATTTTGACTGGGGGTACCATGTACAGAACAATGTCATTGTAATGTCTTATTAAAAAAGTGATTTTAAATCTTCTATGTCTCTGTTTTTTCAAGAGTAAATGTAGTTGGTGGTTCATGCAACATTTTCAAGTTTTGGTAAACTTTTAAAAGCAGAAAAATGTAATAGGAAGTTTGTTTCAATGTGTGAGAAACTCAAGCTTACAATTCAAGTGTTAAAAATTCTCCCTCTGCTCAGTGGTATTCTCCATAAATGTTTATACGTTCACCCCTTAGACTAAGTTGCTGCCCTCAGTTCCCTTGCCAGTAAATGGGGGGGGGGGGAAATGTACAAAACAGGAAGTCCCGACTGCTGCTCTTTTTGGAACAACAACAGAGCCACACGATAGTTTGCATGGCATTTGGAAGGGCAGCGGAGATGTACAGCTGAATTGCGAATTCTTTTTGAATGTTGCATGTTGCTTGTGAGCCATAGTTAAGTTGATGCTGAGCTGTCAGTTGTAACTTCCTGAGTCTGACTTTGTTTGGGACCAGCAGTTAAAAAAAGTCTTGGTTGCTTTTATTCAAGCTGCCTAATAGAAGCCCTGCTGTTCAGAAATGAAAACTCGAATATGTCTGAGTAATGCTCTGTGATTAAGTGAAAATATAGTTTGCCTGTTGGATATAGCGGAGAAACTGCTGATGGGAACACATGTCCTACTTTTTAAGGAGCCTCTCATGACCGCGTTAAGATCATTTCTACATCCTTTGAAAATGCCAAAAGCTGTATAACAAGGGTAGTACCATGAATAATCAGTGTGTACTCTTACAAGATAAACACAAACATAAGTACCAACTAGCAGACTAGGAATAGTTTTGCAGTCTGTTCAATTCATACTTCTAAAACATGGACTTTCTTGCTGCTTGTATGCACTGCTTCCTAGTTTAAGCAGACATAGTTGTACACTACATTGTCACTGAAATGTTTAGGGGTTAGTATTCCTCATAGAATATATTTTTGCAAAGTATGTCTTGTAAATATTTTAATTTGTCAGTTAGGACATGGAAAACAAATGTTTCCATTGAAACGTTTTTTGCCAAAGACAGCACTGCTGGTGTTCACAAATCATCTAGCTGCTGTGTTTAGAGCAACAAAAGGTTAGCTAGCATTATTCTACAGATGTCCTAGAGTTTTTTGGCTCAGCATGCTTAATGACCTTGTGTCTTTTCCATTGAAACTGACACTATGAAAGCTAGTCATAAAGTGCATGTTTGCATTTACTGCAAGGTGATGCATTCTGTTTCATATGTATTATCTTTTTTCTTTCTTTCTTTTTTATCATGGCAGCATTTGTTTTGTGGAAAATTTGGTGTTTAGTGCGTTGCTGCAGGGGCCTCAGGATGTTTGCTTTAGCACAACGGAGGTTTCCGTCAGACAGGTCAGGTGACATCAATATGACTCTGCTTCTACTGATGTTTCACACAACCCACATACGTAATGCAGCAGTGATTTATGATCAGCTACAAACACTCAGTCAAAGTATTCGAAGGGTACATGTAAATAGTTGCTTTCAGTAAGAGCTAGGTCTAGGGCCTCCATTAGACACTGATGGCAGCCTAATTGGTCTGTAATGGCCACTTTGGTTCCCACCACTTCATTACAACCATATGATCCTCACAGCTTTATTGGCAACACTTGGGCCCTGGGGCAAGGATAGAGAGTGTAAGCAGGTTTTATGACCTCTTCTCTGTAAAGATGAGACCTCCCGGCCCTTCTGTCAACTCCTTCTGCGCTCAGCAAAAATTCCTTACATTTCCTGGGAGGATAGGTTAGAAATGGGTATTAGGTCACAGAAATAATGAGTAATGAAGCTTGTTCTTCTTTTTTATGAAGCATTAGGGTTGTCAGGTTTTGCAAAAAAAAATTGTAGCAAATTTGACTGTTTTTACAGCAGCAAAGAAACAGGTTCTGTCAGGACCACACCAGCAAATGAGGATAATCAGCACTTGTTTCTCATGAGTCACCAGTGTCATAATTTGCAGAATAAGAAGGGCTTAAACTTCCACTGGTCTGTGCAAGAATGTGTATGACAGATTTGTCTTAGCCGGCCAAAACGCGTGTTTGTTGGTGTGGTTCCCAGGACAACGGCCTGATGGGACCTCTGCCAGTGTGGCCTGGTGTTTTTGGTATCACACTGGTGGCTGGCTGCTGCACGTTTCCAATGAGTTCCTCTACTCTGTATGGAAAGAGGAAGAGTGGGGAGAAATCGAAAGATAACCTAATCTTTGCAAGTAAAGTTCTGCAATATTGGAATACCTTTTTTTTTTTTAAAAAAACTGAATAACGGCTTGTCCTTCATTAGTCAACTTCAAAAGTTTTTAAACTACTCAGGAGAATCTGTTGTGGTAGTATTGTAGCTGTACTCCTCCCATGCTTAGAATTGAATTGTGCTTGTGGTTTTCAGGGGTGTGGTTTGTCTTCCTCACTTGTCTTCACTTCCTCTAAACTCCAGCTGCAGATAACATTTGTGAAGGTAGCACCAATGTAATGCTCATTTTCTGTCTGCAGGCCCTGAATATAGTCATCGCCACTTTAATGTTGGCCTGCAGGACGACAGCCACACCCTTCTAGCTAATCACTCAAGGATTTGAGATGCATGCACAAAACTAAACACCATTATTATTTATCTGCCAAATGGTAGGAGGGAACACCTACTTTAAGCCACGGTTTGCAGAGCTTAGTTCAGTGGCTTATTCTCAGGGACAATAAAACAGCCTCTTTGGTTATGAAACTGCCCTCTATCACTTGCTCTCTGTCCTCTGGTTAAATCCCGTGCCCCTTCTTTGAGTGCGTTGTTAATAATGAACTGCACAGAGCTCAGTTTAAAATGGGTCCGGAAGTGGCTGAAAGTCGTTTTAGGTTTCCTGTTGAGGTTAACACTGTAGAATGCCATGGTAAATGCTGCATTTCTCTTTCGGTACCGTAGCTGGGGCTGGAATTTGTTTTGATTGCAGGTGTTTTGGAGTAGGTTTTGCTCATAAATGAAGTTTCCTACAAGCATGTTGTGGTTTTGATAGTGAGTAATGCTGTGTAGTGCAGGCCAGTTACATGAGGTTGAAAATATGAGGCTGTGATATCCAAGGTGCACTCTGGGCATAAGTCCAAAACGCATTCCATTCATATCTGAAGTGAAGGTTGCTTACTGTGGTGAAAACTGCACATTCAGAGAACCAGAAAATAACTGTTAAGTGCTGGAAGTCCACCTGACATATCCAATTTGTTTGTTATTGCACAGACAAAGTGCTCATACAGGCATTAACTAATTTAGGTCACAAAGAAAACCGTTTCGCTGGCTGACATCCAATCTGTTCAGTTATTTTTTTTAAACCTCAGAGCTGCTATTTATTTTCCGTTACACATAAATGTGTCCAGAGAGTACTCTTGAAAAGTGATAAAATGTTTATGCGTGCACCAGTTGAACTGTGGAACAATGTACTGTGCTTTTTGAACAGCACCACAAATAGAGTAAAGAGTGTTAACCATCGTTGCTTTCAGGTGTCAGAAGTGCTACAGACTGGGAGGAGGAGGGGCAGGTATAAATGGTGTTGCAGCTTGAGGCCTCTCGAGCGTCTTGCTTGCAAGGAACAGAAATTTAAGTCTGTTTCTGAAGTAAAGTGAAATCAGTTTGATTTTTTTTAGATTACTTGCCTATTTAATGCATTTGCATAAGGCTTATTCATACAGTACACAGAACACTGACCTTTGTCATGTGGCATCTGCTATGCTGATGCCACATGGCAAACCTCCACAGTGTTAAAGGATGAGCCACTAAGCGGTGATTTTAACACTGCAGTGTGTACTACTATAGACAGCAGTCATTCACCCAGGAGCAGTATCCACCAACCGCATGGAGTCACCCACAGCTTTCACACACTCGCTGACAGGATGATGAAGATCCATGCAAAGTGAACTCAGAGACTTTCCTCAGGAGCTCGCCGCCACACTGTCACACTCCATGACCGACTACATCTGTGTATGTGACAAGATCGCTGTAATTACAGCAGAGTCAGTGTTTCGCGTGACAGTGCATCTGGATTAAACAACAGTTTGGGTTTGGAAGGAAGTCTCAGATCTGTGGCGAGCCAGGCGATGCTACACACACGCTCGCTCACACACACAGTCCAGATTCAGACTGCTGTGAGGTAATGACTCAGGGAAACTTTACACAAAAGCACACAGCTACACTGCTTCCCTGCTCTAAAATTCTTCCTTCTGTCCTGGACCACCACACATCTTTAAAATGACAAATTCATCACTGCACTAGTATGCCGTGGAGACAGCAGTCACAGGAAGTGAAGTCACAGGACCTTTGGTATTTCAACCAAGGGATCAATAAACTACTACTACATTTTTTGCTGACATCAGTAAATGGCCATGACTGTGCCACATACATTGCACATATGTGTGTATATATATATATATACATATATATATATATATACACATGTATATATACTTGTGCGTGCATATTACGCATATTATTTTAAAACCTAATATTGCCCACAAAGACAATCAAATGACCTTTGATTAACAAATGTCATTACAGGCATAGTGCTGACATTAGTGCACTAACAGGGATGAAAGGAGAGTAAAGTGTGTGCAGTATTCTCACAGTGCTCCCCTCTCAACTGCAGCACAGCTGTCTTAACAGCACCCCCGCCCTCCCCCTGTTCCCCTGCAGGGGTGTGTTTGGAGGGGGAGCATTGTGTTTCTATAAGCTAGTTGTCCCATTGGGCTTTGCTTCCCTGGCACGGTACCACCTCTTGCTCTCAGATCCAATGAACAATGAGTGCTGCAGATTATTAGCATTGTTGTGTCCCATCTTTCCAGATGAGGATAAAGAGATAGCTGAAAGATAACAAATACAGTGCTTGGTAAGCGAGGTCTGGCCTGCTCCCTCTTGGTGCACCGTAAAGTTCAGTCGGGCTCAGATTGCTATGTAAAATGGAGAAGGGGGGGCGGGGGTGGTCTATGTCTGTGGATACACCTTTGCGGAATCAGAGGAGTCACTCTTTCATGCAGGCCTTCTTCTATTTTTAATCAGCCCAGTTTGATGTCTATTCTTGAGCCACTCCCTAATAGTTTGTGAGAAAATGAGTCTTCCTTTCTGGAGCAGTGTCTCTTGGCTCCAGGCAGCGTGATGATGGTGACACAAAGGATCCTCTGTGTCACTTGGCTGTGATGCAGCAGAGTTGAGCACACCACACGGACTGCTGGAGTCAGACTCTCCTCCACCCATCTGGTATTAGGGGGGGAGGGGGGGGGAGTGCGCGCTGCACTGCTACCTCATGTTAAATTGTTTTACAAGAATGCTGATTATGGAATCCATTGCAGGTGTTCACTAGCCCAAGACAATGATTAAACTTATTAAAAAAAAAAATCCCAGTATGCATTAGATACTATGGACTTTTGTTCCAAATACAGGTTTTCCACACCATTAAGAGTTATTCCTACTTATAGCACCATCTGTTGGCAGAAAATGCCCCCATTCTGTCTTGATGGTTACCAGAATCCACAGTAATGTGCATGTGTGTCTGATATATATGATAACAGATTACCGAGACACTGCTGCTGCTTCACTGTGGGCTGTCCTCATTTACAGTGGGCCTTCCTATTCCCCTGTTGTGTGAGCCTAATTAGTCATCCACAGGAACAGCACAACTACACCGTTTTAATTATTTTTGGTTAACATTTAAGGAAAACACCAGGGATGAGGAAATATATTTTGAGTTACTTAAGTGGAAGACCCATGGATGGGGTGGGGGAGAAAGTGTTGACACAGAATAATGGAGCTCCCCTTTACCCCTCTAATCTCCTCAGTAACCCTCTGGGTCCTGTCCCCACCACACTGGGGGGCATGGACTTATTACCAGCTGTGAGTCAAATTAATTAGGCAAACGTGTCCCAGCCAAACCAAAGCAGACCTTAACCGCAAGTTAATTCTGACTGTAACGGTCCAGCTGCACAATGTGCAAGTGAGAGTGGCACAGGAGGGCCACAGGGAATGATTATTTTACATGATCCACTGTAGTTATTTATAGTAACTGTAAATAAAAAAATAAAAAGGCAATTAAACTCACTTGCTCCTTTCTTCATAGGCATTCTCATCGACCAACATCTGTAATCTGATTCGATCCCACCACACCTCTGCCTCTCTTGATCAAATGCTCATTTTAAACATTCACATGTACTGTTAGAAGAGACTGGTTAACTGGTTTGTTAGCTGGAACAGAAAGGAATACACAAACAATTTTCTTCATGTTTTCAGATTGCTTGATTTCATGTTGACTCTATACACAAAGCTAAAGCACCTGCGCCTGTAGTATTATTAGCCACTGCTCTGCTCTACTAATAACGCCAACTCTTAAATTCAGGGAAATTTATATACAGTGGGCTTTTCTGCCTATTAAAATAGGTAAGTGTTGCATTCATCCAGTGATCATGTTGGGCCATTTCATTAATGTGTAATCAAACTTGGATCTATTGTACTATTTCTTTCATAAATCAATTTGAGTATTTAGGGGGATCTCATCCTGTCAACTTCAGTATTAACATTTTACTTGGCCTGAGTGTTTGAGGACAACGTGCTCATTACCCTACAGCTCTACTGTGTAAACAGACAGCAGCATGAAAGGCTGTGAGGGGCCCCTGCATGCCTGTGGGAGTATGGGGCGTACTTCATGGTTTTATGCTTGAAAAGGAACCATAATCTTCCACCTAATCTGGGGCTTTGAGTGGAATTCCCCTCACATGGACGGCAAAAGCTGGCATTGCAGATCTCTGTTGTCCTCAATTTTTAAAGATTGGGGACCCCACATAAAGATATAGATTCAAATTTTTAGTTATACATTAGATTTGTTACCCTAACCTCACTTCATATGAAAAGTTAACAAAACTGTCTTCACATCTTAATATTTAATTGTTGAGCAAGCAGCCTGGCTCTTTAATTAATCAGTGCACACAATTAAATCCTTTCCTAAGTTTCAGATTTTAAGCAACTACTTCTTACAAGTGTCTGATTTTACATAATTCACAAGATGAAAATCACAAAGAAAACCACTCTAAACACCACTTATCACTGTCATCAGGTGCTTATTTCTGCATGAGGTTGTCAATATTTTTATGTAAACATGTAATTGTACATATTATCCAATTATTTAATTATCACTTGCTAAATATTCCAAGTTTAATGATATACAATGGGAAAATATGTCTGCTCAAGAGCAGAAGTCCAATAGGTTTCATGTTTGCAGCTTTTTGCAGATGCCTAGGGCGTAAAGGCTTCACTTTCACATCTGCTTAACTGTATTTTGTATAAACAAGACGAACTGCAAAGACCCAGGGGGATGATGCCTCTTGCTCAAACAATGCACTTGTTTCTCCGATCTGTGCTTGCACACGTCTGCCATCTAGCTTCACAGCAACAGAACTACATGGACTGAAAGAGAACTCTACTGTTTTAAAGAGCAGGAAAAAATAGTGTCTGTGTGTTGATTTAATCATGTGTGCTCCAGTCAAATAACACACACAGTAATTTAACAGCATGCTTCCCTTTAAAAAGTTAAAAAATTTAATATCTTAAACAAGCTCAGTACACTGTTCCAAGTTTCTATGTCACAATTGGAGTCCGATAATCAGGCTTTTCTTCGAATGTGCAGAATGTGGATGTCGGGACTGCTAAATTCTGGGTCTTGTTTCTCTGAAGGAATCTCCTCACAGCAGAAGTTCTGTTGCAGCAACTTAAAAAGAAATGAGAGCAGGTCAGACGATAGCTATGACAAATATCTCCACTTAGTTTGTGGAAATAAAAACATAATCTAACCTCAAAAAACTGCCTTTCCACTTCTGGGTTGACACCCTCACTGCGCTGCTCATAGCAGCAAACAATGCAGGTCACTGGTCCACAAAGCAGCTTCAAGCTCTCCACCAGTGGAACGATTGACTGTATGGAAATAAGCGATGACTCACAATGAGACATACAACACTTTTTCAGAATGATTGTAATGTTGCAGTCTTGTAGGGGATCATAATGGATTGAAAACTACAGGAAAGTACCTGCTCATAATAGATGCAATCTGCCATAAGGACATAATCTGGGGGAGGCGAGAATTCAGACACATCTTCACCCCTGTAATAGTGGAAATAAAATATTAAGCATATGCTGAATGTCCCGCTGAAATATTACTGTGAAATTTATATTAGGAGCATAAGACAAATAGGAAATGTAAGTACAAACCATTTCAGTACCTTGGCAGTTATGGATCCACTGCTAACAAGCGCCTGGTTTTCTTGGATGTTCATCTTCAACAGGGTCTGTAAATCTTCTAGGTCTGTTACTATTACCTGTGCTCTGCAGCAATTTTTTTTTAAAAAATATTAATAAATCACCAATACTAACTTTTTCCATATGATTACTAAAACATAGTAGTAGTGCAAGGAATGACGTTTAAATATTTTGATATTTAAACACAACACTAAGATCACATATAAAAAAAAAAAAACTCACCCTAGCGTTGCTGCCATAAGACCAACTACTCCCGTACCAGCTCCCAACTCTAGCACAGTCCTACCAGACCAAACGTTCACACCTGAAGACGGATCGTAAAACTGCTTTGTCTCTAAATACTTTGCGAGAACAATAGCTGCATCCCACACAACGCAGCCAACATCTCCCAAGTAGCACTGCTTAACTTTTAGGGCACAACCGTCGTTTCTCTCTATTTCTCTGACAAAATATTCATTCTCGTCTGCCTTAGCCGCCATGTTGGCCAAAACAGAAACAGAAATAGAACTTCCGGTCTGATATATTTTTCTAAATAAAAGACTTACCTCGCCCAACATTAGGACTGGTGCACAGAGTTGTGCTTGATGCTTTAAAAAAAGTTATGTATTTCTAATATTTCTATTTTATTATTTTAAAAATACAATCATAAACAATGAAAAGTCTATGGCATCACAAAAATATAAGATAAGACAAGAAATACTTATCTTAATATTTATTAATAACAGTAATACAATTAAAATTAAATTTTTATAGCAAAAAATCAAACAGAATTTAAACCGAAGTTGCAAAAAAAAAAGTAAAAATTAAATTAAATTAAATTAAAGACATGAACGTGAACGATGATTAGCGGGTCCTTCCACCGTAGCACATTTTAAAATTATTTAAAATTATTTGAAGCGTACCAAGAACCATGGTTTCTTTTAGAGAGTGAAGGCTTATAGGGATTTCTTCTTTTTTTCTTATTTTCTTTTGGCCTCATAACAACAACAACAACAACAACAATAATAATAATAATTGTTTTGTGTCTTCCCAAGTTGAAGTGAATTTTTTTGTACATTTATTTGTTGTTATTTTTGTTGTAATTCACAATAACTGTTATTAATGACCGAAAAAAGAAAATAATATTAAAAAATAGATAAATTAATATTACTACAATTAACTTGACGTGCCGGAAGCCGTGACGTGTTCGCGCGCCACTGCGGCGACGGTAATTATGCTTGCTAGCTGTGAGAACTAGCAGCTGAGAAGCAACTTTATACTGTTTGTCGAAGTGTAGTAACTGAATATTACCGATGTACATCTGAGTCTGTGTTTGTCAGTTGTCCTGCCTCTGCATAGGTTTAAAATGTTTGCCAGCAGCACAGAGGAGGTAACTGATGGTTACGCCTCAGCATGTGAACAGTCGTGGGGTACTGTACCTAAGGACAAAAGTGGACTGAACGAAACCTCCTCTTGTGTCACATCAGCTTCCTCTGCTTCATCAAAGCAAAGTTTAAATGAGGGCAGTACGAGCTCCCGCCACGGCCCATCATCTGGAACGGCCTCAGGTGATGTGCTAACATTAGCAAGTTTTATTTTATTTATTTTTTTGGGGGGGGGGGGGGGGGGGGGGGGGAGATTAGATACCAAAAAATTTGCTAACATTGACATTTCTGTTATGAAATGATCAATTTTTTTATTTATTTTTTTTAAAATTGAGAGCAGTTGGGGCACCCGGCAAAGTTTGGCTCTGGGCATGACACAGCAGTAATAATACTGTACTACACCTCTTTTCTTATGTTTCCTATTGCTATAGGTCAATTACCGAGCAGCTGTAGAATAGACAAGCCAGCTTCATTGCTCCTTTCATCTTGTTCAGAGAGCTCATCTTTCCACAGCCGTGGAGGAACACCGAGACATAGAAGGACCCCAGGGTCTGCTGGGGCACCTGGTACATATCCTGCTCAGAGTTATTGATTACTCTGGTATTAATTAAGCATATTTTAAAAGAAGATATTACTATTAACAAAGAACTTTTTATGCAGGAACAAGTTGCTCATCTGGATCCACAAACGCTGGTGCTTCTGTGGTTGTGGTAGTAGTTGAAGGACGCGGCTTAGCCAGAGGAGAGATTGGCATGGCTAGTCTTGATTTGAAATGCCCAGAGCTTGTACTCTCCCAGTTTGCAGATACGGGAACATATGCCAAGGTAAACCACCCATGTCGTACTGTCATTTAGTACTCAAAACAGACTGGGACACATGGAATTGATATTTCAGTCATGTGTTATTCATCTGAAGGTCATAACCAAGATTCACATCTTGGTCCCAGTGGAAATACTGATGCCAGACACAGCCAGTGAGAAGGGGAAAGGAACAAAGCTGTTCAATCTCATCACTGAGAATTTTCCGGTACAAATGCAACAATAACACACAATTCTTTTAAACAAATTTCCACTTAAAGTAGAGAGTAGCCAACTTGTGCTTAAGTATTCACTGAGTTGCTGTGGTTCAAACTAAATTTTATTGGGTATTTTTTCTTCAGGGTGTACCTTTCACTCCAGTGCAAAGGAAGTATTTTAATGAGAAGAAAGGGCTGGAGTACATTCAGCAGCTGTGTGCCCCAGAATTCAGCACTGTTGTTATGGAAGTTCAAGCTAAGTATGCTATAGATAGATAGAGAGATACTGCAGCCTAATACTTTTGTCATTGCCCAATGTAATAACTTTTTTTTTTTAGGTATTATTGCCTAGCAGCTGCAGCTGCTTTGCTGAAGTACTTAGAGTTCCTCCAGAACTCTGTCTACGTTGCCAAGTCCCTTAAAGTGAGCTTTAAAGGGAGTGAGCAGACAGCCATGATTGACTCAGCATCTGCCTCTAACTTGGAATTGGTGGTTAATAATAGAAACTACAGGTGAGATGGAAAGCGATGATAAGAACGACATCTTTTTATGTAGTTCCTCTGTCATGCAGTCTGACTGTGCCTTTTCTTTTTTCGTTCTAGGAGTGACCATACTCTTTTCGGGGTACTCAACCACACAAAAACACCTGGTGGTGCCAGAAGGTTGCGCGCCAACATTTTGGAGCCTCTAGTTGATGTGGAAACAATCAACACTCGCCTGGACACCATACAAGAGCTGCTGGAAGATGAGGAGCTTTTCTTTGGCTTAAAGAATGGTCGGAAACAGGCACAAAAAATTTGAATCATTATAAGTATTCTGCATACTGAAAATTGGAGCATATCTGCATTGACTGTTTGTTCTTCTGGCCCTTTTAGCCATAAGTCATTTCCTTGACATTGATCAGCTGCTCTCAGTTCTCGTCCAAATCCCAAAGAAGGAAACAGTACGTGCAGTACTTTCAGTGCTTGTGACAATATTCTGTTTGTTTACTTCTGTGCATTTGTCACTACTGTTACTTTTTTCTTCTACAGTTTCAAGTTGCTGAAGCAAAGATTACACATATCATTCAGCTGAAATACACATTGGACCTGGTGCCGAGGTTAAGGGTCTGTGCTGCTAACATCCTCAAACAAAATCGCCCAGTAGCCATGGACAGAATAAGAAAACAATGAATTCATTAAAAGCTAATTGTGACTTAGTTATAATGCAAATACTGAGTCTTTGTTAAAGTGTTATACCATTTAAACAGACGTTGCTGAAGAACCGGAACACAGCTCTGCTCAAGGCATATAGTACAACACTTGAAGATAACAGGTTGTAAATTTTGTGCTTATGTACAATGAACTGAATTTGCTAGTTACAATCTCCTGTCTACAGACTCATTCCACTGTATACATTTATGTCTGCCTCAGGTTTGACATGATCCTGGAGCAGATCAAGACTGTGATCAATTATGACACAACTTACATCAAAGATAGCTTTAAAATGCGCACCCAGAAGTGTTACGCTGTGCGCCCGAACATCAACAAGTTTCTTGACATTGCCCGGAAAGCTTACACTGAGATAGTGGACGACATTGCAGGTGTTAATGCTTAGTGTTTACCAGATAACTTTGTCTTGTGATGTTTTGGTAATCTGTTCTTACCTTTAGCCATGCTTCATGTCATTGTGCTGCACAGAGCTTGTGAACCAGCTGGGGGAAAAATACAGCTTGCCCATGCGTACTAGCTTCAGCACAGCTCGAGGTTTTTTCATCCAGCTGAAGCTTGAAGGACTAACCTTACCAGAAGGGAAACTCCCCTCAGAGTTCATCAAAGTAAGGTCCACTGAAGGCAGCCAGACATTTAGCAAAATATCTAACTCAGCATTAGTTGTTAATAAAGGAAGCTAAATTGCCACCGGTGGGACAATAAGGTTGACATTGATGACATTGAATGAAGAGGGAAAAACCTGCATTTCAACATCTTTTCACCTCAGGTAACTAAGCACAAGAACAACTATGGCTTCACCACTGCAGACCTGATGAAGAAGAACAGCCGGTGTGAGGAGGCCCTGAGGGAAATCTTTCACATATCTTATGTGTGAGTAGATCATGATCTCGTGACTTACAAACATGAACAGAAAATTGAGGTAAAGGAATATAGCTTTGTGGTATGACTGTTCTTAGCAGTTTTAGAGTTTTGTACAGTGTTGTGCAAAAGTCACCCCTCATTTCTTTATGTTTTGCTAGAAAACTAAAAGTTAGAGCCAAAACTTTTATATTTGGGTTAAACTCCATAAGAGCTGTTGCCACCAATTTTTAGTGCAATTCTTGTGATATTCAAGCATACCTCATTCTTTTCCTCCCTGTTTTCCTTCATTAATAATGTCTTCTTAACAGCCACTGAAATCATTTCTGATGAGGCGTCATTGAACAGTAGAGGGATCAACTAAAGGTCCAGGTGCATCTCTGAGGTCGTGTGCGGGGTCTTTGCTGAATTTTTCCCTATTTCTTAATGACTCAACTTTCAGATACTGTTCATCTGCTGTAGATAGTCTTTTAGGCCTGCCATTTTGTTTGTCCTTCACTTGTTCATTATCAAATTTCATATCAAGTTCATTATCAAAGACACACTGCACACCATGCTGAGATGTGCCAAGTTTTAGCCTTTTGAGAATCACCTTGTTGCTGCAAAAATATTTTACGTTGTAAAACTTGATTATTTTTGGCAATTTTATAGATTCAGCTAAAGACATTGGAATAAATTATGTCTTTTGTGATAGGCTGTCAGTAACAAAGTTTCTAAATATACAATTTAAAATGGGTTCTTTGCTAAGCGTTAGATCCTTTTTAATGCTTGAATGATTCATAGATCAGCCATAAGTCGCTTAACAAGCAAAACAATATTCCTGGGAAAATGGTCAAGTACAAGGACTGGAAAGAAAATTTGTGAAAAATCAGCCAGTGTCCAAAGAAAAACTTTGAAAGACCTTCAGAAAGCCTGGAGAGCTATTACTCAAGACAAATAAAAGAAAAATTACAGAAAGTTTTGGCTCTTTGGAAGCAAAATATGAAGAAATAAGGGTTGGGTCAAGGACTGTGCTTTTGCACAGTAGTGTAATTGCAGAACTTTGATCTGATTTACTGATCTTTACCAGTTGATATTATTTAAGGGGTTACTTAACTCCTTTAAAACCAATTATTCAACTCATGCAATAAACTGGGGAATGTAGATTTTTCTCCGTGGCCAAGTTCTGTTTTTAATTATGCTTATAAGGACATATCTATTAAACGTTGTTGTACTCTCTGTCCACTAGGGGGCACTGTTTATTAGCCATAATTTCTGTTCAGTTCAGTTTTTATTTCCCTGAATCATGTAACCTGTCTCCATACAGGGTGATATGCCAGCTGCTGAGAACTATCCATGAGCACATTCACTGCCTTTATAAGCTCTCTGATGCTCTATCCATGTTGGACATGTTGCTGTCCTTGGCAAATGCATGCACCATCTCAGACTACGGTAAGCATGAATCACTGTTGATTCCAGCTCTCAAGTCAGTCAGACTGTCATATTAACCATGACAAAGCCTGAACTGTTGTCTGAAGGTGTGCTGTGTGCTGCACAAGGCAGCACCCAGCCATCGTCACACATGACAGCCAGAAACGCCTCTACTGAGCTGGCAGCTCTGCTGGCCTTAGTTCTTTTCTGTGTCTGTCGTGGGCAGCACCAACCCAATCAGCCATGTGGGTGGTGAGTGCTGGCCCTCAGCTGTCTGAAAGTGTCTCGTTATAGACACGTGCTGACTGCCTGCCCCCTTTCTATCCCAGCCAGCTTGTACTCAGATTACCCGTCTTACATAACTGCGCACTGATGTGCTGTACTTACCGAGACAAATCTACCCAGCAGAGGAGCTAACTGCCTTACCTCTAGCAGAAATCGGTGTGTTACTATGTTATGACACCTTTAAGTGAACAAGTAATAGATGGTGTATATAAATGTAATTTTATAGATGGCACGTGTGTGTTTTTTTCACCAAACATTAGAAATGAATGTAAGGCTCAGTATGTAAACAGAGTTATTGTTTTGTGTTTTTCTGTTCTGTCCACCAGTGCGTCCACAGTTTACAGACACATTGGCCATCAAACAGGGCTGTCACCCAATTCTGGAGCGAATTGGCAGACAGCAGCCTGTATCGAACAATAGCTACATCTCTGAGGGCAGCAACTTTGTCATCATAACAGGACCCAACATGAGTGGCAAATCCACTTACCTCAAACAGGTGGCGCTATGTCAGATCATGGCTCAGATAGGTCAGCAGGAAGTTATAAACCCACCCTCCCCATGTGAATTTTAAATGTAGGCCTGGTCATTTCTGTGCATTAATTCAACACTGTATTTTTATTTCAGGCTCGTTCGTCCCTGCTGAGTATGCTTGTTTTCGTGTTGCTGATCAGATTTTCACCAGAATTGGTGTAGATGATGACTTTGAAACCAACTCTTCCACCTTCATGTTAGAAATGAAGGAGGTACACATTCCTAAGTTATATTTGAGCAAACAAAACAAAAAACATCAATCAAAAAGATCATTTATATGTAATTAACTGAGTATGTCTGTCCAAAAGATCTCTTACATAATCCACAATGCAAGTGACAAGTCCCTGATTATTATAGACGAGTTGGGGCGTGGTACCAGTGCTGAGGAAGGGATTGGTATTTGTCACTCAGTCTGCGAGTTCCTCCTTGGCCTGAAGGTAGAGTATGCCCTAATACAGCCCTGCATCACCACTCCTTTCTCTAAATTGAAAACCAGATGGTTCCAGTTCTTATGCACCATATTAGCTACTTAATTTATTATAACTTATTGTTACACCTGTAAGATCAACAGTGGAACGGTAGAACCAACAAAGAGATTGGGCATTCTCACCTAATTTTCAAGGTTTGTCCTGTTTCTTGCAGGCGTTCACTCTGTTTGCTACACACTTCCTTGAGCTGTGCCAGCTGGAGTCTCTGTACCCGAACGTGGAAAACCAGCACATGCAGGTTCAGCATACACGCAGTGGTGACACTGGTGCAGAGAGCGTGGTATACACATATTTGCTGAATCGAGGATCTTCTGAAGAAAGACACTATGGTACAGAGTCAGTGAAATCCAACAACAGCCCTGTTGGCATTTTTCATGGAAGCAGTCACAGAGCTTGTTTTTGTTTTTCTAGGACTGAGAGTAGCAGAAATGACAGCCCTTCCTTCAAGCGTAATTCAAGAGGCAAAGACAATTGCTTCAAAAGTTAGCCAGCAGTTTTTGGTATGGTTTAGAAAGTTCAGTTATTGACTTTTTGTACTAACATCTTTGGGTCGTCAACGTCTTCTCTGTGCCTTTAAAATTAACAGTTCATTTTCACCTGTGCTTATATGGAAGGTCCCATTTATGTGCCACAGTATTACAAATTATAATAAACAGGAAGCCAGCATTAGACACTGAGAGACAAATGCTGTATCATGGCTAAATATGTATTTCATTGATAATAACCCTCGGTTAAAATCAGAGAATTGCTGGATAAAAAGAGAAGACCTAACATGTTTTATTCTTTCAGGCTAGACATCACACTGATCCAGAAACTCAGAGGCAGCGAGCTGTGTACCACCTCTCCACACGCCTGCTTCAGACTGCTAGAAACTCAAGACTAGACCCCGATAGCCTGCGAATGTATCTGAAAGGGCTAAAGAAGCAGTATGAGGCAGAGCTTCAGACTGCAGGGCAAGCAGTGGATGCAGAGGAGCAGTGACTTGACTCTAAGCCTTTCAGCATGGAGGAGCTTTCATACACTTTCTTTTTTGTCTGTGATCTCGACATGACACCCTGAGTTTAAAGATGACCTTATCTGACATAAACAGCTATACGAATGTTTTTATAAACTATGTCATAATAAATAGTTTCTGTGTAAATTTGTTGTGTTTATGATTTTTAATGCAAAGTAAAACATAGCAGAATGTGCATTAAGTTAATAACATCCCACTCTCTTAGTTTACAATTACATAAATATTCCCGTAAGCCATAATGGTAAGCAAAGATCTGCTGGAACTTGTCATACAAATATAGTACTATAGTCTGTAGACTTTGGGGAAGTGCGCTGGACCACTCCTCTTTCAGTATCGTAAGATTTACGAACCAAGAATGTTTCGAAAGGGCGGTACTTTTTACTTATTATTTGTGATGTGATGACATGTGGCCTTCGGTGTGCCACGAGTCTCAAAATGAACGCTCCTTAGCAGGCTGACTGTGACCCGCCCCCGCGAACCAGAAACAGCAGATTCTCTGTGACGGATAGCGCAGAAGAAAGCCGGGTTGGAGCTGCCCTGGGAAGGCAGGAGTGTGCTGGTGTCAACGCAGAGCAACGCCATTTCACTACTAGCTAAGGGAACAGCAAACTGAAGCTACAGGTATTTCTAGCGGCTGTTTCGGGAAATCTTCTATTCGTTTCTTGTGAAAAAAGCTGCTCATCCCGTACTTAGCACAGCTTAGCTCTTCACGTAGGCCTGGGAACGGCCCTCAGGACTTTAACGGAAGGATGGGGACGGGTCAGAGATTTCAAGAGAGACGGAGGCTAGGATCTGAGGAGGAATGAGGCCCGTGTGGGCAAATGTCCACCCCTCCAGAGAGTGTGAAAGAGAGTCAAAGTATTCCGGCTAACATTTGTGTGGTCAGTTCTGTCGCCTCTGTACTAATTGGATTGGGCAGCTAAAGCTAGTGCCTTGCTCTCGGTAGTTTGCTAGTTAGCTAGCCCATTCATAGTGTTGAGCTATAGCCACTGAGTCGAACTTAAAAAGTGGTGACGGGTCTTTTCCTTCATGGATTTATACATAGTAGCAACTGTTTATGACCGTGGCTGGAACACAGTTAAGCCCCAGCAGTTGGACATTTTTGCTCGTCATTCTGGGAAGTCATTTTTGTGACATGTGTTGTCTTTTCTTTCGTTTTCGTGGTTTATTTGAGTATGACGTGTGATAAATGACCTAGCTGGGCTAGCTTGACAAGAAGCTTAGGCCACTTCTGCTTTTTCTGTGATTACATGCTGCAATCATTGACAGTGTTCCTCTAAGTGTAAGAATAGCTGCCATTGCGTATCTTGGCTGACTAGTCAGCACAAGGCCCACGATGCTACGTGTGGCATGACCTAGCATGCTGGGACATTTAGGGCTCAGCTGGTAAATGTTGAGGTGACTCGGGGCTATATCACCAAGTTTAGGTGCTGGCAAGCACAATAAGAAGGAATTATAATGGGGTTAGTGACCAAACACGTTACTGTGGAAAAGTGAGACTTTGTTAAACTGACTTTTACTTACTAAGTAAACACAAAACTAAAGTACGTCTCTGAAGGAGCTTGAGATTTCTTCCAAGACCTCACTGCCCCTATTTTAAAGAGCCTTTAGGGTTATGCCTCAGCTTCTTCTCTCTTTTGATGAAAGCATTGTTAGCTTTGCTTTACAAGAGTGTTCTTTTTAGTTTCTTTGAGGTCTGTCTGTAGATGGGTTCTAATCTGAAGTGTTTTACTAAATGGCATACTTTCCTGGATAAAGCATGACAGGCAGGATCATATCCTTGCAGATAACTTTTTTGTTAATGTTTTCTAATAAAACCAAAACCACAGTCACTGTGTACTTTGGTACTTTCTTTAGTTTATTGCCAGAAGATTGATAAAGATGAATGTCAGTATTCAGAGAGAGCCAACTTCCATTTGACTTAACAATAAATCTAAGGTAGATCATTTTAATTGCCTGACTATCAGACTCTTTGTGGGTGAAAGGTGTTGTTGGTGAATATGATATTTCTTAAATTTGAAGAATAAAACAACATATTACAACAATCTAGCTAATCTATGTAATTATTATAAATCAGAATACAGACACAAAACATGTAAATAAAATACAAATGACATGTAGGGATGAGGTTGATATAATGGCATCTTCTTTGAAGGGCAAAAAAAAAAAAAAAAACATGCTCAAAAGTTTCCTTTAGTAGACAATGGTGGAGGAAGTAGAAAAAACAGTGGTCCATTTTAACCCCCCATTTGTTTGTGGTTTGTGCTCCTCTTTTCTGTCTTCTTACCCATTTAGTCTCCAAATGGTAGGGCCTGTAAATTGCCCCTTCCTGACCCTAGTACTGCCAGATGTCACTTCCTGTTGAAAAGCAGGTCTTCTTTCCCACTGTCACCAAGTGCTTACTCAGAGCAGACCATCTAATCTTTGGAATTTCCTCTCTAATAATAAAGTATTTGTCTTGAAGTGACTGTTGCTGTGACCCTGTACTAAATTTGTATTGAAAATGGCGCACTTCAAAGAAGCAGTTTTCTTTTCATTACAAAGATGTTCTTCATCATTTCAAAGTAATTATAAAGGTAAAGTGACTGCTAGTGCCCCTCCTACAGTTTGTCGTGAACATTGACTTGCTGCTAGAAATAAAAATCCTGCAGATACAGTTGTTACAGTCATAACGATTATATGAATTTATTATGTTATTACCACTTAATTACATATTGTAACACATTTTCATTTGGCCGTCTCCCCACCATTCTACTGTAGGTTTGATCCAGAAAAATAGTTTTCATTTTTCATAGTGTTTATTAAACTTACATTGGCTATATAATTTATTGTAGAGAAACTGCACACTTAACTAAAAAAGCTCAAATTTTCTGTAGTATCCTGGACTATAGATGTGTTTTAAAATGACTTGTTGCCTATTTTACATTTATTATGTATGCATAGCCTGATTTTCAATTACTGTCTGTATTGCTTTTTGGACCTGATAGTTATCAGGAGCTGTCTCTGTGTCCATGTCTGCCAATATCAAGAGGGCTGGCCAGCCAAGTGGTTAGATTCCGGGGAGCCAATAACCCGGGAGGGCTTTGTCCTGCGGGCTCATTTTGATGCTGGAACAAGCCTCAGGCCGTACAAAAAAATCTCATGCACCTTCCAGTCTGAGGCTAGGGACTCAAAGCAACCAAGCCTCATACCTTCATACTGCTTACTCCACCCACACTTTAAATACCAGGAAGAAACGCGGAGTTATTTTGACACATAATGTACTCTGGCATGGGAGTGTCCTCTAATATGCAATCAGCAATTTTCTGATCTAGCAGCGACTGAAAGTTAATGATTTTATTTACACTAGAAACTTGTTGTGTTTGTAGTACATAGTTTAAAAGGGCTTCTTTATGTTTTGACCTTATTTATTTTATAAAACCTGCAGTGTGTTCCAGGTAGTTGATGTTTGGGGCAGTCTCATCCAGAACTGTGAAATACATTTTTGGTTTTTAAGTGTTTCTTATTGGTTCAAGTGTAAAGCTTTAAAGCTCAAAATGAATGGCACATTTTCTAATGAGGTCACAGATAAGATACCAGTACAAAAGACAAGCAGAGAGTAAAATCTCTTATAAAGACCACATCTTGGTGCATGCTTTCACAGATATGTCTTTGCACACCGTTTACGTTTTCTGTGAGTGTGAAGGAATTCAGTCCTTGGGGTGGTTGAATAAGACAGCCATTTTCAATCAATTATTAAGATGAGACAATCTGATGTATTTGAGTCAAAGTAAAAGTAAAAATGTTATATAATAAAAACTGGACCCAAAAAAAAATGTTTCAAAGATGTTACATAATGGGGAGCTTGTAGTTTGTGTTCACAGGAAAGGCGTGCTGTTTCAAAGGCAAACAGTTTTTCAAAATTGGATCAAATAGTAGTCATAATGAGCCTGATATGTTTTTATGTGCTGCGTGTAATGGGAAGGGTTGGGTGAGGCAGGGAGGGGAGGAGAAGGGAGTGAAACAGTATCAACATTATACTAAGCCTGCCAGTCCACAGGAAGCCCTGCAGTGGAAAGTTATTCTTAAATGTATTATCATGGGTAATCTGCTTAATCCAAATTACTAAAGACGTCTGCTCTACAACAGTGACTCCTACGCTGTATTGCTGCCACAAATCTTGAGTATAGTATGGGATTGTGTCGCACTTCAGGTCACTCACTGTCGCTGCCACTCTGCATTGTTAGACACAATACTGCTGCCGTCACCCAGGGCTTAACTTACCCCCACTGTCAAAACACGGTGGTTTAATTTTTGTGATAAGTCACCGTTTTGCACGTGGTGTCGTCGTGTGTTGATTTGCAAGACGTACTTTGCAGCAATGTTGGAAAATGGTTTGTTATTTGTTTATTTTTAGTAAAGTTGCTGCCATTGCTGGAAATTTGCAAAGAATGTGACAAAAACATCTTATCTGGGCGATTAAAGCGAAAAAGATATGAACTAGGGAGGAAAAACTGGAGCCTAAAGGGGAAATATAAGGGGGAAAAATGCCAGTTCTGTGCTAGTTTATTCTTGCTGCATAGCCTTGAGGAGTCAGCTCAAACTCACCACATAGTTCCTAGAAATATCTTTGGCAGATGCAAAGCTGATGATGTCTTAGGACCACTTGACTCTGTAAATTCTGTTTGGGGTGGAGGAACATCATCTTCTTTTGGCTTTATGCAGGCGGGGGCTGAACTGCAGCTGCAGCAGATCTCATCCTGTGACACTTGGATATAGGTGTATTTTTGCCCCTTGCAAATCCGGTCCGATGTGAGTTTAGAATAACCACCGTGTCATTCTTGTGGGGGCTGAAAGAGGGAGGTGACTATTTAAGAGACTGTGAGCCATTTTCTTTTTAGCCTAGTTGCCTTTCTAATGATCTTGACCTATTTGGTCCCCTTTTAAACCAGGGCAAACAAAGTTGAGTCTCACAGTCAGTGTTTTAGGTACAGGTGTGTCTCTCTTTACACAAGTTACACATGTGTACATACGTTAAGCTGTGTTGCTGGGGGACTGTCTTCTAATTGGATCATATCGCTAAGAGGTGGCAGGGTGTAAAGAAGAAGAATCTCCTCTCCTACCTTCTCAGCACTACTGGTGTGCTTACACTCCGCCCCCTATGTACACATATCATAATCCATTTCCACTCATGAACTCTGCATAGAGAATCAGGTCTGAACACTGTTCTGAGGTCTGTAACCAAAGAGTTTGTGTAAAGATGCATGCAGTTTCAGGGTCTGAATAGTGAATTCAGTGTCCAAGTGAATTAAACCGGCATTCTTTTCTGTTTTCAAAAAGATGTCAGTTTGCAAGGAGATCTATAGCTCTGTCCTTCACTCTCCTGTCTGTGAGCTCAGTAAGCAGTTTCCTGTTGAGTCTGTTTTTGCAGTTGCAAGTTTCAAATCTTTCTGAATGCAGCATGTTGTTCATTCTGCGTATTCTAGTCCCCATTAAAATCAAAAGGCGGATAAACTGGGATATTTTTTTACTGTGTGACTGAAAAAGCGCTAGCCTGTGAGAATGCAATTTCTTAGCCTTCGTGAGGGATCCACCCTTCACTTGTCACATTCAGCCATCACTCTGGCTCCTGTGACTGAAACTTAATATGCTCGCTGAGAGACCAGCCAGACTTGTTAGATGGAAAGCAGCAGCAAGCTGACTGAGAGTATAAATCCTATAAATCTCATTATATCAGTTTCAATATTTGAGCAGTTTATCGGCTCAGGATCTGGTATTTAGCTGTTTTTATCAGTCTATTAGTCTTTATCTATTAAAATTTCAAACCAACATTAATTGTAAATTGAACAAGACAAGTTTTCTAAACTAAGCTTGGTTTTGTTTTTCTTGGGTTATTGTCCAATTTCAGAATGGCGGTGGATATCTACGACTCTCAGTACCTGCTCATCCTGGCCCCTTCACTGGTCATCGCCCTCATGTTCCTCTTCTTCTGGCTCTTCATGAAAGAAACCTCCTACGATGAGGTGCTTGCTAAGCAGAAGCGTGACCTCAAGTTGCCACCAAGCAAGCCAGACCCCCGTAAAAAGAATGAAAAGAAGAAGAGCAAGAAGAAGGAGAGCTCCAGTGGGGGAAGCGGCGGAGGAACCGGAGGTGGGGGGGAGTCAGAGGAGGATTTGCGGGATTTCGATGTGGCTGAAGGTGCCAACAGCTCCACTGTGGAGGTAGAGGAGGAACCTGTGTCAGCTGCTACCCCTGATCCTGCTCCACCTACACCCACTCCCTATGTGCCAGTATCGGTGTCACCAGAGGCTCCTGCTGGTCTGAGAGAGAGAAAGAAGAAGGAGAAGAAGGCTGCCAAAGCTGCTGCTGCTGCCGCCGCTGCCGCCTCCACCGCAGTTTCCCCCTCTGAGGAGCCAGAAGTGAACGGCTCCAAGCCAGTCAGCCGCAAGACAGAGGCACCATTGGCTGCAAGCAAACAGTCCAGCACACCCTCACCGAAACGTGAGGTTCAGGTCCAGATCCAAGCTGTTCAGGCTCCCGTTCAAGCTCAGACACCTCCCCAGATTTCTGGGAAAAAGAAGGAAAAGAAGAAACAAAAAGTGGAGTCTGGTTAGTAACCAAGGGTAATGTTTAAAATGGTTGCAGTTTTGTTTTTTTTTTGTTTTTGTTTTTTTTGAGAACACATGAGAACGGCAAGTAGCAGTTTCATTTGGTTAGTATTTGTTTGAAATTACAGCAGTTGTGGTAAAATTGAGAAGTAATATTGCTGTAGTTGCTCTTTTCTCAAGTTCAGATATTTGTGCCAGTAACTTTAATGATAATCGAGCATTCTTATTTAATCAATCAAGGCAACCTGAGAAGGTTTTCTGAACTTGCTGTCCTGTCTTTCCAGCAGATGAGCAGCATACAGAGGTTAAAGTGGAGCAGGCCCCAGCTACTGTC
Organism: Pelmatolapia mariae; assembly: GCF_036321145.2. Classification (NCBI taxonomy): domain Eukaryota; kingdom Metazoa; phylum Chordata; class Actinopteri; order Cichliformes; family Cichlidae; genus Pelmatolapia; species Pelmatolapia mariae. The sequence goes on along the minus strand of NC_086241.1, from coordinate 50,191,353 downwards.
AAGAAAGAAGCTCCCATTGTGGCTGAAACCAAAGTTTTAGATGGTGCAACTCAAAGCGTGACCAGTGGCAAAAAGAAGAATTCTGCCAAGAAGCAGAAAACTGATCATGGTAATGATGATAAAATATTACGTTATTAATTAATAACATTAAATTTGAAGAATTTGGCTCTATTAAGACTCTAAAGACAAAATCTAATAAAGAGTATTTTCTGAAATCCAGTTGATGAAGCCCATATTTTGCCAGACTCAGCAGCTTCTGCTAACCACCAGGCAGCCCATAATGATGACGCGCCATCCAAAGGGTCTGGCAAGAAGCAGAAAAACGAGACTGATAAGGGTAAGAGGTGAAAGCGTGGGTTTTTAATCCCAAAATATTTGTAAGCCCTTTTAAACTCGGTTTCTCGTTTTTGCTGGCCTTCACAGAGAACACAGAGGTGAAACTGAAGGAGCTGCTCTCCGGTCTGTCCAGCCTGGCTCTGTCAGATGCAGAGGCCGTCAGTGTGATGGCTCTACTGCGAGAGAAGAGCCCTAATGCCGTGGACGCCTGGCACAAGGTGAGAGATTAATAAGAGATAAGCTGAATTGGGTGCTGTCACAAACAACATTCCACACTGTTTGCATTTGGCAGGTCACCCAGTGTTTGTAGTTGGACTTTCTATGCCTTCTTTTAAAATGTGTTCTCTTTCACTGACAGTCCTCAACTAGGCCTGACCCGACTGCCCAGGAAAGGGAGAAGCTTCTGACAACTCTGCAGGAGGAGGCCTCCATTGCCAAAGACAAAGTGAAACAGCTCAGTCAGGTCTAGAGTCCAATCTTTTTCTTTTTTTTTGTTCCCCCTAATGATTGTGACATGACTGATTTCCTTCCAACTTAATCACTGTAATGCTGGAATAATTCCGCTTGGTTCAGTAAAATGCTTAATTTATCTTCATACTTTGCTTCAGGAGCTGCAAGTTGAGAAGCAGAAGACAAACAGGGTAGAATCAATGATGAGGGAGCAACGCGCAGCGATGGAGAAAGAACTGGGCAGTATGCAGGGCAAAGCACAGGGCACCTACCAAGAGCTCCAGACAATGCAAATAAAGGTGAAGCCTTACATTTCAATTATTATCAGTACAGCAAGTACTGGCCTGTATTATACTTGATAACACTTGGATAACTGCTAGTGTTGTTTAAGAAATGAGGAATTTCAAAAATGTGAAGAAAAAAAACTTCTAGCAGCTTCTTTGGCACTCCAGAGAGAGTTGGTGAAGACTGAGTACTGTTGATTGTGTGTAGTTTCAGCAGGTGAGGGAGCAGCTGGAAGGCCAGATCAGTCGACTGCAGCAAGAGAACAGCATCCTGAGGGACGCAGTCAGCTCCGCCACCAACCAGATGGAGAGCAAGTCAGTGTTACACAGCTGTTCACGCTCCCTAGAGCTCCATACATGTCTCATGCTCAGCGTAGTGAAGCATAGTGATTCCAGCTATCTCTCTTAGTCACCTCATTGTCTTTTACCCTATCTTTCGTTACACAATAGCCTAAGCTATTTGTAGAATGCTTCTGCTGCAATTTACATATCCCTTAACAAATGCATTTTCATGTCATGTATGTGTGCTTGATAGGAATTCGGCCGAGCTAAACAAGTTGCGTTCCGAGTATGCCGGCCTGATGAAAGAGCTATCAGACAGCAACAGCAAGCTACAGCAGGAGGAGCACCAGAGGAAGTCACTGGAGGTCAGCTACAAGCAGAACGTGTCCCAGCTGGAGGTACGCTAATCCAGATGCGCGGCGTGTTTATTTAGCCTGTGCTTCAGTTTCCCCAGCTGAGACAAAAATGAACCGAGTTGTGCAAAACCTGGACATGCTTCAAATATGGTTAGCGGGTGTGGCAGCATTACTCGGGAAATGGGAGGAGGTTGTAGTGGAAGTCCCGGTGAGGGTTATGGGAAACAGAACCTGAGCTGGAAGGATTTTTGTTGCCTTTGGAAGCAGGAATGTTTGAGGCTTTGTGCTGTGTATAAACAACACTTTTCCTGCTAGACACTCAGATGAGCCTTTCCCGACTTGTCGCAGACCACGATCATAAGATGGAGATTTAAATTGCTGGCTCGACACAAACAAGTCTTGGCAACGAGCTTTAGTGCGAGAATTGCACTGTGTAGAAAAAAAATCTGAGAAAGAATCTGCACATAAGCCTCTAGATATTCTGATGGATTTCATAAAGTTTTAATTTAGTCTGCAAAATTTATACGATCGCTCAATTCCAATGAAAATGTATGGAAGGAAGGTGTTCACAGAGTTTGTATCTGTCTCCAGGCACAGCTGCAGGATGCTAAGCGCCGCTGGGAGGAGCTGCAAAACTTTATCCACAGTGTCAATGCCGAAAGAGAGAAAATTCAGACCTCCAAACAAGGTGATAAAACATAACATTGCACCAAACAAAAGTTTTAATTCTTGTGAACCCTAAAAAAAAAAATGATGGTGGCTCAGTGACGGCTGTCGTGTGGTTGCAGAGCTCCACAATCAGCTGCTGGCAGTTGAGGCTGAGATGAGTAACAAGAACAAGGAGATCCAGACTCTCCACAGCAGCCTGACTGAAGCTGTGGTCTCCAAGGATCGGCTGGAACAGAAAGTGAGGGAGCTGATGGAAATGTCCAAGCACAGTATGCAGGACGACTCGCTCCAGGCCCGGGTTCAGGTGTGCTCACAACTCGCAGTGCCAAACCTGCAGCAAGAAAAATGAAACTGTTATTGTAGTTACATGGAATGATATCAAAATGGATGTGAATGATATTATAGTCCTCAACCTAATGCTCACTAATGACTTGTGTTTAACAGGAACTTATGAATGAGAACAAAAGTCTTCAGGTCCAGATCTCTACGCAGGTAAATGGGTCAACTTCACACACTTATCATTTAAAGTCAATATGGGATGAGTACCTAGAGGTGTGTGTGTGTGTGTGTGTGTGTGTGTGTGTGTGTGTGTGTGTGTGTGTGTGTGTGTGTGTGTGTGTGTGTGTGTGTGTGTGTGTGTGTGTGTGTGTGTGTGTGTGTGTGTGTGTGTGTGTGTGTGTGTGTGTGTGTGTGTGTGTGTGTGTGTGTGTGTGTGTGTGAGAGAGAGAGAGAGAGAGAATGTAGGCTAATGACATTTCTGTTTGATATCTAGGCCACTCATGTCTCCCACATTGAGGAGCTGCAAAAGCTGTAAGAAAGATTTCATCTTCTCAGATATTGTGGCTCACATTCCAGGCTGTATCACTGAGCTATATTTCATCTTTCCCTGTGTTGTTGTTGTTTTTCTTTTTTGCCTAGTCTGGCTGAAAAGGAGCTGCAGCGAAAAAGTCTGGAGGATTCTCTAAATGCTGAGAGGAGCAGTGGGGCTAGTAGAGAAACTAACATGCAGGTATATTCAGAAGAGCACTTCACTACAGCTTCTCTTACTAACATTATACTGGTTCATTAGTTTGCAGGAATGTGTTGCTGTGTTGAGTGGAAATGTAGTTTGAAGTCCATGTACACCTTCCCCACGGGAAGAGGGCATGCTCAGATTTGCAGATATTTTGGGTTCAGATGACAAATTGATTTAATGCACTTCCTGGTATTTTAAACCTAAGACAGAATTAGGAATTCTGTATAATTTCCAAGTGATTGCACAGTATGTCAGATCCTCCATTGTCTTGGCATAATAAGTGTTGCCTGTATTCATCTGCAGGCCTTGCACAATGAGAACATGTCACTGAAGGCAGAGATTCAGAATCTGCAGGCACAGATTTCTGATCAGGTTAGTTGTGTTGCTTTGCTTTACTGTTTAAGAAAAAAAATCCACTATATGTTGGTGTGGGTTTTTTTTTGTTTGTTTGAGAGGTTGTTTTAAATTAAAAACAATCTACTTTTGGATGTCCTCTTGCAGACTGCATCCCAGCTGGCTTTGGACCAGTTCCAGAAGAGGTGGGTATGAGAACTGGAGCACATTTTAAATACATCAGCGTCTTAATCTGTCTATGAAATAAATGATCCATAATTCTTTGAACAGTGTCCGGGAGAAGGAGGAAAACATGAAAACTGTAGAGGGCCTGTTGGAGAAAGGGTTGATTGAGGTGGCCAACAAAGAGGAGGAGCTTAAGGTATCTGTTTTCTCTAAAAGACACAATCAAAACATGCTGGCTCATATAAACACATTTATCTGACCACAGCTTCCCCTAAGTGACTCTGCATAATACTGTTGGCCTGCTAACCACAATCTTTAATTGATATGAAGTCTTAAAGTCATTTGTTTCCCCTAATATAGATTGCAAGGAAAGAGAATGAGTCACTTAAACAAGAAATTGAGGACCTTAAGAAAAAGATGGGTTCTAAACAGGTGGGTTCTAAAATGATTATTAAGAAGTATTTCCTGAATTTTTGATTCCTATTCTGTATATATATATTTTTTCCTTCCCTCTAACTAAAGGTGTCTTCAGAGCTGATGGTGGAAGAACTCCAGAGCAAGTAAGATCAATAAAGTTTATTTTGATTATTTAGTACAAAGGTTTAGTTCCAACCATATCCTATTCATGAAAACAAAGGCTACTACTGACTCTGTAAGCATATAAAAAAACTAATTCCCCCTGGCAGTCCAGGACACTCCTAAGACACACCCCTCATAGTAGCTCTTTCAACATCCTTTCCCATTGGAACAAGAGGCTGTCTATTGTTGAATGTCCTCTCATTGTTGATATTGTGAAGATAAGCAGATTTCACAGGCTTTACAATGTAATGACCCTTATTTTATTGTGCTTCAAAGGATCCAAGAAAAGGAAACAAAGCTGAAAATGGTGGAGGAAAGTCTACAGGCAGCACAAGACAGCAGCTCGGCCAGAGAGAAGACAGTTGAGGTGCAGCCCTTTCCTTGTATCAGTATAAACAGTTTGGCAGATTTCAAAAGACCCTTTCTTCACGTTGTTCTTCAGTGTTGTCCTTGTTTGGGCTCTTGTCTGAATCAGTTTTTGTCTCACAGGCTCTGGAGCAGCAGTTGGCTGCCTTGCAGGCAGAGATAGAGCAGCTGAGACAGAAGGAGACAGCAGAAGCGCTGACCAGCTCTGCTACTCAGCTCCAAGAACTCCAGGCTCAGTGAGTTAAATCAGCACCTCAGTGTAAGCTCCCTACACACACGCTTTTCAAATCCGACTTTTGATGACCAACATTTGACCAACAGGCTGGTGGGAAAGGACCAGAAGATCCAGACACTACAGAGTGAGCTGGAGGCAAGGACGAAGGAGCTAAGCGAGAAGATTCAGCAGGTACAGCAACAGGTAAGGGAGTGAGAGAACATATACATACATACACATACATATATATATATATATATATATATATATATATATATATATATATATATATATATATATATATATATATATATATATATATATATATATATATATATATATATATATATATATATATATATATATATATATATATATATATATAGTGTGTGTATATATAAAAATGATAAGTGCTCATGTTACACATTTTCTGGCTAAAACTCATCCAGATGTCATTTGAGGAGGGGGGGGGGGGGGCACTCTTTACTATGTTAAAGGTTGTCGTCATGCTATAGCTTCTTTATTTGGCTGTTCCTATTTTAGTGTCATAAGATATTCAGTGCTGGTTTTCATTGTCTATTTCTCTCCCGCTCATATAGCAGTCCCACACGGTAGTGCCAAGCCCAGAGCTCCTTACAGCGTGAGTAGTATTGCATGACATATCAAAACAATACCAACACCGTTTTATTTTTTTAGGCCTGTTTACTGTATTGTACCGGAAGTGTGATCAGTTTTGTAATGTGTGGTTCTGCTGTTTTCTGTCAGGTTGTCAGAGAAGGAGAAACAGGTCTCCAATCTGCAGGCTGAGCTGGCTGAGCTGAGGAACACCGTAAACCTTCAAAGGAAGAAGAATGATGTAGGTTTCACATAGCAATGACCTGAACTGTGGAATAGCACAGGTCAAACCCTATGAGCAATCAGCCCTGCCCATTGTGTTTCACAAAGCACTCCCCCCACAGTGTTGCACACTGCATATATTCATTCTGCCTATTGTTGTCTGCCACTCGCTTTTTGTTCATTTTAAATAGTGCTTTTTTTTTCTTGTTTTGTTTGTTTTAAACCAAATACACATTTTTCTTCAGCTCAGGTTGTGTATGTAACACGATTACACACACATCAGTTCAGTGTCTGTTTTGGATTGCTTAAGCTGAGCATTGCATAAGAGGGCTTCCAGCCTACTCTTGTTGTGCTCGCTGCTGGCCATGACTGTTTCAGCAAGCCTGTTTGTGCTTGTGGGTGATTCAGAGCATTAGAAACTCGTCTCTCTTATTTTTGAGAGAGGTTTATTTAATCTGAGAAGCATATAAACATATGTATTATTATATGCACACTATAGTTGAAGACACTTATTTTAATTAGAAATAAAATGACTTAACGAATATTTTTTTACTAAATATACCTGTGCAGGCTGTGCATGTTGTTTTAAACCACACATGGTGTCAGAGTAGGACTATCAAGACTTTTTGTTTTTTACATATTTTTAGCTATTGGAGCATGGATGAGAAATGCCTTTGGTTCGTTTTGTTACTCTACCAGTCTTTATTTGAGGGTCACTGAATGCATTCCCCCCCGAGGCTGAACTGAAAGTAGTATCTCTCTGGAACTGACCAAAACAGGAGCTTCGGGAGAAAAACTGGAGTGCAATGGAAGCTCTGTCAGCCACCGAGTCCATGCTTCAAGGGAAACTCAGCAAAGCTGTCAAGGTTCGACACCTCACCTCAGTCTGCTTCACTCTAGTTCCAATCTGATGCATCCCCCTCCGAAACGCTGTGTTTTGCCATAATCGACCCAGTGAAATTTCTTTTCTGCCATCATCCATAACAACGCTGCATACTCATTTACCTTCACTCCTACCGCTCTGTTGTTTGGCCTCAACTTTTTAATTGGCTGTTTTTGAGCTGGTGAACTACAGTAATCTGCTCCCCCTCGGGCATCTCCGACTTTATTTAACAAATATTGGCTTCTTAAGTGTGTATACATAACTTTCCTTTATGCTTTGAAGTGTAAGAGGTTTTTTTTTTTCCTTTCCTTACCCAAAGCTTAGGTCGATGCTTGGAAATGAGTGTGCAGTGACTTAGAAATTCACTAGATGTCATTAGATTGAGATTCATTGTAATCATTTTGCAGCTTCCTGTTGTCTCTCTGTCATGTGGCATGCTTTGTGACATTGTACTGTTAAGATCACCAGTTAATCAAAGAAAATCTGTTTAATTCAAATCTAGTCCTTTTTTTCCCTTTTTGTTTAAGAGAAGTGTTAACATCCAAAGCTTGTAATGAATATGCAGCAGTCCTCTAATGTTTCTCAATGCTCTGTTCTCACAACTGAAACATCTTTGTTCTCTATCAGGGTGAACAAAGTGCAACTAAATCTAAGCTACAATCAGCTGTTCTTTTCATGCATTTCTACTTCATGTAGAGTTTGCTCCCGGATAGCTGTGCTATTAAGAGTTACAGTAATGTTTATTTCAGTCATCCGCCTACATTAGGTGAGGGTACATGCCGAACTATCTGCACAGCAGCTGCTCTCCTGCCATTTGAGTACAGTAGAAAGCACCTTCTCGCGCCTGAGCCAGGGAGTTCCTTAGCAGCTGTTGTGTGCTATCGGTGCATGCTGGTTGGTTGTATTCAGCTCCACACTCTGTGTCAAAGCTGTCTTGTGACAGCGTGTTAATGCAAACAGTGGTTAGACAGCCAGCTGGCTCGTGTATGGCATGTGTTCCCCCTTTCAGACCTCAGAGTTGATGGTGTATTATTAGAGGACTGATCAATACTTTTTGTTTATCGGTGAGTGTCAAGGTACAAATGAGAGATGCTCTGAATCTGATGTGACACCTGGCCTAGGTGTGGTCTGTTGATGCTTATGGTTTCTCAGAGTAAATGGAACTGGGAGTGAGATTTTTTTTTTTTTTTTGGTCCTAAACTTTGATAACGAGCTGTCATTATAAAATTTGTGGGATTTTGATTGAAGCAGCCTGATCACTGGTTTGAAACAGATTGATGGGGGTTAAGAGAAAGTTGGTGGTTATATTTGCTTGGATGACCACTGGACCTTGTCATCGAAAATATCTTAAGTATTTAAATGGTCATTTGTTAATCTCCTCTTCTCTTTTTGTTCTTTTACAATTTGCTACCTACCTTCTAGGAGAACCAGACAGCGCTGGCTGTATGTCAGGCTGAGTGCCGAGATGTTCTGCACAGACTTCTGCCACATGTGCCTCTGCCTTCTGAACAGGTATGAGAGGAAACATTTACCTCTATGCTAAATGTATTTGTACACTACAGCTACATGTTGTGTGGTTGCTGTTTACTTCATTTTTCCACCTTAATTGTCCTGTAGAACCATCAAGAATGGCTACAAAGATTTGAAACGGCAGCAGGTGAAAACTCAGCTACACAATCCAGCCCTGGATCAGGAGACTCTGAGGTAAATTTGGAAAAAATGCAAAGTTGAACATCATTCCTTTTTCAAATGAGTCCATCAGTAAGTACGATCCACTTTCTAGGAACTGGCTGAGAAACTGAAAGAAGCTGAGGAAACTCAAAGGGTTCTACAGAAAGACTGTGAGACGTACAAGAAGGTTTTGGCAGAGACAGTAAGGGTTATTTTTATTTTACTTTTGGGTTTGTTTGTTTTTGTTTTTTTAGGGGGGTGAGGGAGTTGCCATCAGTTGCTATTATGGTAGCACAGTGATCTCCCTTCCAAATGGAGCTGTCATTTATGTTGTGTCCACAGGAGGGCATCCTGCAGCGCCTCCAGAACAGTGTGGAGCAGGAGGAGTCTCGCTGGAGGGTGAAGCTGGAGCTATCGCAAGCAGAACTAAGAGAGGTATTGATTCAGGTTTAGCAAGAGATAAAACTCCAAAATGCAGAGTCACTGAAGTGAAATATTGAGAGTTCTCTCTCACTGGATCGTTCTTCTTTCTTTGATCTCAGATGAGCCAGAAAGTCGCAGCTTTGGAGCAAGAGGTTGAGAGACTAACTGATGAAGCAGAGTTGGAAAATGTCAGTAAACCAAACACACAAAAAGTCTACAATGTACACTCGCAAATGTCCTGTTAGAGCGGCTGTCATTTGTATCTCTGCTCATCTGTTGTGCTCTGTAGCTGAGAAGAGAAAAACAGCACTTGGAGTCTGAGTTGGAGAGGGCGGAGCGCGAGAGTGCCACTTATGTGACAGAAGTCAGAGAGGTGAGCAGAAACTGGACTTCTTCAGTCATGTTTAACCTCTTGAGGTGAACGTGCGACCTCTGTGTAACAGTTGAGCTGTTTTCACACATGCACAGTTACCCTGAACATTTCCAGAGAGCACCCAACAGAGGTGGCGTTGAGACTGCAAATGCTATATGCAGTCTGATTGGACATTAGACTACAGAGATGGCAGTTTAAAAGTCTTTGTAATGTCGGATCGCACTGATGTGTGATTAGCACAGGTAATATCCTGGTGCATTCACCACTAGCTAGTGAATGTCATGTGCAAGGCTCTACCCACACAGCCCCCTCACTTTAAAAAGACTTAAGTATTTCCATGAGTGCAAATGTGTCCGATTTAGGCTATTTCAGCATTTTCTGCTCTGTGCTACATCTGAGAAATGGATAACTGTGAGAAATATCCCAAATTAAGTCTTGAAATTGTCCAAAGTTCATGTGTGAAAACTGTTCCATGTGTGGTGTTTTGTGGCATCCCACAGTTTGTTTATTCTGGGAATATAAAGTTCACACAGCACAGGTTTTTTTGTTTTGTTTTGTGTGAATTGAATCACTTATGAATCTGGTTATCTGCAGTCATGCACAACTAATGCCCTCTGCTTCATTTGTGACTTTTTTTTGGTTGTGGATGCCTTATGGCCAGGTCAGTGACAGCTTGTATGACTGCATAAACTGTGTGCTGGTAGTGCTGACCTGGTTCACCTATGACAGACCCACATTAAACAAAACCCTGTCAAACTCAATTTCAGCTCAAAGATCTGTTGACTGAATTGCAGACCAGACTTGATGGCTCATATACAGAGGCTATCAGACAGAATGAGGAGCTGACTTTGGTAAGCGTTGCTCACCCTCTAGCTAGAGCTCCTTTAAATCCTATCCTTTATTGCACTCAGCAGTGGCGCGACACTGACTGCAACAGAACGGGGTTCTCTATCTCCTGCAAAACTGTGGGTCATCATTCACAAAATCTGTAGATTTGGACTTACATGGTGGAGCCATGAATAAGATTCGGGGCGGGGGATTTACAGCTTCTGAGTGATGACTCACCTTTACTTTTGAGTTATAATACTAACTCTTCTTTTTCTGCACCTGCACTCTACTTGTGTCTAACAAATGGCTTGCTAATTAAAAATCTTCTTTCTCTGCTAGGCCAAAAGTATGCCTCCTCTTTGTCTATCACTTACAATTTAACTTCTCTGATGCCTTCAGGCAAGCCTTGCGTCTGTTTTGTCTGATAGTCACTGAATGTCTTCGTGGTCATGAATCTTTAGTAGTTTTAAGCAATATTTTGGCTGTGTTCACTTCAACAATAGCACTATAAGAATGACGATCACATTGCTATGTAGTTCATACAAATTGGTGTGTATTCCTTCTGTTCCTGTGTTAAGTGACTGACATAATGATTGGATTTATCCTACAGTTGTGGAAACACTGAGACAGAAATGTACAAAGTCTGGAAAGTTATCAGTGATACAGTCATTTCTTCTGAAGTACACACGAAGTATTACAATGTCTGATAAAATTTAGGGAATTACTTTATTACTTAAACAGGACTTCCTGGATTATGATTCATCCTCCCAGCTTGTACCAAAAAGCCCACATGAGCTTAGTGCTATTTTTGGTTTGAACATTGTCTAAGCAGGCCCAGGGAATAAAATGAAATCTGTGCAAATGTTGAACTGTTTAATGTAGTTAATGTTGGCAGGAGGATTTGTATATGTTCTGAAAAACTAGAAGCGGGACTCAAAGGCCAGGTCAACAGTGCAAAATATCTAAATGTCTGGTTTCTTTCCAGCTGAAAACCCAGCTCACTGAGACGCTGTCGAAGCTGGAGGCAGAAGAAAACGAGAGGCAAAAAGTGGCCGGTGACCTGTATAAGGTAACGGGAATGATCTGGATTTCATTACACTTCTGATAAAGGTCAAACTGCCGACCACAATGCTAACAAGCGGAAATTTCTGTCCCTTCATGCAGGCCCAACAGTCTGTTGATCTGATCCAAGGGGAGCTCTCAAAAGTGACAGACAATGCTGATGACTTGATCGAGAACAGCAGTCTGTCATCACAAAGAGTAAGGGCAGTTTGAGTGTTGTAACACTGTTGTGACACCAAATAATGTTTATGTTGCGACATCTGGTCCTTTTAATGTCATGTTAAGACCAAAAAATTGTGTTTGTGACAGGAGGAGATTGACAGAAAGGAGAAAATGACTGCAGGATTGGGTCAGACAGTCACAGAACTGCAGCAGCTGCTACAAACTGTCAGCCGGCAACTCACTAAGAGACAGGAGGGGGTGAGGCCTTTTGATCGTGCTCTTTGTTATTCACAATTGGGTATCATACTCCTGTCTTTCCTCTTGCCAATGAAGATTAAACTTTGCAATTGAATGTTTGTGCTTTCCCTCAGGAGGCTGATAAAGATCTGCCCAAGGTATAGTGAGACCCCCACGCAGCCACCCTGACTGTATTACAGAGACCACCTTTGACTTTCGGTCTCATCCTGACCACATCACAGCATACTGTCACACCCAGCCACTTCCTCCCTTTCAACCTCTATCACTGCACTTGTACTGTAGGCAGCCTCAAACTGACTCTGGCCAAGACGCTGGCAAACCACTCCCAGACTCACTGCTGGCCACAGAGGAGCAGGCAGAGGTTACAGTTAACTCCAGGCACTATACCAAAATACACACTATTCCACTCCCACCACATTCCTCTTCTTTTAGCAACAATGCCAGTTAATTTTTATTCTAAACTTAATGACATCCAGCATAATTTAAACTATGTGGAAACCATTCCTCTGTTTTAAATTGCTTGTATTTTTCACTGAAATCCTTTTGAGTACTGCAGTAGTTTTGTTGTTATTTGTCTTAAGAGAGGGCAGTGATACGAATTTCCAACTCGACTAAACAAACTTTGGTTTTTCAGTCCTTTTCTTCTTAACTTAAAGATATGTAGTGTTTAAATGTATCAGTTAGGACCTGCTGAAATACACTATGTTGTTGATCTGTTTGCCTCCTGATCAGAAAACTATCCAACTGTGCATCCATTATGCATTTATTCATTCATAGCTCCATGTCATACCTTGGCTCAGTACTGGGTGGGAGAAGGGAGATCAGAAGAGGTCTCAGCATATCTGAAGGGTCACTACGTGACTGTAACTATGGAGATGCATGGACAAATTGTACTCAAGTCTGTACTGTAGCTCCAAACAGAAGGGAGTGTGTGTGACCCTGGCTGTGTAAGGCCAGGTCAACAGTGTAGGGGTTTTTAATCCTACTGCAACTACTCTAGGAATAAGCGTCCCATATCATCTGTAATCAGCACTCGCTATATTGTTGCTAAGATCATTAACACTGAAGATTTTGTTCTTTTTGTAACGGGTGATGTTAATAAAAGGGATGCTTGGTAAATCTGTTCAGCCTCCTGTGTTGCTTCCCCCCCCCCCCCCCCCCTTCTACCAATGCACTTCCCTCTTCTCGCCACAGTGGGGCAGCACATAACCTAAGTTGGAACTTGTTTATAGCCTTAACAATCCTGAACATGGGGAAAGGAAAAGTCACAATGCTTCTATTAATGGTGCGATTGCTAGCAGGTAAATTCAGCATGACAATGCAGAATAAACATGTCCGTCATGCAGAGGCGTTATTCCGGGTAAGTGTTTTTGTAGAATAGTAAAAAAGCTCGATATTGCGTGCCCTCAATAATGGAACATTTGGGGTGTGACCAGGTTCCTGTGATAGTAACATGCTGTATAATCCCTCACTATGGGACACTTTTTCTGCTTTGTGTGAGGCTTACAAATTCTATCAGCGGTACAACTCTTATGAAAGAACCAGTAGCTAAAATCTAGAACCTACCAAGGATGACACCTGTAATGCTGGAAAGTACCACTCTACTGTGATCATTTGAAAGTGAAATTTTACCATTCTACTTGAGCCCTTATAAAGGCACAAAGGCCTGGGTGTATTCTTTCTAAATTTTCCATATTTTCTTTGCCACCTCCAGCTTTTTATTTTTGACAAAAGGATAAATCTGCATGCGACTAGACATGACTTGACTTTGACTTCTCTTCACAGAAAGCTCTTGCTCTCATCTTTTGCATGTTAAAAGGCCTTTAAAACAACAGGACTGTTGTGCTGCCTGGAGGAGGGGTGCGGGTCAGATCAGGAACACGGGCAACATGGAATCAGCACATTCCTCACATTCTCCCACACTGTCATGCTCCAGTCAGCTGACTGGAGGTCTAGCTGTTGCCTTCATGGGAACCTCGCGAACAAATATGCTTCACAGCATCTTTGATATACTTGTTAAACTGGATCGCACAGGAAGCACCTTTCACAGCTTGTTGTTGCAGACTGCTTAACCATGTGTGCACAACTGACTGCAAAGTGGCTATTTCCTAATATACAGCCATTTGCTTACACACCTAAAAATGTACACGTTTGATAGTATATCTAAAATGAGGGATATTTTCTACAGTTCCGCCATTGTAATCAATATGATGTCCTTTGTGTGGAAATTGCAGAGATTTTAAAATGTCATAAATCTGAGGTTTCACTTTGTCAGACACATGCTCATTGTTTCACCTCTTGCATAGAGATGCTGTCATGTAAAGCCTGCCAAAGAGCAGTGTGGAAGTTGACAGGGGCCTTGTGTTTCCTTTGCTAACACTCATACCCTCAATTGTGCAATTTAGTTTGTTGCAGTACGCCTCTGCTCTGCATGCTTCTTGCTTGCTAACACTTGACTCCTCCCCCTAAACACAGATTTACACTCATACTACACCAGCACAGCTCCAGAAAAGCAGCCCACTCCCTGCATCTGCTCTCTATCAGTGTGGTATGTGGTAGAAAGCCTTTGATCCCCCCCGAAAAAAAAATATCTGTGTGTGTGTATTTCTGTGGGTATGCATGTGGGAACGTGAATCAGACAGACACAGAAAAGACCATAGAGCTCTATTACAAAGACAATGGCGGATGAAAGCAGAGAGAAAGGAGACAGTGACACAAAAAAGGAGTAAACATTCATTATACCCACAGCATTAAGATCAGTCCCTGGCCCTTGTAGATCCAGGCCAAATGCAGCTTGATCCCTATGCACAAATGCCGAAGAAGCTGATGTTAATCCGTGCTATCAGTGGCCAAGTGTATGCACCATTAAAAGAATTCAACAAATGCCAAATATTTGACTTGTAATGCTTACAAATGCACAATACTCTGTCTTATTGTGGTGAAGTTTAAATTTGTTATTCGTGAGGGTGGGGAGGCTTTTTCCCCCTTCCGGCCCCTGTATTCTCTGACTACCTTTTGTTTTCTGTAGGTGTTATTGCACTTTGAAACTGGACACCAGTTCAAATAGAAGGCCATTACTGCAGAGACAACAGGGCTGAAGCAGTAATAGCACCTCCAGCCATGCAGATTCCTGTTAAACAAGACAGAGCCATTAAAGCGTGGAGGAGACTGCTAGACAAAAGTGGCACTTTCACCAGAAAAGCATGAGGGGGAGGGGGGGGGGGGGGGGGAGTGAATGTGTGATGTACTAAAAGAGGTGTTACTAGAGGCTGAGAGGTTCTTAGTAGCATCACGTGTGGACATTTGGATAAATTAGATTTCTGAGTCAGTCTCAGAAAAGCAATTAGCCAAATTACTAGGCCTTGGTGTTATTATTTGACTAATGCGCATCAGCCAGTTGACTGACATTACAGAATGAAATAAGCATGCACTCACGGACCGGAAGCCAACAAAAGGAATGCTGAAAACAGAGACAAAAATGAAAAAATGAGCAATGGTGTGGTGAAAGTAAAACCTCGAGGCATGCACATCCGTAGTGATGTCATTAAGTTGCACAATCAATCACATGCATTAGCCAGCTGCAATAAAGTCATAATCAAATAACACGCTGTAAAGAGCCTAGGGGGTTACCAGCGAAATTACAAAATCTGATTTCACAATTTTTTTTCACACACTCGCTGTTATGTCAGTCAGAAAATGTACCAGGAGGATTCTGAATAGTTTTTTTTTTAAATTTTATTTTTTTACCATGTCTGTTCCCACTTTATGTTCCATCCTCGGTAGGCAAAACTACTGCACTTATAAATCATGTGATCCTTGGCACATTTTGCTGAAACAGTAAATAATAGAAATGTAAATACAACGACAAAACGTTTAAACCTTTATTTCCGTCAAATATAGGAAACTGCAATCACGTCAGGAAAAAGTATGATCCCTTTAAGAATTCCCAGATTGTACTCTTTGTTTACATAACAGAAGGTGCGATCCATAAACCATGACGGGTGGTTTCAAAAATGATTATTACAATGTAGATTCAACTGCTTTGTCTACACGAGAATTAATTAAAGATGAAACATTCTCATGTACTATTATCTATGTGTTTAATGAATAGATACAATAAAATTTGACCAGGCATACCATTTTAACCTAGGCGTAGGTAGAGAGCCCCCCCTATACAAAGTAAAGTAGAAGTGAATGGTACGTTCCGGCCCTGGTCCTCGCTGTTTTTGTATCTGCTTTAGAGCGCATTCAACCGCCAAGTAAGTTACGTTTTGCTATGTCACGCCGAGGAAGTTTCAGACCAGTTTATTTTTAGCAAACTTGATTCGTGAGAACACTGAAACACATGCTGCCGTGTACGCGATCTGAAACGAGTCTGCGTCGCGCTTTTTAAGGAGGAATTTTAGGTAATTTGTGAACCGTTATTACTGTAAAGCTAACAGTGAAGTGAAGCCAGGAGCCTCATGTTTTCGTTAAGCCAAGAGGAGCACTGCGCCCCATCCATAGACCTAGTGAAATACGGAGAGCTGGTGGTTCTGGGGTAAGTTGAATCGTTGTTGTATTTGCTTCTGAGTAAGTGTGGACATGAAACTGAAAACGAGTGTTTGTTTTTAAGTTTCACAAGCGGGCACTCACACTGCTACCTAAGCTACATGACTGTAAGTTTTTGAAAATAGCATGGAGTTAGCAGTGATGCGTTGTGTGTGTTTTTTTTTGTTTTTGTTTTGTTTTTTAAATTCAAGATCAACTTCCAACACAGGCGAGATTATATAACATCAAAGAGGCGCTGTGATGGGAGCACGTCAAGCTCTGTTTAGAAATTTACAAGCTCACGTTATCCCACAAATCAGACACGTGCGCAATTACAAATGTAGACGTTTTAAATATCCCATTCCCTGGCAACCCCGATAACTACAAACTGCCTGCATGTGTCTACATATCTGTGTCCGTGAAATAGGACAGATTTGGGACAACTTTGGGAACCCGAGTGAAATTTATTCAGCAACTCTGACCGGACGCTCCTTCTTACCTTAGAGTTGGATTCATGGGGTTTTAGGAATTCGGAAGTAGTGATGGTCCCCTCCCCCAGCCCCAGGGTGCTTCCTTTAACACAACTTCTGCAGTCACGCACGCACGTACTGCCGGCTGTTCTCCGAGTTTAAAATCACACACCTTGACCTGCAAAAAGTTATCTTTACATTCCTTATTTAACAGACAAGGGGAGCTTAAATGTCGGATAACAGCGAGAGCCTTATGAAGTACTCTGTAATGATATATGTAATTCGATAAAATGATATTGGGATATGCTACCTGATGTGAGGAACATTCAAAATGTTATTTATACAGTAAAACATTTTTTCTGTTCACAGAGAAAATCAGCCAAAGTATCTGCTGAATTATACTGTATAGTAAGTAGTAAGGAGTCGGTTACTGATTTCCATACCTTATACAGTATCTGCCATTACCCACAATGCTCCAGTGCAAGTCAGAGAAACAAGGGAAAGCAGTGGACAAGTTTATCTAATCTCACAGGATATATTCTTATATTGCTTTATACTAGCAGACTCTAAGCTGCCTATGGGAACAGCATCAAAGGCTGTTCAGTCAAGCTACCTTTCTGCTGTTTTTTTCCATCTTTGTATTTGTTAATATCTCAGTATGGAGTAATTTTTGTTGGGCATGCACGGAACCACCATGTTTTCACAGAGTGTTGAAAACAAGCCGAGCTGTAGTTCTTTTAGTTATTTATTTATGTGTTTTTTATTATTCATCTGCTTTAAATCATCTTATGCGGCTTCTTAAAAGCCTTACTGGCATCTTTACATTTCTTGCCCAACCAGTAGATGATTAGTAATCAGTTCCTTATTGTCAAGCCTCCATACTTATTTAAGCTTTTAATCTTATCGCTTACTTATTTCAAAGTTTACAAGGCTCTTCTGACAGTTTGACATTGCAGAACAATTACGTCAAACCTGCAGCAGTGGAAATTTTGCCTTGGTGTCAAGAACCTGTGTAGACGTACATTTTTTTCTATATAGTAAACTGGTCAGGAATCTCTACAGAAACTGATAAGAGCCTCACCATTAACTGTATTGTTGTCAATAAAATATCAGTAATTTCCCCAATGGAAAAAAAAAAGTCAGTCTCATACATTTACTGATATAATTTCAGGTAAATATAAAACATGGGAAAGAAATTGCCAAGGAATTATGACTTAAAGCATTATTTATCAAAAAAGATGGTAATATTCTGTCAGTCTGTTATTTTGCCTATCAGATGTATTGATAGCTGGCATGTGCTGGTCATTTTCAGGCTATTTGTTGAAGTAATCTTTGTTTTTCACATCACTCTTTACATTTACAAAGCCTTTTGTAGAAGAGCACACCTACTCCTGTTAAGTATTTGAATTATTTGGCATTCATTCTGTAACTATCCAATTGCCACTTGTACTGGATAATATCAGACAGTACACAGACAGAGTGTGTTAATGTAAAAAGGCAAACAAAATAAGCAGTTATTCACATCTGTGTTGTCACCGAATAAAGCCAGTGTAACTTTTACCTTTATTATATCATAACTGCTTTGTCCTCTTTGTGTTTTTGTTTTGTTTTTTCATTTTGTTTTGTGTGTTTTTGTTTGGTTGTTTAGAATTTATTTAGGACAAATTGCCACAAGCTATCCTTCTAAACAGTCACCTTCTCATCCTGTCTGTATTGTCATGGCCAACAGATGATGGAAAACACGAGTGACTGAACTTTGGCCACTGGCCAGTCCTGAGGCTCTTATAAAAGTTATTAAATTTTTATAGTTCACATTTACTGGTGTCCATGCGGCTGTGTGACTTTCATCTTTACAGTATTTGAAATAAGGTGCTGAAATGATGGCTTACACAGAGAGCAGACTACACTGTGTTTTTGTACACTGCCCTCCACCCATACACTCGCAGTCATAGTGCTTATTGTAAGGGATAAAAAGTGCTGACTGCTTATTACCCCAGGCTCAGTATGTGGCATGTTTGAAGCTGGTACTTTTGTTCTCTCCCCTGACATAAAGACACATATGTGAATCAGATGTGACGGGTGTATAATCACTGCCATGACATCACATCCCATTGATAAAACTGATGGTAGACAAGATAGCTGACAGCATGGAACAAAGCTTGTTTGAGCAGCAGTTCCCTCAGCGGTTTGTTGCCATGACCGTGGTGGCTCTTATTACTTGCATGGCTGCCCCCCCATCTCTGCCGCCGCAGATTGGCTTGGTGCTGGTCAGTGAAAGGAGGCAGGATGAGGAGGGGGTGCTGCATGGGTATCCTGCAAATGAAAGGATGGATTGATCAGGACTCAGCCTTTGCCTCTCTTCGGCTTCCTCTGTCCATTGTGGCAGGGAGACTAGGCCTATTGATTGAACTTTCTACATTTTGCCTTAGAGAACCACTCATTAAAGGAAAGTGTACAAATAAACTTGGGAGCATCTTTGGTACAGACTGACATAGATCGTGCCTTTTTATTAATATTATGAATTATGTAATTTAAATGGTATAAAGAGAAGAGACATCTCTTTCTGGGTTTTTTTGTCAGTACTACAATAGAAGTATTTAAAGATTTCAGGTGTAACTGGTTGAATCTAGAGTGGTGCAGTGGTTAGCATGATCACCACTCAACAAGTATTCAAACCTCTTGGTGGATTGAGGCGTTTCTGTGTGCAGTTTGCATGTACGTCTTGTGCCTGCGTAGGTTTTTTTTTCTCAGTTGCAGCAGGATCCTCCCACAGTCCAAACACACTCATGTTAAGGTAATTCAGAGGTTCAGAAACTGCAGGGCATGGACAACTAGGCAAAAGAGAGACTTTTATTTATTACCAAACAAGATTTGGCTAATGCTATTGTGCTTACTTATATATAAAGTAAAGTGGGGTATGCCAGAAGAGGTTTGAGAGCCACTGGGATTTTTGTTGATTGTGGATTGGCTGTAAATATGCATTGGAGAGTATGTGGTAGTCTGTCTTTCTGTGTCAGCTCTGTGATTGACTGGCAACCTGGCCAAGATGTGCCCAGCCTCTCACCCTGTGACGTCTGGGCTAGGCTCCAGCACCCCTGCTGCCCTAAGTTGGATAAATGGATAAGAAAATGGATGGATGATGCTCATTTAGTTGACTCATACTGTCTTTGCTCATCATGCCATCTGGTTGTCTGGTAATGATGTATTATTTATGTATTTTTACAGCTTAGATTGATTTAGATGAAGTATTGATAGGCTGAAGTCTTAGTGACCTAGAAACCATCTTGTGTGACCCTGTAAGCCTAACCTAACTTTCTGTAATTCTAATGAGTGTTACAGCTATTCAGCATATCTTCTCCTCATTCTGTGAACACTAGCCTTTCATGTTAGCATAGGAAGTAGGAGGTGCTGTTGGCTCCTTACCGCAACCCTGGAGGATAGGTGATATGCCAGAGTCTTCTAATCCCTGCTGCTAAGTATTGGAAGGTAAATCCGCTGTCTGTCTGGCACGGGTCAAAAGGGAAAGCGATCACAATTAGTTGGAACGCAGCTTTAAAGAGCCTGTCCTAGCTAATGTGACGGTGGCAGTTCCATCATGACAGAATATTGTTCCTCGGTGTAATGCTGAATAATTGAAAGCATATGCTGCGTTTCTTGCAGAGCTAGGGTTATATTCTCCAGTCAGAATTCATCATGGCAAAAACACTAAGCTGGATATCATTTGATTGTGTGCTTTGTATGAGACACACAGGGGCAGGTAACCAGCCAGTAGACCCCCCTAAACTGAAAAGACATCTTTATGTAGGGCTAGCTGGTCTTTATTTAGGTGGGGTGTTTTTAGAGCAGGTCAAATAAAAGTGGAGTACAGAGAACAAACCATGTGAAATTAGCTTAGGAATGTGTGCATCAATAAAGGGGCTTTATTTGTTTTCTCTTACAGATTACCTGTGAATGAAAGCAACACAATTACTATATAAATGGGGGGAAAAGTGAGCATTATTTTATTTTTCTTTAGATTTAATGTGACTTATGTCTTGTACACTTGTACTTTATTTTGAAAGCAGCATGAGAAGGCCAGCTCAGGCTTTTGGAGCCCAAGATTTCACAACTGTGTAAGGGTCTGCATTTAAAGTGTGCACTGGTCTAATGACATGGAAATAGAATCCCTGAAATGGCCTTGAAAGGAGTACTATCAGACAGTAATCACCACTAAAAGTAAAAGCTGAACACTTTAGGAGAGAAGGTAAGCAGGTCTGCTGTCATTTGACACTTTCCTCCTGTCTTTCTGTCTTTGTATTTGTTGCATTTAGTCCATAGAATCTTCCAGTGCCTCTCTAGCTCTCTGTGGGTGGCTTGTCCTACAGGCCAGCTTTGTGCACTGTGCTGACTAGGACCATGTGTTTCTTTGCCTGGCCAGCCGTGTGGAGACATGGGACAGGTGGACTAGCCTGGGAGGGAGGTGGGAAGGAGCAGAAGGAGGTTCTGTTGCTATTGTTCAGAAACAGAAAGGAAAAATGTCAGATTGCATAGTGGCTCGTAGACTCTGTTCCCCTCCGATACATTGGTGTGCAAACTTGAGGCATATAATATAAATGTGTATCTTGTGCAAAGTGTCTGTTCAGCACATTTGTGGTTTATGTGAGTGTGTGACAGAAGGTCTGTGTGTTGGATGATAGTCGAGCATGGGGTGTCCCAGCTGTAGGAACCAGCTGGTGGATAGAAAGAAGACCAGTTGTACCGGAAGGGGCTTCTTCATTCACAAAGAGCAGCTTAGGCTAGGTGCCTCTCAGCACACTAAAGGGCAAAACTGGAGTCTGTTATTAAGTGATTTTGGAAACGGAACAGATAGCTTTGTAAGCTGTATCCGTGTATAAAATTCAGCTTTGAAAGAATGTGTCTGAGTCATCCACCCAGACTGTGCATTCCCAAAGTGATAGCAAACCTGACATGCATCTTAAAACGTGCTCCTGCCTGGGACACAGAGCAAAAGAACAGCTGCAGTTTACACAGTGCACGCACACTGAAATCACCAGCACCAGAGTGCATTATGTAATAAGAGCCGTTATCCAAGGTAACGCTTAGATTACTAATAGGGTGTATTAGATTGTCAGTGATGTAATGCGTGGCAAATCTCCTTTTCAGAACACACGAATGTTTCTAATTCTCCGTGTTTACTTCTTATATGATTACAAGACTTTTGCCTGTAAATCTCATTAGACACATCTTTTTGCAGCTATGGAAGCTGTTAGCATTTTCACACAGATGAAAATAAATAAATAAATAAATAACTGTCAATTTGCTGTCCTTCTCTCCACCCTGTCCCGTCTCTGACAGGTACAATGGCTCGCTGCCCAACGGAGATCGTGGTAGACGGAAAAGCAGATTTGCTCTATACAAGAGAATCAAACCCAATGGTGTATCACCAAGCACTGTGCACGTCCTCAATACACCCCAGGCCACCAAGGTACAGAAGGATGATTTAATGATTTAAAACGATTTAATGAACAGGCTCTCGGTGGGATTGAACATCTGCCTGCCTTTCTCTTCAGACAAAATTTATAAAAGTGTGCAAAAATGTAACAGAAACAGAAGGTGATATTTCTTTTTTTAGGTAATAGTTTGGGTTTTTTGTTTGTTTTGGTTTTGCATATATACATAAGAAGATTTGGCTGTATATGAAGTTGAAAGCATAATTTCTAAAAATGAGCCCTTTTTGTTTTTTTTTCCACAGCAGCTGAATGGCCTTTTAGTGATTGTGGTAGCTAGTAAATTGTGCTGTGAAAAGCACTTTACATTATTGTTGGCAGACCTTAATGTTGACATTTCCACTACAATGACTATAGTTCCTAGCTGGGCTTCAGAGTTTCTCTTCACGGCAGGCTGCCTGCAGGGAAGTGCCACATCCAGTAAAACGTGTTTGCCTTCCTGCATTCCTACCTTCGGTTCCTAGGCGAAACTGCTAAACATCAGACAAGACCCGCTTACCTCTGCGCCACTTGGAGACCAGTGTTTGACATTTTTAGCTAAAAGGCTGTCTGGTTCAGGTTACTGTCAGGTTGTGGAATCCAGAAATTTGCTCTGGGACGATTCAGTGACAGACGCCTTTTCATGGCAGAGATTGCGCTTTATTTTGTTTGAGTTTGAGCTGCAGTGTGCTGTGAAATATGGCTGAAGTGTTCTGCTGCTCCACATCATAAATTACGTCTCAGATAGTTTGCTATCTGCATTAGATGTGGCTGTTTTTACTGTGCATTACATTAGTTACTGGCTGTTTCACTGACCACTTCAACCCTGGCACCCTGTTATGGGACTTGAAGGATGAGCTCAGGGGTTGTTGCTTTATGCCAGCCTGGTTCGTCCAGGTGTATAAACGGTTAAAAAAGGGCCATTCTGTAAGAGACGAGCTAGGTGGTCAGCTTATTTTAAGGAGAAGGGGGTATTACAGAGGTAAATCACTAAAATGAAACAAGCCCCCTGCCCACCCCCTGCAACCCATTCTTGCTCTCTTCCAGTGCAGCATACGAATGAACTGAGAAGTCTCTGCGGCTGAGAGGGAGAGCTCACGTGTCGGTGCACACTCTAGTGTTCATGGCAGATAATGAGGAGCTCCCATGATGCCACTGCCAGCCTCGTATTCAGAACATTATGATTCCAACTCCTACCACTCGGGAAGGTTGGGGAGGATATTTTTGGGGGCGTAGCGTTTATAAAAAATACATATTTGTGTGTGCACTGCTCCTTTTTTAGTTCTTTAACAGGTGGAGCACCATTTGTTTGTAGCAGCGCAGTCAAGACAAGACTGCATGCGATGATGACATTTGTCCCCGTGTGCATCTGATGTTACAGCAGACTGTGGCAGCTCTGATGACCCACTTTCCCTCTCCCGCTTTCCCTCCTGCACGTGACGAAGAGGAGGGGGATGTTTAGGAAATGGAATTTTGCAGATTAGAGCAGAGATGGCATGTGGTACAGTGTTGATGGAAGCTGGGGCCGGGCTTTAACCCAGCCTTCCTCGCTACACTGACATGAAGCAGTTCAGTTGCCTGGCGAGCTTGTGTTAACCGAGGCCAGCAGGGAGTTTATGGTCACTGTTTCGCGAGTTTTTTTGTTCCTCTTCCCAAAAAATTCCTGTAATAGGTTTTAGGATTTTGGTAACATCATGACAAAATTACGCAATAAGCCTGTAGAGCTTTGGCTTAATTGTGAGCTGTAAAAAAACCACACATACACGCTAATAATCCATAGAAATGTTCCAAGTTGTCAAAAACAAAACAAAAATAAGGACAATAACATGTTTTCTTCCAGGAGCGCCTCGTAGTTGTTGATTCTAAGGATGTGAATCATCACTTAAGTGCCATGTGTTTTAATAGTGGGTTTGATTTTTGCTGTGGTCTTTAATTTAACCTCACCAACGAGGAAAGGATTGTGCAAGGAAGTTTTTACTGTAGTTCTGCTGTGCTGTTTGGCACTCTCAGATCCGGTGATAAAATGCCACAGATTGGATGATGATTTATTATACTGTTGCACTGTGTACTTTGTTATGAACAAGTTGGGTTTTTTGTTTGTTTGTTTTCACATTTCAGGCCGTGAGCTGTAAAGGTCAGCACAGTATCTCCTACACGCTATCGAGGAACCATACCGTAGTGGTAGAGTACAGCCATGATAAAGACACAGATATGTTTCAGGTAAAAGTCCGTTCACTTTTACTTTGGCACACAACTGCATTCAGATACATTCACAACCCGTACATTAGTTTCTCAGCGATTACTGTACTTCTTTATAGTCAGAAAACATAGAACAAAAAGGCTTTTGTTCTGCTTTTTTTGTTTTTGTTTTTTTTAATGTACTTCTATACCTAACATTACCAGTTTCGATCTAGTAAAGCCAGGAGGAGTATTTCCTCTCTGACAGCCAACAATGGTCAGAGCCTGTTCCCCATTCCTATGGCAGGATGTGGCTGTAATTTTAACAGCAGGAGAGCTGCTAGTTCTCTGGCTAAGACATGTTGTTTGAATTTGATGCTACTTAACCTGTTTTGTTTTTTTTAAGGACTGACAGTTGTTGGAAAGGTTTTATTGCCCTTTATTGTTTGTGTTCTGTTATATTGCCTACAGGGGCTTCAAAGGCTGTCAGAACAGTAATTGCTATATCCTTAGATTGTCAGTTCAAATGGCTCTTTATGAATGGGATAAATGAAAATATGGATGTAAGCTTTAATTTGACTGATTGACAAGGTCTCTTTGGGCTCTTTTAGCCTCTTTGGTTATACACAACCACCTGATTAGACTGTAAAGTTAAACGTTTATGTATAAAATGCTTTTCACACAGTAAAGTAAGTAAGTAAGAAAATTAAGTGCTGTAATAGCAGAAAAGCAAGTTAAGACACACAAAAAGTATAAACGTTCAAAAACACGTCCAATCAATAAAAATCATCTGTGCCCGGTTTACACTGCTCTAGTATTAATCTGAACGTACAGCAAGGCAGTGATGAGCCAAGGGATGTTAATGTTACAGACACATGCTTCATATTCTGCACCCTATCTTCCCCATGTGTTTAAACAATACTGAACGCACCAGAGAGAAGAGGAAGCCACTCGAAATGTTGGACTTCAGGACAGTGTGAGATGGGGAAAAAGAGGAAATGAAAGGAGGAAAGCCTATTTTTGCCTCTGTTTATTCAGCTTGAACTGTTTCCAAGTGCTGAAAATTATGCTCATTAAAATATATATAGATACTCTGTGTGTGTTTGCTTGTGCACGTACATAAGCTAGCAGGATGCAGAACAGTTGCTGTGTCTGGTATGAATTAAAAAGAACCTTTCTTTATTGATTGCACTGTTTTGAGATACTTTCTTTTGAAACTGTTGTGGAGTACAGCATGATATTAATTATTATTTTTGTGTTGTTTTTGCAGATTGGGCGTTCTACTGAGAGTCCCATAGACTTTGTGGTGACTGATACAATAGCAGGGGGTCAGGAGGGTGAAGAGACTCTTATCACGCAGAGTACCATCTCTCGTTTTGCCTGCCGAATTGTCTGCGAACGTACCCCGCCTTACACCGCTCGCATCTATGCAGCCGGATTTGATACGTCCAAAAACATCTTCCTTGGGGTAATTACTACTTGGTGTACCATTGTGATTATGCACCATCTCTATCTATGCTACTTTTTAGCCTGTAAGGTTACATGGCTGCCTATGTTTTTTTTTTTTTTTTTTTAGTGCTTCTAATCCTTGAAGCTTGTAACCAGATAAAGAAAATCACTGTTTCATATGCACTGTTACGTAAAAAGTGAAATGCCACACATCATGTCAGTTTGTGTCATCATCCATTTTCTGTCTTGCCTGTAGGAAAAAGCTGCAAAATGGAAAAACCCTGATGGTCACATGGACGGCTTAACAACCAATGGTGTGCTGGTAATGCACCCTAAGGGGGGATTCACTGAGGAGTCCAAGCCCGGCGTGTGGAGAGAGATCTCTGTTTGTGGTGATGTTTACACGTTGAGAGAGACCCGCTCAGCACAGACCCCAGGCAAACTGGTGAGTAGTTGAAAAGTTAAAATGTATCAGTGTATGTATGCAGTGACACTGTGATGTTATAGAAGTACTTTAGAATATTAAAGTGGCCCTGTTATGTTTATTATTTTAATTCTTCCACAGCCACTTTTAGAGTAGCTTTGAATGAGTCCCAAATCAAAATAAGTAATTATCTTGATCCAAAGTCTGAAATAATCCATGTTTGCTGATTTCCTGATCTCAATAAGCAAGCCTTCCTCTGATTGGTTGCCTATTGTACACAAAAGGTTTAAATGGCATTTGGGTGGGACTTATGCCACAGAAAAAACTGTCTGAAACTCAGCAGTAACAGGAACTAAAGGTGAACCAGATGTTGTCAGTATGTAGTACAATGTAGTAATAAGAAAGATCAGCATGTCATAGGCAGTGGATTTTTTTCCCATGTAGAAGGTAAATGTGTGCGCACTTCACTATCCTCCGCAGGTGGAGAATGAGAGCAATATTCTACAGGACGGCTCCCTGGTGGATCTGTGTGGAGCAACGTTGCTGTGGCGTACTGCTGAAGGCCTCTTCCACACTCCCACGCAAAAGCACCTGGAGGCACTCAGGCAGGAGATCAATGCAGCGCGCCCCCAGTGCCCTGTGGGCCTCAATACCCTCGCCTTCCCCAGCATGCACCGGAGTCGTGCCCTTTCATCTCTGGAAGACAAGCAGCCTTGGGTGTACTTGGCGTGCGGTCACGTGCACGGTTACCACAACTGGGGCCACCGTTCAGAGCAGGAGGCCAACACTGAGCGAGAGTGTCCCATGTGCCGGGTGGTGGGGCCCTACGTGCCACTGTGGCTGGGCTGCGAGCCGGCCTTCTACGTGGACACAGGTGCACCCACATACGCCTTCGTGCCATGCGGACACGTGTGTTCAGAGAAGTCGGTCAAGTACTGGTCAGAGATCCCTCTGCCCCACGGCACTCACGCCTTCCACGCAGCCTGCCCCTTTTGCGCCACCCAACTTGGCCCAACTCAGGGCTATTCCAAGCTAATCTTCCAGGGTCCGGTGGACTGAGTTTAAGGGGTATTGCTCTGGCTGAGGAGATTAAACAGGAATGCTGACATGCAGTGAAAGATTATTTTGTGCTTTCTTTCATTTATGTAAGCCAGCTCTGGAACGAAGCGAGCCTTTTTCAGGTTCTGGTCATGTACTGTGGATTGACAATAGAGAGCCATTACAGATTGTTCGGGGCCTTTTGTGGCTGTTTGGATGGCCACTGCAGGATGCAGAGATGTGAAGCACACTGGACCACAGACGCACGGCTCCTCCAGAATTAAATACTGTTTTA
The DNA here is from genome assembly GCF_036321145.2 of Pelmatolapia mariae. Lineage (NCBI taxonomy): Eukaryota > Metazoa > Chordata > Actinopteri > Cichliformes > Cichlidae > Pelmatolapia > Pelmatolapia mariae. The sequence goes on along the minus strand of NC_086241.1, from coordinate 50,163,937 downwards.
GCTATCCTGCCAACAAACCTCTTTAAACAAGGCTCCAGTGCTGGGCTGTAAACTACAATGCCTGCTGGTTTTCCATCAGAGGGCTGTAACACTAAGGTTGTAGAAGGAATGAGTTGAATTTACTCATGAATCAGACTGAACCAAATTATAGCAAGCAGGTGTAGTTGAGTCTTCTGGGAAATATATGGGGTGGGGTGGGGGAGGGTATATAATTCAGTTCCTGGTGGGCCTGAAACCAAGATTTTACAGAGCCAGACAGCTGGACTGTTGGCTGAGAGAAAAGCTCGGAGAAGATGGAAGTTTTAATAGTTAACTTGTTAAATGGTCTACACTGATGTCCTGGTCCTTAACCCGTAACGGCATCAACACCTTGTAGCTCTCCGGAGGCGGTTTCTAACTGCCGAACAAACTTTGAGGGAGAGTTGGGGGGTGGGTGGGAAGACTTTTTATGTACAGAGATATAATCCAGTGCCTCAAATCCCATCAAACTATGGGAATATTTTTCATAGTTGTCAAAAAGATATTTTGTTGAAGGTAAAGAGAGAGATAGTTTTGCATACAGAAGGTGTAAGAAAAATAACAACCCACACAGATTCTAACACCAGAGGTATTTTATTACACTGAGGCCCTTGTACTGTTTTGTAATGCAAATGTTAATATATTTTTCTCCAGCATATATAATGTGTGTGAGAATGCTTGAGCGTATGTGTGCGTGCATGTTTGTGTGATTGTGTGCGTGTGGATTGGACTGCGTGGGTGCCCTCGGGCCGTTAAAATCACCCTGCATCGCTTCACCCCGATCCCCAAAAACGCTACCAGAGAGAACGCGGGATTTAACACAAGGTCGCAGGGGCTTGACAATGAATGTACTGAAATGCATTGACCCTTCTCGCTGGTGGTGCTTTGATTATACAACTTGCTTTCAAGGTGTGATCGAAGCCTGCTTTCAGTTAAATAAATCGCCGGAGCCGTACAACCATATGAATCAAGCGTACCTGCTTGCTTGCTAGCTGTCACTGCCCCACACAAACACACACACGCGCACACACACACACAGACACACACTGTATTCAATCTGCACTGTTGTTAGCTTTATCCCCACGCTGGGTTTGATCCAATGATTTGTACGCTGTCGAACCTGGGCACAGTCTCAGCAGCATCCAGAGATTATACCAAATATAAGGAGGAGCTGTTTTCTCTCCACATGCAAGATGCGACGGCCACTTTTTCCTCCAATCCAAAGTGTTTCTGTAAACAATGCTACCCCCAAACTGCTGCTGCTGCTGTGGTGGTGGAATGTTGACAGCTCTGGATTACAGTCAAGGCTGTTCAGTCGCTTCATGGGAACAATGATATTATCACACTCTGTGCCAAATTTGGTAAGTTCTATTGTGTGCGGATGAGTCAAGTTGTCCAAAACAAAAGTAGCAGATGAATTGAAAACTGAAGAATCTGGGACAAATCTGTCTGTGATGTTAGCTTTCCAGACTGTGCCCAAACGAGTGTCGTTTCCAACATTAGATTATGAAATACAATAGTGAGCATTAAAACAATGAGATGTTAAGGGCGATGTTCTATTATATAGCATTAGGTTTTCCCAGACTTTATTATGATGATTAAAAAATTTCAGAGGTATATCTGAGGCGGGGGAAATCTGCCTTTGTCCTCGACATGGTATTTTTACTTTATTTTATTTTTTTCTTTCCGCTTCCCTCTGAAGAGAAACATATTTGGCATTGTTAAGAATGTCAGCAGCATTACACTTTTCCTCTAACCACAGAGCATTTCAGACTCGCCTGATTTCTGCTGATGTTATTTAACTGCCATGCTGGGTCAAGCACTAGGCCACATACTGTACGGTAGCATTCCCTTCTAACCTCATGTGCGTTCGGCTCAAACACTGTGTCCATTGCTTAAGACCGTGTTCTGTAACAGCTGCAAGAGTAGCTGCCTCAAACATTCCTCCTCGGTAAACATGGGTGGGGCCCACAGTTCACCCAAGGGCTTGTTCTATGATTATTATTATTTTTGTGTCTCTAGCAGGAACTCTGTACACAAGCCATAGAACGCACTGATGCTCCTAATGTCTCCTTTGCAAAGAATAAAATATTTTTTAAAAACACTCTGCACCAAGTTGGATTTCTCTCTCGCTCTGACTGACAGTTTCTATTTCATACTTGTGGGTAATGTTCAGGGACTCCTTTTAAAGTGATCCACCGTTTTTTAAAGGGCTGCGTGCGGTTGATGGGGATTTGTTGGTTTTTATTTAGCTGCTGCCTTTGAACACTCCAGATGTCTCAGCTGTGTTCGCACAACCAACATAGCAGCAATGTTTAATCACAGTTACATATGTGTTTCATCATTCCTCTGTATGAGCATTTCTCTCCTATCTTGGTTGCCAAAATGGCTCTGAATTGTGATTGCTCTATCAGTATTTTTTTTTCCAGATAAGGCAGAGAATTTTCTTCAAGTCTGTTTTATTCACATTTCTTGTTCTATCTTATCAGCTTCATCTTAATATTTATTAGAGAATGACTGCATGAGTGTAGCCCCTTGTTTTCAGTAGTTTTTTTAAGTATGCAGTTTCCCTATGAAGCCACAGGAGGGCACTGTTTCCTCAACAATAGCGCCTTTGGCGTTATGCCTCTCAAGGTACTGAGCCTGCGGGATCCAATAGCTTGAAAACACAGCAAATAAATAAAAGTTTGATGTTGGTTATGAAAAACACTAAATATAAATGCATCAAAAATACATATGAAACATCAGAAATTGAATTATTTAAATTGGCATGCCAGTGAGGACTAAAATCCTCCAATTAGGCTATCAGAGGAGTCTATATATTTAGTTTGAACCAATTAATCTATTACATACCATATGTTTTTGTTTATGCAGTCAAATTAATTATAATAGTCTTTTATCCCCATCTAAATCCTGATGTGATGTATAAGGAGTGCATAGTTGTGTGCAATATTTAGCTTTTAGGATTTTTTTTTTTTTTTTTAGTGTACATGCAAAAATATTGTACCATAATGATATTTTCCATCATTCGCATGTGACTTCATCCTCTCTATAATAAGGACGCATGAAAAGGATTTAAATGCATAACATGTCATTCTGGCACAGGGAGGCGAACGGAGCTGTGGGATGCCGTGCTTCCTAATTAACATTTCTGCAGTAGATGTGAAATAGGTTCATATGTCTGCACACTTGCCTGTTTTTCTTAATGACAGAAGAGACACTGAAGGTGACAGCATGCTAATTTTGAGATCACTTGGTGGGTCCCCCTGCCCCTAAGCAAGGCTGGGTTATGCAAATAAAGCAGGATACCTTTTTTTTCCTTCTCTCAGTTTCATGAGTAAGAAATGAGGTGCATGTCCTGCACTAATGCTGAGAATTTACACAAACCATGATCCTCCTATCATCCCCCCTTTTTTCTCTTCTACCATAGTTTTTTCACTTTTATGGGACCATTTTGCAGTTCAGTGGGAGTCGTATTATAATTGTACTAAAAAGTTCCTTTTGTTTGGTTGACTGAGCAATCAGAGAGCACAAAGCTGTCATATTTGCCTAAAACAAGGTGGTGTATTGACAATGATAGCTTGCAAGTTTGCTCCTGTTAAGTGAGTTTTCAAGAACAGGAACAGGAAAATTAGGATGCTTTAGAAGAATATTGATTATCCAGTGCTGTAATGATATATTGGTAGTGTCTTTAAGAATATTAACAGCATAAGAGGAAACCATTACCTGTATCCAGACAGAGCATTTAGAGTTTTTGGGTGGGCAATGGCAAAAAGAAATTCACTCTTACTAAATAAAGTACCTAAGCATTCCAGTAGTTTTAATTTGATAGCTGAGAGCAGTGAGCTGCAAACTATATAGGTATAGGGTTATGGCAATTATTTCTCAGTGATCAGTGAAAAAGTATATGCTGTACATCTCCTCCACACTCCTCTGGGTAGGCGCAACCCTGCACATAGTGATAGTAATGAAATCCAAACTGTTTTCAAGGCCCGGCTTCAAAATGTGGCTGGGGGGGCAATCAGTTGTAAGTGCATGCAGCCTTAAAAAAAAAAAGACTGAAACTTTTAAACAGTGATCGTGCCACTTCCTCAGATATTTAGATGGGATTTTTCCCCCTCTAACAACAGCCAGCAATATATAGGTTATTGGATTAAAGTCAACAACAGCTGTCAATCATCCAGCTGTTACACATCAGAAGGTTGTATTCAGAGTTGTGCCTTAGTTGCCTTTTTTTTTTTCCTTTTTGTCTGTCTGCCCTGTGATTTCACCTAACATGTGAAATGCCACAGGTGGCTGCGGGCTGTACGCCAAGCTATCAGCGGGATACCTTAGCTGGCAAGTTGAATGCTGTGATATTTACCTCAATTACCCAGCGTGCAACTGAGGCAAATTATATGCAGATCATCATCTGTAAATAAGAGATAGTGCTCTTCCCCTCGTGTAAATTAAGTAACAGCACATACAACCCTCAGAAGCTAACACAAGACACATTTGTCTCCCTGGTTTTTTAATAGTAAACTTGGCAGGTCTTTTTTCTTCTTCTTTTTTTAATCTTCTTGCAAATTGGACTGCCACAGCACAGTGCCACATATTGGACTGTGCTGCTAATTCCTCACTATTTCTGTCTCGAGTGATTAGTCACTAATTGTTGCTTCAGTCAAACACCTGCATGTCTTACTTTAAGTCAGGTCCAGTCTTTGTTATCCAGGCCCAAGGTCAAACACCTCACACAGGACTCTCCTCTCACTTCTGAGTCATGCAATTTGAGTTGTCAAACAAAACCATCCCACTTTTTTTTTGTGTGTGTGTGCATTTGTCTCCTTTAGCTTGCAGCCAGCTCTGTAGCACTACACAATTCAAAGCTGTATGCAGTGCAGTTTGAAGAGGATTATGATTATATCAGGCCTATTTACTATTTCATGTGGCTCTTGATGATACTTTGTACTCAGCCTACTCAGCTTATTACTTTCTCAATGAATAACAAATGAGTTGTCAAATAAAAGGCAAATAAACACAGGGCTAAAGAGAAGCCGATACAAATATTTCATTAGAACATATGTGGGGAAAAATAGGTTTGGAAAATCAAGCATTAAATTCAAATACTAAAGTGGGGGCATACTTTGCCTCTCTGAGCATCTCACGCCCCCTCTTTTTTTCGTCTCTTGTCTGCTGTTACACGGGCACATGCGGCGTCTTGCCTACTCATCCAAACAAGAGGACAAATTACTTTAATTATGGAGTAATTGCAGAGTCTTGTGTTAATTAAATCTTTATCAGTTCAAGTAAGTGGATTGCTCCCACATGGAAACCATGCAGTGACGTGCCGCCTTGCTCTCTCCCTCCTCCCCCTTCTGCTCTGTCTAAATTTTCAGTCTAAGACCATCTTTTATTCACGGCCTCACCCGACTCTAACGTCTCCTCACCCCTGCGTCTCACACTGAAATGATTGGGATTAGCATGATTTGGGGAAAGGGTGGGAGGGTGGCAGGGGTGGGGTTGTTTTACCAAGTCTGTCGGCAGCCAGCTGTTTCTTAAAAATACCATAACAAACATGATAGCACCGACACGAGGGAGTGTCCTCACGCTGGAAAATGAGATACAAGATTTATCTCAGGTTCCTGGTGTTTGACAAAATTGAATCCTCTCATTTTAATTGCTCTCGACTAGGTGTGCTGCTCCAGGCGATGAAAACAGGAGCTCTGTATGTTGTCCCTTGTTCTCCGCAGACTATTATGTTCCATTGTGCAAAATGCCGATTATGATTTGCTTTATCCTTGTCATCTATCTTATTTAGGATCATTTAAGTAGCCACATGTTACAAAGGAACAGCAGTCAGCCCTGTTATTATGTGTGTTTGAGTCCCCTGCTTGTTGTAATGAGAACTGGATCACAGAGGAGAATTAATCTCTCTGAAGACCTATTCTGTGGTTCAAGGCCTCGCTACACGTACGTTTTACAGGGAATGGTCGTATTTTTTCCACTTGCAAAAGAGCACAGCGTTAATGCTTGTTGTTTCTCGCAGCTTTGTCTTTTGACTAGTATTTGGGCCAGGCTGTGTGGAGCAAAAGAGAGGCAGCTTTAAATGAAAGGACACAGTGAACGTACACAGAGACCTGGTCTACAAATTCAAGAATGATCTAACTTTATTAACCATGTTTTGTTAAAAACGCACAAAACATGAACAAAAACATAAAACATAAAATTACCTTGTTACGATTCCAAATGATATTCCCAGAGTCATGTGACTAAACATGCGTTAACCTGTTTTTTTATTGGACAAAAAAGTGAGACTGTTTTTCAGGGATGTGAAAACTAGTTTGGCATTATGTACTGTAATTACATGTTATACACTTTTATGGTGCTCACTGTACACTGATATCCATGGGCTGATATATTAACAGCATGCATCTGAATGAAGACAAATAAGTCAGAAAGAACCAGAAAGAACAACAAGAGATCCGCTCCCTCGGTTAATGTCTGTGGGTTCCAGGCTTCAGCCAATCGGCGCAGCATCCCAAGGATTCTTGACAACGTATTAAAAATTAGCATTTTATTTATGATTATGTTAATTTGTCCAATTGCATCTGAGACTTTGACAAAGGGGGAGGAGGTGGTAGGGCTGTGTATAAAACTGTTCCACCCCCTCAATTAAAGCTGAGAGTGCGCACATCAAATGCATCTTGATTGTTTTATTTCATATGCATTGCAGTGGCCCACAGAGCCAATGTTATGAAAAGTACATCCTATCCAGTTATTTCTCACCCTGTCTGCATGCTGCCCATTGATTGTAAGCGAGAGAAGGTTGAGTAAACATGGCTGCTCTTTTTGCAAGTGCAAATACTGCAGAGTTTTAATCTTTCTGCGTCAACACAATGTACATTTTGGCTCGTGGACACCGCCAATGTGCAGCTGTTTAGCAGAGAGAATGTTTATGAGTCGACGAATGGGTGTAATATGGCTGTGAAGCAGATTCAAAGGGGCTTAAGTGGATTACACCTAATTTCAAGGATGCTTAAGGTAAGATTAAAACAGATATGTGGTAGGTTAAGTGAGGAAAATACAAAATCAAATAGATGGAACTGCAGTCAGCCACTTTCTCACGCGTGGCTGCTCTTTTTCTGTATGTATAGCATTGAGTTTAAAAAAAAATCAACAACAAAAATCTGAGACAAAATGCAAATTTTTCATGTAAAAAGGACTCGGCAAAGAAAGCATACGCACATTTTAAACAACAGTTTTGCTCCACTAGACCGTCACAATTCACCGTTAATGCCCTTTCTTATCTTATGCTACAAATCCCCAGAGCTGGAACATTAGAACTCTCTAATCACACACGCTGGCACACAGTGTGGGCACTCCACACAAACACACACACACGCATACAAAGTCACACACCTCACATACAATCTGAAAAAGATAATGAATTTAATACTGCTGCTATTACAGTCAACTAATGTTTGTTAATAGCCTGCCGCCATATGGAACGAGGGCCTCAACCATGTGGGTAATTCCTCTCTTTGGACAAGCTGTCAATATAAAGGCCCTGCGTTTATTTTGTGAATGCATGGGATAGAAGGGGGGGTCTTAATCCAGCTGGCTCTCTAATGATTCCTCTGTGCCCCAAATATGAGCTACATGGCTGCGAATATGCCTACAGTTGTGTTTTATCTCAAATATCAGAGCTAAAATGTGTCCATATTGGCGCTCCAATGAACATTTGCGCATATGTTGTACAGTTTGGGTACAAGACTAGCTTTCTATGTGGTAGGGGCTAATGGAAGTGATGGTTTTAGAGAGAAGTCTTTATGACGTGCCTGATTACCCCTCACCCCCCCGCCATCCACCACCACAAATTCATCCCATCTCCTCCCCACATCCCTCTTGCCAGCACTGCACCCCAGTGGATAACCAAGCTTGGATTAGCAGTGACATCACACTGAAGAGATGGCTGAGCCCCAGTATGAGGAAGGGTGAGTACTTTGGTTTGTGTGTGTCAGATGGGTGTGAGTGTTATGTGTGTGTTCAAGACTGATTAGACGGTGAGGGTGGTGGTGAGAGGGACGGGAGGATTAGAGAGCCATCTGAGAGTTGGTTAGGTGCTGACACCACTCCACCTCACCAAGGGCTCAATTTACTGAAGGATCAGAGTCATTTATGGTGGGCTGGGATTATTATCAGTTCAATAGGGCAATTTCTTTATTACAGTCACCTCTCAACCTGTGAAATATGGACACTTGTGATACATTTACAAATTCATGTATCTTGTTTCTGGCATAATCTAGTGCTCTACTGTGCACGTAATTGTGCATTTGAAGCAGGTACTGTAACAGCTTTAATATAATAATGTTTTAATCCAGTAATAATGCCATTTTCACTGTAAGGCTTAAAACAACCCCTCCAAATGAGGGAAGGCAGGCTATGTTTGAGTTGAGATACTCAGCAGGCCCTCTCAACTAAAGCTCTTGAAATGCACTGAGAAATCATATGCATTAGAAAATGCATATTTGCATGTTGATCCTTCAAAATGGTGCCTGGCAATGAATAGTAATCACAAACAGGTCCCTATAAGTAGCTGGTTTGAGCCTTTAGACTTTAACACATACTTTTCATTGGCATATGTAGTTTCAGTTTACAAATTAGTCAGATTTAGAGTTCTTTCCATTTCTGTACATTTTAGCACACAATATTATACTTGGAAGAAAACCTGAAAACTTGAGTATGTTTTAAAATTTATGAGTAAAGCGCAAAAAGGAAAGGCTTTCAATTTTTAGACTAATTTTGACAGAAAAATAAACTGTCGTGCTAGCGTAAAGATGCAGACCCAACCCCTCCCCGTTCAACTCTGTGAGTTCAAGTGATGAAAGAAGACTGATGCACATTCCTGAATGACATTGAGTGAACAAGGAAGTAGTCATAACCATGTTGCTTGGCCAACACGTCCGAGATATAACACTGGTCGTCCTCATTTGAACCGCTCGTTTTTGTTTCCTTCTACAAAGCAAGAAACAGCAATTCAATGAGTAATGCAACTTATGAGGAAAGCGTGTCCGGTAATATCGCGAGGTTAGCCAGTCGGCGTGAATGTGGCTGCTACTTTCCGCGGGCAGGAAGGACCTAACTCAGCACACTCTTCTGCAAGTGTGCTGAAGACTATGCAAAGGTTTTACTTAGAACTAAATTAAATTTACTTCATCTCTACCCAACATCGTTTTAGACGTAGGTCAAAGTTTTATTTATACCCCGAAGGGTCTGGAATACATGGACGCTAACGTTAGCTCGCTAGTTAAGAGGCATTTCATTGAAAATCGTCCGTATTTCCCCCGAAAGAAACAAAATGTCCGCGGAGCACAGAGCAAGCTGGATACTGACAGGAACCGTGGTCGCTTGTGTCGCCGCTCTGTATGTGCCCTGTGTGCAGAGGACGGTCCCCGGTGGAGACTCAGGTTGGTGCTAGCAGGCTAGCTAACGCTCATTTGGTCACGTGGCTTTGTTGTGTTGCCGGGAGCCAATCATATTGCGCCTTGTTGATGAAACCGCTGCAGCTTGACTGGTGCTGTCCATGGTGCTGCAAGTGAAGGTAAAGCGACGTTTGTTGACGTGACAACGTAAACAAACACATGCCAGACTTTGAGATACACATATATAAATTGAAAGAATCATTCTTTCATTCATGTTTTTAAATCGTCCGCGGTAAATACGAAAACCTCTAAATGAGACACTAATACCTTTTTTACTTCCAGTGTTTAAGGCTGATTTTGGAATCAACGCTGGCTGGTAAAGACAAAATGCATTATTTCATAATATTCAGTCAGTGTAATTAACAAATAATGCAAAAATATACACGACTATTTGTATTTATTTCGTTGTTTTCTTTCTTATTCTTTTAAAATATCTTGACGTTAATTATTTTGACGTAAATTGGTGGTGCTGTAAAGAACAATTTCCTGTCCTATTTGGGATGATGTAGTTTAATGTAGTTTATGCTTTTCTGTTCTTTAAACTCAGCTGCTTTTAGTTGTACTTGTACTTGTTTACTTGTAATTCTATAACATAACTTATTTGGATTTCGTTGAAGTCTGTAGAGGTATAACAGTTCTCCAAAGTCACAGTTTGGTTCACACCTATTTTTATTAAGAGTGAATGAATAGGAAACATTTTAATCACATGCTTAATGACTTAAATGTGATTCAGTCGTTACTATAAAAAGATGCTTTGACCCAATGTTACCTGCTACACATAGGTACAATGGTACTGTAAGATAAAATTGCAATTTTTTTTAAAAAAAGATCAAATAATAGCATATTATGTGTTTCAGAACTGTTAACATTTTCATTTTATTTTGTGACATATTAATTAATTTATTTTTTAACAACAGATGCTCTTCCTGATACAATCCCAAAAGGTATTTGTGTCTCTCGCCAGACCAAACCAGCAACCTTTTGTTTGTTAGGCGTTTGTGCAAACCATGTTTGACTCACACCTAATTGCATTTTTCCTCCTCATTTTATGCATTTTTAAATTTTTCTGACTGTTGGGTAATACAGACACCATAATTGCTGACAAAGCACTGTTGACAGCCAGTCACTACAAATAATTGTCCTTGTTTGTTTAAATTCAATATTTTGTGTGCATGCATAAACCTAATTTACATTTAACACGGCTTACTGTGGACTTGAATGTATTCCACTCAGTACCTTCCGATGTGTTTTCCCAACATTCTTGTAATGCAGTTTATGAAGGAGTGCCTTGAACAATTACAAACAGTGTTTAGAAGTGATACCAAGGTTACAAACTTGTAAATTATGGACTTGAGGGCATGAAGGCTCTGCTTGTTAGGTTTTTACTGCTTTGGCGTGCGAGCTGCAGAAGGGAATGCATTTTTGCAGAATGAAAGCATAAGAAAAGCTCGGCCAGATATAAGCGAGGAGAGATGAAGCGAGAGCGGGCAATTGGAGTGCTGAGTAGCCCTGCTGGTTGTGCTGCTGTCTAGCGAACAGGGCCTTTGAAAAAATGGCCAGCCCCTTCTCCACAGTGTTTAGGGACGGTGCAGGATGCCCGCTCTGATAGTGCCAGCTGAACACCCTTCCGAATTCTCCAGGTCTCCGTCTCTGTGTCCTAATCTCTTTAGGTGTGATGTGCCCTGGAGAGGCTTGAGCGCAGCCCCGCGGGTACGCTGTTGTCTAGGAATGTGGAGTGTGGAAATGATGGGGATTATGGGAAGACTGGTGTGGGTGCCCATGCTCCACAATCACAAAGACTCTTGGCACCCATGCTGCTACCCCGTTGAGTCAATATTTTCCCTTTTTAGTATTGGGGCTGCAGAACTGCATCTCTGTTGCACTGAGATGGATGTTTTGGCTTGGTATTAGTTTGAGTTTCAGCGCTGAATGGTGTAAAAGTGTGCCACTTCTAAGGGGAAAATGAGTGAAATTGAGAAGCCGATGAAGGATGAGAAAGTGTGATGTTAAATGATGGCAGGTAGCTGGCGGCTCATGCCAGGTGAAATGGAGCTGTGGAAACATTTAAGCTGTGCAGGTGGAGGAGTTCTGACTTCATGGTCCATTAGACTGATAAGAGTTAGGGCTCCTCATGTGGCAGAAATTTAGGCATCGTAATTCACTGTATCAGCAAGGTTGCAAAATATGAGAGGAAACCAGTGCCATCTGAAATCCAGCCCTTCTGTTTTGTAAAGGTTGTTACTGCATCACTGCTCATGTCCCTACTGTGCAGATGTTTGTTTGTTTGTTTTTAAATATATGTAACAGCACCAACAGCTGCTCAGATTGAAACAGCTGTATTCTTTTCTTCTTTCTTACGTGCTATATGTTTGAAAACCAGTGAACACAGGAGAGCAATATAAATTAATTTACCTTAATGTGATTTAATGGAATCGCGTGTAGTGTCTTACGGATTCGACATAGCTTGTAAAAGTGATAGAGTCTGCAAGAAACAAGGCCAGCGTTTCATTGGATGTGTTTGACGGAGGAAGGGACTACCCGCCTGGTACCAGTAGAGGGGGCTGTCCTGAACCTAAACATTTATCAATGTCATTTAATCTGAACCAAATTTCAATTTTCATGAGTGGGAGATGCAAACATTGGGTGAGAAATCAGTATAATTTGAAATGCTCTGGGTGTATTCTGGCACAAATGGGTTTGTGCCCAGATACATTAAAGCTCCCTCAAAAAGCTTTTAGGGGTTTTCTTTTCACTTTGTGCTGCGCCTCACACAGAGCTTGTCAAAAAATTGTGCAGCCGGCTTTTATTTTTACAGCTTACTTCATTCTGTGACTGTCACCGGCGTAGCCTTTCTGTTTGTGCCCAACGGACTAAACGAGACATTGAGACATTAGGAGTGTGGGAGCAGGAGAGAGGCACGTAGAGCAGCAGAAGAAAGAGGAAAGGAAAGGACCCTAATGCATGGGGAGGATGGGACTGGAAGCATTATTCTCAGATCTGCATATGTGTGTCTTTGTGTGACAGAGCATTGGAGGGGGAGTCTAATGGTTTGTGTACGCGCGTGTGTTTATATCTGTGTGTATGTGCTGGAGAAGGGAGGGAGGCATCGGGGGAGAAGTGAAAGATGAAGAGAATGAGCGTGCCGCTTAGGAAATGTCACACTGGGAAGATTTGCAGGTTTTGATCCTGGCAAATTAATGCAAAACCCCAGTGCAAGTATTTGATTTGGGAAAACTTTGGGAGCAGACTTGTCTCTTAATAATAATTATTGGGTTTACATTAATTTCCTCCCCTATTCTCTTCCACAGGAGAGCTGATCACCACTGCTTGTGAGCTGGGGGTAAGTATTAGCTGTATTGTTTAATCAATTCACTCATTAACTCTTATAAGCATTAAGGAAGTTTAATTAAGCATGGGCAGAAAGCAGATTAATTTACTTTCAGTCCACAGGTTTTTCCCCTTCTTTTCTATACACTTATTTTACTAAGTTGCAAGTAGAGAATGCTATAATTTGCAACCCGTTTTTCAAATCCAATTAAAGTCAATGGTAAGGCGATGGCTTTTGTAGGCTTTGCCTTATGTACGGTATAAGGCTTATTATATCCACCCCTCTTTTTTGTGTGTGTGTGTGTAAGCCGCGAAGAATGAACTAAATCGGGTTAACAGTTATAATAAGTTTTATTATTTAATAAAGTTTATTACGCCGCTGTGATCCTTTTAGGGAGGCTGTGTCGGTGTCACTATGCCAGTAATCCTGCCGTTAGTGCTGCAGTCCGTGTGGCCTGCCTGTCTGCCTTTCAGGCCTCCCCAGGGCCTTGCAGGCCATCTCTGGGACCCAGGCTGCTGGCCCCCCTCTTCTGATCCCCAGAGCTTGAGAGTTCTCCTTCTCTTTGCTCCCTGTGGCCTTTATCGCTCAGCTGTCCTTTAGCTGCATGTCTGTACACTGCTGTCAGCCCACACAGTACTTCCTCATGCTCTTAATCGCTCTTCATTTTGGTGACGTTACCCACCTGCGTGATGCTACCATTTAGTTCACCACTCTCACTGCTGGAGCTTTTCTTTTTCTCTCATATTTACAGCCTCGCTTTTTGCTCATCGAGTTATTGCGACGCGCCTTTTCCATTCCCAGCTCCTCACTCAAATTTTAGCAAAGCTGTTTGCATGTCTGCAAAAAGATCCTTTGCCGTGTTCGAGGTAACTGGTGAGTCAGTCACACTCTCACCTTTCGGTTTTCTGTTCATTCGAAGAGCTGCCCCTTCTCACTGCCTGCATGCTTTGTGTTATCTGTGCCAGGGAATGAGTCTGTGTTTAATGACTGAGCCCTTATCTGGGTGGAAGAGACTTAGTGGCTAATTGCTGTGATTGCCAAGATCTCCCAGGCGAAAATGACTACGGCTCTGCGGTGGTTTGGGGGTTGAGGCTGACGAGCACCACGTGTTATACCACGGGCTCTAGGGAGCTGCACTGTCCTTGGGAAGAGGCCCGCAGCAAAGAAGTGAGAAAAGGGGAAAAGAAAGGGAGTGTAGGGCTCTTGTATGACAGCACAGTCAGAGTAAAGCCAAGCAGGATGTTTCTGACTCCTTACCTGCTGAGGATAAAATGTTGATACAGCAATATATTAAATCCCTTTCTTGTGCGATAGAATTACAGATATGGTACACCGTTGTTAAAAATCAGAGTTTTTAAAAGTAAATTTTGTAGGGACTCTCCACACAGTCCCGATGTACCGGAGTCACTACCGGCGCTTATCACATAATTAAGGGAAAACAGAAGCTGAAGAAGAAGAAATTTAAAAGGGGAAAAGAGAGCTAAAAAACTAAACAGTTTCATTACAGAAATGGAGTAAAAGTAATTCATAGTGATGCATACTGGCACTACATTGCAGGGAATAAATAAATTTTTTCTTCTATTTGTTTTCTTTTTTTAAAGTTGCACAGTTAAGGTGCATATATCATTGATTATTGTCTCTTAATGTATAAGGTATTGTGATACAGTCATCATCGTGGTAAACCTATTGTGATAGCATCACATTGTGAGCTATTTTTACACATACTGCAGCTCTTTTTCTAAACATCAGTGGTTTGCCTGCCAGATCTCTGGGATTGTGCCAGTGTGTGAATAGCAGATCACTGAATTTAACACTAGTGAGCAGAATCACGTGTTTTTGCCCCTTACTCACTTTATCAAAGCTGCTTCCCTTCCCAAACCAAATGGAGTATTTCCTCTAGTATAGCAGTAAGAACGCATCTCCTGCTATATGCTGCATGTAAGAAAGGAGCACCTGATTCTCCCAAAAGTGTAAAAAGTTCACGTGTGAAATGGCCCTTGTCTTTGTTTTTGTGTCTTTAGGTGGCCCATCCTCCAGGATACCCACTCTTCACTCTACTGGCTCACATGGCTATGCGTCTGCTGCCCTCACTCTCTCCAGCCCACAGTGTTAACCTGATGAGTAGCCTCCTAGGGGCTGCAGCTTGTGGTGGCTTCTGCATTACTGTCTGCAGGTAGGCATATGAAAAGTGTGTTTCCCAATTCCAGAATTTCTTGATGCATTATGTTCTGTTCTGGGATTTTAGTTATTGTATAAAAAAATTACATTGGTGTACTCTGCAATCGAGTAGGTATCAGTAACTGAAGTACTAAATTCTCAAACAGAACTTTAAGGAAGGAACTCACATCAAGGGAAGTAACAATAATAAGAAGACATTTTTGAGTGGCGGCAGTCTTTAAACATTCCCCTACTGACTTTTTGCATCGTGAAGCTGTCTGGAACAGAAAGTGGTATTTTTGGGCCCTGACTGACAGGCAGTGGTCTCCCTGATCCTCTGTTCAGTATTCAGAAGCAGAACCCAGTCGCCGTCCTCCCTCCCAGCACCTTACCCTCCCTGTTTACCTATCAGCCACCCGTTGTGAGAATGCGTGTATGTGTATGTATATCCCAATTATTGTGCCCTCCACCCCCCCAAACCTGACATCCCTGTTCTTCTGCCCCCCCCCCACTGCCCAGCATGCTCCCAATCCTGACATGGCACGATTTCTAATCTCTCCCCTTCTTGCCTCCTGGGTCTGAGAGGAACAGGATCACTCTCTGCGCTCCTCCCTCTCCCCTCTCTTCAACTACCTCTCCCCTCGCTCAGTCATAAACACAGTTTACGGTCCCCGCATTGCCATCTACCCACCCTGCAGCTTCGCCTGCTGCTGACCGTATCATATAAGGAGTATTTTACCCCTTCCTGCTTTGTCTGTGTGTTTATCTTGCATGGTTAACCAGACTGCCTTACATCACACTTTTTGCTGATTTTAGTCATTTTCCACACTGCATTTTGGTGGCAGCTTAGTG
The DNA here is from genome assembly GCF_036321145.2 of Pelmatolapia mariae. Taxonomy (NCBI): domain Eukaryota; kingdom Metazoa; phylum Chordata; class Actinopteri; order Cichliformes; family Cichlidae; genus Pelmatolapia; species Pelmatolapia mariae. The sequence continues at coordinate 50,148,121 of NC_086241.1, read as the reverse complement.
TCAACATTTTACCTTTTTGTCCCTGTTTGTGCATACTGGGCTGTTTCCAATCATGTCATATATTTCTAAGTTACTATTTCCAGAATAGGAATTGTTGAATATGATGTAATTTCTTCCTGCTGTACACCTTGGCAGGCTGTGAGGACTCTGTGATAGCGGGAGGACAGCAAGTGAAAATGAAATTGTGTGTGTTATAAAGTGCGCAGTGCTGGGCCTGCTTCCTGTGTGCTTGGCCAGTGTGTGCGATGTGGCAGGAGGTCTGGAGAAGGTCAGGGTACAGGGTCAGCCCTGCTGAAGTAGGGCAGGGACTGGAGAGGGAGAGCTACCCAGGGGACTGGCCCTAAGCCCAGACTGCATCAGTCTTAGACCCTGCCCTGTCTTACTGTTTCTGAGAGGTGAACCAAAGGCTGCCAGCTTTCACCAGTGGTCCCAGGACAAGGCAAAAAGGACAAAACAATAAAAAGAGGGTTAAAAAAGGGGGAGTTTAAAATGCTGCACTACTTTGTTATGCTTTAACTGGACATCCTTATTGCTCCCCTGGTATTAATGCTTTTGATGAGCTACCAGTCAATTACAGGATTGGACTCCGTTCTTGGCCAGACATTTACAGTTATTTTGAGGGCCGAAAATATCCATGCAGTCTGCTGATATTTGGCTCCTGTTTTGCATGTTAACCGTAGCCCCAGTTTATAATCTCGGGGGATTTAGATCCAGTTGTGGATTATGGTCAAGTAAAAAGTCATTATAAAGCTCTGCAACCCCCCTTACCCACAACCGCCCGCTAGGGTTGATGAGTGGTGAGGACTTCATCCAGAGTGCACAGTTACACCATATAAGCTCTTAAGTGTGAATGTATAATCTACGCTTCCAGTTTAGAGAAATAAGCATAAAAGGTTTTAGTCATTATCTGTTCAGGGCCTAGACTGGGATGAGCTATGAGGCTGTGGATCAGTTGGCACACTCAGGTTACTGGGGGGTTACTGGAGAGGGCAAAAGATGAGAGAACTGGGCGAGGGTTCCCGGATGGTCGAGACCTGCTTCTTGGTTCTGGCGTGCAGGGCATTTGTGTGATTTAACCCTGTCAACAATACTGGCATAAATGCCACGGCCATGCAGAGACCCTCTGTTCAGTCCTTTCCCTCAGATGAAATGCCAAAACTGACCAGCCGTTCATACCTGCTCTGCCCTTGTAGTGAATGTGCTGTGTCCCAACATAATTAATTTCTTAAATGTCATTTGTTGTTTTTGTCCCTTTGTTGGCCCTCCTAAACAGTTTTTTTTGTAACTACTTCTCATTTTTTTGGTTTTCATTTGCTGGGAAATAGGCCGCCCTCACCCTCCCAAACAAATTATTGCTTTGTGAAATTATGTTCAGATGGCAAAATATTTTGAAGTTAATACGGGTACTCGAAGTCAGTTTCTCTCAAATAATAAATGGTAAGACCTTGAAATTCATCTGGAATATACCCAACATTGTGAGCCTTTGATGTATCAATTTAAATTAGTCGGCCAGATTGCCGTGTTTAATGTGGGGGAATGTAAGTTGATAGGCTTGGAAGCCACTTCTCTCTCTTGCATAAGTTTAAATGTAGCAATTTAGCCTCCCTTTGATTTGTCAATTACAGTTTTCTTTGCTTGATCATATAGTTTGATGGCCGAATTGCATGTCTTGTTATGTTTTCACACCACGGCCTGACAAGCCTTTGAGGATGGTGGACGTAATGATAATTACTATCGATTGCACTTGGAGGTTCACAGAGAGAAACATTTGGCTGGTGGAATGCTAAAGGCCTCAGCTGTGAGTCTCTGGAGGAATGCGCCCTTCGTAGCGGGATAATCCAGACAGCTCTGTATTTTGTGCTCTCTCGTTTCATAGTTTATCTGCTAAAGCTGCTCTGAATCTCTGCTACCTGAGAGGAATCTCTCTCCATTCCCCAGCTTATCCCGAGACACCGCGAGCAGACACGTTAGCGAGCTGACAGCCATCACAGCAGAAAAAAAACCCAACTTCGCCCCGCTCAGTCATCAGCACTTTTCGGTTTGATCACATGATTACATAACAGGCCCGTTGAAGCACACAAAACGTGTCTGGCCTCCCTCTTTCCCCGGCGGCCCTCGAGAGAAAAACTGCACACCTGCGAAAGGCTCCCCTGCCAAGAGCTAGCCCATGTGGCACAGCTGACACCTCAGTGGACGGGAGGGTGGGCGTGGTGCCATTCCCTGCCGCGTGCTGCATCCCCAGCTCCTTATAAGGACCTCCACCATATGGTCCCGATGGTGCTTTCTCTCCTTGCTCAGGTGGGTTGTTTTTCCAAAGGGGTGGGGTTGTGTGTGTCTTGTTGAGGTCGTGTCAGGAGCGACGTGTGGGGGAATTGTTTTTAGCAACGTCTGATGTGGGTTTGTATCCAAAAAACAGCTGAATAGAGTTGTTTTATTGGGTAATGCTCTCACCTCTTCCTGTAGGTGGCAAGGATGCCCCTCCCTCTCACATCTGCTACTCTTGGATAAAATCTTCAGCCCAAGTATCCATAGAGAATACACCCATTACTGTTATTTTTAAATTTATTTATGAAAATGCAGAAGACAATTTTAAGTTTGTCTGTTTAAAAGGCCTCAATCGCTGGACCTTTTGTTCCTATTCTGCAGTATCTCATCCGTCACATTGTAGTCCAACAGACCTCCTTTACTCCCACCCTCCTCAGCATGACCAATGGTTCCCCCAGGACTCATCCTCTAATACAGTTAAACAGATGTCTAATGAAGATGTTATTTCCTCATTACTGGCTACGGGATGGGGATAGAGCGGAGGAGGGAGGAGGGCTAGATAGACAGCAGAATACAGTACCAGTTTAATATTCCTTTTGCCCGTGGGCCCGAGATTGTGTCTGCTTCGGACGTCAATATTACATTCCTCACCCACCACAGGCAGTCTTAATAAGGCACCAGGCACAGAGACGGATCAGACTCGGCAATTACAATTCACCCAGAATTAGTTAATGGAATCTATACAGCAACATTTATGTATCACTGGTGTGTGCCTAATGACTTTGTTGGAAAAAAGCAGCAATAAAAAATGGCATTCAGTGAATTGCATAAACACGGGATTTTTCTAAATTGTTTTTTTTTTCACCCCCCTCTTCCTGTAATTTTTGTGTGTTGGGTGGAGATTAAGATGGCATTCTGGGAGAAATTGTCATGTCAGTGGCTGCATTGTTTGAACAGAATTGTGGTGATTAATTTTACACGCACTTGTAGCGCTGGAGCGCTTTCTTGGAGGAGGGGTGTCTGAGCGGCAGAGCCAGGGCCCGTGTTTACCCTCCTTTCAGCGCAAACAGACAGCGTCTTCTTCATACACCGCACGGGGGAAGGAAAGATGGGGAAGTGCTTGGTTTGGAGACTTGTTAGACTTTTTTTTTTCCTCCTGAAACATACAGTGTGGACGTCAGTTAGAAATCAGATTTTCTCAGTTAGTTCTTATTGTAGTTTAAGATGAAATAATCGGGAAAAATATCATAAACAGCCGTCATTCCAGTGGTCATTCCACCAGCTAGCAAAGTTAAAATATAGTAAAATGTGATATGATAGGTAATTATATCAATATTTTATCTATTAAAGGGAAGTGAAAGGGTAACTGGACGGATGTCAGTGCTGCCATATTACTAATATCAACAGTAATATCACCATATAACACGATTGTTATGTTTCTGTTTAAATAACCATAAAAAATAAATCTAAATAAGATTACGACATATCATTTTATCCATTTTGAACTCCAGTTGAAATCTTAAAATTAGCATTGCATACCTAAACAATTGTGCAGCTGATAGATGATGAATTTATAATAATCACAACAGCAGAAGGTAACATCTGGCTTTTACTCTCAAGCATAAATTAAGCTCTTGACTCTACATTTTCTCTAATGTAATACTGCACATTGCATATTTTTTTTATATTTTAAACTCCAGTCTCATGTTTTTTGAAGTGCATTTTTTTGTTGATAACCCAGAAATCTACAAATCTTTCTGCTCTTATGTGACAAAATAATTTAACCCGTTTGAACTCGAAACAGCAGAAATGTATAAAATCGTAAAACTGTTCGATCGTACTGTCATGATGTAATTCCTCTGAAAGAAAATTAACATTGGGTCATTTAGTAGTACTAAATCAAAGCCAATACTTTGATTTACTGACATTCCTTAATGTTTGTGTATCAGTTGCAGATTGGCTTTGAAACTTCAAAGCAATACATCATACCCCTGTCATATAATAGCTGCTAAGTAGCCTGCCTGGTGTCCCGGCCAGAGGGGAGCCCTGGGGTGTTTACTCGGGCCAGCTGGAAACCTCAGCCTCAGCCCGAGCAAGGCCACCCCCTCTCTCACGGGCTTTTTACCCTCTTCAGGAATGTGTGATTGTTTTCCAGCACCGCTTAACCCAAACCACCACTCGGTTAGAGAACAGTGCGGCGTTGATCCGCGATGGCACAGCTGTGGTATTGTCTGTTCCCTGGGGTGGTGTGTAACAGCGGCTCTCTTAGCCAGCTCCATTGTGAAGCTTCATTCAGTGCAGAGTGCTGGTGTAGGTTTTTTGTGTGATGCTGTTTAGCGCAGACGACCGATGCTGGCATGTCTCCGGCCCATACTGTAGAACCGAGTGTGTAAATGAGGCAGGTTCTCATTTTGACACTTCAAAGTGATTATACTGAGCCTTTATTGTGTCCTTGAAGGGGACATTGTCTCTCGTATCATTGTCATTTTTTATTTTATTTACCTTTAATCCTCCCTTTTCAGCCTGTGCTCCTTTTTCATATTATTCAAGTTGAATTATGGATAGTTTTTTTTCTTTTTAACCACTTACTTTATTTCCAAGTTTGTGTTTCGTTTCAGGCTTTAAGTATATTGGTCATTCCTTAATTACCCCAGTGATGACGCAGGCATTTTTTGGCAGGTTGGATCAGTTCAGGGTTGAATAGTCTCGTTGTCAGCCGTGTTATTCTCCTGCCACGTCCCAACCAGTCCATTGTCACTGAGCCACAACATTTCAGTACAGCGGCAGCATCCTGCACAGCACTGAGTCGTGATAACAGGGAACACGGCCACACTGGTGTCAAAATGTGTCCTGCTTTATCCGAGCGCCCTGGGAGCAGCCAGCCCGGAGAATGAGCTGTGGAGAGGCTGACTGGGACCCAGGTGGTCCCGCGCAGACAGACAGGTCATTTACAGGCTGCACTGTACACACATCACTGGCTTCTTACCGACTGACAAGCTCTAACAGAGAGATTTGTCAGGCACTCAGGGAGAATAAAGAAGTTCAGGAACAGAAGTGTGTGCCTGTATGTGTGTGTCTTTGAATATGTGACGAGTGCTGGCTATCAGACGAGCTTCAGAAGGAGGAACAGACTTGGTGTAATAACCCCTTCTTTGGGACCCCCTTGACTGCTCTGCACCCCGTGCCACCCCCAAACCAGCCCCCCCGCTAGGTGCATGAGCTGTGGGTTAATTGTCATGCGAGGAGGTAAAATTATGGGTGCGGGAGGTCTCTGCACCTCAACAAAAGTCCCCATCTGCATCCCCCCACCCCCCTCTAAAAACGCCACCCTTCTTCATTTTTCCTTCAAGTTACAACTAATTCCTGGAGCGGTGCAGCGAGGAAGTCGCTGCTATCGCTTATTAAGACCCACTCCTAGACGCCACCACCCCCCAACCCCATTAAGTGCACGCTCACACACATACGTGTGCTCATTCAGCAGGCTTGCCTTACAGAGAACACAGAAAAAAATAGTGGAGAGCAGCAGAGAGAAAACCCAAGAATAAAAGGGGAAGTAGTCAGCAAGCTAAAGTTTTTTTTTTTTTTCCACCCTTCTCTCGCTCTCCCTCTCCTTTTTTTCCTGATTTACCGCGCTTTCCTCAGAAAGCTCCATTGTTCCCCTAGCCTAAGTCTCATCAGGCCTTTTGTGGCTGACTATCACAGCGGCAGGCAGAGAGCTGGAAATGTATAAATGGTATCATGCCTTGTGATTAATGGCGGTGCTTATGAGTCAGGTCTGATAACGGGCCTGCTCTCTACTCAATTTCAGATACCGTTAATGGAATCTGTCTTCTGCGATTGTAATGTGAGAGCGCCTAATTTGCTATGGAGCTTGAAGCTGTCACCGGCAAGGGATTGTGGGGTCATAAGGGACCTGGCAGCCGTTTGGCCTGCAGCTTGTATCTGCGGTGCTGAATAGAGCAGCTCTCTGCCTGTCAGTTAGCTGATAGGCTGATGAGGACTCTAAGCCACTCCACACAATGGCGGAAAGGGCCATACTGCCTGACTTCCCTAATTGTCGAGCCTGCTCATATTTCAGAGCCAGCATGCTGGGGACTGGGTTGCCTTTTTTTTCCTTTTCTCTTCTTTCCCCTCTCTCTTCTTGAACTTTTTTCTTCCCTTTTCTATATTTCATCCTACATCCCGCACACTGTCTCACCCCTTTAATGCACACTTTTCTGCGCTATTTTCCTTTTCTTTCCCTTCTCCCCATCATTTGTCGCCTCACTCTCTCTCTCTCCCCCTCTGTCTCTCAGTTTAGTAAGTGGTGGGTCTTAGCGTATGACAGATTATCCCAAGTTTGCTTCAATTACCGCAGAGGAGATGGAGACAGTACAGGAGAGGAGGAAGGGGAAAACTTTTGTGCACACATTATATTTAAGAAGCTGAGGATAAAGTGCTATCTCCACCACGGTGGTTTCTGTGCCAGTCTGTTCAAGATCAACCGGCTGCTCGAGAGGGACTTCTCATGATATGTGAATTACCCCAAATCGCTGAGTGTTTTTCAAGGTCTTGTCCGAGAAGCAAACTTGGGTAGAAGGAAGATTATAATGGGTCCCCAAATTAGTTATAGGGAAGTGGTGGCTTTTTTGACAACAACATTTAAAATTTGTGTGAAGCTGCTGACTTTGTTATTTTCTCTCTGTTTTTTTTTTTTTTGTGTGTCGTTGCAGTGCAACTTTGATCAAAAAAATTGAAAAAAGCAATTTAAGTTCTGCAGCCTGTTTTTGAGGTTCATTTTAATGCAGTCGTTTTAAACAACTGAAACATCCAGATGGTTAAATTAGTTAAATTTAGTTGACCAGATTGTAATTAACTTCTTGTCATTGTCCTCCGATGCAGTCCTTTCTAAAGAGTAAAACCCTCTTCTTCTCCACTGTCAGGTTGGCAGGTCCTGGTCCTGGAGCAGTGCTGGCTGGTGGGCTGTTCGCTGTGTCCAGACTCAGCTGGCAGTGGTCCATGGTGGCAGAGGTCTTCACCCTCAATAACCTTTTTATTGGCCTTCTCTTCTTCTTGACCGCCAGCTTCCACTGTGCTGAAAATGCCACGCAGAGGAAGAAGGTAACTCAAAACACCACACAACAGATGCAACACACAGGTTATGTTTTATTCAATGTAAACGCACAATGCTGCACTGTTTTGGTTGTCCCTGTTAGATTGCACACTGGGGGGCATTATGCTGTGGCTTGGGGCTCTGTAACCAGCACACACTGGTGCTGTATGTGTTGGTCATCATTCCTTGGGTCCTTTACCGACTGTACTCTCAAAAGGTAAGTCACAGGGTCTCATTAAATAAAGAGAATTATAGATGGAAAAGAAGAAATAGGGTGTGTGCAATTTTTTTTGACGGAAATAAAAAGGCTACAAAAACAAGATTTCTTAAGAAATAATCCTTATTCATTTTTTCCTCACATATCCTCTTAAAAGCTGCTGTTTGCGAGGTGCAGCCAATCAGAGGGAAGTTGGTTTAAAGGGAGAGGAGCTAAAATGGCTTTCAGATAGAGATAAATATGGATTGTTTTAAACTCTGAACTCTAAATATATGAAGCTGGAAATTAGCGTAACTTCAGAGTTAGTGTTGGTCTAAGAAAAAAGGGGCTTTTAGGGAAAAGCATGACCAAACAAGGCTCTCCAGTCTTGTTGACACACGCATTTTCCATTTTACTTTCTTGCTTACGGTTTGGACAACATGAATTTAAGAACATCTTATCCTTGTATTTAAACAGGAGCTGTCTTTGCGTTGCCTTGTATCTCTGGGATTCTGTTTCCTCGCTGGCTTCCTGCCGTACATCTACCTGCCGATTTCATCCTACCTCAACACAGCCCGCTGGAGCTGGGGTGACCAGACCACCCTGTCGGGTCTGTTGACCCACCTGCTGCGAGCTGAATATGGCACATTCTGTCTGGTAAGTGTTGCTTGCCTCGCTGCATTTAAACAGACCCTGACCCTGTTGGCTTAGCTTACATTGATTTTTGTTTTGCAGGCAAAGACAGAAAGCTCGGTTAACCTGACCACAATGCTGCAGTAAGTAAACAGTCTTTCTGCTGTTTGCACGTGAAACTTCCTGGTCTGAGTATTGTAAACGGCACAAGATGGTCATTTAATGGGTCTAATGACCATCAGCTAAACTCGCATCATTGTTTCCCAGAACAAAGTAACATCACTGAATTTCTAGTTTTTGTGGCCAAAGCAGCACGTTTAGTCCATCTCGCAGGAAACATTGTGTTTCTCATCCATAAACTGCCCAGCATGTTTGATTTGAGTATTTCATTTCTATTTAGACAGTAGGATCTAGGATGGAGAAGGGAAGAAAGTAGGTCGATTTGATCTGAGGCACAGTGAGGGCACGTTTGGGACTAGAGATGGAAGACCCAACTGCTCTTTGCAATGGTTCTGGTGATTTACACAGGTTTAGCCACATACACACGCACACCAAGCCATTATAAGGGCCCACAGTCATTTCTGCAGCCCATCTCTTCCCTTACTCTCCCCAGCAGCTTTTGTTCTTCCCATTCCACTCTCTCCCATCAAAGCAGAACTGAACCTGCTTAGAGGGCCAAATCGCTGTGTTCTCTTTCTCCAGCAGTTTGAAATGATCACTCAGCTCTGGTGTTTAAGCGTGACAAGCTGTGATGACAGACATTGCAATAGAGCTTGAGAAATTGTATTTTTCCACTCTAGCACCTCCCCACCCCCTCCACCCCATTCCCTCCCTTGCTTCCCTCTGCTACCACCACCACAGTCATCCCACTCCTGGTATCTTTCTCCAGCTGACGGGATGGGGTGCGTGTGCGTCTTAAGACCCCCCACTACCAGCACCCCCTCTGCCAAGCACCCACCCCTTTCCATCACCCCTGCTGCTTGATGGACAAGCACACCTTCAAGATGGGGAAGAGAGGCGAACATGACAGGCATGTCGCACTGGAGACGTAAACCCACTGGAATAACTGACACGCACACACACATGCACACACGATCATGAGCACATTCACACATAGTGTACATTGGGAGATATAGAGACTCAATAAGCTGTCAAATAGAGATGGGTATTAAGGAAGAGGCAGGAAACTATCTCTCCGCTCTGAGCAAGCGCTGTGTGACTGACAGGCGCTGTGAGGAGAGGATGGGGCTGTGGGGGGTGGATGACACAGTCATTCGTATCTGTCAATCCGATTGAAAGGAGGAGTGCACAGTCCAAGGAGTTTGTTTTGATAGGGGATGAAGGGCATTTAATAATTGGTGTCCTTGAGTTCAGTAGCAGGGAGGGTAATTGAGCTTGTCTTCGGTGTCCGTCATGTCTCTGTGTGTGTTTGTGTGTGCAGGGCTCAGTTGGACCATTCCCTGGCAGAACTTTCACTTCCTGTCTTGGTACTGGCAGGAATGGGCTTTGCGCTCTCCTCATTGGACAGGTAAGGATGAGTTGGATGCCAGCGTGCAGCACACCAAACTCTGTCACGCACATCTCAGCACCCACTTCAACTACAAAAATCTAATCCCCTGGAGTAAAAGACGGGGAACAAAACCACTGACAAAATGCTGATCTTAGAAAAAAAGAATACAAAACAACACTGAGGCACCTAACTGTCAAACTGTCTCGACGCTCCACATTCAGATCAAGAGGATTTGATGTGTATTTTGGATTTTCAAAATCATGTTTGTGTGTACAAGTAAATCACTGCCTGTATGCATCTATATGTGGCAGCGTGATCCTGTAATTCATTACAGGAGAGCCTTTGCTGGGATCTGTTGGGTGGAGCTGATAAAGCCCCAGTAATGCCCCAAAGCCCCGCAGGGCACAAGCTATTCTCCTTCTCCCCAGGTGCACTTCAATAAACTTGGCTACATACACAGACAGATGATGAAGAAGAGGAAGGTCGTCTAATAGATTGCCCAAAGGAAACCCGGCAAATGCTTATTTACCCCATGTTAAAGTGTAAGGTTATAACTATGATTTTGTTTACTTTTTAGCTATTGTGCTTGTAAGTGAGGAAAACGTAAATCAAGAAAGCTTGAGTGAGTATAAGTGTCTGGCTGACGGAGATCAGCAAATCAGTTTGTTGGCAGGAAACTGTGCTCCAGCCTGAAAGCGGGTCTCTTCAGGTTCGGACGATGACTTGTTTTTTTGCCACGAGGGGAAATGTTTTCTTTTTGGTGTATAAGAACATTTTACAGCTGTACTGTAATGAGTTTGTGATTCAGCGGTTGGCACCGGCTCATTATGACTCAGTCTGCATTAGAAAATCAATCATGCACCTCTTAGCTTGCTGGCAGATACGTTTTCTCTCAGGCTTGTGATCCCCGTCCGTGCATTAATATTCTTACAGACTTATTCAAAACAAGTATATTTTTACAGAGCAAATAGACAAAGTGATACATTAGACTAAAAATATGGAATTGGCAGACGATGCATTTAGAAAAAAAAGGAAAGCTGGTTAAATATTTGTGCGCTGAATAACCCAAGGTGTCCCGTCCTAGGAGGTGTCGCTCAGTGTCCTGGCTGTTAACTGTCATGCTGGTGGTCTACTCGCTGTTTTTTGCATGGAGAGCCAACCTGGACATTAGCAGACCCTTACTGCTCGGAGTGGTGAGCTATAAGACTTTTATGTTCTTAGACATCTTTTCTCATTTCATAGCTGAAGCATCACACCTTGTGCTCAGCATTGAATTACAAGTTTGTCTCAGTTTTCAATATTCTAAAATAAAACCACAGAGACAGCAGTGTACTGTATGTTGATGCTGATCCTGGTCCAACGGTAAAGCAAACCCAGAAAAAAACAAAACAAAGCAAAAAAAAAAACAACAAAACTACAGAAAACACTTTTTTGCCTCTTTGTGTGTGTGTGTGTGTGTGTGTGTGTGTGTGTGTGTGTGTGTGTGTGTGTGTGTGTGTGTGTGTGTGTGTGTGTGTGTGTATATACACTTGTATATACACTTGTATGGTCACTTCCTGCAGGTTGAGCGTTTCTGGCTCCAGAGCGATGCTGCAGTGTGTGCGCTGGCAGGCCTCGGCTTGAGCTGGACTCTAGCTGGGCTGGAGAGGAGGCTGGGCTATGGGGGGTTGTGGAAGACCACAGGCTGGGTCTTCACTGCAGCTCTGCTGGCACATATGGTGCACACCAATCACAGGTGAGTATTGCACTTGCTAACAGTAACAAGCTTGCTGTTGTTAGGTGTGATGAAAATCTGCAGTGCTGTCGATACACAGGCAGGAATTACTGTGGTGTGCAACAGTGGTTTTCATTGCACAAGTCTACAATGGTAGATTTCATCTGACAGAAGCTACGAGTTTAAAATGCTGACTTTAAATTTGAAGATTTGTTGTGTTGTTGCAGTTAGACTCATTTTGGCCCCGGCCTCAGAATTGCACTGCATGTGAATGAAGACACTACCAAAGGAATGCAAAGGCAGCACTTTAAATGTATTCTCATTGTTTAATTTAAAAATCCAGCGCTCCGAACTTTAACTCCTTACAAAATCCTTACAGTTCCATTTCCACTGTTGTATATTTGCAGTAAAAGGGCTGAGTTAGGGCTTTGTAACGTCTGAATTTGGAGACAATTAGAAAACTAATTCTTAACAGCGAAGATTTTGATCACAGTGGACATAATTATTGTAGCTGCATTGTTTTTTTCTTCTACAGGCTATTAGTGATTTCAGGCTCTAATAGTGTTTTTGTGTCCGACCGCTCGAGTCTTACGGTTTCTTTTCAGATACTCTGCAATCCATGTATCTGTCAATTTAATGTTTTTACATTATTCATGTTGCAGTAACTACACTGAACCCAAATGCATATGAAGAATGAAGTTAAATACTTCTGCTTTGTAAACTTTAAATGATGTAAAAACTCCCCTCTTCTAGCTCATTCTAAAATCCCCATGCACATTTTTTCCTGAGTCAACCTGATTTGTTTCTCTTTTGCTTCTCTGCGCTTCATACTGCAGGTCTGAACTCCACATGTCAGGTTTTTCTCTGCTCACCCCATGGTAGGGGCTAAAGAGAGGCACGGTTAGCACATAGATTCTACTCTGAGAGCTCAGTCTGAGATGTTAGCTGTCCGAGAAGGCAGATTACACCAGCGTAGCGCTGGGGAGTGCCAGACAGCCATCACTGAGCGGCTTTGATCAAGGGGAGAGCATGGCCTGTGCTGTCAGACCCATCACACCTGTCTCCCCACGATTAGATAGGCAGCTAGAGTGAGGGGAAGGGGCGGGGGCACTGACAACTTACCCTCAGAGCACCTTGAAAGCGTACCTACAGACACTCACATATACACCGCCGCACACATCTCACACACACTTCTGAGCAGGGGAAAAGATGTGTTTAACCATTTTTAAAATGGGAGAAAATGCAACTTCTGTTTTGATGCTAGTGTAGAGTAATTGCTTGCATATGTGCTGTTGATCTTAGGGAGTGTGATCAGAGTGGGAACACTGTGGTGGAGAGGTTCGGCAGGGAGCTTCTGGCCTCCTTCCCCAAAGACTCGATCATCCTGACCAGAGGAGATCTGCCTGGAAATTCTCTGCGATACCTGCACTACTGCCAGGGCGTACGGCCTGATGTACGCCTAGTTGATCAGGAGGTCAGGAGGTTTTCCCTGTTTCCTGTATTGAAAAGATTTTTCCTTTGTAATATAAGTTAAGGAATTTTATTTATGACGAAATTGTTTTGTCTTATTTTTCTTGTCCATTAAAACCACACTATATTCAAATGAGATTTAAAAAAATAAAGAACAAAATGTGAATAAAGTGTGATTTCTCATGATAATATAATGTTTGACATATTTTGGCAAAATGTCAAAAATCAGCTTTGTGATAACTGAAAGAAATTCATTGAAAATCATAAATTAGACCCTTAAGTCAGCAAGTAGAGGCTTTATAAATTAGGTGTGTTGTCATTATATACTTATTAGTTTGTATATGTTATCAGTATGATTCATCAGTTGCTTTAAGATATAATGACACAAAAAATCCCTTTAAACTAATTGCACTGATGATTCTTTAACTGATAATCGACTGGATATAAATATTTCTCTGGGATTGGTGGTGCTCTTTGTTCTCACTAGATGATGACATATGCTTGGTATGTGGCCAAGCTGGCACAGCACCACCCTGGGATCCACTTTCCCGGCCGCTGGTGGGACCCGGTCAACCTCGAGGAGAAAGGCACCTTCAGTCTTGATCAATTTCTGTCCCGCAATACGCAGTGAGTGCCTCAGACACATGAAAAGAGCAGAGGGGGAATAAAAGGATGGTCTGAACAGCTAAATAGGAGGATGTTAAATGGAAAGAGAGAGAGAGTGAGTGATTTGGGAGGGCAACAATGAACAAGTGGGTGATCTAATGAGGCAGAGATCAGCAGGATGGTCGACACAGTGCAAGCACGAGATAAGCCCACAGAACTGTTGAGGCCATAAAAGGAGTCTGATGAACTACAAAAGTCAGCTAATCTACTTGATTTGGTTAAACGGTCTCTGGTGGACTTGCTGCTGCTCCCTGCTCCCATGATTCACTCCTTCAGGAGGAACTGAGATCCAGAAATTGGATGGTGCCTTGTTAATACCAAGCCCACCAGGGGGCAGTGTTTGCCAGGCCAACATGTATATCTCTCTGTGGGGGCAACACTGACCTGCGGGATTAACCCTCGGGGTCTGTGAGAAGCGCAGGGCTGATGGGAAGCTAGAAGGTGCTGGGATGTGAGGAAATTTCTGTCACCATGTTGTCACTGTGTGTGTCATTATATACAGGTACCCGGAGATAAAAACTGAGGGCACGAGCAAGCCTCTATCTGAGAGTTTGTCTCTGTTTTTCTGCAGGAGGGATGTGTTTGCCTGCATCGGGCTTCCTGATGGAGACCTGAGCTGGGAACGCAGTTATTCCCGCTGGCCCCTGGGTGTGTGTGACTACTTAGTGCCCGTTCAGAAGCAGTTTCACCCTGAAGAGTGGGCTCATCGTACACGCAATATCTACAACTGGAGTGATCCACACAACAGGTTAACAGTTAACTCTTACCTTCATGCGTATTTCAGCCTGGATTATACTATTAAAATAATATATATTTAGATTGGTGTTGGGGATGTCATGTTATGCTCATTGCTCTGAAATTCAACCTAACATATTAAATGTTTTTAGAAAAGTTTGATCTCTTTGATCTTCATTTGAATTTTTGAAAATTTCATCGTCACTGAGATTTAAATGGTTAAAAATTTGCATGGTTTAATTTTTAAGGTCTGCTGTTGGCCAAGAAAATAAACAAATCCTTTGGAGCGAAAAAAAATAAATAAATCTCAGTGCTCACTTTTCTCTCTGTGGTCTCAGTCGTCCCTCCACAGACTCCACAGAACGTCCCTCAGTGGGCTTGTCCTCTGTTCTCCATGCTGTGATCCAGCTCTTTGTGAATTTTACCAGAGCAAGACATTAGGCCCTTAGCCATCTGAAATGAGACTGAAGATGAAAAATAATGAGTTTCTTATTGCGTTTTGTCAATAACTGTGTCAAAAGTGGAATTAGTCAAAGCTCCATATTTTGTTGCTGTTGCCAGGAGCCCTTCATTCACTCAGATATCCACGGCTGAATACTGTGACATTATTTCCCGCACCCTCACGACAAGCGTGTCTGCCGATGCCCACAAGCCAAATATTAGCTCGGAAACCCTGCTAAAATATTCTTTTGAAGAAGAGGTCAAGTGTTTACAGTCAACAAAGTGGGAAAAAAAAGGCAGATGTGGTTTTACTCCATGTCTAATGTGCTAGCTGGTATTGTTGCTCAGTCACTTAATGTTTATGCAGCAAACATTGATGTTTAGTGTATCAAAACCTGCACAGCCAAGTGGAACAATATATTCACATAAATAATCATTTATAGTTAGTGGAACTGTGAATAAGCCAGCGCGGTGCCTGAAGGTGGTTTAGATAAAGAAATGTTTTTTTTTTCTCCCCATGTATGAACAGTTTCCATCCTGCATCCTGGGAGCGTGTTGCTAATGAAGAGATGTGGCAAGCCAGGTATGCTGAATGCTTTACAGCGGATGCTAGTTTTCTTGTTTGAAGTGGATGTATACTTTCGAGCGTAAATAAAAAGCTGTGTCACGATGCATATTACCCCACCAGAACATCTCCATAAACCAGTCTTGTGTGGTAAAACATCTACACGTACAATGTATTTGGTGCCGACATCTACATAAATCACTCCATTGGAGTGGTGCGTCTGAGAGTGTAGATCTGCATGGCTCATCCATCCAGCACTTAGCCCTGAGCCTGCGTGCTTTGTTTCAGGATGAAGACGGCTTTCTTTTTGTTTGACCTGGCTGAAAGGATGCAGGGAGAGGGGAAAGCTCGCCTCTTTGAGCTGTCTTACACTGTGAGTCTGACCCCCACCTGCAAACACTTTACCATAGTAGGGCAGATTAAAATGCATCAGGAAAAGCATGAATGTTTTTATGTTTATCTCCCTTTTTTTTATTGCTGGGCAGCTATATAAAGAGATTGTTGAGGCCCACTCCGACTATCCTCCAAACTGGGACAAGAACCTGGCTCTGGCTTGCGAGAGACTGCTCCGCTCCGGTCACAGGGGTTACAGTGCAGACAGCCTACTGACCTGCAGTGTCCAGCACTTCAGTCTTTACTTAGAGAAGGACCCCACTGATCCCCAGGCACCCGCCATCCGCTCAGCCATTACTCACCTGCTCCAAGAGAGAGACAGATTCCGACAGAGCCGGAGGCAAACCCCATAAGATCCATGGAGCTGGAACAATGGAAATTATGACTGAGCCAATGTGCCTCTGTGTGTGGTTTTAAGGTGACGCTCTATGTGGATCAAGACTGGTGCACTGGTGTTAAGTTTGGCTAAATGTACTGTGCCAAATTGGACTTGTATATCAGAATTTGAAATTAAGGGAAATGCTGGTGGATAAGTTCTTGTTTGAAGTTACCAAACAGAGCTAACACTGTGCTATGTCTCATTTGATGAATGTTTACAGTTGACCAGCGGCAGGGCATGACTTTAGGAAGCCCTGCCTGACCTCAATCAAGCTCTGCACGCTTCTCTTAAAGTCACCCATTCAATTGCTTTATCGTTACATCTCGTTCTTTTTCCCCCCCCTTTTTTTTCCTATTCTGCTCTCAGAGCTTTTAACGTGCTGATTATTCTGCCTCAGCCTCTGCTCTACTTCTTTTTCTCACATTAGGATGGCAAGACCGAGATTGAGGGAAACCCAATTTGGGGGCAGAAATGGGGGATTAGAGCGGCTGTTTAATCTAGGACAGACTTGTGCTGTGCCACGCAGTCCTCACTCCACATCAGTGGCAGCCCTACACACCCACCCACCCCTCTATCCTTCCATCAGTCTATCTTAGATGGTCCTTTAAATGTTTAAAACTAATGGATTCGATGAGTGCTCCCCCCCCCCCCCCCCCCCCCCCCCCCCCCCCCCCCCCGTCTCTCTCTTCCTTCCTAACATGAGGGCGGTAATCCCTCTTGGATTTAAATGAAATGTGAAATGTCACAATGCCAGGGACCCTTTTAGAGGTGCGTTCGTGCGTGTGCCCATGCGGGCATCTATGTTGATTTGGGTCTGCATGTGTGTGAGAACATGCTTAAATCTCCACTCAACCCCCTCTCCTTGCCAGAATTGCTCATAAACCTATTCGATAAACAGATCGGCACACTGAAAAGCAAAATGCTTTGATCACTAGAGAGACGCAAAGTCATGGAAAGTTCATGGACAAACGCAGATACGCAAGACTTTCAGTGCCCGACTTACAGGAAAATGGAATCTCAGGTCTGTGAATGTCGGGAAGAGGTGCTGTCAAACTTAGTCGGACTGGACCAGGGTTGTTTGAAGAACACCCTCGAAGTACGCCTTTGTATACCTTTGATCGGGATCTGACACATCAGTTACACACTGTTTTTTAAATGTTAGTGTTGATGTTAATGAACCTCGTGCCATGAAATTTGTTGTGCAGAGGTCAAATCAGCATATTGCCATAAGCTTTATAAAACGTTTCTAAAGAAGCCTGCTGTTTGAGATACCAGCGGAAAGCGAGGGACAGTGAGTGCATGTGCAGTTTTCTCAGAATGTAATCTGCCCTCTGTGTTCGCAGGCCTGGTTAGCGGCTGTCAGCTGGCTGGATGATGAGGTTCGACCTGCTGTAGCACAGATGGTTTGGTTTCACATAAAAACAAGGGGGAAACTGTCATTCTGCTTTCTACAGATTAAAATATTTCAATAAAGATTTTTTTTTACGTATTTTTGTGCTCTGCTCTCAGACTTAGTATTTTTGATCAAAAATGTTATCATATTTGTTGTTTTGACATTGCAGGCAAATTAATAATGCGGGTTTAAATCGTGTTTTTTAACTTCACTTGACTGTATTGGTGTAGTTTAATGTTTACATCAGTTATCTGCTGCCACATGCCTCATCCCCTCTTATTTTTACCTTACCTTC
Source organism: Pelmatolapia mariae (assembly GCF_036321145.2). NCBI lineage: Eukaryota > Metazoa > Chordata > Actinopteri > Cichliformes > Cichlidae > Pelmatolapia > Pelmatolapia mariae. The sequence continues at coordinate 50,130,374 of NC_086241.1, read as the reverse complement.
CTTTTATCATCCCCCTCTTGTCACCCACCCTCCCCACCTCCCACCCCCTCTCACTCTGTCTTTCCGTAACCCCTCTGTTCCTCTTCTCTCCCGTTTCTGAGAGTCACTTGCCCACCCTAAATCAGCAAGCTGCCGAGGATTGTGGGAACCCATGGAATCGCCGTGACCAGGGATGCAGGCAGGGAGCCACGGCAACGCTGGAATGTGGGGCGTCTGAGGAGATAAGAGCTGTGAGCCCAGCCAGGGAGAGGCGCGAAGTGGGGGAGGACGAAGAGGCAGAGTGAGGAGGGTGAGACAGAAACAGGGAGAGCAGCAAGTCTGTGAATGGGGAAACAGAAACACAACGCCATAAACAGCCAGAGAGCAAGACAGAGTGAGACAGAGAAAGAGGGGCGGGGGACTTAGGGGGGCACACACTGGAGATGGGAAGCCAGCCTTATTCCTCTTTGCATTTCATTTACATCCCTGGCCGTATCGACCAATCGGATTGGGAGCAAAGCCCAGGGCTTAGGAGGGGAATAAAAAGACAAAATGCCTTTGCTGCTCTCATCCCTCCCTGATAATACCCCTTCTGTTTTTCTTTTCTCCTTTTCTCTCGTCTATAAGTAGATACTGTCCGAAATGCCAGCGGAAAAGCGACACCTCCGCTTGCTGTGTATCTCAGATAGACCGAGCGGGAGCAGGGGCTGAAAAGACAGCTTTAGCAACTGGGCCTATCTCCACTCCTCTCTCTGGCTGGATGGGAGCTTGGAGTGGAAGGAGGCGGAGGGCTGGGGTGTGTTGGTTAGTGTTTGGGAAGAGAATAGAGGGTGTGAGAGGCATGATATACTGAGCTGGCCACAGATTTTGCAAAATCTTACACTCTGAAAAACTTTGCCTTCAGATCCCTTTCTTAAGCATGAGAAACCTGTGTCAAGGATGTTTACCAGGTGCCACCCATCCTTGTAAAGGTTGCCAATGCCTTCTACCGAAGTCTGCACATATTTGTTAGCTTAACATTGCTGTCCCATGCAAAAAGAAATGTTTTTTTTCCTCCTAAGACTCGTATGTCTCATTTCATACTATGATTTAGTCATGAAAGTGACCGGTTTCGCATTTTCTTATTCAAGTACAGTACTGTCCAAGTCCTGAGCAGTTTATTGAAACATGCAAGCGTAAATGGAAATACAGTATATGAGGTAAAAACAGAGTTTGTACATTTCTAACAAGCTTGAAAGTCGATATTTGGTATGACCACTTTTATTCTTCAACACAGCCTGAACTCTCATAGGCAAGCTTTCTTGTATTTTCTTTAAGTTGTCTTTAGTAATATTTCTCTGGATGTTGCCTGCCTTTTCTTCTGCTCTCTGTCAAAATGATCCAACACTGCTTTGGTAACATTGAGGTGCAGGCTCTGGGGAGGCCAGGCCTGCATTCATCCCTCCACCACTGATTTCCAGTCCTGTTCTTGTGTAAGTTGGAATACCTCAGTTTTTTTCACCCTGTTTCCCTTCCACAAGAAGGAATTCTTAACAGCCACTGAGACCTTTTCTGATGAGCCTTTAGTTAGCAGTAGATAGATAGATTAATTATTCTTTTTCTTATTTCTTAAGGACGTGACTTTTGGATTCTGTTCATCTGCTGTAGATAGTTTTGAGGTCTGTCCTCTATTCGTCGAGTTTCCTCAGTTTTTTTGTGACACATTGCACACCATGCCAAAACATGCCTAGTTTTCAGCTAATAGCTCTTTGCAACTCTACTTATTGGTGCAAAAATACTATTTTGTACTTGTCAAACTGTATTACCTTTGGCATTTTTCATGAATGCAAGAGGTAAAGATAGAAGACAGAACTGTATGTATCAAGTAAACATGTATGAGAAAATGTAAAAAAGCTGATTTAAATAGAACAGATAAACATTTATCACTTTTGTCTAAGTGTAAGGAGGTCCTGAGTTTGGACCCATGCAGTGCCTCTGTGTGCACTGGACTCTACCACAAAAGTGATTCTAAATCTCAAGAGTTTCACTTCCTTCATGCAAATGTATTTTAAAAAACAACATTTGCCTGCAGGTTTGTCTGAAACACCAACTGTAAGGCACACTGTAACCTTAAACTTCTCACAGAGGTAGCACTACTGTTATCTTAGCTAAATTAACTGCTCTCCTGGATGTGTATTGCGTAGAATTAGGCCCATTAACATCAGTCTGTGTTGACATCATGATTGACTTTTCTCAGGTTTCCGTTTGCCATCACTCTTGATTTGTGTTTCCACAGTGTGTGGCGGCCAGTGTTTGTATGTCAGGTGCAGCATGTGTGCAAGTTTATTTGTACAGGTGTTTGTAGTGCCCTCCATTGTGTTACTGTTTGTATGTTGTATTTGCAAGTTTCTTTACTGTGTTTAAAAAAAAAAAAAACTGGCATTGTCTTCCTGCTCATGTCTTTGTGTGGTTGCACCTATACCATTGTACTGCAGCTGGATCTTGCACTGCCAATGCTGCCTACATATAAATAGTGCTTATTGAAATTTACTGTTTGAGAGATGAGTTTATCTCACTTGGGGTTTGTGGCACAGCTGTTAGAGAAAGAGAGGGTCCGTTACCTGCACCAAAAACCTGTGAGTGATCAGGTCACATTAGGACCCTGTGTGGACCCCCCCTGCTGCTTCACAGCATCCTGGTCCTCTTTAGCCCACACAGCCGCCTCCCAATAGTAAATCAAACCAAACAATAGAGGAAGATATCCGAGGGATTAGAGGTCAGAGGGTTGGGGAATACAACATCTCTATTTCCAGGATCAATTTTCAACCGCTTGGTAATCTCTGCCCCCAGGCTTCACATACCTCCAGTGGTCTCTCTGGCGGGGAGGTGGCATTGCCAGGCTGTTGGAGCTGGTACTCCAGCTGGGTGTGCATGGTTGATAGGATAGCGGGGAGGTGAGGTTGTAGGTTGATGGTGTAGATGGACAGGAGAGCAGAGGGATGAGTAACAATAGGTCCCTCCCCTGTATCCAAACCTTACCTTAATCCTCACGGATAAAAGTGTAAATGTACGGTGTGTACGATCATACGCTTGTGACATTTTAGCAGATGAAAAACGTTCGGCGTGTGTCTGTGTGCTTCCTGTGTGTGCACGTGTCCACAAAGTTTGTTTTAATCTGCAAATTTGTAAATGTGAAATAACTTTGAGTTCTTTCGAGCAGGCTGAATATTATCCCCAAGTTCCCGTTGTTATCTTGTGTACACACATTTGTTTATTTGATACAGCCCCGCTCCACTACAGCACTTCTGTATATCAAAGACAGCAGTGCGGAGCGTAATTGAAAATGGCTACCGTGGAGAAAGGTCTCTCTGCTTTGACTGAGAAGAGGCAGGAAAAAGCCTCATTCTCCGCTCCCTTCTTAGATCTATTTAAATAATTGAGGAGTAAACTGACAAATTAGGCACCTTTATGGACGCCCCTGGGCTCTCTCTGGGGTCCTTCACTTTTCCCAGTACAAGAGAGCGCCACTAGGCACTGGATAATATCTCTGTGTGCTTTGAGAAGAAGGGGGGTAGTGGGCCAGGAGGGGTTTCGCCAATCAAGCGGGCCACACTTCCTCCCCCAGGTTCTAATTTTGTGCCACATTAAAGAGCTCGGCCTCCATTTAGGACACAGAGAGGCATTTTCATAATTTGCCGGGTCTCTCGACTAGCTCGGGGTGCCTTTTTTCCTCTCTCTTGCCTCTCTTTCCCTCACTCTGTATCTGAATGGAAGGCCCGGGGAGGAAGAGGGGTAATTCATTCGTTTCCTTTCAACCAACCAGCTTCAGTTCTGCATAATGTTGCTGCTAGGTGTGTACGGAAGCTAATATTTATCTCTTTAATAATTCCCCATTAGACCTGAATATTATTTGCCACATAAAGCCTACACTGCTTATTGTGGGGTGTACATTGAAACGGTGGCGTTCGTGCGTTGCAGCTGTGACCATTGATTAAATATGTGTACTGTACACCCAACACGTAATCTAGGTTAAAGTTGTTTTAATTCTTCTTGCTGACACCATCCATTCATGCAGCTGCAGCATGTGTAAGCATTGATTCATATGTGATTGGTCACATAATTCACAGTCTCAGGGGGCATTTCATCGCTGACAGACAAGCTAATCTGAAATCCCCCAATTTACAAATGAAAATCCCACCATCCAATTGAGCTAATAGAGGGACTTGAATGGGATAATAAGATGTGGTGTAATACTGTGTAAAAAGCCTGTAATGTTGTGTTGGTGTAAGAGCCTGTGTGACTGGATGTTTGACTGTTTGCAGTGATTATAGGGGCCTCCGGGCCTGGCGACGGCTCCGTGGCTGGGACAGGGAGCTTCTCCCTGGGCAAGGAGATACGCCTGTCTGCCCCTTCTGCTGGAGCTACAGGGACCAGGATGTCATGAGGGAGAGTGCTCCCTGTGAGCTCTCTCTCTCTCTCTCTCTGTTTTGCTTTCTGTCTCTTTCTGTACGTCTCTTTCTCTCTCTCTTCCTCTCGTTCTCGGTCTGTACTATTGCAGTGCTTGCAGATGTGCACAAACAAGGGAGGATTAAAGCAAAACGAATCTAAACAGACAAATGGAATTAGAATGATGGGTGTCGGTGGGCTGGTTCACAGTGATAAACATAATGATGCTCTGTATGTATGTGTGTGTGAGTGTGTGTGTGTTCCTGTGTCTGGGGGATTATCAGTGGTTAGGTGTGTGGTGTGTATGGCTGGGTGACTGCTTCTGGGTGTCTTTGTGTGTTTGCCTATCCGTCTATGTTTTTGTAATTATGTGTGTGTATATTTACTCTGTCTATAGTTGTGTGTTTGATAAATTAGTTATTCCATATTGCCTCACAAAAACAAGTCTCTCTGTGCCCTCTGCGTGTGTGTGGGTATGTTTCTCTGTTTTCCTTTCTGTTAGGGTCATATTTCTTTCTCGTCTTCCTCTGTGTTTCTGTTTGTGCAGCGGACACTTTTGCCTGTGTGTGCTTAGTGGTCACCGAACTCAGTACTGACCTGTAACTTGAATATCATAAGGCACTATTTGCCGGAGTTGAATAATGAAGTGTAAAACTGACCACTGCTCTGCTGTTTATGTGCAGTTGTGTTGTGTTCTTATGCCAGCAGTCTGTGCGTTTATGTGGTGTTGAGGTCAGGAGTGTGGAGGAACCAGCAGGGGGGCAGTGATCAACAGTCTGGGGCTCCCCTGCAGAGGGGCTCTGGGATTAGGGCTAAACCCTGTCCTGCCAGATGGGCACAACACATCCCCACATCACACAAGCACCAGCACCTTTAGGACTGCTTTTACCCTGCCCCCTTTCTCTGTGGAAACTAAGTGACTTAAACCCGAGGTAAAAAAAGAGAGACAAAAAAGCAAACTGATATGCTTACACACTTTTTAAAAAATCCAGTCTGTGCAGTATAGATATGTATTTTTTGTTTGTTTAAGGAATACCAATTTCTCCACTGATTGAATTTTCAAATTTGGTGCATGAGTGTTTTGTTACACTGACGTAGCAGGAAAAATGAGGCTGTGACATGTTGTCCATCGTTTCTTCTCAGGACCTCACAGAAACGCGGCAGAGGAGACGACTGAGATGAGGCACGCTTCAAAGTGTCAGGTAGTGGACAGTATGGCCAGTCAGCAGGTTTCAAGGGCATCAGAAATGAAACTTACAGGTTGTTTTGATGTGCTGTATTTTAGAGCCACAGGCTACACTGAAATGATAAAGTGTGTCTGTGTGTGTGGGAAGGTCTGTAAGTGTGTAGATTGGTGGCTCAGGCATCAGCAGTGGGTTGATTGCTTCCTGCTTGACTGTTATCAGGCACAACTGGCACTAAATAGCATCTATAATATTGAATGTATTCCCATAAATCTATGAAATTATTAGCTTTTTATGCATTGGCTCATCGACCTTATGAAAAATCTTGCTGTTTTCTGTTTCGTTACAATTCCTTCTTAAACTCGTAGCGACCTATGAGTCCATCAATCGCAAGTGGATAACTTGACATTTGCACGAACCTCCAGTGCTTTGTGATAACAGCCCACCTGTAACTATTATCCACTGGTTCCCCAGCATGACTTAGGAAATCATCTCTGCATTACTAGAAAGCAGATTACATGAGACAAGTGTACAAACAAATAAAAGATTACAGGCTGTGAACATGTTTCAGTCTAATTCCCTTTCAACAAGCTGTGCTCAGCACAATGCTTTTCTCTCCCCAAGCTAAATTTGGATTTCCCCGTTGATGTGAAGGCCTGCTGGCCAGCCATGTCTTCCACCAAGAGCACAACCTCTGTAATGACAGTGTTCCACAAGACTGGCCTGTCTCCTCTGCTGGCATTAGTTAGGCTTTGGAGTTCAAGTGACTACAGGGTTTAAACATGGATTTTTAAAAAAAAAAAAAAAAAGAGGGGAAGAAAGACTCGCTGTTGTTCTTGAAAAGCTGTGTTTATCCAGGATTAGAGACACCAACATGTTAATAATTGTTTCTCACAGAACTGCAAAGAAGCACTTTCCTGTAATCCCCTAATCAGGCATTACACCTCTGAGCGAAGCCACAACGCAGGCGCGTGGTGTCTGTGACGCAGCACGCCTACACTGTGTCATACACCCACATCTTCTCCAAACCACACCCACTTTGTACAAAAGCACCTGCTCTAGTTTTCCTTTTGTAATCTACACTTCCTGCATTCACCTCATCTGCTCAACGCTGTGGATCAGTTGGGACAATAATAAATGTTTTCACTTTTATAGTTTTTTTCTTTGTCATGAAGCATCTGCTGTGGATGTATCAGAAAGTTCTACATGTGTCTTTCATTCATTTTTCACTATAACAGTCTTTTGTTGTTTGAACATAACATTTATTAAAGCACAACTTCTGACTTCTACTTTGCTACATTTACAGCCAGAATTGCTGCTCACTGGTATAAGTTTAGCAATTTAGGTATTTTTTAATGAAAATGATAATTACACATATACATCATCCTATCTATAATAATTGGATCATATAATGATATATAATATGCTAATGCAAAAACCAGTTTCTTTTGGTATTTATAGTTAAATTGTGTGCTTGAGTAAGGATCACAGTAATTACCTCCGCCAAGGAGGTTATGTTTTTGGTAGCATTTGCCTGCGTACATGTCAGTTTGTTCTGTTTTCAGTGAATTATGATTTAAACTTTCCTTTAAAATTTGGCTTACATCCACTCAGGTCTTCAAGGTCAACTCAATAATTTATTTTTAGAAAATTGTCAAAAATCTTTCAAACTCAACTATGATTTTTACAAGTGTGGCGTGTATCATCAACATATAGGAAATGCAGTATAAAGATTTAAAATATCATATAACAGCTGAACTTTGACCTATTCGCCAAGGTCAGTAGCTTGATTTGAAGGTCAAAATGATACTAATGCTATATAGAGCTAGTCAGAAGTATGTGCCATTGTTTGTATTGATACAGAGGCATGTATGGAGAGGATTGTAAATATCACAGTACTTTGGAGCGCTGAGCGCTTCTTCAAATAAGGTCAAACTTTCATCAAATATCTTATCTTTACAACTGTGGTTAAAATTCTGCTGCCTTTGCTTGGATTGACAACATTTATGAAATTATACTGGTATATGGAGGTTATAAATATCACATTATAGTATCATGTCACATTTGACCTCTGACCTCACTTTTGCATTTCATATCTGCCTTTCTTTGAAATTGACCCCAAACTGTCTTTTAGCTTTAAGGAAAGTGTTGTCAGGAGAAAGTGAATATTCTGCCTATTTAGTTTGAACTATATGATATTTCATAATGAGTTCAAGTTATTCATGTCCAGTTATTTATAAATCAGTACCTGTTATCCATTACATACGGCTGCATAATGTTTGTGTATTTAAAGTATCTGATTTTTACTGTGCTTAAAAGCCTCTTTAAAATATGCTGAAAAAGAAAAAAGAAAACAAAGTGAATATATAAAAAATACAATATTATTTCCTTATTAGTAAATACTGTCCAGAGAGTGAGCTGCCTTGGGAGAGGTTGTGCTCTTTTTTTCTGCCATTGCTCACGACATTGTAAATATCTTGATTTGTAGAAAGGCAGATAAGATTTGTTTTCTGTCTGTAATGGTGTTTGTACCCTAAAAGTTGTATAAAGACTTGGCAGCTCACAACTTAAGCTCATTTTCTTTCGTCATTACTTCATGCTCATGTCTATTGTTTTGGGCGATCAATTATTGGTCTCTGTCACGATGAAACCTCTTTGAAAGCCAGTTTGTTATTTCTTAGGCCAGCTTGAAAGTAGTCTCTGCAACCTGAAGCTGTGACACCTTGATGAGGTGGAATGCAGCACCTGTTGTGATGCTGCCAAGGTCACATAGTTTGATAGTCATTGGTCAGCTGTCCTCGGTTGTACAGTGGCAAAGGGTCAGACGTGAGACCACTGTACATGCTGAGACGATGACAGGGCTGAGGTTGGTGTTGATGAACTTTTCTTCAAAGCAGTCCTGGGAATGTGATGGCTGTCAAAGTGGAACCAGTAGATGAGCTTTCGTGTGCTAATGTTTATGAAGATTCCTCCAATATCGTGGCCTTTTAGCTTTACACATGCTTGTTGAAGTTATTGCACCCTTCCCCACACAGATGCATGTTTGTCTGCATGCTTGCTTGTTTAAATGAGACTCACCACATGTGGTTTTTCAGTCTTTTCAGTTCCTCATCCAGTTTTGTTGTGATTTTTTTCTTTTCATGCAACCATTGTTAGCGCTTAATGTTTGTTTGTTTGTTGTTCCCCCTGGTTTCTGCCCTCCTCCTGTCTCCTTGCGGGTTGGAGAGTGTGGTGAGGGGATCGGCTGGGATTAACCTGGGGAATTTAATTAGTGGACCTGTCTTCACCGCTCTTAACATTTCCATCTCCCTGGGCTGGCTGACTGGCCAGCAGCTGGGGAGTTCAGAGGCAAGACACATGTTTAACAAACAGATTAGTCAGTCATCCTGGCGTATGTATGTGATGTAGAAGCGAGAAAGATGAAGAGGAGAATAACTGAGAAAGCATAAAGGAACGCCTTTTGCAGTGGGACTGTCAATTTTTACAGCTACATATTTTGACTTTAAAATGCAGTAATAACCAGCTGTGACCATGAGGGGGGGCACTTTTTATTATTATTATTATTTTTTATACATACACAGTACTTGCCACTGACTTTGATAGCTAAAACTGGGGATTTGTGTGGCTAAATTAAAACGTTTTTGGTTTTAAAATGACGTGTAAAGTAAAAGTGGTCGAGACGTAATTTTTCACAGGACAGTTATCATGCTCTAATATTTTAGAATAATTTTGACCGGTATGAATTAAATATCTGACCACACCCTGTCCTGTTGGTGGAGGTGTTGGGGAGCAGTGTTATTGTGTAACCACTGTGAGCTTGGGGTAATCACTATTCAATTCAAAGCCACACTATTTCATTGTAATCCTGATGCTAAACTCCCCATTACCCCATCTGGGACCCAACAACAACACCCTCCCTCCCACCTATGCTGCAAACACGCACTCAAAGCAACCGTGGCTGTGTGTTAGAAATGCTGTGTGCCCTGTGAGCGCCTGCTAGGAGGGGTCATGTCCAGCAAATTAAAAAAAGCTGCCGTAGGAATGTCGCCAAGTCTCACAGGAGCAACCGGCACCCATCCCTCTTCCAGTGCTGACCCACTGGTCACCGGTGAATCCCCTGTTTGTATTCTGCACACACACCCGGCTCCGGGGAGCGATCCCACAAGCCTCCTGTGGGACTGCTGATAATTTAAGTCAAACATTATGTCCCCGCTTGTTTGACACCCATTTAAAGCTTTTCAATCACATGTGTTTGCCACAGTCCATCGCCTAGCCTCAGAGTGCTATCCATGTCACACCTTTTGAAAGACCTAATCAATTTTGTTTGATCAAGTTCCTCGTGTCAAAACAATTGATTTTTCTTCAGAATGAGATTGGTTGACTGATAATTCTGAATAGGTTAGGTGCCCCTTTTTGATTTCTATGAAACGAGGTTTGTGGACTTTGTTCCCCTCCCCCAGCGTGCCTCCCCTCTGTACCCCTCCTAGTTTGGGGCTGACTGGTGTCACAGTGTAATTAAGGACTCTTAAAGAGCTACGGAGCATACTCATTAATGAACTGTAGCATCCTTGCTGTCCATAGACTGAAAAGAGGAGGGAGGGGCAGATTCAGCTGGAGGGCTTGCCGGCTGAATGGCTCGTAGTTCAGTTGGTGTGCAGAAGGTTGAAGAAGAGCCTAAAACTTGCACAAAAAAGGTTTTGTTGATAATTAAAAGCATGATGGGAAATTGATTATCGTTTTTCAGGGGTAATAGTCATAATTTAACAGGCAAAATCTTGTCACTTGGGTTGGAATCTATTAAGGGCGTTCACGAGTTCCTCTACCCTTTCAACAACAACAACAATACCCCCCCTTTTTATTTTTTGTGTGTTTTTTTCCATTTTCATGGAAATGCAAAACAAAACAAATGGCTGTGTTTGTCTTTATGAAAGTAGGCCAAACAACTGCTGACAAACAAGAGGGGGAGTTGTAGGTCAGGTCGCCACAAGCCATGTGTAACCGTGCCTGTTGATAGAGCATGACACACTGTATAAGCCACAATAGACACAATAACATACAAACGCCCCTGCCAGAATGATGTAATATTGTCTAGACTTAACAAAGACACACACGGGGAAAAAAAAGTGTGTTTTTGTTTTTTGGACTGGGCAAATGAACTCCATATTATAACAGACTTAAACATTTATACCAGCTCCAAGGATCGCGGTTCAATTCTGCTTCACTTTTGGTTTGATTATTTTTCAAATCTTTGAAATATGTCAAATATTTCAAAAAGAAAAATAAAGTTGCCTCGCAAAATTAAAATATTTATTTGTTAAGATGTGAAAAGTTGTTTCACTGGAAAACCATCTTCACCCACACAGCACAGATAATTTTATTTACATTGAGAAGTTCAAAGTGCTGAATTTAACATAACCATTCAGATTTACTCATTTTTTTGTCAAAATGTTTGTAGTTTTAATAAAACTGGACAAAAATTTAAGAAATGCATGCAATGTCAAAAATAGAGCTCATTCGAACAAAAAATCCTATTAACAGTATATCTGAAAGTGACACCTGAGTTTTCCAGCCAAAAGAAAACTTGTTTCTAACTATTTAAAGTGGTGGATTGTGTTTCCATTTCAGGGAAACAGAAATTTCACTTCTTTAATTTCACAGATCAGTTTGTCAGCATCTCGGTGAGATCAGCTGCTCTGGGCACATTTGAACAGCATCACTCCCGAGTTGTATGACCTGCTTTTGAGACTCGTACTCTGAGACCAACATGTCTTGGTATGTTTGATGTAAGGAATATAAAACCAAGACTTCTGTGAAAAAAAAAATTATAACAAGCACTTGACAGAGTCAGACATTCTTATATTTTTTTAACGGGGTCTTAAGAAGTAATTCTTTTCTTTCTTTCTTTTTTTTTTTTTGTTAAACCACTTAACACTGACCTATGAATTATTCAAGCCTATAAAAGCCACCTAACTCAAGCGATGAGCCAGTGTTGTGCCTAAATACAACAGACAACTTAACAAGCACCCAATTTAAAATGTATCTTTAGGCACTTTGTTACTAGCATCCAAGAACACCTCATTTGTTCCCATTTCTGTAAGTGAATTTATGAAAAATGATAGCTCAGTTTAAGAGGCATAAAATAGCATTTTAGCACCAAGAAGGTGATTTCAAAGACCTATTAGCTGACAGTTTGGCATATCTCAGTGTGGTGTGCAGTGTGTCATTAAAAGATTTGAGGAAACTGAACAAATGGAGGATAAAATAAAAAGTGGCAGGCCTAAAAATCATAAACCCTCTACATCTACTGCAAGAACAGTATCTGAACGTCATGTCCTTAAGAAACAGTAAAAAATCAAACAACAACCAGCAAACATTGGACCTGAGAAATGTATGTGGCCCTTCAGTTGATCCAAGAACTGGACTAAAAATCAGTGGTGACAGGTCGTATGGAGTGATGATTCCAGATATGTGTGTAGAGAGTAGCTCATATCAAGTACTGACTATCAGGCTGCGTAGAGCTGCAAAAACTCTGTTGTTGTCTTATACACAGTATTTTGATGTATGTTTGCAGATGTTGCAAGTGTGACTCAAGACTTTGACACTTGTGTGGCAGCATTTTAAGGCCGATTTAAGATCAAGTATTGATGTTATTACTTGAATACTATTTAAATTTCACCTTTGAAAATGGGGGTACGTGCTTTTGTCCATTATTGCCATCGGTGATCATGAACAGTGTCTTGATCTCAGGCATTTTATGTCACATTTCTATCTTTTAACTTATTCCGCTGAAAGCTGATTCAAGGAAAGTTATTAATGGCTGCAAATGTTAGAGCTTGAATCGCAGTAGGGGGGTCAGGATCCTCACAGTTTGGATGAACGGACTTGACCCAACCTCGGTAACCTTTATGACTTGACCCCAATACCTGCGCGACAATGTATTTTCCTGCACTGAAGTTCATTAATCACGAAGCAGTGTTCGGTTTTATGGATCTGTGCAGTGATATATAAGTATATAGTAGTTTAGTATGCCTTTTATTTGCAGCAGAAGTTGACCTCCTATTACTACAGCAGTCTATTCAAGTGTAGACCTCTTTTAATTATAATAGATGCGATTGTTTTTAAGTGCCCTCCCTCTAACTCCCACATCATACTTCTTTGTCTAATTCCCCATCGTCTGGCATAATACCTCAGGTTAGACACACGCGTGCACACACACACACACACACACACACACACACACACAACAGATGCCCCCTAACGCTTATTCACATAAAGTCGGCACGTGATCGGCGTCCCTGGGTCCACAGGCCTGCCAGCCTCATGGCATTGTGTTCCCCTTGGGCAGGCAGCCGGTCTCCCTAAATACCCTTTTGTCTTGGGTTGGATAACAAAGCAGTGGCCAAGCCGCTGGTGTGGCACGCGCACAGCCACTCATCCCCGTGGTTTGTGACCCAAACAGGTGGATTGGAGGGTTGGGCTGGTCGCGGTGGGTAGATGAAGAGGAGGAGGGGTGGAGGGAAGGGGTGGAGGGTTGGGGGCTGCATCTGTCTCCACACTCAACGACTCTCTGGGTCAGCCACTGCTCCATATGCTCTCAGGAGAGAGGGAGGCACGCATGTAGACCCAGACTAACAGGTGCAAGGGGGGGGTGATAGGGGATTAAGAGAGGTAAAATTGATCAGAGAAGGATTTTGAAACTGTCAAATTAGCTGTATAAAGACAGAGAGAGATTTGACTATCCCCGGAAGATTTCGCTTAGAATAGATTCTCAACCCTTAAGCCATATTAAGTCTCTGGGTTACATTATGAAGAGCAGTTTTGCCTGTTGTCAGCCATATTGGCTCTCAGGCCCTAGAGCATCACATCTTCAAAGGGCAACTGTTGCTGTTTATGTGTTACCCAGTTGACCAAATAATCACTGGTGCTGTAAAATGTAGGCTTGTATTAAGTCAAACTGCATCTTGTATTTCACTGACATCAAGACTGAAACAAAAGCGGGTTCTTTAAGATATATTAGAAGACAAGTGAAAAATCTTTGTGCCAGTTAGTGATACAGAGTATTTGCGAGGGAAACCACAAATAATCAGCGGATTTATGGATTTATTACTTATAAAAGAAATTATTATCTCTATATTTTTTCCTGTTACGAAAGGTATGCAGTGTACTTTCCATGTCACAGTCTAGGTTGGACAAATTAAATTAACATCTGTGCTAAAGACTTTACCAAAAGCTGCTCCAGTTAAAGAAATGAGATTGGCGGCCTGGGTTTTCTTTACCTGTATATAAAGGATTATTTTGGCTGGTTTGACTGGTGTGAACTGTGCTTTGATTACAGTATCTTTAACAGGATCGTAGACGGATTACAGAGATGCTTTTCAAAGACCCGGGTGTCCTTCAATTCAAAGTTAGACAAACTACAAATTGAGAAATTTCAAGACCCTTGCTCTTGTTCCTTAGGGGTGAATTTGATACGCAGTCCTGAAAGAGCTAGAAAATGGGTAACAGAAAGCTTTTGTTTGTGTGTCCACTGTAAGAAAATCACTGAGTAAAAATGATGTAAAAAGGAAGAAGACCTGAAAAGAAAACACTTCAAAAGAAACACAGTGGTATGTTTGGAGGGGGGAAACACCTCATCCTAACTGTGCGGCATGGTGGAGGCATTATCATGGTTTGGGTCTCCACTGCCAATTAAAGGCCTTGATGCCTACCAGACACTTATAGAGCAATGAATTAAGTACCAAATGTTAGGGCCCATGACCCGAAATTTAGTAACTAAGGTTCTGAAAAGGCCAAGTCTAACCTTAACAGAATTGAGATGAAGTAGCACCACCAAAAGACAGCTGTTCAATCAAGACCTAACAGAAATACTGACAGAACAGTTCTTATCAAGGTCCAAGTCGTCTTATCAGCGGTGGAAACATCCGATGTAGGTCTTGCTGTAAGATATGTTTGGTTTAGCCAGACTGATTTTGGGTGTAATTGTAACATAGATGAAGAATATACCACATTTTATCAGTAATAAGTTCAGAAATCCTGGTAATTCTAAGATTTATCAACTGTTTTAAGTGAACAGCTGGTCCATATATCTTCTGTTTACTGGCTTCAATCACAGTAAAGCTTTTTCTTTTGAAAACACACATGAAACCAGATGGAACCATGTTACCTATTACACTCGAGGTTTGAAAAGTCTGCTATGAAAAGTCAAAGCATTTGCTGTCAAATGATCTTCTATCCAGATTCTCTAAGCTTTAATACTAAGATGTGCTGTGCGCATACTTATAGTGGCAATAAGCCTTTGTCACACCAGACATTCTGGGTCGTCGTAACAGGATGTGCACAGGTATAATTAATGACATTAACGAAAGCTCAGGTTCATGCACAATACCTGCACCCTGCAGCCATCATTACTGTTTTTAATTACAACTCTGATTTTCTTGCTATTATAAGTGTGAATATTTGCCATGAAAAGGCCTATATTCACATATTTGAAGCTGTGCTTTAGTGTTGATGGCTTTGAAACTAGCAGCAATATTTTCAAGTTTACCACCAATATGTGAACGTATATCGAACTTTTTCGAGATTTCTATATACGTACTTCTAAAACCGAGTCTCTACTGTCTCAATGTGTTGCTATTTTGCTAAATTACTGGATTTCCATCCCATCTCTCTTGAGAGTGTACCAAATATTTCATAAAAAAGAGATAAAAACCACCTTTACCATTTATTCAACCATGCAGTCGACTAAAGTGAAAAGTTAAGATTGACTCCTGCTGGAAGAAAAGCCGCGCCGTCATGTTGGCGTTGAGGTTTCTAGAAGTTGAAATGTGTTTTGAACTTGTGTGTCATGGAGACGGCTGCTTTCATGTATTCAAGGCACGTTGGATGAAGGCATACACTTGCGGGGCCATGAATTCAAAAGGCTTAGCTTTCTGTGCGATGACACCCTGAAACAGTTCATTGATGTATAACACTCAATGAAATATTGAAATAAGCAAAGAAGAAATTCTTCCTCTGGGGCTGATTTGCTTCTCCGCCATCTCTGCACTCTAACTAGCTGTTGTCCATCTGAGCTGCGGTCTCTGAGCTCTAATCTGTTGGATTCAGCTAATTAATTTTTGGTTCTTCCTATAGGCCTGTCTCACAAGAGAGGGATGTTTGCAGGAGATTAAACCACAGAGTGTTGGTTAGAAAGGTGTAAATTATCAGGGAGGTCTCATCACATGTACCTGTGTTAATTGTTATAACGAGGAGTCTTGTGGGCTTAGCAGCCTGACGAGGAGGAGAGAAGTGGCTCTTTCACAGGTATCTGTTCTAGTGGGCTGTTCAGTGGTACCAGGGGAACCGAAACACTTACGTGATCTATACAGATGTTGATGAGGAAGAGGAAACCGCTGTAGCATTCTGCTGCTAGTGATGGCGAATTATTCTCTGAGGAGTAGATCGCCTTTTATGGATTAATTCATTTACACTGCTGAATTAAGAGGGCAGAGTATTAATTTGAAATTATTAAAGTATATTGTTGCACAACTTCTTTTCTCTCTTTTGAGATATACTGTGCGGGTTTTTGATATTCTGCGTCGCCTGTGGTGAGAATACTGCAAGAATGGAGAGAAATTGGCTCAGTTCACCATGAAGTCATTAAATTTGTAAGCTGTTTGTGATCAAAAGGTGTGTTTGAGGCCATTAACTATTGGGTTTGATCATGGTTTTGCATGTAATGTCAAATGTCAGCTGTTCCCGCTATTTCCCCCTTCAAAACTAAGTAAGTAAAACAGAAGCGAGCCTTAAAAGCTTACTCTCTGTGTAAATGTTTTTAAGTGGCACAATCGAGGAGGTTTCTTGTGCTTTGCATTGTTTTGTACTTGTTTTTACTAACACTTGATCCTCACTTAGCTGTGATTCAGTTGGATAGCATATGGGTAACACAGTAGTTTATATCCATGAGTCATTTTGGCCAATGTTTTACATTTTATGGAGTAAACCATGCACAAATATTGTGAGCTAGAAAGTTTGAATTTGACAGCAGTGTGGGGAAAAAAATTAAACTGTTTCTGGAGATTTTATGCAATGTTGAGGCCTTCCTCAAAAAAAAAAAAAAAAAGCTGGGAATCAAAGGAAGGCTGTGAAATATTTTACTTTTACTTTTACGATGATGAAATGCTTTAGCAGCTCAGATAGTTTTGGTTATTTTTTTTGATGCATTTTTTTGCACTCGTAACAGACAGAAATATTTATTTGTTAAGGACTCAGTGCACGTTTGACGTATGATATCAAGTTTGCACCCCTTTGACAATAATGAGAATTTCATGTATTTCGCTTGAAGCCATATGTGGCTCTGTTTAATATATTATGCGTGACCTTTTGAGCCATATTAACCACCAGTTACACTTTTAATATTTCAGCACTTCTCTCCTCGTGGTACGGCACCATTAGGATGACGCGTAATCCACACTGAAAGTATTTCCATTTTGTCTGGTGGAGAGATTTTTTTAATGTCTGGGAAACATTTAATCCAAAGAGTTTTTAAAAATGCTGAATTTCAGCCTTTTTAAAATGTAGTTACTGTTACAAAATAAATTTAAAAAAATAAAATCATTGCAGAGTATAAATTTATCATTTCTTATATATACCTTTGTGTCTAAAATTGTTTTGTTCAATAATGGATGGATGCCCAGTCTTAACTAGGTGAGCTTTATCTAACTAGGTATTAAGTTGACCCATAAGTATAGTAGTAATGTGTTTTTTAACATATGCTGAGGTCTGGTAATCTTCTTACGGGTTTGATGGGTTTTTTCTACATTTCTGAATAGCTTAACAAAATATGCCCCAGTAATGGATGGTTGTATCCTCATCCATCACCCTCCTCCCAGCTACTATAACTTGAAATAGGCCATCAAGTGGCTAATGAACTGATAAGCCCTCTGTGTCCTGTGGGGCTTATGAACATCATAAGCCAAATGTTTGGGCATATTTGGTGAAACAGTTTTTTTTTAAAGAGCACTTACCAGGGCAAAGGACCCCGTTGACCCAGTAGCTATAGAATTTTTTAAAAAGTCTCTTCACATGCATGTCTTTTTACCACAGAAAGTTATAAATTGCTGCAGGCCGTGGAGCAAATAACGCTGAGGATATTTTTGAGGTTACAGGTTCTGCGGTGCTTGCTGCTGCTGCACGAACAATGTGTGGCCCTTTGCATTTTGAGACCTCCTAGTCTAGCTTCCTAGTATCATTATCAGTTTTGGATCTCTGTAAATCCACGGATTTGTGTGAGCAGTCTGAGAAATTAAAATAACATGCTTTTTACTGCGCTTACTTCAAATCTCTTTAGACTTCATTTTTTAAAACATCTAAATCTGTTATTATGTAGGCTATACAAAACCCCTTTAATTTAATCTTTGACAAGATTATCAAATTAATTGATGATGTCACAAACTTAAATAATTTCAGAAAATGTCGACTAAGCCTGGATAAGCACTTTCAAGGGGATACTGCTGGATTAGCTTAAAATATTTATTTATTATTTTGTATTAGTTTTTTGTACATATTCGCCTGAAAATCATCATTTTATTGATTTAAAAAGAATTATTACATTTTTTAGCCATAAATATATACAGGTATACTATATGTACAAAGCATGCAGACTTTTAGACATGTTTTAAGACTTTTTTTTGGAATTACAGTTTTTTTTTCTTATTCAGAGCCATTAAATAATGTTTACACTTTTTCCAAACCTGTCCAATATTCCTAGCCAGCTATTTTAATAATCTCCCTCAGTAATAAAAATTGGTGTTCTTTGCATTTAAATGAAAAATTCACTGAGTTCAGCAGCTAATATTTATCTCTCTCTCTCCCTCTTCCTCTTCTTTTTCTTTCTTTTTTTTTTTTTTTTTGCCTTATTTTATAAAAGGATCACTTACTCTCATCTGTCTAATTTTCACAACCCCCGATCAGACCACACACTCGGTTTGTAATCCTCCCTATTTCCTCCCGCGGGCGTTGAGGCCTCAACCGGCAAACTTTGCGCAGGCCGATGATGCAGAGGATGACTCGCAGTTGTTACAGACCGGACAGCAGACCAGGGGATGAGGGGCGCTGCGCGGCCCGCTGTTAGACAAAAACCAAGAGGGATTAATGCAGCGTCTGTTGGTCCCATATGCTCCTCAGGACTGCTTTGGTCTTGATTAAAACTCATTGTAGGCTGTGTATGAAGTATTGAAGTATTGTGAAGGCCGGACGCCTAATCCCTCTCATGACTTGTGCACTTTGAAGACACGAGACTCCAGGGTCAGAATAACAAGCGGAGAAAAGGAACCTTTCAGCTGCTATTGGTTATATCACTCAGCATTAAATGCGAAAGTGACAAGTATGTTTACTGTTGGTGTGTGTATATATTTATATATAATTCTTCATGTCATGTGCGGACGCCTAAATGTAATTGTGGGACTCATCATGCATTTCCAAGAATGCACATTTATTCCGATTGAGATTGTATCTGTCATAATGTTGTAGGTTCTTTACCTTATAAGTGCTCTACACTTTTTTTGTGATGTGATGCTGTATGATTAAATTTAACCGGGTTACCAGCCTTTTGGTAGTCTCTGAAGGGAGTCATCTTCAAACCTTTGCCATGCTTCTTATTCTCCAGCCCCATTTCTTGCACCTTGTCTCGTTCTCTTACAGTTTTTCCCTCCTTGTCTGGCATTTGAAAGTGACCCTGCAGTCTGAACCCCCTCCCTCCATCCTCAGCAGACTCTATGAAGGAGTTGTTGACGCATCTCATGAATATTCAGTCACCCACTAACCAAAGCTATTGTTTCCGAGTTCAATTGCTTCATTGTTTATGACCATAACGAAATACATGTATGTTGCTAAACCTGGCGGTGCACTGCGCGAACTTAGGCTGTAATTTACTGTTGAATAACGCCGCAATCTGCATGTGTAATAGGCTAAATTAAAAGGAGCATCCAGCAGTGAGAACCCATAAATAATCTGCTGTTTGTGCTTCAACCTTGAATAAGTTATACGGCCTGTTATATAATTAAGTCTTTCTAAACTGCAGTTCAACCTCATAAAACAAACACACACGCACACACACCTATTTTCTGACCACGCAGGAGTGGAATCAAAGTCGCTCTTCTCTTTAACGCTTCGATTATTTCAAGCAACGCTTTTAATTAGTGTGATCCTTTAGCGGAGACTCCAATGAAAGAGAGATTATTGGCAATGTCAAGGATGCTAATTGAATGTTGGACTTCTAACAATTAGCCCGCTGCACAACCATGTCGAGTCATTACAGATCCCATACCCGCTTTGACTTTGTCTGTCGTCTTAAAGAGTAACGTCGGACTTGAAAGTTGGAGCAATAAAAAGTAAATAACAACAAACCCTCTTTTAAAAACAGCTTTCTCCTCTTGAGTCCTAAAATGTATTGATTTCTTTTTTCCCTCTAGACATAACCTCTCCTGTGCACTTAATTAAACACACCGCGCATGTGGGAAAAAAAGTTACAGGAATATTGTGCGGAGTTTTTCTTGCCCTCTTTTTGAGCCAATTTCTTACTTTCGTACAACTGCACTGCTATAAGCACTTCTTAAACTGTAAACCCCACAACAGAGCAAAACAAAATCAAGTGTTGTATATTTTCATTTATTTTTTGCTGTATGTATCTCTTACTGGTCTATTTTCAGGGCAGTGAAAGCAAATTAGCGTTGTTTCTTGATATATGGATGTCATATCAGCGCACTTGTGAGACATGAAATATTAGCCTTCATATTAAAGAGCTCATCCAGGGATCAGGCGTGGAAAGCCATGCCGCGCGGGCTTTGAATAGGACCACGGCTGCCCTGCGCCCCAGAGAAACCCCCGCCGGTAAAATATTGGGATTAACATCTTTTGGAGTCCGGGATTAAACACTGCTTTCTCAAACCGCACACTCGCTTTCACTGTCTGAATTGCACTACCGGAAACAATGCGGCATTAATTCGTTCTTCTTTTTTTTCTTTTGCGATTAAATAAAGGGAAAGGAGAGGATTAAGTTTATGTGGCGCATTACCACTACGAACACTGGATGGCTCTGAGACTCATCGAAAGACAACACATGGGCGTTAATGCGTTGGGATGTTTTTAAGACGTGATAGAAAAACTAATTACGCGTGAGAAAACAGAGTTTGGTCGGCACGCACAAGTGTAGGCTAATTATTACTCAGACGGCCATTATTGGCTTAATTAATGCGAAAGTTCTGATTTTCCCTCTTTGCCTCATCACGCACATATACCACCGCAGCCTCGGTTGAAAAAAATAGTACCCACAAAGGTTTTGTTCCATTTTTAGGGCTTAAAGTCGTAGAAAACGAAGAAACCCCCTTAAACAACCATGATTTTTGCGCACATTGCCAGGGTTCCACTTTAATTTCCAACACGCACACGCACACACAGATCGTCTATTGATGAAAGAGTAAGCTCACAGGACCTTTATTCATGTCTTTTCAGCGGTGAGGTCACACCATCTTTGGAGCCAGTAAAGGATCCACAATCACCGTGTGTTGAGATCAATGGAGGGGAAGCAAGTGTAGAGCTCTCAGCAGCCGAGAGTCTTTTCCAGTATGGCTAACCCTTGATTATTACTACCATCCACCATGTGCTTGGAAAGTCTCGTCTCTCTTTGTGATGCAGTAAAAATAACCATTAGCATCTTTCGTTGGTGAAAAAACCCCAAAAGAAACAAAAACGAAAGAAAACGAAAAAGTTAGAAATCTAATAAAATCACAGCAGAGAGTCCGATGCGAGGGGGGGCTCACAAATTGCATACAATACAACAGATCACAGTTTCGAAGGCTAGCACAGATAAAAAAAACAAAAACCCACATATGTACCATTTATATAAGACGCACACTGATTGTCTCTTAGAAACTACATATTGATTCCTTATAAACACTTTTTTTTCTTAAATAAAGTAGTGCATCCATGTCCACACGCCATCCTCATGTCCCTCTGCCGGCAGGGCGGCAAAGTTGTTTAAGAAGCTTTAAGAAGGTCTGTCCATCCCGAGCACTTCAGCAGGACTATTAACTTGAGTTTTGTTCTTTTACTTCCGTGGCTGTGGTGTGCTTTTCTTTCTGAGTCCACTCTGTGACGTCCTCAACAGGTGGTGTTTTTTTGTTTGTTTGTCTGTTTTTTTACGCACATAGGTACGCACTGACAGATAAAGAAGAAGGGCTACAACCGATGAATAAACGGGAGGGGGAAATCTCTTTGCCAGTGCTAAAATACATTAACTTCTCCTCTAGGAGGACCAAAGACCATCATGCCAAAAACTAGAGGCCCCCCTGAGAGCCCTGCCTCGGTGTACCAGGCTCACGTTTTACCCAGTCTGAAGTGTTCTGTTGAGGGATGGCAGCGCTGTGTCTCGTGTGATCGTCACTGTTTGTGCACTTTTTGACAGCTGATTGCTCGGTTCACAGGACCTGGAATTTCCACGAGGACGTTTGATCCTTATAATCCAAGCAATCGGCATTGAAGTTCAGCTTCCACGATGCCGCTTGGTCCTTATAATCCAAGCAGTCTGCTGTGGAGTTGAAGCCCAGGCCGGACGTCCCGTATCCCTGGGTGGAGAGGGACGCCGGGGACTGGTTCAGATGGCTTGTGACTGCGTTTGTGCTCATCGGACTGAGAGTTGACCCCGGGCCTGACAACTGGTGGTGCATGGGAGTGAGGTAAGAGCCGCAGTCCATACCCCCGAAGTAGGACGTCGACCCGGCGTAGCCCTGGCTGTAGCCCGAGGCCTGTGTGTAGGTCATGGGATAAGACCTCTGCATGCAAGAGGAGGAGGTAGATAGGGGATCTGAGAGGGGAGAAATGGATGCCGGACTCCATATGGACACTGGCGCGGTGCTGGTAGAGATGGCGGGGACCGTGGTGGTGCTGGTGGGGGGTGTGAACTGGCCGCTGGCCCCGCTCTCCGAGCTCACTTCTCTGGTTGGGGAACTTTTCTTTTTGGCAGGTCGCACTTTGTTCTGCCCCCCATTCTGCTGCTGCTGCTGCTGCTGGCGACACTTTGCCCGCCGGTTTTTAAACCAGACCTAAAGCAGGAACATAATTGAACACGTTCATTACAATGTCCCCATAAATACTAACCAAGCTATACTAACCGTTTAAAATAGGAAAAAATGCTATATATTTCCTCTTTTATTGCCCCAGTAAAATTATTTCAACGTAATTGGAACAGTTTCCTAATAACTGAAAGATGCGTTTTAGAGTACATATAAAGCAAATAAATAAATAAAATACAATTTTTTTTAAAAAATGAACTTTTTTTATGCTTGTGTTTCCTTTCAAATGAGTCAGAAATATATTTTCCCCCAGATTAAATCAAATACAAGTACAGGTAAAATACTATATATTTAAAATACTAAAATGCTTTACAGGGCCCAGAGTGAAATGTTTCGTTTGATGCTTCTCAAATTAAAATAAAAAATAACAAAGCCACTTTTTTCATTCTACAATATATAACAATATTTTAAATATGTCTTGGCTTCGGTTGACTCACCTGTACCCGGGATTCAGGTAGATTGATTTTCAGCGCTACCTCTTCGCGCATGAATATATCAGGATACCGAGTTTTAGCAAATAACGCCTCCAAAACGTCGAGCTGTGCGCGCGTAAAAGTAGTCCGTTCTCGCCTCTGCTTCCGTGGAGTGGCTGTAAGTGCAAGAGAAACAAAAATCGCATAGGTTATTTATGTATACATGTACAATTAAAAAAAAAAGTCATCAAAGCCAAATTTGAAACTAATTACGCAGGAGTCATGTGAGAGTAAAAAAAAAACAAAAAAACCCGGTGGCAAATTGTAGCATTTGACATCTTTGAGTCTAACGTGCCAAAAAATTTAATGCAAACATCAAAGTAATTTGCCAGTAATTTCCTCTGGAGCCACATCTAAAAATAAAATCACACACGGAGAGACTTGAGGATTAGTCCTTACTCCAAGCTGTGTGCGCTAGAAGTTTGCTGTAGACTACTTTCCATCACCTTTTGTTCGTATTGGTCTGGTCAGTCTAATAAATGTATTTATTTTTCTTTCTTTTTTTCCTTTTTTAAAAGAAAGAATAATAATAATAATACACGCAATAATAATTCGTGAATTTAAAAAAATGTATATGAAGGGCTGGATAATTGCTGTAACATAATAGCAAAGAGCCCTAAGTCATTTTCAGGCTGTGTGATCACATCTTATTTAATTTTCAAAGAGGTTAAACATACCTGGATAGCCCACTGATGGATGTAAAAGATCCATGCCGGAAGTAGTTAAGCTGAGGCCATTAACTGTGTAAGGTGGTTGCTTTAGATACGACATCATGCTAATGTTTGTCTGAGTGCTGAAGTTGGAGAAAATTTTGAAAATTGATGGAGCTCCCGAGGAGTATTCGGTGTCCTCTGTTAGCCGTGTGGTCCGTATTACACCTGGCACCTGTTTAAAAGAAGAAGAAGAAAAGAAGAGGAAGATGGATATTCTCGTGAAGTGATATTGGCTCTATTTACGTGACGCTGTGGCGAAATAAGTCCTTTCCAGAGCGCATGGCTCTCCTCAAAAAGCACCAGCCACTTCTCCAGCTGTCCTCATCTTTGCAACCCCCACACGCCCTCCCACGATTAAGATAAAAGAAAATGAATAAAAAGAAAGGAGTCCTGTGATTGCAACAAGTTAAAGCCACTATCTCCTTTATACAGTGAAATTAAACACCATGAACTGAAGATAAATCTCTTCAAAATAAAAGCTAAAAATAAATAAAAGTTGTGGGCAAATTATCTATTTTATTAGGAGCTAACTTTATTTTTATTTTTTAATATTATTTATTTTATGTTAACATGAGATTGTATGTATGTAATAATCGATTGGATGAGAAGAAAAACAGCTGAAGTTGAACTGATTGTTACTAAAACGTCTGAGTCCGTTTAGTCTGACAAAGCACACAGTCAACGTTACATTTTTATGATGAAGATTAATATGCGCCCATATTGATGTGATTTAAAATAAAAATTACTGAATTTTCAGGTTCATTTAGTGAATAAATTGTGTTATTTTTATGTAAGAAGGAGATCATTTTAAAATATTGA
The DNA here is from genome assembly GCF_036321145.2 of Pelmatolapia mariae. NCBI lineage: Eukaryota > Metazoa > Chordata > Actinopteri > Cichliformes > Cichlidae > Pelmatolapia > Pelmatolapia mariae. Next base: position 50,105,673 of record NC_086241.1, on the reverse strand, counting down.
ACCAGTGAAAGAAAAATGGACACATGCTTTCTCGATACACATTTATTTTTATTTTTTTGCAGTTGTTTTAAATAAACAAATTTGCTCCTTGGTAAATTTTGACCGCTGTCACTTCAACTTCAGTGAACCTCACGCGTTATCCCCACTGAGCCTCTTGATTAGTTGCATTTTTTTTCTTTTCAATATCCAACGGTTTTAACCCCCTCATCCCAATCTGTCACACTTAAAACACACCCGTCAACCAATTGCGCGCACACACGCTCGATAATAATTACTCTGTCCAAGAATTAATTATCAGAAATGGTTTTTTTTCTTCGTAATTTAACGAGGCAATCCAGGTGGCAGCTAACCGAGCTGCAGTTTGGTGTGAGTACAGTCCACAGAGCTTCCAGCAAATCAAACCCGGCTCTCTTTCTTTATATTTCTTTCCTGCAAATCCTCGTGCGTTAATTATGATTTCATCGCAAATTTGCTGATATAAAGTAGGAAAAAAGTATAAAGTATCAGCAAAAGTAAAGAAATTAAACTCTCGTAGATATTTGCTTGATTGAGCTAAACTCCTAATTGTGACTCCCCCCCCCCCCCCCCTCCCCAAACAGGATCCATCCAAATGAAGTGTTGGTTTATTGTCTTATGAATTATTTATTTTCCGAGGCAAAGGAGAGCTAGAAGACAGAGGAGGCCCAGGAATAATTTTCAGTAGCAGGCCCGAATATTCCTTCTTTTCTTCTTCTTTTTTTTTCCGGTGAACTTTTCAGCCTGGACGCCTCCACAGTTTTCCATCTTTGCTGCCCTTATCCTGTATTAATTTACGCAGAATACACGAGTGCAGTGTGTGTGTATGTGTGGGAAATTTTTGTCTGAAACTTGACTCAGTAAACATGGATAGACGCCCTTGTAGCAGTCCTGGATCAGTGAGTGAGTGTGAAATTGGTAAAATATGACCTCCAGGAATCAATTAATTATTTAAAAGCCCATTATTACATCAAGAGAACTTCAGCCCAGCGCTGAGTCTGGTCTTGTTTTCAGTATCAGAAGCTATCACAATGTAATTTTATCAGTTACTGGTTTACTGATGTGATTTACAATGTTTCCGTTTTTTCTTTTCTTTTCTTTTCTTTTCTTTTCTTTTCTTTTCTTTTCTTTTCTTTAATATAATAAATCAGTTTGTTGAGTGCACCCATTGCACCCGTATTTGTGCACACATAAAATCAGTGACAGCCTGGGTTTAAGACGGTATATTTAATGCCAACAAATAACCTGAAACCTCCTCGCTGGGATCTCTTTTAGAGTCTTCGTGGGTTTTTATTTTAGCACCAGTTGAAACGTTTTGCTTCCTCTTCTAAAGAAAACGATTAGGCGAGGAAGTGATCAGGTGAGGAATTGCAGGCTTTAACTAAATTTCGGTGGTATAATAATAATAATAATAATAATAATAATAATAATAATAAAGCTGAACTTACCTTGGCAGGGATGACTGGAAAATTATTTGTCTACTTGGTGTCCTCCGGGAGAAATAATAAAAGTCAGTAGAAATCGACGACGTCCTGTCGCATAAAAGGAGAATATCACAAACCCGAGCAGAGCAGGAGCAGCCGTCTTCACTGGAGATAAAAGTTAAGCGTTGAGCGCCTACATGAGGTTCTGAAGCGTTGCGGCAGCGGCGGAGTGAAGGAGGGAGGCTGCATGTACGCCTTTAGGATTTGTTGGTGTGTTGTGAGTGAAGTGGTTTGAGTTAGATTTTGTACAAAGTGCCAGCCAATGGGAGCCGCAGGACTGAGCTGAGGTCTGTCTCTGTCTCCGTCTCTCACACTGGTGGGGAGGGTTTTTTTTTCCTTTCTGGGAAACAAATGTCTCCAGCTACTTTTTTTTGACGCACAGTCTTCAGCCAATGGCAGCGAGAGGGCGACTGACAACATCCCCATCCCACCGCAGAGAGGGCACACTGATAATAAATAAAGGGTACGCCGTTGGATGATGAGAGGTGGAAGGAGTTTAAAGCAAAGAAAAGTCAGTTTATTTCTCATTTTATTATATTTTTTCATGACATCAAAGGAAGCCTTAAAGTAAGAGATATTATATAAATAAAAAAAGGGGGGAAGAGGCGAAACATATCCGAAAAATAAAGACTTCTCAGAGCGTTTAATGTATGTCGAGTATTTTAGTGGGAAACTCTTTTTAAGCGTTAATAATTTCACACCCTCGTCTTTACTTTACGAGTTTAAATACAACCACAGATGTTTTATTATAGAATAATATCACGAAAGCTTCCAGACAACCGATCAATATTAAAAGTCGATTATAATATGTTTTATCATCTCTGTTGAGGCACCAGATAAATCTGCAGAAGAAGACCGGGAAATATAAGTAGAATTAAATATGTAGGAAAAACCCCAAAACAACAACAAAAAAACGGGGGACCAAAGCGGAGCTTCAAGGCTGCACCGTCCTCTCACATTCCAGCACGTCGTAAAAAAGGGGGATTTAGAGCGACTTATTTCCTTAAAACTGTCCTCCCATCCACTGAGCCAGCCAGTCTGCTACCGTCAGCCCGCTGCAGGCCCTGCACCAAAATGTACAAACAATATTTCCAGGTGGGTTCCCACCGGGGAGACACCTGAGCACTTGGGGACTCGCAGCCACCGCACCTGCGGGGTACAGCCAGCCATGCAATTACACACATTAAAAAAAAAAAAGCTTCTCCGTTTGGCGACGTGCGGAATGACTTTTCACTGACTGCACTTGAAACGGTTCCTGCAGGAGGAAGATGTGCTCGAAGAGAAACAGACTTCTTTATATGAAGGTAGGCCTCTTTTAATTCTGTTTCATGTGCCGAAAGTGCAATTTAGTAGATTTAATAATAATAATATTATTAAGAACAATAATACTAATAACAATAATAATATTAACTATTTATTTATTCCCTCTGTTTTTACCTAGTAACAGCTACTTAGTGCAGGGTTGATGTTATTTCATATTTACTGGAGGACCAACAAGCTGCAAGGGACACATAAGCCTCCTCTACGTCACTTGAATTTTGAACCTGCGTGCCCATCTCAAAATAATATGCCGAGGGTTTTTGTCACGGCTTGGTAAATGTATCATCTTAAGAGGCTTTGTGGAACACCTACACACACACACACACACACACACACACACACACACACACACACACACACACACACACACACACACACACACACACACACACTGTGCGCTTGCACGGACACACCCGCTCCACTTCAAACAGATTTGAATATTGATTTAGATTTATAAACACAGACAGACCGTGGGCTTTTATGACTCGTCGCTTGCCTCTCTCCGTGGCTCGTGTGCAAGGCCGGAGTCAAAGGTGCAGTGACAGCTGCCGAGAGTACCGGTTCTCTCTCAGCCTCTGGAGCTCACACAGTCTGACGCACAGCACACCTTATCAACTTTGCAAAACTCAGTGACATCTCTGTTGACAGATTTCGATCGTGGGGAAGCGGCGGTGTGGATCACGAAGCTGGATTTCTTTTAACAGCACAGCCGAGGGGAGAAAAGTTTGAGGAAGAGGAGCTGCGACACATTCAGGTAACCTTCTTTCTTTCTTTTGCAACTCGTGCTTATTTTTTAATTTTATTCTTGAAAGAGTAAGAGGAACCGCCTCATTTATTCGAAAAGGAGTCTATTAATCACTTAACTTATCACGTAGAGGCAAATTTAAACGGGTGGAATAATTAACTGTTGGATAAGTATTTTTTTTTTTAAATTGTGTTGCTGTTTGCTTTATGACTAAAACATAGCAAAAATCATCATAGCGCACAAAGTGTGAATGAAGTCCTGCACTTTCTTGAGGTTTTACATTATTTCACATGAGGGTGTGCTTGTGACTGTTACAATGTGCAAGCCTAAATAAAAAATAACCAAAAAACAGTTTGACAGTAAAACCTTAATTTAAAAAATATTTTATTAATGTTTCCTTATGTTTGGCAGCTGCATGCAGAGGGTCTCAAACTGCGTGAAAAATGATGACGTCTCGTGCTGTTATCTGCTGGATCTCACCGTTTAAATTGCTAAATAATTTATTAAACTGTAAAGCCTGGCCCTCCTCGGGGACTTTGTATCTTAAAAGGACGTTTAAAAGGAGAAGGAGTTAAACGCCTCTGGCGAGCAGCGCTCCCACTGACTCCCGGCTAATTGACGACGACTGCTTTTATCTCCGCCTCTGCTACACTCAACCTGAGGGTGAGGATTTCACCAGGCCCGCTCCAATCTGTGATTTCTACAGTTAATGCGTAGCCATGCATCTTTTCAAACGCACCGCGCAGGCCCTGGATGTTTGACCCTTGTTTGATAGGGGGGGAAAAATCGCATTTTTAAGATTGGATAATTACAGGCAATACAGACCCCCATTTCACTGCTCTGTGCTTTATCCAGGCATGGAAAAGAAATAATCAACACATTATAGAATACATAAACGCACTTTAAAAAAAACCAAAAAGGTGAAACTGGGAAGTCTAACAAAAAAGAGGAAAAAAAGGTGCTTGTAAATTTCCTTAATTTCAAATAACATATTTGCCATCAAAACAGCTTTTCTCGCATCTCTTCTGCTTCTCTTTTCCCACCTATAGTTTCATATTCACATGGCTGAATACGAGGAATGTGTTGGTGGAATTCATTCTCAGCTTAAAAAGAGACTTAAAATGGGAACAAAATCATGTAAAGCATTCATATAGAAATGATAATCTGTAATGTCAAGAAGAGCCTTTCCTTCTGCACATAGGATTTCAAATTTACCCCCAGGAAAGGTTGATTACACTTCAGTCAGCCTTCATCGTTCAATATTACTTCTGCTAACATGCTCTAGTTTTTTCTCCCCTCTTTATTAAATACACAAAGTTATTATGTATAAACCAACAGAAATATTACTTTATAGAATTAAAACTATTACCATCCATCCAGATATCATTTAACTGCCAAAAAAATAAATAAAAATAGGATTGTTATGTAAATGTAGTAATGATGTTTTAAACTACTTTATTTCAAATTGTTTTTATCGCAGCTAAGAGTTAAGTTAATGTAATGATTGAGGTTAAACTCTATTGTTTATCAATGATGCAGGCAGTAATTACTGTAGCTAGATATTTGGTGTGTGTGTGTGTGTTTTTCTTTTTTTCCCTTTCTTTCTTTTTTTTGGTTGTGAGTGTGTGGGTGACAGAGAGAGAGGAAGAAAGAGAGAAAGATGAGCTGGAGAAGGATAATCACAAGCTGTATTTTAATTAGCCTGGCAGGTTTGATGGATACATGCAACCACTGCTGCTGCTGCAACAACTGCATAGTGAGCAAGATGCCTAAACAGAGGGCTTTCCCCGCACTCTTCCCTTATCACAAAAGAGCTAAACCTTTGTGTAATGTAACATGTAAGTGACCCCAGAGGTCATCAAAACACATCCAGTCCCCTCCCCGGGGATTAAAGGGGCAGAACCCCATTCAGTGTCTGTTTGGGAAGAGTTTGCTAACACGGAGGCACACAAGGCATGCTGATCTCCTTAAGCATGTGCAGTTTTATAAATTTAATTTAGGCTGAAAGTTCTGTTTAAATAATTTCAGAGACGGGCACACTGTTGGATAAGTCTGTGCTCCAGTTTTCAAGCTGGTGCTAAACTTGGGAAATTTTGGGCTTTCTTTCCCACACATTTCTCCATAAATTCAAATGCTGTGCCGCCATAATGGCACGGCTCTGTGTGTGTGTGTGTCTGTGTGTGTGTGTTTGCCAAGTTCGTTCTTTCCATTAATATGACATGTCTTTTAATTGCTGCCATAAATGTTTGTGTTGTGTTTCACGCAGGAGTTTGCCAACAAACAAAACAGATGCAATTAAACACACACTCGCCTTCAGATCATCTCTGAGGAGACAAAGTCGAGTCTGGTGGAAAGCCGACAAGGACAAACAAGGAGGGAGAGGACTCTGCTGCCTCAAGGTTAACGCCGACTGAATGAACTCTCGTCTTCACACTATCAGTCTCGCCACAAAGACACATCACTCATTGCTTTTTATAGCATCTGTGCTCTTTTTAGAAGTTGACACGATGCTCAGTTGATGTTTTATTTTTGTATCATTGCAGAAAAATTAAACCAATTTTATTTATTGACACGCCTCTGTTTATTTTGTGACTTGCAATTAATTCAAGGTTAATATGCAAATAAAGACATTTATGTTGCCATCACTGTAAGAGCACCGCTATGCTCTCCTTTCCCACCCTCTCCTTTTACCTAGCCCTCTTCTCTGTGTGCTGCTGAGGTGTCTGCGTGGCGTGGTAAAACCTGCCCTGCAGACCGGACCTCTCAAGTCTTCAAAGGTGGAAGAACTCAATGTGGGGGATTTGTTCAGGCTTATTTGGTAACCTAGGATTTGAATTGGATTCTGGGAAGCATTCATAACACATTTGGAAATGTTACATTGTGTGATTTTGTGTGTAATCCCCATAATAAATTTTAGAAATGGTCACAGCACTTGCACAACTGTGACTATTCATGATTTATCAAATGGTTTTCTTGTCTTGCCTCTTGGGGGTGAGGTGTGTGTGTTGCCCGCGGGGAATGGGGGAGGCGATCTCAGAGCCGGCGAAGAGACAATTCTTTAGTTTTAACCTTTCTCTTAACAATTTTTTTTGTTTGTTTATTTGACCTGAATATGTGATAGGGTGAACCACCATGCTTCCAGAGCGATTCTCTCAGACCCCCCAACAGCACTGGAGCATTTCAACCTCTAGTGGATTATACCTCCCTGGGAGGAGGGTTAGTGTACACACACACACACACACACACACACACTGTAGGTACAGTTTATTAAACTTGCTGTATATTTTATAAAAGCCACAGTCATACATTAGCACGCTGGGCTGCACATTTTATTGCAGTTGAGTAGAAAACTGTGCAACTACAGCATTTTATATTTGTAGCAAGCCAGTTGTGTAATATGCAGAAATCTCTCCAAGCATGTTTTATGACATAGAAAAATATTCCTTTTTAAACTCTATATAGGTCCTTAATGATAAGTCAAATACTGACAGGTCTCCTACTAAAAAAACATCTTTGCTGAAAGTTACATATCAGCTCCAGGCTACTTCTGATGCCTCCAAATTTAGCTCTTTCTCACTGCTTTTGCCCTCTCATATAAAATGTCGATAGAGAACCTTTCCCCCCTTTCAGGAGATTAATCTGGAAAGTCACGATCAAACAGATAAAGGAAGAGAAACAATAAGCGGAGCAAAGCAGGAGCGGAGGTGGATACTTATCATCCTTCACCATCCAAAATGAGCGATGTGTACTTGAGAAACGATAGCTGTTCGCCTGATGCTCCAGAAGGAGCCCAAAGGGAGTGAACTTCTGTGTGAACATATATTTTGGGGGCTCTACTACTTGAATTTTGTGTCTGGTGTGTGTAACTCTCCCGCCTTGGATTGATAAGAGCGAGAGCTGTTTGTGTGTGTGTGTGTGTGTGTGTGTGTGTAAGTAAATGAGTATTTGTGCCCTGTCCAAACCCCACTTTGTTTTGAATGACACTTTGGCGATGCCCCCAGTCCCCCACTTCGACTTCTCAAGCGTACCCCCTGTCAGTGCCAACTCTGCCAATTCCTCTCATGTCTTTAATATCTCTCTTTGGGCCCTTGGGTTTTGCCAGTGAAGGCTCCCCAGTGACAGTTGGACATTGCCTTCACATTTGGGAGACAGCGGCGGGTGTCTGTAGCGTTCCCAGCCCTGGGCCTGTGGGGAATCTGTGATGGCTCGCCTGTCAGCCGGCCCCTCCCCTGTAATTAGGAGAGTAAACACAGCGTCTGGCTCGGCTTGGGGGAGAAGTAGGAGGGAGCGGAGGAGGGGACTGTCCGGCTCCTGTCCTACTGCTGCTTGAGCTGTCCAGGAGTAGCTTCGGATAGCTAGCCTGTGATGTGCAGCCCCTTCACATCCACAAAGGATGGAGATGTGGAGGAGAGTGCAGCCTGTTAACGTGCTGAGAAACATCAGTACCTTGTTGAGCATCAGTGAACCAGCGAGGAGGCTTTTCACTAAGCTGAACCTTTGTTTAGAAGTAGAAAGAAACTGATCATTTAAGATGATCTGAGAGCTGTTCAAAAAAAAGTGATGAGAATGTTGATGAGGGTAAGCTGTGCACAGAAAGGTGTTCCTTGTACTTCTTTAACAGCATAATGCTCATTTAGGTCTCTAGGCAATAACATAACACCACTACAAAGCCTCATCTCCTCTCTTCACCTCACTCCTGGTTGCTGGGGGGACTGGTCAGCTGCTGGAGGAATGTGTTGTGGGCTGGAGTTGTAGCTGTAGCTCGGGACCAGCTTTGGGGGACTGCCATGCTACCCTAAACCAGCCACTCCACACTGCCCAGGCAGGGAGGTGGGCTGCGGGAATGCTGAGACCAAGAGGGGAGGAATTTCACTGGTTGACCTGCCAGAGAAATGCCATGCAGAGAGCAATGAAGAGAGAAACCTAAAATGAGAGCGAAAGACAGAAAAGCATATCTCAGCCAATTGAAACGCAGCCTGTCAGTGTCATTTTGGTTTCGTAGGATGATTACTGATGATGGGCCAGTTGCTGAATGAGCTGGTTGCCACACAGACACTGTGGCACCGCATCTGACTTCGATCTTTTCAGGTTCAGCGGGCATAACCAAAGTAGCTTCAACAGTTTATAATCAGCACATTTAGAGATGTATCCCATTATTTACCATGCAAATCATCCATCTGTCTTAGTGGACGTTCGTTACTTGAACGTGATTGGATGTATTCGTGTTTTTGCGTAAGTAAATTTTAAATCAGATGGTGTGCACCAGTGTGTACATGTGGCGGAGATGGAGTACAAAGGAGGAGGGGCGCTTGAAGGCCCAGTGTACTTGCCAAAGTCTTTACGGCGCCCAGAGAGCCATGCTGCAGCATCATGGTCCACAGCATGGAAAGACATGGGGCAGATGGGTGCAGTGTAGCAACTCAACCTCCCCCTTCTCCTCCCAAATGTGAGGCAGCAGTGGTGGGAATGGCACAGTGTGAGAGGGAGTCTAAGTTCAGGGCTGAAACAGAAAAGCTGTTGGAGGGGCATTTGGGGGCTGGGAGAAATTGGGGACTGAAAGCTGTTTTTTTTTTTTTTGGAGGGGGGGGGGGGGGGGGCACTGGAGAAGCTGTTGGTGGGGCCGAGATCCTGCAATGGAGAGGGAAAGCCAATCCCCCCTGTCACATCCCTTTGAAATCCAAGTGCAGGGGCACGAGCCCAGGGAGGAGTGGCAGCGTGGCCCAGCGCCTGGGCAGACAGGCAGTCACCGCACTGGGCCGCAGTCCAGCTCGCCTGGCCTGGCCCCTTCCCACTGTAGCCCACCCCGTCTGGATCAGGCTTACGGGAGTCAGGCAGCAGACCCCCAGTGGACAGGCCGGAGCCCTGCGCTACTGAGTAGCATCTCAGATCCTCTGCTGGGTTTGAAACAGCAGCAGAATCCCCCAGGGAGAGAGGCCCTGCGGAGCTTAGGAGGTGCCTCCACTGCCTCACAGCTTCTCCTGCACCCAGGCCTCTGGATGGGGGCCCAGTGTAGTCTGCTGCTGATGATAACCCCCACCTCACCACCAGGCCGTTCTGCCTTCAGGGCCCTGTGCAGGTCCACACATCCCCATGGCAACAGTGGCAGGGCCGTCCACACAATGTGAGTGGGCAACAAGCCAAGTGCTGCCAAATTGGGATGAGGGAGAGACATTTTGGGAGAGTGCTCAATCCTGAATCTTTTCACCTTTATGTTGTCTCTGGGTAATCGTGTTTTTGGCTTCAGTGAGCTAATATCAGAGATTTGGCCAGAATTGTGAACAGTGGTCAGCGGCACCAGAGACGAGTGCACTTTTGCGAGGTTCCCCGCCTCCCATGTTTCTTAAATTCAACTACTTCTCTTCAGGCTGGAAAACATTACTTGTCAAATATTGCTAACAGCAGCAGCAGGCATTTATAAAATTAAACCCTCGGGTGGGCTGATATTTTCCGAAGCGTTCCTTGTGTGTTTAAAGAGACCTTGTCAAGGCAATATTAAGCCTGCGTAAACACAAGTAGTTCAATGACATTCGCAGCAGCCACCTAAAGTTGATTCCCCACCCCCTCCAGCCACTGGGAAGATACTAAGTGGTTGGGTGGTGTTTACTGAAAGTGGATATCTGCTGTTTGTTTTGTTGTTCTGCTTCCCGACCGTAAACACTGCATAGATTTCCTTGAGTGGTGTTTGAAACACATTTGTGTGTGCGTGCCATGTGTTATATTTGCTGATAACAGGATTTACTCAAATTGCGAATCACCAGTTGAGAAAGGTTAATTGTCAGTGCAAGTGGTAGAATGGGTACATGCAATAATTATTAGTCTAAGTTGCTTTATTATTTAATGATGCTAATTAGGCATTAGCTGTGGTCCCCTTTTTGGATCACAACTTCAAATGCATGTCAAATTGCATTAAGTTCACTTTGACATCCATTTATCAAACTAAAGGAATGCTGTTTTGTAGATGTCCTTAGTGTGTTTATTGTTGTGAAACGGATCTGTTAGCAGAGGGATTTTTAAGAAATGGCTCATTTTATTTGCCGTGAGGACAATGCATTTTATGATTGGTGCACTTTTAATGGTAGTCTTAGTAGATTGGTCATTTACGCTTGGATCAAGAAAGATATTTGATACATGCACAAAAGCGGAAATTTGAAAGTGTCTTTTCAGCTGCACTGGATTTTACTCCACTAAGACACACAAGGTTTGGTTTGTGTGCCACCCATGTGGATTAGACTGGCATGAATCTGGCATTAAGGTTAGGTGGAAAGTGACAAGGAAAGAAAGCAAGAGATCAAGGCATGACTGCCAGTGCATGTCATTGCCCTACACTCTCATCAAATAGCCCCGTGCTGCTTATGTTGCTGCCCAGACGCAAATTAATTTGGACGCCTGGAAAGACTGCAGAGCCCGGGACTCATCTCTGCCCTTTAAAAGAGAAAAGGCACCAGCGGAGAGCACTCTTCCAACAAGGGGGTGGGCAGGGGCCGAGAGAGAGGTTTTGATGGATTTCAGTGGAGGTCAACAGAGTGTCTGAAATAAGATGGGAGGGTACAGAGGACATGGTTGAATATGCTTGTCCTGCTATGATGACAAGATGGCTCAGCTACCACTGTGCCACTGGCCTCCCCCTGCTTTCATGCTCGCCTCCCTCCCCCCTGGAAGCCCCCCCATCTCCCCGCAGGACACCAGTGAGGTAGAGAGGAGAAGCAAGCGGGGGGAGAAGAGTGGGGTGCTGATGGTTAGCTGCCGTTTAATCTTCTCCTTGGCTCACTGCAGATTCTTTCACTACATGCCCCTCTCCCTCATCTCCCCAAATCTGTACCTGCTCATCCCTGGGCCCGCTTTACAGGGGAGCTCTTGATCAGTGAGGTGATGGAGAATAGCCCTCGTCACACACTCCAAATAGGATCAGATTGCCTGGGAGCAAAAGGTGAGAGCTACATGGAGCTTGGTTAAAATAGAGGAGGTGGTGGTGTGGAGATGCTTCAGCAACCAGACACTACCAGGAAATGAGCTCAGTTTGAGATGGACTTTCTAGTGCTTGGAGATTTCAGAGGGGTTTTGGTGCTGGTGCAGAACAGCCACAAAACTCCAGTGCATGCATTGGCCAAGAGGGGAGGAGAGCGAGGTGGAGACCACACTCTCCACTGGCTTGTCGTTGGCATGTCGTTAACCTCCCGGGGATTGGGGGGAAAAGGAATCAGTCCTCTGTATGCTTTAAACTCAGGGTTCGTTTGTAAGGTGCCCGGGGAGCACTGCACCCCTGCTGGAGGACAGGGTACCAAAACAGCAGCATGCTGACAAAAGGGGTGGAGTAAAGGGTTAAATAAAACCACATGCTGGGTCATAGAGCAGCCTCCCTGGGTTCAGCAATAAACAGTTAAGTTGCTCAAATGAAGTGTTTCAGTAGTCTGAAAAAGCTTTTAGTTATGTATTTATTTTTTGACCCAACTCATCACTGATCATGTCTGATTTAAGATTTAAAACTACAGACGTATTATCAGCAAAATCTACTTTAAAAAGTACTCCTTCAGAAAGTCTGAACTTTAAATGCTGTACTTCAACGTGGTTTTAATTTTGATTGGTTCATACACAGTATTCAGAAAGGTTACATACTTTGTCTTAAGATGAACGCGTAGTGTTTTAAAAATTGTAATACTTCCCTCAGAAAAGGAGTAAAGTACTAAAGATTTGGAACTGGAAACAGAGGGGAACCACAGCACATTATACATTATATTATTTGCTTAAATCATAGAAAAGCTGGTGTGTGAATGTGACAAGTTGCTTTCTCCGTGTTGGAAAAGGAAAACAATAACACAAATATTTAGTTTCGAGGTTAAAGTGTGCAAGTTGATGAGATGGAGGCCGGAGCTACAGTACAGCGGAAAAAAAAGAGAGTCAGAACAAGAGGTTGGTAACTCTTGCCCAGTCTTGTGATCAAGCACCAGTGGTTACACTACAAACTTCTATTCCTCCTTTTCACCATTGCTCTTTCCACCCCTTTTCTTTTCTACAGTAGTAATGCCTCTCACTATTTTTCTACATCTTATCCCTTTTAATTAGAAAGCAAATTCTGCAGCCTGGAGAGACCTAATCCCCTACTGCCCAACAATGCACGGAGTGGCTTTGAACAGCCGACCTGCAGTCTCAACCCCCCAATGCTTCAAATTCCCCCCACACTGCTGGACCTTCAAGGGGGGAAGGGGTCTTTTTCTTCTCAGAGCATTATTACTTAAGGATACATGTGCTGCGGTATTTGCAGAACTGCATATTTGCATTTTAGGAATGTTAACAGTAATTAACAACTAAGTGACACATGTGACAGAAATGATACAAGTGTGTGCCAACTGGCTCTGTCTCCCCTGCGAGAGATGTAGCTGCATCTGATTTGCATATATATTAATGTCCCTTATTGTATAGATTAGATCCCATTAGCCGTGGTGATTCTGGAAGAAGGTGCAGTCACTGGGATGCAAAAAGTCCCGTTATTATGTTAAGATCATTTTAAAATTGTTGGGGGGCAAAGAAAAAGAAGGGGTTATGGCACTGATACAAGGTTAAGAGTGATTAGACTCTCTGTCCATCTTGACAATAGGCTGAGATTAGATTCTGCAAGCCCAAAAAGAGGGGGGAAATAGGCCTCCATTAGTTGTCTGTGCATTTACTCCGCTTGTATCTAAAATTACCAGCTTTCTTTTCTTAATAAGAGTATATCTCGATGGGCACACAGCTGCCAGAAATTAAATTCTGGCTTCATTCCTGGGGCTGTGCGCTTTACATCCACTCTGGCACTTATCGTAGTGGCAAAGTGATCATTTACTGAGCTGTTTGTCAGGAGAATTATGAAGCTGTCAGTGCCTGCTCTTGTGCCATCCATAGAAGAGAGGTCATCAGATAGCAGCGATGATGAGAGACAGAGGAGGAGAAAATCAGGCACAGAGACTCTAACAGTGGCTACAGTTTAATCTACTGATTGCTGCTCTTGATTTAAAAGAAAGCTGAAACCTTGGGAAGTTTGATTAAGAGTCTTTGTGCCACGCTGCCTCCAGTGGCCAACGTTTTGCTTCACCCATTACGCATTTTCTTTAATAGCACTGAAGCAGACAAACCCAAGATCCATTCTCCTCGGCCATCACACCATGCCAAGTATATAAGGTTCCTCTGAGCTGTTTGATACATATTGTTGCAGTCTTACAGCTTTGCTATATATTTTTTTTAAATGAACATAATGAATGGAGTCACTGTTTGTTAACTAGATGTCAGCAGCCTACTGTGTTCCTCAGTATTTTAGTGCCCTGCATCTTCTTGCAATGTTATAATTTGGTTTCCTCTCATCCAACAAATTAGAATTGAAGAAAAGAGTGTTTGTGGGGAACAATGTGCGAGATGTTACTAATGCAGAGAGGTAGGTTGAAATTTTAAGTAAATACAAAATGCAGTTTTTAAATAATGATTTTGATTTATTAAGGAAAAAAATTAGCCAAACCTACTCGGCCCTGTGTAAAACAGCAATTGCCCCCTAAACCTAACAACTAGTCATGCCACCCTTGGTAGCAAGAACTGCAATCAATCATCAGATTAAATGACAACGAATCTTTATCGATTGATCTAAGAAATCAGAAAGGGAGCACATTTTTCACAGCACTGTTTACTGTCATTTATTTGAATGCAGCTTTCGCAAATCCCTCACAACGCACAATGGCAAGCAAAATGTGGAAATTGAAGTAAACCTTAGGTTTAAAGTCTTATTAAAGTTACATATTAATATTTCATTTTTCTATTGCAATATTTGTTAAAACTGTTAGTTGACCTGCTGTTTCCGTTTTTGCATCTGTTTGGTTTATTTTTGTATTTATTTAAGTTTTATTCCAATTAATGTGGCCATACATTGGACCATGTTTTTTCGGGACACGTGATTCTATCGATGCCCAAACTGAAACAAAATATATCTGTTAGACGTGTTCACCTGGTTAGTTGAAGAGAAAAAGAAAGCACTGTTTTCAACACATTAACCAATAGCAGCGCATGTGATCTGATACAGACGGATTCAACGTTCTTCAACCAGCCAGCTCACTCGTAGAAAGTTTGCGTGATGCTATAATGTGATGATCTGAGGTAAGAGTCAGGTGAACTCACAGCTAATAAGTGGTCATCACGTGTCCTGCATCCTGCACGCTGTAGGTGGTCGGCACCCTGGGTTACACCAGAGTACTTCCAGTCGCAAGAACATGTCTGATGCAAAACTATCTCTTGTTGCGTAAGCGAGGCCATCTTGCGCTGATTTCCAGACAAGGTTCAGCATTTTTCTATGTAAGCAGCGATTGTGTGGTAGTGCAGGTATGAGTGCAGTTTGACTGTAGAGTCACGTGGGTCCATATGCAACAGGAATATAACTGTGACTTGTTAAATTAGATACGATTACTGTAACGGACTACACAACACAATTACAGTTTTTTTGTTTTTTCATTTTAACTATTCAAAATGTTGTTGTTTGTTTTGTTTAAATGTTTGCCTCAATGACTTTTCTGGATAACCTTAGCGTAGAAAATGGAAAACCTGTGGATGTAGTGGAAGATTGACTTCTCTTGTGTGAATCGATATTAGTTAGTAATGAAAATGAAGACAGGCATTTTGGTTCAAACAAACGAGATGAAAGAAAATCTCTGTCGTGAATTAATAAATTGGGCTCGCGTGTTATACTTTGTAATTTGCGGACCACGTTCGTCGGCGCTGCGTTTCTTCTTCATTTTCATGCTTTCAGCTCTGTCACCTCTCTCCTCTCGCTGTAACAATGTTGTCTTAAATGAATTCAAACAGAGTTTTATTGACACAATGAATGATGTTTCAAAGGAAACACAGATTACAAGAAATAACTTCATTTAGCGTCTATATTAATCATTGCTCAGCTAATTAACACTGATAGAGATGCCCTGAGCTAGGATAGTGCTCTGCGTGCTTGTGTGTGTGTGTGTGTGTGTGTGTGTGTGTGTGTGTGTGTGTGTGTGTGTGTGTGTGGAGAGAGGTGGGGAGTGCTGGGAGATGAGGGCATTCTCCCACTTCCATTTACTTAAAGCTCAGGGGATCTTTTTTTTTTTTTGCATCCTGTCGCAATTAGTTACTCACGCTGTCAGTCTGTCTGTCACATCCTGGTGTGTCACACTGAAACAACTATGGAGTGGGCTGTCTGGATGAACAAACAGCAAGTGTGAGTGCAAGCATTCAGCAAGAGAGCGTGGGTCACACTCTCTGCCTAAGGCCAACATATTCTTTTCCTACTCAAGGGTTCGATTTTCAGAAAGCTACTTAGGTATTATTCTAATCCCTACCAAGTTTCTTCCCCCCAAGGCCAACAACTCAGGTTACCACTTTGGACAGTTGATCAAATGCACTGCTAAAGTTTGAAGCTGTTTGTTAGAGCATAAGAAGCCAACAGTGGCAGATTCGAGGTATTCAGCCTGATCTTCTGACTCCACTGTCATGATAGGTGATTGTATCAGGAATCCAGCATTGTAGTGCTGCTAATTAGTATGTGAATGTTCAGCAGTAGACTGAGCTGCCAGTCTTTATCTAACTGAGTAGGCGCCAACTTATTAATAAAACATCATCTCTTAATTTGCTATAACAACACATTAGCATGACAAAATCAATGACTTTGATTTGATATTCATGTATTTCTCTGAACATATTTGCTGTTCTCCTGGGCCTGTATATGCTGTGAGGTGAGGCTTCTTGGAGCTGCTGCAGATGGGGAGGGGGCAGTGGAGGTTATGGTGAGGACTGCTGGGAGTTGTGGGGACGGCCGCCTCTGTGGGATGTTTTTCTCTTGTACAGTTTTGTTGTCTAAATGTTTTACAAACTTAATTGGCATTCCCGGGGGATGGCTGCCAGCTGTCTGCCTGATGGCAAGGGTTTCTAATTTGGTGCATGGCGAAGGTTAGCTGATGGGGTAGCTAGCGGAGCGGAGCAGGGTGTACAACACGCCGCATGCTGCACATGGCCCTGATCAAGCCCAGGGTTTGCTTGTTTTTCCCTCGTTTGTTCAACAACAGACATTGCTTCACCGGGAAAGAGAGTAACAGCTGCTATCTAACAAGCAGAGTGCAGAGAGTGCTGGTCCGTGATGTTGGAGTGAAGTTTTGGAGAGAGCTGGCTAACCAGTGGTGAAGCTGGCAACAGGCTGGGTGCATAAATGGTATCATGGATCATGGGCTGGTACCTTATCACCTCTAACCTGTAGATAGTGCTTTATTCCCATCCAAGAGCTTTTTTCAGTCATAGTTAAAGTAGGATTTAAAAGTTATGGACAATGTTTCATCAAGGTCTTTGAACCTCCGCCTTCTCTCTACAGCATCGAAACTGCTTTTTAACTTTCATTCAGTCACTTTTGTCTCTTCCTCACAGGTGAAACTCTAAATCATCTCCTCAACTCCAGCCAACCCTTTTAAATTTGACAATCTGATGCCACTGAGGGATTTGAAAGGTCAAACTACCTATTTTAAGAAGTCAAACTAAGCTCACGTTCTGCCTTAAGTACTAATTAATATAAAAAAGCAGAATAAAGAGCTTGGGAGCATTAAAGGTTTAGGTAATGAATGGTGGATAAGAAACCGCTGACACGCTAATGGACTAAAACCAAAGATTCTTATTTACATAAAAAATAAAAAAACACAAATGTGCTTTGTAAGTTGGGTTCAAATAAAAACTTGATTTCCTTTAGGAATTATTTGGTTAGAGAAGGTGGTATTTCCTTAGATGCCAGTTTTACATAATTAACCTAGATTGGGTTGCAGGTTTAGCAGGAGTGTGCAGGCCACCTTTTTTTGTGCTGCTTTGCTATGTACAGACAGCTATATTGTTAAAATTGTAATAGTTCCCCTGGATTTCTTGTGTTGCTGTGGCATTGACCTCTAAGGGCAACCATACATATTGCCTGAAGATATTTTGACACTGCAGGATCTGTAAACCAAATATCCAGAAAGCATGTTATCACCCGCGTCCTTCAAAAAACACACACAAATACATCCATGGTCACCCACAAGTTAGCCCCTTCAAACCTCAGCCCAACCTGCCGTACAGGCCAGTACAGCAAGATTCATCTGTCAGCAAGCATCTTCTGTAGGGCATGTTGACTCTGCGCACATTAATATCAATGCATGGTGCTGCATAGTCACATTGGATAATTGGCATGCAGTAGTGGCACAGTGGCGGAAAATGTAAAAGTTGCTGGTTGTTCAAGGGTAAATAGAACTTGTCTCCATGACAAGGTGGTGACAGCTGAGTGATTTATAAATATGCTTTTTAAAACTCTCCCACATGAGCGCAGTAGTATTTTCAGCTCAGTATTAAGTCAGTGGAGTTGCATGCAGAGGTTCACCTGGGATTCCTCTCATGTGTTATTCCAATTGCAGTTCTGCAGTTTTGCAGTCCTTGAACAGAAACAAAGATCAACCAAATGTCCTTTTATGTAAAATACCATCCTGTGAGCCAAAGTGGAGTTTTACTTGTGTGACAAATCCAAGAGATATTCCTAGAGTACCCTATCGGAAGATAGCTAACAGCTGCAACCTCTCTGCTATTGATGGGATACTTTGCAAAAATCTTGGCTCAAGGACCATCAGATTTTTTTTCTCCCCAAACAAGAGGCCGAATGTGGAGAATGCAGAGGATCAAGGGATCTAAAGCTTAGTAAAAGCACTGCATTCATGATGCATGTGTCTGATGGTCGGGAACGGAGGAAAACATATGCTGAAGTCTTTATTGGCATTCTAGGGAAGATTGGAGGGACAATCAATTAGCTGTGAGTCCTCTGGGTCTCTTGGGATATACAAATGACTTAGTGGCCGTACACACACAAAGATGCTAATTCCCTGGGCTTGACTTCATGGGCAAATGCCACTGGTTGAATACCACTCACTGATTTGCTTTACATTGCTAAAGGATGACTCATGTATCAGCAGGTGCAGGTGGATAAAGTGGACATGCAAAAGGTGTGTATCTGAACCTGGGTGGTACAGGCAAACCTTGTTTTAACATGGCTGCTCTTGACTTTAATTGGCCTTATAATAGTCTAATTGATAAGTGTTGTGAGTGGGACAGGGAGGGGGCAAAGGGTTGCACTACGCCCCTGGCTGTGGTGCAGACTTGAGAGGAGCATGCGGGGGCACTGCTGATTATTCAACATGTTTCTCTAATCCCAGCCCTTGTGGTAGGAACCTGTGAAAGAGCCTGGTCTTTGTGCCGGGGGGCTAATCGTGTTTTGGAAACGCCGATCGAGGCTAATCTTCTGGCCTGCTTCTAATGTGGAGCCGCTGATATCCTCTGCTGCGATAAATTAAGCTACTTATTAATCTAATTATGGTACATTCATCCCCACAAACTTTCATGTGACTTGGAAAGCCCCCCCCCCCCCTCGTTTCACCATTAACTCCTGCACCCCTTCATCCTCCCCCTCTGCAAACCTTGAGACTGACTCTGCTCTCTCAGACTGCCTGGCCCTGGCCGGCCCAATTAGGAGCCCTCAGGATTTTGCCTCTAACGAGCCTCCAGGCTCCAGTCAGCCTTTCCACACAGACTAGGGTCAGTCTTGCTCATTCTACATCCACCCCCTCCAACATCCCCCAAAATCTCCACCTGCTCTTTTCTGCCTTTCTTTACCCATTTTATCCCCTTCATCTCACTTTGAAGGGCCAAACTAGTTTAATGTTATATTAAATTTTATTTTGCAGTTTCTTTGTATGTCTTTATGTCTCACAAAAAACAAGTTAAAAAAACACAAACTGGCTATTTTTGCTAGTTTTGAAAGCTTCTTTTGTTTTGCTCCATGTTTCTTCCATCAGTGAACCCTTTTAACTCTCTTGTAGACTTGTTTTATATTTTCAATTCCAAAAGTGAAAGTGGCCTCTTTCTGGCCTTCCACAGGCTGTGCCATGCTATAATTCTCTGCTTCTCATACTTCTGCTCCCAGCTTTTGCCTGATGTTACTCCCGCTGTATTTGCTGGTCTTTCACAGGGTGCTGTGGCTCTGCTGGGTGGGGATCTTGGGAAGATGTAAGGCTAGCTATGGGGAAGTGAGAGCAGGATGACAGGCCCCTTCCCTCCATGGACAGTGACCCTGAAGGGAGATGAAAGAAGTTCACATCTGCACTTTAGCGGCTCAAACAGGGCTGCAATCATCCGTGAAGTCTCTCCTACCTACCCTCCCCCGCTGTCTCTCTTGTGCACCTTACTCTTTCCATACTTTCTTTGATTTTAGGTGGGGTGGAGAAGAGTGTCACAGCACCCTGGTGTTTGGACCCCTCTTTTTCCTCAGCCCCTCCTCATGTCTTTCTCATGATTTGGCTCCTTTTTCCTGGAGCCAGTGGGAAAAGTTTCTTTTTTAGCCTTTCTCCTATACTAGCAGAGCTAACTTTTACCTCTTTCTCAATGGTGCATATTCTGGAATCAGCTACACATATTTTGTTTTGCCCAAAAAAGTACTGATCTTTCTCACATGGGGTCATGTGCACATTGAGTGCAAGAGTTGTCTGCCATATTGGATGTGATGCAACCATGGGTTGTTAGGGAAAACTGTTTATTTCCCAACATCCCAACTTGGATGTTGCTGGCTTTCTCTGACTGAAATCAGTTGCAAACTAGAATTTAGTTGCTACCACATTGTCACTGTTGTCTGTTTTTTATTGTTTATATACAAATACTCGTTATCTATTAGTCCAATGGTAGTAGAACTTGGAAAAATGTGAAGCAAACCAGAAATGGAGAAGGTTCACCTTCAAAATAAAAGTCAGACTAGGACTGCAGCGATATCTTTGCCACCAAAACAATTACAAGGAGATTTTTGCCAGCCGGTCAGAGAATACTGATTTTTTCCGGTGGTTTTTCTGATTTTTCCAGTAGTTGACAAATGGTCGTGGATCAGTCTCTTGGTATGTATGACTGGGGCCTTATTCATTTGATCTTATGTTGTCACTATGAGTGTTATACATGGAAATCAACTTGATATCACATAATTAGTGGACTCACATTTGCAAAACCTCAACTGGTTACCTCTCAAGAAGCACCAAGGCAGAACTGGCATCAACACCCGAACCTGCTCAGTGGACCATAAGAGCTATTTAAGCAGCAATGCTGCAGCTCTATAGAACAGAAGGACAGACTGCTTGTACCATTTCTATTACAAGTTTACATTATTTTTCTCATAACACAGTCAAAAATCTTTTAATCGTTCTTCATGGAACTTCATTTAATGCTCTCTTACATGACCCTAGGTAACTCACCTTTTACAGGTATATTGTGAGTGGCATTAACCTTCTGCTGCTCCCTTACTCAAATGATGTTGTGGATGTGTTCTTTCTCAAAGCAAAATGGAGGGTTGAGACAACAGGGAAGCACTCTCTATCATTTGTTCTTAGAAACAAAGGTTCTTTGCTGCTATCAAACTCTCATTAGATATGGAGAATTGAGTGTGCGGTCTTCACTACGTACCAAACAGCGAGGTGATAACACAACGTAGAGGCAGGCCAGGATGCTAATTGCATGCCGAATATTTATAGTCCAGACAATTAGCTGTGCCTTTTATATGCAAAATAACAACAGCAGCAGTGGCAACAGAGAGAGGGATGCGGATGGAGGGGGGGTAAGTAATTAAGATGCTCAAAACAGGACAGGGACATGCAGTCTGTTGTGCTCTGATTTGTTGCTAACAAACACAATAATTAGCCTGTTATTGCAGGATAATGAAGTTGCCAGTGTCCTTTTCCCTCTGCCAAGTGACATCCTGTACAAGGACAATCGCTCCACTGCTCCTGTTACTGTGGACAGGGCCCTGAGGGGAAGGTTGTTGAGAAGTTCAGGGGTCACAAACCATGATCTGGTACGGGAATAGTACGGTGTATAGTGGTAGCATAAGGCTTTACAGCTGTCTTTGTGTAGTGGTGAAGTGGCAACCTAATTTCCATTAGGATGTGGTGTTTTGAGCAGGTATTGCATTTGTTATCCAGTGTTAAATCAAGAAAAATCATAATCCTGAGTTTCAAAAACCTTTAACACGCATGTTCAAATGTGGTCATGAAAAAAGGATAAGTGATGTGAATTTTCTTGCTATTGTGGATTAAGGTTGTTTCAAGAAGAATACAGTGTTATAACATAACATATAATAAACTTTCTCCAGTGATACGAACACTGTACATGTACATTTGTGTGTCACAGTGTGTATCTGCCTGCTTTACACATATGTTTGTGTATGTCTCTGACCGCAGGTTCACTGAATCAACAATGCTGTCTGGCGGGATTAGGTGCAGCTAGAGCTGATTTGATATTTGTGGCTGATAGTGCTTGTAAGTACGCCTTTGTTCCCTTCCATTGTGGCCAAGATTAAGGCAAACCTCCTCTTCATCATCCTCCTTCGGTGTAGTAATAACCTAGATAAAGCTAGTCTTTGATTGAATCATTTCTGTGCGTGTTCAGGACCTCCTCTCTTTCTCTTCCTGTCAGCTGTCGCTCGTGTATCAGACGCCTCATATTTACACTTTATTTTTCTTCATAACTCTGCCACTCTGTTTATTCTCTAAGTTTCTATCTGTAATACCTGTCAGTCACTGCTAGAAACTAATGAGAACATTTGTGTATGTAGATTTCTGCTAATGATGACTTGAATATAACTGAATAATGCCTTTTGATTGCTGTAATGCACAGAGTAATACATGGATTTTCTGATATGTTAGTTTGGGTAGAAGTTGGTCCATAGATACATGTAAATTGTTTATTAAGTTCTTAGTGTGCATAGAAGATTTTGGCCACACAGGCCTTTAGATCAGTTGGAGGCCTCTGCCAACATCTGATTGCTAGGTAAAAATTAGTATTTCCTGACTGCTAATCAATGATTGGTGGAGGCTGCGAGCTGTTGCAAAAACGGTATGGTGTTGCACCAAATACTTCAGTTATAGTTTTGCATGGAAGACAATGACTTGTCTGCAAACACTCGCAAACTACTCACCGAGTGGTAATGAAAATCTGAAAATGGAGAACATTCACCTTTAAAGTAAAAGTTGCACCTTTTGAAGCATTTTGTTTGTAGCCGTAGAAAGTATCAAAGACGTAGCTACTGTGACATCACCCATTAGTTTCTGAAGTCCTCTTTTGTTGCAAAAAGATCAGATGTGATGAAGAAGGGTGGGTCTGACTGTGAACTGCACTGTCATTGGTTAACAAACACCAGAAACTCAGCAGGAAAGTGCTTACAGACGGCGTGACATAACGCCATTTTCCATTAGGACCATCAGTGGTGACCTTCAGATAGGCAGAAATTTAACTTCTGCACTGGTTTCCTTTTTCCCACCTGGAAGCTACGTTCATGTTTTCTACTGTCTGCGGTCGCAGCGGTAAGGCGCAACTTTTAATTTGAAGGGGAACTTTCTCCATTTTTGATTTGTGTCACACTTTTTCAAATTCCAGAAACCAAATGGAAAGGATGGGTGACTGCGGTAATCTGCTAGCAACTAAAGTAATCACAATGTTTTGTTGCAGCAGCCTCTTTGGAACCGATTTCACTGAGCAACAGTCAGCAACCTCCAGCAACCACTCACCAACCAGTTGGGCAAAACACATTCTCCTAACCTACCAGAGGATCCCAGCAGGTTACAGACAGGTCTTTAGATCCATGTGACCATGAGTGCTAAGGTTTAGGAGAATTTAGTTGTGTTTGGTGTCATGTGGAAGTCAAATAAGGACTTATTGATGATGATTATCGCACAGTGTGGCTATTTTAAGTGCAATATTTTTAGATCCCAGCCTCACGACCAACAAACACACAAACAAATTCCTTTTAGGTGAAAACAAAATGGTATAGCTTTCTTCACAACTTTCTCAGGTAGGATATGAAACCTTTGGCTTCTGGATTTACGTATAAACATTATTAAGGCACTCAGTTACACGGCATTTAAATGTCCTCCTGTACTTAAATAACATATAGAATTACTGTTATTGTTATTATAATATAATTCCTTTAACAAAGTAAATATTGGTCAAAATGCATTAAAATATTCTTAATGAATGTAAGTTAATCGATTATGGCAATGATATATTTGTAGCAGAAATATAATTGAAGAATAAATTAAAGAAGGTTACCTCGAGCAATTTTTTGATATCCTTTGATAAGATAGATTCTGTGTTTAAAATAGCCTTTTTTACTCTTGTTGATGAATAAACCTGTTTCAAATTCAGTTTATGTATGAAGGGGAAATCATTATATTCTTATATAAACATCATTAGATTATTGCTGCGCAATACTTTAAATTTTGTTATCGATCCAGTACTGAGTAACTACAGGGTCAGTCTTACAGATGTCAGTACCAATACTTTTAACTTATAAAGGCAGCTTGTGTAGGGGAGAGCAGTGTGTCATGACTTATGAGATGAATCATCATCATTTTAGTGGGTTACAAATCAGTGTGCTACGTACTGAACTTAGAGGATAGAAACAAAGTATTGATCCTCTCGCACTAGTATCAGTCCCCCCTGATGTAGGGATGCCTACAATACACCTGACCAGGTAGGGCTACTGTACAGTGGACGTGCTATGGATTATCTTTGCTCTAACATTTACACCTTTGTCGTGTTTGAGAAGTTATGACCTGCTGACACCATTTTTGTGTGTCTCTTTCTCACACAGATACACATACCATACAGTGGTGTTGCATACATGGTCACAAACATACCCCTCCTGTTTACTTACCCACCCAGGGTCGTCACATGACAAAAGACATCCGAAGTCATTTATGTGATTGTGTATCTTTCCCGGCTCTCTCTTATACACACACTAATCTCTACAGGTATTTCTCCTCGGCTGCTGTTATTAGAATGCAGCAAATGCTCTCTATTGATGCATGTCAGAGCCTCATTCTTTCATCTCCAACATTTAATTTACCGTCCTGTTGTGCCACTAATCCTGTGTCGTGCCATTTCCTCCGCTCCTCAGATTGCTCTCTCAAAGCCCCCTCTCCGCCAGATAAAGAGGAAGGTAATCGCCATTGTCTGGCTACAGATACACCAGTGCTGGCTCCCCTTCTCTCTGCAGCCCCAAATTAAAGGGCCGTCCTGCCCTCGCGCCCCCTTAATCACTGGCCTCGTCTCTCTGAGCGAGTGGACCCCAGGGCTGGTGCACTTTCATCCACAAATAGGCTTTCAGTGAGAACCACCCAGGGCTGGGCTCCTCGCAGGAGATCCCCACACACTCCTCTGCTCTGTCTTTCCTGCACCACTCTCACTCCCAGCCTCACACACTTGCTCTTCCTCAGGCCCTCCCTCAATGATTGGACATGAAGAGTATTCTACTTTCACTTCTATTGCACCCTGATGAATTGAGTCTTTCTCTCTCCTCAGGAGGTCTGACCCACAAGTCTGCTAAGGAACTTCAAAGTGGTAGTGCACAGAGTCATTTCAGCTGTTTTAACTACAAGTGGAGGCAGCAACGCCTTCCACTGTGTTCCTCTGGTTGCTAAAGCTATAAAATTTGCAAGCTGTCAACACAGCTAAAAATCATGCATTTTCAAATGTGTTTCATATACAGACATTTCATGAAATTGGTAACCCAGAGTGTGTATTACTGACTGATATAAAAAGCATTTCTGTAATAGCGTGCACTCATCCATGCAGGGTAAATTGGTGATGAGGCAAAAAGCATCTAAACTCCACAGATAATCAGCTACTTGACCGTAATTGACTGAAAGATTCTGCTTGATACTCACAATCATGAAGTTAGGCTGCACCATTGAAAATATAATTGATTGCCGACACATTGTAGGGTTGTGGGGGTCAGCCCCCTGCCCTCAAATATGCAGAACCACTCAGTAGCATTTAGCTAATTTCTGCTAATTGAGGCTCTTGCTCTCCTCTGCTGAATTGACATAACGCTGGAGGGCTCAGCCAAATCATCACCATTATGACATTAGTAAGAGCTTATCCAGCGCTAAGAGCTTGAGCTGATACTAACACTAAGGAGTTTAGGATGCTAAGATGAGACCAAGCAATTGCAGTAGCTGTGGTAAGACTGATGGACAACAATGAAAGTTTACAATAAGGATCAAAGATCCTAGCAGGGTTAAGGGAACTATCCAATTAAGAAAACACATCATTCAGAGCATGTGAGGAAAGAGACACTGCTATAACTAATGCAGTAAAGCTGCAACCCGCCCCCCCGTCTACTAATAACAAACCGTTTAGCTTGAGCGGCTGCTGCCATGTACAAAAGAGCGACTGGTCTTTGCTATACAGTTAGCCTGTCTGCCCTTCTTATTAAGAATCCTGGGGGGAAAAAAGATTCTCCTCTTTGCTTGGCTGTTTAATACACACTCAGAGCAAATTATTAGGGAAATAATATTGTGCTTTTCATGAAACAAAGATGGGGGGACATCGACCAAGGGTTCTGGTGCTGTGGGGGAAAAATGATTGCTTGTAATATGTCCCAAGTTGTAATCCTTGGACAAGAGATTGTGGGCTCCTTTTTAGCCAACAGAGGGGCTCTGGCTGGGAGAGGCGCTGGGCTTAATTAGACTTGTGTGTGGAAGAGATGGGCTTTAGGTATAGCTAATTAAGATCATAGCTGTGGCTGAAATGGTTTAAACTGCACTGTAATGCCAGTCAGATCCCAAAGAAACAGGAAAATGCATGTGAGATGCTATTTTCTGTTGTCCAAAAGTGGACATCTAGGTGATCAGGGCAAAGGTAGAATGGATGGTTCCCTGTATGTTCTTTATGTTGATGGAAGCGTGAAGGACTGCTACTACAATTTTGTCGGTGTGATGACACTTCATTTAACCTTAGTTTTATGATGTTTATCAGTGATTTCCAACCATGAGACGCGACAAAGTAAAAACCTTCAAAAGCGAAGGGTTTTGGAGGTGGTGGTGGCCACAGACCATTGCTCTCTCCTTATTTCATCCTAACAGATCTTTCTGTAGTTTTGCTTTTTGCTGCTGACTGTTACCTGCTCTTTTGTGCAAAGAGAAACAGGAGTAGCAGTAACACAGCCCCACAGCATGACCTCCAGTGTTGTAAGAAAGAGATTCCATGAGTGTGAAGTGAGATCCTGACCTTCTTTAGTGGGACCTGTGCTCACAGCTCAGTGCTGTGCAGCTTGAATGGCATTCATCTAAGAACACCAGAATTGGCCACTGTCGCCTCATTCTTTTCACAGATGAAAGCAGGTTCACATGGAGCACTTGTGAGAGATGCGTAAGACTTTGCACAACATTTGTTATGGTGTCTTCAACCTCAGTGATAGTCTTGAGAGACATACATTTGGAAGGTTGCACACACCCTCATATCCTAGCCAACAGTACTCTGAGTGGTGTTGGGTATGGGGGTGAAATCCTCAGGCCAACTGTCAAACCTGCATCTAATGCATCTGCTGCAGTACCTGGATGACAAAGGAACTAATGTCACTAACTTTTCCTCAAGTTATTGACATTAGCGACATTGGATTTCCTGACCTGAA
Source organism: Pelmatolapia mariae (assembly GCF_036321145.2). Lineage (NCBI taxonomy): Eukaryota > Metazoa > Chordata > Actinopteri > Cichliformes > Cichlidae > Pelmatolapia > Pelmatolapia mariae. Next base: position 50,078,624 of record NC_086241.1, on the reverse strand, counting down.
TCCAATTAAGAAGCTTTGGGGCGTTATGTATCAGTGGAACCACAGGCTGCCCACGAGATCACTGACAGATCCCCCAGTGCCCTCTCCACTGTCTCATCAGGAGATGCCCAGACATGGACAGGGCTCCATACAGGGGGAGACAGTACTGAGTCACATTGTGAAGCAAGGTTGATCACCCATGATTTGAGTTTTTAATTTTAATCCAGCCCTCATCTCCTGTCTGCTCTACATTCCTGCTGAAGAAGAATAAAGATTTAAAAAAAAAAAAAAAAAAAATCTTTTTAAAGATAAAGTATACGTGGGCATTTGAAACTGTTTGCTAAAATCACAGATACATTAAAATTGTGGGAAAAACTCATAGAGTAGAAATATATTAAATTTATTAATGAAAACATTTAAAACGATTAGTTTAAAAGTGCAGTTATCGAGATAAAAGCATAGATTTTAGAGATTTAAATGAACACATTAAACAACTATTTGAATGTGAGAGGTGGTGTTGATAATAATCTTGATCATCTTTGGTCTCTCTGATAGTGGGACTGATGCATACTGAGGCACAAAAAGTGACCTATCAAATCATAATTGAATCAAATATAGCTATTAGATTCAAGTAACATAAGGATAAAAGCTATTCAAATATAACAGAGTGCAGTGCAGTCTACATTAGGTCAATCGCCAAATCTCTGTTAGTCCGTCTGCTAGTTCCTGGGCCTGTTAGCGCCAGAGACACTTGATAATAAGAGTGGAACTGAATCAAACTGGAGCCCTCTTGTGTCTTCTGGCGGGCAAAATGGTTGGAGGCCAAACAGCCGTTCCTATAATCCTCGCTATTGACAGGGCCTGCTCTGTTCTCCGCCTGATCTGTTTGGTCTGTCAAGTTAAGGGAGCCCCTCTAGTGCTTGTGGGAACCAAATCTATAAACAAACCCTCAAATGATCTCAGAGCCTTCCTTATGTATTGTCCTTGGCCTACCATCAACCCTGCTGCTTCAATCGGAATTATTATTTAATTGGCCCCTACAACAAAACGGCAATTTTTTTGTTCCTATATTGGAAGGGGGGGATTATATTTCAGCTCACACACGTTTGAGGTTTGGCGGTAGCTTGGTAATAAAGTTGGAGGCTCGCTTCATATTGAGAGAATATGCCTCACACCAGAATAAAGGCGTGAATGAATAGAGCAGTGGAGAAATACATTAGATATTTCCCTGGAGCTTTTGAGCCCTTTCATCATTTCATTCATCTTTGTTCGGACCAGACCTTTCTTGCTGTGACTTTGTTAAATTTCAGTATTTCATCTCTTGTTCGTTTCGGCTAAGGGTGAAGAGGGGAGGGAGCTTTCTAAATGTTGTCGCATAGCTGTGATAACCAGGCTCTCTCTCTCTCCGTCCCCTCTGACCAGCCGTCACCTTTAAATCTGCCTTTTCATATTCTTCTCAAAGCGTCTTGTCCATAGAAAAGGCGCCTGCCAAACCGGATCTCTGGACAAACAAGAGAGTGTGGAGAAAGAGAGAGATGGGAGACCTATTGGAGGCAAATTATTTAACCACTGGTGAAGAATAAAAATGCCTCCTCTTACTTCTGCCTCGCTCTCCTGTTTTCCATATTGTTACTGGTTGTAATAGAAAAAAAAAAATTCCATGATTGCCTGTTGACTTCAGGAGCCTTTTACTATAATCAACAAGTACTTCTTCTTAAAGACTCTTGAGCTGTACGGCATCCTCATACCTGGACTTGTTCTTGCTAAAAGGCCCCTGATTTGTATTAAACAGTCGGTCTTGATGCTTCATGCTTCTATAGGGTGTGAGTGACAAATCTGGACAGCAGTGTGAGTAAAGAGTACATCTACCTGGGTGGTTGTCCGGTGACAGGTTGCCAGAGAGCGCAGGCCAACTTGACCGACAGGCCTGCGATGGGCGACGACAGCATGGCCTCCTCGCCCGTGAATAGCTGGAGGCCCAGTAGCACCTTCAACTACATCTGCCAGCGCTTCAGAAAAAGGAAAATATTCAAATGGTAATCGGAAGCCTGTGAATCATAAGCCCAAGGTAAGCTATGTAATGCTGGTAAGACAGTGAGTAGTGCTTTATTTGTGAAGAGGGAAATCCTTTTTGCCATTCAGGGGAAGAATTGCAACAGTAATACCATTAACTTGCACCCTGAATCGCCAAATGCCATTTAATTGCCAATAGCAGCCCATTGTTTGGAGTGGGTGAATTTAGCCTTCAGCGCGGCTGTGTTTATACGTGTGAGGGCAAGAGGGGATAAAAATGGAAGGGTTTATGTTGCGGGGGGGTTGTAGGGTGTCATAGTGTAAGATGTCTGAAGAATGATGGCCCCTCACACATGCACAATCACACACAAGCAACCGACGTCTAACTAAAGCTCCGAAGTAACTAGCTTAACTAAAGTCTTTAGGGAAAGTAAATTCGGACAAACTCCTTTCTCCTTAATACCTGATTTGTTCAACAACATGATTTGGGGCGCGTCTATTCAAGGCCCTTTTGGGCCGAGCCGAGGTCTTAAGGCTCAAGGCTTGTACCTCGCGGTTATTGTTGGCTGTTTAGGGTTTGTCTCAAATCTCCTTGTGCGGGTGTGTGGACGCTCCTAATGCTGGCTAATGGGCTTCGGCAGAGTAGCAGTCTCACAACTCCCATTGAGGACCCCATGGAAAGCAGCATAAGCTCCATCGAATAAAGGCTCTGGCCAGACCTTTCTTTTGGAGTTTTTTATTATTGGGAAGAGGCCACCCTCCATCACCCCCATTTTCACCCCAAATCTCCTGTCCATTCTCCTTTGGATCCTCTGTCCTCATCGACCTCCCTCCAACCTGATCAACACCAGCACCCCTTCTCCGGACTACAAGCCCAAACCCATCAGCATTGTCATTACGCTCCCTCCTCCTCTCGAAACCTGCCACAGTCCAAGACGTTGGCCTCCACCCCCAGCCTTGTCTCATACCGTCGATGCTGACCCTGACAGCCATGTCCCGGGGCGGGCTAAATTGAATGTGAAATGCATGGTGGGTCCTCGCAGACTCCATTGTGCAAAGGAGGAGTCTGGGAGGCAAGCAGCGTCACTGCTCCTCAGTGCTGATCGAGTTTGACAGCACAACGGGAGGAGGCAAGAAAAACGTTCTCCTGCTCTCTTTCAGAACTGAAAGAGGGCCTTTTTCAGTCACCCCCACCACCCTCACCCTCACCCCCACCAACCACCTTACTCACCAACTAGCTCTGCCTTCCCTCTATCACCCCGTTCTCTTCTTTTCACCATGCACTGAAATGGGCTGCAGCTTTCTTTTGACCACTTGCTCCCCTGAGATCACACTATATTTCATTGAGCTCATCCTTGAAATGACAACAGAGGAGTTCCATTTCAACGCAATGTCATCTCTCCTTGCTTTCTACTGTTTTTCATCTGTAACTGAACAAACTCCACCCCCTTCCACTGATTTCCGGGGTGCTTTGTGGATCTTAAAAACACTTCTCCTCTTCAAATTTAGCTTAGAATCCACTGATATCATTGAGTTAAACCTAAACAGTTCAGACTACGTAACCAGCGTTTACATATATGTAGGTTTGACATATGCCTGTGCATGCCCATATGGAAAAGATATATATAAATCTTATAAAGTTTGTATCTGTCTTGTGTGAAACTTGTATGGAAAGCATACAAGAGTGAAAACAGATATAAGATCCCTTGAAAAATCATATAAATGAAACTTGTATGTTTTGGATACTTACTAAAACAATATATGAAAGTAATGAGAAAGTGGCCACTTTCATGAGTAAATCATATAAGTTTTTACTATTTCTTTTCCATATGGGTGAGAGCTAGTGTCTGTGAGCGTACTATTGAAAATGCCATTTGTTTTGTTCTGCTTGGCCTCAGGCAGCCCCTCTCCCTTGGATGCTGCAAACCCCTCATTTAATGCAAATGACAGTCATCAGCAATCCAATGCATCTTTCATCGCTGCACATTGCCTAATCAATGTGAAGTGCTGTGTAAAAAAATACATTGCCTCCCTGTAATAGTTGTTTTTGACCGAGTCAAGTGCAGCTCCTAGAATTAATCCCAACCTGAGATTCAATTATGGGCGCCTGGCTAAGCAGGAGAGGGATAGCACCGTAAGCAGGAGTGAGGGGACTATGATTGTGTGGTGGGGTTGGGCTCTATGTATCTGTGTGTTGTGTGAAGTGTATGTATGCGTGAACATTCCTAGCTGTGGACATGCAGGTGAAGTAAATTATAAGTTCAAATTTAGTGTTTTTCTTTGACCTTGCTGGCTTAAATCAGGGGCAAAAGGCCCTCGAGTCTCTTCCTGCAGGAGACTCATCATCATTCAGAGGCAGCCCACGTCAGTCTCCCTGGCCCTTTTGCACTATGCGTTGCAAAGGGAGATGTGGAAAATTGGCTGGTGGAAATTCAGAGCTGTGAAAGCTCATTGTCACCTTTTTCTAATGAGTTCCCTGATCATCAGATCAGTTCTCAGTTCTGACACTGTTTGAAGAAAAGGAAAAAGAAGGAAGCGTAGCCTGGCTGCGGGAGACAAATGGGAGCTACATCGTAGCTTCATCAATGTGCATGGAAGTCAGGCTTCCGGAAATTCATTTCTGCGGCCCGTGCCAGATAAGCATGTTTCAGGTTAGCATTTGTGCAGTGTGTTTTTGAGGAGACGCTGTGTTCATTATAAGGTGTTAGAGTGGCTCTTGTAATTTTCTTTCGCATTTACATACTGTTGTTCTTGGGATCCATCAACACCTCAATTGTGTATAACGACCAATTTGAAGATATTAGATTAGCCCACCCAGCGCGCACCTCCACTGAGTAGATGGGTGGGAATTTAATTCAGAACCAAAAAGTAAGATCAGGGTTTTTGAAAGTATTGGCATAAAAGTGAGCCTACAGTGTCTGATTGCAGCAGATGTACACATCTGAATGAACGTATGCATCAAAAATTAGCATACTTCCCAGTTACACACACACACACAGATTACACATGAATATTTGCTGTATATACGCTATTTAGTATACACTAAAAGTTGATCTTCTACCAGCCCAAGGACACTGCTGCTGTCTTCCATCCTCCCCCTCCTCTACCCTTCCCAACAGTGGGCCAATGACAACATAAACACAGAAAAGGCAATTTAGCTCCCTCTTTTAGAACTACTTTGAAAATAAAGGAATTTTAATTATGGACACAATGAAAAAGAAAAAAGGACTAAAAAGGGAGAAAACATTCACGCACAGTAAACAAAGCTGAAACAATTATCTTCTGGTGACCAGTCGGTGTTTTTAGAACAGTCATTTTTAATCTTTTATTTACTGCAAAGAGAGAGAGGGGGAGTGAGAGAGCGAGAGAGAGGACAAGAGGGAGTGAGAGAGAGAGGGATGGTGATGAGATGGGTGAGGGGGGGTGAGAGAGGCTAGGGTGAAAGAGAGAAAGATAATATGCATATATTTTAAATATCCCCACCCTCACAATCAAAAGATGCGTGTTTTTTTTATTTTTTTTTATTAGGGAAACAATTTTGCTACACACCCGGGTGGAGGAGGGGGTAGTTTGTCATTTGTTGTTGGAAATTGCTCGCCGTCAACCCCCTAAAGACAACATTGCATTTTCCCATTCATCAGTGGAAGAGAATGGAGTGACACTGTGAGTTTCCTGCGGTACGATAAAGCATACCACAACAACAGCAACACAATACATTGTGATGACGGTGGAATGATTTTAGAGTTAGGCATAATTGAACCTAGAAGGAGGCCTTTTGTTGCTATGTGGTGGTTATAATAGGCAGGTGATTGACATTCAGACAATTTGCGTGTTGACCTCGTATTCTTAATACACACCATTACGTTTAATGGTCAATTTCAGATGTGAAACACCTTCTCTCCCCCGTGCAGAGAATTGCATTCGCACACTGCTTTGTGAAATGGTGAGTAACAAATCAGGGCCTGTTCAGCATCTTGGACATGGTGACTGTTGCCTGGGTCTTGTTATTTGCAAAGGAGCTGTGCTTTGGGACGCCAGAGTAAGTGAAATATAATTAATCTATCACATCTATTCCAAATGAGCCATTGACACCTTGCCTTTGAAGCTGTGCTGCTGCGTGGATGTAGATGTGTATCAGCTGTGTCTGGCCCCTGGGTGCCTCAGATATAAACATTCACGCCACCGGATGCTGTTATCCTCTATTGAGTGACACTGATGCGTTATGTGGGATTGGCTAAGATAGCAAGGCAAAAGCTACAAATCTCCATTTGCAATGAGGAGAAAATTCCATAGGATTAATTTTCTGTATAAGACCCCTGCCTGGGCCCCCGCCCCCACCTCGTCCACAACTTCAGCTGTGCAGCCTGGTGTTAAAAGACCCAGAGGAATACTGTCTTTGTCATCCTGCCGTTTGGGGCTGAAGAATAAGAGAAGTTTTAATCCCCATTGTCCACGAGTCTGGTGGTTGGTGGTGGGGGGGTCGGCGGCTGTAAGATGATCCAACCGGCCACACTAATCCCTCCATACCACTTTCGCCTTCACATCAAAAACACCCCCACCCTCCCACAAAGCAGCGGTCTTGTGCGTTGGACCCCAATGTGCAAATTCTAAAGAGGAAAATGGAGCAAAGAAAAAGTTGCAACAACAGAGCAGAATAGACTTAAAGACAGTTGCACAGAAGACAGGGCGAGCTCTGGGGTGACGGTGGGGGTATCACGGGCTCCTTCCAGCCTGCTAGAACACACGCTCCCTCTGCCGCCACTCTCCCCCTCAGGTCGGGCCATGATGCTGCTGCAGTTGCTCTTTTATAAGGTCTCCCTGGCAACTGGAATATTTCCCAAATCCTGTGTATTTTTTTTTCCATTTTCTAGAAGGACTACAAGCCAGGGGAAAGGGGACAGGTGCCACTCAGCCGAATGCACATGGGCTTACCGTTGTACACAAATACCAACTGTGATACACCATATTGTTTTTTTTCTTTCTTAAATCCCACTGGATAAGCCAGCATAACAAAAAGACAGCCAAATGTTAAATAGTGGGTATTGTGTTTCTATTTTTGCTGGTGGATCAAACGTGACTTTTAAGAAGTATTTAAGGAAATAAGTAGTTCTTCATAATATTTACTTACATACTGTTTACTTACATGGAGAAACTGGTCTTTTTCATGTGGTTTTTACCAAAGCGGCATGCCTTTTGTGCAGTCCTTAGAAATAAGACCACACCAGGAATTACCAAAAAAGACCTTGAGGGATCTATTCTGTAGTCATTTGATAACATTATAACAGCCACATCATTACGACTGTGATGGTAAATATTAAATGTGACACCTTGGTGAAGTGGGGTTCCTTTTATTATGGGGGTCAGAGCATCCACAGCGACAGGACCAGGGAAGTATATGAGAGATTAGGGCAAAGCTCAAGGCCACTGAAGTCATCAGAACGATCCTTGTTGTGGCCTCTGGGGGCACACACACACGCACACCGGAGATGCACTGATGAAGTTCACTGTAACAGAGAGTGTGTGAGGAGTCAGGGTGGGGGCAGGGAGCAAAGACACAGGGGGGTGGTGTGTGTGTGTGTGTCTGTGTGAGGGAGCCAGGAGACAGCCGTTTAAAATTCTGTTTCCTGCAAGTGAGGAGGCTAATCCTGCCCCCATAATTCCCTGCAGCCAAAAGCACCCCTCCTTCCTCAACATCACCACTCCCTTTTTCTCTATCTAGCTCTCCCTCTATCTCGCTCATTCTCGCTCTCTTAGTGCACACTCCATGAGTGACAGCACAATGCCCAGGCCCTCGCACGCTTATCTAACTCTAGCAGATGGTCGACTTGGATCAATGCACACACGCCACGATCAATGGCTGCGATAAAGAGCGGCGGGGATGGTACCCTCTCCCTAGCTCCCTCTTTCCTTCTATCTGCCTCCCCTCATGCCCAGCCTGCTGCCCCCTGCCCAATTGTTTCTCTTTGACGCCTGTTCATCTGCATCTGCACTGGCACCTACCCGGCGGCAGGCCCTCTGCTGGTACTGAGGCCCCGCTGATGGCAGGGGTGGTGGATGCGCTGTCCCCGGCATCCATCCATCTCGCTCGACCTGCTCCCTGGGAGAACTTTGAGCCCTCTTTCTATCACGCTTATCATGAGATCACTGCTTCATCTCCTCCTCGCCCACCCTCCTCAACTTATCTCACTCTCTCTTTCTCTCCTGCATCGGCTCTGGCTGTATCTCACATGTTAATCTCCCACAGCTGTACACATTCTCTTCAGCCATACAGCGCGCTTTCTGCCTCTGAACTTCTTTGCTCTCCTTGAATGCACCGTTTACTATGTAGTTACCATCATCTGATGATGCAACATTGCGCTCATCTGTTAACAGCTGTATGGGATGTTTGCACAAAAAACATTTCCACTTTCTTATACGCTACAGGCACTTTGATTCAATATCAGCCAAAGGTCAAAAGTGGCTGTCTAATTGGACACTGACATAAATGAAGTGAATCAAAGTGGGTCATAGACAGAACTGTGAAGAGAAAGTGGAGCAGAAGTCTGACTGAGTGAATCCCCAACAGGAACTATGGGTGGAAGTGGGCCAGGGTGCACGCTGGTAAACAAATTTAAACACCATAAGCAAGGATTGTATTCAGAAACACACAGGGGAGTCTGACAGACACGAGTAAAAAAACCCACAATTTCCACAAAATACATCAGTTGTATTTATTTAAGTGTAGTTATGTCACTGTAACTTTATGATCGGACTCCCTTTGACATGAAAGTCACATTTTCTCTTTCAAGTACAGTTAAATGAAATCAGCACAACTAAAATGAGCAGAGGCAAAGATTTTCTGATTTTGTTCTTTAGAAAGTGTTAAAATAACACAGCATTCATTGCTTTTTCATTACAACACTACTTCTATAAATGCACCTCATATTCTCCTTTATAAATCTGACAGTTCAGGCCACTTTACCCTAATGTTAAATTTGTAGTGTTGAAGAATTACATATGGAAACTGAACATTTCCTGGATAATCCACAGACCACAATGTCAGTAGATTTCAGAGGTGGAAAACTGTTTCTCATGTGTCTCACATTGCTCTGAACAACAATGAAATTCTACTCGACTTCATTGTAATTGTATGGATTTAATTTGATTTAAATTTAAAGTGACTCTTCAAAGTAAAAATGCTCTGCTTTCTGGTCAGTTATTAAATGCCTCTGTTGATGCATTTAATAACTGACCAGAGTCGTATTTAATTTATGGTGCAGTGTTTCAGCGTGTTATTTTGGTGCTAGCAGAAAATCAAACCAAATGAAACAACTTTTGTCCTTCCAGGAAACAATATTGTATTATACAGCTCTTACTTGGTACCCATAGGGCTAATGCCTTAACATGAGGCCACGTGACATGTCAGCTACCTAAACTTTGCCTAAAGAGCAACTTCTCCCTTTCCTTCTTCCATAAGGAATTTGTAATTGGCCGTTGGTGATGTAATGCGGTTCATAATAAGCCCATTAAAGCCTTTCTCTGTGCTGATGGAAAACGCAGTGGCAATATGGACACCTCCGCTATTTATACCTCTCAAATCCTCATGCATATTCACACAGTGCAGAGACAGGGAAAGAGCAGGCAGACACTCTGACAAATAAGTGCCTGGATCTCATTTCTTTTGGAGTCTAAGCTATTTCAGCACACTGGGGCCTCCTTCCCTCCTCAAACTGTGGCCACAGCCACTCTCAGACTCTGCCTGCCTTCGTTTGGTCTTGGTCATCATGAGCAAGAAATGTGTGTAAATGTTTGTATTTGTGTGTGTATGACAGAGCAAGAGTGAGTTGAAGAAGGAGAAGAAAGGTGATAACTAGGCTGCGCTAAAGAGTCTAATCCATCGGTTGAGGCCCCAGGTTCTGTAACTCATTTTATACTTCACCATCAGCAAAGCACACCTACCTATAGGTGTCATCAAGCATCTGTATCTCTCATCAGTCACACTGAATGCTTTGCCTTGCACAAATGATTCTTCAGGCTGACTTGTACCACATTTTTATCTGTTTCATCTTGCAAAATTAATACATCTTCATAAAACCACAGACATACAGCCTTTAGATATAGACTGCAATCTTAAGATCTTCCTATAAAGATGTATGTGTGTTCCTTAGTTTGGTGAAGTAATTAGTATTCAGTCAGGCAACTCACATTTGAAATAACTGAGGTATTACAGTAGTAGAATAAGGCTAGAGCATCTGGGCTTCAAGCTCATCATTCCTATATGATACCCACAAAAACTGGGGAGTGATGAGCAAAAATGATCAGGGAGCCTTAAGGTGGATGCTAGGGTGGTGGAGGAGTTGAATCAGCAGAGCACGATGTAGGGTAGCAGCGCCAAAGACATCAGAAGGAGTAATGGGAAATTTTGCAGCTTAAATAGACTACTAAATAAATTTGTCCCATATATGATGTGAGAAGAGTGAGGCACATAAATGTTTTTGACACACTTTGGTTCAAGTTTCCTGGCTAAACTAGTTCACCTGCTTTACACCATTAATAGATTTTCAGTTCTTATTTTTATTATGGTACATGATAAAAGAGGGAGCTTAAGCAACACTGACATTTCTTACAAGAGAGACTATGACAACAAATTTCTACTGTTATTTTTTTCTGTAGTATGTGCCAGTAATTTGTTTCCATAGTGGAATATGCTGAAGTTAATAATGATTTTTTTTTTCTTTTTAAGTGGACACATGCTATCATCTACCTAACATCTGGGAGAGTAACAAGGCAGAGCTTCCTTTATCAAGATGAAGGAAGAGCTAATGGAAGAAAATGCCCATTGAGTTAGAAAGAGTTTCACTTCTTGGAACGTTTATTTTTTAAGAAACAAACTTCCCAAACTGCTGACAAACATGCACAATTTAACATCAGCTTAAATAAAAGAACTGACCCTTTAAATTAATATTAATGAAACAGCCACATCATCTGAAGGTGAGTGGTAAGGACCAGAGTTACTATGTGCAACAAAAGCAGCTCAATGGCTCGTCAGAACTAGCCCCAAAGCAAGCCCAATGCTCCGGGATCATTGGCAGGCACTAGGGGTTACTAGGGGTGACATCATGGGAGGATTTCAGGATTTCAGTATAAATATGTATTTAATTTGAAATATGTATTATTATTAATGTAATTTTATGAAAAAGGGGTCCACCCAACCAGTGGAAAAACAGTTGTCCCTGCTTCACAGCAAGAAAAGGGCTCACGTGAACATAATGTGAGATTGAATAAATGAAGTGGACTTTAGTTCAGTGTGGCTAGGTTTCAGAAAGTGAGCATCTTAGGCCATAGACGCTGCTCCCATGGGTAACTGTGTGCTGAAACTTCACTTATACACTAAGTTGTTTGTTTCTTTTCTTTTGTTTCTGACCGCTCCATTCCCATGCTAATTATCATCAGGCGGTTCCTGTGTGCTAGCAGAGCGCAGCGGCACAGCTCCCACATCTACCTACTGCTGGACAGATAGTCTGGCTGACCACACTCAGCTATTGTCACATGAGCTGTTGTCTGAAGAAGCCGTGCTCCCCCTCTGTCCCACTTTGTTCCCCTACCCACACTTCTTAATCCTGCTTAATTTGAGTGCAAAGAAATTCACATGTGCCAGTAAGAACATTTACAGAGTACACTGCCTCCATTCCCCCCTCCAAAATAAAACAGAGCTTAAGCACTAAGCTGTATTGATCTTACAACTTGATAGTGTGATTAAGGGGTAAGATGGCGCCCCTAAAAAAAGTGCACACTTTAAGATTACAGGCCACGCTACACCACTTTTAATTGGGAATTCATTAGTATGGGTGCGGAACCTCGGCAGGGATGTGCCCCTGAGTCTCACCGCGGACTCTGTTTTGGCCTGGAAAACGTCACACCTTTAAGAAGAAAAAAGGTAAGAAACAGTTTGACAGCTATCAAAGCAGAGGAATGGAGAGAGAGGAGGGCGAGGGGGAGCTATGGGCCAGAGAGAGAGAGACAGATTTGTCCCAATGGAGATTTGAACACCTCTGTGCTGTGGGTGGGCAGACTCTTGGAGAGACACAGAGCTAAGGGGCTGCACGGCCACCCGGTAGAAGGAACTCTACACCCCAGCGTTGGTAGGCATTAGTTCAGCACCAGCTCTTCAGCTCACACACACTGACAAACCCAAAGGCTGTAGAAGTAGCAGCTTTGATCATTGAATCACTGGCAGAGACGACAAGAACAGATCTACTAGTTCCATTTAACCCACTTCCACTAAATGACGAAGAAAAAAAAGCCCTTCATTTTTCCCCTCCCAGCATTAAAGTAGCAGAAGCTGTTCTGTCCAGCAAGGTAGTATCTCCATTTTAATAAACACACATTATCATTTTTCCTGTCATTTTGGACTTAAATCGTCACATATTAAATGTACTGACAAACAAGAGAGAGGGAGAAAAAAGAAACATCACCATGAAACTGAGAAAAATTGACATATTTTCCTGAAATTTTTTCAAACATTAAGCCAAAAGGTAAGAAGCACAAAATAATATATATATATATTAAAAAAATCCTCAGTTGACAATGGCAGTATTTCATTGTTTGGGATACTGAATGTAATGTCTCAGATCTCACTGGCATCTTCCTCTGGCAGCCCCACTTGCTTTCCTTTTTGTATTTTCATTGTGGATTGTTGTTTACTGGCTTCAGCGCATTATATCAGTGCCTCTCTTTCCTCAAAACACCTACTCATTTGAAGACTGATTCATTCCAGGCTAATTCATATTCCCAAGGGATTAGAGACATCTAATTTGGTGATATTTCTGTCATGCATACTTTGGATGTAGTATTCAAACAGTCGTCCCCTCCCCGTTTGCCACAGCACAAACACACACACGCACACACATGCATGCAAAACCAGAAACACTGCAACAAATCATGTAGTTATCTTGCGTGCAAAGCCAAGTATTTTCTTGTGTGCTTGAAAGATTCTCAGTTCACGTCTTGGTTGTGCATCTGCATTGTGGTGCGATTGGCAGATAAGGGTTCAAAATCAGGACAGGGAGGGAAAAATGTAAAATAAAAAAAAAGAGATAAGTATTTCTAAAATGCAATCAGGGTACAGAGGCACATTGGAACGTTACGTGCCAATGGATCCAGATAAAAGAGAGAAGCAGAAAAAGTCTGAAAGACTTGGACAAGACCCCAAACTATGCAATAAACAGATTATATCCCAAGATAGCAATCATCTGTTTATGGATGCGTAAAAAGATCAGAGTTAAAGGTGAATATGAATGAATTTAAGCTGCAATATGTAGAAGTTCTGCATCCAGTATGGCATCCTTGCTCACAGTTAGAAACTCGCATCGGCAATAGATGACTAAATATAAGAGCACTGTGGTGTAGTAACATGGTTAAAAATGGATGGATGGATGGATTGGTTTAGTAAAGTGAATTTCTAAACAGTATATCACTCAGTGTGTTGGTTATATATTACTCTGTTACTCATCCAGTAATAATGTTAATAATGATAACAACACTGCCACAACCATTGTGCAGGGATTAATTTGTCTCCTGATGTAGCATCTGAACGCTTCGATCAAGTCCGCATCTCAATTAAATGTTTTTTGGTGGAAAAACACTACCTTTGCTTTTTAGTGTGAATTTTTAAGTTGACCAAGATTTTAATGCTAAACAGGTTAGCAACATTACAAATAAGTCAGTATCAGTGAGCAGTATCTATTAAACATTTTTGGTTGGTTAGGCAAGGTTTCAAAGGTTTTGTTGACTGTTTGAAATGTTGTTTATATAAGACGTGCAGAACAGAGATGGGTGGAGTGAAGACGAATGCAAGGAGTGATTCCCCAACCGAAAGGTAATAGCAAGAGTGACAGTTTGTAGTGAAACCAGCTATGACTTAGAGACAGTGCTGCTGATGAAAACAGGCAACGGAAGCTGGAGGCAGCTGAGATCAAGGTGCTTAGGTTTTACTTGGGTGTTTCAGAAGGACGGCTCAGGTTGAACAGTGCTGGAACTAAGTAAGAGAAGCTTAACTGAGTGGGACTGGACACGTGCACCGGAAATAAACTGGGTATACTGGGATGCTGTTGATAGAAAATGAAGCTTTAAAACACCTAACCTGCAGACAGTGACTTTGATATTCATAAAGTCAGAAGTGTTGATGATGTTTCTCTGCAGTGCGCCCTGTTTTTCAGAGGGTGGTGTGACAGTGATGGATAGCTGTAAGCTTGGTACCAATAAGAGCCTCCGAGTGGTCGATCTGGGGCCCAGGACTCTAGTAGATGGACCCTCCAGGAGACCTACTCTAAATTAAATCCTCTGAGGCTGCCAGGCTACACTGACGCTTTCCTGTGCCTCACACCCATTCTCAACCACTGCCTCCAGCCAGCCTCACTTTTGTTCCCCAAGAACAAGTTTTTCCTCCTTAATTAATTCAACAGAAAGTAATTAAACCTTTGCATTCTGCCGACGGGCCTCGTCTGCCCCCACCCTTACGAGACACAAAGAAAAGGTAGGATGGAGAGAAGGGGCGCAAGAAATTAAGAGCACTCAGTGCCAAATGACCGTCGGAAGCAAAACAATATTAGCCCCCTGAGTTAGTAGCCAGGACTCATAATAAAGGAATAACAAGACCAGGCATCGAGCTGAAATGAATGCTCTGCGGTGGTAGAGCAGGTTGTATTGTTCGGCAGGGAGATGAAGGCTGCTGACATAGACGGCTCTAGCCACAGAACCACTCTTAATTTGCTGAGTGGTGTAAGTCCTCAGGGGAGCGTGTTGTTTGGCCCTGAGGGGTAATAATGTACTTGGCAACTTCACCCCTGCATTCAACACTTTATGTGAGCATTTAGAAAAAAAACCACCTCACTGTTTTAAGCCTATTCTTGAAATCACACATATATATAGTACTGTGCAAAAGTTCACAAAGCACTGGGAAGCATCTGATTGGTCCAAAATTCATGCAAGCAACACCAAACATAAGCAACCAACATTTTAACCCAAAGGACCCTGAGCTGCAACAGCTTACCTTTCGACAGGTAAGAAACAGTGTGATCACATTACAGCGTACATTACAGTCCTTATGTTTTACTTTAGTGAACCTGGCAACTCTACAATCCTACCAAAGCACTAAACTGCTCTGGAATAGTCATAGATCCAGGCTCAAAAGCAGAGGTGATAGAGCCTTTTCAGTGGTGGCTCCCACATGACAGCTGCCAAGTCTCTCAATCAGGTTAAAAACCTACTAGTTCTCATTTTCTTTCAAGTCTACTTGAGCAGGATGCCCATGCTTTTATTAAGCAAACACAATCCTATTTACTTTCTTTTTATTTAACCATTTTTAGCAAATAATTATTATTGATTTAGTGATTGTTATGTATAGTGTATATTTCGTATAACCTGAATAACACTTTGGTCAACTCAGATTGTTTTAAATGTGCTATAAATATAAACTTTGACTCAACTTGACTAGTTTGTAAGATGCTTCCTTATCACAGAGACACAAATACCTGCTGTGACGGACTGGTAACCTGTACAGGGTGTATCCTGCCTAGTGATTCCAGTTGCTTCACTACCCTAAATTTGACAAGCAGCTAAGAAGGTGAATGGATGGATGTTGGTGCTAAGTGGCAAACATAGAGAATAGCAGAATTTCACTCACTAAAAAAGATGAACCTACTTCTTGGATCATCACTACAAACACGAAGGTGAGGTTAAGTGGCTCAATATAGCATTGTTATAAAAGGGGAGACCACAAAATAGTCATTATGCAAAGGAGTCTATTTTTTTTCAGACATTTAATACTTTTTAAATAGGAGACATTTTTGTAATTGGTTGTGGTTATTTAATTTATTAATTTTTATGTTTTCTTTTTTTAAGTGGTGGTAGTGGTGTAAGAATGAGCTCTTTGAGTGAAATAAAAAAAAAAGAAGCAGAAAAAGTATTCAAATCAGTTAAAATTTGATCTTTTTTAATGGACTGAAACACCACTTTCACATTAAGCATCAGTATGAATAATCCTGTATATGAGATTTTCATAAATTTCAATTTCTGACACTTCAAGTGCACTTTTACTGAAGTAACACTTTTGATGTAAAAATTATACCTTTAGCTAAGCGTTTAGTACGTTTTTTATACTACAAATAAAGAATCTAAAATCCTTTTTCCACTGCAGAAAGTCTCTCTCTTCCACTGAAAGTTTCTTTATATTAATCCACAGAATACATCTTCATGTTCTTTAGTAATTACCTCCCTTTCAGTGGAGCACATGATCCTTCCCATTTGGCTCCATGCGGCACACAATCAGCAAGTGTTTTCAGTGTAATCAGCCTGCATACAAAGAGCTGGTGGTTTTTATTAGTCTTACTGGGCTATAAATGATTCATGGCCTGTGTCCTGGGTGTGGTTCAGGGATGTCTTGATTATTTGTCAAGTAAAGAGAAAAGTTAGTTAAGCCCATGTCTTTGAACTATGATGTTGGGTCAGACAGCCAAGACAGATATTTTCCCAGCAAATATTTTAATCCCCAACTAATCACTTTGTGAGTCCAGTGTGTGGAGGTTTCAGAGGGGCTGGTGGTTGAACTGGGGGGATTGGAGGCTATGAGGAGGGGGTTGCCTCATTGGCTTGGCACATTCTTCCTGTCAGCGACACGCCCTTTTTTCCAAGGGGATTGTGGGAAGAGTCAAACAGGGCGACCTCCGGAGCAAGCTGCTGGATGGCGGGAGGTGTTGACTCAGGTCCTGGAAAAAAGCCACGTGGGTGCATGCATGGGGCACCGACAGCCGCACAGGTGCTTACACATCCACTAAACCCCCTGCTAACAAATGCGCGTGATTGATAAGAGATGTGACTCAATTTGTCATTGATCTAAATGTTAAATCTGAGGTGTAAATGAAAGTATGCATCTCTTTCATGTGCAGCATAAAGAATCTGCCCTCAAGAAGCCCCTCTCTTTCTGCAGTTTGGATTACATTTCCTTTGAGTGGAAATGCTGTGCATGCACTCCTCACTCTAAACATTTTTTCCACTGATGCAGAGAAACACACTTTCTCATGCTGTGGCACTCCAGATTCCTCAGCCGTTCGGTGACTCTTGGCATTTGCTTATTATCAGAATATTCTTAATCATAGTGGAGACAGTGCCAGTGGAGAGAGCGAGCCGAGAGAGACACGTCAAAACATCTTCAACCGTAAAGGACCAGACAGCAAGCGTGATGGGCAAATTAGTCAGAGGCGCTGCCTAAATGGATGGTGAGGGCACAGGGGGAGAGATAGGGAGTATACGAGTGTGTGTGGAAATCAGCGAGGGAGCAGAAAACAGAAAGAGAGAAAGAGAGGAACC
The DNA here is from genome assembly GCF_036321145.2 of Pelmatolapia mariae. Lineage (NCBI taxonomy): Eukaryota > Metazoa > Chordata > Actinopteri > Cichliformes > Cichlidae > Pelmatolapia > Pelmatolapia mariae. The sequence goes on along the minus strand of NC_086241.1, from coordinate 50,061,287 downwards.
TTCTCCATTTCACCATTCAGCGGTGCCTCCTATTCCCGAAGCACTTCGCCAGATCACAACCCACTAACTGATAGAGAAATAAATTAAGGAAAGGCTGCTCAAATAGATACGATTCTGAAGGAGATTTAAGGAGTGGAACTGATTGTGCATGTCTGATTCCTGCGCTTCAGAGTCCTCACCCGGGGGGCTTGGCTTTCAAAGCTGAGTGACTTGCATGGAGAAACACTCCATTAACAAAGTTCAGCTCTCCTCTGAGCCCCCCCCCCCCCCCCCATAAAAAAAAAATCTTCCCCTTCTCCTATCCCCCCTCTCCCACCACAGACGACCTCTCCCAGGCAGCAAAGCTTTTTTCTGAAACTGTTTCAGGGTGCAGTGCCTTCATAAACAGGAAGATTGTAGTATGTTTAGAGAGCAAACAGTTGACAGAAGGAGCTCCAGGCCCGGTTAGAGTATTAAGGGATAATTCTAATTAATACAACTTGGATACTGTTTTTGTGGTTTCGGCTATCATTTCTATCAGTTAGGATAACATTGTACTCAACCAAAAAGTCTGCTGAGCTCACACCACATATTAACAGCGACATAAAATGAAGACAATGGGGCAAGACTAACATATGATCAGAAACATGGCGACAAAACATCAAAACCAATGACTTTATCTACATTTTTAAAAAACAAAACAAAAAACACGAGTATGTTTTTATATTTGTGCATCTGTAACCAGTTACGAACACGATTTTCCTCACCTGAAAATAAGTCAAATTCATTTAGAGACACAGAATTTGGGATAAAGTGAGAATCGGCACACAGTACCCATAGTTACAATGATGCATCACTTAAAAAAGCCATTCTATATCATGATCAAGGAAAAACAAGCACAAGCAAACGAGGGAAAAGTATGCAACTTCTCGTCTTTAAATATGGTTGTATTTTACCTTAAATTATAATTTTTCATCTTTGTCTGCTTCTCTTGTTCCCGATAGAGGCATCCAAGCTTTGTTGTGCTTTTCTTTTTATCCTAATTAAAGGCCATTTGGGGACATTTCCTGCATACAATCATGTTGTTCGAATTGTTGATGGAATTCTGTGATTTGAGGATATGTCAAATAAGCTAACATTTCTTAAGTAGTAAGTATTGTACAGTATCCAAAATTTGAACAAGAGTTTTGGTACGTTTTTCGTAGTTTCTGATAAGTTCAGATATAATGTAATGTTATATATAATTTGTGAGCAGGTGCTTCCGCCTTCCAGTCCTAGCTTTGTATTCACAGATATCAGAGTGCCTGACATCTTTCTTCTTATTAACTGAAGACCAAAACTACGATTCCGTTATAACTTTATTCGTCCTGTAAATGTTTCTGCTACACAACTTGGTTTAGCCCTGTCAGACTTGTTGGTGCTAAACTATTCATGCATTCCTAAATCGTATTAAAGGGTTAACCTGAGCTCAGGCAGTTTAGAAAGACAGAGGGCCATTGAGCAGGCAGCATGGAGGAGAGCAGTAGCTCGGGTCCAGAGTCCCAGGATTAGAGTCATGGGACTAGTCAGAGGCAGGACCATTACCCCTCAGTGGAAAGCCTCAAACCCAGTGACTCCTTCTCACATCAGATGGAAAGGAATATACTCAGAAAGAGAATAAGTAGAGAGAGGGGTGTAGGCGTAAATGGAGAGGAGTGGGTTATGTGTCCAAAAAGAGGCTTGCAGTAGTGCAGAGCAATTAGGCGCGGTGAGATGGGGAAGCTGTGTTTTTATGGTCAGGGAAGAGACTTGTGATCACTTTGAGGGAGGGTGTTCATAATCTCTATGAGGTGGTTACCGCAGTAGAAATGATTGTGGTAATGGAGGTCAGCCTTTGAAAGAGGCGCTTTGATGCGCCATCACCACTGAACTTCATTTAACTTAGCCCATCTAATCATCTGACACCAGTACTCAAAAACCCATTCACAAATCCCTCTATTATGCCAGTAGGGCTGCTATCACCTGAATATGTTGCAACTTTATCACACAGCTCATGTCTACAACTGAGCTCTTGACCATTAACCCCATTAACTTGTCAAAATGCTGTTTGAAATATTTGACTTTTTTTTTCTCGATTTCTTTGCATGGGTAGAGAAGAGCAAGTAGTATAGAAGCTAGGTGAGTGTGGATAATTGAGCAGTCTGCAGGCGTGGAGCCCAGAGATAAGTGAAAGAGTCAGAAATTGAGTGTGATGCTGAGGCGAGGGCCCGGCCCTTTATTTGATGGAGAAAAGAAGAAACGGGGAAAAAGGGGAGAAGAGGATGTCTCTGAGGAGGAGAGATAGACAGCAGCAGAGCGAGGGACTCGAAGACAGACAAGGGAAAAGATATGGATGGCAGGCAGCAATTACTGAGACTGAGGCTCCATGCGAACGCAGCCAAATGTGTGTGTGACAGTATGCGAGGAAAAGAGAAGCACAGAGCGAGTGGAGGAGTGGAGGCGAGGAGGAGAAGGAGGAGGAGGGGGCAACAGAGGGAGGATTGAGATCTCTGCCTGCCTGGGCCCCTGCTGACTCTCATACAGGCAGATCACAGGCTCATCATGTCAGCTCTGTTTGTGGAAATCCTCCCTCATCAAATGACAAATTTGCTACACGTTTACCTTTATCAGATCTGAGAAGAGAGGCCGAGGAGACGAGCAAGGAAAAAGGGTGTGTGTGCCTGTGTGCGTGTAGGGGGGCCTGTGTATGTGTGTGTGTGTGCCTCTTTCTGTCGCTGCTACCATCGAGGGGCCAATTACCTGCTCCTCCGAGAGCAACTCTGCCATCTCAGGCCTTTCATTCAGCCGCCTGTTTCTCCTCCTCCTCTCCCTCGTCCTCGGAAACATCTGTCTCTGAATATGCAATGAGTGTGTCAAAGAGAATACACCCACGATCTGCACAGAGCTAATATTTGCTAACATCAAACCTGTCTGTTCTGCCTCTAGTGCCGCGCACGCCGCTGGAGCAGGATGCCTCCGGTGCTGCTGGGATCCTCTCCCCCTCCTGCTACTGGCCTTGTTACTGACACCATGCCTCGCTGGCCTCCTCCCTCTCCTCCCTGCCTCTGCTTTACCCATCCTCTTCTTATCATCCTGCCCCTTCTCTTTTTTTTCCTCCCCCTACTCGATTAAGTCTTAATTAACTAGACTTGAGTCTCATCAGCCTTTTACAGCCCTCTTGAATAAACATCAGTATTGACCATAGTTTTACATGTCAGTCTGGGCTATCAGGATTTTTATGGATCATAGATAATGAATGCATTTAGCCCTTCGTTAACCTGTCTTTACCTGTTTGTCTTTTAAAGAAATGTTCAGATTCTTGTGCAGGAGAATCCCAACATCAATAAAGGGAGGATTTGATTATGCGTCGCTGTGTAGATTTTCTGCTTTTGTGGGTTCATAGAAGTAATAGTTTAATCTTTACATGTTTTTGAGCACAGTAACCCTGTGGTTATTTAATTTGTTAGTTATTAAGGAGCGCTAAAATACACTTTCAGAATGATCTGTGGAGTTGATTTTGATTAATTAGTTGAACTGCTTAATTTTTGCTTTTAGCAAAGCAAGTTGTCACTTTGGCTCTTTTTAAAGCAAAGAGCTATGCTACTCGCTAAGAATAACATTTTCACTAGTTCACACTGCTGTTAAATACTTGCTGAAGTAAAGAATGAAACTGTAGATTTGTCATTTCACGTCTCTTGTTACATCACAAAGTTTGATGTGCTGTAGATGAATTAAAAATTGCAGATTTGGTGTCTCAAAACAAAAGTGCTTACCAAGTTTTTCTATTAATCATGACACATGCAACATGTATACATGTGCACTAAAACCCAAATGATAGATAAGACTGAATTCTTTCCACTCCTTCATTGTCTCAGCGTTCCTCAGTGCCTCCAGCTTCCTGCAATGCCCAGCTACGCCCAGCAGGAAAGACTTTACCATTAACTCCACCAAATGCACTAATACTTTAACTGTTTTACACTATCAGCATCCCAGCCTCCATTATTAATCAGGACAACGTGCACAGCTCACTACATTCTAACTCCACAGTCAAACTTCTTTCATTGTTAAAATTGAATAACAGAGGACCAAAGTCTTCATTCAAAGTCTCATTCAAGTATATAGTATTCTATTTTTATTCTATTCTGTACAGTTGTGTACTGTATTTATTCTTATTTTATTTTATTCTAATTGTCCTTCATAACTTTTGCACTGTCCACTTCCTGCTGTGACAAAACAAATTTCCCACGTGTGGGACTAATAAAGGTCATCTTATCTTATCTTATCTTATCTTATCTTTATTTTCCTGACACTTCAGGTAATTTATGCAGTTTTGTGCAGCTCCTGCTAAAGAAAAAGTCTTAAGTCAGAGTCTTAAACAACATTTTTTCATGTGCAATAGTACACCCCCATACCTGTAAATATTTAACATATGTAATGGTTCCTAATTAGACACTCAATATTGCTTAGGATGAGCTGGTGCCCCATATGCCAAAAGCTACTGTGGAGACCAAGGTTTGAGTCCACTCCAGACCATTATCTGCATGTTTTTCCTGTCCACTCTCTGCTCAATACTATCATTAAAACTAAGCGCTGTTGTGCGATGCTTCACATGCTGACATGTCCTTGGGCAACACACTGAATCCATAGATGTTCCTAATGTCAGGCTGAGGGTGTGTTAATAGGTGAATAAGAAATAATATGAAGCCTTTTGTTTCCCCAGTGCAGGTGATTAATAACTCCACTCTCTTTACTTGCTCCTCATCTTTGATAAAGGATTTGATTGGGTCTTCCAGCCTCTTTAAAATATGGATTTTTGATTTTATAGTCTGGCTGTCCAGCATCCCTCTAATGTTACTTTTTGAGATTTTTGGAAACCAGCACTTTAGAATATGAGAGAAAACAAGGAAAGAGGAGCTGTTTCAACAGGAGCCGCTCTCCTCTGTGTCTGCCTCTGCTGAGTGATGAAGATTAAAGAGAGACAGAGAGAGAGAGAGAGGGAGGGCAAGATTAAAAGGGGACCATAGCTTGAGTGCAAGAGAGAGAAAAAGAGAGAAAGGGTGAAAGAAGGGAGGGAGGAAGAGCGCACGGAAGATAGCAAGCTATGACAGAGTGAGGGAGGGAGAGCATTTGCATAATGTCCTCCACCACAGTAAGTCCCTGAGGCTAGCCATGCTGGATAACAGAGGACCAATACTCTTAATTCAATCTCTTTATTTTTCTAATACTTCAGAAATTAATAATTCGTCCCCATTCCACCTCCAGCCACCCCCTCTCGTCCACAAAAACCACCGTGAGCGTCAGGCTGAGCTGCCTAAGTTTGTAACTTTAACCCAAGAAATTGATGTGAGCAGGCCTTGAGGCAGACCTGCTAATGAATGGATAGAGAGAGAAAGAAGAAAGTTAAAAGATGGTCTTTTATAAAGTAATTTAAGAAAATCCTGTTAGCTGGATCAAGTACAAGAGTATAATTTCTTAAAATGGGAAAAAGAGGAGCTTTCGCGCCTCTCCCGCACACTTAATAACAAAATTAAGGAGGTAAAAAGATAAAGAGACAGAATCAATTAGGGCAGGCCTGGTAAACAGTGCTAAATGTACAGAGGGTGGGATGGTCCGTGGAGGTGGGATGATGGGTGTGATGCTTAAGCGATAATAACCCTCAGGCTGCTTTATGCCACACCACCTCTGACATGTCCCGGATGAGAACTGGGCTGGGTGAGATGAGAGGGGGAGGACACATATGCAGCTGCCCTCACTGCCATTTTAGATATTTTTTTTAAAAAAAGGGAAAGTATTCGAGCAGTGCATGATATACCGAACAATTCATTTTGGTAGTTTCAAACAAAAACGTCTTTTTGCAAGAAAATTAAACAACCACAGTCTTTTTTTTCCTACTTAATTTCAGTTTCATTGGCTCCTCTGTTGTAGCTTTCCTTCCCCACCAAGTCAATAGGACACCCCTTTTTTCTGTTTCCCGATGACACGATCATTCTCCTATGGCAGAGGCGTAGAGAGACACCCATCAAGTTGACAGCCTGTTAACCAGGCACTAAACACACTAGAGATAAGAGGAGATTATCAGACTGTTATTGTTCCAAAGGGGAGTCCTCTGTCACAGAGACCTGGCCAGGCTCAGTCAGTCAGGGAGCTGGGTTGATGGTACAGTGCCGGTGGTGATTATTTTTGGGGGAGAAGAGGATCCTTTGCCATTAGTTCCCTCTGTTGTAAGAAAACTGGAGTTTTTCCTCAGTGTGTCAAAATCAGATCAATCACATGAACAAAATTGTTTTGAAAATTATTCATCACTTAACTAAAGTCATTGTTCATCAAGTATATGAACTCAGCATGGTTGTGTGCATGCTGAAAGTGGAAAGCAAGTGTGTTTAATGCAGTGTTTAAGCAATTAAATCATTTTCTGCTTTAATAACACCAAATATACCTTTGTTTTTTATCAAGTTGCACTTTGTTATTCCTGTGCACCATTTTTAGCGTTTACAGGTGTTCTCTTTGTAAGCTTGTACATCATGTGTGCTGATTACCATGAGTGGATTGGCTCACTTATTGTTAAAAAAAACTTGTATCTTTTGTTAGTTATTATTGAATTACTCCTGGCGTCTGTGTATTTTTTCATTACGCAGAACAAAAAAGGAAATTTCTCGTAGAATTGGAAACACTGCAAAGATATATATATATTTAGTTATGATATGATTTTTTTAAAATAACTGCATTATTTATAATTATATATAATACTAATATATTAATGATATCCAGCACATAAATTATAGGGAATTTATTGTTGAAAATGACAAAGAATTAATTACAATGAAATTAAAAATAACCAAATTAAATTTCCAGTGTCTTATCTTAGGGATCTTTATAATTTGTATCTTTACCTTTGCACAGAAATGTGACTCTTTTGACCTTTTATCCAGCGCTTCACTTGTGTTCCACTTCCTCAGTAGATAAAAGCAAGGATGAATGCTCTCTGTGGGCATACCAAACACTGAGCATTATTTGATTCACATTCCCCTGGGTGTTATGACTGGGAAATAATTGTACGTATTTGTATTTGTTTCTTTTAACTGTGGTGTGCTCTGGGAAATTCTTAATACCTTCTAGAGATTATACGGTAACTCCCAAACTCCCATGATTATAATTAAGCCTGACTTGGTTATAAAATGAGCAAATAGCAATTTAGTTTTGCATCGTGTGAGGGAGCATCTCTGTGTGTTCCCTGTGTCTCCGCACATCTTTACATTTCTAAATATACTTGTGATGATGCTTGTGAGTTTGAATATATACATGCATTGTGCATGTGTGTATGTGTGGAAAGTGCTGCAGAGGAAATGCACATATTGAGAGTGTTTGTTTGGGCATGGAGACTGCTATCATCTTTCTTCTTGCAAAGAAAAAAAAAGAAGACAAAAAAACACACACACAAACATTCCCCCATCCATTCTTTCTCTATCTTGCACTCACTCTCTTCAGCTCTCTCCCTCTCTCTTTCTGTATCACTTACAAAGGCAGCCGTTTCCTCCAAAATGAGGCCACGTACGGAAGGTATGCAAATGAAATCATTGCTCGTGGATTAGAATGGGACACCATATACCCTAAATCATGATTGTCAATCATGGCTGGGGATTAAGGGATATGGGCTCACAGACCTAAAAAAGCAACATTTCCCCCCTCAGGCAGATCCCCATTGTGAGAAGCTCTGAGGAGGAGAGGGCTCCACAGGGGAGGAGAGCAACACTGGAGCACTAGTGCCCCCTTCTGTCTCATGTTCACCGCACCGTTTCATCATCAAACACAGCCAGTCTCAACAGAAATAAGAGGCTGGCACACACAAGCCTATTCATTTACATTCGATGTAGCCGCGGGCAAAAACTTGATTAGACAAACGCACATGCTTTGGTGATGCAGTGTTTCATCTTCAGTGGAGGAGAGAGAGACCTCATTTGTTTCTCTGGCAAGTGTGCAGGCTTGGTTCAACATCAGTGGGTTAGGAGGGCCAAAGGCCTTACAAACGTAACAGATGTTTGTTTGCCCTGTGAGTGAATGTGTTTAACACCAAAGTCCCTTAAACATCACAATCAATTTGGTTTTTATACCGTGATTTTAAAATGCTTCTGCAGTATTTTTCTTAGTCCTGCATGCAACAACATGCCAATAATGGTGTACACTGTATGGAATTTAAGCATGTATTGTACACTATAATAGCAAGACTGGACTAGTTGCTAGAATTCCTAATAATTACCCATAATGCACAGTAATATTAAATTATATATTATAACGTTAAATACATTTACATAAAATAATTAAGAGGAAATGTGCTTAATGCTGCTACAACTCCAGATTCCTCCTTCATATTTAGGAAGTAGTGCAGCTCCTCACACAGAGACATGTTTAGTGGATTGTGTGTGCAGACCCCGGAGCCCTCAGCTAGAGTGCCAGTCTGTTCCTGTGGAGCAGTCAACCAGACAAACCCAGCCAAGAGAGAGCAAGGCACAGGCACCGGGCCAGGAAATAGCACTGGAAGACACTCCACTACGGCAGAGAATTAATAGTGTTTTTAGGAGATGGGGAGGGTGGAGGAAGAAGGGCAAAAAAAAAAAAAAAAAGCAGAACAAACAAACTACTTTATGACATCTTCAAGAAACTGGTTGTGTATGATTGCAAGAATCAAGGGATTATTAAACCCCATTAGATAATAAAAGCGAGCAAAGGAGGAGAGTTGGCACCGTTCACATCCTGCACAGTGCAGCCCTCAGCTGCCCAAGACTGAAGGTGGTGTGGCACCTGTGCCTTTTTGGCCCTGGCATCGTATGGGCAGGAGGTCAAGGCCAGGGCAACATCTGCATCGCATCAGAGGGCCTGGATGTGTGCCCACACCACCAAAGTTTCTCACAGAGGAATTCTGAAGAATAGATTTGAAAAAGACCACAAAAGCCTTTCTTTGTATATCCACCATAGATGTATAAATATGAAGATCCCACTGTTTTAACAGCTTTTACTCCAATTCAGCTCATATGCAAACTAGTTAATCAGGATACAGTGATACCATCTGTTGCGTGATTTCTAAACATCGCTCATTGTTTGCTTCGAAAATGCTAAGAACGGAGGACATTTAGTCAGACAAGATGTTCTCCGTGAGGCCAAAACACTCATGGATCTAGTCACAATTACTGCCTAATTTTAACAGGGGGGATCCTTAATCCCAGACTGTCTTCCACAGCGAGTCCACCTGAGTCATCTTTTCACTGGTGGGTAAAATAAACCAGAAAAATTGATATGAGCCACAAGCACACTAAAGAGCAAATCATTATGCATCATTAGGTGAAGATTTAGTTTAAACGTGTTTAGCAGGAATTAAGCAAAGCTGTTGTTGACATGGATTGACTGCTGTAATGCTTTATTGTCAGGGCTCCAGGAGGCAGAGAGAGGGACGGCCTAGTTGGGGAAGCAGCAATGCGCCGAAAGCAAGGATTTATGGGATATTGGGAGAACTAGCCGGGTGAGTGGACAAATAAGAAGCTACGGTCGATGATTTGGCAGAGGAGACAAAGGAGGGAGGGAGATGCATAAAGACACCAAACAAATATTGTGTCAGAGAGGATTCAGCTGTAGAATAAAATTAAAAGAATTGGTTAAAAATTGGATGCTTGAAATGTGCACGTAGAGAGGTTCTATTTGAAACTACTGTACTACAGACAGAATATAATTTTCTCACAATCAAGAGATTTGGATTTGTGTGGATTAAAACCCCTTAGATTACAAAACAACCATTTTCAATGACAGCCTTTTTCACTGACACCTGGCTAAACAAAGCTTGATCTAATAGCACGGTTTAAAGATTTAATTGCACAATGGAAAGGTCAAAACGATCGATATTGTAGGTATGTTAATGATCACAGTCCCGGTATAAATTCAAAGCTAACTGCACACATCTTGGTATGGTTTCCTTGCACCGGAGCAGATATTCTGCTATCTGAATACAAAGGCGGCGGACAGGCACAAAAACAGGAAACGGCTTTAACAGAAAGTAAAAATCAAAAGTAGAACGACACGTTCACGGTCAGTTCAACCACAGTCTTTCTGCTGTCCTGACACCAGCGTATGTTTGTATGTGTTGGAGTCTTTATGTTTCTGAATGTGTATGCAAGAGCTGCTCAAACTGACGAGTAAGAGAGGACAGTCTTATCCAGCTCTCCAGTGTTGACAGTTTTACTAATCCCCTCCACCTGCTCAAACACCCACCCCAAAAAATACATCCCTCCCCCTTTTCCATGTGCCTGTGCTGGGAGTCCCTGGGGCCAGGCTGCGCCTCTGCCTTCGTCTCCACACCAGTTATCGTCTCTGGCCTGGCTCCGCTCCCCTAACCCCTTCCCGCGCCACACACATTAATCGGCGCAAAAACAAATAGTTTTCAAATGTTTGGAAAAGACCCACTGTTTGCATCAGGGCCTAACAAAATAATTTTTACAAGCTATCCAGTTGTGATTAGGGCTGAGAGAATTGAATTTATGTGGCATTGATAATATTAATATTAGCCTAATTAATTATGTTGTTTGAACTTGCACAGCACCGTGTGTACCCTCTACACAACACTAACCAGCCGGCGCTGGAACTGAGCTCTCAGCCATCTCTATCTCCCCAGCTCTCCCCCAGTCCATGACTACTGCACACAATTCATCAACTCGTAGATATCTAATCCCCTCTGGCTCTGCTCACTTCCTGAAGTCTAAGAAAGAACTTTACTCTGGTGGCAAGAATTCCTATGAATACTTGATGACTTCTATAGACAGACTGTTTCATCTCACTTTGAAAGTCACATTTGAAGAGAACTCAGCAAACTTTCTATTCACAGCTCCCCAATTTATGAAGGATATTCATAGACAGACAGTAATAAAATGCAACAGATTTTTATTGGGTCACTAATTAAGGTAAACAGCAGTACAATGAGAGCGACTTTGTATAAGAGACAGTTTTGGGCATTAGGTACACAACCCTTTGTCTTTCTCAGTGTAGAAGCTCCCTAATAAGCCCTGTGTGAAGAAGTCCCTTTTAGCTTGTTTCCTTAATCATTAGAGGTCCACACTGTAGTGTCTCCTGACCCAGAAACACTGCAGATCAGACTGACAATGTCTTTGGACCGTGTGTCCCACTGGATGAGTAAGTGTTGATCTGTGCAATTACAGTGACAGATACTCAGTGACCCATCACACCAATCATCTAAGCCATAAAGAGACCACCCGAACCTACAGAGAGGTTCTCAGACCTGTTTACAGCTCGGATCACACTTCTCTGAGATGGCCTCTTGACCTGTAATTTGTGGTCAAGGGTCAAAGGTTATAGAGGTGGTCATGTGTCTCTCTTAGCCAGACAGAGCTCAGATCTCATGCTTAGTCAGGCTGTCTCTGTCTGGTTTCCTACAGTTCATTACAAGGGGTAGCTGTCTGCAATGCACAGAGCGACTACAGCCTTGACTTTACAGCGTGATTGTTGACAGATTCCCTTTAAAGCAGCTTTCGGGTCCACTTCTGTGCACAGGTGCAGCCACAGAATTTATATTTTTGGCACAATAAAAAAAAAAAGTGTTTCTTTTTAGATAACCATAGAAATTAGTAATGTCCATTTACTTAGATTTCAGATATCTTTGCCATAAGGATTGGTGATAGATTAGTATTTAAAAACAATTGAAATGAAGTCAATAGACATTTAAATTTCTTCAGCTTGGAGAAATAAACAATGGAAAAAAAAAGGTAAAATACACACATTCAAGGAGCACTGGCCCTTGTCTCCATGACGCACAAAGCAATCCCAGTACAGTCTGTATGCTAGGGCCAGACTGATGCATTCACTGAAGCAGTAATGGGTATCTTCAAGATGCATCATCTCATCAAAGCATAATTTACTGGACGGAGCTCAGGGAGGTGTTGAAACAGTCATTAACTGAAGTGTCTACCGAGTCGAGCTGAACGGTAATCCACTCTGAGCTGGACGAAGGCGTGCAGGAGGTTTCGGTCCAGATTGGTTAGCTGCTCACCCGAACAGACCTGCTTCAGGTTATCAGGGGCAACCACCAGGAGGTTACAAAGGGCATGGAGTGTGTCAAAGAGCTGCAGCACCAGAGGGACCTGAAAGACAGCGAAGCACAAAAATGTTTACATACTTTAGGTTTTTACACATTTAGATTAAATAAAAATGTCTAATATTTGCAGACTCTCTGTGAGAATTGCCAGTTTTTCCGTATTATATAGTTAATTGTAAATAGATTTATTTAATTTATTTATTTGCTACATAACATGATACACGGGTCAAGTTTTTTAAACCTCTACATCAGTGTTCCCCCCCCCCCCCAACTTTAACCCTAGTCCCCTTATGTTTTTGTTTGAGGTAAACAAACTGCGAGCAATAGTCTACAAAAATGCCAGATTTAGTAAAAATGACACAAATTACAATAAAATGCATACATTCAAATTTATATTTATAAATGCATATTCATTTTTTTAGTCCTCAGAAGGTTAAAAAACCTAATTTTCTGACAATTTTTTAATGGTTCATGCTTTACAGGGTTAAATAACTAATAATTAAAATGAATTGTCTTGTGGACTTTTAACAGCTGTTCTGACAAAATAAGCAAATGTACACGTTAAACACTGAAAATTTACAATGTTGTTGGTCCATGTATGTTTAGACTGAATGTTTAACAAAGGAAAATAAGCAATCAAATAATCAATGATGGAAATAATTCTTATTTGCCACCCTTCTTGTTTGTACTGAAAGATTAACAAAGGATGCCAGAGCCTTTATTTTGGATTGGCCTGACCAGTTTATTTAATAAAACATCCCAGGTAGAGCCTTTGTAGGCAAAGCCATGTTTGCCCTGTGACCAGTGCATTCTGGACCTATGCTCCACCCCCCACCCCACCCCACGCTCACCCTGAAGTCCTTGGCGCATCGTCGGTATTCAGCCACGTCGCAGATGGCCAGCATCCCTCCCATTGAGCTGTAGCTGTATTGCTGTAGATGCTCATGGATGAGCCGGTGGAAACGAATGCCCAACTCCGTCAGCACTGTGTCCACATTTTTCCCATCCATGGACTTCCGCACGTGCTCCACCTGCCGACTGACGTAGGCACATACCTTGGAGCAGGCCTGTCAGGTGGGGGGTACACGCGGAGAAACATGGAAAACGCGTTCAGTCCGACACACTATCTGTATTTAGTCCAAGAAAAACTAGGTGTGGATTTGATTTGCAAGTTTCCTTTGCTAATTTGTTTAGTTTTGAATGTGAGCTCCTTAAAGCAAGCTGAAGATTTTTCTCTCTTACTGTAGTGTACTGGATCATGACATTGTTTTCATCCTCAGGCCTGAAATCTGTCTTCTTCTGCTCTGTTGCCAAGATGTGCTTCATCTGGCCCACCATGCAGTTTAGTGTTCTGTGTGCAGCAGGGAAAAAAACAAAACACCCATAAATGTCTTTTAAAACTACTTGCTATTTCATTACAGGTTTCCATCTGCACATACAGACAAAGTATTAGAAACACACTGACCTGTCGATTCCTGTGTCCAGTTTTACTTCCATCTGCTCTATCACCTCTTTTTTCTTGTGCAAACACTCTGCCAACTTTGGAGATGAGCTAAAAACAGATTAGGAAAGGTAAATTCGGAAAATCTTTTTACTAAATGAATAAAGGTTTCATCATCTTTAACCCTTAACGGACCTTATCAGAGGCATGAGCTGGTCATTAAACTGTTTGTCAAACAAATGGAAGATAGAGTTCGCCTGCTGAACCACATCCAGGAAGTACAGGTTGGCATTCTTTGCATCAGGTGAGGGAATTGCTGTAGAAGAGAAAGAGAGAAAGCCAGACGATAGGAAAAATAGGTGGGTGAAAGCATGAATCAACATGATTCACAAAGAGCAGAAAACCACTACTGCCTGATGTCTACTTCTTGGCATTAGAGAAATATAATGCATGAAGCAGAAATTCTCAGTAACGCTCTATTTCAGTGTCAGACAGTGAGGAGAAAGTAATCAAACCACAGGGACATCAATGATCCATTTCCTTAATGCAGAATGTACCTAACGAATTGAGCACTGGGATGTACCAAATGCATGTTTAGTTCCACTGTAGCTGGCTGAAAATGATAAGCTGCTCCCTTATTATACAGTCCCATAGAAAATGTAAAGAAGTGCCAAAAGCGCAGCCTGCATGGCATCAAGGTAACTTGGATTTTTTACTTTTTCGTATGGAACAGACATTAATGGGCACATATAACCAACCGCAGTGAGTGATGTCAGAGCAGGTGTTTTCCTCTAGGCGTCGAATCAAAAACTGAGGAGGATGTGGCCTGCCAGGTAACATACTTGATGGTTTCAACTCATGTGGAGCAAATAAGTCACAGGAGAAAGATGATGGATCTTCCACATGCGGCTAACAAATTGGGATTTATTTTGCCTTTGATAAAATGATTTGTGTCTCTCTCGCCAAATGACAGCTGGGTTAGGCGCCCCATCAGCACTGAATTCGATGTGTTTCTAGCTTCCTTTGTTAGTGTTTTGTTACAAATAAATGTAAGACAGAAATATTGTATTCATCTGGTTTTCCTAATCTGCTCTGGTTCAACAGTTTGAGAACCACTGGACTAGACCATTATCAAAGTTTCACCGGGATGGCTGCTATTATTTAACAGTCTGCTGGCTGTTTGATTGAAAAGCTTTTCTTACAAGATGGCAAGGAAGACCTGGATCATCCTTGCCAGTGTATTAAAAGTTTTAGCTTTAGGACACAGCTATAGTGAACACTGCAGACAAACATTATGGTTTTAATGAGCTAAGTTGGATTTACCTGAGAGGCCAATCTCTAAGGCGTAATCAATGTGTTCTACACAAAGGTGGTCAACCAGTAGCAGGAAGATTGAGAAGGCATTCTTGGGCAGGTCAGATGGGTCTGAAAGCTGTGTAACATCAAAGAAAAATATGCATTTAAACTTTTTCAAAAAACACAAATGCAGTACAGTTAGCGCACCGCGAGTAAACATAGGGCAGAAAAGCCTCACCCTGTGGCATCTCTCAAAGGCATGGCGTGTCTCCTGCAACAAATTGACAACCAGCTCCGGAGAGAGAAAAGTCTCTCCGTGGGTGTCAATGCTAGGACCCAGTGGAAGATTGGTGCGTTGTCTGATCCGTTCCTTCAGATCTTGAATACTGTTACAAAAAACAAAACTTAAATTATGTTTTGTTTTTTTGTTTTGTTTTGTTTTCTGTTTTTTTTTTTACCAGTTAATCTTTTCTTTGTGTAAAATCAAATGTGCAAAAGTCTGACCTGCCAGCGCCCACTGGCCGTTTCTGGTGATTCTTGGAGTCGTAGTATCGCTGCAGAATCATGGCACCTCGAGTGCGAAGGTATTCTCTCTCCATGTCAATGTAACTTTCCAAGTATGAAGAAAAAATGCTCTTAATCAGCTTGGAGAGGAATGTATGCTTGTCTGAGCCCAGGTTGAACTCTGTGAGCTTTGTGGCTAATCCTGTGGTCCTTCAAAAGGGAAATAATCAGAGTCATAAACAAGACCAATGGTTTCTGGGTACCCATGAAGTGAACTGAATTAAAAGTCAGCAAGTTAATTACCTGGTGTAAAGGTCATAGAGATTCTTGAGGTATTGTTCTACATCTGAGTGTCGAGTTTCATCCAGTTTTTCTTTAACATGTGCCTGCAGACACAAAGCCAGTTAAATATAACCAAATACAGAGTAATACATCAAACTCTTAATTTCAGTAGAAATACCTGTAATTTGTTCTCAAAGATGTTCTGGATGAGTTTGGCCATGACAGTCTCAGGACTACTGAAGACCTCGCCCACCTGCTTATTGACCCTCTGGCAGAGGACTGCCGTGTCCTCAAACACATCATTCCTCATGTAGGCACCCTTACAAAGACAGATGACACCAGCAACATGTAAATGTCTGCAGATATTACTTGAAGCAATACTACCAAGTGTAAGAGGAACTTTACACACTCACCTCCTGACACTGCTTGATGTAGACGTCCACACAGTGTGCATAGCCCTTTTACGAAAAGACACAAGCATTACATCACTGTGCAACATTTCAAGGAAGTGCTAAAAATTTAAATCATACATGATTAATATGAACAGAATGGGAATCACAATTATCCTATTAATTTGACCAAAGATTAGGTCAAATGTGGACACTGAACCTATTTTCTAGGTTACCTTGAAATGTAATAGAACTGCTGCAACCTCTCGCATACGTCCAATCTCACCCCTGCGCTGAGCTGCAGTGAACTCCTGGATTAACTGCCGCTCCAGGTCATGGTATTTACCTGGTTAGAAAACCAAACAACCACCAATAAATTATTAGATTTTATATTATATTATTACAAAGGATTACTAGGATTTCTGATTTGACTACTCATAAAATGTGGCCTGATATTCATCTAAGTCACAGACACCAATAAACACAAGCTGACTAAATTAATGATACACAAACAGTTGTACTTCATGTGATTTAAAAATCAACACAGTGCAGGCTGGAAAAAGGAATTAAACTCTTAAATTTAGTTATGCATCTTAATGGCAAAAACCTCCATCAGATGAGGATGGTGTGCATCAGCACACATCAGCATGCCCCCATTCGGAAGCCAAAAAAAGTTTACAGGTCACATCCTACAGCATAAACATAAGTCAACTTTTACATCCCATTTTCCTCAGTTTTTCCACACCCCACAGTTTCATATAGAGACACCTTTCATTGTTTCATGTCATTGTTTCCCCCTAGATTGGGAGACATCCAGGCCCCGAGATAGAAAAGAGTATACTGATGATCTAAGGGTTGAGTGCTAATGTACTATCCTCTTTGCACAGAATTTTGTGTGTATTTGTGTTTATTATTAAAAAAAACAAACACCAAAAAAACAACTTCTTTCTCATTAGTCCAGGAAACACTGATCAACAAGTGTTCTGGAATACCTAAATGGACTTCAGTAACCTTGACATATTGCACAAAGTTGTTTTGGGAGGGCAGTGGTTCCATTTGTCCTTCCTTCAGCACACTGTCATTTACTGTTTTTCTTAGACTGGAAATAAAGTTACAGAAACAAACATTTTTGCAAAGTTTTGATATTTCTGCAGGTGTTTTCTGTAAGCCTTGTTTGGTTTTTTTCATTCTTTATGTACACACAATTTTGCTCCTGGTCTGAACTCTGTAGTACATTCACTACTCATGACAGTAGCATCAGGCCTGGACAGATGACCACCCGGGTCTTCAGAAATACTTTTAAAGGCTTTTTAACCCTGGAGAACCCATGGGGTCAGAGCCGACCCCATTGGTTTTCTAGGGAAACCATGGGGTCAAATTTGACCCATGGGGTCAGAGCCGACCCCAGCCGACCCCATTGGTTTTCTAGGGAAACCATGGGGTCAAATTTGACCCCATGGGTTCTCCAGGGTTAATGTTCGGACCCATGAAAGTTGTTGAGACTGAGGGATGGTTAAAACAAACAGTGTTTGTTTAACTTTAATCACATTTTCTTCATTGGAGCAGTGACTCAAATTCAAACAAACCGAACACTTTTTTTTTTAGCCTGCACTGTGACTGACTGCTTCAAGTGTTCAATAAAGGTGCCTTGGTTTTTGTAACTGTATCTCAGATGAAGATCAGATCATATTTTATTAATAATTAATGAAGAAAACTTGGTCATTCCAAGTGGTTTACAATAGAAACACTAAATGTGGGTGACTGTCAAAAACTTACTTGCAATTTTTGCCTTGACATCTGCAAACCTGGCAGAGAAAAACAGTAAATCAATATCAATGACATTTTAATCTATATACTAGTAAAATAAAAAAGTAGACGGTTATATTTTTAGAAATCACATGATGCTGTAAAGATTTAGTGTTGCGATTACACTGAGAGGAACAAAAGTAATACTCTGTGTTCCTCTTGTATGTCACTGCTTTTGTCTAAAGCTGCCTTCAGGATGCCTGACTCACCTGTCGAATGGCAGCTCCTGGGCAATGAGATGCAGCTTCTGAATGATATCAGCAGCTTCCTTAATCTGAGGAACAGAGAAAAAGTGAGAGTGGGTATAAATGTGTGTGTATGAGAGAGAGATATCAGGTGATGGAAAAAGAGTGAGAGCACAGCGGGACCATGTGAGGTGGACATCCAGAGAAAAAGTGGGCAGGCCGCCGGCAGTGTCTCCCCTTGAGGGATCATCATCTTAAAGCAGCCCTCCTCCACCTTCCCGTGTTGAACAGGGAGCTGATAACAGACAGGCTGCGCTCACCTGGGCATCGGCAGCAGCAGCGGAAGTCCTGACTTAGCAGCACATCCAACTCTTTATTGGCATGCCTTTTCTGAATAGGCTGTAATCCCACAGGAGTCTAAATCGCCTTCAATAATCTGTCCGTCCAGGGATATCTGTCTAAAAAAAAGGGGGCCCTGTCGAGAGCCGCCCCACACCCCCCTACACACACCCACCCCTCCTGACATACACGCTGGCTGAAAAAAAAGCCCCAGACCTACGAAAGGCCCGCCGTCCGCAACTCCTCTGTTCCCGCAGATGCCTGCCTCAGCTAACATCATTACTCTGCTCCCGTGAGGAGGATCCAGCCTTTCTGCTCGGCGAAGGTTTTCTAAGTATCTGTCCCCCAGCTAAGATTAGCTAAATCCCATGTAAGTAATGTAGCCGTCTCCCTGCAGTCAGGGTTTAGCAGCACTTGTCTCCACGCTGGCGGCCCAACCCTCCCTTTCAGAAGGATTAGCAAAGCCATCCCCCTTCAGCTATTCACTTGCAGCTTTCCTCTTTTCCCCCTCATATGGAGGTATGCTCAGGAAAAAGGAATCTGGACAGATATTTCTGCATGCCTTTCCAGAAAACCAGCTCCATCTCCAGCTTTCGTCTCTGGGATTGACCCCCAGACACACTTCTCAGCATCCGCTAATGACATTCCTACAAACAAGAATAAATCTAAAGCATCTCAGTCTCTCTGCTGTCACTACAAAACTGCAAAATCAAACTTTTGGCCACTTGTCTAACATTGAAAAGGCCTCTGTGTAGACTGAAACTGGGTAAAAGTGTGCATATCTTTTCCCAGGATGTATGTCACCAGTGCCCTTGTGTGCACCACCTTGCTACAAGCTCTCTCCTGCTGTAACGTGACACAAAGCTGAGGGCCATCCAAATTCTCTCTCCCAGACAACCTACTGTAAATGCAATTAGTTTTGACATGAGCATGTTGACATCCATGCTAGTCAATCAGCCAGCTATTGTCAGACAGCAAATGACAGTTTATTAATCCAAATTAGTCGAGGGATCCAACTAAAGGGATAAACTTAACAAATTAATATGGATGGTTTACCTCGTAATCCTGTTCATTCTCACCTCCAGCAGTATCACAGCAGGGGGCCCCCGACAATGGTCACGCATACACACCTCCACTGATGTGAAGGGAAAGAACATGTGCAGCATACTTACCTTCTCTGGGTTGTTAAATACATCGCTGCGTAGGTCTCCATCCAAGAACTCGTTGAAGTAGGTCATCAGACGCTGAGCTTCCACAGCTCTCTGGCGAGGCGTGTTCACCCCCTCCAGCTGGTCCCCCAGGTGACAAACCTTAGTGGCCACATAGCTGATGTGCTCGTCGAGCTCTTGGAAATGCTGAAAGGCCACCTGATATCATGCAAAACAAAGAGGATGTGAAATAAAAACACACAGAAAAAAGGTTTTGGAATGACAGATAATATAATCTTTGACAGCTCAAGGGCTTTGCAGTGGGTGTGATTGGCTCCTTTCACCACACAACATACCTGGTTGCTTCTCTGCAAGTCTTGAACTTTGTGGGCAAATTCCTTGGCCTCACGATGACACTGATGCTCAAGCTTCTCCACCTTCCGCTGGATCTTCTCATCCAATTGCTTCAACTCCTCAATGTGGTTCTGAAACTCCTCCAGTAGCCTTTAATGGGGGAAAGAATGCATGTGTAAATGTAAGTTTCCACTTGGTAGTTCTTAAAAAATAACAGGTAAAAGATGCAGAAAATGCCCTTAGTTTAGAATAGTAATTTGGTACCGCAAGGTTAAATCTGTCCCACTGACCTCACAGTTACAGTTAATAGTTAAAGAATAGTGCCAGATGCTTAATTCCTGGGTCCCCAGGCTTAAGAAGCTCTGAAAACTAGCAGCTTCGTCAGCTGCATTTTAAGTGCCACCAGGACTGCAGAGCAAATGTTCTAAGTCAGCACCACATTTCACAGAGTAGGAAACATCCCAAAATGATGAGTGTATAATCTTCTGACTAATTCCCTCAGCACTGGCTAGAGCTTAAAGACATCTCCCATCCTTTCCCAACAGACACTCATTCCCTGGCTGGTGACTCACAGTATGGTGGCCTCCACAGATATGTTGTCTCTGACTTGTAGCTAAGAGTATCCGAGGAGGTGGCGGCAACAGTTTGTGTAGTGAGAAGATAAGCAGGATGCATCTGTGGTACAGTTAAACTGTTGTGGCATTTTTGCTTACGAGATGCAGGCCTGTCCCCAAATATAAACATCATAACAAATATGGGGAAAAAAGATGCAAAAGACTTTAATATTTATTTCTTGTTTTTCTCCAAACCCGAAACTTTAAATGAGTGGAGAGGAGATCCAGGTGAGCTTTGTGAAGCAAGGAAGGACAGCTTCTTTAGAAAGTCAGTCTGTTGACTGTTATAAAATAATACAATGACATAATGTAATTGAAACACTAAAATCTAAAATATAATGAATTATTTCCAAGTATTTTTACAGGAAGCTTACCCTAAATTATTATCAAAATATGTTTACTGAGAGAGAAGAAGATGGTTTATGTGTATTTAATGGCTACAGAGAGAAAACAGTCTTGATTACGGAGTCTAATTAATTTAATTAACTGTTCAAAAAATGAGTGGCACTATGGCTAGAAAGACAGTATGCATGGTTAATGGAAAATCTTTATACAGCCAGGTGAGTCGAAAGGCTGTGTTTTCCATTTGTAAAAGTTGAAATATTAATTCATGAATAAGGCATCCTTTTGAGAACATATTTATTATTATAATAACTAAAAATAATCAATTAAACTTTACTTCCTTTCCAATAAAGCTTAATGGATGGAAGAAGATCTTATACGCTATATAATCTAAAACTTTGAGCTAAAATGTGGTGCATGTAATTCTTATAAACTACGACCTTATATTAAGTGTAAGAGAGATGCTACTGCATATGTAAATGACAAGTATCTATAGTACCTTTTGGGGTCAAATGCCTCGGCTCCTCCTTTGGAGCCTCCCCCAGGAGTCCTCCATGCCAGCCTTTCAATGTACTCATCTGCATCAAAGGGCTCCTAAAGCGGAGAAAAGGCAATGGGAGAAGCGTCAATTGGGCCAAAATAGGACAGTTGTCTACAAAAGGATGGTAAAAGATTACAAGATCGGGTAAATTGTAAAAGGTTACTAAAGTTACCTGTGCTGATTTTATTGCACACAAACAGCCAACAACATTGCTATTTCCTCGACTAAGCGAACTCATACAATTAAACAATACGTGTCCTCTTTTCTCTCACTTTAACAACAAGAAACCAAAATTTCTCCCCAATGCTTGAGTTATTATTAATTCTTAATTATGCACTCAATTGATAAATACGGTCGGCACCGTTAGGGTACCGTTAATTGTAGTTAGCCCCTTAGCTAGCCTGACAGCTAACACAGCTACCCGTTGTCATTTTACCTCGAACAGATGAGCTGTCGTCGCCATGTTAAAGATTCAGCTGGCGGCGCGGTGAAATAAAACCTAGGAGATGGAACTCAAAGCCGGCAATAAAGCCGACTTCTGCATTGATTTGGTGGTTTCGTACAGTTTTGCCCTTTGTTGACAGCTAGCTGGTTGGCAATCCAGCTTCCTGTATGGGAGAGAAGGGTGGGGACAGCCGCTTGGAAGTGCGCAAGCGCATTTGTCAGCTGATTGGACGTAGTTGTCACATGAAACAACAAAAGCAGGAAGTAAGTAGCAAGCATCAGCGATGTTCATACAGCGAAGCAAAAAATGAATTTAACACATGCACAAGGAGATTTAAATATTAGATTTTGACGCTTTTGTTTTTCACCCCATAAAGTCGGGAGTTTGCTGTAGTCGGAGAAATGACTGTACGTGGTTTGTGGATTATTTCTCACGAGAATGGAGGAAATCTGTCAATACGCTTTTCTAGGTTTGTGACTTCTAATTATTGTCACATATATGCTAACATAACATATTTTTTTTCGGATTGCTTGTAGATCGCTCTGTTTTGTCATGTCTTGTGTGTCCTTCATCAGGAGGTTTTCCACCGTGGAGCACCGTGCAAAGAGCCTGGCAGGTTCCTCATATGTAGCAGTCCCAGAGGAGAGTACTTTCCTGCAGCTCCTGCTCACTGAACTGGGGCTTTCAGACTCAGGCAAGAATTATGTAGCCCTCAGAGATGACTGTCTTTACCGTCCACGGTCACCAGCCCTGGAGCTGCATGTGGATGGACCTGGAAAAGGAATACTTTGGCCTGTGTTGACTGTCTCGCAAGGGCCTCTCATTCTGGCTTGTCTGCCTTTAGTGGATGTCCCTCCTGATCCGCGGCCACCTCTGGCCAGTCTGCTGTCAGTCTCACAGGGTCTCACACTTCTGGCAGGCCTACAGAGTTTTCTCCTTGGCTCAGGGAGTAAGCCTGATAGTGAAGGGCTTGGCTCTCGCCTGGCAATGTTGCCCTCAGTCCTCCTGCAGGTTTGTCCACTTGGCACACCCCTTGATGTCCCCCTACCTGGGACACCTGCTACACCCACAGCGCCCACTTCTGTTGGAACTCAGAAACAACCAGCCTGGAAGACAGGACTACACCGAGGTCGAGCTGTGGTTAATGTTGGACTGATAGAAACAGTGCAGTCCATGCAGTATGGTAATCGAAGCAGACAGGACCTCTGGGATGTTTATGGCACTGTGACATGCAAAGTAAGTCCACAATGTAAATAAAAGTGATTAATGTTATAACTTCTGGAAATGATTTATTTAGGATTATTCTACATTTCTACCCTTCTTTCAACAGTGTGAAGTGGAGGGGGTGCTCCCAAATGTGACAGTGACTCTATCACTGCCACCAAATGGTTCTCCACTGCAGGACATCCTGGTCCATCCCTGTGTCACATCTCTGGATTCAAGTATCCTGACTGCCAGCAGTGTGGATAATTATGATGGCTCAGCTTTCTCCGGGCCATACAAGTTTCCCTTTTCCCCTCCTCTAGAGCCCTTCAGACTATGCAGCTATACTTCTGAGGTATGCATACAAATTCCTTGCAGATATGTTTTCATTTTGTAAATGATTTCTGCTAAAATCTTAATTTCTCACCAGGTTCCTGTTCCACCCATACTTGGTTCATACCAACTAAAGGAAGAGGAGAACCAGCTTCGCGTGTCAGTAACCCTCAAACTTCATGAGAGTATAAAGAACAGTTTTGAGTTCTGTAATGCTCACCTGCCATTCTTTAACAGGTAAACTGCACAAAGTTCAAAATCACTATTTCCTCGTGCTTTATGCTTTCTTTACAAGCAGAATATGATCCAGTCATAAATATAATTGCTGAGAGCCCTTTTAGGAGTTTAGAAATTGTTGAAAAATCAAATGCACATATGTCTGCAGGATACATTTTTTTTAATAGAAAACTCTTTTAAATGTTTTTAAATCTAATTTAGGAGAGTTATAGTCTCTTGCTTGTGTGTGAGAGACTATTAAACAAACTGCACTGTAATTCAGCTGTGTTCTGTAACCTCTGTAAAAAAAGAAAAAAAGAAAAAGCAACACTTCAACAGCAAGTCTCAGACTTGAAATTATTGTGCCTCCTAAGTTTTTGTGGAACTCTAATGTCTTTGATCCGATTTAATTGATTGTCTGCATACTGTCTCTGTGTGCACTGTGCAGGGATCAAATGGGTGTTGTAGATATGAAGGTGAGCTCTGGACAGTTGGATTTTTCAAAAGAGAAAAACCTGCTTGTCTGGGTCCTGGGTAAGCGTTATGCTTCAGACTCTCCCTATAAGAAACAAAATCACTTACACTGCATCTGCATACTTAAAAAAATGGATGACTATTTTATTCTCAATGATATGTAGGGCAAAAGTTCCCAAAGTCTCGTGAGGTTACGATGGAGGGTAAGATCAGCTTTTCTGGACCAACACCAGGACCTTCTGACCCACTCTGCACAAAACTTACTGCTTATGTCAAAGTAAGTTATTATGTTTTATAATTACAAGTAGCCAAGGATCCTCACCCATACTTACTACCTTATGGTCTTCATGTACTACTCACATTAATGTAAGACGAGATAAAAAGATTTATTACTCAGTGGCTTTTTTCTTCACAGTTGCATTTCAAAGTGCCTGACATGACGTTGTCTGGGTGTTATGTTGACCAGCATTCGGTGCAGGTTTATTCTTCTGCCAAGCCACGGATTGTAACATGTAAGCTTACAGTAAAAAAGTTTTTTGTCAAAATATTTGTTGCCTGTCTCTTGGGTGACCCTGACAACTGTGTCTGTCCTGCCCTCAGCCCGAGAACTTCAGTCCAAAGAGTACTACATATGGAATTCAACAGGTACAGCTCCGGTATCTTCTGGACAGATGATGATGTAGGATGGATTCACAAAGAGGGGCTTTGTGGACACTGCACTGTGTATTAATGAGACTGAAAATACTGTAATGCACACACAGTGACGTACGACCCTGGGACCCAGGACCCAGCGTCCTGGGTACAGCTGAAAGTAAAGAATTTTGACCCAGTTAAATTATTTTTGTGGTACCCTGTTTTACAGGAGAGTTATTATCTATTATCTACTCACATGTGCAAAGGCACTTCACAATATGCAAAAATCAACTGGATTACTGCTTTTAAAGAACTACCTGCACCTGCAGTTCAACTTCTTTTATCCCCCAGTCTGCCTCAGATATATCCCATTGCAGACACAAGGGCCACCCCTTGCTCTGACAGTCGCACTTCAGTGACTCTCCATCAGCCGGATAATTAGCAGCTGGGGCCTTGTCATCAGCTGTTGTAGGCCTGGAGTAGAGGGGCGGCTGGACTGTGAAAGGGAAGCCTGATTCGGCCAGTGTCTTGGCGACAAAAGCTTCTCTTTTGAGCTGGCAGGAGTCCACACCCATACCAATCACTGGCCCCCACCTCTTTTGACCTCAGCTTTGCCCTGTCAACTAGTAGCTAGCTGAAACACACAAACTCTCCAGCCTGACTGTGATTGAGCGCTGACCCTCGGGCCCTTTGAGACTTGAAAGCTGTCGGTCTCATTCTGTGAGCAGGACCTGCCTAATTGGTGAAAAAGTCACAAGGGTGGTAACTGTTGAGTTGCCTCTCGAGGTTGCAGAGGAGGTGTTTTAACTAATTTATCGTGCAGCCTACTGTAAATGATTTTGATCTTTTATTGATGTAACACAATCATCAGAGTAGCCCTCTATTTATGCTTCGATGCATAGATAAAATGGCTCAAATTGGCGTTTGGTTCCAAATGCTTCCCTCAGTTTATCAGCACATTACCTGAACTATGCATGTAACATTTCTTTCTACTACCTCTGTGCATTAAGTTGAATGAATAACTAGCTGATGAAGGGTTAAACCAGAGGAGATTGTGTCCCAACTATTCCACAGCAGCCAGACTCCTCTGAGTGGCCTCATTGTCTGCCATTGGCCTCTTGTGCCCCTTGCTGGTCCAAATGCTACATTCTCACGTGGATTTCCACTCAGAAGGCTGACCATGACCAATCCTCTGTCAATTGGAACCAATTGCTCACACGGCATCCTTCACCTTCTTTTTATGTAGCAGTATGGAGTGGCAGACACCGAGACCTCTCGGCTCTCCCCCTCCACGATGATTTGGCTTTAAGGCCCAGTGTGTGTGGTTAGCGAACTGGAAAAGGAGAAGGTTTTTTTTTTTTTCTTTTTCTTTTTTTTTGAAGAGTTGGGCCACTCTAAATCTCCTCAGTGTCGCAATATGTGGTCAGTCTGGCTCCTCAAGTCTGCAGTTAGTGGCCTCTCACTGGCAGACTTTGCTTTGTTGATTGAATAGCTTGCTAAGTAGATGGACTCATTTAATGTGTTGCTCTGCTCCAGTGCCTTCTGTCCATACCGCTTGGCATTCAGCTGAATTGTTTCTCAGAATTGTTCACTTATTTAATATGTGTTTACTCTTGCATACATGCATACAAGAAACAGATTTACACTTTTGTCCTGTAATAATCAAAATAAAGATCATGTGGGCCAAACGCAGCATTTTGGATTGTTACAAATCATTTAAAACATCATGAAGTTTGGATACTAAAATGTTTTTGCACACCCACAAAAGAATTTGCAATTAAATGCCAAAAAATGCTTTCCACTTCTCTGTGGATGTTTGAATTACTGTGTGTCCCTCAGCCCAATAATGACACCCAGTGGCAGATTACAATAAAAGTCACATTAGCATGTATTTATGTCTTTAATACATTTAATAAAGTACATTTCTTCTGTTTAAATAGTTCTACCCAACCACTGCAAGATTATCACTGCTGATTAAATTCCTCCTGCTGTGTTGTGTTCATTTAACACGCTGTGCCTGAGGACCAAGCAATTGAAAGCTTCTGTTGCTCCAGGTGTTTGGTAGTCCAGTTCCTCTCAGCCGGTCTAAGTCTGCTAAGAGTCGGCCTCAGGAAGGCCACTTCATAAATAATGGTAGAATTACTAGTTTCCTGTTTTCAGTCTGAGCGTGCATTTGCTTTTAAATAACAGAATATATTTGCAGCCTGAAAGTTTTTTTTCTTTTGCGCTAACTTTTATCCCAAATGTCTAATAATGGACCAGAAACCAAAAAAAAAAAAAAAAAAAGTCGATTCAAATCTCTTTTAGCTAAATAGTTCATTTTTGGATGTTTGTTGTCAATAGTGCAGGGAGGCTAAATGAGCGTCAATGTTCCTGCATAAACAGCAGTTTTTCTCACGTCATCGCATTTCTTTCACCAATAGAGGGCGCCATAAACTCAGTCATGAAAGCCAGAACATGCAGTAGCTTCCAAACATCAAAAGGTTTCATCATATTGTTAATAAAAGTTAGTTCCAGAACACGCACAGCAACTTTGTTATCATTTCTGAAAACTGAAATTTGGTATGATAGCTTAAAGATCCTGCTTCTACTTCTTATCCTGCCTATCTGACCGTTTCATCCTGTGACCTCTGTGCACTTTACTTCAGTTCTCTGCATCAGTTTCTCTTCAGTTGTCCACAGTTTTCTATTTTGTTTTGCTGTTTTCAAAAACATCTGCCATCTCCAGTTTGTTGTGTGGTTTTTTCCTTTAGTCTGTGCTACATCATGAACTCTGTCTTCTTTGACTGTATGATCTAGCTTGCGTTGTAGCTGTTTTTCTGGACAGGTTACACTTAAAAACCAAAGGAAGGGAAAGATATTGGCTCCAGAAGGCAGCCGGGGTTCCCATTTCTTGTGGTCTCATTCCAAAAGATGTCTCTCTCAGTGGGTTCTCGCGAGTTTCAGCTTCTGGATGCCTTATGCATTTGGATCTCCATCGAAAAGGACAAATAAAAGAAGGCAAGTTAGGTTGGAATACACCACATTCAAACAGAGTATGTATTAGATCAACAATTTCCAAGCCTACCTACGTTAAATGTGTAGACTGTATCTTATGTCTTCTCTTCTGCCTGACATTTTAGAGGTGAGCTGAGAGGCAGCTCTCTGAACCTCCAGAAACCTGCCCTAGAAAGGGTTAAATAAACTGGATATTGAAATCAACTAAGTTCATTTACTCCAGCACTGTAGTGAATTATAATAATGAGTTATTTGTACTTTACTGAAATATTTCTAGTTTGTTTTGCTGCATACTTCTGCTTCACTGCCAGGAAAATTCCTTTAATGTCTCTACTACTTATGTGCTATTAAATGCTCAGTATTTTCATATTGTCGTAAAGATATTTATAACTAAAGGAACTGACCCATCAGTTTTCGTTGGAATTGGTGTTTTGTAGGTGATGGAAGAGTGGATGCTGGGTTTAAAGCCAAACACTCTAAAAAACAAAGAGTCACACAATTGTTGGGTCTATGCTTTTATTTGTTTCTGCAAGTTTGCATCTCCTGGTGGGAGCTTTTCTGTTCTCTGTAGCCTGAAAATAGATCCCATTGAGGGCCAGTCATGGCTGTAGACCACCCCACTTTCCACTCTACTGGCACTTTAATCAGATCCACTGGGAGACAAGAGGAAGGGCTCAGACTCACAGCTGCCTCTCTCTTCCTCCTTTCTCATCCACCCCATTTTTCTACCCTCTCCCACTCGCTCTTAAGCACCGTTGCAGACTGTTAGTAAAAATGTATGATTTAAATTATTGATGCTAAAGATGCACTTCACCTCTTCCATACTTTGTCAAGATGCTTTACCTGAATTACTTTGCTCGTGCCTTCTTGGCAGGTTGTAAAAAACCGGTGGACATCCCCATCTGTGAGGTCCCTGTCCTATAAAAAACACATCAAAATTCCTTATTGGAATTGTTTGACATAGCATGAAGGTGACAGTGGGTTAGCAGTGATATTTTTTTTATTTCTATTTTTTTTTTTTTTTTATTACTGTGGCAATTTGATTGGCAGTGCTTGTGTGGCCAATTTGAAGGGGCAGCAGTTGCAGTGCCTGAGGAGAGATAATGACGGGATGTCTGGGTAATAATCACAACCAGTCAGAAACAATAATGCAGAATGATGTCTCCCAGAGTCCCAGCGCAGATGTGAAATGTTTTAAAAATGAACCAGGCAGCACGACTAGTCTGTTTTAGTTAAATATATTAGGCAGCTAATTTTGCCAAGCTAACCCAAGGTCTTCTGGGTGGAGGAGAATGAATGATGCTTAAATTGTCACTTTATTTTGATGGAAAGTTCCTGCAAAGCGTGGGTCTTACAGCACACACAAACACAAAATCAGTAACACATAGTGATGAGTAACAAAACAAATAAATCATAACTGGGAATGAAATTTGGCGCAGACTGACCTGAAAGCAAAGAAAGAGTTATTTCCTGCTTCAGTGGAGGAAAGGTTGTGCTTTTCTCTCCCACAGATCCTGGTGGCAGCTCCACAGCGTGTGGCAGAGCAGGGACTGTCCATTGTGGTTTTGGCTTCTGAGTCTTTTCTTGCAAAATATTACATGGGGCCACTTTATGCAATCCTGGTCTGGAGTGTGTAGAGCCCATTGTCCTGCTGTCTGTCCAAGAAGCTGACACTTGCAAAATACTTCTCGGTCCAAGCTATATATGTAAAGTTTAATAGTTACAATATCTGTCTTAAAGTTGGTTGTTACTAATGACCTCAGTCACATGATGGCTCTGTGAGCGTAGATCCACTTGTGTTAATATTTCTGTTCCTTTTTGCCCTGTCCTATAAAAATGTCAGTAACTTCACTTTTAAAGGAGTCTTTTCAATTTGCATCATTTGCTTCAGCTGCTTCCAAGCAAACCCAGTGGTCTTCACATCCTCAGCGGCTTTCAAACTTATGATTTGTCCTGGAGCGTTGTTGTGTGGCGCCCAAGTAAAAATGCAATAACACTTTTGGAAGAAGTGGTTAAAAGAGTAGGTGTACACTCCATCCCAACCTGACTTTCACATTATAATGAGCTAGGTTTCTATGGCAACTCTCCCTACAGGTTACTTTGTAACTCATAAGTTAATGCTTGAAAGAGCCTGTTATTTTCCTGCACCCCTTTGCTATCTGAAAGCCCAGAGGGAGCAGAGAGGGAGCCAGGTTTGTTGGGAAATTGTTTTCTGACTGAAAAATATGACTCCAGTAGAGCTCATAAAAGCACTGGCGTAGGAAAAAACTGTTACAGTCCTGGTTCCTATTACGCTGCATAGAGGAGTTGTTGTGCATTTTTTTTCTGTGCTTGGTAATATTTGGAATTTTTTTAAAGACTGGTATTGTTTTTGTTATCATGCTAGCCGCATGAATCTAGGGATGGCAGTCCCAGTCTATCAGTGTGTTGGTATACTGCTTTCACCTGACTGAAATATTATGTCAAAGAACTACCCAGTGTGATTTTGCAAAGCCACTTGTGGTACCCATTTGCATGATTATAGCGCCACCTTGAGATGGATAGATGTTTAAATAAAAGGTATTGCTAAAATATCTTAGCAATCAATGACAGAAGGTGCCCGTGTCCGTGGCTGCTAAACAAGCCCAAATCATCACCCCTCTACCACCGTGCTTGACAGCTGGTATGAGGTGTTTGGGCTGACATGCTGCGTTTCTTTTTTGCCAAATGTGGCGCTGTCCATTATCACCGAACCCCTCCACTTTGGTCTGGTCTGTCCAAATTGTCCACTTGTTCCAGAAGTCTTGTGGTTTGTTCAGATGTAACCTAAGCCATGCGACAGGGATTTCTCCTGGCAACCCTTCTAAACAAGCCATACTTATTCAATGTTTTTCTAACTGTACTGCAATGAACCTTAATATTTAACATGCTAATCGAGGCCTGTAAACTCTGAGATGTAGCTCTTGTATCCTCGGACGATTGTCGAATTGTATTGATGCACACCTGAATGCTCCACACCAGCAAAACTGCAAAACTTGTGCTTTGATAGAGGTGCTCACACTTCAAACAATCAAGTGCATGTGAATAGCAGCACCTGACTGCTACTTACCCTCTTAATTTCTATAGAGGCATTATAGGTGTTTTCACAGGACTGCATATAGTTGTACTTTTTTAAACATGACTGTATGTATTTTACAAAATACTCTTTCTGCAGCTAAAGATTATAAAAGATCCGTCTGATTAATCTGTTTTATCAGTTTCTAGCTGGATACCAGTGACCATTATGAAAGTACAATTTGAACATTGCATTTTTTTCCTTTTGCTTCTTCGACATCATTTATTTTAATATGTTAAAATGCCACCACAGTTGTTTAGCTGAAACTGTCATCTCAGCAAATGCTTCATTAGAGGTTTCGACTCACTGACTGTGCTCCACCATAACAGCACTGTAGTGTGACTCTTGGGATTGTCTGTTTTCCAAATAGTCCTACTGATGATCTCAGTAGGACTATTTGAAAAAAATGTTTCTCACCATGTTATGAGATATTAAAAAAAAATCACAGTGACAAGATCATAGCATATGCTCTGTAGGAAACCATGTCCCGTGAGCTTTGACCATTGTTAGACATTTTCACCATTAATTGTGTGTATCTGTGAAAAAGGAAAAATTACAGTTAACTGTCAGTTTTCTGTGTATTGTGTATTTGTGTGTGAGAAAGTGAAGAACAGCACTGAAAAGCTTTGTAATTCTCAAAGAGAAGAATTCTGGAAAGTCATCACTGCTGAATCAGAGCAACACAGAGAATACTAATACTGAATGAATCACACTACTTAATTTTGCTAAAAATACTTGTCCATGAGCAGTTAATGGTCAAAGGGACAACAGTCTGCTTTAGTTCATTCTGATAGGCTTGTTTCCATCTTTATAGACTAGCTTGACTAATATTATATATTCAGTAAATAATTTGTAATGGCAGAGGAGATTCGATTAAATAAAATTTTTTTTAATATTATTCTACTGATAATGTGATTCAGGGTGCAGAGTCATTTGCTTTTCTTTTTTTTTTTACATTTATTTGTGTCAAATACTTAAATATACAGTCAGTTTGTCAGTTCTAAAATATTAGTCTAATATTAATACGAAAAATGTGTCCTCATTTCAAAGCTTTGCTTAGAAACAGTGGAGCCGTTGCTTTGCTCTTTGGGAAGTGAAGCTTTTCCAGCACCATTATCTGTATATAAATGTATATGAATGCTTTTCAGTTATCCAGGCAATCAAGTTCTGAAGCTAGAAGTTTTTCCAAAAATATTAGAAATAAATACATACATTGTGACATTGTGATATGTATACATAATACATACATGTGATCCTCAGTTAGATGCAGCTTTTTTGTGGGTTTTAAGACTTTTATTACAAAATCAAAAGATCCTGTACATTAAGCATAGTATAATTGTCATTCTTCTATATAGCGCTATTCAGTAAGATTTAAAATTATTACTCTTATTGATACAGATCTAAATAAATATCATAAATATGTGTAAGACTGAGCCAAACTGGCCCTGCTGACAGTTATATTCACAGAATACAGTCTGCAGAGCATCTCAAGGGGGAGCCAGTCGGCTCTTGGTTTGGGTGCGTGCGAGGGATGGAGCGCGGCAAGTATTTCAAGAAAGTAAATAACACTTTCAGCTCTTTCAAATTGCATGATCCATAAATGTTTTCAGTTTCCCCTGTTGTTGTGAAGTGATAGAAACAGTACGTCTCCAGAGTGAAGTTGAAGTTCAAGACGTTACTGCCTCACTTCCTGATAGATGAGTCCACATGGACTGAGCGTCCCACCACACCTCCAGTGTGGGCTCTGGAGAAATGTGGAGTTTCCAGACTGGTTAACGGAGGTCACTATCAGAGCATGTCATGCCAAGGGAATGGAGACAGTGCCATTTGCGCGACTGCGGCTTCGAGTGTGGGTGCTGGAGTCTGTGAGCTCCTCGCCGTGGTCCTCTGACTTTTTGTCCGCAATGGTGGCCAAGAAACGCAGAGTGACTGAGTCCCATTCCTCTGGCAGCAGCATGAGCAGGAAGCCCAGGCAGATGATGCAGGTGGCAGCCAGTCGCACCACACTGAAGATCACCTCATGTTTCAAAAGATCTACAGCTAGAGTAAGAGGGGAATAAATATGGGTGGGAACAAAAGAGGGAGCCAGAGAGCAGGATGGGGATAGAGAGTGTGAAGGATGAGAGAGAAACACAATCAAATCGAGATTAATTACATAAAGTAAGATAAACCACAGGACAGTGCGGCTGTAGGGGGATTAGTGTAACAAATGCAGCTTATAATCAGCACAAGCAATCCACTTTATCCTCTGTGTCTTTGCGGTCTGGAGCCCTGGGACAGGTTCCCGTAACCCACTGACCTTCATACAGACCGTTAAGGAAAAGAACTCGTCTGCAGGCATTTGTGTTGCCTTGGGAATCTGATCCTCCCTTAGCAAGAGGATGGTTGCAGGATCTGTCGAGGCACACTGATGATTGGGTTTCCGGGACAAAAGAGGCAGACTTGCTGTGTAATCTGTTTGCTACAGTGGCCCTAAATGCTGACCTCTCAATACAGCGCCACAGTATGTGTGGCCGTTTACTCCATTTTTTACAATCATATTATTTTACATTGAAATGATCAGTGAATGACAGATAATAGAAACCTTACCTGCATTTCCCGGCACACTGAGCAGTGTCCCTATAGAGATCAGAATGGGGTAAGTCAGTACCACACCAACATGGACCAGGATGTTGACCACTGCAAAAGAAACAGAAGACATTTAAGGTAAACATGAGGATGAGTGACAATTTTGAGGGTATTAGGTAAAATCTTGATAAGACATTTTCTGAGCATGGTTGTGCTGAAAAAATACAGCACAAATATTTCAGACTGCTGATCACACAATTATTAATAATAAGATATTTTTTGTTATCGTTTGACATGTTACAGCTCAAACAATCTGGGAACCTATTAGCTTAGTTGTCTGACCTAGCCACTGGGGATGGCGGCCAATATTTTGTAGCTTATGGTCTTGCCAGGTTATCTGGAAAGTGGATAATGGAGGTCCATTTAACACTTCCTTCCACTCACCATTATTTATGAATACACATATATTTCAAAAAGCTAATAAAAAGCTAAAATGTTGTCAGTCGATAGCTAAGGTTCCATTACTGGGGCTATAAGCAGACAACAAACGGAAACCGGAAAATTTCCGATACTTAAAATAATGCCCTTTGCCTACAGATCCTGCATCCATATTCAGACAATATAAACATCATATCCACCGAGTGACTGATGGTAATTATTAGAAATGAATCCCTATAGTTATACTAAAAGCCTTAAAATGATCCAAAAGGTTTGTACATGTGGATGAAACCATCCGGTGTATATGCACTCTCACCCAGCCACAGTCCTGCCAGTCCACACATGTATCCCCACGGCAGTGAGGAGAGTGAGCCCCAGTGCTCTACCCTGGTGAAATACAGGATGAGGGGCACACAGGAGATGAAGATGAGGTTGAAAAAGCCCATGGTGGAAAGAAAATGAGCCACTTCTCCAAGGTTGGCGCTGCCTAAGAACATCTTGAACAGCACCTGGATGGTGAGGAAACAAAGCTAGAGTTGACACGATGCAATCAAAAACCAAGCATAGCTCAGACTGGAACGGGCTTATGAGGAAGTCTGACCTTATAAAGAGCCGAAGTTGAGGCTGAGCCCACAGCCAATGCCACACCCACAAAGGAATCACCATGGAAACCATCAGCATAAGCCATCATGACAATACCTGTGATGGCCATTATGGCAGCCACAATCTGCACATAAAGACATAGATGACACATTTTGAAGTAGTAAAAGCTTGTGTTAAACAGGTAATAAACAATCTCCTTCTTGTTTTCATACAGACCCGAACACCCATGAACCGGTCCTTGAGGACAATCCATGAGAGGAGAAAAACAAAGGCCTTGTGGCAACAGTAGAGGGCAGAGACATCAGTGGCGGTCAGTTTCTTCAAGGCTAAGAGGTACAGGTAGTTGGTCAGTGTCCACAGGATTGAGAAGGGTGCTGTCCTCTTTACAAAAAGCTTGAGAGTCATTCCATCCTCCCCAAAGAGCTTGCTGCACTCCCTGTTAGAGAAAAACACCAGTAAAGTCTTCTGAATGGAAATGCTTCATTGTTGGAAGACTGTGTTTAGAGAATGGACATGATGGTTGTTTGGCTCTCACAGGCTTGAGGGTGGTTTAATACTGGTTCCAACTCACTAAAAAACAAAGCCTCCTGGGGCTGCTATTGAAGCTTTTCAGGTAAAATGATAATAGATAGGAACGTCCTTAGATATCACATTCAGCTAACTGTGTTTTTACATCTTTTTAAAGGTTTACCTGAATTTCTGGATGGGGGTCTGCTTCTCCCGTGTGGTGACTACATGTCCCGAGTAGTAGATGGGGAAGATCAGGATGTTCCAGTTGCTGCTGAACCAGGAGATGAAGAAGGGACAGGAGAATGACTGGAAGGTCAGCTTCACCACCTGAGTGGTACCCACCCAGGAGGAGGAAACACACAGCACCATCAGCAAACCACCCAGCACCTTCAGAGCCGTGTTGGCGCATGTATGGAAGGACTGGCTCTCCATACTGGTCTCACTTCCTGGTGTCTCTGCGTGAGACTCTGAGCCATCCTCTCCTAATGAGAGTCAAGAAGGGAGGAGAAAAATTAAAGGAAATCCACAGCTAGCATCAGATATCATCTGAATAATTTTGATTAGTATAATGTTACAGAGTTTAAACTTAACAACTTTTGTATTTTTTGCACCACTATATATAGACTTCAGTGCTGCCTGCATTGTGGCTTCCTGACTGGGTTCCAGCACATGAGCTTCATCGATCAGTCGTCCTTAGTGATCACTACCTCAGTTTGCCTTTCTTGCTGTGGTGGCACAATTGAGGCTCCGTTTAAAATGCATCGGGTTAACACGGTGCACGCTGCACATGCCATAAATAGCTTGGTTGCCTCATGATGCAGCATGTACTGTACTCCCTTTGCAGCCAGATGTGCACAGAAACCGGATGCCAAGAGAGCAAAAGTAAACCTAACCACATGACAGTCAACATGAAAGTCAGGCCAACCTTGGTGTTCATGGGACACTGTTCATGTGTCACTGCTATGAAAAGGAATTTACTGGAACTTTACTGGAACATCCAAATCACAAAGGTTAAATGATACGTATGGCCCAGTGCCTTTATGGATGATCAGAGAAAGCAAAGTGGGATGTGTGTGAGCTCAGATCCGTTCTTTACCTCTCAACAGTGTGATCAATTTACACCAGGGCAGGAATAAAAGATGACATGTGCTGGCTGTTTGCTGCCTGTGCTGTTTGCTAGCTCAGCACCTAAAGCTCTGCCATTTCCACCACAGACACCAGAGCCCTGCGAAACACACTAGAACTTGTACCAGTAGTAGCTCTCCTCTACACAACATCTCAGGGGTGCTCATTATTGCATGCGATAGTCTTCTGTTTGTTATCTGCAAAGAGACCTCAGCAGGATGTCAAGCAATGGGAGCACAAGTCAGTGACGTGTAATGGAAATGGATTGTACCAACAAGTGCAGTAAATAATCATTTCTTACATCCAACGAAGCTGTAACACAGTGTGTGGAGTGCAAACTCTTTGATCAAACAGCCATTTTATTAGTATGACAGCTGGTAGAAGTTTATTTTTTGTAAAGTTCCTTATGTGATCAGATGCCAGTATGTGTTTTAAAATTGATTACCTCTTTTTACAGGATGCAAACAGAGGAAAACGTCACCAAACTTTGAAAGTAAGTTGATGAGTAACTTCATAAAACAATCCAAAGTCTTGCCAAACATAGTATATATCCTTTATAAGTGCATGAGATCATCGCCGGCACTCAGTGGCTGAAAAACTGCCCAAGAGATTATAAAATTGCAGATTGGAAACAGTCATTACTGGCAGCCGTCTTCAATCAGTTCAGGGATAGAAGTAAAAAATAAGAACATAAAAATGCTCCTTTGCAATTAAAAGTCCTGCACTTAAGATCGTATCAGTGTATTATCCTCTAAATGTACTTAGCATCAAATGAAAAAAGGCACTCTGAAGAAAACTGGTTTCCTGAAACTGAGTATCAGTATCAACTTTTGCATTAGTGATACATCAGTGCATTTTGTAGACAGTTTTAACTTAACTTTATATGCATTATACTTTGTGTTCCTTTAAAGTTCTGTTCACTGCAGAAAAAGATGATAAATGGGGTTGGAAAAAAGAAAAAAAACATGTTTTTCAATGGTCAGTACACTAAAACACAAAATAATGATTTTAAGTAAAATGTAACTATAATAAATAAAAGAAAAATATATGCCAGTCAAATTTCATTTGACCTGGTTCCATTAAATGTAATATTTCAAATTGTGAAATTTACACGTAATCAAATGAATTAAAGTCAGCATTAGGGAACAAATTTTTTTTTGAGTGTAGTAGTCTCTAGGCAGGTTAGCTGTGCTTAGGGTACAGGTAATGGGGAATTTAACAAATATATATTTTTTTATAGTAATACATTTTTATTCCAGTCTGGGCCTCAAACATTTATTTAGATGAAACCAAATGAGTATTTTAAAAGAAAAAAAGCATTCTTCATTATAGACAAATAAGTTAACTTGTTTTTCATCTGCAAAGCACCAGTGAGCTTTCTTGTTAATGTATTGGTGTAAAAAAACAAACAAAAAAACTGTGGAATGAGGCATATTACAAATTTAGCATAAAATGGAAACATCCGAGTAAAGTAGCTCCAATAAAGCTCACGTAAATGTATTTTCCAACACTGCATCGCTGCAGCTCTGACCGTCTGTCCACGGTGCAGAGTGGAAAATTCCCTCTTCAATGACCACTTACACTTTGAAGGCTTTTACGAGCCTTCAAAGTACAAAAGAAAAATATTATTTAGCACCCAAAAAATTCAAAAGTAATAATGAGTTCAACTTATACACCCCCACCACAAAAATTGCTCATGGGAGAACCCCACTTCAGGGGATGTATTAAAGGCAAAAAGCTCACCATCGATACAGTTTCTGCAGCATCATCGAGGGATTTCATTTAATTGCATTCTGTCACAGCAAGGGTTCTTAATCAAACTAATGAACCTGGTGGTTGCTAAGTGGAAAAAACTGAGATCTGATATTTCTGCAATAGAGAAGCAGCTCTTTTATTTTTTATTTATTTATTTATTTTTTTTTACTTTAGGTCTGTTTTTCTTCATCCACACAGCAGGATGGTTTGTGTTTCACAGCACCGACAAAACCTAAAGCTTTTAGTGTCGGATGCAAGCTTTTCTGTCCTGAGGTAAAAGCCACAACAGGCTCATCTGATGCCAAGACGCAGTAATATTATAACTCTACTATTCCCCTGTCTCATAAAAGTTGCTCCCATTGCCAAAATTGTATTCTCATAGCAGACAGTATTATTGCTGACAAATATTGGTGGTAAAATTTTGCAAAGGAAACAATAATCTCTGCTAAACGCAGGCTGACAACACAGTACTGCAGGAGTGAAGGTAAATTCAGTCCAACTCAGGGCAAGTTTTATGAAAAGCTAAAATGTACGGTTAGTAGTGTTAAGGTATCTGTATATCCATGATGAATAATTAGTTACTTAGTGATGGGGTGGGGGTTTTTTTTAAGTAGTGATGATCAGTTTTGGTGTTTTGGTAGGTAAAATGTGATTGGATAAAAGAATGAATACATGCACAAAGATTAAAATCTACAAGTCAGGATAAAATGAACAGAATGTGTTAAATGTAACCCAAGAAAAGCTAATTTCCTCATGTCAAAGAAGCATCCACTGCAGTGATACTCGGGATAAAAAAGTGTAATATTTTGAGGTTTTTTATAGTTTTACAGGTTACACGCACAGTAGCTTATATTAGTTAGGACATGTAGTCAGAGTATTTGGAAGTGCTAGAACACTTCATTGCAGAAAACCCAGTGCTGCATAGCATCAGTCACCACTGGCACCCATTTATCCATTCATCGTGACGCAGTATGCTTCTTGAACCTCACTTTTCAATCCATTTTCTCCTTTATCGCCACCACTGATGTTGCATGGCAGTGATTAATGGAGGCCCGTTGAATCCAATAAGAGGCTCATAGTCTTGTCTGCAGTTTTTAGCCAGCTTAGCACAGGTCAAAACGCATTAAGTCTTTATCCAAATTAGGCCTGAAGATGAGACATGGATATCATGATGCTGATGAAAAGTTGATTAGTGGCATCACAGTAATCTCTGTTAACAGAGTTAAAGGTGGGGGGCTAAAATGTTTAATCAGATGAGGGGGAACAACAACAGGCCCGCTACCATGCTTTACACACTCCATTACCATTACACTGCTACCAGGAGGCTGAAATAATTGAAAATGTTTTTTTACAGTATTCAAATTCAAACGGTTTTTAGATCCAAAGGCTGCTCTCACATAAATGCAGCACAGATATAATTTGGAAACATCCATATTTATTAACATCTCTATATTTCCTATGAAGACATACAGACGCTACATGGCACTTTGGTGTATTTGATACCTTGTAGGAAACAAAATGTCACTCATGACCCTGAAAATAAAAGTTAAGCAGTTTGTCTTATCTTATTTTGCTATTTAAACACACAATGCATACAGTATACTCCAGTACAGTATAAATGGCATCTTAGGTCTCTTTGGATCTTTCAGTTTACCTTCAGAGTTAGGGCAGGTCAGGACCTGAGTGCTGTATGAGCTGAGAGGAGCCACTCGGGCTGAGTGCTTCTTCATCCTCCACTGGGGGCACCACACACTGTCCTCCCCTGGAAGTAGTGTGTATGTGAGTTTAGAAGTGTTGCTTGGCTGCTGCTGCAAGCTCAGCAGCTCCTTCAGCTTGCTCCGTGCATCCTCAGACTCCCAACTCCTCCGCTTTTTCTTCACACTCTTGGCTGCCTCCTCTTCCTCCTCCTCTTCCTAGGTCTCTGTCAACTATTCAGTCTCCTTCCAGCACTCCAAGTCCTGACTCTCTGTTCCTCTCTAGCCCAGCACGTCTGTATAGTGCCACAGCTCAGTGGTGATAGTTCAGTGGAAGTGTAGCGAAGTGGAGACCCTACAGTTGCTCTATCATGCCGTGATCCAGCTCTGCCAGTGTCTCCAAGGGAGACTGAGCTTCAAGTGTGTGTGGCATGGTGCAATCACTCCCCTCATCTCTTTCTATCCTCCCCCTCCTCTTTTCATGTCTGTCTCAGTCACTTTTCCCTCCTCTTCCTTTGCTCCGCAAATCAGCAGCTTTGTTTGGAAGGTAACCAAGCAGCTCAGGCTAATTTATGCTGTGCTAGCTGTGCCCCCTCTTTTCCTCCTCCCCTCGCTTTTCTACCTGACCAGGCTCTCCTCACTTCTTCCATCCCTCTCTCTCTTTAATCTCCCTCCCTGTACAAACTCTTGTCCTCTGTCTTGCAATGCCTCTGTCTTCCCTTGGCACCTCTCCTGCTCTTGACTACCCCTTGAGAGTCAGATTATTAGTAGAGCTCTCTCCGTCTTGTTGCCTCAAACCCTGCAACATTAGTCAATTGAGCGATGATATGAAAAAGGCAAAAACCATGTGCATACTACACAAGAATACATGACAATTCCAGACATTTAAATCCTGTTGTGCACAGAGGTCATCTTAGGTCTCTCAGAGGGAAAATACGCCTTTTTACCAACGTAATTCACACTCCACTACTATATGTTTGCATTTTATTATTGCACGGTACTCATGCGTTATATCCACATTCTACAATCTGAATCTGAGTTATTTAAAGCAGAATACATTATGAGTTAGTAAAACAATCGTTTACAGTGTTCTGACTCTGTTTACTTAAATGAAGAATCACACTGGTTATCTGTTGCTGAGTTGGATGGAAGTCAAGAGCTCCCCTGTTATTTTTATAATTTCATGCACCTAAGAACTCAGGTTGAGCAAAGCAGAGGTACTTCCCCTCTGTATCGTTCCATTGTACCAAATTTACTTGAAGGCAGAAGGTAAGAAAAGACTCTACATAACACATAGATCACCAACATACGGTGGGCCAGAGAGGTCAAACGCATTACAACGTAAGAAAAGACCAGCAAGTACAGAAACTACAAAAACACACAAAACAAGTTGAAGAAAACAAAGCAGAAATAGAAAAAAACCCCTCACGAATCACAACAGAAGTGTGTTTTGTGTATCATATGAATCACATTGTTAAAACACACATTACTGTTTCCTTTTTCTCCCTTACAACACAGATGAATCCACAGCGTCTTTTAAGTGCGTCTCAGTGCGATCCTTTCCGTGTTTTGGTTTCTGTCACTTCAAAAGCTTCTCAGGTTGCATTATGTTTGACCTCTCAGGGCCACCATACCAAGAAAATGAAAACACTTTCCTACAAGAAAGTCCTAATTTTAAAAAATTAACAAATGTCTATTTATGATAAATCACTATAGTGTGGTTCTTTAAAAAGAAAAAAATCCATAATCACTGTAAGCGCTTTTGATAAGAATTTATTTATTTATGCAGAAATTTCTGTGCAGGATGTTAGCTGTTTATTTATTTATTATATGCTGGTACTTTAACGAAGGATTTTAATATTTTATCCGTCACTGCTGCACAGTCAAGGGAAACCCTCATCAGCAGCTATGTTGATGATCGGAATAGAGTTTGTGAGTCAGGCTCAGGATTATAGTCAGTCAGGAGTTTCCATTTCAAGGAAAGCCATGCAGTTATTCAATCTGATGCTGTGGTTTATCTACCTGAAGATTTAATGGACCTAAATATCACTCTGGCCTCTACGTCAACAACATATCAGTGCCAAAGTATATGCGGTCAGACACATGAGGCGATGCAGCCAGTAATATAATATTACTATGAAATCTTACAGTAAAATCTGAATTGGAGAAGCAAGAACAGCAGCAATGTGACCTGAGAAACAGGAAACAGGGGAACCACTCAGTACAGAACTGCAATGTGATTTTTGCCTAAGTTGGCTGGCTGTGAATACTGAAAGCTATTTGCAGCGTGTCTGCTCCAGGATTTCTGTTAACGTCTGCCTCCCGTTTCAAATGCTGATCAGCCAAAGATCTGGCAAAGCTACAAAGGGCATAACAGATCAGAGTATTTGTTGTGCTTTCTTCAGGCTGCGAGAGAACAGAAAACAGCACAGTTATTGTTTGGCTGTTTGTTGCAAGTGAAAAAAAGACACTGAAAATTTGGGGCCACGTTCCAGTAACATTATGGTAATTCATCTGTTAGAGTTCAACACTTTGTAAAAAGCACTTCTCTACTGTCATTTTTTAGGATGATGCCGTGATGCAGGCACATTTATTCCCTGGGGTCACCCAATTACAGAATGAGTGTAACAAGAATACTACTGCTTTAAATTATGCAACCAGAATCAGCATTGTTTTAATATGTTTGCACATTTAATGTGTGACAAGCAGGACTGAATAGCGTAATCCAGGGACAAGCTGGAGGGTTAAATGTAAAAATAGACCTGCTGATGAGAGGAGCCAACACCTAGACACCGAGGGGACAGAAGAGCTACCCAGTCAGCAAATCCTGGGATTCGAATCAGTATCGGATTAAGAGAAATACCTGGAGAGCGGTCACTATAGGAGGCCACAGTTCAATCTCAAATATTGGACTAACAACTCTAAGTTTTAAGAAGATTATTACTTTCTCTATCCTGCGTTACTATACTGTTCAGCCTACATCTAACTTTGGATGCTTTCTTTTTTGTTACATCTGTAACTGCTGAGAGGAAAGTTACTGATCATTCATTCCCATTAGACTTTTACAAGTCCTTTACAACCCATCTGCATTTTATTCTACAATTCAAGCAAACCATACATGAACTTCAATCATTCGATAACTCTCTAACTAAGAAAGAAAGAAAGACAGAAAAGATACTAATAATAATCCCTTTTTAGAGTAGCTAATAAAATGGAAAGTGTGTCTATATAACAAAACAGTCTGCAAGCATAACTGATCAAAGCACAATATACCACAGCATCCTCCCTCTTTACCTCCATAGCAACACCGAGTCTCCTGTGCACACTGACGCACTCGACCCATTCAGGCTCTTTTGTCATTCAGATTAACTAATGCTCAACAGTTTGCAGTAGACGGGTCTTTGTCTTTAGCACCTCTCTGTTACTCATCACATCTCAACAAGGTCCGGGAGCAAAGACGACGAGCACAGGGTGCTAATTTTAGCTGAAAAACCTCTGAACAAATTTCAGTTGTGTATCCAGACACGGTACCTCACCAACTCAACCCAAGGTACTGAGAACATTTGAAGATGAGGACATCTAGTGGTAAACATGATTGGCTGCATTACAGGTGGGACAGGAACACGGGAAAAAACTTCTTAAAGAGACAATTTTCTCCCAGCTTTAAAGGGTTGTGTCACTCACATTTCTGCACTACACAGTCAAAGTTATGGTGATTTTTTAAATTGAAACAATAACAAAGTACATTTTAAAATATCAACATCAGTGTGTGTTAAACTAGGCCCAGTTAGCATTCACAATTAATAGGATTTGTCCTTCTGAGCCAACTGAACAAAGCAAGGATATGACTATTACTGTGAGTTTAGGAAGCTAACTTCAGTGGGTTCAGTCTGTTACTGTGGGAACTATTTATTTTTTGTTTACACAGACCTACACTCAATTGGTTTTTTTGTTCGTTTTTTTTGCTTTGTTTTATTATATTTTGTTGTTTTCACTGCCTTAGACATTGAAAACCTACACGAGTTTCAATGTTCTTTTATGTTAAGCAAATGGAGCTTGTTTGTAATGAAATGTGTTCCCCTCACAAAACAGATACCCAGACCCATGCTGCTTTCTTCTTTTGTTTGTGCTCTATCACTAAATTTAATAAACAAGTAAAATGCACAGACATCCCATACCTGTGGCGTGTGGCCATTTGACTGTGGAAACTGTGGATACGCCTGATTAATAACAGCACAGATACTGACTTTACTAAGTAGATCAGTTTGGGAATTTAATAACATTTTGTCAGTGTAATAAAATATGGTTTGGTCATTATTTCTGGGGTTTGTTTTGTTGGTCCAGTTCACAAATAAATAATCCCAATGACTTTCTAAAAATGCTGGAAACATTTTTACAGCTGGTATCTTGTTACTTTTATTAAATGTGAAAGGTTTATTGATGTGATTAGATTTAAAGACCACAAGAGGGCAATGTTTGGCTGCAGCTCATGCCTCAGTGTAGCAGCAATGCACGCACACACACATACTCCCTTCCCATATT
This sequence comes from Pelmatolapia mariae, assembly GCF_036321145.2. Lineage (NCBI taxonomy): Eukaryota > Metazoa > Chordata > Actinopteri > Cichliformes > Cichlidae > Pelmatolapia > Pelmatolapia mariae. The sequence continues at coordinate 50,017,331 of NC_086241.1, read as the reverse complement.
ATGTAATGTTACTTTGCATGACAGCAGTTGGCTGTAATTTATATGCTCCTTTATTTCTTACTGTTCACTCAAAGGGCTTTTACACTACAGCCATTAACCCACTCACACAGTGACAGATGCATCCAGAGCAGCTGGGGTTCAAGCGTCTTTGTGGGCGATAATCTCTGCAATTGCCCCAAGATACTTGCAAAACAAAGTTCCTAACCATAAATTGCTGAGGTGAGCTAAAAAAATCTTTTTCTTTTTTTTTTTTCCAATTTTATCACCTGACATGGGCTGCAATACTACAACACCAAGTGTACAGTCGCACAAGAATAGGTCAGCACTTCTGTAACTCTCATGGAGAAATATTGCACCCATTACTCCCAGGTTAGTTCTGTGCTTTCGCAGGAGCATTGAGGACTAACAGCACTCCAGGAGTCATTCAGGCAAAGCTCATATCCCATTCGTTGGCCTGGCTATAAATAGCACAGAGTGAGCAGACATGGGAACGGGACGGTCCAAAATAAGTATGTGCACATACAGAATGTTTGAGGAAGAAAAGGGATATTCATCTAGTGTGAACACTATCTGGTTTTAAAACACACACACAGACAGGCATGTATAGATTCACAATCATCATCTGTCCTCTTTCTTTATGTTTCTAGACTTTGTCTGTGGACAGAAGTAGACATAAAAACACACTGCTCTGTGATAAATGGTTGCCTTTCCTGCCCTTCATCTATATAATTTCCTTCTGAGTGCTCAGGTGTGCCCCTGCTTTACTGTGACGCCTGCAGTGAAAAGGATATAGGTCCAGTACTGAGTGGGACTTCAACTACAAGTACCTGCAATTTCTCTTGCACCGTACCTATTTACCCAGCGGGGAGCGCACACGCACTACACACTTTTTCTAAATTACCACCTCAAAAAAGACACCCAGCAAATTACAGCAATGTTTTCCAGGAGGTGCTGAGGAAGCATTTGCCTCACACACTATTGTTCTGTTAGAATTTACTTTCCTTTTATTTTCTCATTAAAAAAATCGATTCCATTACAGCTTCTCTCTGGAGCACGCGTTCATAGCTGTGCAACCATGTAAGTAGCGGATCAAGAGATATTGCACCTTGCTTGTTTAGAAAAGCATTTACTTTTTCCCTCTCACATTCTGTCACCGCATGCAGCCATTGTGTCATGACTGTACTGTATGCATTAGAGTCCGGACCCTGTCTCCAAATGTGGTCCACAATTCCCCTCAGAGGCATCTTCTAATTCACCACAGATGGCAAGTGGCAATACGAACAAACTGGCAACAAGATCTTACTAAATATATCATTACGCCATAGGCTTGGCAGGACAAGCCTTCTGTTCTATTTAGGTGCTCCTTTGTCTTATCCTTTATGGAAAATGATACTCACCAGCTTGAGGGACATGTGATTCAAAGTGTAAACAAACCACAGTACTTGAGTGCAATGCTTTCAGGCAGCAAGACGCAGCAAAGAAAGAGACTTTGCGAAGAATTAGCAGGATGATGATGTGCAAATAAAATGTAGTCAGATTAGCAACTGCGTGTTTAAGAGCTGTAAACACAGGAAAAACACTGACAAGCTGCACTGGAGAGCACCTTGTATGGACTTTCATTCATTTGATGGATAGATGGAAAAAAACAGGGGAAACAGATCTATCTAAAAAATGGGAAATGTCTTTCAGGTCAAAAACAACCTTCTGACTGATGCACTTTTATATCCTTGGTACGGCTCTTGCAATCCACACCTGCTCCCTGTATTTCAAATAATATCACAGACAGCACCCCATCTTTCATTTTCACAAGTACAGAATATATTAGACAATAAAATAACAGACTCAAGCCTGCAAAAAGTGGAAACCAGAGCATCACCAGATACTGATCTTCATTATTGTTTAATTTGATGATTATTTTTCGTTTTTCTTTTTTTTTTCTTTTTGCAGAAATAGATGATGAATAATTTAGCCTGTGTTGTCAGAAAATAATGAAAATGCCTACTGTTCTTCATGTTGGCATTTTTACTTAAAAATAGCTAAAACAATCCTTCAATAATCAGAAAAAAACTCTTTTTACTGGCCAATCAGTAATCAACAACAGCACCTTTTCATCTCAGCCTTCTGCGATATTGATGCATCGGAACATTTGCACTATTTAAAAACTAGAAGTAAATTTCAATGATGCCAGTGCTACTTCAAGCTTCTAAAATACAAAATACTAAAATACTTCACTTTTTAACTTTATATATTAGAGCCAGTCATTCAGTACTGGTTACACAACTCTGGTGCTGTCTCAGAGGCCTTTGAACTGTTCAATCTGTTTTCAATTGAAAGTTTGGACTACTCCTGATTAATCAGGTGTTCTTCTAATAAATTAATCCAGACAAGTAGATACATTCTCAAGTAAAATGTGTGATTGCATTCATGGTTAATCTACTGCAACTGACACCCCTGATAAACAGGAGGCGGTTAATGAAAGACAGGCTCATTTCGCTTTTTCTTTCCGCAGCCTCTATCTAAAAAGCCATTGAGATGCTCCGAGCTGATCTGAAAGGGCCTCAGCTGGAACTGTTCTTGATTGAATGAGACCCTATCAGGATGGCAGTATTTCCTTTGAGATTTCAAATAGATTTGTCACCGTATATCACAGAGCAGGGAAGCCATAACACTGAGAGCACATCGTTTTCCTGCATGTGTATTTAAGTCAGGAATTTATGTTTGAACTTTTATGTAGCAGCCAGAGGGAGATGTTGGGGAGCCGCTGTTGCGTGCCCAATTTAATTGAGGTTAAGGGTCTCAGCATCTGAATGTCAAGACACTCACATATACAGGCCTGATGACCAGCTGCATTTTGGTGAATTTATTCAACGGGAAAAAATCCCTTTAAAAGAGAAACGACATAATATCGTAGTGGTTGGGGCAATTATGCAACACAATGGTGAATCTGTGCCTGCTCCGGTGCTTTAGGCCTTGTCAAATCCTCTCACCTCACTTCATTACTATAGAGCCATTTATGATAGCACTGATTGGCTTTCAAAGAGCTTAGTGCTTTTCTCCCCACTTTTCTCTCTCATAATCCCGCTGCCAATGGCAACACTCGAACAAAACCGGAGGGCAAGTTTTCTAAAGATCATCCCTGAACAAAGTGCACCATCAGCTCTCTTCTCCAATCACAGCCATTGTCTCAATGTCAGCAAATTCAGAGCAATGCCTGACACAAATCAAAACCTCTTTGACAAGAAGAAAATTATAGAGAAGCTTAGCTAACACATACACGCACTGCTGTATTTGAAGCATGCCAGGAGATAGCTGGTAATATTCCCATCCATCACAGGAGAAGCTGTGAGATTTTGAATAAACAATTGATTGGGAGTGACTGTTCACAGACTTCGCCAATGTGGGGAATGTGAGCGCTCGATAGCTGGCAACATTAGAGTACAGTTCAAGCAGTCACTTAACTGCATGGCTCTTTGCTGTGTAACTGCATTGTCTCGCAGCGCTAGATTTGGTTTGTATGCCTCTCTCTGCCCCCTTACCCCCCCTCTCTAACACAGTGCCTAAGAGATGGACGGGCCAGCTCATCACCCACCCTCCAGCTGACAGTGGCAGAGATGGACACTCTGCTGCTCCTTAACAGCCATAATTAAAATCCAGTTTTCATTAACCAATTTTGCACAAGGCCTAATTACAATTAAAAAGATTTGGCAATTGTACACTGTTTCTTCCAAACACCGAATTACAAGCATTTTTGCTTTTGGCAGCTATAACATGCTTTGATAGGCAGCACCGTTTTCCCACAGTCTTTAATTTACGCAGCATCACACTTGCCTAATAAATGCGTGAACCTGTCACATCAACAAATGACCACATCAGACTACTTTCTTTTTCTTTTTTCTTTTTCTTTTTTGGCATCTTTTCACTCACTTCTATGACTGGAGTATCCCGGGTTGTAGCCGTAGTAGCCGGTGATCCTCAGAATCCGGTCCTCAATGTCGTGCAGTCCGTTGGCTGTCGCTTTGGGGCTGCTGTCCGTGAAGACAGCGCAGCTGCCACCGGTCGGCGTCGACTTGCCCGGCAAGTGTGTGCTCTTCAGGGGCTCCAGCCGAATACAAGGCTGGTCTCCACTCTCAAAAACACTCTCGGTGCTCATCATTGTAGGTCTCAGCGGGAGGAGATGAGATGAGACCGGGGACGAGCCTTGAAAACCATGCGAGAGACCTCCGGGGCTGCATCAACAATTAGCAGCAAGAGGAAGGCATCCAGACCCACATCCACATTCCTTCAGTGATGCTCTCGGACGCAGAGCAAGGTTATCAAACTCAAACAGCCTGGCAGCCGTGAAACACCAGGGGGCGTGTCACTACTATCACATGCGTTTTTATGCGTGTTTAATAAAATAAGAGACGGCAAACTTGGCTGCGATCAGCGATGAAGAGCAGAGGAGTCCGCTTATAGCAGTATCTATAAAATGAAATAAAAAAGCAAGGTGCTTAAAATAATCACTAAAATGAGTTTTCAGTAATTAGTTACTCTAATGCGTTTTTTATTTCATGATATCTCTATAATATTCCATATTGCATCGGTCATTTCAGTTTAATGAAAAAGCTAAATTGTATTTTTCCACTATTTTGGGGTAGTGGATCTTTTGACTTCAAATTGCCGCTTGGTATCGCTGTTATATTTCAGTTGATGGCTGACATCCGCTTTTGTTTCCTTCTCTTCTCCTTTGTCTCTTTATTGAGTTCTACTGAAGAAAGAGGGGCTTTATTTAGGAACATTTTATTTATATACTAATTTTTCCCAAAATCAATCGGTCTACAGCTGGGTGCCGGGGGACACATCAGACAGAAACTGATTAAATAAATCTTAACTTCTCGTTTAACCCAACACAAAAATATCTTTTAAAAGACCACAAGCAGTTTATTTTTGACGCTCTATTTTCAGCACGTATTCACTACCTCCTCTGGCTCTCTGATATTTGTGGACTAATCCTGGACCTCTCACTGACTTTTCTGTTTGTTCTTAATAAAACATGCGTGTGTGTTTGGCACAGGTTTGTCTCACAGCTATGGGCCCTTGAATGTGTGTTATTTTTCTTATTGTCAGCCTTTGTGTAAAATGTCTTCTTTTAGTATAAAAGCTTGCAGATTATGAAGTTTGTGCACACTGCTGCTCACCATAGCAAGTCAAGTTTTTTTCTTACAATTTTCAAGCACTTATTATGAATTTTATTCTAAGGTAAACCCCCAGAACAATCTCTTTTCCTCAGCTGGCCACAGGTTCTTGTGCTGGCTCAGGAAAGCTCCACTTGACTGGATCTCCCAGCTTGCAGATACTTGGAGAAAAAAAAAATTCAGAAAACTGGGCTCCAAATCCAGTAACACAAGATGCAGTATTTCAGTGTCTCTGCGATACGCCTCTTTTCCAAGTCCTCCCCTCTCTGTGTGAAATCGATTCCCAGTGTGTGGAGAATTTGTGCCCCTGTTGGCATTGTTGTGCAGACACATGCTGGGGTTTATGATGCCCTTGGACTGCAGAAGTGCTTCCTCCCCCTGTCTTACTTACTAAACCAATCTCCACCTCATGTTCTTTTGTTTCAGTTTGTTTGCACTCCAAAGCACTTATCTCACACATTCAGTTCATGGACAGCTTTGTGGCTACAACAATGAAATGCCAATGCCCAGAAACTTTCTCCTCGCCTTTTTGTGAGAATTGCTAATTTATTATTGGACACTTTCTTACAAGTCTGTGCAGCTCAGTCCAAAAAAAGTTTTAAAAAAAGTTTTCTTCATGTGTCTACTTTTGTTACATTACTGTATAGTTTATGCAATACAATATCTAAACGGCTACAGTAGCAAATTTTGCATTGGTTTGTGCCCTTTCATGTCTGAGGTGCTCGTCAGAGTTACTATTTTCTGTCAGCTGTTAATGCATGAAGAAGAGTTCAGCTCAGGGGGGAAATTGCTCTCTGACAGCAGCAGGCTTATTAAAAGTCTTTGCAGCTATAACCCACATTAAGAAAGCAGTTTATGCATGAACTGTTACAATGCAAGACCTGGCATTTTGAATTTTAAATGCTCGTGCTCTGTGTTGTATGAAAGTGTCATCGCAAAGTGATCTCTAAAGAAATCACTCCATCTTTGAAGCAATATCTTAAAAGCTATTATGAAAAGATGATCCTCGTATCGACTTTAATAGGATTTCTAATTGTCCCCCAGCAATGAGGCTGACCTCAATCTCAGACAACATGATTATCATTCAGAGCATCTCCCTGATGTGAATCCTCAGTGCATGATAAATTACTGTCTCACCTTCCTTTCTTTCCACCTCTAGTGCGGGAGAATAAGTGAGAGGGCCTGAGTCTAAAACTCAGATTGTCTTATTAATCAAATCTTCAAATGTTTCTCACTTTTTGGTGTGCCGGAGAGTTTTTCATCTGTTAATATACAACAACAGCATGTACAACCGGTGTGTGCAAAGAGCACGGGTCTAATATTTGGTGCTGAGAGCTGAGAACATCAATCAAATGACAGTTTAGCCATAATAGCACTCTAATAGCTCCCTGACTCTTCTCCTCTGTGCTTGTGGTATCCAGTCTACCACACACTATAATCCTTTACCTAAGTGGAATAAAAGGACACACTGAGGAGACAATATGTCCCATGTGACTTCATCCCAGACCAACCCCATCACACCAGCACCTCCCACAGAGGCTCAGCAAGTCACCTTAGAGATCAGTGACTGACTCCCCAGCCACCTGCTGTATAAATATTCAATGTGCACTAAAGATAAACCTGGCTCGTGCACGGAGAAAGAAAAAGAGGGCCGTTCAACAGAAGAGGAGGGTTGGAATTTCAATATAGTGAGTCCAGCTGTGATTGGAAGGCATGTTGGCCTGCAAAGGTCACATTTAAAAGCTTGGTAAACGTTCAGTAACTTTGCGATAATTTCAATTGGAGAGAAAATGGAATGTAAATACAGTGAGAAATGAATATTCATACCAGAGCCAATTTTTCAGATTGAAAAATCACATATTCAGACATTGAGATAGTTCTCTTCCAACTACAGAAACTATTCTGTTGCACAACAACAGTGCTTAAGATGAAATATCGTTATGTCCTTTGAAGCCTCACATGACCTTTCTTTGTTGTCTCCATGCAAAGAAAAACACTTGCGTCTCACAGAGCACTCTCCGGCCTATAGGATTTCCTCTTCCACCTCCTCTGTCTTCAGCCACAAAAGTTGATTTGTGTCAAGAGGACAATTGGTAAGAGAGAGTCTGCTTGCTTTCACTTAACGATGCCAGTCAGTGTATAAACAAAGTATGCAACAACCACGCTGCATTTTTAAAAATAAACGATCCACAGAGCCTATCCTCTCCCTCGTGCTAATCCACTCCAAGACACTGTCAACATGCTTTTAGTGGAAAAAGGCATCTTGTCACACATTTCACTCATTTTTGAATAATCAGAAGCCAATGCATTGTTATACAGCCATCTATTTTCTTCCTAGAAACCAGGACCTTAATTCTGTAGGGCAACAGTACAAACCACCAAACCACCATAACGTCCCACATTGTTATAAATGATGCACCAAATTAGCAAAACACAGCATTTCCATTCATTAAAACTTTGGATCAGTCATACAGCAGGCTGTTATCTATGCTCACTTAACTCTCAGTGGATATGGACTTTCAAACTCAACATTGCAATCATTCAAATACAATGCTTTTCTGTCATTTTATGTGTGACAAATCACCTCGATGGCAGAAATTTAGTCAGCATTACAACCAGAATTAGTAAAAGCTATAAAATGTCACACTGGCGCCTCTGCAGAATTATTTACACGAAGGAGAAAACAACATAAATCAAAACGCTCCAGAGAGCAAAAAATAATACGTTAGTGCTAACTCCAGTTCACACAATGCTGCATTCTCCTGCTGTACATCAGACTATAGTAGATGCAAAGAGGGTATGTTCACCCTGCAGGCAGCTCCCTCTGGTGTTGAAAACAGGACCAGTGTGACAATTTAACTGTGTGACAAGACAGAGTGTAATTAGTGCTTCAAGTCACTGTCTGTCACATGTACCTCAGTAGGCATTCGACTCAGTATAACGTCTGAAATATGACGTTTTCATCAACAGTTGTCTTGTTATCCACATCACTGAAGGTCACTGTCTCCATATGTGGCTATGACTTATAAAACATATACACATGATTTATTGTTGCCTGACAGAGGACGCTGGAAGTGCGTCACTGAAAGAGTCAGCAAAATGGATATCACAATACGTCTTTAAGCATGTGGACTTGTACACGAGAAAGCACTTAACCCTTGACCTTTGTCCTGTTGTTAAAGGACGATCAATAAACCAATCCAAACAAGGTTGAATTTTGCAGTGAGCATTTGCATGTCATTAGAAGAAGCTGTCAATAAGAGGAACTTTTGCATTTGTTCATTGATGATTCTCTTTAGGTGTACTGGATGTATTTAATGCATAACAAGATATATTGTTAGATGAAGAAACATGTTTACTTGTATTTACAAGGCTGGGTTGGAAATGAAATACTACATTTTAATATCAAAACAATTAAATAAATAAAAAGAAGTCCTTTAAGAATTGGATGAAATGGCTTCTTTCCATTAAGCCACACCGTTTGTCAAGTTAAGAAGCTGACTGGACCAAATCTTTAAATCTTGATAAAGTTCATCTTTGAAATATATTAAAAGCGTAGAACTATGCAGCACATTAGGGTACAGCTCTATAGCTGAGGTAAAATATCACAATAGTGCCACACCCACAATTTCTCATTCACATCTATGCATCCATTATGTTATGTCATACATTTAATCATGTAATTGTAGAGCAGCTCTTGGAGGCTGCCGCTGTAGATTTATGGCCTCTGGTGGTAACAAAGTTAAATCCCTCAGTGTAGCTTTTCTGCATGCTCCATCCCTTTGCACTGCAGGCAGGATGATGGATTAGGCCTCCGGTGTGAGGAGGGGGCTGAGGAGCAAAGGCTGGACGACAACAGCAGGGATGGGGACATTTAGCATGATTGACCAGGCGGGATTGTGAGTAATGGTCACGCTGATATTAGCTTAGGGGTCTGCCTCACTCTCACACGCTCTGAATTTTGATGATTTCAGGGTGTTTATTACAGCAGATGCTGTTCAACAGATTGCAGATTTGCAGATCTCTATTTCAACAGCACCACGGGGGTTTTGATGGAGACACATCTGTACAGGAAAATGAGTTTTCAGTTTTAACAGAAAATTCTGCAATGCACATACAAATTGACAGTTGAAAATGACTCAGGCTGCATACACTACAGGACCAGGGTTATGTTAAATACCACACAAAGGGCATGGCAATTAGTTCATTATTGGCTCAGCCATTTCATTCAAAAGTGTGAATGAGGGCTTCACCAAGGTGCTCCACAAGGTCAACCTACTTAGCAACTGCTGCACGCTACAACAGAGGTCACCTTGCCAGTGCATCTGACTTTTTTGTTTTGCAGTATGTACATTTTCGTGTGGATTAAAAAAAAAGTTCACTCAAGAGCCTTTGAAGAATATCCAGGTCTTTCAGTTTTAGAAAGTTTTCAGCCCCAGAAGCACAAAGTTAGATAAGCTGCAACTCGACAGCCAGTCGATGAGGACTTAAGCTTCAATCTATTGAAGCAGAGCTCAATGAACTCTTGGTCAGACTTGTTTATTTTGTGTGGTTAACCTCCATTTTCAGCACTACATAAGCTTGTTGTTGACTATCGACAGATTTGTCTCTCTCCTGCTCCATAGGCAGATTTTTGGTCGCACTGAACTCTGAGCTCATTAATTACATCAAGTATCAGACAAGATGGTCAATTCTCAGAGTGAAACAGGTTGAACTCTGATCCAACAAAAGCACACAAGGTAAATAAAGACATGGTGCATGAAGCTCTTGTTGTTTTTTCCTTTGGCAGGTATGAAGAGTGAAATGGTGGAGAGTGTGGCTCAAATCATCCTCTCCAAGCAGCCTTAGGGAGGATGAAGGTGTAGCTCCTATAGTGTATTCATTGTCATATATTAAAATGTGGTTATTTATGGTTTCTCGCCAATACACACAGAAAAATAAAGTGTCACTGGGAAGTGTTAGTCAGCAAACACCACCTAAATAATGCATCAAGACAGCCTTTTTCAGAATATAACCAAAAGTACACAGCTTAAATTAAGGGTGATAAAAGAGCTGATAAAGATATATTTTTTCTCTTTCTGCAGAGTGACAGAAATATTGCAGTTCATGCTCATTTTATAAGGTCTCACATTCAGAATCCATTTTTTTCATCAAGATGGCTGATTCAGCTGCCCTGTGCTAACTTATATTGTTAAGGGAACAATGGGAACAATGCTACCTGCACTTAATTTTTTGTTTTTTTATGTACAAATGTAAGAGCAGGATCATAATTCATCTCCAGTTCTAAGCTTATTTCATACAAAGTCCGCCTTTAATTTACCCAGGGGCATATTAATTTTTTACAAGTAGCTTATTTTTTGGCTAGAAGGGAGCTAAAGATGCACATCTGCACTGTATTGCCAGTGCTGTGGGCCCCTTAAATATTGATCATCCTCTGACCCTTTGCACCCTTGAGCATCATCCCCCATAAGAGCCCTTATCCCTCAAAGACACACATTGAATAAACCATTTAGGCCATCAAGCTGTGTAGGTGCAGGGTCACACTCTGTCTCAAGGCCACTGTCTCAGCAAGAGGAGTCTACAGGGAATTGATGCTCACTGATAACTAAGTCCCCGAGGAGTTTTTTGAAACAGGAAATGCTCCCAAATGATGCCTCATGTTGATGAAACTCTTGATAAATGACTTGTTTTGGCTATGTGCTATGCTATTTCATCAACACTACGATGCACACTTGGGATTCAGTATGTAAACTAACACTGAAGCTCTTTCTCTGGGTAACTAGTGTGCAAATTGGAAAGTTATTGTTGATTTTGGAGGGAAAATAATGAGATAAAAATCCTTTTTAACTGTCCTCTTATGAAGAGCTACAGTAAATGCATGACGACAGGAAACAAAATCACAGCAGCACTTGTTTCCTGTTTGCTTCACATTTATCCTTACAAGTCAAAAAGAGTGAGCATGTGGAGTGTAATCGATCTAGGATCCCAAATTTAAGCAGGTCCACAGTTTTAAGTGGATCTGAAGCCATTAGCATGTTTCACATCATGCAAACTTTAATAGACTATATTTTGTGTAAATCCTTTTCTTTCTTTTTACAACACCTGAATGTTAAATAGTATGAGATGATTCAGAGATGCTATAACGTAAAGTTTTAGTGCTTACCTTTAACTCCAGATTAAGCTGCAGGTCTGTATGGCAAAGATATTTACTAAATATGTACAGATTTATTTGTTTTGATTTACGTCTGCCTTTAAACTAACTGCAATCACTTTGACTGATGAATCTAGTATTAGTCTATTCACATATATTGTCTTAAAAAAATTCCCCAAACTATTTTTGAAAGCATCATACTCCATCTGTCTTATACGGCTCTTGGTTTTGAGCGCGATATTGGTGCTATAGATATCCAAACAGCCTCATATAAAAATATGCGGTTTACAACCATTTTACTGCTGTTACTAGAGTGCCACCCTCTGGTCATCCTGCCAACATCACAACTGTGATGAGACACCAGAGAGGTTTTTTTCAGATGCTGAAAAGCACTCAGTTGTGTCTATTTAGCCTTTGATGTGATTTTGCATCTATTATGGGTAGAGCATGAGGCTGTAGCAGTGCTACAAACAGCACATTACGCACAGACCATCAAAAAGATATCACTTGCATGATAATCCTTCACATAAGTCGATGAAAAAATGTATGTTTTACTTCTTGAATTAATCTTTATAGATTTAATGTATATATATTTATGTATAATCTGGTGGAATCCCGTACAGCCACCAGAAGAATGTAAGAGTTGTTTTGTTGTCCACAATCAAAAGCAACGGCTACTAATGAGGAGGTCCCGCTGCCACACTGTCTTTTACACATATTAAATTTTAGTCGATTTTACTTCTGTTACATTTTCCAAGATGACGCTCTGATTTTCATATGAAAAGGGAGCCACTGCAAACAGAGGAACCACGCCGAGCACTAAATTATCTTGTCTCTCTCTCGCCATTTATGTGTAGTATTGTTATTATTTATGAACATCTTTTGTTTGGAATCTAAGAAGGGGGAAAAAAGTACTTCAAAAGCATAAGCGCCTCGTTACAAACACTTTCGCTTTGTACACACTTTTTCTTTTTCTCTGCAAACTCCCAGTATCACAAGCATTACTCATTCATGGCTGTAAGCATCTCAGAGTCTCAAGATACGTGTTGTAGTCTGTTGTACAAACAGTAAACTTCCTAATACTGTCATATTGTTCGACTTTGAAAAAACTCTTTCTGCATTTTGCTGATTTATACATAACTGTATTGATTAACTCTTTGATATGAGCATAATTCCTTATGAGTGGCCTAATGAGACAGTTGCATTACAGTGAACCCTGAAGCAAGCTGCAGCTGTTAGACCCTTGAGCTAGCCACTAATTCATTCTTTCTGCACCGGGGGTGCTGTCATAGCTAAACTTGCACTCTCCTGTAAAATGTCCAAAATGCTGGATTTTAAACAAATCAATCAGTTTTATGTATTATCATTAATATGCCCGATTCTCACATTTTTAACAAGGTGTTCGTATCTCCAGTGTCAGGCTAGGCTGCAGACAAAGATGTGTCTCTGATCAACTCTCCTTCTAACTCGATCCACATGATTAGATCATTGCAGCACAGCAGATATTCTCATGACAGAAATAAAACTTTCATCTTCGCTGTTGCAGACAAGTCAAGTCCAAGTGAGGCTTGACATTCTTCTAAAACAACTTAATACAGAATAGCAGACTCACTGCTTAATAAGCTGTCTGTTTACACTTCCTTTGGTGCATTCAGATTAAAACCTTCCTTTTTTTAAAAAAAAAATATTAACTGCAATAATTATTAACAGCTAAAAAAGATGGATCACAAGAAGTCACATACACAAGAATCAGATTTAAGGTAAACGTCCTGGTGTTCAGGTAGTCTTTATGTTCTTCCTCTGGCAACTTGCATCACAGATTCAGAAGTCTCACTTCCTTTCCTGTCTGGTCCATCTGATTAAAATCCAGTTTGAGGCCTATGACCTTTTCCAAGGGCAGATAAACCTTTATCTGACTTGTAAATCCAGGAGTCGCATGACTTTGGCATCCAAAGGAGGAATCCTGCTTCTCGCTTCTCTGCCTAAGTCTAAGTTTTCAACTGTGGATTGACAGAAATTCCTTAGGATTCTAAAAGCTATCAACTTGGCACCTCACGAAGCATCTAATTTAGCGAATGAGTCAGGTTACTCCAACTGCACAGCAAGACAGTGTTTCCCAAGGTTTTCTGGGAACTGAGATTAGGAGTAATTTCAGATGTTATAGCGATTGCCTGGGCTCCCTGAGCTGAACTGTGTCCAAACGCCACTTTATAGAGAGACGAAGTTTGTCTATAAATCATGCCACATGGAACTTATTGAGCAGTTCAATATGATAACTATTGCTTGTGACAGACTAGTGCAATTAGATGTAATAGTCAGTCTATGTATGGTCAAGCAAGTGACCCAGAATACTATAGTTTAATAGCTGGGGTACTCTGGGAGTGTTATTATCCATGATAGCACAGTTTCTGGTCCTTTGAGTGTGATGCATTAAAACTGCCATGTACAGTATGTTCTTATCATGACACTGTTCAGCCTCAGGACCTAACTTTTGGTATAGGCACTGAAAATAGAAGTCTCTCTCATCAGAGAAAAGATGGTACAAGATCAGCTATATCACACATATTTAATTTTAGATTTTTATACCTTTTTGCAGCAAAGCTTATAAACTGCTGAACCTTGAAGTGTCCCTGACGATTCACTGTGAATTATGCTAATAACTTCTGATTCATGATTCCTTGGGTTTGTGTGTGTGTCTGTACCTTTCTTCGTGTCTTGAGAAAAACACTTTACCAATCTGATAAGGGCTTTTTAAGCTTTCATGTCTTCACAGCTGCTGCCTTTCTTTGAAGCGATTGGCTTTGCGGTACTTCTAAGATCACACACTTTTTCATTCTTCAGACAGATGCGTGTTACACGATAAAGAGAATTGCCAATATGTCGCTGAAGCGTTAAAAGAAAGATTTCTTTTAATAAAAGCACGTACTTTGACTTTAAAGTTTCTGTTGCAATAAAACATCTGGGGTTTTTGTGTGTGTGTTTTTATTATTATACTTGTGAAATCCAATAAACAGCTGCAGTGTGCATAGTATGTTTCCCATTTTGTTTGCCATTAAAGGTAAATACAAAAGAAACACATGCTGTTATGATGGCTGATTTAAAACTGACAACAGAATAAGGATGAAATTGCATAACTTCAAGTCCTCCATCAGCCAGTTCATGGGAAAGGCCTCTTTTATTTTTTGTTTGTTGCTTTGAGGTTTATCACTTGTTTCACATTTCTCAACCACCCTGCATGCATAACATACTCTCTGATACCAGATGGTTTGGACCGGACACTGCCTGTAGTACTTCATTTGACTGCATCCTTGAAATAACTTGCTCTTATCTCTTCCCCTGCTTCACTTCCCTCAGCTTCCATCTCATTTCCACCAAAGGGAATAAATATGCTGCATATAAGGTGCCATTCGTGCCCCTTTCAGATTGAGTATATGGGCAATTTCTCAGAAATATTGTAGAGACTGCCTCCACTGTGCCACTCCATTCAGAAATCCAATTTATTCATTTCAGCTTCATGCAATAGGACTGTCTTACACAAGCTATTGGATGTAAAACACAGCAGTACGCCCGGGATCCTATATTTCATGATAACTTATTTCCCATGCAGATGTCTCCCAGCTGTTCAACATCTGCAGATTTGTGTTTCCTGCCCAGAGTAATAAGGTCTGTCCATTCATGAGCACATTTCCCAAGCCTGTGTGCTCAGCCTGTTCCTGTTGCTTCTGCGCTCTCTGCCATGTCTGTGAGGCCTGTAATCTGATCCTGGAAGCAACAGGGTGCACAGGTCAGATCCTTTAGCACGCCAGCCACAATGCCACAAGGCACCCTGTCTAATAGTTACAAGCCATGCCCGAACCCAGCAGTGGCAAAGCAAATCTTCTCATCGCTGTAGACAGGAGATGAAGAGCGGTGTGCAGGCTCTTTAAATTAAGCTGGCATTTCCTTCAGTGACTTCTTCACATTGATAAGAGCTTTCCCAGGAGGCATGGGGGGCTAAAGGCAGTGGGCGGGGTGGCATAACGTGAGTGTGTAAATCCCACTTACAGTTTATCTGTTATGTGGAAGACTAGGGCTGTCCCTCGGGACGGTGAGCCCTTTGCCCCTTCTAACCGTGCCCCTCCTTCAAACCCAGGGAGCTTCTGGGTATCTCTGCGACGAAAGTGGACAAAGTCACGCCAGAAAGAACCAAGATTCCTTCTGGTTACAGTGTGGGAATATGTCCTCTCAGGAGGAAGTAGGAATAATAAGAAGAGGAGGAAAACCACAGCGAAGAGGTCAAGAGGGAGGGTGGGGAACTACTTGCAACTGCACCATCAAAAGGAGCAGATGTGGAGCTTCTCTTCCCTCACTCCTTGTTAAGAAAAAAGAAGAAGCCCTTTTTGGTCTGAATACTACTGAATGCCAGATGATGGCCCATTTAGCCCCCTTTTGTACTGGTTCCTCAGGATATCTTGCATATGCCTATCTAGATGTTATGACCACAGGGCCGCAGTTTCCCAGTAATCACCAGCATCCACTTGTAGTGTGATTAATCTCTCTATCTGTGGTGTTCTGGATCTGCAGGTGCCTGTGGTTTGGTGTTTCTTTACAGCCAGGTGTAGCATAGTGTGAATGAAGACACCCCAATGCTTCACAGAGGAACATTAGAGCAGATTTGCAATTGTTGAGTTGCAAGATGTGTCAGGATGACAGATGAGTTCAGTACTAAAGTGCTTCCTTTTGTATATTGAGAGAATAGCATGGTTAGCGTGTAAACAATAGACTGCAATCTTCTTTGATCACCAGCACAAAGACACTTGATGACTGACCACCGGAGCGACCCCGCTGATATGAAAGTGTTGCATACAAGCCTGGCCTCCAAACCCCCATCGACACCAGTTTGACATCTGCATGCGTGCCTCCGTTTAATCCCGGGTCATTCAGCTCTACTTAAACACAGAGGCACAGAGTATAAACACAGCCTTATTAACACCGCCAGGGTCAGTAATCTTCCTCGAAAACTTTCGACCGTGACTCACGCTTTTCCCTGACATGTGCTTTGCTCATTACAGCATGATGTATCACAGGGATTTTTATAGTCAATATTTGCCTAGATCTGTTTGGTTTCATTGTTTAATCTGCATCAACATTTTGACACCGTGATGGAGCTGTTATCAAAAAAATCCGAAACGTGTTTTTCGAAAAAAAGAGCATCGGTGAAGAGACGGCTGTAGTGTATTTACATACTCTTTAAAAGGAATGTAACCAAGATTCGCTCTGTGCACAGATGTTCATGAGGGTTTTTTGATATTTCCTGATGTTCTGCCTCAAATGCTGTTATGCTAAAATGTCCTTCTAGAGTTATTCTCACTTTTATGCCACGAGTATCGAGCAGCTATCAGTCTTTTTAATTCCACAAATTCTCCAGTGTTGTCGACATTTCACTATGCAGTATCAACAAAAAATGCACACATGGAAAATCAGTGGAACTTTTTTTTTTAAATAACTTGTTTATTAACACATTCTTTTTACTGAAGAAGGTATTCATTTATCTCCAGAAGGATTAGTCTCTTGCTTGCTCCCTCCTCTTAAACTGCAAGGTCATGGAAGGAGCAGCCTCGTAGGAATCCCGGTATCTAGCACATTTTAAACATTTTAGCATTTAGATTTTTGTTAAATTGGGTGTTCTAATCTAAATGCTTTGGTTGAAGGATGATCTTTCTAACCACTGAGCCATCCTGCAAGCTTGGCCACCTAAACAGTCTCATACCAAAAACCTTATCTCAGCTGATGGCAAGGCAACATGGACATTTAGCAGACAACTATAAGCCTTGTATCTTGTCCTTTTGCTCTCCCGCCTCAGGATAGTCAGTCAGTCTCATCTCCACTGGGAGTAACTGTTCCTCCTCCTGCTGATCTGTTTACAAACCACAGCCAAACACCCAGCAATTGGCCAACTGTTTGTCTTACGCTGCAAGCCGCAGTATTCACGTCATTACTGAGCCAAAGAAGCCAAGGCGCCGGGCTCTGGGGAAGCCTTAGGGCCCATGGGAGTCGCAGGTGCACTACACAGAGCCAGAGAGGATATTTGTAAAAGTACAAGTTCCAGAGGGTTCCAGATGAGAAGAGGGGGAGTGGTCTAGTGGGTCCCATCTGATATCAATGATTCTTCTTCCTGGCAGAAGTCAGGGGTCACGCCCTATATCAACATTGGGAACAAAATAGTAAAGCCCAGTCCACCTAGAAAAAGCATGCTGGTTGTCCATCTTAAGTGGGAATCGTCAGAGCATGACGCTTTTATCAAATTTTCTTGTTTGCCTTTTTCCATGAGAAAGTTGGGAGCTCTTGGACTCGCTCCATGTGCTCACAGCTCTGTACCTAAAGCCAGTGCCTCCCACAAAAAGGACTCCCTCGTCATGTGACTGGGCTCAAGGACAGCTGCCCTTCCCATGGTGCTCGTGTTCCTCCCCCATCCCTTGGGGGGGGAGAAGGCCCAGGTTCGACTGTATGAAGGAGGGAAACAAATACAGAATCTGTGTGACACCAAAAAAGAGAGACATCTGCTTCTCATCTCTATGGGAAATTTCCCGCGATCCTGGAGATCGGGATGGAGTCCCCCAGTCAGAGTACACTGGCTCCTCTAAGGCTCACAGCTTGTGTGCAGACTCCCCAAGGCATTGTTGGCTTTAATCCAGAGTAATCCATTTGAGTGAGAGACCCTGTCTTCCCCCAGCAAACCACAGATACACATAAACAGCGTAAGTTATTATTGCTTCCTCATACAAGTTTTATTTAGTGAGGAAATGCTGATATCCAGGTAGCAAAACTAGCACCAACACAGGCTCACTGTGGTGTCTAGGCCTCAACATCCTGCACTCATTCCTCTCATTACCATGATGCCTGGGGGTGCGACTCTGTTTATTTTCACCTGATTAGCGCTGCACATTTTCACTCGTTCCCGAATAGGGGTGTGGGGGCTCAGTTAGTGTTCTGTGTTCATTCAACACCATAACTTTCCACGGTGGTTCAAAGCTTATCACAACACCTACTAACTCTTTCACATCTGCCCCTGCACATGGAGACAAGACGCATGGTCTGAACTTTGTTGGGCTTACTGCTGGGATCGGGTCTGATTTCAATTTTAATCACTTTTCAAGCAGATCATGCAGTAGTTAAAAAAAAACAAAAACATTTTCCTTTGGTAGCAGTTTTTTTATAGTCTATAAACACATTTAATATTTCAGGGATGTCACAGCCTTACAGACAGTATGTCTGTGTTCTGTTCTTCATCAGAGATGGATACTGAAAGGACCTCACGGTTTGTTTCTAAAGAAAAAACTTGCAAGTTCTGCAACAGATCCTTCAGCTAAGCGCTGTGGATTACTAAAATCTCTGCAAATGTGTTACAGGAATTTAAATGTCTTGTGGTGCAATGTAGAACTTGAGGCATATGTGTGGCTTAGCTGATGCTTTTTCCTCTGTGATACAGACTAAATGAGAAACTGCAAAGCATGAAAAGAATTACATCTAACCTCCTTTCTCACAACCCCAGCCTCACCGTCCTGGAAATTGTGTGTTTATTTGATTATTTTCCTTTTCAGGGCAATGGAAAATTACACTTCAGCTACTGAAAATGTTTCCTTAAAATAGAGAAACATGCCTGAACGCTTTCTTTTTTTCAGTCCAGAGGCTCATTAAGTTGACTAATGTGAGAATATCAATCAAAAAGTGTTGGTCAAGCTTCTCTACATTTGTTCTACCTTAAGTTAATAAAGTGCATGATCATCCTAGACCCAGTTTCGCTGGCTGTTTTATCCACCCTGGTGGTCCTCATTTATCTGTCCCCTCAGGGCAGAGCGCCATCTGAGATTGGCTGTCTCCACCATCTTCCTGACGGCAACACTTTAAGACCAGACACTTAATAGCAGCAGTAAAACAATAAACATACACATTGTCCTAAGTAATTGAAACTTTTGTCCCAGAAAGCATACAGCGGGCATATTTTTTGAAACAAAGTGGATCATTTGACGATAATTTACTGCGCTGCTGCCAAATTCCCATCAGCTGGATGTATATTTACTATTTCAAGTTATTAACTTTCCCCAGCTCTTTGACCTCCACCCACTCTCTCACTGCTCTGCTCCAGTTTCCTTGTTTCTTGTTCTACAAGCTATAGCTATTTGAGTAAATGTATTTTTCTACACATAAATAAATCTCAGCGCACAATTTTACTTGGCTACAGTTTATATAAACAGTTGTGCACAGATGAACTTCACCTAACGCTTGCGCAGGTCACAGCCCGCTTCTGTACTTTTCAAACTTTAAAGGTCTGTCATGTCTGCTTCTAAAGTTTTAGCTTTTAAAATTGAGTCGCCGTGGGTTCATTAACTGAGAGGAAAGCGTCGTTCCAGCTTTCCTACGTCGTTCCTGATATTCTGCATATCAGGTGTTATCCAATGATAATTACCCACCTCCACTATGCTTCCAGTCTTTGCTTTTGGGGATTTTAATCTTATCACACAGACATAACAGTGGTATTGATTACATGTATGCGTCTAATTAACAAAGCAAATAAGTCTATCTCCCACTTAATGATCAGACATCACTCAGCATGGAGACCAATCATCATTAAAGATGTATTTTCCCTTAAGACTGCGCAGAAAAAGCATCAGAGGTTGTGCTGTGACTGTTTTCTATTTCACAGTGTCAGAGATGAAGTCACTTCTGTCTGTTTTCATAATTAACTCATTAACCATGAACTATGATGATCAGTAACACAGAGCACATGCAGGAGACAGAGTGATAAATATCAGTAACAAACTCATTTGTGTATCCTGTGAAGGGATACAGAATAAACCCTATAATAAACTCTGTCCCTGATCCCCGAGCTGCCTGTGCTGGTTTATACTGTTACTAGTTGACATCAATGAAGCAGAAAGAAGCACTGAGTCTGTTTTAAAGTCAGCTGTCATTGATGACCACTGTTGAAGTGCTTATTTTAGCTTATTAAAAGATTAATTCCTAAACTACTTGCAGAAATGTTATACAGCTACCATCAGTTTACTAAGGTTTGCTTTATTAATGTGGCTGATGTGTGTATTTTGTCAGCAAACCTTTTAAAACTTTTACACATAGCCCCCAAGGTTTTAAAAAAAAAACATGCAGTAACCTGAAAAAATAAACGGCAGCGCTTGAATGTGATTTCAGTCCAGTAAATCTCGCTGTCTGATTGAATTTATGTTTGCTTAAGTGTCTTTAACCCCCTTTACTTAAGTGCTCCCTCTTCTAGGAATAACTCTATTCTCCCTGCCAGTCAATTCAGATTCAACATTCACTATTCAAAGGTATACTCCATTAGTCTCCCTTATCTCTTTTAATAACATGTCAGATAGCTGAAAATATCGTGGAAGCTCACAAGAAAGCGTGTTTACAGAATAACTCGAGGCTTGCAGCAGCACACCTGCTGGAGCTTGAAGAAATGAACATTTGATTTACATTAAACATAATTTTCTACTTATTATTTGAGGAGAGTGTTTTAACATAAGGGAGATGTTAAAAGCATCTCATTTATCTGTTTAATGACACAGCCTGAACCGCCACCAACAGCGTCAGCCCATGAAGACGTGAATGCGCTCCACATGTGGGACCTCTTAATGGAGTTTAGAGTATGACTGCGAGCCTGAATTATAACCTGCTCTCTGACTGCGGGACCACTTCCGCACAGTTTGCACTGCGTGTTCTTCATTTATAATGCTTACAGCTTTTACAACTGGCAATGACAGAAGCCGAGATAACTCAATCACAGTGTTGTTTTTTTTTCTTTCTGTATTACACAAGGCCCTTTTTGCCTCCAGCTTCTGGAGGTGATGAAATTTTATCTTAGACAAACACTTTGCTTTCCTTTCAGAGCGCTGCTGTGGCTGTGCGCCTGTCTCTCTGTGGAAGTTGTTGAATATGAGCTAGTCTTTATATTATATGTAAAAACAATAATAATAATAATAAATTAATGAATTATAAGGTTTTTTTTCCCCCATCTGCAGTAACCTATACTGTATCTGGCAGCACAGCTCTGCTCTAGAACCTCCCTTAAAACAGGCATACATAGAAAGCCCATAGACTGTATTAAGATGATGGAAATAGCCATTGTGAAATCACCTCTTGGTGATGCGAAAATGCATTTTAGCATGGAGATTTTTTTTTTTTTTTTAGAGCCAGTAGTGACCATAATAGGACACGATGGTAACGTGTCAATTTATCGGTAAACAACAGAAACCCTGTTTAGCAAAATGCATCCTAAAGGTTTAAGGGTGTAGCACACAAACACAGAATACTATTTAGTGCTAAGTAACTGACTAATAAAATACTAGAATTTCTCTCACCAAAACCTCACTGACATGGTATATTGGTCCAATTCAGCAAGCTAAAGTAGCAGAAATGAAGCCTATCAGGCAGTCGTAGCTACTTTTTGCACACCTGTCAATCTTAGAGATTATATAACTAACTTGAAGCCTCAACAAAATCGAAATGGGTGCCTTTTAATCCTCAAGTGGAAATACCTATTCAGGCCAAACTCATCTTTTATGCCAGGCTGCAAACATGATCATTTTGCAGCTGAAGTTGGATATTTGGTGGGTGTCAAAGTGGTAAATGGACTGGTACGTAGTATTTTTCCACTTTAAATGAGCACTCTTTAGTGCAAGCCATTCACACACGCACTTTTTCCTCCTATACCTAAGCTTTTCTATACCTTGTCTAACATTTGTGCATAGATTCACACTCTGATGGACGCAACAGGGACAACTTGGGGTTCAGTATCTTGTTCATACTGGAGAGGCAGGAAATCAATCTGCCAACCTTCCACTTGGCAGACAACCCACTCTACCCTCTGATGGTAATGCAGTGACTAGCCCCCAGTGATGCAGTGGCTAGCACTGTTGCTTAACAGGAAGAAGTTAAGAAGAGTGAGTGTGTGTGGGTTTGCTTCTGGAATTCCAGCTTCCTCCCAAAGACATGCATGGGGTTAGGTTAATTGGTGATTTTAAACTGGCCATATGTGTGAATGATGGTCTGTCTCTATATGTTAGCCCTGCGACAGATTGGCGACCTGTCTGGAGTCTACCCTGCCTCTTGCCCTGTGATAGTGGAGATAGACTCCAGCCCTCCCTGTGACCCTGAATCAGATAAGCGGAAGAGGATGGATGATGTCTGGGATTACTGACTGGCTTTTGACACCATCCTCAAGTGGCCAGTGGAGGAACTGCAGTTTTTAGCATTTATGTGTTGGATTCTTTTTTTAAAGCATGGACATTGCTTCTTCAGAGAGCTGGAGGCAGGGAGGGTACCAGCAAAACCTTGTGTACAGGCATCACTGACAATGGACATGGACTGATTAAGTGAGACGCGGTATGAAAAGAAGGACTTTGATGTTGGTGAGTTGTAAACTAGCTGTGACAGACAGACTAAAGCCTTGTGTGAGATTTGCCATTGGGATGCTTCATAACACATCGGCTGAGCCATCAGCTGATTTGTATTGGCAGTGACATCAGCTGGGATTGAGCATGGCTTTGTGGCCTGCCTGAACAAAGGCTATGCTCATTTTTGAGCAGGGCTCCTGTAGGAAGTTAAGAGCTGTCCCAAGTTGTAAACCAACATGTTTACCCATCCACCATGTTTATCCAGCATGGGACTTCCTGCAAAACCACTAATTGTCACTTATTCGTTCCCTTTTAACTTCCCACAGAAGACTTTTTGCTGCTTAGGCTATTCAGTTCCTAGCTTCACATTGACTTGAAGCGTCTACTCAACTCACAGACCTAAGAGTGTTTTCAGCAGTGTTATTTAAATTTATATTTTAAAAAAGAAAGCTATAAGAAATAAGCACGGTTCCAAATATTTAAATTCTTTCGACTCTTTTGGTACGACCATTGCAGCCAATGAAAGCTTGTGTTCATGACTGATTGAATGCTGGATGTTTGACTATAATGGCCCCTAAAATAAATCAGTGAGAACAAATGGAGTCACATTTCCTTCTGACATCAAGAATTAAATCCTCATTTAGCCTGTGGTTGCCACAGCCAACTGACATTGTGATGTCCAAGACACAGCTGTATAAAGTTAAACAGCGTCTAGCGGAGATTTTTGCAGTGACTGGTTCATGAGACATACAGACCAAAATAATTCCCATTTGTCTGTTAACATGTTGACTGACTTCCTAAAAATCAAACAATGCTCACACATGAACAGACAGGAGAAGAAAACAGGATAGCACCTGACAAACTTGGACCGTGCCTGAGACACAAATATGTCAGTGTAGCGTAGATGTGTAAACAGGATTTGACATGTTTGAAATGAAAGAGTGTGTTGTGATATAACAGTAATCACCTTAGGGGAAGGTAAGCAGCTTTTTACTCATAGCTGAAGCACTTCCTATTTTCCACTTCGTTCAAATGTACTTTACAATAATACAGTTGTTGCAGGCAAAAAATAGCCGTAGTTCGTCACAGCTAATTTAATGACAGGAAGAGGGAGCTTAAGTGTCAAATATTACCATATCCTGTTTGGGTCTGCCATCCAGGTGGTCCATCGTGAGTAAAATCCTGTTACATCATCTCACAGAATCCTCTTGTTGGAGCTGTCCTCTCCGCTCTCATGCATCTGCTTTTTTCTTTTCTTCTTCGTCCTTTTTCAGGAAATGAACTCAGCAACATGTACAGCAACATTAAGTTACATAATTTAAATCAAAGATGATCACCGAGTGATGAATTAATTCACAAGATTCACTGTGACAGTGCGAACAACTTCTGTCTTTAGCAGAAACATTGGTCTCCCTGTAGGCCTCTAATGAGATCCTTCAAAGTAAGGGGCTCTCTGCTTCTCAGCGTTCCCCTTAAAGGCCTCACTGTGGAGGAAACCAAAGTCGCCCCAACAATGATGAATGGACATCATTAATGTTGTTCATCTGTTTAACTTTTACTCAGCAATCTTGGAAAATGAGGGGTCAACAGCAACAGGGAACTCTTATTCGCTTTTGCACTCCAGTTCCTGAGAGCCACCCATTTGGTCCTCACAATTTCAAAAGACATTTGGGCTTATTTGTTCGAACAGCCTACCTTCTTTCAACCAAGCAGCTAGATCACAGTTAGAGAGGAATTCTAGCTCACATTTTAGCCTCTATATTCCTTGATCGTCGTGAGTCTAACTACAAAGAAAGAAGAAAACAGCATCTCAATTATTTTAAAAACTTAATATCATCAAATTAATCATTTAAAACACTCCCTTCAAAATAAATCTTTAAATGAATGAATATTAAATCTTCTCCAATCACATCGTTTATCTCAGAATTGAGGAGACATGTGGTTACCGCTATCAAGCTTTGTGGTTTCAGCAAAAGCAACGGGGGCCTCAAAGTTGTTTCACTTTCAGACAGCAGACAGATCCATCTCCACTGGACTGGATTGGAGTACATTATCAGTAAAACCTTGTTTGCTTGTCTTATCAGCATGTATTTATAGTCCAAACCGTTTGAGTGAGCTTATTAGGCTCTATCAGCTGGTGCACCTTTCAAAACACAGATAGATCACTGAGTAGATGGCGAGATGATGGTGAGAGTCGCTCTGACCTCTGTTAAAACGCAGGCTGTACCTGCGCTATAGCAGGGAGGAGATGCTATGACTCTTAGCTTTTCTCTAAAACATTAAAAAAAGGCATGAACATCTCTTGTACTCTATTATTATAGCCTTACATAGAACTTTTTCTAAATTGGAGGTATCCGTTTCTCAACTTAAGAGGGAGAAACAGCATCTGAACTATCTGCGTTTGGAATATTGCAGAATATGGTGGATAATTAGACAGTCTGAAAACGATATTGTTTTAAAAAACGCTGACTATCAAGACAATGACTGCACATTTAAAAGCAGCAGAGAACAAAGTAATTGCAGAGTCAAATTCCCTGAAGAATATGTTTGCTTTTCTTGTCATGTCCCTGAATTTCAAGAGACATCCATCATTGCCATCTGGAGATACAGTTCAGGAAAAGACGAGCGTGAAATGTCTTTCATCAGCTTTGATAGTTTGCTCTTACTGATTCTGTGGAAAAGCCGGTAGCTGGTGGGTGGGGGGATGTCTAAGTGTCTAAGATGTTTAGAGACACCACACTCCTGAGTGTGGTCTGTTCAATAGCAGAGCCAGTGCGGCCATTGAGCACTGCTGAAGGAATGTGTGGAAGCCCACAAGGAATCCTCTCGTTCCAGTGTTTCTGCAAACACAGAAGTCCCACACTGAAGAGTAAGCCTGTGAGTCAACAGAATAGGAATCTCCCTTTTCTGTCTCTGCAAACTTGAATAAATAGACTCAGAGGAAAATCTCCGTGCACCCTAGAGCCCCGGACGAGCAATGAGTCTACCATCCATGTCAGCAGTTAAAAAGATCTCCAAATGTTTACCCAGCCTGAATTGCACTCACAGAATGTCGCAGGCACTCGGAGGATGTTTCTGTGTACGCTCCATAGTTTAAATCACCTGCGGTGTATAGTCTAGAATGGCGTTACAGCATCACAAACTAAATAAACTACCTTTTTATGTTGCAGCTAAAAGGGGGAAGCTGTAAAATGTCATCAGTAAGTTGTATGTAGACAGATGCAGCAGGGCAGAGACCAAGACAAAAGGGGAGGAGATTAAACGGTCTTGTGAAAAGGTGGCGCGGAGCAATTAGACGCAAGTGCTTCTCTCTGTCTTTCTGCTGACTGCAGCTCAGAGGAGGACTGGAAACTGAAAGTTGTTGGCACAACTTCATGCGTGATTTTTTTGAAGCGGATTCCTCACTTGGAGATCTTGGACTGAACCGGCTGCGCACTGAATATGCTTCGTCACATCTGGCGTTCACGCTTTTATTTCCACAGAATTAGTTTTTAAGATCAAATTAAAGCAAAACGAGACACAAAAAAGTGTGTAAATGTGAATATTTATCAGTTTCTCCTTTTTTTGTTAAAGTATTATTGTGTTGCCTCCTCGTCACCTCCACTTTCTCCTGAGGGGCCTTATTCATTAGTGAGCACAATCTACTTCATCAGGTTACACGCGCGGAGCTACGTGACTCCACTCATTCTCCGCGCTACTAAACCGGGAGCAGATGACTTGGAAATTCCCTGGCAGCGAGTTTTTTTCTGTTTGTTTCTGTTTCTGAGTATTTTGGGACTTTTGTTGGATCTTTTTTTCCTGTGTGTGGGATTTTTTTTCCGCCGCTATCTCCATCGGGAGCCATCGCCACTCTCCACGCAAAGACGTCACGAAATGTTACTGGGTTTTGTCATCGGGACTGTGGTGGCGCTTTATCTGCAGTTCTCACCTGCACAGGTAGGACGTTGCACGCTTCGGTGAAACTTTACACTCAGAAGCAAAATGATGGGATTGCTTGTTTCCCCCACTCTTCCCCCTCCTCTCCTCTGTGGTTTCAGTGCAAAAGTAGACTTTGGGTTGAGATTTTCACACGCTGCTCGGTTTATTTTGTGTCTGCTTTGTCCACCAGTAACCCAGCAAAGTAGTAAAAATGCACCTCGTTATAGAATGATAAATAAAGCGGCTATTGTTAGGTCTGCTAATAGCCTCGTTTAAGTTCAAAGTGTAACCTACATATGAAACGCTCGAGTCATCAGAAGCCAGTCAAGTGATAATGATCTATTGTTCTTTCTCATGCTGCTTTGAATGAGCGCCATCGGGCACCCCTCATTCATAAGATGAAACGTGACAAACTGCATCACTCTCTCTGTGGAGCAAATGATGCAAGGTGACTCACTGTTATACTTGGCAAAGCTTGCTAAGCTCATAATTACAGCCGCATCATACTTTAAAGGCTAGGTTCACAGACATGGATTATGTTATATTCCCACTCTTGTAGGCTATGGTGGGATCTTTTTTTCGGTTTAATTTTCCATCAAGGGAGCACTCTGATTGCCATGTTGGTGATATGTTCTCTAAATGGGAAATTGCTGTGTTTCTTTCCAGGTAGTAGATGTAGCAGATCCTGGAGCTGCTTAGTCTGAAAGTGTATTTAGTAAAACTGGATCATGTTAATCTTGCAGGCACCTGCAGCTTTCCCTTCTTGCGCTTTCTTAGAAGGACATGAAGAGAAGGCAGCATATTTGCATTCTTTAACTGCTTTATGCCAAGAATAACAATAATGAAGATGAACCAGTGTGAGCATGTGGAATTCAATTAAAAGCATAATTTCAGGGAAGCCGTATCAGTGTCAGGAGTTAAATCGGCCTACAAAGCCGGTCTGTTCTCTGTTGTCTGGCATCGGCTTTTATTCTCTTAATGAAAGTCTGCCAGAACAGGGGAAACGCTGAGATTGGAGTGAGGAGTCATTCAAAGGCCTGTGTTGTGCCAGAAATACCTGTAAGAGGATGTGTCATTGAACATTCGGACTTGTGCCACCTTATGCTTCAGCCCTTGAACCTATTCAGTCTCTGATTTCCTTCCAAGGTGGCTGGGGACTTTCAGCGGTCTCTGATGGCTTTCATGTTTAATGCAAAACCAGGCAATTCCCTTGTCCATTCACTGTCAGTGTCACACTTCATACTCTGCTGCTTTCCTGTTGAATCCCCTTCCCCTTTGCAAAGCTGCAGGCCTCACATAGAGGTACTACTCGCTGACTCAGCCAGGCTCTCAGGGTTGGAAAAAAACTCCATGTCCCACCAGATTCCCAAACCCAGAGACTTTGCAGCTGTTGCTTAAGTTGAGAGTGAGTGGGAGAGGCATGAGTTCACCACATTTCCTCTAATCCTCATAATCAGCTCATGGCCCGGTTAGTCAAAACAGGAGTGACAAAATCCAGGGGCCTCAGTGTGTAGCAGGTTAGATGCCCTCTGCTGCACCCAAAGACTGATGGCCAATGTAACAGGTCAAACATCTAACCTGACCGATTAGATGTCATACAGTATGTGAAGATTTGACCTCGTGATCCCTGCAGTTGCTGAAAACATCTTTGCATTTACTGATCATTTGTAAATTTAAATGTTTTCTTTGTTTTCCTGCTTCAATACAATATATACATAAACAGTCCCTGACAAACAAGAACTCAAACCAGCAGCTCTTTTCACAAGTTCACACACCAAGTTATGACTGGAAATACAAACACTAGACATGTCTGGGAATCGCAGACCAATAATTTAATAATGATTAGCTTTCCTAACTGTCACAGCTGTGAATCATGTGGTCAATTACAGCTGTGGACAGCAGAGAAGCTGGAGTTGACTTCAACTGTTTAATACCGTCCTACATGAGATTTATAGTGTAGTCTGTGTGTGTGTGTGTGAATGTGTGTCACAGACAGAGGGCGAGTCTATCATTACTGTATATATCAGTAGTTCACTGCAAGTTAAAACAAGGAGTGTTTTTCCCCAGTGTTCTTGGGTAATTGTTATAAGACAGAAGAGATATAAAGAACCAGTGAAGAGGAAAAGATTGGCTGGATTAAAGTCTGTGTTCTGCTATCTCGCTATGTTCCATAAAAAGGGATAAGATGACTAAAGACAGATGGCTGTGATTCCCAGCGAAGGCCTAGCTACACCCATCTCTCCACCTCTCACTATTCCTTGTAGTAATCCCATGTGTGATAACACACCAGTGTTAGTGATAAAAGTTATGTTAGAAGCATGGTAACATGGTGTCATCGGAGGAAATGGAAACAGCGTAGTATAAAAATATGTGTATATAAATAGTATTTTTTTTATCATAAATCAGCACTGTAACAGTAGGTGTATTCTGCTGATGTTGATTCCCATTGAAATGAGCAGGTCAAACTTCCAAGCTTTGTGGCTTGTCACTGAGGGTGGAAGCACCTGGGTTTCCCTTCTCAACAATAGTGGCCGCTTGGTCACCCTTTTATGATATACAGTACAAGCTCCATGCCATCCACCAGGTGTTTTACACATGAACTGCAAACAGAGTTCAGTAAACCTAATATTACTTTACGGGATCAATTTAGAAGTACTGTATATGGAAAAGATTATTGGTTTTAGCCAAATCTCTTGTTATTTTGTACAGTGTATTTCTTGGGACAAAGCAGTCACCTATTTACTGTATTATTGGCAGACCTGCATGTACAGTACAGTGTGTGTTTTAACCTGAAGTTACAGTAGTAGGACTACTGTGAAACCTGCCTATACTTTGCTTTTTAAATACCTGTTGCCTCCTGCTCATTTGACAGCTATCCCTGAGTTAGATCAAAATCACTGGAATGCTCTCCGTACAAAGCCGATCTCTTAGTGTTGTAGTGATTGTATTTCATGCTTGCATAAACAGAACCAAACCTGAATGGCATTTGGCAGCATTTCCAGGGTGAAATAACTCATGTCCTGAAGATTTGGACATCTGCACAGCTCACAATTTTGGTCAACCTCTGAAAAAATATTTTTGTGATTATGTTATCATGAAGCTGTGGAAAAAAATAGCAAAGGTTGAGGATTATACGCTTCACTGAAATGGAATTATGAAATTCTTTGAGTGACTTTTTAAATGATATAACAGATATGGGGAAATTATGCCTAACCCATGTGTTATTGCCAGAGTTCTGATGAAGATCATCACTTCATCAGTACACCGTGTTTCCATGTCTCTAAAGGCAGTGAGCCTCAGCTTCTGCTTTTGTATTTTAAAAGGACGTGACGCCACACAGGTGTTTCCTTTAAATCACCCACCGCACCAAAACAATACTTGAGACTGGCCATCTGTACCGCACACATGTGTTTGTGTTCAAGTCAGAGCAAAGAGCAAATTTATAATCAAACATTAAGTCGACTGCTCCCTTCCCTCCATGTCTTACTCTGTCTTACGCTTAGCACATCTTCCTGTGTAGATCAGATGTCTGCACGGGAGTCCCTGCAGTGGTAGTGACCTGCTGACTGCCCCTCTGCGTTGTTGTGGTACTTCTCCCTGGTTGTAATGTCCTAGCCCAGGGGAGAGTTGCAATCGCAATCAGGAAATATGGATTTCTCCTTCCTCCAACAGAGGAGGAGTGGTTGTGCTCGGGGCAGCCGTCTACTCAGCTAGCTTTAATCTCCCATCTGGATGTAATTTACTGTGGTTTACAGAACAGCGTTTACTGTAATGGAGACCACAATTACCACCGGTCAGCTTATCTCAAGACTTGTCGTGTGTGTATGTTTGCGGACAGGGTGCACAGTTTACACAGTGGTTGTGTGTTTTTGTGTGCGTCCTTGGGGAGACATTTATGCATGCATTAATGGACTTATACTGGGGACATCGTGGTTATCTAAATTAAAATTTATGCCGACCCTTACCTCTCCCTCATCACTTGATCCTATTTTACTTCTTGTTGTTTTTTGACTAGACGGCAATGCCAAAAAAAGCAGGATTGTTTTCAAACTTCAGCACTTAGGCTTGAAAAAACTGTTTTGGTTGTTGCACAAACAATACCTATTCTTTTTGTCAGCTCTCATACAACAAATCTCTTCTTCTGCCGTATCTCAGCAGCAGGATCCAGTGCATGTGGCTCCAAATTGAGAAGGGGTCTGTCTGCACATGGATCCACCATATTTAATGTAAAGGACTGATATGACGATGTCAGTGAGTCTCATCTATCTCCCAGCAAGAACACTTATGTGCATGTGCTAAGCTGTGTGCATAATATCAATTAAAATGCATTTATTCTGAAATCTGGCAGTTATACATGCCTATTTATGCTACTTTTTTGTTTTAATCTGTGTGATCTATGTGTGTTTGTGTACTTACGTGTGGAATAACTCCTGATTTCAAAGTCTCCCTTCTCTCTGATGACTCGAGGCATTGCTGTGGCATGTTTACCGCATGCTCTGATGAAGTTTTTTGGTCTTTTGGCTATAACCAGTGACCACCTAGAGACTGGGTACTTCTCAGTCCTGTAATAGCACCGCTGTCAAAAGCTGACCCGCCATGCGAGTACAAAAGAGAACCAGTCTTTCTTTTGTAGTGGTGGAGAGAGTGACTTCATGCTCCACGAGAAGGCCATGAGTTAAAGTTGTGGCCATGGCGCTGATGACGTGGAATCTGGTTAGCAATAAAGGGCATATGAGGAAGATCAGTAAAGCATCATTTCTAACTTATTGAGTTGTCCACTGTCCCCCCTTTTGATCGGCTGCCTCCCTGAGAAAACCAAGTTAGGGCTCCCCTTTCTCTGTGACATAATACAGATACAACAATAGATAAAATTTATCAGAAAAATGAGCATTGAAAGCAGTCTGCAGTCTAAGACTTTGGCTTATGATTTCTTGTACGTATTCTTGACCTCCATCATTTAAAACCTTTGCTATGATTTATGTAAGCTTCTACCACTGTATCAAAATATGTGAGAGAAAATAAAGAAACACAAGATGGGTCCACTTAAAAATTCCCTTGTTATGCGTCTTCAGAATTACCCAACTGCCAGACTACTTATATTTACTCATTTCATTTAGTTTACTGTCATTCTTTACCTCATTTAGCAAACTCAGTCAGCCAAGTTATCCAGCTTGACTGAACTAATTAATGTAAAAGCAATTACAGTTTGTCAGATGGTCAAAGATTAAGGGGACTGCCTAGAGGACTACAGTTTACTACTACAGCCTGAATACCATCAAAGCAGGAGATCCAACGATACATGTGTGCTAATCAGATGACCTAATCTTTAGTCATCAGAAGCAATGAATCAGCATTAAAACTGCATGTAATATGGCAACATTTTGTGCAGAATAACACATGAAAAGTTGTTTTTCAGCCGAAAACTGTAGAATGTGGTCGGCTTTTTAATGGTGGAAATACAAGCATGTTGTGAAACACTCATTCCTTTCAGTATCTTGGCTCCATCCTGAATAGTATGAATTAAATCCTATTGTATTGTCAACCACAAGAGATATAACCTAAAACGCCCTACCAGCATGTGAAAAGAAAATCTTACTGCAGGCTTTAAGATAGCCCTCTGTTCAGATTTCACAAAGTAATAATGTCTTTATGGGACGCTGATTACTGATAATGATTAATTATTACTGTTTTATACCTTGGACTGGAATGACATGAAAGCATTTAATTGTGATTTATAGCCGCCTTTAGAAAACTTCCATTTCACTCTGCTGGAAAACAAAAGCATGCCCCACCCTTACTCTTATGCAATCCACTGGAGAAGACAAACCTAACCTCCAGTCTGCATCAGTTTCTCCTAGCCCTCAGAATAGGCTTTTCTATCTAATAACCCTAAATTGGTTTGGGAACCTTTGTATTTGATCTGCCATCCTCTTCTTTCCTTATGAAAGATACATTGTGGAATAAGCTGGCTGGACTCCAGATTTTTCTGGCAGAGGGCCATGGGTACCTGCTGTTTACCTCCTCCCCCACTTGACCCTCAAAGCTGAAACATCTTCTGACAATTATGCTGGGTCCCCATCATGTTTTAGGTTTGCTCCCTGTGCACGCTGCCCTTCCTCTGACAGATGGAATAAGCAAGGAGGTTAAAGATGACGCATTTCAGCTGTGTGAGACTGCAGAGTAATGAGGCTTGGGGCCTCTGCGGCCCAATGGCAGGAGCCCAGGGACACAACAGGTCCTCTGATTTGACCTAGAGTACAGCACAAACTCTTAACCAGCAGTAGTAGGGGCTATTTACAGTGGCTTTACAACCAAAGCAAACAGAACCTTATAAACAATGTTTCATTTCAGCTACAACTACTACAGACAACTCAATCCATACTCGCTTTCTCCAGCTGAGTACTGAAATACTGAAGCACACTGCGCCACTGTAAAGCACCAAATGTCAAGACCTGAAAGCATTTTGTACAACTACAGTAACCAGACAAGGGTGAATTACTTATGGAACCTTGTAGATGCAGTAAGAAAGGTTTCTCTGGCACAGGAATAGTTGGAAAGCTGAGGCACTTAATCATTGAAAGGTGCAAGTTATGTTTAAATAAAATGTCAATTACCAGTTACATAAAGCTTAAAGGAGATGTGGCATCCCAATTTTTTTTTATCTTGCTAGGATCAAAGAGTTGCTTAAGCGTGTCCCATCGAACATTAGTTGGGAGATGGAGTACACCAGCTTTACAGAGGGCTAACACTGAGAGAAGCAACCAGTCATCCAAACCTACAGCTAATGTAGGATCACAAATTATCTTTGCATGCATTATCTTTGGACCATGGAGGAAAATAACACATGCATATGTAGACCATGTAAAGTCACCACACATGTAGAGTCCAAGCCACTGCACTGCCATGTTGTCTCCAATCCAATTAGTACAATTTTTATAACATATATCATTTTGTATCGGTCTTTTTTTCTGAAAGTTTCAAAATAAACGAATCATTTGTTGATAATGATGGTAATTGTTAGGTCCTGATCTTTGATTCCTCTATTAACATAAAGTTGCATTCAGGATAAATACTTTTTTATCTATCTATATATGGTGGATTAAGATTAGGATCAAAAGTAAGGACGCGAAGGGCCGTTTTTAATCAAATCAAATGTAAGCCATGGACTTCTCTTTACATGTTTGATACATTCACATATGTATATGAATTGACCCTCCAAAGCTGTTTTTGTTGCTAGTTTTTATGTGTTGCCAAATTTTAAGTTGTGTATTTGGAGAGTCTATAAAATATAAGACTATAATTTTAATCTTTGTGCCAGACTACAGCCCAGAATATTTAATCCGTTTTATGACGCATCCATTTTTTGTGTTAGACACAAAAAGTCTGTAAAACTCATTTACTGGAATGACAGAATGGATGTTTCTGCTTGTGTGTAATGGTAAAAAGAGGAGGGATTTTCTGCTCTTAATTCCTTCTTGAATATTTCCGCACTTTCTGTCAATTGCAAAAACCCAGATGTTGTACATACAAGTGAAAATTCCAATACAATGGACACGGAGGAGAAGTATTGGGTTATAAACCAAGAACAGATGAATTTAGTCTAGTCATGTCTAGTTTATTTCTATAGCCTTTAATCACACTTAGTCTCAAAGGTCCTAACACCCACATTATGAAACCAATAAATGATAATGACACATGGTAACGTTACACTCTCATTGAGGACGAGTAAACTCCCTGAAAAAGGTCATCAGGGAACAAAATGTAAGAAACATTCAGGACTGCACAGAAAGCGAGCGTGCTTTTAGGATTAATGACACATTGAACACATTTATTAATGTGAAACAGTCCCCCTTTCCACAAGAGCCTAATCACCCCCTGTCACCATGAATTATACAGTTAACACTCTAAGTGCATAAGACGGAGGGAATTGCTACGTGAGGATCCTCATGAAGCCTTTTTAAGAATCTGGTGGATTCTTTTGGGCAGCTCATTCCTCTGCTCTCCACCGCAAAGGGTACCAAAGATGTTTCCTCATCATGTTGAGGCTTAACCCATGACCAAGGTTAGAAAATCCTCCAAAACCTCAAAACATTCAGAGAGGCAAGTGAGGCCAGAGCCAAAAAGCCCTTGTGATGTGGAGCAGCCACGACACGCAAAAGGGTGGAAAAGGGGAAGCTGATCTTATGCCAGTTAACGTTGGACACGAGATTCATTTTATCAGCCTGCCATTGAATATAAAATACACTCAATGGGCCTGAAAATGAAAGCAACTTTTGACAATAACTGGAACTGAACTGTGACTTTCCCATGCTGTGCTTAAAGAATATTCTGCAAGTAGAGCTTATATCCTGCTGTGTTTCTGTGAGGCTGACACAGCCCGATGGATGCTACACTATAGAACAACTCGGCAATCATAGCAACAGCTGTAGATTTTAGCCAGAAGAACAAGAACAACCGTGTTGAAAAACGGGGAAGATGCCTCAACAGCTCCCTTTGCCCAGAAAGGACTCTTGAGTGATATTTGTAGTCTTTAATACAGAACGCTGTGCAGCTCAGAGGACAGATCAGTTTCTGACACTCATGTCAGTGACAGTTTTACGGGAACTGCTGAAATGTTTGCAAGTGTAAATGCATCATCATCATCATCATCATCATCATCATCATCATTAAATCGGGACATTCCTCTTAAATCACACTGTTTGGAGGAGGAGGGGGGAAGGATGAATACAGCAGTATGCTGACAGATACTATCCTCATCCTGAAACTAATTTTGGTTCATAACAGGAAAAGGATGGATTTCAACAAAGCACAGATGGTGTATAAAGCAACAGTCTTTATTGCCATCACTCGAGGAAGTCCTTGTCAGGCTGGATGCTGTTGCATAAAGACTTTTTGCTCCAGTATCATTTGTCCCACTGCTATTGTCTACAAAAACACTGTTACACTATGAATGTGATCCGGCATGTGTCATAGAAAAACTCAAGTCCAACACCAGTGACGAGGAGAATCTGCGGAAGCAGGTTGTCTGCCGCCTGTCCTGCACTTCTGCCGGAGGGTATTTTATCAAACATAGATTTCCCTTCCTGAGATGGAGTCAACCAGAGGTTTTGTGTTTTCCCAGGCGAATGAGAAATTCACTCTGTTTATCATGGGATTATGGGAAAAAATCAAGACGGAGGAGGAAACAATCAATGGGAAAATAAATAGAGAGCTGAATGTTACACCACAGGAAACAGGTTTTGAACCTAAACAGTTGGGCACACTGTAGATATATATGAAGACCTCTATCTGCTGCCTGTCCAAAAGACTCATCCCCAACAGTGTGGAAATGACCGTCCGCTTTGGTGTACTGTTGTTCCAGCTATCGCCACCAGAGGATAAAAACACTGGTTCTGTCAGACGTTAGTGTAAAGGCAGGCTGACCTCTCTATGTGTATAAAGGTTGTAGGCAATAGGGTTTATATTTGAGTGGGTGGGTTAACAGTTTGGATTAGTTTTATATAATGTTATTCATGTGTTTAATGTTTCTGGCTTATTGCCAGTGCCTGTTTCACTTTCATTGTCAGTCTTGAGGCTCGCTGTCACATCCTGTCAGACCACAAATAATAATTCTGGATCCCCACGTTTTGTGTTTTTCAGAGTCTTCCCTTGGCAAGTATAAACAGTACAATGGAAGGTAAGGAGTTCTTCAAGTTTTAAGCTTTTAAGTCTGCATGTCCTGGATAATAAGAGTTAATAAAACTTTCTTCGAAAGAGTAGCTCTGACTCTTTTGTTACGCTGTATTTTCTACAGTGTTTGTGGTTTAGAGAAAATAAATGGGGGAGACTAGCGTTTAACAAAAATATATTCCCTCGTGTTGTGCTCGTCACGCTATGCTGAAAAATACAAATGACTTAGTTCTTTAATCTTGCATGCTAGTTAGTCATCGAATTTCATCTGAATATAAAGCACAGCAGAACATGTCTAGGCTAGCAACGATTACTCAACTGCTGACCTTCTCTCTTCATATCCTTTTGCTCCCTTACATTGCTATACATTAATGCTAATTAAAGAGGAATGCACTGACAGCCTGGTAGAATTTGCAGGCAGAAATGATTGCATGGGAGTGTAAGACAGAAGGCCAGATCAGCAGAAGGCATGCAGTCCACTCAAGAGGCACTAACTGGCCATTGAACTGTCCCTTTGCGCTGTACTACATTACAGTTCGTGGCCTCATCTCCTTACCATGGATGCTTCCCCAGCCGTCTCCTCCCAGCCTGTCTGCTTTTATAAACAGCTGTTGTAGTGTAAGGCTCCATTTGGTGACCTCTGAGGGTCACCACAGTCCCAGAGGTGCCTGCGGGGCAACTCCAGTTCCAGATCCAGCAGGGTTCTGTTCATGGCCATGTTCCCAGTGTTTGTTTTCTCTTACTTCTCTGTTTGGCCATAGTTGTCCCTGTTCTTCCTCCACAGTCTCCCCAAAGCAACTAGGACACTTTCACACATGTACTCCCACAGGAAAGCACACTGTACATTAAACAAATGTTTTTTTTCCCCCTGAAAATGAAAACAGGATACATACTGGTGTATAGGTTTCTGTGTACAGGGCATGAAAGCATATCATTGCTGGATTACTGAGCTAATTACCAGTACTGTTTGTGTAGAATCATCTTTAAGTTTAGCTTTTTTTGGCTGTCAAATACAATCTATATTGTCACAGTAAGACGAAAAACGGATCACTAACCAAATAAAAATGCAGAGAAGTCCCAGAAAAAAGATGGCAGTGCTTTAAACTTTGCCTACTCTTATTCACAGTGCTTGTGTTTGAAAAAGTTTGGGGTCGCAGCTTTTGCCGCACCATTGAGAAGCTGGTGGAGGTGGTGCAGGAATACCCATCGGAAGTGGAGCACATCTACAGCCCCTCCTGCGTTCCCCTGGTGAGGTGCGCTGGCTGTTGCGGAGATGAGAACCTGGAGTGTCATCCCACTCAAACCACAAACGTTACCATGCAGGTAAGACCTAAGTGTTGTGCAACATAACTGTGAGTTATAACTCGCAGCTGTGAGCGCTTCATGAGATCGTTTTGACAAATCTCCGTTTCACCTCCACCCCTCCTCCATTCCCAGCTTTTGAAAATCAGGCCATCAGAACAAGGTCAAGAATATGTTGAGATGACGTTTGTGGAGCATCAAACATGTGAATGTAGGTAAGAAAAAAAGAAGGGTGTTGTGACATAAGTTATTGATAAGTATGCAAAATATAAACCCTGTCTCCTGGAAGTCATGTTTATGTTTCTCATAGATTCATCTCCAAAAACAACCCCATGCTTGAACTGAAAACCTCACAGAAAATCAAGTTGTTTTCCTAAAGATTCCTGCACTGTCGACACAATATCTGCTAATCGAGTTTGGTCATTAATAGCAGGCAGCATAAACGTAACTTCTAGAAGACTGGGTTACTCTCACAGACTTTTAAATGTTGTACCTGGACGTTCATGTTAATTTATCGAAACCTTTGCCCTCAGAATCAGGAAACCTGTTGTGAAGGTTCCAAAGTAAGGGAATATTCTTACAATATCAATTTTGCTATTTGTCAAAAACCGCAAGCTTTTTTTTATAATTTGGTTCTTGGTTCAGGAAAAGGCGAAGAGGAAGAGGAAGGAAGAGGAAGGAGAGACAAAAAAAGAAGGAATGTGACAGGTGAGGGGCACACGGGGGGGAGAAAACGTTCACATATCCACCATTTTATCTTATAACAGCTTTTAACAGAGGCTACGTTATCGTTGTGTTCTACAGGTGCCAGATTCCTCGCAGGTAACTGCAGTGGCGACCCAACCCCCTGTTGCAGTGTGGCTCACTATTTGTTTCCAGCCCAGTGGGAGCATCAAGAGTCTCCTTCACTCATCTATCAATACTGTGTCTGCAGCCAGAGACTCAAACAGCTGGGTTGATTTGCTGACATGCCCTTACGCTGATGGGCAGGGTGTTTTTGTAACGACAAGGTTCAACAGGAAGTGCGTTTTGACTGATGGAAACACTGCTGTTACAAGCCCGAAACAATGGACATCCCTGGGAGCCAGTGCAATGTAGAACCAAACAGACTGATGTCTTCTTTTTATGCTAGGTATTACTGTATCAGTTATTATTTGTCAAATCCTTTGGTATTTAAAAGAAGGTTACACATGTAAAAAAGAAGAAAAATCTATATTTATTAATATAGTTGGACCAGAGAACACCTTGTGGACTTGATGTGCAACTTCTTTGTACATGCGATAAGGAAATGTCTCCCTCTAGTGTTTATGGAAAGTGTTTTTAAACCTCTATATTAAAGTATTTTGCAATCAGATCATCATCATATCTGAGATCTGTTCCAAAAGCCATTGTTGCGTAATTGCTTGGCCTGTATAAATCAAACTCTTTAACAGCATCATGTGACCTGAATGGGAAAACAACATTTAGCAGAAATGTTTATAAAGCGAAGATTTTCACAAAACTTCAAACTTTCCATATTTATGGAATCCAGCATACAGATGTTCTCCTAACAAGAGGCTAATCTTGATTATCTGGCTCACCTATCTGAAATGAACATATGGATGCACAGTGGGTGTGGCAAAATCAACGGCAACTGGCGCATTTGTGTTAAAATAATTAATACACAAGTTCGAGTAGCACACATGTTGTTTTTGCAAGAGTAGAAATTGCTCATTTCAATTTTTTCTTTTAAAATTTTGATCAAAACATTCTCGGATATTTCAGCTCGCCCATCATGCATTTCCAACTCAGGAACAAATGCCCATGCGTTGCTTGTTTAGTCGCTCACAGTAGACAGGTTGCAGTTCTATGACAATACATGAGCCTTCAGGAGGGTATTTGAGGTATGCAGATTGAATTCAATACTGTACAGAGGGGCAGTGCACATCAGGGGGTTGGACCCAATTTTTGGCAAACCACTCATTTTTTCTCGAGTGTCAGTCACAAGGACATAACATACGGTGCACGTTCAATGATACACTACTTCACTCTGCCTGTGCCTATACTTGAAACGTATCAAGGACCATACAACTAATACCCACAAGGCTTCCTTGGAATGCCGTGGATTATTTGGTGTGGTATGTTTCTTACTGTGGTGTAAGCAAATAAGTGAAATGTGAATTCAGATTTAAGTATTCCAGTGGGATATATCCAGTCATCCATTGTCTTATCTACTTGTCAAAGTCATGGTTGTGGAGGAGGCTCGAGCCTGCCTGTCGCTGACCTTGGGCAGGAAAGAGGGTACACTCCAGACAGCTTGTCGGTGTGTCTACGGAATACAAATTCTTAAAGTTGGAATTTTAAAAAAGTGCCATGACAGGTTAAAAGTAATTGCATTGTATGGAGTGCTGCAGCAACAGGGGAAAGCTTGAATACAAATTATTTTTGCTTTTTATAGCCGTTAAAACATCATGTAAGCCCTCAAAATCATTTTTTATTAGATTCCAAGCTTGAGCTCCCACATGTAAAAGCATTAGTTACAGTCTCAAATGTTCATCCCATATGCTGTGTGCAGCTGAACAGCACAACCTTGTGTCCAACTGGTGACTCAACAATCCCACACCACAGGTGTCATCCTCTGTTTCTAGAAACACTGCAACATGGAAGGGATGAAGTGACGTAGATATGTTATATGGCGTTTGTTTGTTTGTTTTTATTTTTTCATGTACCACATAAAGAAAATCTATGAAAATGTAAAAATAGCATTTTGACTGACGTAGTGTTTTATTTCATTTAAATATTTATTTTGTAATAAAACTGTTATGATTGTCAGATTGTCTTGTGTAATTGTTTAGTAATTCCAGTTGTATTCAATAATTATATACCAGTTGTATCCTAATAGATGTACTAATTGCTGGCAGTCTTAATCTGTTTCACATTATCACAAATAATAACAAACTATATGATAGGCCGTTTACATTTGTCGGATTACAATAAAATATCAAACACGGTAGTTTTTTTTTAAAGACGTTTTTCAGCCTAAACAACAAGTCTGATGGGGTTACGCACACCATAGCGTAACCCCATCAGAGCATAAGTCTCAAAACAAGCTCCTCTTTCGCCAACCCCAAGAATAAAACATGTACTTCACCCGTTTCCGTAGCAACCTCTATGTATCAGGTTATTAAAGCCCTTAATAGTGTCTCACAGGGAGTTGTTGTTCCCGTCACAGCTCTTAAAGTACACTTCTTAAAACCACTTAAATTACAACCACTAAAAACTGGACTTATAACCCCCATCATCTGAAAACCCTTACTTACTTTTAGAAACTTATCCAGGAGGTTGCCGTAACAGACAAAGTTACAATTGTGTTTTGCGCTTTTTTGTCCTTAGATAAAAAATATTATTATTATTTAATACTTTCAGAAATGTATTCCATAATAAACTAATTCACAGCATAAATACTTAAATACAAATGATTTTATGTCACCGATTTGTTTAAAACTATATCTGCGTGAATGCGCGCACGTAATTGTGTTTACCTGTAAGACCACGTGGAGGGCGTTTATTTTGTAGAGAACTGAAGTAGAGCTGGCGTTAGCAACACGGGAGTTGGGTGGCTTTAACTAGCCACATATTTTGAAGCTACTAAAGTCGGATTTTCGCTTTGAAGCAAACGACGTCTTGGTAAGGTTTGTAGAAATTATGCTGGTACTCATATTGCTTATCGATCTCGTGATAGCAAGAGTTCTGAGCTAAAGCTACGGTAGCTAGCAGCTAGCGTTGCCCAGCTAAATGCATAGTAAGCAGATAAAACATACTGTCGATGATACAGACAACAGCTAATGTTGCTTTCCATATTTTGTTAATGCAGAAGCACATTTGTGTAACCCTAAAGCTGTGTGTGTGTTTGTGTCGCGTAAGTTAGTTGACATTAACGGCCAATGTTGACAAAGTTGCGTGTATTGCAAAACAATGCTAGCTGTAGCTAGTTAAGAAGTTATAAACGCTGGACTGTTCAGCATCCCAGCTTTATAACAATGATTGTCTGCAATAACTTCTTTATTTGTTGTTTTTGCTGGGTAAGTAGGACATTGTTTTGTTTTGTTTTGTTTTTTTAAAGTGTGTCTTGCCATGACTAGCCATCGCAGTGAGTGGTTGTGGGAGGGTCACAGGCCCTTCATCCAATCGTTCAGCTCGAGTTTGTAAAATGGGAGACATAAGGCAGATAATAATACGCGTTTATGATGTTTTAATCTGTTTATTATGCAGCTTAAAACATTACGTAATCCCGTTTGTGGGTGTGCGCCTGCTCTTTTCAGTATGTTGAAAAATAAATACAGTCATGTACAGTATGAATACAAAGTACAGGCCTTAAACGTGAAGTCATGATCAGTCTTGTAAACAATTCAAGGTAGAAGCTTTAAAAAGACAGATTACGTATTAACTAAAGGCGAGTGTTTATACTGTGACTGTTGTGCTTTTAGTCATTATACATTGTAAATCGTATATAGTAATGAGTTACTAGGAAAAAATTATAGGCAAGGACAAATTAAGGGAACAACCTGTAGCCTTGACCCTGCTGTGTCTGAGTGATCACCTTTATCTTGTGATTGTTTACATTTATAATTGGCTGCTGTTTATTTATTTGTTCGTAATTTATATTTGTTTATAACTAGATTGTCACGTTAGATATGAGATGTAAAACAGGTAGGTTTGCTAAGGCCTAAATATTTTAGTTTATAAAGGTTTTTAAAATGTATAAATTATTAGCAAAAAAAAAAAATGATTGTGACCTATCTGTCTGTAGCCAAGGATCTTTAAAAAGTCTCGAAATGTCTTCCATAGCCAAATAGGATAATGTGTCACCTGTCATGAAAAAAATCCAAAGAAATGGAATATTACTATTTTAAAATGGACATGCTTCTCATAGATATTTAATTAGCTGTTTCTCTCCTTCCCAAGTCGCTGAATGGATTTAAAAATAAAGAAAAAATGTCAGCAAACTGTATCACAAACTTGCATAAGACTGTCCTGGAGAAATTAAGTCGCAGTTATTTAAATTCGTCTGTCCGTTTTGTTTTGTTTTTCCTGGATAGACCATCATGAACCGGTTTAATCACCCAGGCAGTCACAGGACTCTGCCATTCGCCCGGACATCGCACCTTGGAACATGCAAACAAGACCTGGAAAGAGATTCAGGCTTCTCAGGTTTGATTTGCTTACATTGTAACAAAAAACTAGCATACCTTTTAAGTCTTGTGATTGTCCAAAATATTCTTGATTTTGTCTGAAAGAACACGTGTCTTGACCTGGGATATAATTAGCCTTTATATAATTACAAATAATGACTATCAGTTCATGAACAAGGTCGACCCTATCAAATGTGGAGATCTAGGTCACATTTTCTATGTCAGTTATGTTCTATTGAGGACCTTTATTCACAGTATGCGGGTTGACCTGAATTTGATTTAGCCCTTCACATTAAGGTGATAGTATCCTTTTTCAGACACACTACAGATATTTATCTACATCTGCCACTGTTTTCATACAGCTAATGTTCTTCCACACAGAGCAGAAGTCTTTCTTTTAAACATGATGAGCCTCATATACCTGTCGTGTTGTCCTCTCAGATGCTAGCTCGGAGTACCTCAGCACAGTTGAAGTGACTGACTCTGAAGATGCAGCAAGAAATGGGTCAATAGTCAGCCAGGAGCCAACTGGTCCTCAGGTGGCTGTGATGGGAGGTTCATACACTGGACTGTCTCCAATGATCATCATGAACAACTTTGTGTTAAAGCAGGTAAAATATTGCAATATTTGTCTTAACAGACTACTGTGTATTTCATTACTCTTAGAGTGTTTTATTGCTATATTGTCTTTGAGCTGTAGTGCTCAATGGAGCATTGTTTGGCTCATAGTCTCTTAAAGAGAGTTTTGTACTCTGAACTTTTAGAGAAATTAGTTAACAGCTTAAGTTTGAGTTTATTAACTCAAATTGAGCATTCAGTTCTGTCTATGCTTGTTGTGGGTAATGCTGTGTTTTAACACTTTGCTTAGACTGTGTATGACCTGGGGCTGGGCAGTTTTCTTTATAATTCAATTGTCCTATCCTCTGAGATCAGCAAAAGTGATATCAATCCTGCTGAATTGGTGGTGGGTTAATGTGCACTCACTGAGGTAATATTATCCACTCCCAGTAAGCCATACTGTGTACCCCAAACACACCAAAAACAATAATGCTACTGTTTGATGATGATGAGTCAGCCTTCCATAATTAGAGTCTATAATAGCACAGTTATTAGCTGAACAGTGAAAACATTATTACATAATTACCTATAGCTGCCTCTCCTTTTTTAAAAACTTTTTGGGGGGGCTACAATCCTCCTAAGTTGTTCAGTCTGTGTTTACTTGTGTAAAATCTCTCACCTGTTTTTCCTCCATTCTACACCAAGCTCTCACCACACACAGTGGCCTCTTTCACCGACAAACACACACATACACCCACAAAAGTTGAAAGCGGGAGATAAACAGCGAACCCGGAAAGCACTCACGTTGAGCTCTCGTTTAAATAAAACCAACAGATATAAACACCCTGTGTTTTGTCTCATTTTGATATTATGATGATGGTTCAGTGTAGCAGGTCCTCCCCCTAACACACAGACACACACACTTTAGTCATTCATCCATTTCAAAGTGGCAAAGAGGCCTCTTGAGACACATCTGTGTCTCAAGTATCTTATTATAATGCAGAGATGCCAACAGCAGAACTAACCAGAGACATTAAATGTAATATAAATGGAAGAACAAGCTTGACAATTCCTGAGATCATAACCCTGTAACTCTGTCATGCACTTTATGTTTAACAGCTACCGTATTATAGATAGTATAAGAAATGTTTTATAACATTAAAGGTCTGTTTGGTTTTTTTCTTATTTTCTAGCAATCATCCACGGCTCCAGCAGAAAAACAGTGGAACTTTCCTTCACCATTGGAAATAATGCCTCAGTCACAAGTGGTTCTTCTTCAACCCATGCTATCAAATG
Organism: Pelmatolapia mariae; assembly: GCF_036321145.2. Lineage (NCBI taxonomy): Eukaryota > Metazoa > Chordata > Actinopteri > Cichliformes > Cichlidae > Pelmatolapia > Pelmatolapia mariae. Next base: position 49,972,699 of record NC_086241.1, on the reverse strand, counting down.
ACAACAACAGCTCTCCTAAGACTGGCTCTGAAAACATACGTCAGTCAAAAAGCTACATGCCCATCCTCAAATCATATCCCAAAATTGCCCCGCATCCCATGGACACACCCAGTAAGAGGGTAGGATCCTCAAGGGTGAGGGGGAGTACAGCAGCGGGATATAACCAGCGACAGAGGAGGCATCATCATGGCCACAGGGTGTACAGCACCCCCAGCCCCTTGTCAGCACTGCAGATGACAGCCCAAACCACATCCAACTTTGAAGCACCAACGAACCAAGCACAGAGTCAAGAGCAGCTTATCAAGTCTTTCTCCTCACAGGTAGGAACCAGCTCCATGCCCTCCTACACAGATGAATTTAGGACTCTAGCAGAAGACAACAGGATGCTTGATGACGAATTCGAGGATGAGGACTCAATGCGCACTAATAAGCAGAAACGCTTCAGCAATACCTACAACATACTCAACAAGTCCGGCTTGCTGGGGATCACCATGCGCACAAAGCAGCTGATCAAAGAGAATAAGCGCACCCAAGGCCAGCTGCAGCAGCTTCAGGAGCAGACGACTCTGCTGCTGGAGGCTCTGAGCAGCGGAAACCCACAACTCTGGACTAAACTCCAGCTTTCTCTCCAGGACACAGAAAAGGAACAGTGGGGGGCGAAACCACAGAGCATCCTAGCTTAAAATATGTACGGACATAATCAGTAGTCCTGAATCTGGAGACGAGGATTAATCAGGAGGCCACAGGATGATTTAATAAATGTGGACAAATTGTGTTAAATATAATCTTGAGCTAAACTTTAAGCTTTCAGACCTTTATCAGTAGGCTGTAGGTATTAATCATTTTCTGCAGCAAAGTCAAGAAATTAGACAGTTTTGGAGCAGCTGGTTGGATATAAAACTAAAGGTCTGTTTCATATTGCATGTTGTTGTTCCGACAACATCACAATTGATATTACTCCAGGACTGTCACTTCAAACGACCAGTCACATTGTTGGGATACAGTAGCTCTGCAATTTGGTGATAAAGGACTGTGAAAAACCAGCAGAAGTGATATGGGAAGTCAGAAGCTATTTTCAGCTGCTCCCTTGTCACAAGGGGTCCCCACAGTGGGTAGTTCCACATGTTTGATTTGGCAGAGTTATTATTCCAGATGCCCTTCCTGATGCAACTCTAAAGGGGATTTCTGTCTCCAGCCTAAATATCATTACAGAGTTGGAGAATGGGAATTCAGAAAATGTGGCATAAAGAGCAAGAAAGTCTGTATAGATGACATATCAGGGTAGATGAATAGGTTATATTCAGTCATATAGTGCTGATCTGCCCAGCCAAACATCTTCACAGGATAGCAGTAGTTATATTTGCTGCTTGTGGTGACATTTCCTATACTTCTTACCCTTAGCAGTGTCAACAGTGACTGGTCTAGTAGAGCGGAAGATATCATAGGCATGCTTAACAAGTGTTTGTGTTTTTACTTTCAGTCCCAGAAGAGGAAGGCAAAAATTTGCACTGCTGGTTTAAGTTTAGGCAATGAAACTACATAGCTACATTTATGGGGAAAAGGGGGTTGCAGTTGCAGTTTTAACTGCATGTTAGAAAAGGGCAGAGTCATTTGCTCTTTCTCTCTTAGTTGCACAGTCGTGACACAACAATGTGATCGGTCCACAGACACTAAAACGCTGACATCAGATCGTGCCGAGGTCGAAGCAGCCGTTCTTATGAGATGGGAGTTAGGAAGCATGCTTGTATTTCAAACCCTTGCCTATAATGAATTTTCTTGCCTCTTCTGTTTCAAAATAGCAAGTATCACTTGCAATAGGGCTATGGCTTCTGTGTCAAACTCCTAAGTGTAGGGATGCACTGATTGTGAAGTACTGACACCAGTGTTTAGCTGATAGCCCAGGCTGATACGTTTTTATTTTTCTCTTTGTTTTGTTTAAAAGTTGCAAATGTTTAAATTTCTCATTAAAGCAGCTCAAAATTGATGGCACACTATAGATAAACACTGGCCTCTCACTTTGATAAGTGTTGTCTTACGTGCTGAGAAGCCAGTGGTCGTCCATATGATTGATTTCAGTTCGTAATGATGTTCGGTCAATATATCGGTGCATCCCTACTTGATTGCATTAATGCATGCCTTACAGCACATACGAAGACACATGGGGTTTACTCCTTATACGTGGCATGAATGTTGTTAGTGTGGAGAAAGTATGAGGATTATTTACTTCTTAGATCAAGCAGGTTACTGTGGTCTTTGTTTTTCTTTATCCTTTATTTCTAAACTGGTAAATCAAACTGATAGAGCTGATGCATCTTTTGTAGGAAGTGTCTTTTCAAACAGTGTCTGATTCACACAGAGTTCAGATGGCTTGCTAAATCATAACAGTTTGTTCTTCGTTTAATGGAAGTTTATTTGGTGTCAGTATTATTTATTTGTAATGATGTTTCTGACCAAGACTAAAGCTGTGTGAATACTGTAAACAGAGATTATTGCACGGATTTTGCCAGTTCTGGTAAAGTAAGCTTCTTCTTTTTTTATTATTATTATTATTATTATTAGATAGAAACTTCATACCTACAGCTTGTAGCAGGTGATGTGCTGTAGCCATATAACTGTGTTGCCTTTGGATTTGTTGCTCTCATGTTCATTCCTGCTATAATTTTTGCTCATTATTTAGTATTAATTTAAACTTTAAGACAATGAAGTGGGCTTGTTTTGTTTCATTTCTCAGATTTCTGAGTTGCCTCTAAACATAAGCATAAGATAATGTGAATATAAATGTTTATCAGAAGCCCTGCACCTCTTTTTTTTAAGTTAATGTTGTATGTTATGTCAATGCTTGAGCAGCTAAGATTTCTTTATTTCTTTTTGAGCTTAATTTGGGAGAAAGTTTAATATACTTAAGGGTTTCCAAAGATTTATTATTATTCTTTGAAGTTGTATAACAACCCACAGTGTGGTTAGATAATGCATTCAAAGTTACAGTATAGAAATCATAAACAAATATTAAGTCTAGGTTCACTTTGATTTATTTTCAGGACCACGATTTGCATACCCCGATCATTAGTAATTAACCTGAATATTAAAAATGAATCAAAAGCAGTCTTGGTTTTAAAGGGGCAAAAGGAGGGTGGCAAATTATTACAGTTTGGATACTTTTTCTGATATTGTCAAGTGTGCTTTGTGTAAAACTGTTGAAGACCAGTGTGTCATTATTAAAGACAATAATTAATCACTTGCTGTGATTTGAATACTTTTATTGGTATAACAGGAATAGACAAAATATCTCTAGAAAGTATACTTATTGAAACCCAAAACCTGTTCGACATGAGCAGTGTATTCGTAGCTGGAGTCGCAGAATAACAGTGAAAAGTCCTTAATAATATTATTATGCAGAGCGCCTTATTATTAGCAGTGTAGTGAATACCTCATCTTTGGGGTCATCTATAAGCAAATAAGAAATGACTTTATGGCACATTGTGAATAATAACCCTGGATAATCGTATATTAATCATCTTCCCCACCCATTTTTCCAAAGGAGCATTCCCTCTTCACACTGCCTGAGTCACATTACTTTGAGTAGAGTACATCAGGCTAAACATGTAATTGTCACAACAGTATTGTCAAGCCCGGCAGTTTATGCTGCAGACAAACGGCTTCCTTGTCTGATAGCCCTTAACGACAAACGTGAGTCATTGTCACGAAAACTACCCAGAGTTTCCTGAACGTCGCTTTGTAGCATCTTAATAGGATGTGTGGAAGAACATTGCACTTTGATAATCTCAGAGCACCGCATGGCACAGGCTGTCAAATAATACAAAACTGCAAAGCTGTGAAGGCATGCAAAGCCATCTTTATATTTTGATGCAAGCGTTTATAGTAGTGTAAGTAAAACTGCTGGATTTCCAAAAATGACCAACTTATTTGTCTTAATATTGCCTTTTAAAAAAGCTACCTAAAGGATACACTTAGACTACGCGCTTATTTCACATTGCTTGTATGGCTCCTGTCCTTAAAGGAATGTGTGCTAACAGCTATTTCACAGACTATTTTAAACGTCAAAAAGCATCCTCTCTGTGTTCAAAATCGTTCACCACATGGATATTTAGACAGCATTTTCTACAACGTGTCGCTTTTTTGACCTGTGGGGAGCTATTGTTACGATATGCGGTTTTTCTTCAGTCCTGTTTATGGGCATCTGCGTCTTCAGAGCACGTCTCCACTGTCTGCACAGGCAGTATAAGGCCAAGGATCCAGCGGGTGCCAAAGACGTCCTTGAGGTTAGCTCTCCAGGGGTTGCGATTCTCTGCAAGTTGCCCTCTCTGCATCTGACACCATGTCTGCCCCCGGGCCACCAGCAGCACCTGCTGACAACAGAAACCTGCACACACCAAACCGATGCCCAGCCACACGTACAGCATCAGCACCAGGAACAACTGCAGGCCTGAGATTGTTCCTGTGAGGAGATATTGAGGAGGAGAAATTACTATCTGTCACATATATTATTGTTAGAATGGTGGATGGTTGTAGTAAAGAAAAGAGTATTAAATGAGGTCAGTGTATATACAAGTAATACCTGTTAGCCTGAAGCTCAGGCAGACTGACCTAAATGCTTAGTTTAAGACCATTTTGATCTCAGTGAAAGCAAATATCATTAGTGTGGCCTAGCTTTGCAAAAGTCCTGCCGTTGTGCTATTTTAACCTTCTGTTTGCAAAGGGCATCTAATCAGGAGAAAGTTAGCTGAACGTGAATGAACTGAGAGGCTGCACCAAGATCCAGTTTGATATAAATACAGATTATTTTAAGCTGTGAATCATGCAAACTCTGGCAGACTCCAACAATAAAAATATTGAGTTGGTAATTGGTGTCCCCTCTGCGATATCAGCTTGAATGGAAAACTCACCCATGAAGAAGTAACCAGTGGAGAACGGGAGAAGAGTCAAAAAGGTCAGGGGGTTCTCAAAAGAGATAGAGTACTCCACTGTTAGAAAGGCCACGCCAAGAACCAAAGAGTATAAACATGTGCAGGATGTGTAGATGCAGAACATGATGAAGTAGCGCATGTTTTTGTTGCCGATGCAGTTTCCAGTGAAGAAACAGTGGTGGTCCCTCTTAAGGATAACCTTCTTGCAAAGTTTGCAGAAGTGACGGCCGTTCAGGAGGTAGTGCGCGTCCACTTTATCCGAGCAGTGTGGTGAACACACTGGAATCACAGTCTCGTTGGCACTCTCAGCTGGGTATTTAATAGTCATTATGTAGTTCCCTAACGCATTGAACATCAAGAAAAGGAAAATAACTGTATGTAAAACTTTGGACTCGTCCAGTGATGTACCCTGACTTGGGAAAATTGTTGGAATGAAGAAGCCAAAGTGAAAAATGAAGGTGACTGCTGTAGCCGTAAAAAAGTACGCAGGTGCTACAGCGTTGAGAAGTCTCAGTTTTAACATCCGGGTGAACATATCTGTGCGGGAGCAAAGAACACAGTTAGGAGTGCAAGTGCAAGTGCAAGTAACTGTAAACGTAACTGCGCAGAAGTTTCTGGTCAGTTTGAAATGTTCTTTTTTCTGAAAGCAAAGCACGTTTGCTTGTATCTAATATAACAAGAACAATGACCCAAAATGGTCTAAATCACAATGGGCTGTGGAATCATAAATTATTTATAATTTTAAATGGAACATGATAATAAATTGAATAAAATGGCCTGTTTACATCAACCACCACTCTTTCTGTGCACATTATGTTACTTAGTTCAAGTTTATTGTGCTAAAAGTCTAATTGAGCATGCGTAGAGGGCTGAACACAGTTGTGGTCAGAGGTTTAGATTCACTCATCATGGGCATCATATTCCCTTTACAAACCACCCCACGTTGGCTTGTATGGGTGTTTATCCTTTTTTAGGTAAAGGCCCTGATGTTTGCACAGTTTTGTGGAGGGAGCAGTACTTCCTGTTTTATAAAATCTGTTCTCTCTCTCTCTCTCTCTCTTTTTTTTTAAATTTACAGCATGGATTAACTTTTATTCCTTAAAGCAAGGACAAAGTGATGATTTTCCAGTCCTTTTTTTAATTTAGAGACTATAATCAGACTGAGACAGCCAATCCAGGCACTTATTTAGCCACACTTATTGCTTCTCCAATCAGCACACTATTTTCAGTTGTGCTGACATAATTGGAAAATGTTTTTTCTAATGACTAATCAGGCTTTTAATATAACAAACTTGCATTAGGAAACACAAGGTGCCATCAAACACACATTTGCTGAAAATAGGTCTCTGTATACAAACACAAGTATTCATGATGAATCACTCTCAACACTTTTTACCAGTTTCATGTTAGATGCAAACACAAAAGTGCAGCCAAAACAGAAGATACTACAGTACAGTTTTAGCAAATAGACAAAACAAATTCTCAGCTTATGAGGATTGCTAAGTACCTAAAGAATTGGCAGTCCTGTTTGCAATTTAAGGGGCATCAATAGTCTTAATCCAGCAGTAAAGTCATTTACTTGTAGGGAGATTATTACATTAAGATACTTGAATTAAATAGTAGCAAATTGGAGGGAATGACCCTTCCAAGGACACAGTTTGGTCTGAGGAGAGATCAGGTAGTTCTTCCTTTCCATTGTGTCCAAGTGCTTGCTCACAGGGGATAACTGTTTAGTGCTATGTCTACTATTGAAGGCTCTTTACCTGACAATATGAAACCCTGAAATAAATCACACTGAATTTAAACCATTTACAAAGAGCACAGTGCAGAAATGTGAATAGAAGAGAGAATGTAAGCCTGCCACTTAGAGTTAAAAACTAATTTCTGAGCAAAGTGGGGGTGGGGGACTCCCAGGGGCCACTGAGAATAGCAGTAATGTCTTATCCCTCCCTCTGTCATCGCATAACCTGCAGCACTGAAGGATGTGAAAATCACAAGATAGCAAACGACGAAAAGGAAAGAGGGCGGTCTCGCAGACCAAATTTAAAAGTTGGTCTTTACGTCCCTCATTAGAGGGCATCGACACTGTGGATGATACAGAAAACAGAAAGCATTTATAATATAACTGTAGTTATCCATCTCCTTCGTGTTCTGTTTTCTTTCAGAATTACATTATATCGTTTCCAGTATGTTAATGATTGCGCCAGTAATGTTATTTCCCCATAATTTCATCTCCATGGCGCGACGCATCTGCTTACCTGCAGATGTCAGAGAGCGGAGGAGCTGTCCTTTCAGCACTACGGAGCCTCGGAGCTCAGGAGCTTCTTCAAACGCACACAAGAAGGTTTCTTTGAGAGGCACTGACGTCGTTTTTACATCACCACATTAACTCCTTTGTCTACCGCCGCCTGCTGGTCCGGATGCGTCTGTGTTCCTTTTTTTCTTCACTTTTCCCTGTTAGCAAGACAAAAAAGAAATTTAAACAAAGCAAAACAAGTATTATTATTTTCACATGGTTAATTCACCATATTTAATTCCATATACATTCATTCAATAAGTATATATTTATATAATATTACATTTTTATAAGATTAATCCTTCACTTCCTTTCCATGTGAGCAGCTATTATTGTTACAGCATGTGAACAGTCTGCAGTGTTTAGGGTCAATGCAGGAAAGAAAGAATTCAGTAGGTGGCAATGTATCCTCAGTTATCTGACCTCCCATGCTGTTAGCGCAGAGGTATATAAGCTAATTTGAGCAATTTCAATAAAATAAGCTTTACTCACAGGATGTAAGGCAGCTCAATACATTTTCTTTCTTTTGTTAACATGACTTACTCTCACAAACACTCCATACTAAAACACATCTTGTTGTGCAGGAGTCATAAAGGCATCAATTTTCAACATCTCACAATATAACAGGAAATTATAACTCCATTGGCAAGTCTACATGTTTACCCACCACCCAATGGACCACTATCAGTCAGGTATTGGCCTCCCCTGTTAAAAACAAATATTCTTTTTATTATTTTGTCTTTATTTAAAGTACAATTAACTTGAGCACTAATACATTTTGCATCATATCTGTTACCAGGTTACGTCTGAGATAGATCCTCAGTATCCTTAGAGTAATGTCTCTAAAGAACTTTCACTTTATTACTTCAGTCTAGAGACCTCTCCTTTAAGGTCACATAGGATTATTGTTAATATTAAATCCTGTCTCACTGATATTGAGATTTCTTTTTCAAAAGACACCTGTCTGTAAAAACATATACAACATTATAAACAGGAGATATTATATGTGTTCATAGAGTAATAAAAGCATGTGCAATAGGGAGCACAGGTAAATAAATATAACCTCTTTAAAATTTTCCTGTGAAATATTAGATTGTAGCTTTAAAATCTTTTGTACCTCATTCCTTCATAGGAAGCAAAGTATTTACAAATAGTTTTTCCAATTTCATTGTGAACAAGAGGCAAAGCCAACAGTGAAATATCCTGTGACCACACACTGTAGGTAGCGCATTAAAATATAAGAAGGGACCAGATGTAATTGGACAACTTTTAAAGTTCAGTCACACTGTTGATCTCTTCTAAATGCAAAGGAGGATGGAAATATGAAAAGGTTTTAGGGTGGAGGAGGAAACATGCGTATAAACAGTATCAGATATGGGACTTTATTTAACAAAAAGTTGGGAATTTCCTTTGTTACAGCAAATGAAAATGAAATAAGTAGAACAGCATATACCTTCGATAATGTAAAATGCAGTATATCAAAGCAATAATCTTAGTAGGTTAAAAATAATCAGAAATTAAACTAAACATAATACGCAACATGCAACATATAATATAATATAATATAATATAATATTATATAATATTATATAATATATATTAAAACATAAACAAGTAAAATATCTTCAAAAATATCATCATCATCAAGAACAATAAAACAATTTAAACGGTTTACTAAATGGTGTGTGGTAAGGGCAACAACCCACTGACAGATAATTAGTAACTGAGTAGCTGTACCCACAAAACAATGCTCTATATAAAAGTTGTTGTTTTGTATCTACACTTGTGATATGTTCTAAAGTTTTTGTAGATTTTTTTTATAAAGAATACAAAATATAGAAATAATGCTAAATGTATATTTAAAAAAACAAAGTAGCTTTAATTTAATAATGCTTAATTGTTTTCAAATATTTTTCCTTAATATATTTAAAAACATGTATTTTTTTTAAAAGTAAAATATACATATTTTTCTGTCTTAAATGGAATAAACCTTTGTATTTGTGGGGTGTAAACTGGAGTACGTAAAATTCAGTTTCAGATTACTGTGAATTTGGTATTCAAAGTTAACATTAAAAATATATATAATTAATTTAACCACTTAAATCGACCTAGCTAACTTTAAGGTGGATGTCTGGTCAAATATATTTTTATGTAACTTCGAATAAAACGCATAAAATTTCTTGATGGTCCCTTAACGCCTCCAAAGCAGGTGTTTAATTGTTAGACGGCCCCTGCTAAGGTGGGAGTTTCTCTTGTTTCTTGGCGTTAAAGAAAAATCAGCAGCATCTCTATCACCGCCAGACCTCAGCGATAAGGGAGTTTTATAAGGTGAGTGAGGTAAATATTAAAGCCGTGCGTGCCTGTAGTAATAGAAATGCAAACCGGAAGGCTTTACTGCGCTATTAGTGGCGCAATCGTTTTCATCAAGTTACGGAGCTGAGGGAAGGTGGGTGTGCAGGCTGCTGTGAGTGCTGCAGTAAGCGGGGGAACCGAGAGTCGATAAAAATGTCTGATTACGGAGAGCAATACCTTTTCTTTTATTTATAAAGATCTTAAAGTTCACGGTACAGCGTGGTGGTGGTGGTGGTGGTGGTGTTGTGGCTGGTGAGGACGAGCCTGCCTCTGGCAACGTGTCAGACTACTACACCCAAACCAGGTGCATCATTTCTCCTTTCTGTCACACCTATTGTTCCCGATTGTTCCTCGTGGACTCAGCTGCGTGGCAAACCTTGAGTGAGCATCGTTATGTGTAACTTGGGGAGCCCGTTTTTAATAAAATAAGATGCCTCTGAGGCTTCCATTCATGCTGCCACCCTCTGTCTGTGTAGCCTGATGTTGTTCAATCGGGACTCTGTTGGATTCGCACAGAAAAAAATGATACCGGTCAACTTCTTGTGACTTGTTGATTCGATGCTTATCCTGCTGCATATGATGTGGGTTTTAACACAAGGGTTACCCTGTAAAATAAATGTGATTCTTGAGGTACATTGAGGTTTTACAGTAAGTAAAGCTAGCCTTTTCTGACTGTGTTTTTTCTGTTTTCGGAAATTGGGCAGAGTACTAAACTGACATCTGGTAACATTTCCACCCGACTGTGCTGAAAGGACGTGGCCTTAAAAATGCCAGATTTGCTATGGACTTTTGACATTTTAGTGGAGTACTATATGTCAAACCCTAATGAGAGCCTGGGAGGAAAATAAATTTAGAATGGTGATATTCAGATTTTAGCCAAGATGTAGAGCGTAATCTTACAGGACTCAATATATGCACATCTCATCACGTTTGATAACACCAGATAAATGATAGTAATGATGGCAATTAGTGTTGTTTATTCGTTAATTAGAGAGGAGTCCTATCCTGTTTCCAGGCTCCCAATTATGCGTGTTCTATAAATAGAGGTATTGCGCTTTCAGAGAGATCTCAGAAATCTCAAGAAGGGTCGGAATTAGTGTCACACGTTGGAGTAAACAAAGCCTTGCGGGTGTGAAAAGGTCGTTTTTGAAAATCAAAGACTTCAGAATCACTGCAGATGCTTTAAATGAAGGGGAGAAACTATATGTTTTTACCTCAATGTTTTAGACAAACAGATAGTAGGTGTTTGTGTGATCAAATTCATACCTAGATGACAAGAACATTGACTAAATTTGCAGCTGATCAACTGCTTCAGTATATATTTCATAGTTTCTTACCAAAGTGCTGTAAATTTGCTGCAGGGTTTTATTCTGTTCCTTTAAAATTTGATCCATACAAGTGCACAGTAAGTGTCACACAGGCATTAATATTTCAAAAGGCTCTAAGCTGAGATTGAACAAGGGCTTTTAGTAGTGATACGGATATGGTGCACTTGTGTAGCACTGAGCAGGTGCAAAAGGGATGGACAATATTGAGACGTATGTTAGAGCAAGTCTTAAACCACATTAAGCCTCGTGTTCATTTTCTCCGCATACTTTATGTGTTTGGTTGTTTCTTTGTGTTTGTTTCAGCACCACGAGCAGGAGGACAGCTCCAGCTGAGCAAGTAGATGAGATGAGATTCTTTGCAGTTTTGAGTTTAGACAGAAGTGAAAAGCATAACATAATCTGTGAAGATTAATACCATGCATGCAATAATTTGCACAGGTTTTAAATATTGCAAATGTTAAATGTACCAAAATCAGGTGGAGTAAATAGAAGACAAATTATGTGATACCTCTTGGTGTGCTACACCAAAACCAAACACTGTGTTTTGAAAGACCTGGCTAATGTATTTCACATCTCATGGCCCCTACAGGATTAACTGTATCCTATCACATTATTGTGATGTTATTGTAGGGTCTTTACCTTACAATATAAAGTGCCTTGAGGCAGTTGTTATGTTATGATTTGGTGCTTTATAAATAAAGTTGAATTGAATTGAATATCTATTATTTAACCAGTTAATATAAAGCCATGGTTAAAAAACAAACAACAAAAACAAAGTAGATCCTTATGTATGTCGGTTCATAATAAAAAGAGATGACTGTGCTGACGTGCCGCCTTTAATACAGTAATGAATGGGAGTTACATGCATATTTGAGTCAGGGATCGGAGAGAAATAGCTCACGTTGCAGACAGATTTCACACATTTCTGTGTAGCACAAAACACGGGTCATCCAGTGAACCATCCCTCTTTCCGTTCTGGTAGTAATGCTGATGATGGTGGTAGTCATGCAGGTTCTCACAGTGAGAAATGCAGTGCAGGTATGGCTTGTGTGCACCAGATATTCATGACTGCACTACATATTTGATGTTTTTCTGCAGGTCATCTCCTCAGCCCCACATCCCAGACTGCCAGATGGAAATAAGAATGTCAGAAAACCTTTTGCTGTCCTTTTAACAGACCGTTGAACACAAACAGAATATCAGAACAAAGCAAAGGCTGATGATACCACGGTTAGCTGCGAAAACTCCATTTGTATTCCACCTGTCATCTAACCACAGCATTTGTTGGCTCGGGCTTTGTTCTTTTGAAGTCTTTAGTAGAAAGTAGGCGCCCTGCTATTTGAGATTCAAGCTGTGAATTTTTACTGCTGTTCCACCGAGGTCTATCACAGTGATGCTGATGCATGCAGCGCTGTCACTGATGTATTGTGCACAGACTTTCACAAAGAAGCACCCCGACATAAACTTACCATACAATGAGGAGTATCAGATATTCACAGTCATGCATAAATGTCAGACTGTCTTTTGATACTTCATACTGACAGTGCCTTTTGTGGGCTAGCATTCATATCAGATAAACCTCCTTAAGCATTCAGAGCGGTCACAACAGCAAGAAACAGCATCAGATGCTGTAATTTACAAACAATATTTAAAACTTTTTTTCAATTTCCAGTTATCAGATGAATCTGTATTAATCAAATATTTCGAAGCAACTATGCTATATATTCATTGCAGTGTTTTTAAATGTGAATATTTTCCTTTTTTGTTATGAATTGCTGGTCACACAGTACAATATGTTGTTTCTGAAAACTTATAGAGTGTTCCACTGATTTCCAGCATTCCCAGTGCTTTATTGTCCGCAGGTATGTTTATTAAAATAATCTGGCTATCTGCAACAAATTAAAGTCCATTAAAGTTCTTTATTAATGTTTTCCACAGTAATATGTGCATCTATTGCACTCAACTTTATTTTCAAGCAGCTGTGGTGCTTAAAATACATAGACTGTACATATATAGGTTATATAGTGTGTAATGCTGATAATTATATCTGTTTCCGTAAGTCTCTTTTTGATTAAACCATTGCTGATTGTTTGCCAGTACCCTTGCAATTTTTTGTGTGCCAAGTAATTAAATGCTACTTTTTTATGTAAATATGGTTTAGATAGTGACAGAGGGTAGAAGTTTGTCCAGAATAATATTTTCCAACAGACAGGATTTTATGGTTGACGTGGAGGTGAGGTTTATATTGATTGGGGCTCAGGTTTTCTCACAGGCCCAGTTTTAGGATCAGAATTTGCAGTGTAAGAAGCTGTGGGTGGAATCTTCCAGATCCTGCGTGGTGTGCAGAGAAAATGCAGCTCAGAGAGGTTCTGTGGTTACTGAATAGGTCAGGTACAGTGTAATCAAGCATTCATATCTTACAGCCAAGAATCACAGATGCTACATTGGTCCTAATAAGGACTGGCCCAGTCCACACAGCAACAGCAAGGCAGACACACAACCACAATCTCTCGGGGCCTTCTGAGCATGTGCAGCCAGACAGGAAGCAGGTGTTAGGTTTGTTGAGGATAGCCTGTGTGTGCAGTCATCGCTCCAGTCATGCACAGGCTCATTCAGCCTTCGGAAGGAGGCTGGGTGGGGAGGGGACGACGCGTTAACTGTGAACTCTGAGCAGACACACCTCAGTGATCTGTGCTTGTGTGTCTGATGTGATAAAGAGTAAATTGTGAAAAGAATAAAGCCCCCTCCATTTCCCTCCACTGAGCAGGTGGTGAACAGATTGCATTAAAACCTCCGTCCCAATCCTCCTCAGCCTCAGGCTGAGTCTGACAAGGGTTGTACATCCACACATCCACCCTCCGCCCAAAACCCTTCACAGCAGAGGATGTAGCTCCTGCAGAGTTAGGAATAAGATGCATTCACACATGACATCCCCCCGTCACAACAGCAACAGTCTACCAATCAGATGCACCACATACTAATGGAAATGTCCCCAACTCACTAGCTCAGTGTGAAGTTAATCAAGAATGTCTTGCATGTCTTGCACTGATATCAGAATGTGTTTAATTTTCGATTGTTCAAGCAGAACTTGCCATGTATAAATGTAGCCGATAAGCCGAAGAGCTTACATTACTATGCTCCTGATTTTGTAAATGCACTTTCATCCCTGGGCTTTGCTTTGATAAGAAATTATTAAGCTATTATTGATCTTCTGTTGGATTATTTGAGGGCTTAACCATGTCCTGCAGGAACACTACCACAGCTGCTTTTGAGTGTGTTGGTGGAAAACTACCGGGGGGGAATCTACAGGGGGCATTCTGTTTTAACCCCTGTCTACTACAGGGGGTTAGACAGAATAATATAAACTGACTCAAGGTGTAAAGTCACACAATTACAAACACTGAGGTGGTGTGAGGTGGAAAAAATACATGTACGTTACTGGGAATTATGCAGGTAATAGACGAAAATATAACTGTACAGGCTAAAACCTGAAATTATGAACATAATTACTGCCATGCTCCATTTGTTTTTGCTTTTTGTTAATTGTTGCACTTTTGAAATGTTTATTTCTTGTTCATTTTCAGCCAACAGCTAAAGCAGGCATTGATATGATGCAGAAATTGTAGTTCAGTTAGTGACTGCAAGGTGCTCAGTCTTCAAGGCTACTAGTTAACCCTAAACCATAAGATTCCCACCATCACGCTTCAAACTTGGCATCGTGTTCTTCTATTGAACAGCTGTCCTTGCTCGGCACCAAATATGAATGCTGTTACTGTTTTGCTGTATCTGTCCAGTGAACATTATTCCAAAGCTTCTGGTCTTTGACTGTATGTTAATTAGTAAAATTAGCAAAATGTAGTCTTCACTACATTTCAAATAAGTGCAGTCCGTTTTCATTTTTATACGTGCGACGCCAACAGTTTGTAAGAGTCACCTGCAGACCCTGCGATAAAACTTTGGGATTCCTTATAGAGCAGATTGCTCTAAAGCTGTATTTTTTATCATCAGCCTTTCCTAATTTGTTAAATTTATAAGGCTTATTTACATCAGAGAATAGTGTTTGGCTCTAGCCTTGCTGGATACCGCAACAGCATATAAATCGTCTAGAGAAGCTAATAATAATAATAAGATACTAGAGAAGCTGCATGGACTTGGACTGCTGCAGGAAGCAGGCTTCGAGTCATCTGTGTCTGATGCCAGTGGCCAAGGGACACTGTAAGCAGTGTACAGAGAAACAGAAGCCAAAGCTTCTCAGCTTGAATGGATTCTCGATAAGTGCTTCAGCCACTGATGTTTGTTTCACTGTCTGCCCTTCAACATGATTGACAGGAGAGCAAACGCATAGATTATATAAAAGAATAATATGATCCTCCTTTGAAGTTGGATGAGGCCAGACTGGAGGTTGCACTGACTCCCCATCTCATCTGGAAGTACAAAGTATCTGGTATTACAAAAGGAAAGGGTCTGGTTATCATGGTAACCTAAATAGTTCTCTCTACATAACCCTCTTTTAACTTCATAGCTGCAATTTTTTTTTACAGTCTTTTAGGTTATACTATTATTAAGCTACGCATTTTATCCATTGTAGCTTTAAGGTTTTCATCAGAGTCAAGTGGCAGTTATCTATTAAATTTTTTTGTCTACCTCCACTGACTTTCTCCCATACATCCCAGCATGGAAGGTAGAAGAGATCTCCCACTATGTGTTCTCTCATGCAGTTTCATTGGCTTTTTAAAAGTCAAATAAAGAGAGATTCTTTATGCAAAACACTTTTTAAAAACTAGGATTTTGCTAATTAGGGTCTCACCTTCAGAAAACCCTGCAGGGCACATCTGACAAAAAGAAAAGTTCATACATATTCTACCAGCTCCGAGCCGTCGCAAAAGCAAACGATAAGGGAAATGTCAAATCTTTCCTGTCTGTGCAGGTGTGGCCGTCTCGCACAGAGAGGGCATACTTTGCAAACACAAACAGAACAGCAGCAGGGGGAAAATGTTTAACAAGGCTGCAGTCAGTGCAGTCAAGAGGAGAAGAGCGGCTCTGAAGTCGTGAATGTTTTATTTATGGCGATTGCAAATTGTACTCGGGGTTATATCATAGTTATTGTGACAGTGAGTTGATTGAGTGCAGAGGTTTGGAAGTCACCAGAAGTTTACATTTTATATATAGTTCATTTCTCAGGAAAAACGGGCCCATCGCTCTCTCGTTCTCTCAGGCAGGTGATATATCTTGATCCAGCTGAATGTTTTACGAAGGAATGGTAAGTTATACAGAGACTGTCCACCAAATGCTTTATGGTATTTATTAGCCTGTGGTGCAGCTGGGAATTAGAATCCAGCCTCTCTGAAGCAAATTTATATGTAGAGATTACGGTTTTCCCTGACATGGATTTTATATCATAGCAGCTTCTTATTTCAGCATGACAAATCATCTGTGAAGAGATATGGTACAGTTATTTAAAGGATAGTAAAAGCTAATAGTGGATGCCAACACTTGGTTTGAACATTTATTTCTTTATCTTGCTTTCACAGCCCAGCATATCCAGTGTCTTTGATATGGCGCTATATGGTGGAAGACAATGGAAGTTTGTTTGGTCCACCTCTTTGGTCCAGTCTGATTTATCTATATAAAATGCATTATGTGTTTATACAGATATTCATGGCACAGAAAATGGATCCTAATGACTTTGGAAGCCTCCCTGTTGTTTTTCTTAGCACCACCTGTTATTTTTGTTTTTGGTGTGATTGTTTAATAGTTATTGATGCCAAATTTGCTTCACACATCCATGTCCCTGTCAACATGGATTCCACTCACTTAGGTGAACCCACTGACTTCTCCTCTAGTGCCATCGAGAGATCAACAAGAGTATAATCAAGTGTCTTCAAGCTAGTGGGATTCCCATCAACCCTCAATTGGTTGGGCAGGTTTTGCCTTCAGGACTGCTTTAATTCTTCATAGCAAAGATTCAACAAGGTGCTGGAAACACTGCTCAGAGATTTTGGTCCATATTGATTTGATAGCATCACACAGTTGCTGTAGATTTGTCGGATGCAGATCTGCCGTTGCACCACATCAGAAAGGTGCCAAACTGAATTGAGATCTGGTGACTGGGGAAGCCTTTTGAGTACAGTGAACTCATTGACATATCTTCAGGAAACCAGATTAGGATGATTTGAGTTTGGCAGCATAGTGTGTTATAGTGCAGGAAACAGTAATCAGAAGATGGTACACTGTGGTCATAAGGGATGGACAGGGTCAGCAGCAATACTCAGGTAGGCTTAGTCTTCCATTGGCCTATTTTTCTGATGTTGTCCGAATTGTAGCCTCAGTTTCCTGTTATTATGTGACAGGAATGGACTACAGTGTGCTCTTCTGTTCCTGTAGCCCAAGTCCCTTAAGGTTTGTGTTGTGCGTTCAGAGATGCTCTTCTGCCTACATTCGTTGTGGATGTTTGAGTTACTGTTACCTTCCTAGTAGCTCAAAAGTGCTATTCTCCTCTGATCACTCACTTTAACAAGGTATTTTCAACCAGAAAACTGCAGCTCACTGGCTTTTTCTTTTTCTGACCATGATCTGTAAACCCCAGAAATGGTTGTGTGTGAAAATCCTGAGAAGATCAGCAGTCTGACATACTCATTGTTATTGGTGCATGTCTGGTGCACAAAACACGTTGCATTCAAGGTTATTCAAATCATTATTCTTCAATATTCTGATACTCGGTGTGAACTTCAAGAGGTCGTCTTGATAGGCTGATTAGATATTTGCATTAGCAAGCAGTCGAACAGGTGTACCTAATAAAGTGCCAGTGAAAGGGTTAGTGCTAATTAGCACATTTTTGCATTGTCACCATCATTGAGCTTGTTGCCATGTAAACATTAGCTTTTTGCTTAAAATACTACCATCAGTGTTTCTAGAGTTTCAGTGTGAGGTTCTTTTTCTTTGTGTTTTAACAAATAATTTGTAGGTAATGACACAACAAAAATAGTCTTTTGAAAAAATCCAGAAGCTGGTTTCATCAAAATAATATTAGTAAAGGCATGAATTAGATCTGGATTGAATCAGAGTTTACCGCAAGTGATTGATTTGTTGATGAACAGTGAAATTGTTTTGTCTGACACACACACACACTTGTACATTCATGACTTGAGAAAACATCACACTGAGTTATATTCATTCTTAGGAGCCTCCTTTAACCTTCACTACTTCTAAAACACAAAAAATATCACAGTGAAAAATACAGTTAGGTCCATAATTTGTTGTACTGAGCTTATGTAGTTTTTATCATGAACATCACCACAGCAGATGTTAAATCAGACGGCCAACATGTGTTTGAAATGCAGAGTTTTTACCTTTAATTCAAGGAGATTTACAAAATAAATTGCACTGTTTATGAATTACATTTTACAGAAAGTGCCTCATTTTTCAATGTTCAAAAGCAATTGGACAAACTAGCATAATTTTAGATATAAGGATTTTTTTAAAGATACTTGGATTAAAATCCTTTGCAGTCAAGTACATCGAGTACATCAAGTGTAGAATCAACAGACAAAACTAAATGCAGTGTTTTCGCCTTCGAGATGCTCTGCCAGACCTTCAGTTGGTGCTTGTTTTTTATATTTCTGCCTTCAGTTTTGTAATTGGTAACTGAACAGCATGCTCTGTTGGGCTGAGATCAGAAGAATATCCAATTTCTTTGCTTCCTTGTCTTGGGTTGCTTTTGCATTATGCTTTGGGTCATTGTCCATTTGTACTGTGAAGCCCTATTTGATCAGTTTTGTATTTGGCTCAATCTGATCAGAGAATACAGCCACGGACACAATTCACCCGACTGCTTCTAACAGCAGTCACATCGACAATAAACACCAGTGACATAGTTCCACCATGCATGCTCATGCCATTATCTCTACCATGTTTGACAGATGATGTGATAATCTTCAGATCATTAGCTGTTTCTCTCCTTCTCTATACTTCTGATATGAATTTTCAGACTTTTTTAGAAGGGTTTTTTTGGCAAAGTCTAATCCAGCGTTTCTGTTCTTGAGTGTAACCGGTGGTTTGCACCTCTATATTTATATTTATGAAGGCATTAATTGATTGTAGACTGACACACTTTGTCTCTCAAGTGTTAATGACTTGGGTTGATGTTGAGAAGTTGTTTTTCTTAACTATGGAAACAATTCTACCATCATCCACTTTGGTTGTCTTCTGTGAATTTCAGGCCTTTTGGTGTTGCTGAATTGGTCAGTCTTTTTTTTCTCTCTAATCCTCTGGAGTCGACGAACCCGCTGGTGTGTCCAAATCACATGACCAGTTTAAGATGGCCTAGCAATAAGACGCAGCCTCGCTGAGTCTCTGTCTCAACTTGTGTGGAAAGTGCAGACTTTTTAATCTTAACAGTGCAGTTATGTGAATTTTATCGACAGTTTGATGCAGTCCTACCTCACAAAAACAGACTGAAGCCAGCAAAATAACCATGCCTATGTTTCCCATGTTGTGGACACATCTTACTGTAAACAACACTAGAGAAGCATTTTAGATATTTAATAATGTGACAGTGTTGCTCTTAAACTATGTAAAAATAACAGTTACAAAAGCAAAAATGTTCCGAATCACATTTAGTGTTATGTTTTAGATCATCTCAGTAGATATTTGGGATTCAGGTGTTTGCCTTAGTTTGATATTGCTGCTCTCCCAAAGTGTGGGGTAGGATTATGGTTAGGGTTAGCACAGACAAACACAAACATCTACCAGCTGTTTTTCTGGTGCACTGAGCAGATTAGATGACTTGAGCTAGGTTTTTCTTCTTTACAGCTTGCCATTTTTTCTGCTTGCCCGACTCAAACTTAGGTGTAGCTCGTCAGAAGCTCACGGCTCCTGTATTGACTTCAGCATCTGTGATGATAATAGTCTCACTGAGCACAGAGGAAAGATACCACTCATTCTGCCAGCGGGAAGCACAACACTGCTTCACAAGCCAAACATCAGTTTGTAATCTGCTGCGTTGGCTTGGAAGCTTGATTCGGAGGAGGAGAGATGTGGGAGCAGAGGGAGAGGCTTAAAAAGACTCCGGATTTGCAGAGTCAAATAAGCTGGAGGAGAAATGGATACCTTGGGATCAGCATTAGCATGTCTGAGCGTTTAAGCACGAGGGATAGGACAGAAGAGAATAACCATGGAGTCGCACCATTAAACTGCTGAGTCATGCTGTGACGTTTGTCCAAATGTTGTGCAAAACCACACCACAGTCAGCCTGTATCCTTCAGCATCCTGCCCGGTCCTTGAGGTGCAGAAGAAGAGTTTCACTGTTTGCATCAGCAGCCGGCAGCAACAGAAGTAAGTGGCTTGTCTGGTAAAGGAAGGGGGAAAGCTCAGTGGGTCAGTAGAGGTGTGTATAAGCTTCTGCAAGTCAAATAAAGTAAAACGTAGCATGTTTTCAGTTTATACTTATCTTGCGGTCATCATTTCTGTTAGGAATATTAAAAAAGGGATAGAGCTGTTGTAGAAATAAACCACTTAGATTTAGTCTGTTAATCAGACAACTTGGACAAAAATAATCTCCAAAAATTCATCATCCAGTAGCTGCAGGTATAAACTTCACTCATTTCTTATAATTTATGTGACAAACTACTTAATGGCTGTAGGAGTTTCTGTGTTTGTTTAGTCTGAGCACAGCGTTCGCTCTTTGTGCCATAAACGTATTTGTTTACTCGTCCATTTTTAGCGCTAAAACAATCCATTTTTTTATACTAATGGCTCAAATTCATCACTGGCAAAGGGAGAAAAGGTGATCTATGAAACGCAGCTGTGCTGACTAACAGAGTGTGTATGTTATGGATTCAATTTGTGACCAGTCCTCAGGGAATCTCCTTCCAAGTCATCTCCACAGGGAGGATGCTGCTGTATCTGACAGCATCTGAATATTGATTGTAAGCTATACAGTTTCACAAGCCCTTCCTGGGTTATATTTTTAACTTTCTGCTCCTCAGACCTTTTCCGAGTGTGACGTACAACACTCGGGCAGCACTACCATTGATCTGCTCGCCTCCTACACGAGAAATCTTGCTGTGCACAACATGAGGTGTTTGGTAAATGCTTCAGAAAGCTGTGATGGAGCTTCTCAAGAAGTGACATCATTGGTGCAGCGATAAATCATCCCTAGATTAGGTTCAGTAATGGTTGCCAATTTGATGGCTTTTAGCCTCCTTTCCTTTTTTCTCACTCTGGTACCTTTTAATTTCTTGGCTGCCGTTTCCAACTGCGACTCACGCAGCGTATTTACTACAGAGCATGCCGTTCTGTGACAGCAACAACATCTCGTGGAATATTATTTTCACCATGAAATCTGGTGGTTTATGTGAATCTGCAGCACTGACGCGGCACTTTGTCAGCACTGCGTTTCGGCTCCATTTCCTCCGAATGTTTATTTAGTAAGGAGTGTACACAAGTCGAGCAGCTGGGAGTGGGGACTGTATTGATTGAAAATGAGGATGGTGTGTGCTGGAGGACAGATGGTTCAGGCCTTCATTCTGTGGTCATGGCAGTGTGAGTGATCATATCCTGTGCACGCTTCACAATCTGTTCGAGCTTGCAGTTGGGTTTGTTGTTAACTCTTGTTAAACTGAATCTCTTCTCTCTTACAGTGAAATGATGTTTCTGTGTGCTCAAATGGGCTTGTTTGTATTTTTTCTAAAGAGCATCCGGTAAATCTGTTATCCAGTTTGTCACTTTCATGTAGCATCTCTACTTCCATTTGTCTGATAAAGAAAAGGAGCAAACGGATCAATTGTAGCTAATGGACCGTGATGCTCATTAAACCTTGCAAATGCAATCATAACTGCACTTAGAGTGTGTGTGGCACTTGCCTGATGAAAGTGAGTCACAGCAGTGAATGAACTTCCAATTTCACAGATTATTGCTAACTAACAGTGTCATTCTGATTCTTTACAGGCAGAGGCTGGGTATTCAAAAGATGGGTGCAATAACAACAAAGGACTAAAGCTGTTTAGAGTGACCCGTGTGTTCTTTGAGAGATGAATTGCCACATTATTTATCGCACAAAATGAAAAGGTTGGCTCATAAACTGTGAAGTAAAACTCCTTATTTAGCTGGATTGGGTGCTACCGCCTAACTTTAAGTATGAAGGTAGTTCTTGTTAGCTAATATTAGCACACTTTAGGTATATAACATTGCTGTGTAAGTGTAGTTTATATACCACCTGTGACTCTTTTAAAGCCTTTCATCTTCAAAAAATGAGGAAACTTATTTGTCAAGCAGATTAAGTTTACATGTAATAAAATGTGCTTTTACAATGGAGTTTTTAGCTACATGCTAAATATTAACATGTTAAGATAATGCTAAATTAGCATTAGTTTAAAGGTGCCGGTATCAAAATAAAACTGATAAGCAGTAAAGTAATTGTGACTCAGTTACAAATCAGCAATTGTGCCCAAGGCATTTGTGGCACCCAAAAGCATCATTACTCAGAGCTTGAAAAACCAAGCCAAAGAGACATCAGTTGACTATGGCTGACACATTGTAAGTGATGCTCATCTGTATTTCCCATTAGATATGGTCCAGTGCTGATGGCTCAGTCTGAGCTGTTCGTGACGAGAGCTTCCCCTGTGGAGGCGAGGCCCGTGGAGCTGGATGTTCTGGGGTTCCTGCAGCGTTTTGGGGATGAAAACAGCACAGCTGAGAGATGCTACCGCTCGCACTCCCACAGCAGTGTCCTCCAGGGTCTGCCATTTGGTGGGGTTCCCACGGTCCTCGCCATCAATGTCGTAATCTGGATGGTAAAGACTCAACCAGACTAACTAACACTCAATATTACTACACAATAATACAACAAAGTCACAGTAGCATGCAAAAGTCTTGAGCCACCCTTCATGTCATTGCATTTTGTTTCCAAGGAGCCAGACTTTCTCGTCACTTTTATTACGTTGGTCTTGAGTAAAAGTTACCTGAGCTTTGTGAAGGTCTCTGGGCTTTTTTTGGCTGATTTTTCACTCATTATTAGTCCCATTTTGTACCCAATCATTTTCCAACTCATGTTTTTTTTTGTTTATTAAACCACTTAACACTAACCTATGAGTCATTCAAAGCATAGAGAAGGCACCTAACTCAATAGATGAGCCAGTGTTGTGTCTAGATATTACAGATAGCTTACCAAGGAAGCAATTTTAAATTGTATCTTTAGGCAACAACAGAATTTGTTCCCATTTCTTTATCTGAATTTATGAAAAATGCCAAAGATAATACAGTTTGACAGGCATTAAATCTTATTTTTGCATCAACAAGGTTATTTCCAAAGAGTTATTAGCTGGAAAACCTGACATGAATCGGCGTGGTGTGCAGTGTGTCCTTATAAAATCTGATAAAACTGGGCAAGTGGAGGACAAAAGAACAGGTAGCAGATGAACAGCGTTCACTGACACAGGACCTGAGAGATGCATCTGGCCCTTGAGTTGATCCATCTACTGTTTGCTAAATGGTCTCAGTGGAAGGGTGGCTGTCAAGAAGCCATTCTTATGGAAGGGAAACGGGGAGAAAAGGCTGAAATATGCCAAATTATACAAGAACTAGACTAAAAAATCAGTGATAACAGGCCCGGACTGATGAATCCCAATTTAGTTCAAATCACTGTGAGTTCAGAAGAGAGTTACGACAGTGAATGTCTACAGCCACCTGTAAAAATGTAGAGGAGGCTCGGTCATGGATTGAGGGTTTATTTTAGCCGGTGGTGATGGGGACGGATTTATGAACATAGAAAAGTATTGTCAGACAATATGGCAACACCTTCTTTTTTCAGCATGACACTGATCCCAAACACACTGCCAGGGGCCATACTTGGATACGAGAACACACAATGGAAAACTGTCAGTCATGGATTAGCCTCCCCAGAGCCTGGGCATCAACATTACTGA
Source organism: Pelmatolapia mariae (assembly GCF_036321145.2). Classification (NCBI taxonomy): domain Eukaryota; kingdom Metazoa; phylum Chordata; class Actinopteri; order Cichliformes; family Cichlidae; genus Pelmatolapia; species Pelmatolapia mariae. Next base: position 49,948,875 of record NC_086241.1, on the reverse strand, counting down.
ACAGTGTGAGATCATTTTGACAGAGAATGAAACAAAAAATATACTTTATTTCCACATATGTTTGCGCAAGTTTCTATAAATACACCTATTTCCAATTTTCATGCAAAGTATAAAGACATTAGGAAATCCCAAGGTTTTTGCACAATACTGTAACTCTGTAGAGTCATGGCAAATTGAGAGAGAAACTTATTTCAAGTCCTATGTTGATATTATCTAACAGTTCCACTTTCTACTATATTGATTAATCTACTCACTATTCCCTTTTTGTCCAACAGAAAGTAAACAGTGATTTGTCTCACAGCTAATATTGTTCAGAGACTTTTTCACTGAGCGTGCAAAAAACAGAATATCTTTATATTCAAGAAACTGAAAAAGTGGAGTTTTGTATGAAAATAAAAATGAGATTCTTGAAAGTTATTCTTTCCCAAATTATAAATCCTTCAGCTTTGGTTAAAAGCACATAAACATCTTCCAGTTTATAATATTTGTGTCACCTTCCCCTGACTTTGTATATTTAGAGCCAAAATCCGTAACATCTGCACTAAACTACAACTCTGACAAGGTCAGTAACAAGTTGTGGGAATTACTATATCCTGTATAACACTTTGCATTTGGAGTCTTTTGCATAATTATTGTGATCTGTGCATGCACAATCTATAATCCAAATGGAAGTAAAATCACAGAAAAAATAAAAACCTTCAATCGCTGCAGGACCAGGATAACACCACTACCTTTACTCAACCTACCATAGCTTTTCAAACCTATCCACCGTGTACGGAAGGCAGGAGGTTGACCCAAACGCAGTACTCCAAAGATAAAAGGTTAACTCAAAAGGCAGCTTCATTGTTGAACTCCTACAAAGATACAAAAGAAATGCAGGGCAGGAGTAAAAAATCCAAAAACAGATAATCTTCAAGGAGAACATGATACTAGGAAAGACACGGCCACGAGGAAAACTTGACAAAGGGAGACAATAACTACACAGCCAATAATGAGGGCAGAAAAAACAGGTGGGAATTTCAAAAGCAAATAAGTAATAACAAAACAAGCGAAGTAACACTCAACATATAACACGCATGAGAGGAGAAACTTTCACAATAAAACAGGAAATCTAACTAACACTGAGACAGAGTCTCTCAACACAAAATTGACACAGACAAAAAGGTAAACAAACACAGAGACACGACTGACTTCACAAAGGAGACACAACAGGACAAAACCCAGAGAAGAAACTAAGGGAACAAAAAGGGAACAGAAGGGGAACCAATGAACCAAAAGTCATCTATAACTAGCCTAGAGACACAAATAGGGAACCATAACAATAACAGATAACAGAATACAAATAATAAAAATCACTAGGAAACTACCAAAACTCAAAATCCTGGGTCACAACTCAGGGACCCAACTCCATAAGAGTAAAAAAAAATGGAAAAAAAAAAGAGCTCTTAAACAGAATATAAACCACAGTCTCCCTGGTGACAAACTTGTGATCCAAAGCTTGACTCCCACTTGTTCCGCATGATCATTCAACAAACACTGATTCATGTGTACTGGAAAAGCTAGAAACACACAGAAAGCTTCATGTTTTTTTACTAATTGCATGACATCCCATTGATTATGCAAATTTCGAACCAAAACTCTTACAATTGCATGTAACGTCAAAGAGTTGTGACTTGTTTTGTTACCACCACTCCATCCTCCTTCTGTAGACTTTGTTACTCTTTAAAAATTAAATTTGCACTACAGCCCACTTGGCTGAAATAAACCAAAGGCTGGGGCAAACTGCGCTGTCCTATCAACTAAAGGCTAAATGCCAAAAATAGAACTTTAAAAAAAAGGAAAACCTTTTCTGTGTGTCTAATATTGCTACAGTGTGTGCGTCAGGGGCCTGAACACAAAGGTCATCCTGTGCGCGTATCTGCGGCACCAGCAGCATCTTACAGAAAGGACGGAGACTTTCTGTGAGGGGTTCCTGTGTTCTTAGATGCATGGGTTTCTTCCATATCAAATATATCCCATGCATATATATATATATATGCAGAATCACCACTCAGGTTAGTTATTAGGACAGTCAAAATGTGGTGTAGGCGTGAATGTCAGTGATAATGGCTTAAAGCGTTTTTAATTTGTAGTTTTCTTCAGGAAAAGACTGGAAAAATAAACCCAAACTTTTAAACTAAGCCAGCTCTTTGCAAAAAAAAAAAAAAAGCTGCAATGCTTTCTGTTTGTCTCCTCATTGTCTGGGTTTTGCATAATTATGTACAAGAACGGAGAGAAATACAAACGCATTATGTACATGTCATAGACGTCAAGTTAAATCTGCACATTTTAACGTCCTTTTTCGCAAAGAATAATACAGCGTGCGCACTGTTTACAAACACAGATGCATTTCTTTTCCTCCCGTGTTCCAGATAATAATAGGCTTCCATTTTCAGCTGTCAGCTAACTCAGTTCCACTGTCAGGCCTTGTCAGGCTTGATCTCTGCGCTGATAGGACTTCTCCATCTGCCACCTCCATGTTTTAATTGGCTCATTTTTATCAATGCCTGGTTGTCAAGCCAACAGCGAGGGTTGAGCGCTGTCTCTTAATGACGAGCATGAGTCAAAGCGTGCTTCCCCCCAGGTGACGGGAGCACGCCTCTGCATCAATTCCATCATCATACAGAATAAATCATCAGTGGGACTTGAGGAGAGCGTGCCCACGCATAAAGACAGAATAAACCGAAACAACAGGGAAGAGCTGGGCCAAAACGAGATAATGGAGAGATTCTTATTCAAAAAAAGGGGTTTTGTGCCCTGACTGCTAATGTAAACACAGGCTGTTTATTCATCTACAAGCCCCAGTCAAGTCCTCTTGATTGTCATTGCATGGCTTTAGAGTGAATCATTCGACATTCATGGGCGCTTTCTTCCTATTAGCACAGCTGTCACCCCTTATCCACTAAACCTAATGTCTTTTCAGCTCAAATGAGGTGATAATTTAATTGCTGCAATTAAAATCAAACAGTCATCACCACTTTTACTGCGTTTGTCAACCTTCATCCATCACGGTCCAGTTATGCTCAATGATATTTCATCAGGGAAGCTCAGCACAAATCCACTATTGTACAGGATTGAATAGGGTTTTATTTTGGACCTCATTGTTGTGCTCAGTTTGCTCTCCATTTGTGGAAAATGGGAGGTATTCAGATTGACCGCGCTCATTTTTTTTCCTCACTGAACAGCATATGTCCGCGTGTGCTCGCTGATCTATTTCTGGACCACATAGCATACAGACAAAAAATGCTTCATTAATGCTGTGGCATTTTGAATCTGTTGTTGTAGACTGCTTTTTTGAGTGATTTTAGACAGAAGCTTAGTTTTCTAATCAAGGAGATATTTTACCTAGAGTATAATGAGGACAGAGCTGTGTAAAATAGTTTTTCTGTGTTGTAGTTTTTACTGCTCATCTTCTCATGTCTGAGGAAAGCTGCTTGGGACTACGGCCGCCTGGCTCTGCTGATGGAGAATGACAGGTAAATCTCTCACTCAACAATATCAGTTAAACTCTGATAGCTATGGCAACTTTTAACATGTAGTAAGAAGCCTCAGTGGAGAGAGAGACTTGATGCTCTAGCTCCCTCTGCTGCATGTAAGTGGTAATGGAAAATTACTGTGGGCAAACTGCCTGGTTATACTTGAAACACTGATAATACTTTACTCGTATTTGCTTTATATTAACAGTGAAAGTAAAATTTCACGGGATGGTCAGAAGTTATTCTTCACTTAATTCTCTATTGAATGGAAACACTGAATTGGACATTTAAGCATGTTATCTATCTTATATCCACACCTATGGTCAATTTAGAATAACCAACTCACTTAACACTGTTAATGTTTTCCATCCAGGTTCACGCAACACTCTGCATGACTCTGCAGCAGTTTTCTTTGTGCTCACTCTTCAGGGGAATGTGGGCTCGATTAGTCCTGCCTGACCGACGGTGCCCTCGTAGCACTTGAGGGCAAGCAGCATCTGTCCTCTTTGCCAAGCGGTCGTCTCTCATTGTAATTCAATTACCCTGCTTAATTTGACATCCTGTTGAACTGTCAGTGTTATAGCCCACAGAGACAATCCACAAATTCAACTGCTGCACATGTTTCACCATGTGAACTGGACCACATGTTATATTATTTTAATGTCTTCTGTGTGTGCACAGATCGATCCCAGATGGGTACAGGGACTGCAGCAATTACGGTGCATCTTGGTGTATTAATAAAGCCATGTCCGGCTACGATCACCAGGATTCTGTTTCTTTGTGTGTATTCTTCCTTATGCAGTCTCACATCCCTGTTTTATGGAGAACCAAGTGAGAAAGAGAAGTCGCCTTCAGAATCCAGTCCTTCTGACTCTGAGACCAAGGACATGGTATGCTCAAATCTTATCTTACATTTTTCAAAGGATACCTCATAATTTGTTTCCCGTGTTGCAACATTCTTGTTGTTGTTGTTGTTCTTCTGCTCCTGCTTCTTCTTCTTCTGCTTCTTCTTCTTCTTCTGCCTCTGCTTCTTCTTCTGCTTCTGCATTTCAGGTGTGTTTTTATTTCACATCATCAGACTAGTTTAAAGCCACAGCAGACAGTTGTTTTCAGTTTCTGGCAGAAAGTTATGACGAACACACCGCATACTCATGTACCAAATAAGAGATGAGCTGTTGAACATAGTGGAAAAACTAGCAGTAAAATATTTTATGTGCTTATTAGGGGTTTGGAGAGTTAGCAGTCAGCCGTCACATGTGATAAATTAAAGCTGGTGAATGTGTAAAACACACTTGCCAAACGTTGGTCAGTTCTTTGGTTATTTCATGCTTCTAAATAAGCTGTTTTTGCTGACTCTGAGCTAGTAAACTGGATTACCGGCCCAGAAAAGAGCAGTGCCTCATCTTTGTTGATATAAGCTCCCCTTAATCTTCTGTTCTGACCACGAAGAAGCTTTGCCATGGAATTTTTTCTCTGGACAATCTAGGTCAAAATACATGCAGTCATGTGGTGGGGAAAAAAGGAAGATGTGAGCTAACTTCTCAGGAGTGGACATCCCAACAAATTAACCCCAAGGTCAGAGTACAGCAGAGTACATGACAGTACAATTAGACAGAAAGCTGAACAGTCTGTCTCGTTCGGACGGTTTGCCAGGAGAAAGCCTCTCTTCTGTAAAAAGAACGTAAACAGCCTGGCTTAGGTTTGCAAAATTGCATCCGATGAAACCGCAAGACTTCTGGAACAATGTCCTTTGAACAAATGAGACCAAAATGGAGATGTTTGGAAATAATGCACATTGCCACATTTAGAGAAAAATACAAATGCCTCTTACCACCTGTCAAACATGGTGGTGGAGGGGTGATGATTTGGGGTTTTTTTGCAACCTCAGGACCTGGGCACTTCGCTGTTATTGACTCAACCATGAACTTCTCTGTATACCAGAGTACTAGAGTCAAATGTCAGGACGTCTGTTTGACAGCTATAGCTTGGCCCAAATTGTGACAAGACACGCGACAAGACAGTGATCCCAAGCACAGCAGCAAATCTGCAACAGAATGAGTGAAAAAGACAAGAGTGAAAGTCGTCCACTCGAACTCGAGACCTCAACCCGATTGAAATCCTGTGGTGGGATCTTCAGAGAGCTGCAAATAAAAGAATGCCTACAAACTTCAATAAACTGAAGCTGTTGTTGAACTAAAGCTACTAAATCAAAAGGTGTACTTAGTTTTTCACTTTGAGTTTTTTTCTACAAAGCAATGGAAACCAGGAAGGGTATTTATCATAAAACCAAAAAATAAATATTTTACATTTCATAATGGGATAATCAATACAATACTATCGGAGTACTCTGCATTGGAAATACCACTAATGCAAAAAGCATTTAAGTATTATCAACAAAGATCTGGATGCTTAACATGAATAAATGTGCTGTGTGACTGTCGTAGAATTAGATACTATATCATCTGAATATTGTCACTCATGCATTAATGTATAAGTAGGCATTTATTATTTGCAGAAAATTAACTGGTGCTCATTTCGAATGCTTCGTATCCAGCTGCAGCGAATGAATGTTTTCACTGTGGATTAATCTGCCAATTATTTTATTTTTGCGAGATGTCATTAGGCACGCAAAACAATTATTGCAAATGTTTTGTTAATTGATTCACTTGACTTACTGGCTAACAGATGAATGAGTTCAGATGTGCTTGTATAAATTGTTGGGCAGCTGAATTCATAACAAAACATTAACATTTTAAGCTTTTTATGTGTTTGCGTGCAAAAATCATGATTTAAAAAGTATCTAGTAACTGAAAGAGTCAGATAACTGTAGCAGGAAAAAAGTCATTGAAGTGACATATAGTGGAGAAGAATCGAAAGAAGCTAAAATTTGTACTTAAGCACAGAAAGCTGCTTGACTAAATGCACTTAGTTCCAGTTCACAACTGCACTGAAAAGCTGCAGCTGACCCTTTCCACATGTCTCTCTCTTGGTCAGTGACCCATGTTCAGCTTTATGTTTGTGGCGTGCATGTGTATTCTCATGCATTTGGCAGCAAAACACATCCAAACAAAAACATCAGTCTGCTCACCGAAGGGCTCTACAGTGCCACTAGTGGTTAAAAATACCACAGCATATTTTTATGCACTATAATAGTGTAATTAGGGCAAAGAGGCACAGTGTTTGAGGAGGAAAAGGGCAGATTCCAGTCATCGTTACACTGCAAATTATGAAGGAGAGGGCCTCATTTGAAAGAAACACTATCATTACCAATAACATTGATGTTAGACAGTCTGCCAGTCTTCCTGATTATGTTCTTGTGTATTTACACTAATTATACCAAGGTGTCACAGTTAATTTCCCAGTGATATATTGATGTCTAAAAACGCTCCATCCTGAGCTTCTATAATAAGTCGTCGAGTCATCTAAGATGGCACCAAGTCAACAGTTGTAAGAGGAAAGTTTGGATCATTACTCAGCAGGTCCATGGCACCTGAGTGATAGACTGAGGTCATTCCCTGCATGTTTATAGCAGTGTAAGTCAAAGAGTCAGACTGGAGTCATCGTGCTGTGCCTGCACACAGCTGAGACTGCAGTAAACTGATTACAGCTCCAGACCTATTAAATCTCCATCTCTGTGTCACTTTGCAGACCGTGTTACTATTCAAATGGAGGTCACCAGATATAACTGCCGAAACGTGTAATATATCTTCAATAACCAGTTCATTGGCTGTTTTATGATTCTTTTTTTCAGGGCTTCTGCTCATGGCTGTCATCTCTTTACCATATGAAGTAAGTAAACCTAAAGCAGCTGCTCCTATAATTGTTTCATCCTCCTCTCATCTTGGCTTCCAACCCTTCACCGGCCTGTTGTCTTCAAAGCTGATGTCACCATTGAGTGTAAAAGTCTGGTCTTATATCTCACTTAGCAAAGAAAATGTTTAAAAAAAACAAAAGAGTCTAGGCTCATGCGACCGCTGGTCCCACGGTTTCCTGTTGAATATTTGCACTTGCTCGGGTCTCGACTCCACACAACAGATTTAGAGCTGTAAAAAAGCAATTTCCGTGGTATCCATGGTTTCCATAGTATTATGATGGAGTTTGGGTGCTTCTGTTTTTAGCTCTCCTTTGCCAGTGGCTCACCCTGGGATCCCAGGCGAAGTGCAAACCCACCCTGTGAGTTCTCGATGTGTGGGCTACCATGAGACCAACGTGCACTTCTTTTCTTCTTCTTTTTTTCATGCCTTTTTTTTCTATTTTATGACACTGGGTTTCCTGAACCTCCCTGATCTGGTAACCACAGATTCTGACACCAAAGTAGTGGTGCCACAGTTTTTTACTCAGGATGAGGTAGAAGCTGTGAGGCCCATTTTTATCCAGGTTCGGCCTGTATGGAGCCACTGCCACATCAAGAAAAATGCGCATGTTTATCACGCTGCGTGGAAAAACTCGGCATTTGCAGATTCTGAGAATGCATCTTCTTTGTTCTGTTGCAGGGATGAGGAGATCCGAAGTAAATGTGGCATTGATGCCGTGACATATTTGTCCTTCCAGCGCCACATCATCCTGCTCATGACAGTGGTTACCCTGCTGTCCTTGGCTGTAATCCTGCCGGTCAACATTTCCGGGAACCTCCTGGGTATTTTGGTCTTGATGTGATGGTCTAGCTAGCTCACTGAGAAGTCAAGGGATATCCTTAACCTCCGATAACAACACACCGGACTCTTCATAAAAAGAGAAGTTTGGTTAAATGCACATAAACTTTATCTTTTAACAATTCATGGTAGAGCTGAGTTTAAAACAACCCGATCTCTTTCAAAACTTGGAACAAGTCAAAAGGTCAATGAAACCAAAATAAACACTGATTACATGCACAAAGGCTGCACTTCATCTAAAGGGAGTCACTGGCACACCAGTGGCAAGTCATCAAGCACTTGCCCAAGTCTGATTATAGAAATAGAAAGTGCTTAATTTCCTCTTAACATACACATGTAGGTGCCAGGGGTGGGGCGACACACTAAACAGGCTGCTAAATAGCAACAGAAAGGCCTTTTTGGCAGTTGTGTGCTTATTTTGTAGGAAGTGTTGAGAAAGCCTTTCCACAACAGGATGAAGTCTATGAGGAGTGGGGCTGTCCACAGTAATGTTTTTATTACTGCTGGTTGTCATCATATGGACCAGTGTGTCACCATCATTAAATAAAATGGCCAACACCCATAGGCAGGCTGCCATGGTGACGGCAAACAAAGGGTTCCCAAGTTAAAACAGCGCAGTTAGGCATGTTTGAACTTGAACTTCATTGAGATGGCTGATATTTCATTTGACTGGATGTAAAACATTTTAGTGTTGCTTCATTTCTTGGCCTCTCCCAGACAAAAGAGGGGAGGGGCTTCCTTTTAAGTCATTACAGAAATTAAAACGTCTCGCTTTGTGTCACGTTTTATTATCTCTACAGGAGACAGTCCCGAAAACTTTGGAAGAACAACCCTGGCGAATGTTAGTGCAAAGTAAGTCCAGCAATGCAGGCATGACATCAGATCTCATGAAGCATCCCAGAGCCGCGAGCAAACCTGGGCAAATCTGTAATTGCTCTGTTTGTTTATGTTCCTTGAAGGGACAGCTTTCTGTGGCTGCACAGCGTCTTGGCTCTGGTTTACTTCATTATCACGTTGCTGTGTATGGCTCACCATTCGCTACAGCTGGAATACAGAGAAGATGAGAAGGTCTGTCATCATCCAGTCATACTTTATACCATCAAGGTCCATCCAGCAAAAGATAAAGTCAAATTATTGGGATTCTAACCAAAAGGTCTTTTTTATTGTTTCAAAAATCAAATACAAGAAAAAATAACACAGCAAAAATATTTTAAAACAAAATTAAATGTAAAGACTGATGCACTCTGGATTTCTGCCTTCTCCCATCGCTTGGTGCTGGTTTCCTCTGTTAAATACAGAGAATAGGGCGTTCCAGTGGTGATCAATAATGATATCATTGTTTTTTATTATTCATTTGTCTTCAGAGAATAAGACTACAAAGATCCTTAAAAGGATTCTGCAAACTGCCAACTATTCACCCACTTAGTTTGGCATGTTAGCATGCCTGCGTTCTCTGATTAGTGCAGTTAGGACTGATGGGTTTGTCATTACTATTAACATTTCATCAGAAACTAAAGAAATGGAAAAAGGAATAAGTACTCTTGTATTAAAAGAAATCGATTTATGGATCATCCTGAGAAGTTTTAAGTCAAATTCCTATGGCAGTCCATCTAAAAGTTAATGAAACTTTTCCTTCCTTAACATGTAAACCTCAACAATGAAACTGCGATTGATCTCTGTGGATCAGAGAAGTTTACCACTATATAGGCAGCAACCTGGCATTGGCTTCCCTAGAGCCATTAAAAGAAAGTATAACGGATTTATTTATATTGTGTTATTTATTACAGGTGGCTCGGACACTGATGATTACCTCCATACCCAAGGAGATCTCTGACCCAGGACTCATCACCAAACATTTCCAGTACACATGTTTTCTTCTCTATTAAATAATCTTCCTGTGTTTGATTGGAGAGCTGTCTATCAGTTTATTCATGCACATCCACACTTAGAAAATTCCTTATAATGAACATCTTTTCGTGTTTTCACCAGTGAGGCCTACCCAAGCTGCACTGTCACTGACATCCGGTTCTGCTTTGACGTCCACAAGCTAATGAGGCTGGACTTGGAGAGGTACGGCAGCTTTTACAGACTGGAGCATCGCAGTTTTTGATCATATGGCTCTTGTCTGAGGACACTGTCGTTTTCCAGGCGCAAGGCAATGAAAGGCAGGCTGTATTTTGCCACAAAGGCCCAGAAGGAAGGAAAACTCATGATCAAGACTCATCCGTGTGCTCAGATCTTCTGCTGTGACATATGCGGCTTTGAAAAGGTAAGATTTGCACATGGCCTTCTGTGTACAGTTGCAACTTAATTGCAGTGCATGGGAAGAGAATCACCACTGGATGGCACTGCGATGCAAAAATAGGTAAATGCAAGCAACATGAGATGTTGTGATATTTTTGCAAGTGTAAATCTGAGAGTGAGAGTGAAAGATGAAGTGAGCAACATATCCTTTAACTCTTTTTTTTCTGCAGGTGGATGCAGAGCAATACTACAGTGAATTAGAAGAGAAGCGGACAGATGAGTTTAATGCTGAGAAGAACCGCATCTCCATGAAGAGGTTGGGCATCGCCTTTGTGACCTTTCGCGATGAGCGGATGACTGCTGTGTGAGTAAACAAGAGCGTGACACTGAGGTCTGTGTTTGATAGGTTCTCTCATCATACAGATGCAGTCAGAGAGTGACCACATAATGCATGGTAGCGTTGCTGAGTAGTGATGCAATGCCTTTTGAACATCTTGTTTTGGTTTCCAGCATTGTGAAGGACTACGGTCGCGTGAACTGTCGTCGCAGGCCCCAGCAGTCCAGCATCAGCACCGTGGTGCAGTCGCACAAATGGGACGTCAGCTACGCACCTGCTCCAAGTGATATTATATGGTGAGAACTGTCACGTTTGTTTGTGCCCTAATGTCTTTTAAAAGCTCAAGCTACTCTTGGATTTTCTCCTGATTGTCTTTTGATCTCGGTTTTCCAAATTGACAGCTGTGTACTTTTTCCATCTGAAAATGAGCAAGTCATTCTGATCTCTTCATATCGCCATGGTGACCTATCCCAGCACACACGCTGGGTACACCCTGGGCAGACACCCATTCACACCTACACCATGAGAAATGTATTAATCTAACCTGCATGTCTACTGACTGTGGTAGGAAGCTGGAGCAGCCAAAGGAAATCCACACAGAAACACATTTTGAGCACAATATCCAATTTTACATGACTTGTGCATCATTTAGACACATTTCCCTGTAATTATGCCTGACATATTTGGTATCTCTGGAAACCTCTGGATCAAGACTAGATTTCAGATCAACATTCTGTGGGTTTTAGTCATGCTTGTCTGTGCAACTTTAGCTTGTGAAGTTGGACCTAAAGGGACCTATTTAGAGCTGAGGTATGCATCATGCAAATGTTGCTTATTGAGACTATTTGATCCCAGTGTTGCTTTTGATACTTTTGGTTTTTGGAGGCTTGGGCAGTTGGTGGAACAGCTTTGATGTGGTTCTTCTCATAACTCTCAGGCAGACCTTTGTTGCTTAGTGGTTGTAATAACTCTGTATAGCTGTATTTCTGTCTTGTGGTGTTCCCCACGTTTCTGTTGCGGGCCCCATTCTAATTGTACTTTGTGTCTATCAACCAAATATAAAGTCACTTTTAAAGTCTACTGTCAGTGTCATATGTATGATGTGTTTGTTTAAGTTTCTGAATGTTCCAAAAGTTTCTGTTCTGCTGAATACTTTTCTACAGCTGAATAGTGACAAACAGAGGTTATATCCATCCCACGGTGATGAAAGGCTTGGCTCTTTATGGAATTATGTTAAACTTTGGTTCTGAATCTGTACCCTGTGTAGTATTTAGTGAAGCTTTGAGTCACTCCTTTTACTACCAGCTATGAAACATGGCTAAAATTAAGTCTGTACAACATTTTCCTTGTTGGTGTTATAACTGCAATCAGACAGCAACGTAACGTGTACTCCAGCAGACTCGCCAGACTTTTTTTTTTTCCAGTAAATAAGGTTTCTCGCTGGCTTATATCTCATTGTGTGTTACATGTTGAGCTTATGTGTGTGGGCCACTGGACAGCCGATGCTGATTTCTTTACACTGGCTTCTGATCAGACTCAAAATTTGGTTCTTGTGATGATGTTTTGAGCCTTGCATGGACAGGCACTTATTCATATTAAAGACCTGTTGCAGCCAGATAATACCAGTGGGAATCTGAGGGCCTTGGATCAGGCCTTGATAGCTGTTTCCACACAAGGCTCAAGTTTGCCTTGAGCCTTGTGTGGACTCGATGCTTCTTTGGCTGTGGCCCCCACTGGACTCGACTGGACTCTGAAAGAATCATTAGTTTAAATTTGCTTTTGTTCATTTGTTTTATTTCTTCTATTTTTTTAATCCTCCTGGTTTTATCTGTCTGTCAGTGTTTAAATTCTCCTGTTGTGTTTGCTTTTTAGTTATTCACCATCTCTTGAAAGGCACTATGTAAATAACACAAAATGTGGATGTTTCAGCGATCGGTGCCTGCATTAGCATTGCTATTCCTGCTTCTTTTTCATAAATTTCAACTTCAAAGACATTTAAGATTATCGGTATGTTGTTTGCTGTAAGTAGCAGATCTCAAACACCGTCTAAAGCTTAATCAGCATCCACGATTGGATTAGCTGCGGTGCATGTTTCTTATCTCAGAAAGCAAATGCAGAGATTATGTAACAAGTGAGTGCTGCATATGTATGGGGATTAACCAAAGGAGGCTCACAGTTTGAGCTTCACATCTGACTGACTGCAGTGTGTTTGTGTCTACGCATGAACTTGTATTTTCTGTGGCAGTCACAGGCTGAGAGGTCGAGCAGGGACTGGGAGCTGAAGTGAGCTGGTTTAAACTTGCTCTTCTACCCAGTACGCTGGACTGCTCTTAGAAGAGACCACTCATCCGGCTATTTCAGACATATGTCAAAACATAAAGTACATGTACATCAGAGAAGGGTAATATGTTAACTGTGTTCATCTTGCTGGATGATTGGTAACTGAGGCTCGTCATTTTTCCCATCAATAGGGAAAACCTGTCAGTGTGTGGATCTCGGTGGTGGCTCCGCTGCGTCCTCCTCAACATCCTCCTCTTCCTGCTGCTCTTCTTCTTCACCACTCCTGCCATCATCGTCAACACCATGGACAAGTTCAACGTCACAAGGCCCATGGAGAGTCTGAGGGTTAGAGTTTCAGAGCAGTTTAAACTTACTGACGTCTGTGCTCCATTGTGAACCTCCTCACTTTCATCAATCGCCATTTTGCTCTCCAATGCAGAGCCCAGTCGTTACCGAGTTCTTCCCGACCCTTCTGCTGTGGGCGTTTTCAGTGCTCCTGCCCTTTATCGTCTACTACTCCGCCTTCTTTGAGTCCCACTGGACCAGGTACTGGGTAGTCATCAACTACCGCTCTCCTCACCCATCTGAAATAGAAATGTGGATATTTTGCTTCGTTTACTTGCAGCGGTTTTTCTTCCTCTCAACTATCAGCGTTCCTCTTTTTTTCCATCTAATTTATTTCTCTTTCACCCTCTTGCTCTTTTTACTCTCTCCCCTCTCTCTCCCTCCTTCTCTCTGTCACTCTCCCTGCACTGTTATTCTGGGCAGGTTGTCATAGAGATCTCCGTGCGAGGATAATGATATTAACAGTAGTCACCGTGCGCCGTTTCCTCTATGTGCGGTGACTAGCAGGAGGAAGAACAAGTGTGCATAAGAACAACCTATAAGCACCCTTTCTTTACATAACCACCCCCACAAACATGTTGTGCAGGCGTGATGTGTGAAGGACCGAATGCAAATCAACTGTTTACTGTAGTGAAAAATGTAGTTTGTGCTAATGGGTACAAAGAGTCAACTGTTTTTTTCCATTTTGGGCTTTTAATTCATGAATTTATTATGTTGTTTTTTTCTTTTTGTGGTTTTTTTTTGTGTGTTTTTTTTTTTTTTTTTTTTAGATATATGTTGCAAAATATGTATCGCATGTTCTCATGGTATTGGTTCAATTCATGTCTCAGATCTGGTGAGAATCAAGTGACGATGCACAAGTGTTTTTTCTTGCTGGTCTTCATGGTCATCATCCTGCCTTCACTTGGTCTGTCCAGGTACATCTACAGTGATTTCCCTTAAAGGCATTTTGATCTACTTCTTTTGAATTATTCCTGTTTTTTGGGGGTTTTTGTAATGTTTATGCACTTTTTCTATTTTATTTCTGCTCTAGCCTTGACCTCTTGTTCACCTGGCTCTTTGATGTCAACTTCCTGGAAGAGAAGGATTTAAAATTTCAGTAAGATCAAGCTCGCTGTTGAAATGTAATGAGAAGTGCAATCAAACACATTATTTCCACTTCACGATTATCTTCTTGTGCAGCTACACACTGCTATCTGCTCAGGTGCTATTTTTTAGATCACTCAATGGAAGTAAATAAATAAATAATAACAGAATGAAATGATTTACAATTTTCACAAACCCACATTTTACTCACAATAGAACATAAAAAATGTTTAAACTGAGAAAATGTACCATGTTAATAAAAATATTAGATCATTTTGAATTTGATGGCGGCAACATGTGTCAAAAAATTTTCTTACACCTATTTCTTTTAATGACTTGTTGCCATTGACTTAATTAGTTGCAAAGCATTTTTCCAGCTGTTTCTTTTTAGTAGTTTTGAGATGTGTTGCTGGCATCAAATTCAAAATGAGCTAACATTTTTTTCAAACTGGGACGTTTTCCCAGTTTAAACATTTCAATATGTTTTTTTTCTATTGTGAATAAATTATGGCTTTAGGAGATTTGTAAATCATTGCATTCTGGTTTTTACTGGGGTTGCAGGTAAAAAAGTTGATAAGTTGATATTTGCTGCAGTAATAGTTTGCGGTCCTTGGTCCAGCTGTAGGACATTAGTGTTGATAATGGGACTTTCAGGTTCATCAGTGTCCCTTCACTTGGGAGCGAGCTAAAAACTGGAAAGCACCCCACAGATGCACAAGAAGATGACTTTGAGCCAAAGTGAAACCTGATATATTTTTTAATTATTACTTTATTTGTTATTTGGAAATTATTTGGTTAAAACTGAGTCCTAGAACGAATCTCCAGCAGCCCACTTCTTGTCTGTGTCTTAATGCAGGTGTGTGTTTCTTCCTGACAATGGCGCATTTTTTGTAAACTACGTAATTACATCCAGTTTGATTGGCACGGCTATGGAATTGCTACGTATCCCTGCACTGACGGTGTACGCACTGCGCCTCTGCTTTGCAAAATCCCAAGCTGAGCGGATTCATGTCAAACGGGTAAGCAGAGCCTTGGTGCTTATCTTGGCATCTTAACACGCTGTTTGGTTTAAACTTTAAGAAGCCAGCTGTGTTTATTTTGTCTCCGCAGAGTCAAGCTTATGAGTTCCAGTTTGGCCTTGAGTACGCCTGGACCATGTGTATCTTTGCTGTCAGTATGACCTACAGCATCACGTGTCCCATCATTACACCCTTTGGTGAGCAGCATACAACTACACTCTTGTAAAGGCATCTACCTCTTCTTCTCACCCTCTCTTCTCAGCCATCTGCATCCCAACACGTCCCGTCTCAGTCGTGTTTGTGTAAGGCTGTGTCTCCTCGTACTGTAACCTCACTCTCCTCTGCTGCCTGCCAGTCCGATGCAGACTGTGTGAATTTGCTGCTGTAGTCCCAGACACCCAGACACAGCGAGCTGTGAGCCAGACGCCCACTCTGCTCCTGTCTCTGCCCGGCGCTCCGAGCTTCTATTTACTTCTGCAATCTAATCGTCAGTCCGAAACAGGCCGCCTTTCATGCACCAAACTCTGTCTGCTTGCATTTCACCTGCTTTTTTTTTTTTTCTAGATTTCAGTTTTCATTTGATAAAGAAGACCAAGACAACAGATGTTTTGGTTTTTTTTATTTAAAGGCAAACAATGTAAAATTAGTTTCCAGTTGATCAAAAACAGGGACTAGAACAGGGTGTAAAAAATAAGGCAACAATCTGTTGGCAAAGACTCACCAAAAGGCTTTGGAAATATTTGAAGGAATGCATAAATTTTGACCTTCTAACTTTAAAACTATAAAATAAATAAGAATAATTTTCTGTGAATTAACAAAAACTTTGTTTTCCTGTAAATTTGTACATTTAACATGTAGAAAAAAACAAGACACACTGTTGAAATTGCATTTCTTTTCTTCTATTAAAGGATATCCCAGGGATTAGATGTTTAGTTAAATATCTGTCACTGGTCTGGTCTGAGTTCAAAGTTTTATGATGTAAATGAGTTTGAGGTCATATTTATCCCGTGTTAGTATCTTTTAATTTCCTCTCTTAAATCCATAATTTAATTTAAAACCCTAGTCCTGACATACAAAGTCTTGAGTGCTCACATCCCATTACATCTGTCAGACCTTTTAGTATCATAAAATACAACAAATCACTTACTGCAGGTTTATTTGTTTTACTTAGAGTTTCCAAAAGTAGAATGGGAGCCCGAGCCTTCAGCTATTAAATCCCGTCAAGTCCCATTTGGACTAAGGAAACAAACACCCTCTCTGCTTTTTGTACATCACAATCCTCATTAGATTTATCAAACCCTGTGTATGATGTCGACTTTGATCAGATAAATTTGTCTCTCTTTCATGCTGCAGACACTCATCATCAGTGCATTTTTGTTTAACTTTTTCCTTCCAGGTCTGCTCTATGCGATCCTGAAGCACATGGTCGATCGATACAACATCTACTATGCTTATGTTCCCACCAAACTCAACCAGCGAATCCACAGAGCAGCCATTAGCCAGGTCATCGTAGCTCCCATTCTCTGCATGTTCTGGTTGCTCTTCTTCTCCGTGCTCCGATTAGGTAAATATCCCTGCCATAAAAATTCATAAAGATCGGTGGATTGTCAGGATACTGTAATATTGTAATTTTTCACGTTTTTCCCCTTCACTGTCACAGGTCCAATGCATCCGATCACCCTCTTCACTTTAGTGTCCCACATCTTCTGCATTGTCTGTTACCTCTTCCGCTTGTGCCTTAGGAAGCAACCAGACAAGTCAACAAGCTACCAGGTCAGCGCCACCAAGTGTCACAGAGACAAAATCAGCTGAAGATGACTTATACTGAATTTGAACTAATATTTTTCCCATGCATTGTCTCTTTTGTTTCAGATGTCTGATCAGCCAGACGGGACGCTCACTGATGCAGACAGGAGTACCGTAACATCCACCACCGCCTCCAGTGTACAGTACCATTTTTTTTCTCTGTTGGCCAATACACAACCAAAGCACATTATTGGATAGAGACCTAAATGTGACAGAGAAGGCTTACATTATTTAAGTTAATATATCAGTGGATTGTGTGCTGGATGAGATTTCCACTGAATGAGATTTAATTGTTTAGTTTTCCATGAGATCTGAGAGCCATATGCTCTTAAGGTTGTGAAAGAATCAACCTCAGAAGACAAGCACTGGGGTTATTCCATATAAAATCAAATATATCAATAAAAAGTTCCATCTTGATTTTATAACAACACAGTTTTTCTCTTCTTCTCTTAATTGGGACATAACAAAAACTCAACCAATATAATATCCATGACATGGGAATAGTAACAAGCTCTGGATGTTTGAACTGTTAATTCACAGGAGAAAGAAGTTGAAAGAGCTTTTTGATGAACCATCTCCATGTGGGATAGATAAGTGGTCAAAGCAAGTTATAGCATGTGAAAGGTCTCTTGTTTAGCTCCATTTTAAACCAGGCACACACTGCCTGTGAATAAAGTGATTTACTGGGCGACACAATTCCAAAATGTGCATTGATCTGCTTCCCTCAGCTTTTTGTGGCATCTGTGTTGCTGGAGCCAGAGCTGGCTTTGACTCCGATGCCCTCCCCAGCCCACCACAGCTATGGCGCCATGGCCAGCTCTCAGAGTTCAAACCGTGGGCCAGTGGGGGAAGAAGAAGGAGAGGGGGAACACACCCAGACCCGTGAGACAGAGCTCCAAGACCCACCAGACCTCTATTGCTCCACCACGCTCATGGACAGCTCCATGGCCTACCAGTAACACCAAATCTCCGCCCAAAACTGACTTCTGCGTGTCCTTCAGCTGAAGAACACAGATTACTAAATGCCGCAATGCTGCGTTTTCACCACTGACCTCAGACTCCAACTACGCTGCTGCCTCGGACTCTGAGACTAGACTGTGCTTGCTAGAAAGGCTGAAGAACCTGAAGAGTAACGGAGCCTGAGAATACAGGAGCTAAATGCTCGTAAACATCACAGTTGCAGAAGAAAGCCATTTGCCTAAACAATCTGCCGAACCCATCAGACACAGCTCAACAGAACATAACATCAAGCTAAATGTACAGATTCTTTTAGCTAAATGATCAGATGCTGATACGGACTCTGTCTTCTTCTATGGCTTATTTGCAAATTAAAAAGGTTACAAGTAATGCAGACTGGAATAGAAATGCATTATGGTTTCAGTCAGAGATACTCTATCCATGCTGTGCCGCTTGGAAATGAGTGGAGGCGAAAGCGCCCATCAGAGTGGGTGGTGTGAGCAGGCTTGCCCCGACAGACTGACAGAGGGGTTTGGGCATAGGTGATATCTGGTTCCTCTGTAGCAGAGCTCGGCAAGGCTGAGGGTGAGGGCAGCTAGTTGTGAAGCCATCTGCAGTGAGAGAGCAGACAGACGGACGGAGGGCCAAATGTAACTCAGAGATGTACTGTAATATATGTACGCTCTAAACGGAGGCGCAAGCAGCTTGACTCAACCTGAAGCTTGTTGTAACTATTATCAATATAAGGTTGATATTTTTGCTACAGTATTTTTGGTGTCATTGATATTGTGCTTTGGGTTGGGGGCGGGAGGAATCGAGGATGTACAATGATTTGCAGAGATGTCTCATCTTAATCAAAACCTTACCTAATTATGTTTCGACTGTACATATGGTCAAAGTGGAATAGCTTGAGCTTTTTGGAAATCTGCTATCGCTTTTCTTGCTCACGGTTTGGTAAGAAAATAAAGCCTGTAGCTTGTTAGCTTAGCTTAGCACAGGTTGGAGCTAATGACCACTGATTGTGCACTAATTTTCTGGTAGGCGTAGCGAGATACTCTGAGGGCATTATATAGGGTATAGTTTGGAAAGTACTTTTAAACGTCAAACTTACTTTACTGTTAGCATTGTTAAGTCTTTGTGTAACGTTACTGAAACTTGGGGGCTTGAAACATGGAGAAAGGGCTAGCCTACAGGCAGAACCAGTAACTTTGTGGGGTGTTGATGCCAAGAATCTTGTCTTCACTTGTAGACACACACAGGCACCCTGGTAAGTAGTTATTTCTATAATACTTTTTTTCAAGTCCACCTAAAGAATGCATGTGCAGTAGGTGCACTGTAGAGTAGCGTCTGGATTAGTCTACACAGAAAATTGGCAGGCACTTGGTTTTCTTTACAAAACCTGTAGTTTACCTTCTGAAATTTAGATCTCTTGGCCCCAGGGAGACATTTGTATACACTTGTTAGGTACAGAGTCATGGTAAAAACAAACTAAATGTCTTTCAGTTCTGAGGTTTTATTTATCAGGACATAATAAAAAAGTTATGTCTTTGCAAGGTAACAAAATTGGATAAATACAACCTAGAATCTAAGCCAAAATGTAGAAGCAGTCCTCTGGAAAACTAAATCCATGTCATGATTCAGTAGCTTGTAGAACTACATTTAGCAGCAATATCTTGAAGTCATTCTTTTCTGTGCGATGGCATCAGTCTCTCATATTATTCTGGAGAAATAATAGCTCACTCTTCTTTACAGAGTTGTTTCAGTTTATTGAGGTATTCATTTACGCACAGCATTTCATTCAGGTTGAGGTCTGGTCTTTGACTGGGCCAACACTGATTGCTTTCTTTTTCAGCCATTCTGTTGTAGATTTGTTGCTTTGTATTGCATCATTGGCCTATTGCGCAAACCATTTTTGGTCGAGCTTTAGCTGTCGACCAGATGGCCTCATATGTGACTCTAACATACCCAGATCCCTTTAGCTGCAAAGCAAACCAAATCCTCATCCCTCCATTACGATTAGTTGAGGTGGCTGGTTTTCACTGTGGATTGAGGCCAGACATCTCCACTTTAGTCTCATCTGTTCAAAGGACATCGTTCCAGGGGTCTCACAGTTTGTTCAGAAGCAATGTGGCAAATCTAAGCTGTGCTGCCATGTTCTTGTTAGAAACAAGAGACTTTCTCCTGGCAACACTTCCCAAACACTACTTGGTCACTCTGAGATGTAGCTCTTGCGTTTTTTGCAGTTTCTCTGATTGAATGGTCTGACCTTGGGTTGAATTTGCTGTGATGTCCATTTCTGGGAAGATTGGCAACTGTCTTAAATGTTTTCCACTTCTCACTGTAGAATAATGGACTTTAAATTACTTGGAAATGAACTTCTAACGTTTCCCAGATTGTCGGGCAGCAATAGTTCTTTCTCGAAAGTCATTGCTGATGCCTTTCCTCCTTGGCATTGCATTAGCACACATCTGAATGCTCCAGACCAGCAAACTGTCAAAATCTCTGCTTTTACCGAGTTGGTCAGACTTACTGACGATCAGTTAATCAAGTGCATTTGATTAGCAAGACCTGGCTGCTACTTTCTCTTTTAATTCCTAAGGAAGCAGTAAGGGTGTACTTTCTTACACTGCTTCTGCATTTTGGCTTTGCTTATGTTAATCAGTAACGATTGAGTGTAATATGCCATGTGTTGTAGATCATTTAAGGTTGTATTTACCTCATTTTTACCATGACCGTATAACATTGTGCATAGCTAGCAGTCTGTTAGTTTAGCCCATAACAAAATTACAATATCTTTGGCTTAGCATACAGACCTGAAAGGAGGGGAAACAGCTAGTTTCTGGTTTTAAACCAGTCCAGAAACTAGCAGAGACTTTGCTTTATGGTGTGTTGCTGCTAAGTTAAGCTAACTTGCTATGGTACTAATATATACATCAAAGTGCAGGCAAGAAAGTGTTTTGTAAAATGTGAAGCTGTTCCTTTAAGTTGTGAAGAAATGGAGTATAATAGAAGCGCATCCTAAAATTACATCATTTTCCAAATATGCCATGGAGTCTATTTTGTGCCACTGCAGGAGAACAACATGGAAATCTCCAGAAGAAGTTATTCGGTTTTGCTAAGTTTGCTAAACTCAAAAGCTTTTATAAAATTTTCCAGTTTTTTTGGTGTTGGTCAAATAGTTCACTGCTGAAATTAGGTTTTGTTATGTTGCAAAGACAAACAGTAAAATAAAGCACTATCATGCTGTTTTCAGTTGACTTATGCTGTGTAACACGTCACTGCATGTTAATTATATATCGTCTAAATGAGGTATGCATTTCATATGTGCTAAACTTCATGTTTTTTGTGTCAATCTGTTGGTTTTTTTTGTTCTTTTTGTTTTTCTTTTAAATCCTCTTTACAGCGGGTAAAAGATTTTCTCATGTGACTGAATGTTAATTTCTTACTCATGTCTTTTGCTGTGCCTTGGGGGGAAAAAAAAAAACGCCCTTATTGTGTGACAATCCAGCATGGCCTGAAATATGCTGCATGGACTAAACAACCAAGAGATAAAAATCGTAACAAACCCAAAACTCAATTTTTTTTAACAGCCAATGCGTCCTTCATTCAGAATAAAACAAACATACAATGTGAGCTTATTCTACTAAGATATTAACAGTCAATCTGCACACGAGGCCCTCTACCTTTATCTTTATCTAGAGCTTTTGAATATATCACACGATCTTCATCAGCATATTAACTGGCTCAGCTGTCATCCATTCATTCAAAGCTTACACCATCCTGCGTACTCGTAGGACAGGAAGTCCTAAAGATGAACAGATCACTGACCACTGCGCAAACCTCATCTGTTCTTGAAGACCAAGTGATGGGATCAAAAGCTGTAGAATAAGAAAGCAAATGAATGTCATAAAAATGGTTGATTGCGAGGTTAAGAATGAGCGCGTGGCTTGTAGTTGTATCAATAATTTGTATTGTGTACTTGTTTGTGCCTTGTCACTGATTTCAATCAAGACCTTTTTATTCCTCGGTTACCTTATTTTTGGATCATACAATATGTATGACGGGGTTCTCTAAATGTTTATTTGTCTTTGATTAACAGTGACTGCTATGGGTTAGGTAGCTCCTTGTTGTTAAGTAGAGTAAGTTATAATCGGTTTTCTGTTCTGTCTGAGAGAGTGTATCATGATATACTTATAGTCATGCTTTATATAAGATTAATGGCACGTTTTTTCATAAAATGACATGTATTTTGCTCGTTTT
Organism: Pelmatolapia mariae; assembly: GCF_036321145.2. Taxonomy (NCBI): domain Eukaryota; kingdom Metazoa; phylum Chordata; class Actinopteri; order Cichliformes; family Cichlidae; genus Pelmatolapia; species Pelmatolapia mariae. Next base: position 49,926,374 of record NC_086241.1, on the reverse strand, counting down.
ACAGGGAATCTAATTGTAGTAGCTTATGCTGTATAAAGTAGATGAAAGCTAGCAGCAGAGCGCAGATGAAGTGGCCACTGCAGAGGATCGTGAAGTTTAAAAAAAACAGAACATCAAAGAGCATCTCAAAATTTCTGTCTCCAAACTGCAAACATGTCCCATGGCTTTCTCTTCCAGAAGCTTGTTTCACAGATCATTAAATGCGCTTTCCTTTGAAAAATACAAAATAAAAACTAATAGGGTATTCTTAGCTCTAATGGCCATGCGAAGAGGGATTGTCCGTTCCCATGCTTTACTAGTTTTATTGCATCCGGACATGTCTGTTCATATGCAGTCAGCTTGGCCAACCGAGGTCTATTGGGTTTCCAGACGTGCCCGATGCTTTTTGCTCTTCGTTTATAAAATATGTGTATCATAAGTACATTATTTCAGATTTTATTCTGCTGTAAAAGTGGGCTGTTATTATCTCCAAGAAGTCTGAGGTTTAGGGACAGACTGTGTTTAAGATTGATCTCTGTCAGGCTAATGAGTTTTCATCTGTTATAAGTGAAGTGCTGTGATCTGAGATTAAAATTAATTCAGCTCAATCCACTCATCTTGTGCCATGAACTTCTTGTTACTCTCTGCTGTGGTCTGTGATGGAAGCTTTTTCAGACACAGTGAGTCAGACTTCATGTGGAAAATAGAAGAGCCGCTGTGAGTGCTCTGGTATAAGAATACGATTCCTTTAGGAAATGTGCAAAAACATGTTTTGCACACTAGTTTCAAATGTTTATTTGATATTTAGGAAATATTTTTATTTATGTTAGAAAATAATGTGGATATCATCTGCTCTTATTCTGTTAAGGTAAGGGCAGCTTTAATGGACACATCCAGTATCCCATCTAATTCTTGGGAGGAAACTGTGTAAAAAGTTAAACTACTCATTTAAAATCTACCAGCTGATAACAGTGTTTCTTCTCATTTCCAGGCTTATTACCCTCACTGAACGTCTTCACACAAATGACTTTTTGGACAGTTACCTGTACATACTAGAGAGCTCACTTGCCCTGAAACCACATCAGAGTGTGGATATGGGAGTAAATTTCATAATCGAACCACAGTGGAAATTCTTGTGCTGTTTAAAGATGTTTTTTCTATCAAAATAATGAAAATGTATGAACCATCTTGCACTGACTGGATTGGTTGAATTTCTCTGTACGAAACAGTTTGCAGAGTGGAAAAATACCAGACTTCCACCGTGCACGATACTCCTTCATTGCACAGTCACAAAAGAAGACACAGAGAGGAAATGCCACGGATGACATTTCCGCCGTCACCTGTGGCAACTGCTGATGGCATGATTCTCAGCGAAAGGTGAATTCCTCTGGGTCTGTGGTCTGCCATCTGCTTTCCCCTGTCCAGATGCTTAGAATAGAAAATGTCTCTGCCTCCTGCTGCAACCATATTGTCACTCCCATATGGCTTTGAGTCAACATACAAACGCAGCTCAAAAAGTTAGTATTTTAAGTCCCCTAGAGTATATTATAGTATCCAACTGACTTATATAAGAACGTTTATTGTTCCCCTTGGCAAAACACAATTACCACAATGTCGATTTAGTGGCTGTACTTTCCAGCTCTTCTCACAATCTTCTTCTAAACATGGTTTTTGTCCAGTATTAAGTTTCAAATTTAATAGCACCGTAGAGACCTTTTGTTTTCCATGTTGGTTTAAGGGTGAACCTTTTTCACTCTTTGACCCTGGAATCACTGAGAGAACAATTCCCCCCCCACCCCCACCCCCACCCCCACCAAGGACCTGTTTGCAGCTGCTCAACATTCAGTCACATCACAGCGTCTTTCTCTACTTACAGACTAAACCCTCTGCTGACTGTTTTTCTAACTGAGGCAATGTTTCAAACAGGGAAAGCCTTATATGGCTGAAGAGGTCTACAATACATTTCTTTTACATAACATTTGTTGGCATCAAAGATGCAAATCACTCAGGGTTTCAGGGCATACACAGATTGTGTCGGAGCCCGGGAATAGCTGCTGGCAAACCTGGTTTTATAGATGTGCTCAAAGACTGCTAATTAGCATTTTTTTAAATTCAATCTTTACCACAACTGGAGCACGCATTTTGGATTTGGCATTATAATGCAACAACACCAACACAGTAAGGGAGCCCAGTTCACAGACCCAGAGATCTAAGCTGAGGAAGCCAAACAAATGTGAAGCAGAGGTGGGCGGATCGATCCAAATATTGATGGGATCAATACCAACATCGGTACTGGTATTGGTCAATACTAGCACGACAGGATCAATACTCTTTTTCTATCCTTTAAGTTCAGTATGTATCCCACTGAACTGTGTTAAATATGCACTAAGAAAAATGTCTGAATGTTTTTGTGTTGACAGTAAACTGTGTTTTATTTATAGCCCATTTAACCAAAGTGCTTTGGAAACAGGTGCATTTAAATTCCAGATCTCCAAAAAACATGAATAGCTGAAAGGTGTTAACTAAGTATGGTAAAAAGTAAAAATCACAGTGATTTGTTCAGAATGTGTTCAGAATTTTCAAATTGGTGATGATTCATTTCATAAATCATGACACACTGCCCTACCCTGCCCCTTTTGGTTAACAATATCAGTATTGGAATCTGCAATACTGGCCCTGTATTTACTTGGTATCAAATTTGAAGTATCTTACAGCAGTAATATCAAGTGACTTAATGTCACAAAAAGAGGTCACGCCCTATATAATAAATAATTTGCCAGAGAATTCAAATTTTCAAAAGATTTTGTGACAAATTAAAGAAATAATTAAATATTAATTTGCATATATACATTTAAATTTGTATCCTATTTGCTCCATTTAAAAATGTATTGTGCAGTTTCTTTAGGACTTAAGGTGTGTTCTACATTGATGATGTAGAAGAAGAAGAAACTCGCAAAAACACTTGTAAACTAATGGAGTTACACTTTCATATAGTCTAAATGGGTAATATACCCTTTCACATAATAACATCACAGAAAATCTGCACAGCCATGATGTGAAGCTCCTGTTCCACTACACCCCAGAGGTGGATTGAGATCCGGGTATTTACCAAAGCCTTTAGAAAACAGTGAACTTGTTCTCATCTTCATGAAACCAGTTTGAGATGATCTGAGCTTTGTGACATGGCGCATTAACCTGCTGAAAGCAGCGATTAGAAGATGGGCACACTCTTTGTTAATTAAATTTGAATTTCCATATGACTTTTAATTTGTGCCATATTTACTACGCCTGGCTATTTCTTTATCTTTTTCAAGGGGGGAAAAAATCACACTGATAATGCAGAAGTCTCAAAAACTCACAAAAAACAGTCTGTCTTAAATATGATACACTAGGCATTAACGGGGAAATCATGCTCAGTTGACATACGTGGCCCAAAATATGCCAAGAAAATATACAGATATATATAGAAGATACAAGGCAAGCAACCAAGTGTTACAGCAGAAAGACTCATCAGACCAGAAAATGCTTTTCCAGTCTTCGGTTATCCAATTTTGGTGAGCTGGTGTGAATTGTAGCCTTAGTTCGCTGTTCTTAGCTAACAGGAGAAGCACCCACTGTGATCTTCTGCTACTGTTTCCCATCTGCTTCAAGGTTTGCAAATGTGCATTCATCTTGGTTGTGACAAGTGGTTCAGCGGTTCTTATCATCTAAAAGGAGTAAGACCATTCTTGTCTGACCTCTGACATCAACAAGGCTCAGGGAACGGCCGCTCACTGGATATTTTTCTTTGTCAGACCATTCTCTGTAAACCGTAGAGATGATTGTGCTAACCAAACTTCCCAGCAACAGTTGCCGACTCAGCACTCCACCCTTTTTCCCGATGTGGCCATTTCTGGATAGAAAGAGCCAACATGGCACCAGCCAAAATGCTAACAGTGAGGTCTCAAAATGAGACTTCACTGTTAGAAACAAATGGTTGATGGCCAAGTCCATCTTTTATATACAGTCTATAACATTAAATATATGGGTCTGCGGGGACTGAATTTGGAGGCAACTCCAGTAGTGACCATTAGTGACAGTTGGTTTAATCAGCCATGGAGGTTGCCATTTCAGAATATACCCTTTGTCATATTTCTGGACTACCAATTGTAGAAGACATCGGAAATTCCATTGCTGATGTTGATTAATCCTGCGTAAATAAGATGTAGTACACCCAAGTTGTACTGTTCAACAGCTACACACAGTCCCAAATAAATCCACCATCGTGTTTGAGAAACTACAGTACCCATCTTTTTTCTAGTCACACTATAGGTTTGACTGTTTATATTATCTCTCTCTACATCTTCCACAGGAATGAGCCTGATCCATAGACAGGCAGAAAAGGGATTTCAAAGACTACTTCTTAGTAGGAGTAGCTGTTCAGCAGCTGCTGACAGATAGCTCATTCTCATGCTTGTGATGGCTGCTTGGCAGACTTGTGCTGCAGTCTCCCAGAGAGCCATTGGAGCAAATCTTATTAGCCCGAGCTCACATGCACAGTCACTGTCAACACCTCTCCACTGTAGGATTTACGAGTGATTGAACAATGCAACGCTTTCCTTCTTCATCAAAAACAAACACACGCGCTCGCTCAAACGCACATATATACAACCATCACCTTACAGTTGCCATGACAACAATGAATACCCCCCCCCCCTCTTTTTTTGTTCCAAAACACATTGCAGACTTTCTAAAAATATGTATGTTGTCTTTTCTCGCAGACTTTTTTTCCCCAGACGACAGCCTTCAGAGCAAAAAGCTACAAGGTTAGTCTGAAGCAGTAGAGGAACAGATTAAACCATAAAGGAAAGAAACATATAGTCAATGTGAGTTTATTGAAATTTGTTGCAATCCATTACCAGGGGATGAGAGAGAGCATGAAGTTCAGTTTTGGTTTTTATATTGCAAGAGCAAGAGGTCAGCACAAATGCGGCAGACTCTTGCAGAGAGGGTAAGGATATTGTTGGCAGTGCAGACAGACGGGTAAGTTCCAAATCAGCTGCTCCACCATCAGCCGAGCAGACAGCGACTTTCACAGTGACACAACAGAAAAAAGAGAAATGAGCTGATATGTGTGTAAATCATCATAACCCTCCTGCCTGCCCCCACTCATCTGATCACTCTGGCTTTAGATGATATTCAAGCAGAAACGCATCCAAAATCTGCACAGTTTTACCCGTTTTTGAAGGAAAGCATAAAGGAAAATAAAGATAAACTGATCCAAATTGTGAAGAACACAATGGATACTGTGGAATTCTGAAAACATACTTGAGGTGACATTGTGCAGTTGCATGAGTAAGTGGGCTGAAGTCGCCCTCGTCTCGGAAGCCAGGGGGGCGATGAGCCATTCGACGCTTGGATCTTATGTAACACTGAGAGATGGGCTGTCAGTGGGAAGCAAATCAGGCATTGTGTGACTGATTTCAAAACCTGACCGCTGTGTTGCCACCGTAATCAGTCCGTGACAACACATTTAAGACAAGGAGGAAAACACACTGACTTCAATAAGCAGTAAAATACCCACAGATCACTTTATTTAGCCTCAAGTAAGCACATGACATATTTAAAGTTTAAGATGGAATCCAGTTTACAAAGAGTGTGTGCTTGTATTAACTGTAATAATAATTTTTGGTTGAAGGATAACTAGGTGAAGTCATCGCTGTTGAGTAGCAGCTGATAATGATGAGGTAGACAGTGAGACAGCCAATATATACACATCTGGATGTTAAAAAGACGCCAGCTGTGCCAGCTGAAAATACTTACTGTCAGGTAATTAAAAACACGAAGAACAACAACCTGCATAGGGCTGCGTACTGAGACTAAGAAAAGAAAGACAATAAACACAGCATCTACATAACCAGGGTACAAACATTATACCTGCAGCCTGGAAAGTACAGACTAAACACATAATATTAATAAAAAAAAGCCCTGTTCTTATACTCTTCTATAATAACTACACATCTTTTTTAATATAGCTGTTATATAGCTGCTATTCTTTGAACTGAAACCTGATTAAAAGTAACAGATTTGCCACATTGTTTTCTTGTATTGGGTTCATTATCCGAAATCTACACAGTACAATGTATCTGAAGGTCATATTGTATATGACAAGAAAAAAATCAATGCTCTTTCACTGCACATACAATTCAGAATATAAAAATAAACTTTGTAAATATAAACTGAAGCGAGGAAAAACACATATCAGCAGCTTGGATTTACAGTTGTGTGGTGTTATTATCTTATACTTGGCACACTGTTGCTAAGTTACTTGGCTATAGATGTAAATAACTGATGATACATACAGCGTTATGGCAGCATAAATACTACACACATACATACAGTCAAGCACAGTTTCTTTGTATCATCTGTTTTGTGTCAATAATTTAAATGTAAAATTGTCATCACTTAAGTTGGTTTGGTTTCTGAAGTCAAAACAAATATTTATTTCCAGTTTCACTTCCTCACAGAACCTCTTAAGTTGGAGAAAAACAGGCCACTGATCCCTGTCACCTGTAAAGCTGAGGTAATAGTACCCACATCATCGCAGTTAATAAGCATTAATAAGTTAAGCAACTACGATACATCACTACTACTTTACACTAAGATTAACTGGAAACTGATAGCCAAGGAACAAAGATGTTACAAGTCCTTCAAGATGCCATTTTACTTTCAGTCTCTTAAAGTCATATAACAGTCTTTTAGTTAAAGTTTAGTTTAACAGTCATCAGAAGCTTACTGAAATACTCACACCCTCGACTGAGGAGCGCATCGCACGCCGCGTCGAGGAAGGTACACTTGGACGCCTTAACAGTCGTGGATAACTAAAGAAAGCTATCAGAGAGAGTAAAACAGTTCTTGTCAGGAATCTATTGAATAAAATGTTAAAAAACGTTTTTTTCTTCATCCTAGCAGCTTAAAAGTTAAACGACAAAGTCACTCAAAATACATGAAATGTAATATCGATTTTAAAAAAACACACAGTTTTGATATTCTTCTGTAAATCACATTGCATTGTCCCACACGTCCTGTTAAGTATCACTGTGTTCCAGTTAGATAAAGAGCTGCCCTTGCTGGCCACAGTAACCATCACAGTTTGAGCAGTGTGTGATGTCTAATCATAATAACAGCTAGTGTTTCACAAGTGTGCAACTCTTTTAAGATACACCACAAACACCACTACAGTCACTGTTATCATTTGAGTAAATATATCAAAGCCATTATATACAAAAAAAAAAAAAACCTTCCACAGTTTCCCGAGTGTTTCTTCTCAGTGTGAGGCATTCAGATTACAGTCCACTTACACTCTGAAACTGTACAAACAGCACTGCCTGGTAGCTAAACATCCACAGCAAAGAAAACACGGTCTGTGACTCGCTGGTCCGACTGAAAAATGTGTAACTATATCACACATTCGCTACGCTATGCGACCCCACTCACAGAGCAAATGTACAGCAGCTAAAGCCACAATGCTGCAAGTTACACAACCTTATTCCATGGCAACCAACTTGATGATTTGACAACTACTGGCGCCTCAGTCGGCCTTGTCTTCGCCATTCTCGGCATACCCTCGGCTCATCATTGCTACCACAATGCTGTACATGTTGAGCCAGGCTTGACGCAGCGGTGCCGTGTAGGCCGGGCCCAGACTGCACTGCAGCATGTAGAGAAGGGACTCACCCACCGCCTGCAAAACACACAGGAAAAAAAAAAGAAGAAAGTGTTCACGGCTCATTCGCTCGTGAAATTGCTTTGGCAGAGTTGTGCGATAAGATGTTGGTCCTACGGCAAATGACTGCGTTCTGACTCCCACTGCCTGATGCTTCTTCCCGAGGTTGAGCAGAAAGTCCTCCAAGGAGTGAAGGTCATCCAGGTGGCTGACGGCCGCATCGATCACAAGCATCACCTGAGGCCACGGCCACAAGAGAAACAGAGGGCCATCGCAACTGTGCACAAACTAAACTTTAACGTGTCTGTGTACTTGTGGTGGTTAATGCGGTGAACAGAGCTCACCTTGGTGACATGTTCCAGAAACTCGGGGCTGGCGAGGCGGTCCTGTGTGGAATCGCAGTTTGTACCGTAGTGGAAAAGATTGAGGAGCGCAGGGTCCAGCTCAAACAGTCTACCACAGACAAATACAGCACTATTCTATAGATATACACACATGGCGTAGCCTCAAATATTCACAGAGGGATAAAAATCAATCTACAAAGCAAACATCTACACATCTCCCCTGTCTGATTTAGCAGCAGCTGTCTCAGAGTAAATTGCAGGATTATTGCAGTCTGTCGCCAAGCAACAAGTCAAGCCTCCAGTCCGTGGTGCATGTGGAAAGTGTGCAGGAAAGGATATACACCTGTGCTACATTTATTTACACTGCTGCTATTAGGTAACAACAATACACAGTCCTATCACTTATGCTTTGAGTGCTTTTATATTTGATCTTTTTTTCCTGCACAAAAAATTAAACAACAGCCTCCTTTTGTGTCGTGCTGATCATGGTAGAAAATTACCTGGAGAACATGACGACACCATGAGGAACTTTGTTCTTGCCCAGGCTCTCCCAGCTGTCTCGTATCAGCTCCTTGTCTTTCGTCGACAGCTCCTCCATGCTACCTCAGGCTGCAATCACAAGACAAGTTCCTCAACTCCTCTAAACGATCAGTTGGAGGACGGCCATAGCATCCGAGGGAATGCACAGACAAAACTTCTGCCAATCCACCTGCAAAACAAAGTTGAGCATCAGGTGAGCAATTTGCTAGTATAGTGTAAGGGTGGGGACACTGGTGCAGGAGAAACGCTCAGCTCAGCTCGAGACACACAGTCATACTGTACCTTTTTGAGGTCAGTCTTCTCTCTGAACTCCTTCTGGTGCTTCTGTGCTGTGGGGTCTGTCTTTTTCTGTGTGTGTGTGTGTGTGTGTGTGTGTGTCTGTGAGTGTTTATGTGTGCAGGCAGCAGCCTTGCCTGACACTCTGGTGCACTTGTTCCTCTCTTTCCCCAGCTCACTGTGCAGTCAGGAAGACAAGTTGTGCCACAATCTTATCTGTCACACAGGCTTCTATCTCTCTCTCTCCCCTTTCTGTTTGCCTCTTGATATGCTCTCTCTCCAGCTCTGGGGATATTATTCATGCCGCTGAAGGAGAAAAAGAGGGATATCTCTCTGCTGCTCCAGATAAGCTGCAGCAAGACACAGCTCCTCCTGCAGGTGAACCGAGGACTGAGACATGCAGAGATGCTGCTTGCACACATAACATGCACTGCATTTAACCCCAAAAAATTAGCCACTGGATTTTTAAGTTGTAATCAAGTGAAAATAAGCAAGAAAACAGCAACAGCAAAAATGCTGCGCAGTGCAATTGCTGGGTAAAGCAGGTAAAATCCATTTAAGGCCCACATTATCTATTTTGGGATGTGTCTCTAACTGCCTAAATTTGCAGCACATGCATTTGAAAAATGAAATGTGTGGGAATTTTAATACTGCACAGCGGCTAGAGTAATAAGAGACCTGCACGCACCACTTCGGTGAAATTATATTGTTCATCTGCTGAGCAGAGCCACTCCTTAAACAGCGCGATCATAACATTCAGCGGCCAAGCGTGCAGCCTCTCATTAATTTAAATGGGATGTGTTTGTTTCTTTCTCAGCCTCCACACATATCTGAGGCTGCAGTTTGTTTAAATAGATGTCACAGCCATCTGCTCCATCGCGTTTCACCGATGCAGGTTCCCGCTCAGATATTATCTAACAGGTTGAAAGCAATTTGTTTTGCTTTGAGCTTTGCATCAGGGAATCAGAGGTGCGCAGCTTTCTCCTAAATGGACTACAGTGGCAGAGTGAAGAGGGATACATGGTTCCCATGACAACCTGACAGGATGTAGCCCTTGAAGCTTGATCCTGTGATATTTGAGCTTTCAAAGAAGCGACTGTCTGATTGTTATTTATTACATATTATGTGACAACATTTTGGATTTTTCTCCTTCTCTGTATTTGTGAGGGATGGCTGAGCGGCAGAGGCACAAACAACGGGCTTGCCGACAGCTCCACAGTCTGGTCTCTTATTATTCCCCATTTTTTCTTCACAGCAGTGGATTTTTGTGCCATATTTATAGCGCAGACTGGTCAGTCAAACTGAAGATAAAAACATTTAATAGAAAACAAAATGAAAAATAGCCCCACCTTAAAGATGATGATCCAAAACTAAATCAAACCGCTGAGAAACGATTTTGCACTGGGCTCTTGCGCCTATATAGGCAGTTGCTCCTCCCACTTAAGGAAATAACAATTAAACACTAATTAACTGTTACATTCATTTATACAAGTGCTCAATCTAGCATTTAAAGAAATATTAATAAGTTAGCAGTGGGAGAATAAATAAAGATGTATTTAGAAAATGTACCTGTTCATTAATTGTGTTAAATCAATGCATCCTTCAAACATCAGACAAGACTGCCCTTCTTTCATATTTGCCCAGGAACTTGACCATATAAGGAGTCCAAAAGGGCCTGGACTTGTTTGGCAGTTCCTGGGTCTGAGTTAGATAGAGGTTAGAAAGCAAATTAATCAGATGCAAATCTTGAAAACTTATTACGATTCCATGACTAATGTGGAGGCAACGCTGCTAAGAAAAAAGCACTGTGTAGTATTTTAGAGGTCACGAGCCTCGTCGCCATGGTATATCTTTACTGCAATTATGCAAATAAATTTAAATCTGAAGACAGCCAGCTGAATATTACTACAGTGAGATGCATGCAGTTCGTGCAGCATAAATATTCACGCTAGATGCATAGACTATGTTAACTCCTATCTAAGTGTTACGTTTTAAACCATGCTTAGTGATACCACTTAGTGAATTTTAATATTTTCTAATGTGAATTTACTACACTGACTCCAAAGCACCGCACAACAGCCTACAAAACCATACGGGTGTGCACCGATCTCCATTGATTATGCTTGTAAAAATATTCAAACACTCCCATGTGGTTTGTAAGTAAAAATGTCTCGATGTCTCGAATTCCTGGCAGTCAGCTGTCAAAGCACAAGAGTACATCGGAGGCTAGTGTGTAAAAGTATTTGATGTGGATGTGCAGGCAGACCACTGAGATGGTTTGTGTGAATGCAGATGCATGGTAAGGACTGTTTATTTAGGTGGCACTGTGGCTGTAGAAATAACTGGGAACTTTAACCCGACAATCTAAGAAAAGCCAATGTCAGATGCCCTGTGTTCTTACGGGCCATGTTCAATTAGAAACATGTAAAAACATGTAAAACATGAATTAAAAAAAATACTAAAGTAAAATGCAACTGTAAACATTAGAACATTAGCATTTAAATTAAAGCAAATTTAAGTATTGTCTTTTTTAACACGGAGACTGACTGATTAATGCTACAGACAAACTGGGCTCAACTGGTGTTCTCAGTTTATTTTTGAACCATTTATTCTGGCAACAACATGCTCATCATCTTCAAAACTACAGCTTACATAGTCCTTGGGGAAAGTGTTGTAAAACCAACAGCAATCACTTATGTACATTTTTATAAAGTTTTATCTCCTTCCATTTGTGATTGCAAATTCCAGATGTTTTGCGATTTCGTGATTTATAGCCGCTCATCTTAAACTATCAAACACTTGGTGCGGACAGTCAGCAGTGACATGAATCATTTTTGAGGACGGTGTTGTTTTCTAGTGGAGAGGCCACAAAACTCTGTGCCGCCTGAACCTTTTTGATCATGGCATTTCTTCCCCTTTGGACTTCACGCTCTTCTCTCCCACATCTTCAATTTTCTCCCCGTCTCCTCCATTTTCTTCCCTAAATCAGACATGTTGGGTTAGAAAATGACTATATTGTAATTACATCAAACTTTTACTTGGCTACGGAAATGGTCTTTTTTTTTCTCTAAAGACTGTAGAGCAAGCTCAGAAAATTATGTAATGCAACATGACCAAACCACATGAAGTCCTTGGCTCTCCCAGCAGCAGTGCTATTCATATTTTTACCGGACACAGTGGTATTACTCACAGGATGAACAAAACTTGCTACAATTTCTCACGCTGCATACCTGCTTTGAATGTCGTCTTCAGTGCTGCAGTCATCCTCGGATATGAGTGCTTCTCCATTTTCTTCAACGAACTGCTCCTTCAGCCCGGCTTTCTTCAGTTTGCTTCTGTATGTCTGCTCTGCGTGAGCTTTCGCATTTCTCTGCCAGTGAAAACTCAGACTTAGATTCCTGAACGTATGTCACCTAATGCATGTAGTAATGTTCAGGCATTCCTTACCTGTTTCACCTGTTCAAACAGATAAGGGCGTTCACTAACTCGGGCCTTCATTTCCCGTAATTCTCTCATGTAATCCCTCATTCTTTGTTGATCAGCCTCCCTTCACGTAAGAGGAGATGATAGTTTTAACTATTGTAGCAGGCATGTGTGGTTCTTGTGACATGAAATGTAAAACTACAGAATAAATAGCCTCACAGAACTCACCGATAGTTCTGTAGTTTCTCGTCATACACTTCTTTCAAGCTGCTGCGTGGGTCCAGTAACTTTGCATGAAGGGTTACTTTCTTCTTCATTGCTTGGGATCTCATTTGGTAGTTCCTCAACCAGTTCACACTCTCTTGATTCTTACTATCCCTCATCTCCATTGACGTTCTGTTCAGGTAAAAATTGTCTGCATTTCAGATCATTTCATGGTTTAGGTGTTATAGAAACTATATAGAGCCAAGTTAATTTTTTCCCCCCAGTGGGCCATGCTGACTTACTGAGTCACCATAGCTACGTGGTAATCATAAACCACTCTGAAACTCTAAAAGCAACCCGACGTTCACCTCCCCCAGAAGGTGAACATAAGTACACATCAGGTCAACTGTGATTGTCCTGTTCAGCACCCTCGAGTCCTCTGGTGCACTTCCAGCTACTTTTCCGCCAAAGTTTTTCAATTTATCCCTGAGAGAATAACGATCACTGTCCCACTATGAGGAACAATAATTGAAGCATCAATACAAGGACTCACAAATGTCAGCAAATTCCTGGAGGAAGACTGCAGAAATCGGAATGGATGTGAGGGAATGCACAAAGAAGTGGAAAAACTAGAGGGACATATACGTTTGTCCCCCCCAAACAAACTGACCACAGCTAAGAGTGGGGACCCATAAAAGTCCCAGCATAAGTGCCAGCAATGAAGTCGGGCACTTAAATCAGGTCTTAGCTGTCAGTGATCCAGGGTTTATGTTTTGGAGTGTTCTGTTTTGGTTGTAATAGCGGAATTAATCTTTTTGAGTGATCTATGTTTGGTTTTCTTGTACTTTAGTGCTCTCTTTTGATCATTTTCTTTCTGTTAGGTTGTAGCTCTTAGGTTCTTAGTTATTCTTTCAACATGTTTGGGTTGTGTTTTTGTTTTCCTTCAGTCTTTGGGATTATATTCTGTCTCCCTCAGTGTCTAGTCTCATCCTGTGTTTTCTTAGTCTTGTCTCTGTTTTCATTCCCCCCAGTCACAGTGTGACACTCGCGTGTTTCGTCTTGGTCTACGTATTTGTCACGCTTCCTGTTTTATTTTGATAATCCTTGTCCCATGTTCAGTGTATTGAGTTTTGCTTTCCTTTGTCTCGTCATGTCAGAGTAGGTCCAGCTGTGTCTCCCTCGTGTTGCAAATCCTCCCGTTATCCTGCCTGTGTTTTTAAGTCTTCAGTCTCCTTCTGTTAGCTGTCGCGTTCTCCACATTTGCTGTGTGTTCTTGCATAAGCTCCAGGTTCTCAAGTCACGTCTAGTTGTTAGTTGTCATGTCTAGTTCATCTTTTGTTTCTTTCTTTTAGCGTTCATGTACTTAGTTTTCATTTGTATTTTCCAGCAATAAAGATGCTGCCTTTAGTTAAGCTTTTGGTCTCCGAGACCTGCGTTTGGGTCCTAACCTAGCCTGCCACACAGCTTACCATGACATTAGCTAAAGTAAGCAAAGGGCTTTTCACTGAACAGCTCCAAAAATCCTCCATTAATCTGGTAGACAACAGATTATATTAAAATAGGTTATTTTTTCATACACACGGCCTGAGACTTAAATAGTTTTTCTGTCAACTTCATATAATAATGTGGTGTATACTGGTTACACAGTTATTTAACTCAAACCACTTTCTATTTGGTTATTTCAAAATGTCTGACATTATATTGTGATACGTGGAATCTTTATCTGACTTGATCTTTATCTGATCTGCAGCCATAAATATTCCAACTCACCTGATGGCCATAGAGCGCTTCCTCACGGCGTCTGTGATGTATGTGGGCAGTGTGTCAGTGGATATTAACGTTAAAGCCCCGAGTGACTTGCTTCTACTGAGATTACTCATTTTTGGTGCCTGTGGATAAAGAGACAAAAAAAACTCATAACATAATTTTGTTAGCTGAAATCAAAACCAAACTGTTGGTCATCATGTTGCATTTTTTCAAGAATTTGAATAACATGAAGAAAATGGTAGCATAAAGATAGTGCAAGAATTGCAGTGTTAGAGCAAATGTAATGGCTTTTCTCCATCAAACATAGCATGGCTAGCTTAATTAGTTCAAATGTTTTTTGAAAATGTATCACTGTGCACACACCAGACACTTTATTAGCACTGGGTTGGAATTCCTTTTTCACCCTCAGAACTGACTCAATTAATCATGGCAGAGATTCAACAAGGTGCTGGAAACATTTCTAAAAAATGTTGGTCCATATTGACATGAGACATGATAGCATCACACAGCTGCTTCAGATTTATGCACATCCATGATGCAAACCTCCCGTTCCACTGCAAAACAAAGGTGTTCTATTGGACTGAGCTGATGATTGGAGGTCACTTGAGTACAGTGAACTCATTGTCATGTAAAGAAACCAGTTTGAGATGATTAGAGCTTTGTGACATGGTGTGACATCCTGCTGGAAGCAGCCATCAGAACACTGTGGTCATAACCGGATGGACATGGTCAGCAACAATACTCAGGCAGGCTGTGGAGTTTAAACGATGATGCTCATTTGTTACTAAGGTTGCCCAGAGTTTGACCAGAAAATATTCCCCACACTGTTACACCATCAGCAGGCTAAACTGTTGACACAAGGCAAGATGGATTCATGCTTTCATGTTCTCTAGGCTATATTCTTGGCCTCAGTATCATTTCCTTCAAGGTTTAACGTGTTGTGCATTCAGAGATGCTCTTCAATCCTTCCTATCAGCTCAAAGCAGTCTGGCCATTCTCCTCTGACCTCTGGCATCAACAAGTCATTTTCACACAGAGAACTGTGGCTCACTGGATATCTTCTTTTGTTCAGGCCACTCTCTGTAAACCCTGTAGATAGTTGTGTAGGAATATCCTAGTAGATCAGCAGTTTCTGAAATATTCAGACCAGCCTGTGTGGCAAAAGCAACCACGCCGCATTCAAAGTCACTTAAATCACCTTTCTTCTCTATTCAGATGCTTGATTTGAACTTCAGTAGGCTATCTTGCCCATGTCTACATGTTTAAATGCATTGAATTACTGCCATGTGATGGCAAATGTGGCTTTAATATTTATACTGACAAGCAGTCTAATATGTGTGCCTAACAAAGTGGGCAATGAGTGTATATTTCCATATATTAGAGTCCAAGCCTAACTAAAACAATGACTGACATTTTAATGCAAGATTAAACGAACTAAGGAAAACCATCATTTGCCATCAACAAGTGTAAACTGGTAGTTTCGTTTTTATGTGTAACTACAATTACTGTGAGCACAACCGCTTCCAGAACCTCTCACTAAACAGTTACAGAAAAATAAAAAGATTAATGGCAATAACAGCTTCAGGAATAATTTCATATCACTTACAAAAATCCTAAAGGATCTTCTGGAAATATCACACAGTAAAATGTAATTTAGTACAATTACATGTGATTATTCTAGACATATGGTAACAGTTAAGCTAAATGTACAGTAGATATTTGTAACGTCAGTAAAATATTTAAAAATCTGCCTTAACCTTTCTGACAAGTGTCATAAAACAGAACTGTGGTAATTGGATAATTACAAAAGCCACAAGACACATGAAAGGAAGAAGTGACGAAACTTTCACTGATCACAAAGTTTGGATTAGAGAAAATTACTGTTATTCTTACCTAATTACTGGTATAATTATTTTTAGCCTTTAATGCTCTCATGTGAATCATCCGCCCAGACAAATTTCAGTGAACATACACTACCAGTCAAAAGTTTGGACACACCTTCTCATGTAATGTTTTTTCTTTATTTTTACTACTCTCTACATTGTAGAGTCTCACTGAAGACATCAAATATATGAAGCAAGATATATGGAACTATGTAGCAAATGAAAAACTGATAAATAACTCTAAACATGTCTTTGCATGCCACCCTTTGCTTTGTTGACAGTGCTGCCTTCTCCCAATGAGCTTCATGATGGAGTCACCTGAAATGGTTTTCACTTCACAGATGTGCCTTGTCAGGGTTCATTTGTGGACTTTCTTGCCTTCTAATGAGGTTGGGACCATCAGTTGTGTTGTGCAGCAGTCAGGTTGGTACACAGCTGACAGCCCTATTAGATAACTGTTAGAATTCATATTATGGCAAGAACCAATCAGTTAAGTAAAAAGAAACGACAGTCCATCATTACTTTAAGAACTAAAGGTCAGTCAGTCTGGAAAATTGCAAAAAATTCTGAATGTGTCCCCAACTGCAGTCGTAAAAACCATCAAGCACCATCCAACTGGCTCACATTAGGACAGGCTCAGAAAAAGAAGACCAAGAGTCACCGCTGCTGGTGACTCTTGGTGAAATCGCAGATTAACAGCACCTCAGATTAGAGCCCAGATAAATGCCACGTAGAGTTCCAGTAGCAGACTCATCTCTACATCAACTGTTCAGAGGAGACTGCACAAATTAGGTCTTTATGGTCACATAGCTGCTAAGAAACCACTAGTAAGGAAAAGCAACAGAAGCGGAAGATATTTGGTTCGGGGAAGAAACACAAGGAATGGACATTAGACCCGTGGAAATCTGTGTTTTTGGTCTGATTTGAGATCTTTGGATCCACCTGCCGTGTCTTTGTGCAATGCAGAAAAGGTAAACGGATGGTCTCTACATGCATGGTTCCCATCATGAAGCATGGAGGAGGAGGTGTGTTGGTGTGAGGGTGGTTTGCTGGTGACAGTGTTGGGGATTTATTCAAAATTGAAGGCACTGAACTAACACGGCTACCACAGCATCCTGCAGTGACATGCCATCCTGTTTAGTTGGATCATCATTTATTTTTCAACAGGACAATGACCCTGAATACACTTCCAGGCTGTGTAAGGGCTATTTGACCAAGAAGGATAGATTGAGTGCTGCGCCAGATGGCCTGGCCTCCACAGTCACCTGACCTAAACCCAATAGAGATGGTTTCGAATGAGAAGGATGGCAAAGTGAAGGCAAAAGGGCCAACAAGTGCTCAGCATCTCTGGGAACTCCTTTAAGCCTGTTGGAAAACCATTTCAGGTGACGACCTCATGATGCTCATCAAGAGAATTCCAAGAGTGTGCAAAGCAGTAATCAAAACAAAGGGTGGCTACTTTGAAGAATCTAAAATAGAAAACATCCTTTGAGTTATTTCACACTTTTTGTTTATTACATAATTACGTATGTTTTCATTCATAGTTTTGATGCCTTCAGTGAGAATCTACAATGTAAATAGCCATTAAAATAAAGAAAACCATTAAATGAGAAGGTGTGTCCAAACTTTTGACTGGTAGTGTATATACACATCTTCTCGTGAAGTATGTCTCATTAAAAAAAAGATCCGGCTCTGTAGAAGCACGACTTGAATTAAAGGTTACAAATCATGAGTCGGAAAAACTTTGAAACATGAGAAGAATAATTCCTCTTTGAAGATGGATTGCTGAAGGTATTTTAAAATAGCAATACAATTCCACAACTGAAGAGACTTGTTTGCAAAGCCACGAAAAAAATAACACACAAGGCCTCAAACCATACAATAAATCTCATTTCATGAAACACGCTGTTTTCAAAGTCACAGAAACAAAAATGTGACCTGGTCAGATTCCCTTGTTACATTTTGTGAAATAAACACTGTGCTGTGGGACCACGGGAATATGTTGGATTGCAGAGCTGCCAAAAACTGCGGAGTCAAATAAGAACGGATTTAAATGAAACAGGATAACATCCTGAACAGTAGAGGCTTTAAAGAAGGTAAGTGGCTCAGAGCAAATCTCCTTAAGAAAAAGAGAAGGGTACTGATTTGATAAAAAAAAAAGGTGGGTGGATATGTCTCAAACTATCCATGAAGCAGAGCAGGGGTGAGAGACTTCAAAAAACTTCTGAAATGTGCATTTGGTTCAATACAGAGATTGTCCATTAAAACTGAGTTTAATATGATTTCTTTCCTGGCTAATAAAAATATTTCTAAAAATCTGAGTTAAAACATGAACTCTACTACATAAATGTTCAGAGAACATAAACTAAAACGAGCACGTAATATCACAACTGAAGCCCAAAAGCAGCTAAAGAAATAAATACCAATAAGAAGCAATGAACATGTTTTACCTGCGAGTGTACCGGACTCATCCTGCTTTGCCTTGGTGGGCGAGATGAAGTTCTCAGGACAAATGGCTGACACTTTGTCACATCTTTACTCTGCATTTTCTTCAGCGTCTCTGTCTGCAAGGCCTTGTGCAACATGCTGAAATCAGGGACCTCGTGGAGGATTTTTGGACGGAAACTAGGCTTCTCATCTAAAAATCTCAGCTTTTCTTTCCTGGTGCGCTCTGCTGTGCGAAGTTTCGGGCCATTCCGAGTAGGATTCTCCTCCCTCGCAGTCGCCTGAGAGTGGACTTTCCTGCAGACTTCCTCCTGATCTAAATAAAGTTAGACAGGGTATACACTGTAGCCAATTCACTGCCTAGAGTGTACTGTATGCATGCACAAATATGATACAATAACAGTTGAAATCTTCCATTTAAAAACTCTTAATTAAAGTTTGAAGGAACATCAGTCAATCACCCAGTTTGCTTTCAGTGAGGACAAAGAAAATCTCCACTTTCAAAAAGCTTCACATATAAGCACTGCTACTTTTGAGGTGTTCTATCAAATGCTGCTAACAAACTACTCAAAACTGATCTGAATCAACTAGCTTTTTTTGTTTAAAGTTTTAGATGAATGTCAAAAGAAAAAGAAAACATTAGACACCACTGTGTTAAAGGGTTTTTACACTAAATTTGGGGATTTTAATTCAATTTGATTCCTTAAAAAATTCACAATGTCTAATGTTTATGTTTATTAAAGTGTAGCATGGCTTCTTTCAGATTTGTGGGCTTCATTACTGCTTTACCTGGTTTCAAAGACCACAACCCAGTTACATGAATACTAAGTACCCTTTATAATCCATCTGTTCATAAAACCGAACTATTAGTCAGAAAAAGAAAACCGACCTTTTGTCTCAGAGTCTGTGGAGTCTTTTATTTCTTTCTGAGATGGTTTTCTAACTCCAACACCGTTTTTCATATCTTGCTCGACTTGGTTTAACCTCGCAATCAGTTTCTCCCTTTTCTCCTTTTCTCTCTGCAGGAAGCTGAAAGGCTTTTGAATGGAAAGCAAGAACTGCTTCCTCTGTTCGTGGGCCTCCTTCCTCTCCTTTTCTCTGTGCTCCATCATGTCCTGGTAGATGGGCTGAATGATGTGGTTCGGGGCAGGAAGAGCAGAGAACTTCTTCTGACACTCAGCCTCGGCTTCCTCCTCTTTGATCAGCTGTGAAGTTTTAGCTAAAGGAAACCGCTCACATGCTTGAGTCCTAACAGAACAACGCTTCCCATCTGTTGAAGATAACCAGGCTGGAGAGGATGAGGTGTCGGGCCTCTCTGATTGTAGGGGTTTGTGGGAAGTGTTTAGGATTTCTGAAGAAGATCTTGTCATCCTGTAAAACAGTACAGTTCTTTGAAATAGGTCAATTTTAAGTGGACGAAAGCAAAAAAAATTAATAATAATATGAGGTAACATACTCTGTCGGGTTTTTACTTGAATCAGCTGACAGGTGAGCGTTCTGCTGAATCCTCTTTTCCAGCTCCTCCGTCTGTATCCTTTCTGTCTCCTGCAGCTGCTGTTTCAGGTTCTCTCTAAGAGCCTTAAGATGCAGCTGGAGCATTAACTCTGATTGCAGTCCATCCTCCAGCAAAGTATCCAGCTTTAACTTATCATTCATACCTGTGATATTGAAAAGAAAAAAAAAAAGAGATAAAAATACATTTTTTAAAAAATCTTGTGAATATGTATGTTGACTAGGGGCTGATATGCTTAATTTAACATTTTATTTGTCTATTGATAAAAACTATGACAATCATTTTGATAACTGACTCATAGTAGATGTCAACTGTCAGGAAATTCAATTCAACTTTATTTGTATAGCCACACTTTAAAACAATATTTGTTTCAAGGTGTTTTATATTGTAAGGTGAAGACCTTTCAATATTAGAGAGAAAACCCCAACAATAAGATCAGTCCCTGTGACCAAGCACTTGGTCACTGGTGGGAGGAGAAACTCTCTTTTAACAGGGAAAGATATCCAGCAGAACCAAACACAGGAAGGGGCCAACATTTGCAAATACTGGTTAATGGATGAGGGGGAAGAGAAGGGAATAGAACCTAGAGAGACCACAAACAAGACAAAAAAGAAAAAGCTACAGGACTTAGTACCTAGTGTGTCTGTCTCCTGAACCCAAACTGGAAGATGGTTAGTTGGAAAGAGTGAAATACTTTACTGAGATAATGTGATACACTATAAGGACAAAAGTACTGGGACAGCTACACATTACACATAGACAAATTAACACATAAATAGTAAACAATATGTATGTGAATAATGTGTATGAGAGCAATGTGTATTTCTTCATTGCAATTAAAAACTGTTTTTCTTGCTGCTAAAAAAACCCTGTTGAACACGTTTCTCTAAGGTCTTTCTTTTTAGTAATCACACAAAAATGATGAAATAAACAATAAGGAAATTAGGATTTGTTCTCACTATAAACTGAGAAGGGGAAAATACAATCAAATAACTCTAATCAACGCAAATAAAAATTTTGACGACTCCTGCATCCAGGGACTACATTGCACATGCGCTCTGCACTCAGTGTATGAGCTGTGTAAATTGGTCACTATGGCAACCACGCTCTCAGCGGAACATCGACATGGTTGTATGGGTTTAGCATTAATGGCGCTTGTTTGAACACGATTTATACTTTTTTTTTCTATAAAAACAAACTTCCTTTTCATCTTCTGCTACTTAGGTTCCCGTTAAATACCAATATAATCACAGAAAAATCAACTTGAGAGTACTAATGAGCTGCCAACCTGGGAGCAGACGAGTTTTAACAAGTATTTCACGGCGTCGAAGATTCCTCCAAACGCTCAGTAGTTGCAGTACAGTTTGTTTGTTGAGCTAATGACTCCCGAAGTTGATAAAGTTCTTTGTATCCCACCAGAACAGAGGTTTTAGAGTTTTTAGCCAGTTGTCAGTGCTGGTAGCTTTAGCGCTGTTTGTGGTCAGAGGCAGAAACGCCACCCGCGGAAACTGCCTTCTGTGATTGGTCGTAAAACCGGAAGTACTTCCTCTTGCAGCGTTTGTCAACACAACATGGCTGTGTCACAGAAGAGTCGCAGTTGCTCTTAGTAGGACACATTCAAGGGGAAACGTCTGTCTCTTTAATTGTTGTATGACACTCTTCAAAGCCCGACCCTGGACTGTTTTCCTTTGTTTATCCAGAGGCTTCTCGCTCATGCGAAGACAGACTGAAACATGCACAAGCTCACGAGGGCGTCGCTGGCCTTAAACGGACTCAGCCGGTGTTTTGTAACAGAAAAGCATTTATCTGCTATAAAAATCACCAGGCGAGGATTAGTATGTGCAGATCACGGGAATGATGTTTATGATATAATTATATCCGGGGGAGGGATGGTTGGATCTGCAATGGCATGTTCCTTGGGTGAGTGCTCGACTAGTGTTGCAAGACTTTGCTGTTAACTTGTCCAAATCCAGATTAAAGTTGGTGTGCAGAGTAGCAGTGCACTCTTTCTCTCACAGAGAGGGAATGTCACTCTCTACTATACTGGAAAAGATATCTCTAAAATGTGCTGGAGTATTAAAACATGTAGTCAGAGCTCTAAATCAAATGATTGCATCCGCTTCACAGGACAACGAATCCAATTGCAGGTTCATTACACATGTTTAATCTTACACATGTGCTCTCATATTTAAACTATATTATATATTGTATGCATTTACTTTCCATCCACAGGTTTGGATCCAAACTTGGAGGGTAAGAAGATTCTGCTGCTTGAAGCCGGCAACAAGAAAGTAATGGACAAAGTCCCGGACACCTACAGCACCAGAGTTAGCTCCATCAGTCCAGGCTCTGCCACACTTCTCAGTGGTACAGTATACAACCAAATCTGAACAGAATCTGCTTGAAAAATGCAGCAAAATATAATCCTGAGTAATTTCCTTTCTGTGACAAGTTTGTTGTCCTTGACTACTAAATGGCTCCCACAAGGTAAGCCAGGGATCAGACACTGGCTGGTCACCCATTTTTAGCAGGGATCGTATTTAACCTCAGTTGTTCCTTTTGTAATGGATCACCTGAGGTTTTTCCTAGCAGTGTTTTTTTCCCCGTAGTACAGTTAAGAATGTGAGGTTTGGTCCAGCCCAAGCTGCAGTTTAAATATGTCTCCTGAGCTTAAAGAAGTCAAAAGCCAAGGAAAAGGAGAGTCAGGGATTTGACACTGTAATTTCAGTTGGGCTTGATGGGCTTGTTTTTTAAACATAGTCTTTGTCCTAAATTACCACTTCAGGTCTTGAATCCATTAAAAATAGCTGAAGGTGGTCATCAGAACTTTTTCTTCTTCTTTCGGCTGGTCCCTTTAGGGGTCGTGGCAGCATCTCACCCTATTCCTAACATCCGTTTTTGTCACAACAACCCTCTGCATGTCCTGCTACACTACATCCATGAATCATTTTTGTGATCTTTCTTTTTTTCTTCTGCCTGGGAGTTCCTCTATTAATGGTTTTCACCTGTCCAAAACATCCTTGCCTGTCTAACTTTGTCTCCAGACCACTCAACCTGAGCTGTCTCTCTCATATAGTCAATTCTGATCCTGTCCATCGAGATCACTACCAATAGAAATCTTAACATCTTCAGCGACCCACTATGAGCAAGAACTTGGCAATGGCGGGAACAATAAACACACTTTTAACGGGAAGAAACCTCTGGTAGAACCAGGCTCGAGGTGGGATAGCCATCTGCTGCGATCGACTGGTGGTTGGGGGATAATATGTGTTAGGATGTCACAAATCACACCTCCAGGGAAGAGGCCCTGCAAATCAATGCAAAGTTGTTCTGAGTGATCACCTTTTTATTATAACTAAGCATTTTTATTCCCAGTGGAGTTGTTTCTTCCAGAATGACAATGCCGCCACCCATAGGGCAGGAAGGGTCACTGAATTGCTTAGTGAAGATGGCATTGACATAAATAATATACTGTGGGCTTTGCGGCCACAAGATCTCAGCTTAATTACACACCTATGGAAGATTTTAGACTAGCGTGTTAGGCAGCATGCTCAGCCACCGTCATCAAAACACTGAATGAGGGTATATGTTTTGAAAGTATGGTGTTTCACCCCTGCAGTAAATTTCCAGTGACTTTCTTTTTTAGAATCAGTCGAAAGCTGCATTTAAGATGTTCTAGATTTAATGTCGTCCAACAGCTTATTAAGGTAGTTTGTTAGTTTTTCTTTCAATATGTGACATGTCTGTAAGTTAAACCATATTTATCCCGGTTCAGGTCTACACATGCCAACCTCCTACCTGTCTGCCTGGTAGACTATGCAGTCCAGTGCATGAGCATGTGTGATAAACATTATTTTTGCAGGTGCCAGAGACAAACCCTAAAGTTTGTCTTAGCATCTCAAATTAAGCCCTGCACATATCTTATTTGTGTTTTCAGTCACAGTGACCCATTAATAAACTTTTCCTCTCCAATCTCAGACTTTTATTTTGACTATAGTGTCAAGAAAAATGTTGAATGCGGCGGTGCAATTTGAAAGGGTAAATGTGAGACGTCAAGTTTGGCTTTGACGTCATTGCCCGCGACTGACACCTGCACAAAAAATTAAAGGGTTACTAAAAACAAACAGTGACTGATGAGAGATCAATGAATGATCTGTGCCATCATTTAAGCACTTTATAATGTTATGTTTGATGCCTCTGCTTTAATTAATACTCCTGAACAAAGGAAAAATGCACCCACAATCCAACATCTGCACCTGATTGTTGATCCTGGAGCTGCCAAAAGTGTCAGTCCTTAACCCTAGTCACAACATTCTGCACATTATGCAAACATGTGCATTCATTTTTGTTATATTTACTTCCAAAGTATGACTATGATTATTTATCCACACTGGCATACTTTTTTTTTTCCATTACTGTTAATTGTTCTGAAACGTGCAGAGAAAAACACTGAGGCGCAGAAAAATCCAAACTGCCCTGAATCAGTCTGTGTGAGTCATCTGTGGATCTCTGAATGACTTCACAAACCACATTTGTCCAATCTGACCTCTTTCTTTTGTCAGGTATCGGAGCATGGGAGCACATCACAAAGATGAGGTTCAAGCCCTATAAAAAGATGCAGGTAGGTCAATCTTAAAGTTAACATTGTTAACTGTGATTATACCTTGAGCCTTCTTTAACACGGCGCATCTCCCCGAGTCGTCCTGTTGTCCTGTTGCACCGCTCGGCTTTTCCTTCTCACGTCCTCCAGACTTTGTAATTTACTGGCATACTGGATGTATTTCTGTCATCCATCAATCTCGACACTGTGCAATTTGTGGAGAGAAAAATCTGTGACGCTCAGCCTCCGCTCAGTCATTCTTAATAACCAAGCAACACAATACTCTATCGCATGATCATGTGTACGGCATGTAATTGTTCTCATTAAAATGCCAAGCGGTGGTTTCGCGTGACATGCATTTCGTTCATTCCTTTGTGCAGTTTGCGCGGTGATACTGAAGGGGCATAATCTATAGCACCCCAAAACGCTAAAGAACACAAGGCATATTTAAAAGTACAGGATGGCGCTCTGACCATGCTAGTTCTATTTATTAAAACTATGTTTCCTATGAGGAATACATTATTTTGACATTTTCAAATTGGTATCCCCCCCAAAAAAATCCTCTAATTATGAAGATTCATGTGAACAACGGGAAGAAGATGAAAGATTAGGAGAGTGGTTGTTTGCTGCAAAGTCGAGCCCGCTTTACAGCTGTGGGTGCAGCCTCGGTCCCTCTTGTAAGATGTGGTTGGTGTGTACCAAACAGTCGACCGCAGGGTTTCTCTCTGGGCCTAAGATGTCATCATGCAGTGCCTCACAGTGATTATGGTAGTGTACCTCACCCATTATACCTTCACTCTGCTACCACTGTTTTGGCTTGTTTGCCCATTGAATTTCAGTCATATACATCCCAGTCATAGCACTGGAAAGTATGTTCTCCAGGTCAACTCTAGAAAGCAGGCTTTCCCTACATTAAAGTAGGCGACGAGGGTTTAGATTTGAAACACAAGGCGAGCCGTTTGTTTCTTTTTCTTTCTTTCTTTCTTTCTTTCTTTCTTTCTTTCTTTCGTTCTTTCTTTTTTTGCTAACGAGGCGTTACCCCCCACCCCACCCCCCGCATTTTCTCTATAAAGTTTTATTCCCGTATCTTGTTTGAGTCTTGCAAAAGAAGTAGGAACTCACTCTGCCCCAGAGCTGCATCATTTCACCCTGCATTAAACAAAACCAAAACAATTTTTGGGCTGGTCTCAGTAAATCTTTCTTCCCAACCACTTATCACAAGTTGCAAACTCACTGCCATTAGTGGTTTTCTCATGGGTATATCTCCCTTCTTTATGGCAAGTTGGAAAAAAGTAGCGCAGCAGCATATTACTGCAGAATGACGGGTTCTGTCACCCAGGAAAGGATCAACCTTGTACAAACACACCCCCCCCCCAAATCACATTTAGCTAAAGCGGTGCTTTCAGGGTTAGAATTACAGTAGCCTAAAACTATATCTCACTCTGCCACTTTTGGTCACGGATAAATATTGACTCTCACTCTGTAATGTTCTCAAACATGACATTTGTTATTTGTGTTTCCCAGAAAGTGTTTGAGAGAGAGAAAAAAAATCCACATCACAAAAATATTATTTGGTCCTCCGCCTCACAGAGCTCCATTAAAGCTGAAGCTGAAGTCAGCTGTCCACACAGAGCGCTGCCGGTGACCCTCGCCGCTCTGCGTTTGATGCATGTAGGCTGTGCCGTCCTTCGGCGGCAGTTAACAACTTTGATGTGTTCAGCCCAAGCGAAGCGCCATTTCTCTGCTTACTATATATAGGAAACGGAGATGCGTTTAAGGATAGACTTGTAGACCGCAGGCGTAATGAGTCTCTCATTTAGGTTTGGGATGCCTGCTCAGATGCCCTGATCACATTCGATAAGGAGAACGTGGAGGACGAGATGGCGTACATCGTGGAGAACGACCTGGTCGTGGCTGCGCTCACTAGACAGCTGGACAGTCTGTCTGGTAAGATTATGATTAAAACATGAAGCACCCCCCACCCAGAACACACACACACACACAGTAGTTTGATTTCTATTCCATCTCCCTGCTGCCAGACTCAGGCAGCTAAAGCCACCACTTTTATTCCATCCCGTCCCCAGGTTTTGTTTATTTGTACTCTCTCTCTCTGTCCCTGTGACTGTTTTTAAAGACAAGCTCTTGGAGCCATCCTTGTTTTTCCTGCAATTTCAATCTAAACCTCACTGCCAGTTCTCCAGCACCCTGCGAGGACACGTGAAATGGTCCAGTGACCTATTTAAAGCCGCCATGTGCTCCCGGGCTTTGCCACCTCTCAAGACGCTAAATCGCTGACGGGGTATAGCACCGCATTGCCTTTGACAGCGGCCCAACTTTTGTGAGGTTCACAAATAAAACTGAGCTCTGCTATGTGCTCCACAGTTAAAGTGGCATATTTATAAACACTTTTTGGCGTTGTGCGCCAAACAAAAGGGGCGTGCGGTTACATCACGTTTGTGCCTCATGTGCCACCAGCTGTCTCATTTTTAGCATTTGGGATTGTTATGCTCAAGATGCACATGTACTCGAAAAATCTACTGTTTTCAATGTAAGCCCTGCTCACCAGTCACTGAAAAAAAAAACAATTTTTGACTTTCGTGTTGCAGAAACCGGTCTGTGGATGGGTCCCGCGCCAAGTCAGCGTGAGCCAGAGTACGATCTGGATCCTTACATGTTTTGGGATGTCCAGCTGTGGATATTTTAGGATGAGGAGCAGTTTTAGTGCGAAATCTAACAAGCTGGCAGCATGTCTGAAGTGTGGATTGGTGTGCTTGTAGATAAACACTATTAGTCAGTGCAATGCGGCGTGCCAAGACCATTAAGAGGACTGTCAAATGTGAACTTTGGCAGCTACTATATGCCACCGAGGAAAACCAGTGGTGTTTTATGAGGTGGTTTATAGATCTTCCACTGCTTTGGCTGCAGGCAAAAACCATCCTTTCTTTCCTTAAAGGAAAAAGTGGCTGATGATGATATATTCACAGGACCAAGATTGATCCCTTTCTTGTGAGAAAGTCACACCAGCTGCTGTTTTATTTTGAGAAACACAGTTTTTCTTTTCATTTCTTTGAACAGTAGTCACTATTTTTTTGTGTGTGTTTCTCTGGTGCTTTATTAGAAAATGTACAAGTGAAGTACAGGTCCAAGGTGGTGAAATACACATGGCCCATGCCTTCCCAGGAAGCAGACTACATCCCATGGGTGCGCGTCACGTTGGCTAATGGAGAGACTCTTCAGACTAAGCTGCTGGTCAGTTTAATTTTATCACGCAATCTGTGGTTGTTGTTGTGTCATTTTTATTCCATTAATTTCCTCCCACTCATCTGTTTTGCAGATTGGTGCAGATGGACCGAACTCAATGGTGAGGCGGGAATTAGGAATACCCACAGTCAAGTGGAATTATGACCAGTCTGCTGTGGTTGCTGTACTGCACCTATCAGAGGTGAGCGTTAGTATTTACACAATGTAAATCCTCGTAATTTGAAGGCTCTTATGCTTTTTTCTTATTTTATGTCTCATATGTACACTCAAGGGACGTTTTATTAGGTCCTCAATAGCTTCAATATTCGATGTGTTACCTTTTCAGAGATGGTCTTCTGCATAATTTGGTTGTAATGAACGTTTTTTTCTTCTTCTGCTCTCTTAGCCACGTCTCTCTTGAAAAAGAGTTTGTAATCTCAACGAGACTTTTACCCGGATAAATAAAGGATAATTAAATAATAAAAATTTGAGGCACAGTTGCATTCCTATTAGTTTAAAGCTATTTGACCATTCTCCTCAACCAGGCATTTTGACACAGAGAACTGGCACTCAGTGGATATTTTCTCTTTTTCAGCCTGATCTCTGTAAACCCTAAACATGGTTGTGTGGGAAAATCCCAGCAGATCAGCAGTTTCTGAAATACTCAGACCAGCCAGTCTGGCACCAACAAACATACCACATTCAAAGCAAAGTCACTTAAATCACCTTTCATCCTATTCTGATGCTCGCTTTGAACTTCACCAGGTCGTCTCGATCATGTCCACGTGCCTAAAGACACTGAGCTGCTGCCCTGTGATTGGCTGATTAGATATTTGTGCTAATGAGTAGTCTAACAGGTGTACCTAACAATGTGGCTGGTGGGTGTATATGTACATATATACTATTAGAGTAACAGATGCTCATATTAAACCTTGCAGCTGCTCTAAACACTCAAGCTGAACAGCTTGTTTCAGGCAGAGGGTGAACTGAGGGGTTGTGTGAAGGCCAAGTACTCTGAAGTGTGAATCATGCAAAGCTACTCTACTATAGTCCAAAAATAAAAATATTGAGCTGGAAATGAGCATAAGTCTCCTAAATATTTAAGCAAACCTTATTGTAAATTCCTTGGTGGATTTACTCAATGATTTTGTTATAATAGTAATTTTAACGTCACATCTGTCAGCAGTCGGAGAACAATACACCCGACCTTTATGATATTGTTTTTATGCACAGTTTATGATATTCAAATATAGCTGTACAAAACAATGCAACTGTTTAATACGTTTTAATTTATGTGTCGGACAGCCCACGGAGAACAATGTTGCATGGCAGAGGTTCCTCCCAACAGGACCCATTGCGATGTTACCGGTAATATCTGGGGTTTTTTTTGCTGCTGCAGTATTTTCATTCTGTCACAGAAGCATTTAATGAAACTTCAGCTGTCGCGTTTTGTTCCTATGCAGCTGTCCGACACACACAGCTCTCTCGTGTGGTCAACCAGCCATTCGCTCGCAGAGGAGCTCCTCGAGCTGGATGAGGAGCGCTTTGTTGACGCCATCAACTCTGCCTTTGTAAGTCCCGGTTCATACGTAAACTGCCAATGTCGTATTTACACTCAGGTTCCCTGTCTGTCAGTAAGATTTTGCAAAGTGCCTGTATTTGTATGCAGTGTGCCATATGTGGCACGAGGTTCTCCATACACTTCCATGATGAGCAGTTTTAAGTGGCTCACGCAAACAATACAGTCATTGTTTAGCCCAAAGTATAGACAATACTAATATTTCATTGCAGGAACGATACACCTTTCTATTTTTTGTGTTTGGAGAAACTCCTTTTTCCCAAGCTGGCTATTTTTACTGGGCCTGCTTATGGACGGGGTCACCACGGCTGAGTCACGTTTGGTTTTAGGCCTGGTTTGCTAATTAAACCTGTGGTCTCCCAGTGTCGACCATTACTGCATGGAATGTTTTTCAAACAGAGCTAATTCAACTCCATAGCCTGACCGTCATCTTCTTTTAATTAGCCCAGCTCCCGAAGCCTTGCCAAACCAGTTAGTTAGGGAGGGGGAAAAAAAGAAAGCCCTTTCGCTGGCCTGGAGTTCAGCTTTGCTCCTGTGTCAGCTAATTTCTTTGTCCACTCAAAGGGGACGGTGTCTGTTTTCTTTCTTTTCTGGCTGCTTTTCATTCTCTTGTCTTCTTTCCTGTCTGTCTGCTCGCTGGCAGTGGAGTAATGAGAACCAGTCGGACCTAATTGAGACGGCTGGCTCGCTGTTTCGAGGCGCTCTGTCAGCCATCATGCCGTCTGCAGGTTCACCTCGACAGCTTCCCCCGAGTGTGGCGGGGATCGGCCCAAAGTCACGGGTCATGTTCCCACTCGGAATGGGCCATGCATCTGAGTACATCAGACACAGAGTTGCACTCATTGGGTAAGATAATAAAAACTAAAAGTAACATCTCAAGCATGTTAATGCCTTTATAAAGGAGAATGTATATTACAAGGTCCTGAAAAAAATTGCTCTTACGCTTTAAAGCTTTTAACTGTTTGCTTAGTCAGCTAATAAAGGGATGGTGATACCTGTACTGTGTCTAGAACTACTTAACTCGTCTTTTGTTTCTATTTCAGGGATGCGGCCCATCGTGTCCATCCTCTGGCTGGTCAGGGAGTTAACCTGGGATTTGGTGATGTGGCCTGCCTCACGCAGATCCTAAGTCAGGCGGCCTTTAACGGGAAAGACCTGGGTCAGTGAGAACTCTAAACAGACATAGCACAGCGGTTTTCACTAAGCTCTTTTCCATTGCCCCAGCTCAAACGCACGCCGTCGATGTGAACTATAAAAAGCATCAGCTTTTCCGGCAACATTCATTTGATGTTTTATTTTTTGCCCATTCTGTCCCGGAGCTCTATGTAGTCGCTTTTCATAAAAAAACACAAAAATGCTGGTATGTGATGTTCTAAAGTTAACGTAGCGCCAGTGCTTTGAACTAATGTAGAAAACACATGACGGACTTATTCGGCTTAGACTTTATTCTCAATTTTTTAACCTCCCGGTTCACGTGTGTTTGTGCAGGAGCAATTCAGCACCTGCTAGAATATGAAACCGAACGTCAGCGGCACAATCTGCCCATGATGGCTGCCATCGACCTCATGAAGCGGCTGTACTCCACCAACGCCGCGCCTGTGGTTCTCCTACGCACCTTCGGCCTGCAGGCCACCAACATGCTCCCAACGCTGAAAGTAAGCCTCTCCATCTGTTCTAGTTTTAGATGTTAGCGAACCTGGAAATCGCTCAGATAACATCAACCACCTGTCAAGCACAAACCCCGCCTCCACCTTGACCCCACCTTCCGCCCACTTTTCTGATTACACGGAGCTTTGCTTTAGCAGCGTCTATAATTTTACTGGTTCTCAACCTACTACTATGGCATCTAAGTTTAGCCTCAAATTTAGTGTTACCAAAAGTGTGTGGGTGGGGTGCACGGCTGGTCCTGAGGCAGCGGACAGTGGCTTGTGTTTTCACACCCCTTTTATTACCGACCACTCATGTGAAATGGCTTTATTCCCTACTAAGTGATTCAAACCAACACAACTGTAACGGGTTGTAAAGGCATCTCGCTCCGGAGGCACAAAGTTAAAAGTCACTTTCTTTTTTTCCACATTAAATGCTGTGAGTTCACTGCTTTACAGGTCTTGTGTAGAGAGTTTGCAGTGCCGCTCGCTTATAACAGGCTTTTCCTGAGCATGAGACAGAGGGTTGGAGAGTTTTTAAGTTCATGTCTGTTTTCACTTCACAGGAGCAAATCATGGCATTTGCGAGCAAATGATGCGTCTCTCATGCAGCGGCCGTTTGTGGATCTTCAGCGACTTTCAGCTCTAAATGTTGTAATGTAAAAATACAATAAAATAATAAAAATTTTATTTTTCTCTTTGCCTGTCTAACATCAAATTATTTAAATCTTTTTTCTTTTAATATATTGAAACATACATAAAACTGGTTTTTTCATGTTTTATTGACACATACATGATCTCACTGGATTTACTTCAAATGTACATATTGTCACGCATCAGGGTACTCTGATACTGATAAGTATGAGTACAGAGGCATTTGGCAGCAGTTGTGCGGCATAAAGTTTTTGCAATGTAAAAGCACTTCTTACCAAATAAGTTTCACTAAGTTTACATTATGTATATACAGCAGTAGTTATTGGAGTATGTTGAATATTAAAAGGACAGTAGAGGCATGGCTTACGAAACGGTTACACAAAGAGTTTAAACATTAATATTAGATGAGGATAATTAAAATACTCTTACATAAACTTTCAGTTATTTAAATATTTGTACAGTTCACAAGAAATACAAATGACTCTGAGCAACCAACAACAAGGAGTTCTCAAAGATGTTATTACAAAAACATTTTGCTGTATTTGTTTGGCTGTGGATTATGAATCTGCATGCACGGTCTACCCTGGATGAGGTTTTCGTTTCCTTTGGTAGTACAGTTCATCACAAAGGCCCCAGGTAATTGAGCCCTGCTTCATAAGATATTTTAATCTCACAGTAATGACTGCACGCTAAAAGAATATGGAATTTAACCTCATTTAAGTAGCAGCATCTATAACCCACTCTGTCAGAGGCATCTCTCCACATCTCTCTTTGCCCCACGGTCATGGTGAATCCACCACTAATGATGAATATGTACAGCTGTAGAATACATCAAGGTGAGTGACCTTGGCTACATTATCTGCAGTTAAAGTGTTACTTGCAAAGTAAATGGAAGCTATATGATGGTCAACTGCTCTGTTTTGAGTTTGTCTAAGGCTAGAGAAAATTAACTGGGGTCCTAGAAGATGATTTGCTTCTAGCATGAAAAGGAAATGGATTTCCAAGCATCTACAAAGACAACAATGGTTGCTGCTCCAGCAACTAGTCTCTAAATGTTCCACTGTACTATACAGTGTACGCTGGGACCACAGTGAGCACCAAAGTACCACGACCTGTTGTACTGCTTCTAAATGACCTGTCAGGCACTTTATAGGTAGGTGGAGAAGCTGTTTCAGATTAGACACTTGGA
Organism: Pelmatolapia mariae; assembly: GCF_036321145.2. NCBI lineage: Eukaryota > Metazoa > Chordata > Actinopteri > Cichliformes > Cichlidae > Pelmatolapia > Pelmatolapia mariae. The sequence goes on along the minus strand of NC_086241.1, from coordinate 49,893,387 downwards.
GGGAATTAGAAAAGGTAAACGTTTTACAAAAATAAAAGTCAGCCCGCCAGTTATGAGCTCAACATACAGTAGAAATAGCTGGCCTTGTAAAAAAATAGTGATTTCTTTTTCAACAGTTCTTGAAGTGTGCTGAGGTTGAGGAGATGAGGGGCATGGTGAGCGAGGAAGCATGGTGGGAGTGGGTGTGTGTTGGTGATGGGCTGATGGAGGAAGGGAAGCCCCACAGTGACGGTCCCTCTCAGTGCCAGCTGCAGCAACAGCGACCCGCCTTAGTGGATGTTAAAGTTTCTGAAGTAGTCAAAGGTCGCCCCCAGGGCCCAGCTTGTCTCCACATTGTTCACCTTTTTGGCAAGCTGTCGAAGCAAAAGAGAGGAGGATCTCCATCAAAACCATTTAGTTTTACGATGATTTTAAAAATACAGTTGAAGTGACAGGATGTGAAGGTTTTTGTAATCCGTTTTTATAAATAGCTACAGTAAAAAACCTGTCTGTAATTAATTTCACTCACATGAAGCACCGTGCTGTCTTTAAAGCCAAAGCCCTCTTTTAACAGGCAGGTGATGTATGTCATATCCATGCACAGGAAGGGATTAATTGCCCGGTATTTGGTCATCTTGTTGCACACTGCAAACACACACACATGAAAAAAAAAATCAAAACACAGTTTTTATATATGGCATGAACAGAAGATTCACATGTTATGCAACAGCATAAAAATACCACCTTTTCTAACTTGTGTGCAGCATGATTAAAAGATAGCTTTTCTGTTTTGGTTGGCTGAATAATCATGGAGGTGCGATTAATACGGCTCAAGGTCAGCACAAGGCTGTGGGTAGGTGGTGGTGTTAAACAGCCGAACACAGTGCATGTGTGTGTGTTTCAGTATGTGTCAGCCCCCAGGTGGTGTGTGGCTGTCAGGTGCCCTCCTGCCAGGGCCAGACAGACATCCTCAGCTCAGCTGCCAGCCCAGCTTGAGCTAGACTTGTTCCTCCAGACCACGTGACAGCGTTCTCACAATACAAACAGCCTTACATAACACACCAGCTCATTCCTGCTCGCTATAAATGTGGTTCAGCATGGACATTACAGCTGTCACTTACTGAAAATGATAGGAATGGCATGTGTCAATTGAATATACTTGTGCATTTTAATGGAATGTTAACATATATTTACTCTATAATAAACTACATTTGACCTGTAATTTGTCTCCATAATGCGCTTAGGAAATAATCTGTTACATTTTACTGTTGTAACACATTCTTTTTTGACAGGATAAGTTGTGCCAGTTTGGCGTGCCAAGCTTCTGGGCACAAACAAGCCTTTGCTTGACTCTACAGCATGAAGTTTCAGCGGTTAGAATATATATATAACTTGTAAGATTGTTGGTTTCACTCACAAGTTTATCCAACCCCAGAGAAGATAGCGTGTGTAACTCATACCTTCTTTGGCTCTCTTCTTGAAATCCCTGACTTCAACCGTACCACCTCGACTGCCATCTGTGGAACAAATACAAAAACAAATGTGCAGTCTGAATACCTACTTTGTGCAAAACACGGTAATTGACATGAAAGATAATGGAAAGGCTAGGTGAGTCGCTGGCCTGTGCCTACGCACCGATGAGACCAGACTCCACAGCTCTGTCAAAGTAGTAGGAGAAAGCATAGAAGATGCTGCTGCCTCTCACTTCATATGGCTGGTGAATTATTCCTTTGATCACCTTCATGACCTCGTAGTAGCACAACTTATAGCCGGCGTATCCTGAGGAAAGAAAAGAGCAGGAGGAGGAAGAAGATTTGTGACTTAATGTTGCATAGAGGAAGCAATGGAAGGAATGCAGTTCAGAACACTGGGAGCCTCACTCTGAGGTCAGCCAGCGGTTGAAGCTAGGGGCTTACCAGATAATATACAAGGGAAGCCCCAGAAGGGCAAGTTTCACACAGCCCCATGGGTATGGTTGGCTCACTTGTGCCGGCAAAACCATGTGCTGACAAGAGCGGCAGCTTGCACAGCCCTGTTGTGCTGTCTATTTTTACCACATAATTGTGAGCAAGCCAGATCAAGCTGCTCGTTACACAAAAAAATAACAATTCAGGGACAAGCCCAGCATCTTTTGGCTACTCGACTGTGGTATGGGAGTGACTGCCTTATTTGTGAACTTAACTGACAGTTTTCTTTTCGTTTAAATACAAGGTTGACTGCAGTATAATTGTTCAAGAGGGAAGACGGAGAGGGAGAGAGGATGACAAAACATGCGTTCGGCGCCAAGGTTAAACTTTAAAATGTTCTCATGTGAGACTGTATTATACTGTACGCTATTGTGTTCCAGAGTTTGGAAAGGAATGCATGGATTGTTGGATCCAAGACAGTGGGAATGCAATCGAAACCTCAGAGTGCTTTTATCTTACCGTCTGGAATCCCGCTAACTTTATAGGTGGTTCCTGAAAAAGTCACATTTTCCCTGAACTTTTTCGGGAGGCATGAGCTAGAGAAGACTTTCCAATCCAGACCTGGGAAAACAAACATTAAAAAAGGTTTTTTTGTCTTGAAATCAATACATTTATGAAAGAATGACAAGAAAGATGATTAAAGTAATAAGACACCCTACCATCAGCTCCCAGTGCTCCAAGAGTTGCAAAGCGAGCTGCAAATAGTCCATTTCCAAGGTAGCTGTATAATGATGACATACAGTTAGGATCAATTTAAAGACATATATGCATGTCCTGCTTTGCATTATACTAAAAATATCTCACTCCTGGATTTACCTGTGTGTGTAGAGCTGATATGTTTGGCTGAAGAGGTCAAAGTTGGCAATGTAATTAGTTGGAGCAGACTGAACAGTTTTCTGTTGGATCAACAGCACATGTTTAGTTTCGTCGTGGACTTTTGGTGAAAAAAAAATATATGTATATATATATTTAACATGTGAAAATGTTTATTCACCTTTGACTTCGGGAGGAACGTGATCTGTGTAGATCCTCCGCCCAAATCCAGAATCCCGACCGTCCTCCTTGTGTTGGAGTAAAGGTGACCTAATGGCAAATAAGCAGCAAGTTGAACACAGGACACGGGATAAGAACGATTAAGTCCATCATCGGTGTAATAAAAAGTGCATATTGTTTTAAATCTACTAATTTCCTAAGTTGTAGTTAGAATTTCCTGTGTCGTGTGAAATACATTTGATGGTATCACGGCGGTGTGAAAAACGTGAGGAAATATTGCTTGTTTTTGCAGTCTGTTTTGGACCAATGATTCAAGCTCATAACCTCAGAGAGGAGACAAGAGTCTTTCACTGAAGGGCTTCTGTGTACACTGGAGCCTCAGATATGAGCCTGCTGACCACTAACACCACCATAGCAAAACACAAGCAATGTCTTACCTGTAAGGAAGTTCACTGTGACCCAGGCGAGGACTCCTAAAACAGCACATGGGTGAAAATGTCAGCATGAGTCAATCCCTGAGAAGTGATTACAGCTGAGTTATGATAAATGTGCCCATTTAAACAACCTTAAATCCGCAGAATAACCTGCGAATGACTTTTAGTTCGGTTCTTCTTCATTAGGCTGAGACATAAATAGCAGCTTTCGGTCTAACTTGCACGACTGCTGAGCAATCCAGGTAATTACAGTTGTCTCAGATGTAAAAGTTATTGCACTCATAAAGTGAGGATAACAAATAGCGCATACTCTATGATGAAACATAACATAGTGAGGGTGTCTTAATGAGTGATGTGGAGGCTCACGCTAAATTAAAGGGCGTGGGGCAGCTTGCGCTCACACTGCCATATTTATTTGTCTTAAATGAGGTAGTAACAGAACTCTCATAAAAAGAATTACAAGAGCAGCATTGTTTGTCCTCAGTAAATGGGGCTGTTAAAGCACCTGGTCAAACAATACCTCAATTCAAAAATCGTAATTTTTAAGAAAATAAAAATGTTTTGCATACTATAAACAGTCCAAATGGTAATGATGCAATGAAAAAAAAATGACCCACCTTCATTTTTGCCATTCATGATGGTAACACTGTTGCTTGGCACATAGAAAGGGGATTCTTCAAACACCTCTTGTACCTGTGGAAGAGATTTATTCTACTCAATATGTCTTCAGCTGTACAATCATAGTAGACTACATGAAGCGTGTCACTCTTTGTCATAAAAGTCTTCTCAACCCCCAGAAGACAAAATGTGCGCTCTTGCTTTAGAGTGACAGATAACTAAACCACATGCACAGCTGGAACAGTAGTCTGGATAATACTTAAAATGACAAATATGGTTACTCCACACAACCCCACAACAGCTGTTCTTTGCAACATGATAGCCACCAAACGGGCAGACATGCTGCCTTTTTTTCTGTGACACTTGTAAGCACTTAGTGGTTTCTCATCCCGTTCCTTGGCGGGACGGGTGGTGTTTGTGCCAAACTGTCTGAGGGCAGAGAGAAAACGTGCCTCACCTCCTTCAGAAGAGCCCTGGCCTTGTCTTCAGGCAGCAAGCGCAGACCTGCCGTGGCCTTTAGGACCACCGGGGTTCTTCTCCAGTCCTCCTCTGGCACTGTCTTCTTGGCAATCCTCAGTAACTGGCGGATGGTGTTGCCACCCTATGGAAGAGAGAACAAGGAAAATATCGAAAAATATTTGTAAAAATATATATTAAAAAATTTTACATTCAAACTCTGTGGACATTTCTTTAGAGATCGGTGTTTAAAAACAGCTCAAAGGTAAGGTAAAAGCAGCAGATATTTTTATAATTACACAGTGTTTACATCACATGAACCCAACCCAAAGAAAATCCCAGCGGTTTTGTGGATTCATGACTTAAAGGTATGCGTTTGTGTTGGGGGTGCCTCCCCATTGTACCTGATAATTAATAAAGAGCTTTGGTGTAAATAGGCATCCATACCTCTTCAGGGTCGTCCTTGTAAGAAGACAGTCCAGGTTTGACTGCGTGGTACATTTCATTGTCCAGAACTGGAAGCTCAACTAAAAAAGAGAGAGAGAAAAGAAAAAAGTCAGTGAACAGATCATAAAACAGACAGACAGTAAAATGTGACATATTGTAATAAAATAAAATAAAAAGAAGGGTGACTGAAAAGCTTTATTTATTTTGGGTTTTTTTTTTTCTTTTTACTTTTAATTACTGTGGATATTTAGGCTGGAGCTTTGACCTACATCCAGCGTGAATTTTAAAAGTCTGCTTCCTACACAGTTGAGTCAGACGGGTAAATTAAAAGTCTCATCTACTTTTAGAAGCTGCATTGGCTGTGCACTCTGTCGGTGCATGTCTGTCCTTACACCACACAGCGAATGACCTAACAGCAAACAGAGTGGGAGTCAGCAGCGTGTGCAAAATCCCTACTACTGGTTCAGAGACAGAGCGAGAGAGCGAGGGAGGGCGGGAGGGAGAGGGAACCGTGCACTTACCGGGGTCTTTCTGAATGAACTTGTAGATATGGATCCTGGTGCCTGTGCTCCCAGCGTCAAACATGATCCCATAGAAAACGCGACTCGTGTTGAAAGGAGAGGACCGCTCAGGCGCGTGATCACGCGCAGGATGCGGGTGGTACCGCTCAGGTGCAGGATGCACGACTTCGGGCACCGGGTGGAAAGCTTCTGGTATGGTGTGGGTGACTTCAGGTGCCGGGTGGAAGACCTCGGGGACCTCCGGGTAGGTCGGCACACGGGGTTGCGAGACTTCAGACACCGGGTTGGATACCTCGGGGAGGAGGTTCTCCGTGTTGGCGGAGTGCTCCCGGTAGCGGTAGAAGTGAGGGATGTAGCGATGGTGGCGGTAGTAGGTCGCCTCCGCTAAGAGGTTCCCGGCCAGAAGCCACACGTATAGAGAGAGGAGCAGGCTCGGCGTGGCCATTGTTTTCACAGCCAGAGTGAAAAGTCAGCTGGATTAAAGAAGAGAAGCCTGTGGATGCTGAGGCAAAGGAAGGCTTGCAGGGGCCCTGGAAAGAGAGAGAAGTGGAGATGAGGAGAGGCAGAGTGGATGCGATGCGCACTCAGGACTGTCCGGTCATCTGTTTACAGTATATAAAGACATAAGGGCTTGGCACGGGGCCATATCCAGAGCAGTCATCCACCAATCCTGTGGCGGTCCATCCCAACTCCATCAGGAGTCCCCCCCTCTCCCCACCACCACCCTCCTCCCGTGAGCTGAGCTAAGCTGACTGACTACCTGCCTACCAACAGCATTTTTTTTCTTTCCTTTTCTTTTTTTTTTATATGTATATGATGAGGATTATTTTTGGCAGTGTTTTTCCCCTCCTCATCTTTACTGGTTATTCCAAAGCCCTAGAAAAAAAAATCCCTCAGGAAAGGAGAAAGGGGTTTATAAAGAAGTCAAATGAATGGCTCACACTGGAAAAAATTCCAAAGAAATGGTCCCAAAATACTTTTATGAGTGCATTTAGGACTTGTATAGTAACTTTGCCTCAGAAATGTCTCCATCCTACAACTCTGGACTTTCACTACTCCACAAGAGCTCAAATGTTGTTGCTGCTGCTGCTTAAATTAGGAGTGATGCAAGTTTATATCTGGCACATCTGCAGAGTTTCACAACAGTTACTGTAGTTTGTAACATTTTGAATGTCTTTGTTATAGGATCGTGTTTGCACTAATTTGGGGATTAACCTCTACCAAGTAAGTATTCCCGATTTTTGTTAGGAAGAAGAGTAAATTTCTTTGAAAGCAACATTTTATTTCAGATTGACAGCTGGACATAATTATAGCTATATTGTATTATTATTATGTACAATATCTACAAAATTATGTTTAGCTGACAGAGTGAATTGTGCAGTTATATATGTATTTATATACAAATTTAAAAGATTTTCTCTCCTCGACCGTCTCTTCACAATCCTATGATCACCATATGAAATCCGCTGCAGCTGTTTCACCAGCCTTAAAAAATGCAAATGTGACCTGCAATCCAGCTGTAATAAAAGTTGAAAGAATGTTAGCAATCATCTCACTCCCACTCATCTCTGTGTTAACCACAGGCTTTCCAAGGGAAAAAATATTTGGGCTGCAAAGCACATTTCATGAGAGAATGCATGAGTAGCTGTTTCTCCAATTTAGGTGGGCGGCTGGCATGCCATCATAAGCCATGCTGTAGAGAATCATCTAAAGCTTTCTCGCGTTATGTGTTTCCTGGTTAATGTTGAGGATGCAGAGGATATCCCACATCAGTGGAGTGCAGAGGCAACTCGGAGACCTTACGTGAACTGAGATTTGAACCGAGCTGTGATATTTTTCACCCACTTTGAATCAACAGAAAGAGGACAGAGATGTGAAAAAAACGGCGCTGGTAGTCTAGCAACTAAGGCATCCCTGGAGAAGTGACCCCATCTCAACCACCCTGTTTCGACTCACGCAACAACCGAGGCAGAAACCGAGCTATGGGCCTGCCCAGCCAGGAGGGTATGGGGGGAGGGGGGGGGGGGAGGGGGGGGGCAGAGGTCCCATCAGTGGGCACAAGAAAGTGCAGGATGTCCACGGAAAGGACAATATGGGGAGGGTGGGGCTTGGCACCAGAGTGCACCCATCATGCCATTCCCCTCCCAGGACACTCAACTGTGCAAAGCACTGTTCCAACACTGTAATTTGGACTAAAAATAATGGACTTTCTTTCCTCCTTCCTTTTTTCTAAATACTGTGGCTACTTTTTTCAATCCTGTGGCTCACCAGAATGGTCGTTCGCCCCTATCAAAGCGTACATGTGCAGGACCTCTCACTACATCTATGTGATCATACATGTCACATTGATATTGCACTTCTAACATGGCTGCAAGTTGCAATTGTATGAGATGACGTCAACAAATCCTGAGTAAAAATTTTCTATTAGAAATAATAAAGAAGCCTTTTTTTTTTTTTTTTGATTTGCTGAGTGAGTTTATTCTTAAATCATTGGTGCTTATGTTCAGACACATCCTGGGGCTACTGTTGCAATTGATATGTATAATGTGCAATGTTTGGACAACTCCACCTTGGGATATTTAGTGCTTCTGCCATGAATCACAGGACAATTTAGTTTTCAACACACACCTATATTTATGTTGCCACTAAAGTTGTGCAACTGGAATTTTCCTCCGTGTAAAATGTCACGTTAACCGAATATGTAAAACAGGTATTTAAGAAACAAATTATTATATTATTGCAGAATAAAGTTTAAAAAATAAATAATTAAAAATAATCTTTTGCTATATTCTGAGTTCAAGAGTGAACTGCTGCTGTATAAGCCTGCTGTGCAGTGCTTGTATGGCATGACACAGCACAAACACGCTGTGTTAAACAAGAGGTAGTTTCAATTCGGCGTTTGGTATTTTGTTCAAGTTAACTGAAACCGTAAAGCATGAGAAGGGACCCCAGCTTTGTAATCTACACTGTGCAATATATCATTAATATGCTGCAATGTTACCCTCAGGAATGCCATGTTTGTGGGTGTCCTACCCCAACAAGTCCATTGAAGAGACCCAAACCTTGTCATTACAATTCCAATGATAATGACAGCTTTGAAAAGTTCAGGGTTATTTCAGTTTGCTCTCTTCACTGTCATAGTAATTACCTTTAAATTTAGTCTTCAAGCTCTGTTCACGATGCCAGAGCACTGAACGCCCCTATATGGTTCAACTTACAGTATAGCCACACACAACTCGTATTGCGATATCTACTTTTCTTTTCTTTTTTTCTTCATTTTTTTCCAATTTGATGAATAATTTGCACTGGACACTCAGGCTCCTGCCTGCAGAAAGCTGAACAAGATGATATGAGAGAATTCAGTGGTTTTGAGCTTGAATTATGACCTGCACTAACTTTACATTGTTTCTATTGGATGAGCTTCTTCGAAGATGTAAGCCAACTGCATTTATGTTGATCATAGTGGTTTTCCCATAACCTCGGCAAAAAACAACTGTGGGGATAGCAAAGAAAAAAACACACAGTTCTTTTCAGGACAACATGAACAATACTGCTGACAGGAGCCAAATGTGTCTCATGTCATCATGTGGGAGGAGATCATGTGAAAACAGATCCTGTTTGATAGAGCCCAGCTTGAGACTACTATAATTACAAGACAAGTGACAAATACAGACAGTCCTATGTCAGCCTTGCACGTTGTTCAGCAGAACAGACATTTGCACATCATCTCTGACAGTGATTGATTGAGTCATCGAGTAGCTAACTGAACACTTTACCTGTAAAGAACAAGGTCGGAAGTGCTCTTCTGCAGTTGGAGATACAAAATACAAAACTGCAACCACAAAAACGAAAAAGAATCTGTTACTTTTGGCTTTAATTTATCAAACTTTTTTTTTTTTTTTTAATAATCAGCCAATAAATAACTTGTATAATGTTTGCAGCCAAAGGAAAAGGAACAGTACTACATGTAAACTATATAAAACTTTTCTATAGGGGTGAAACCAGACCAGCATGCAGTTCATACAGGCACAGGTTTGAGTAATGCAAGAATATTAATTACAAATAAATAAGTTACTGCTGGGGCATCTAAGTACTTTGTTTTCATGGTCATCTCTTGTACATGTTGGCTCACCATCACAGCTTAAGCCATTTGAGCCAATGTTCATCTTATCTGCACCTTACTATCATAAAATGTAGCAATACACTTATAATAATCTATCTATCATGCTATCAAACTAGGTCAGAAGTGACTGAATTTCAATTTTCTTGGAAAATACATGGCACAAAACTTGTCATTTAATTTGTCTATATTTTCTTTTTTCTTTCTGTCTTTTCCTTTCTTTTCTCCTCCAGCAGCTGCTGGCAGTTTAATGGTGTGGGGGATATTTCCTTGGCTGCCCATGTCCATGCCTTTATGATCACAGTGTAACCATCTTCTGATGACTGCTTCCAGCAGGATAATATTTGTTCACCTATTTCTAAAAAGGAATACTTAATAAAATTGCAGGTAAGTGCAAGATAAAGAAAAATCACTAACAAGCCAACAATCTCCTTTGAATAGCAGTTAAAGATACTGGAAAGATACTGAACATGAACTATCCCTTTCTGTAGCTGCTTCTAAATACACATCCTCTTCTACTTCTCTTGCCTACGGTTTGCCACAAGGTTTTGTTTTAAGCCCCAAAATTTTTCTAAGCAACAGATCTCACATAGGTGCTTAGACTCCATTAAAAGTTGGAAGGCTCCCAACATCCTGGTTTGTAGCCCTGACAGATTTGTGTCTAAGGTAATGGAAACTCTAGCACCCCTTGCCACATTTGTTAAGTCTTCTATCAGGAACCTTGGAATAACTTGTGACTCCGATTTCACATTGGACAATCAAATCTCTGGTTTGCTCTTGTTTTTATTACTTAAGAAATATTGCCAAGTTAAATGCCACTGTATCAGGCTGTGAACTGGAAATTGTTATTCATGCACTCATTTTATTTTGTCTAAGTAAAACCTCCTTGGAACGACCGAAGGTTGTTTAGAACCCAGCTGCAGGATTTCTGACTTAGTCTTCTGAGTAAGTAAGAGTGTTGCTGACCCAGATGCACTGGCTCCCCATTATGTTCACGGTCCATCTTAAGATTTGGCCTTTGACTTTTAGAGCTGTGCATAGACAAGCACCATCATACATTGGAGACCTGTTACATGCACATGTCCCAAGTAGGTCCCTGAAGTTATGTGACTAGTGTCTGCTGGTTGTTCATCATAAAAGGCTGAAAACTAAGGATACAGAGCTTTTTTAACAGTGCCACCTCCACCCCAGACTCAGGAACGCTTTCCCTGTGGGCTCGGTTCTCTTAAAGAAAAAAACAAAACAAAACAGCTGTTACTATTGAATAAAAAACAACGGAATTGCTGGAGACGGCTAGCAAAACCACTGTAACGAGCTATTTGTTGCATATCAATAAAGTTTATACAAAAAAGTCTACCTCGTGTCCTTGGCAACAACCTTTGACCCAAACATTCCCAGCAGGTTACTGGAGCTACTCGTCTTTCAATGTTATTATTTGCTCTCAGCTTTTCCTCTTTATTCTAGCACTCGGTTGTTGCAGCTGTAATTGTAGCAGCGATGCCGACGAAAAAAGCGTCCAAATCTAAAAAGGCCAAAGGCGGGTAAGTGTGCATTTTGTTGTTGTTAGCCGAGCTGAAGTACAAACGGAAACTTGAACTCCTCTTTGGGTTTTGTTTCAGGAAAGAAAAGAAGGAAGGCAAACGGGACTCGAAAACGGACAAAGAGTCGGACGTGGAGAAGGCCAAGGCCAACGCCGTCCTGTGGGAGCTGAGGTTAAAGGCCACCGAGCAGTCCCTGAGGGACTACACCGAGTCTTGTCAGAAGGTGGCACGCGCAAACGAGCATCTGACCAATCAGCTGTACCACGCGGAGAAAGACGCGATCCATATAGCAGGCCACTGGGAGAGACAGCTGGCAGCTAAAGAGGAAAAGGTCCGAGAATAACTCAAACTGAACATTTTAAAGCAATGCCAACCGAAAGTACAATAAAAGCTAATACAAAATTGTCAAACTTTCATATGTTAGGTGTAAATCAGGGGTGTCAAACGTAAGGCTGGGGGGCCAGAATCGGCCCAACAAAGTCTTCAATCTGGCCCTCTATGACTTTGGAAAGGAGGGCATAAATGTAGGGTTTTTCTACTGATATAGACTTCAGACCAAAGATGAAGCCAAAATTAATCAAGTCATAGATAAACAATCAAATGATGGAAAAGTTTCTGTTTTTTCACTATTTACTACAAAAATGTATGCTTTATATCTACAGTGGAAAAAAATGAATAAGAAATTTAAAGTGAATTAAGAAAACCTTTTTGTTTTATAATTACAGACAGTTTAGGCAATGTGCTACCAGAACGTTTTGAGTAATATTACACATTAATTTAACTTATCATTTAAACCAACATTTAAATTATCAGTTGTGCTGACAGATTTCTGTCATTTACTACTGTAGCATTTCTTTAAATGTAGAAAACTGAGACTTACTGCTGAAATTGCACTTCTTTTCTTTTATGAAGATATCTCAAGGATTAAATGTGTACTTAAAGTTCTTTCCACCAACAGAAAGGGGAGATTTACTGGACTGGCCCATTTAAGATCAAAGTTGGTAGATTAGGATAATTTCTACTTTCTATATACAACACCATAAAAAACAAAAATAATTTACTGAATAAAGAACAAAAATACTGCTGACCTGGCCTATAATGACACCAACCTCTCTCCCAAAAACCTTGGTAATCCTAACGAGGATCACCCTGTACAATCGCCAGTGCCTAGTGTCCTAATTCCTAGTTCCCATCTTAGCACCCCCCTTTTATCATTATTTCTATTTATATTTTGATTAATTACCTCTCCTTTTCAGCATTCTTATTGCTATCAAGAAGTAGTAGAAATCGTAGCAGCAGCAGTGATGGTGGGAGTGATGTTATTATTAATGTTATTACTAATGTTATTACTAATTATATTATTATAATTGTTGTTGTTGTTGTTGTGATTTTTTGATATCACACATATTCACATATGAAAAACATGAGTAATTTCCACATTTCTACTTTTTTCTCAAAATTGATTTTTGACTTTATTTTTTAATATGATCAACAATATTTTTTTTCTTAATGTGGCCCTAATACTCCGTCGTAATGTTCCACAGTAAAACACTCTCTGTTTAAAAAAGCTCAAAGTGTGCAGTGTGTGGCCCATGAATATGTAAAATTAGGTTGACAGCCCTCGTGTAAGTGATCAATGTGGTGTTTTCTTGGATGATTTAAACTGTCACTTTACAGATTTGTGTGCTGGAGAAGGCCTTACAAACTCAGCAGGGGCTTGCCCGAGAAGAGAAGGACAAATTGGTGAGTTCATATAAAACTCAGCCACACTAAAAGGAAGACGGGCACCTTCAGATCTAATTTGGTCCACGAAACATGCTCCACATGCCTAGTATGTACATGGCAGAAAACTCCAGTAGAGCTTGTGATTTACTGTACTTGTGTTAAACCTGTAGCATCACAAAAATGTGCTGCGCTGTGTCTCAACAGCTGTCTTGTGTGCAATTATGTGGATATTTATTATGTAAGAAAACAACCAAACAAAGTGACCATAAAGCAAAAAACAAACCCCACACATTCCAAGTTACATGGTCTAATGTTATTTAAATCCACGTCAGTGGCTACAGGAGAAAAAACATAATTTAAAAGTGCTTGGTTGGAGAAAAGCAGTCTCGTTGCTGGTCTTGATGTGTTAACCATATCACACATATCCTTACGCTAAAATGCAATTTCAAGTTACATAACATGCCCTAAAGGAACTTTTGACTCTTCCATCCCTGCACTCAGCTTCTTATAATTAAAATAAAGAAATTTTGCATTGCTCGCTTGACAAATGCAAGTGGAGACAAAAAATGTACAGAAAAACCTTTTGCTAGCAGCTGTTTTCCATCCTTCAGCTCTTTTTACATGATGGATGAAAAAAGAAGCCTGGTTTGGACCAACTTAAAACAAGCCTGTTACATAAATGTATGGACCTCTCACATACGACCAGTCAGTGGAAAATTCTGTGGCTAACTCCAGAGATGTGACCCAAAACATGCTGTTTACAGCCCTTTTCTTACTGTAAGGTCACATGAGCTGAATGCTTAATCCTTCCTGGAAGACCTTGAGTTGGCCTTGGATGCAGCGTTGGCATATAGGGCCTATTTTTGCCACCCTCTCTTGGCTTTCAGTGAAATGTAGAATTCATTTTAAAATGTTTTTTTCGTGGACTCTACATGGTCTGGCTTATACTACAGGCCTGCATCCTCTTTAATTATGTTATCAGTGTTTTTTAACTGTTTTTAAAACCAAGAGGCGTTTTGATGTTTTAGCAACCACAGCCTTCCCCCTTCCATCAGGTCAGCTGATTCAGTAGTTTGTGCTAAAAGCTAATTTTTGTAGGTTATTGTTTCCATAAACATTCACTCCATAGCTTTTATGTAAGTATGACTGCTTATCTCTGTGTAATGTATGTTTTGATGACTATCCAAACTATTCCAATAGTGATGCACTTCGCAGCTGTGTTTTAAAAAAGCTATTTTTATAACTGTCCTGCATATGTTCAATTTGCAGCATTAGGAAAAGAAAGATGTAGGCTATACTAATCGCTGTGAACTTTAAACTGGAAGGTATTTTTGGAAGGCTTGACCACTTGATAGATCACACACAGTGAAAATTGCAGATGACGCAAACCAGCTTGTGTAAATACTGTCGACTGGCTCTCTGAAGTCGACGAATGCGTACAGAGTTATCTGCAGAATAACCATTAGGCCTAACGTTGTAATCAGATGGTTGATAGCCTCTCATTTACTCGTCATGTACATGTTTGTGGGTGCGTGTTTTTCTAGTTTCTCATGACTTTGGTCATTTTGTCACATTTTGCTCAGACTGGCTTCTCCACAGTAGCATCTTGAGGTATTTAGCACGAGTGATCTATGCTGAAGTCGGTTTGCAAAAGAGCATTGGCCATTTGAACTCCACGATGAAATCTTCCTAAGTATTACAAGCTGCACTTGTGGGACTTTTGCACCAGATCCAGTCTAAGTGGATTTATGTGTACAGTTGAGACATGGCATTTAATACCCAGGATTCTGTTTTTGTGTCTGTGTGTGTGTGTTTGTCTAATTCAAAAGGTCAGTGAGCTTAACATGATCCAGGAAGAAATGAAGAAAATGAAAGAGATAGAAGTCCAAAGGGAGCAGGATATCATTCACGTGAGGACACACAAAAAAAACCACAAACAAAAATAGTTATTGCATGTAAGGATGTTAAAATGTGACCACTAACCATGGCTTTTCACATTCCAGATGAAACAAAGCAGTGATGATGCTCACAAGAAGCTAATACAACACCTAAGAGAGAAGGAGGATCAGTTCTTAAAAGAAATGGTAGGAAGATTCAAGATTCAAGCTTTATTGTCAATACAGTAGTATACACAGTATACAGTGTACCGAAATGCTGTTTCACCCTAAGCCCCCCATGGTGCATTTATAAATATATAAAGGATATATCTCCAAGAGATATAAAACTAGGAATTACAAATAAATAACATGCTAAGTTTCAGTAAAAATTAAGGGATAAAAAGGTACTAATTACTAACTATACAATTCTATACAATACTATAATGGTAACTATACAATATTAATTGTACGATAAACAAAGATAAACAAAGACAGGACAGAGACAATACAAAGTGGAATGTGCAGTAGGTATTGAATACCAGTTTCAAGTTATTGTCAGGATATTATTGATGAGACATGACAAAGACGTGCAAAATGCAAAATGTGCAAATATAATATAATTTAGGTGTGTGTTCAGAACTATGTGACTGAGCGTGCAAATAAGAATATTGTTCCCAGGTCCAGTTTGTAGTGGATTTGTGGTAGTTTTTGTTGTTTTTGTTTTTTGATGATTATTGTAAGGTGTATGTTTATATCAGTCCTTTTGTGGTAGTGAGTTGAGGGCTCTGACTGCTTGGGGGAAGAAGCTCTTGCAGTGTCTGGTCGTTACGGTTTTAATGCTGCGAAACCGTCTGCCAGATGGAAGGAGGGAGAACAGTGCATGTGAGGGGTGGAAGGCGTCCTTCACTATGCTGTTCGCACGTCGAATGATGTGTCTGTCATAGAGTTGGGAGATGGATGTGAGAGGAAGTCAGGAATATAATCCAAAAATTCTCCCCTGGGTTTGGAACTACACTAACTGGTCAACTTTGTTAGCTATGTCTTGCTAGTACCAGCTTGGACCCCCTTTTGGCTTTAGAAATGTCTTCATTCAGCAACACAGTTTCTGCAGATCCGTGATGTGAATCTTCTGTTCCACCTTGTCCCAAAAGTGCTCTTCCTATCAGCTTAAAGCAGTCTGGCCATTCTTCTCTGATGTCTGGTATCAACAAGACATTTTCTCCCACAGAACTGCTGCTCACTGCATATTCTTTCGTTTTTTGGCTGCTGTCTGTAAACTCTAGAGATGGTCATGAGTGAAAAATCCTGAGCAGAGCAGCAATTTCTGAAACACTCAGAACCATTTGGTACCAAATGGTCAAAGTCACTTAAATGACATTTTTTCCCCATCTGATGCTCGGTTTGACCAGGTACAAATGTCTAAATGCATTGCGTGGCTGTCATCTGATTTGCTGTTTTTCAAAAGATGTTGGTGAAAAAGAAGCTTTAATATTGAAAGGTGAAAGAGTGAAAAAGCTTTGTAAATTTCCCTTCAGGAACGCTTGGAGAAAGAAACAAAGGCATGTAGTCAAACAATGGCCAAGATGGCGGAGGACCACCGTGAAGCCATTGTGTGAGTGCTTTTTTTGTTTGTTTGTTTGTTTTGCTGTCACTTTAAAGTCTAATTTTGCTCTTTAAATTGCACTGTCATGCAAAGTGCAAAGAGAAAATAATTTACTCATATGAGTGATTATGTATAAAAATAGATTTAGCTAGAACTGATGTTATTTTTTGACCACGCCGGCTCGTCATGTTCCAAGGAACACATCCTCAGCCATGCTGCAGGGAGGAAAAAGTAAAGTGTGTGTGTGGAAGGCCATAGTTTATTACTTTTGAGGCCATAAGATGTGCAGTGCCTCTGCTGTGTTTAGTTATTTTTTACAGCTCATAAAACATTTACATTGATACTGGTGTGGTCCTGTCGGTTTGATCTTAGTGTCGGTAATTGATTTAATTTTGGACACATGTGGGTGATCTTAAAAAGTCAAGTGCAGTCATTCAGTTAATTCACTTTACAAGACTTACAAAAGAAAATGTGTGCCCTATGTCCTTATTATATTATTCTAATATGCACTACTTAATAACTTTGAAATATGCAGTCATGGTAAAAATAATATTTTCTTTCAATTACATTCAAGTTTTATGTATCAGGACATCAACAGATGACATATTCGTCAAGGACATCTTTTAATGAACAAAAACTAAGCAAGAACAAAGAAGCAGTGTGTGAAAAACTAAGTACATCCCCACCACCTTTATTGTCTGGTTAAAGTACACTGAGTTGAAGTATAATGAAATGTGCTGTATGAATAAAATTGCCATCGTCATTTAGCAGAAATAACGTTACTGTGTGACCGTGTGCCTCTTATATCATTGTGGAGGAATTCTGACCCACTCTTCTTTACAGTTTTGCTTCAGTTTATTGAGGTTTGCAGAAATTACTCATGCACAGCTCTCTTAAGATCATTTCACTCGGGTTAAAGGTGGCGCTTTGACCAGGTCATTTTTAGTCTTTTTCTTTTTTTGGCCATT
The DNA here is from genome assembly GCF_036321145.2 of Pelmatolapia mariae. NCBI lineage: Eukaryota > Metazoa > Chordata > Actinopteri > Cichliformes > Cichlidae > Pelmatolapia > Pelmatolapia mariae. Next base: position 49,876,138 of record NC_086241.1, on the reverse strand, counting down.
CTGTTATAGATTTGATGCTGTGCTTGGGATCATTGTCCTGACCACTGGCATGACCGAGTTTCAGTCAGGCTTTAGCTGTCGGACAGATGGCCTCTCGTTTTGATTCTAGAATACTTTGGTGTACGGAGGAGTTCATGGTCGACTCAATGACTGCAAGGTGCCCAGGTTCTGTGGCTGTAAAACAAACCCAAACCATCACTCCTCCAACACCATGCTTGGCAGTCGGTTTGAGGTATTTGTGCTGATATCCTGTGTTTGCTTGTCATGAAATGTGGCACTATAAATTATGGGCAACAACTCCATTTTGGTCTTGTTTCTCCAAAGGATATTGTTCTAGAGGTTTTGTGGTTTGTCTAAGATGCATCTTTGCAAACCGAAGTCATACTGACATGTCTTTTTTTAGAAAGACGAGGCGAAGATGCAATACTTGTTTGTTTTTTTTCTTCTTGTACTGTAGTTACATGCTAAGTGGGGCCTTAGTAGTCTTTTTTTTTTATTTCTCTTAGCTGGAACATCCACTTTTGCAAAGATTGGCAACTTCCTTGAGTGTTTTTCACTTGCGAACAATCCTTCACTGTAGAAGGACTTCAGATTGTTTAAAAATGACCTTATAACCATTCCCAGATTCTCTAAGATCATTGCTGATATTTTTCCTAATTGGAATTGTGTCTACACACATCTGAATGCGCCAGACGCACAAACTGCAAAAACCTTTGCTTCTGTGAACGTGGTCACATTTCAGATCATTTGAGTAGCAGCATCTGACTGATAGTTGTTCTCATAATCCCTGTGTAACGAGTTTTCCCCATACACTGCTTCATCAGCCAAGTTGTTCTTAAATCAGTATTGACTCAGTATAATATGCCATGTTTTATAGATCATCTGAGGTTGTATTTATCTTATTTTAAGTGCTCATAAAGACTAAACACTTTTTATTGTGTCCTGATGCACAAAACCTTAGAACTGACAGAGTTTATAGTTTTATTTTAATTTTTTGGACTGTATTTCACTAATAAATAAATGAATATTTCTTTTTGCAGCAGTCTAGGAATTGACTGCAAGTACTGCTGAACACAATATCAAGACTGGTGCATGTTCATAACTGTTGATTAATTTTTCAGTGTCTCTCTTTTACGCTGTAAACTGTTTAGGCGATTGAAAGATGCTTTGCACTCTGTGATCAAGGAGCGCGATTGCCTCAGTGACAAGCTGAAATATCACATAAAGGAGGCAGAGGATCTGCAGAAGTTAGCAAAGTTACTGACTGAGGAAAACACCTCACTGGCATTGGACAAGGTATGTTTAAACCAAAGGACAGCAAACACCAGAGTAGCTATTAGGCACCAGCAGTCCCTGGACAGAGGCCGTTCATCTCCATAAAGACATTTTAAATCACTTTCAGTTATGAAACACTTGTCAGATCTGTGCAGAATATATTTCAGGTGGTTTTTCCCTTGTGTTGTTTACTTGTGCTGATCCTGTGTATTTTGCTTGTGGTCCCACTCCCACCCCCCTCATCTTCTGACTACTATCCAGCCTCTCAGCGGTCAGTGGTTGTGGTGAGTTTCCACTGGTGTCTGGGTTCAAATAAAGTAGCTTATCCTTGGCCGTTTTCTGGCTGTGATTCTTAAACATAAATAAATACTGGGCACATTAATCTTACCTCTGATGATGACAGCTAATCAGTAGAGTAAACCTGGCTTACTGAAACTTTGACCACTCACTGAGCAGAACAGGCTGGAACACAAGTCAATATCTGTTCCTTGTTCTACACTGGAATAAAAGTGAGAGGATTTTCTAAAATTAACTCTGTGTTATCCGTTTCCTGCTCACCCAGAGCATGCTGGAGTTGACGGTAAAGGACAACGCAGCACAGTTAGGGACTCAAAAACAGAAGCTATCTGAACTGAGAGCTGAGGTGGCTTCCCTCGAGGAGGCCCTACAGCTCAAAGCCGTGGAGATTGAGCAGCAGGAGAAGAAGGAGAAGGCGAACCTGGTCACCATCCAGGCCAGCCAGGTGGAGCTGGACAAGTTGCAGAAAGTGCTCGCGATGCGAGAAAAGGAACTGAAGCATGTGAAGCAACTGGCGAGCACCATTGTAGCAAAGCGCCAAGAGCTGGAGGAGTTCTTCCATGAAGCACTGGGTCATGTGAGGAAGGAGATCAAGGACAGCAGGCTCCAATACAAAAAGGAGGCACTGCAGAGTTATCGTAGGAGGTTTAGAGAAGCCACAGCAGGAAAGATAAAGTTCCCACCCATCCGCACCTTCCATAAAACTGCCCACAGTACCAACTCTGTCTATTCAGACATGGAGGCGGCTGCGACATGGTAGGTCTCCTGCCCTTCTCATCATTTCCATACGCTGTGTGTATCTTCCTGATATTTTTAATTCCTTATGTTTACTAGTGCTGATTCCCAGCTTGTTCAGTGGTCAGCAAACATCTTTGTGGTTCATATTCATTAAGTAAAGGAATTTACACAACAAAAGTGACACTGAAATGTGATTTCATCTGCTTGTCTTGAAGGACGGATCAACCGGGGGGCGAAGTTGAAATCTCTGATCTCACTTGGGAGCAAAAGGAACAAGTGCTCCGGCTTCTCTTTGCTAAAATGAATGGATGCAGAGAAAGGTAATAAAACGCTGCAATTATTTGTTTATGTTTGACTTAGCAAAAGTCGTGCCGGACGCTTTGTTCGCTCATTGACTTCATCCCGATTTTAATACATTCGAATCCTTTTGTAATCCCCCAGAATGAACTGACACTGCTGCGGCAATTAACTCCGAAGAACAAAGTGCAGTGACACTGTGCAGTGGTTCAGTCACAACTTCTGATGACTCCTCCCTCTTTTTAATGTTTTAAACAGCCATTTTCTCAGCAGAAGAGGATACCATAAAACATCAGTTAGGCTTCAAGCAATTTTCTTTTCCATGCAGCTGCTTAAAAAGAATGAAGAAAGAGTCTGGGCACAATAGTAAAAATAGGCCCAGGCCGCAGAGTCGTGTGCTTGGAAACAAACATCTGGTCACGTCGATTTGCTTTCACCCTATTGGCCTCTCTTCACGTGCACTCGCAGCTTATTTTGTTCTTTGAACACTTGTGGTCAGAGAGCAGCTGGTAACATGATTTTCAGGAAGGAGTGTGCAGGAGAGCTGGACGTATAGGGGCAAGGCAGGCATGAGGAGAAGTATATTCAGGTTAACCTCGGTCTGGCAGCTAGACCAGCAGAATAACACAGAACATTTGGCAGCTGAAGTTTGCAGCATGCAAATCCATGTGCGTTGTGCTGACCCGGAGTAACCCCTTCGCTAGACAGGCTGGAGGCCTCAGTGAAAAGACACCACTGTGCTAAAACATGACTTTTCACTGTGAGGTTCTGTATTTAACCGCAACTCCGCATTTTCCTGACAGCCAAGTCAGCCGACAGGTGGCTCTGCCGGCCTCCACTGAGAAGAGGAGCTTCACGGAGAGCGATGTAGCCGGGTAAGACGCTGAAGGAATGCACAAGAATAAAAACTGTACCTCATCCTTGCAATTAAGAAGCCCTTTAAGATTTATTGGTCCCCACATTCCATGTTTAGCCAAAAAAGCAGCGGCTGTGAGAACATGAGTGCCTACATGTGATTTATCAACACATTGGCATGATGACGACTTTCTTCCAGAATTAGAGAGGAGCTGTCCCCGGCGACCATGAGCACCCCGGCGCCATCAGAGTCCACGCTGCACTCGCGGCCAGCCGCCCAGCCAGATACACACATCACGTGACCTCCGAGTGGCCTCTGTGTCTCACATTAAACTGTGCTTGCGTGTTTCCTCAAGAGTGTCAACCCAACTAGAATATAGGATGTGTGTTTGTACTTGTTCAAAATATCTTACCATGCACTCATGTGCGGTGTGGCATGCAAGTGCTTTTGCACGTTCTGTCTGTTGTACCTCATTTTAAAAAAACAAAACAAAAAAAAAACATCTATTTGTGACTACAGAGTGCTGATAATAACATATGCACCAGATGACATGAGGATATCAGCGTGCTCACACGCCTCCTCGTTACCTCCACTTACAGCTTTTTTTTGCATATTTGCGCCTTCCAGCAAGGATGTGACAAGCAGTTAGAACAGAAGTAGCATCTTATGATAAGCTGAACAACTGGGTCACCTGTACAAATGTCTGCATTTTGTATAGCCGCTGTTAATGTTAAGTTATAATTCAACACTCAAGGTGCACCCTGAACCTTGAGTGTGGAGCCTGATTTTACAGTTATGGGCACAGTTGGTTCACGGAACCCCCCCACCCACACGTGGGGTAAGTGGTTAAAAGAAATGGATGGATAGATGTTTTTTTTAATCATTTTTGAGGGGTTTTATCATTTATGATTCAAACCCAGGCCTCTAGAATTTACAGCTTATCTGTCACTTGCTCAATCCAGTGAGCTATAGTTGTGCCTGTGTATTGATAGATTTGATATAACATGTTAGCACATTGACTCTCCTCATGTTACTGACATATTAGCCTATATTATCTGATGAGTCATTTACACAGCACCTGAACATAAGCTTGATAAGAATCAGCACAGTGGAGGTGCAGCATTTGCACATTAATGCACTTGATGAATGGATAAACATGAGTTACGTTTACAGGAAGATGCCTCATTGTGGCAGAGTAGAAAAGGGGGTCATGGGAGGAGAGAGGTGTAAGATAGCATAATCAAAAGCAACCGGTGTGGCTCCAGGCAGCTTTCATTTCTGTGAAACACACAAACACAGCAAGTGTATAAGAGTTTCAGCAGGTGCTGTATTTTAGGAAATGACATTGTCCCAATAATGTTACAGAACTTTTGGATTGCCTTAGTGTTGTCCCCTCGCACAATAGCCACATATACATATCTAATATAAAGTCTTTTAATCTGGGGATTATTTATTTATAACTTGTATTTATGAGCTATTCACAGGTGACATATGAATCTGTTTTTGCAAGTGGAGCGTTTGACGTCTCCTGGTTTACGAGAGTAATCAGCAGCGACTGGATGGAGCATTTAGCGTCCCATGGTGGGCATGGTAACGGCAGGACTTTTTAAGGTGGCATCTTCAGCTTTCCATTGTGCGGTGACAGTTTTGATCTGTGTGTAGAACTGGATGCCCTGAAGAGCAAAAATAAAAGAGTTTACATCAAATTAAGACGGCTGCAGCTGTGTTTTTACCCTCACAGGCCCAACGACAGGATCCGTTTCTTTATTTGCCACTCACTTGCTTTCCGTAGAAGTTCATGTCCCCTCTGAAGGATCCCCTCGATCCGGTGAAGGAGAACATTGGCAGCGGCACCGGGATTGGAACATTGACTCCCACCTGCAGAAAACAAGCATTGTCCCTTTCATTTCCATAAGTGTAAGGTTTGTAAAACAATTCCCTCAGGTCCTAAATTGCTAGGGACAAGCGAGACGCAGCTGATGAGAGATGCGGTACGTGCGTGCTGTTTACAAAGCAAGCTTACATGATCGCACCAAACAGAGATAAACCTGTGGCTTTCATTTGATGTGTGAAAACAAAGCGTGCTCTTACGAAAAAGGGAGGAAAACAAAAAATATATAAAAATAAAGTTTTGTTGCGAAAACACCAAGAGGCACGGCATGGTTGGTTTAGAGTGTTTTAAACAACGGGAATAGGTTTGCATACTTGGGCCTTTTGGCAAAGGTGCATGGGAGAAAAGAAAAAAACCCCAACAAAAAACAGAAAAGTAGATGTTTGTTGCATGGAGGTTTGGAGACGAGTACGGCACATGGCCTGCACAACATTCCCCGACATGTGAACAGCAAACACAGGGCATAACTAGGCTCCACAGGCAAACAAACAGGATGGCCATGTTTTTACTTAACTGTTAAATACGAACCTGGAAATCCCTTTTGAGATTTAATTTTAACAATCCTCACCACCAACGCCCCTCTCCCCCTGAATACTACCTGGAAAAGTTTCTATGCATCCCTATTTTTATTTAACAGAAGCATATTTGCTGTTGCTATTTGCGACTTTCTTGGGTGTGGATGTGGAGGGGAAAAAGGGGTTGCTTAAGGTGTGCATTTTGGGTAGGAAGCAAATAAGGGTATGCTCAACATGGAAAATAATTGTTTTTATTTAATGTGTGAAGGCTTTCAAACAAATATGACGTTCTCTCCGCTTGAGATGGTGCATAGAAACGACAGAGCGGTGTGAATGTCTCCTTTCTCCCTTGAACGAGCTGCGCATTTGGAAGCAGCGGCCACTCACCTGGCCCACATCCACCTCGTGAGTATATTTGCGTGCGGTGGCACCGTTTGTGGTGAAGATGGCTGTACCGTTGCCATAGGGGTTCTTGTTAACTAAACTGATGGCGTCGTCCAGGGAGTCTGCCTCCAGAACGACCAGCACGGGCCCAAAGATCTCCTCGGTGTAGCACTTCATCTGAGGCTGAAAGAGCGCACAACGGAGCACTTTCACCGACTGCAGACATCTTTGTAATAACACTCACGTGCAAGTACTTTTAACACATGAAGCCTCATACTGTGACGTTGCTGAGGATGGTAGGTCCCACAAAGTTGCCGTTCTCGTAACCTTTGACCTTAATATTTCGGCCATCCAGTAGCAGCTTTGCTCCCTCCTCCACGCCGCTCTGGATCAGACTGCAGACTCTGTTCCTGGCTTGGGGAGAGATCAGAGGCCCCAGATCTGCACCAGGCTGGTCTCCTAGCAGGGCCCCAAAAAACAAACAGCTATAAGGTTACACGTTCTGTCACTTGACGGATGGGAACAAACTAAGGGCACTGACATTTCGTTGGCCACAAACTCACAAAAGCCAGGACAAGGGGCACTTTGAGGCACTCCCTCTAAAATGGATTCTTGCGGGTTTCCTGTGTATTGTACAAATTAAACTTCATATCGCTGTAAACACACAGACTCATTCTCCATTTTACTTCACATCAACTTCTTTTCTCAAAGGATTTGATCCTCTAGACCGCCATTTAGGCCCGAGCCGCAGATCTGGCCACAAATTTGCAGCATGGCTGACTCAACAAGCCCAGCTGACTCCCAATGTGAAGTTACAACAGGCCATAAGGCGAGAGGTGAGGTTAGGGCGGTGTGGGTGGCCCCGAGATGAATAAAACCATAAAGGACCTTGGGGGAAACGGGCTCAGGAGAACAGGAGAGGCCGAGGTGAAGGGCGGGGTTGATGGGGCGTGGTACCTGCATTCACGCGCAGAGCTTTGGCACGTTCCACCAGCTCCGGCAGCCAGCTACGCGCCTCGCCCACCAGTATGGCTGTGGACAGAGCCATGCAGCGTTGTCCCGCTGCCCCGAACGCCGCGCCCACAAGCTGGTTCAGAGTGTTCTCCTTGTTGGCATCGGGCATCACCACACCATGGTTCTTGGCTCCCTGCAGTACACAAGAAGTGGTTAGCCCTTTGCCGTTTGATCTCCACATTACAGCAACTGGTTAGTCACAAGCAGGGACATAAAAATCAGGGTATTAGATTAGAAACAAACGACCTACAAATTTCACATTGTAAACTTGGTCCACATTTCAGTCCACGTGAGGCAATGGAACATTTCCAGTTCGCAATCTGGGCCTTTTTAAATGTGATGCACAGCTGCACCATGCACATGCACTCCTCAGTACTATTGGACGACACAAACACTTGAATCGGTGGACCAATGCTGCCACCTTCTGGATGTTTAAAGCACATGTCAGACATTAAAACTGTTGCTCACCATGTTGGACTGCACCCTTTTGCCATTTTTAGAGCCCCTCTCATAAATATACTCCCCCGCTTGATTGGAGCCAACAAAGCTGATTGCCTTGATGGCCGGATGGTCACAGATGAAGTTCACAGCTGTAAGTGGAAGACAGTTAGAGAGATGACTTAAGTAATGACAGGTGATTACGGCTTATGATTTAGAGCAGATGTAGATATCCTCATGGTTATACGCATCGTTTTTCTGCCAAGGTAACCAAATTGTCTATCTGAATTATGGATTTAAAAAAAAAAGGTTTAAAAAAAAAAAAAAAGAAGAATTTATTGGCGGTAATTTGAGGCTCTAAGCTTATTTGTCAAACATCTTTACATCTTACTATAACATTACACAGCCACTAGCTCTTACCGTCGTGTTGGCCGTGGATGATGTTGAGCGTTCCATCTGGAGCCCCCGCGTCCTGCAGCATCTTAGCCAGCAGCATGGCGCATGTGGGCACACGCTCCGAGGGCTTCAGCAGGTAAGTGTTGCCACATACCATGCCCATAGGGAACATCCACAGGGGGATCATGGCCGGGAAGTTGAAGGGGGCAATGCCGGCACACACCCCAAGGGGAAGGCGATAGGTGTAAGTGTCCATGTCTTTGGTGATGGAGGGCAGGGTTTCCCCGAGCATCAGGGAGGTGATGCTGCAGGCGTGTTCTACCACCTCTGCACAGAAAGAAGTATGAACCGTAGTATGGTCAGGTTTAGCAACTAAAGGATGACTGGCATCTTTTCATTTCATTTCATGAGATTTTGTCCTTATGTTCAACACCCCTGGCAGTAATTGGTTATTTATGTGCACAGGCACGACATTTAAACAAACTACATGTGTGTGTCAGCTGCTACACCAGGATAAAGTTAGCAAAGGTAGATATCATGATCTGCATTTAAAAAAAATGATGATTCAAGTATGACGTAAACATGAAATATTTTTATTATAATGACAACTCCAGCTGTCACAGATACATTATTTTTATTCTAAGCCAATTTATACAACTACATCAATAAAAAAAAAAAAAACTTTTTTTTTTTTAAATGAACTGGGCGTATGAAGATGATCTAAAACATCATCTCCATGAAAGAAATAACAGTCATAACAAACCACATCAAATCACTGAATTTGAAGTAATAATTTTTTCAGGAGCAACTTTGTTGCTAAAAACTCATGTCCTTACTGTCCCAGGCCAATTGTTGCATGTTATTTACTATCATAAAAAGGCCTAAAAATATCAAAATTTAATCTTCCAAAGAATCAGTCATGAAATAAACCACCCTCTGTCCCGCTTGTCCCATATACAAGATAAAATAGATTAACAGATTCCTGTAAATGAGTTAAGAGCCTACACAAAATGCAAATATTTAACTACTTGTTGCTCAATGACAAAAAGGACATCTGTGTGCATGTGTGTGTGTCAGACACACTTACGCAATCCTCTGAACACATCTCCCTCTGCATCTGCAAGGGTCTTCCCCTGCTCCACTGTGATGGCCTTCGCAAGTTCTTTCTGAAACGCAAGAGGACGCTTGTATGAATTCTCTGTATCAGCTATATAGCCTAAAGTCAAGTTTCACTCAAACAAGAGCTCTGAACTACTGTAGAAGGACTAACATGCTGTCTGTCCATCTGTTCATTCATCCGTCCAATTCCACGGTTGGAGTGGGGCTGGATACGAGCTGTCATATGGTGAGAGGTGCACTCTGAATAAGTCACTAGCCTATTGCAGGGCTAACACAGAGACATAGCCAGTCTAAAAGCTCCAGTTAACCTAACGCGCATGTCTTTGAACTTTGGGAGGAAGCCAGAGTACCCAGAGAGAACAGGGAGACCTAAGAACCTCTCTCTGTGAGGCAACAGTGAGTCCACGCTCTTGTTTGATTCATTAATTAAACAAGGCTGAATGTGTTTTTACTTTCAGAGTACCTTACGGTGACTTACAATATTGTCCTTGATAAGCTGCTGATAGCGCAGAAAAACCTGCTGTCGAGCCAAGATGGAGGTCTCAGACCAGGAGCGAAAGGCTCTGGAGCATGAGTCTACAGCAGCCAGCATCTCCTCCTGGGTGGCTTTGGGCACGCGGGTGATCACCTCGTTGGTAGCCTGTGAAAGTGGAAAGAAGTCATGATCATTACTAAGCTGGATTTTTTTTTAAACACTAAAAATAAGTGCTGATTTACACTGTGACTCTGCTCATTCAATAATGCCAAATCTGAATCTGAATCTAAATGTTGACGTGCCCATCTACACAAACCAGTCTGGACCAGTATGCCCAGGTTAAGCAACTCCATACTGTACAAGCACAGCATGGTGAGGCATCAGTATACGTTCACCTCAACTAATAATGGATGTTGCCAAGAAATACTAGTAGTACTTACAGGATTGTGGATATCCAGCCATTCCGAGGACTTGGATTCAACAAACTTCCCATCAATAAACAGTTTGGTGGTGGGCTATGAGGAAAGATATCAGCATTTACTCGTAGGGTTGATTATCTTTGAAATGTATTACCAGATTAACAGTTACTCATAAGTACTCACCACAGAGGAGGAGGAGGAGTAGCACAGCCGGCTGACTCTAAGTGGAACCTGTGAAAGCGGCACAGCAGGGAGTCAAATCGCTAAAAGTAGCAAAAACTGCAGTATTTATCCATCCAAGAAGTACAATGTGCTGTTTGATTTGCACATTTTGTCAACCAGCTGCAGCCTGTTGGCCGATTAGATTAATGTGCAACTACTGAGTGTGGAGTTGTGAAAATGGGGACAAAGTCAAGCTGAGTGAAGCGGACTGAAAGAAGGAATGCGGTCCAGGCTGCAGGTGCACGGTTAGACTTCTTTGCGCTTAAATGCACCTGCAGCTGAACACGAGTAGAAAAACTTTCTTCATGTTATAAATCAGCTCTTAAAGGCGTAAAATTATTATTATAACTTTTAAATCCTCTTAAGATTTCTGAACTGAGGAAAAACTTTATTCCTCCTCTGTAAAGGAATCCACGCACATAACTTCTGCAGGACACTGTGTCAACAATCAGAGCTGACCACACGCTGCCACTTGCACTTTACCTTGGTCCTGAACGCTGATCTCAGAGCTGTTGACGCCATTCTGGGATATCATGTGCTAGGCCGAACTGATTTGACCCACTGTGCAGGAAGGTAGCACGGTGGCCAGCAGAAGACAGCGTTCAGCTTTCTACCCCACAGATGTGAATCACCTGTGGGCGGGCTCTGGGGAAATCTGAGGCTTCCTATAGGCTCCAAATTCGCCCTCTCACTAATAACGCAGCGTGATTGGGCGCTCGATATTGCCTTCTGTCCAATCACGACTCCAGGTCTTGGATTAAACCCGCCCTAGCTACGGATCTCCATCAACTATTGGCTATTTAAACCAGTCAGTTCTCCTGTCAGGAAGTGTGTCCCAGCTGAGCTGTATCCACACGCAGTTTTGAACAAAGTGGGACTTTGCTGTAAAGTGTGTCATCTTTAAGCGATCAGTGGCCCTTATCCAAAAGATTAAAGTGTTATCGCAGCCAGCGACAATGCGCTTGTCGTTAGCCTGCCTCGCTAAGGTACTGTCAGACCACTGTTACTGTTGGGTGGGTGTTATGTGTGTATCAGCTGTTTAATTTGAACCATATGAAGCCCAAATGGTGCTTAGTCATGGACCAAAGAGTAGGTAGGAGGGAGTTTAGGGGACACATCCTATTGGCTGCTCAAAGTGGATGAGATTTTTTGTAGAAAAAGTACTTGCAGTAACTGGTCCAGTCTAGTCGAGAGAAATCTGCAGAAGTATGGCAACTCAGACTAAGGTGAACCCACTGCATAAAACCACAAAGCAAAACTGACTTTGTTTCCAAACTGAGTTAACATTTTCTGTTTTCTGTTCAGCCCATACTTCACGGATACTTCAGAAGCTCCTGCTCCTGGAGGGTTCGCATTGGTAAGTCATGCCCTGGGATTGTTCAGCTAAGCTTTGGTGTAACTTTTTTTTATCACTAAGGTAATGAACTTGTTTGTGCACCAGCTTTTGCTCTAAAAGGTGTTGAATATGACCAGCTTCCAGTCAATCTGATCAAAGATGGAGGGCAGCAGGTACAGTGTGCAGACAAACATGACAGTTTCTACATGATTGCTTGAATATTAAAGAGTCCGAAATCATGCTAAAACAATATGAAGTTTCTTAACAAGGTGCTGTCTTAAACAAACAATAAAACCATGCATTTCTTTTTTTAAGTCATGTGTTAGTCTGACAATGGCTCTCTCTGTGCCAAAGCTTACAGAGGAGTACAAAGCACTAAACCCCATGCAACAAGTGCCTGCAGTGGAAATTGATGGCATCACTCTCTCTCAGTCGGTGAGTCTGCTTTCATAACAACGTCACGTTATCTTATTACATTTACTGAATATTTTGGTAACACTGGTAACAGTTCTAGTAAAAATCTGACTTGTTACCCCCTTTTTCTAACCTTTAAGCATTTGCAGGTAGTTACTTTGTAATTTCAAATAAAATACATTGAAATTCCATTTAATTACACCTTTAGTCACAGACTGTATTAAAAAACTTTACCAAAATTCTTTTTTTTTGGTTTGTTTATGTAGCTGGCAGTGATCCAGTACATCGATGAGACCAGACCAGAACCCCGTCTTCTTCCAGCAGACCCAAAGGCGCGTGCCCAGGTTAGGATGATAAGTGACCTCATTGCCTCAGGTATACAGCCCCTGCAGGTAAGCAGAACACAGTCCACAACGCCATCAGTTCAAATCTCTACTCTGCAAGCATGGATTTTTGTGAACCAATGTCAAGGTCAACCTGCAAGACCAGTAACTTTATCTTTTTTAATTCCTGGACTTCTCAGAATTTGTATGTAATCCAGAAAATTGGAGCGGAGAAGATGCAGTGGTCTCAGCACTTCATCGATCGTGGTTTTCAAGGTAAGCGGAAGCCTGTCATCTAGACCTCTATACTTTGTTTTAATTTTAAATGAGAACTGCACTCTGAAAACACTTTGTCTGTTTTACACAGCAGATGATGAACACTCTGAGTTGCCTCTATAAGTGCACATTTTTGCTGTCATTACAAAGCGTGACTCATCAGCTTAACCATCCTGCTTTGCTGTAATGTCGCAAGCAGGAAGGCTTTTAAAACTGACGATGATGATTAAATCAACAGTGATCCATTCCTGAGAACTTAGCACAGAAGTACAAACTGCTAACATTTCTGTTCTTCTAATATTTACATTTCCAAACTTTCCAAAGTAATAATCTAATTCTGCCCCACATTTGACACCCCTGCTCTATACATTAGAAACATGATGTGATGAGAAAAATGCCAATGTGGTTTACATGCATGCGTTATCCCCCAGCTCTTGAGCCAATTCTGAAGCAAACAGCAGGGAAATACTGTGTAGGCGATGAGGTAAGAACATGAATATGTCACAGGATAACATCTGGGCAATTTCCAGCACAAAGATTACTTCTTACTTTCTGCTTCTCTTTTAGATTTCCATGGCAGACATCTGTCTGGTCCCACAGGTCTACAATGCAGAGAGGTATGCTATGAGAAGTTTCATAAAAACTGCAATAGAAGTGCTACTTTAATAGAGACGGGCTTTCCACAAAATCCAATTTACATATTTTCCCTCTGGCGTGCAGTGCTGTTTCTCTGTCTAGTGTGTTTTGTTCGAGCTGACCAGCATTTAAGATAGTGGCTATAAAAACATCTGCCTTGTTTTAAATATAATGGAACCAGATGAAACTAGTTTTGTGCCACTCAAAAGCATCAAATAATACATTTGGAAGGTTAGCAGCAGCATCTCTTTCCAGAAATCAGAACAATTTACTTCTATTATATTCAAGAGAAGGCAGAGATCCCAAAACATGATATAACCTCAAAACAGCCTGTACAGGAAAGCATCACCACTATGCTTTTAATGTCTACAGGTTCAAAGTGGATGTGGGGAAGTATCCAACCATCAAACGGTTAAATGAAGCTTTACTTGAGATTGAAGCTTTCCAAGTGACCCACCCATCACGCCAACCAGATACACCTGATGATCTGCGTGCTTAGTACAAAGCCACTGAGAAGTTGTTTGTGTTAAATAAAATGACTGAAAAGCGACTCTGTTCCACTGCAGTTACTTTAAATGACAAGAAAGGTTCGAGTAAAAAAATATTTATTAGTATTTTAGCATGAAATTGAACTATGACTTTAATTTGCCTTCAAAATCATACAGATACGTGGAGAAGAGGTACGGGACAATAATGTGTAAAACACAACGCTCAGAGATTTGCTATGGAAAGTGGAAAACCTCTCGTCTCACTGTTTGCACCGCGTTCCCTGATGGTGATTTTCGAAGACACATAATAAAGTAAAAGAATCACACAGGAGACACATAAATAGAAAATCAATGCAACAAAACACAAAGCAGAAGAATTAGTCTTTCAGACAAAACGCTCTTCTCATGTCTGATCACGTCACGGGCCATGGTGGCTAAAACCTGTTTCCAATTTGGACTCATTTGTCAAAAGGAATCTCCACGGTGCATTTGATTGTGTCATCGTAAAAGGAACCAGAGCAGTCCGACCCACCAAACACCAGCAATGCACACTGGATTTTAACATTTTCACCCTGTCCATGTGTCCCAGTGTCTCTTAGGATAGCGCTGCCCAAAAGCATCATGCTGTGTCCAGCACGAGGCCTGGAGCAAAGCAGGGGAGACACCAGTGAAATCCACATATTCGTATCTGGGGGAGAAAAGAAATGAAGCTTGATTAAAAAGCAGCTGATTTCATCAATATTGATGCTTCGTGCAAAATAACAACACTGGACTGAACCGGAACAAACACACCATATTTTTTAAATCCAATAACACTGGAAAAAAAAAAAACAACAACAAAAAAAAACAAAAAAAAACAAAAAAAACAAAACGCTCACCTGTATTAAAGATGTGAACATCCTGCAGGGCTCCGATTGCACTGCACCCTCCACTGACTAAAATCCTGTTGTCTGAAACTGGGAGTGCTGCATGAAACCTGTCAATTTATATATAAAGAAGTTTTACCTGTATCATTATTATGGCCAATCTTTACATATTCTTAAATATGAATTATGTTCAGCTAAAAGAAAAGAATAATCTCACTAGGACGAATTTTGTGTTAAACAACATTAAAATTGCACTTGACTCTTTCTGGGATGCCCAAGGATACTACAACCAGATGGCTACATGGATGACATTTATCAAGGTTGATTAGTTTACTCACCCTCGAGGCAGCGGTGGCATGTTCCCACTCTTCACAGCTGTGTACTCCATGAATCCTTCACTCAGTAGGGAAAATGTAAGCATCAGTGCAATCCTGGACACTCAGTTTCAATCTAAGGCGGTCAGTGAATCTTTATCTTACCCAGATCTAACACATGGAGGTCGTTAAAGTAAGCAGCGGTCTTGCGTCCACCGAATATGATCAACTTCTGAGACAGAAGCGTAGTCGTGTGCCTGTTAAAAAGCATGAAATTAGCATTCCTGAGAATTAAGAAAGCACTTAGGGTACAGTAAATTTACTGAAGACTGACCCAAACCGAGGCAGAGGTCTGTCCCCTTCCACAATAGGCTGGTACCAGAGTCCAAACTCTGGGTTGAAGATGTATAGAGCATTACTGCAGGATTTATCCCCTGAGGAAAGGCTTGACTGAACTCCTCCAAAGACAAAAAGCTCTTTTTTGTAAAAGGCTGCAGAGTGATACGCTAAATTTGGAACGCTGCCTTTTGCCTTAAGGATGGAAAATATCCACAAATACAGCAATGAAAAGAAAAAACAAATAGCCTATTTCACATACACGTACATGCTTTTAAAGAATGTGAAAACGCAGCATGTTAACAACAAACCCACATTGACAAGCTTCCACTTCCAGGTCAGAGTATTAAGGATGTACAGCTCCGTGTAGCGCCGACCCTCCCTCAGGCCACCGTAAACAAAGACTGCTTTAGAGTCTGGGTCATAGGTTGCAGTGTGTCCTCGGGCACAGGGTGGTTCAGGTCCAGAAGCAGAGGAGTTCAGCGGGAACCAGAAGTCACCGTCTGAAAAGAGGTCAGGTAACGATTAAGTACAAATTCTTCCTCCACCGGTGCCACACACCTTCACTCTAGTGAGATGCTTTATAGATTCAGGAAGTTTATACATATATGGCCAGATGTATATTCAGCAAAGTCCACTGACCCAACTCGAGCTTCCACAGGGAGTCCTTGCAGTAGTTTTGTTCTGAAGTCTCCCCTCCAATGAGGATGGCAGTATCAGGGTCACTCAGACACATGGTGTGGCACCAACGCTTTGACGGACACGCTGAAACTAATCACAAATCTTTGTCAAAGCCACTTCTGTGCAATACTGTGTAATCCCAATATTTTTTTCCTTTTTGCCTCTGACCTCCTCTGTTCTCACTCTTTATGAGCACAGTCATTTCTTCTTGACTGTTTATCCTGGATGACCTCATCTTCTTAGGGGTCGAAGCTTGGTCTACATCCTCTGAGAGACTGTCCACGTCCTCAGAGCTCCACCTCAGCTGGCCTCTCCTACTAATGACTGTACGTCTGGGTGTCTTTTCCTTCCAGTCACACAGAGCGCACAGCAGACCTGCGTCAGTTACTGCCCTCACATGCAGACACTAACATACACTTAAGGATAACACTCACTGTAGGCCACACTGGAGGTTTATTCCCCACAGCGGAGTCACTGGTGTCGACTTTATTGACTTGGATCTCAGCAAAGCACACGCTGTCGCTCCTGTCGCTCAGGTGTGAGGTCTCAGAAGTCACCTGGATTTGTATTAATTGAACAATCATGATGCTCGAAAACCAAAGCGTGCATTCCCACTGAACTATTTTGGCCCCGTTTATCTCACCGTTTCACTTTCAGCATCTTGGGTGTGTAATGTGGTGGAATGATCGGTCACATCGTGCCCTTCGGGGAACAAGCATTTCCTTTGAACCAAAGGGGTACTGCTGAAGACGCTGGAGTTGTCCTGTGGCTGGTCACAAGTCTTGGCAAGAAATAAACAAGTGAAATGCCACTATGCAATATCAGCTACGAACTGCTTTTTTGTTTTAAATCCCACATATAGGCATGATGCCTAGCAATCTGACGTAAAGAAAGCAGGGAGTGTAATGGAAACTAGCACAAAGAAATTAATATTAAATGATGATATATGCCATGAAGCTATTTATAGCAAGGTGAAAATGGTGGAATCCGATTCTGTTTTCCAAGAGTTATTTATATTTTCACAAAAAAGTAGAAAAAAAAAGCAATCAGCATAAGATATTAGGTTAAACTTCACCTTCCTTTTAGGCTTATTGTATCTACTCAGTACAGGAGTTGGATTAATTGCATTCAGATAAGCTATATTTGTCCTTTGCATGCTATAACCTGCAGCCTGAACAGTTTGTGTGTTTTAAAGTGAGGCTATATGTAAATTCCCCACTGCATTTAACCATTAGTAAAATAACCCAGACTTTCCCCACACAAACATGAGCTCTACGTGAGTTTTTTCGGATCTGGTCGCGCTAAATACTTGTGTTTTGTACCTCTCCAGAGACTGTGAGTAAAATCTTGCCATAAACTCCCCTCCTGCCCCTCTCTGCAGCCACTTTGACCATCTCAGGGCTCCAGTCACCTTCCCAAGTCAAACACCTGAGCACAAAGAGATCTCAGCAAACTCTAGTTTACAAATTCACAACCTTGCGGCTACTTCACGTACCTAAATTGAGAGGACAGAATCCCAATTTTCTGAGCTGGTACTTCTGCACTGACCAGAACCTCGACTGAAATTGTGGTCAAACTGCATTCCCACTGTCCCAGACCGAAGATGACCAGCTGCTTAGGAAGAGGTAGCGGGAGATGGACTTGAAAGCACCTCCGGTTAGATTTGCTGTGAAGAGTGAGTCCAAGTAGTGATTCTTCGCGTTCTTAATAATCTGTCAACATGTTTTGTTTTTTTTTATTATTTACTTATCAAACGACATACCTAATAAACTGGCGGGGGGCGTCACGCAAAGACCAAAGGACATAAAAATTCAGTCTCCCCATGTTGTTTTACGGATCCAATACGTTTTGAGAGCGGCAAACATCGGCGGTACTTAGATCTCCAGTGCTAACCTCTGATTGGCCGAGAGGAGCTCGAGGCCGTGGTGAACACGCACAGGTGAGAGGTCAAAGTAATTAAGAAATAGGCCCCGTAGTGGATCCGCTGGTTGGACTCCAGATGCCTCACTGCCTTTCTATATGTCTTTGGATAAAGGGAAGTCAAGTGTATGACTGAACATCTATCCATTCGCTTAGCAAATTCAAGATCTTTGTCTCATAACAGAAATAAAAATAAAATAGTTACAATTAAAATTCTAAACACCAAATATCTGCAATCAGTATTTATTATGGATCTATACGGGCTGACTGAATAGACTTTCAAAGTCATTTCAATGTTTTATAGACACACAATTGATTGGCATGATCAAATTTCGTCAGTCATATTTGCTTCACGTATTATTGGTGATCAAGTGAGAACCTCCACTGCACTAATAGCAATATCAGATAAGAGTTCTAGCTTCTCTCATCAGTAGGTGAGAGTGGGGCCACTTAGGCACGAGGTCCATCCAGGAAATGTGGCTTGTGGCTACCATCTCTACTACTACACTGTTTTCCTCATGTTAGCACTTATAGTTTTGGGGGGGGGGGGGGATTATATATGGTACAAAGAAACTTCTGAGTGTATATCTGAAATTTTCAAACAATGAATGAACTTTTATTAAGAAGACTAATCGTGCACTGTGGTCGTAAAGGGATGGACATGGTAAGGAAAAAAATTCAGGTAGGCTGTGGTGTTTTGATGACGTGCACTTGGTACTTAGGGGGCCCAAAATATGCCAACAAAATATAATCATGTCAGTTCTTGGGCTCTGTGGTAGTGTGGTTGTGTCATATTACTTTATTATTCTGTCCACCCTCAGGAGCAACATTTCATCCAAGAGGCGACAATGCTAAAAACAGCTTCTATTATAGTTCAAATCCACTTGCAGTCTGAAACAATGCACTCTGGTTCTTACTTAATGAGACCCAAGCTGATGTAGTGCTTGGAATAACAAGAGTAAATCGATATATTTATCTTCATCTTTATTCTGATTGTTTATATCGCAAGAAATTAAATGATAAAAACAAAGAAGAAATCAAATGACAAACTAAACGGGTGTAGGTTGATGCTACAGCTTATATAACACCTGCACATGACGCCAGACCAAAAAATGACCGCATAAGGAAAATTAGATCCCAAACCTCTGATTTACATACAGAACCAAGACAAACCATGAAAAAGAAAGAAAAGGAGCATTTATCACAGTACTGAATAATGTTAGTCCTATGCAATTTTTTAAGCAGTTGAGTGTGCTGCAAATTTTTATTTAGTCAGTACAGTTCCAAAGGTCACCCCTCGAAACAGAAACTCAATGACTGTTCACATTTGTGCTAACCTTGGGTTTCTCAAAATAATATAATTTCATCTTCATTTGTATTTATTATCCCTTTTTTTAAACAGCTTCTGCATGCCAGCTGGCATCCAGTTATGTTAGAATCTAGTAAATCTTTATATTTCCGTGGTTAATTGAATAAATAATGAATTTGATGATATTGAGAGTAGCTTTCCATAAATTTTTGATCATTTTTCTTTAAAAAAAAAAAATCCAGTAAAGCCCAAGTAAGACTAGCTGCGTCTTAAGATTGTGAGAGGCCTTAAGGGAGAACTGAAAATAAAACCTGGTTTCATCAGCACCTCTGTGCAACTATTACATCAATCCCCTAATGTCACAATTTAATGGAAACACAAGGGGCCACCCTGAAGTGCTTTCTAATCCTGGATGTGCAGCGAGACTGTTATGAAATGACGGGGTCTCGGGTGAAATGCGCAGCTTTGGCTGGCCATTTTTTTATTTATTTTTTTCCTCAAGCTGTCCAGCAATCGACCGTGATTCATGCTGGTTTTATCTAATCGCCTCAATTAACCACAAAGGAAATGAGACAATGGTCTGTTTATTGTGGAATTAGAAATTTCAGGATTTGATGCCATCAGCATAACTTACAATGAGGGTTTAGTACAGTACAGTACAGTATCAGTTGCTTTACAGTATGCTGTATACAACGTCAGCAGCCAGATCTGTGAAAT
This sequence comes from Pelmatolapia mariae, assembly GCF_036321145.2. Classification (NCBI taxonomy): domain Eukaryota; kingdom Metazoa; phylum Chordata; class Actinopteri; order Cichliformes; family Cichlidae; genus Pelmatolapia; species Pelmatolapia mariae. The sequence continues at coordinate 49,856,186 of NC_086241.1, read as the reverse complement.
CTTTGGAAGATGCACAGAGTGATTGAAATGAGGAAAGAAAGATAATCATTTTTTTTTAAAAAGACCAAAAACAAAACAGTAACTTACTTCTTAGATAGACTTGTGCACAAAAAATAATCTACCTCCAAACATAATGAAAGTGTGCAAGTCAAATGTAAATATTGATTTTTTTATTACATAACAAGAGCTTCATGTGATAAGGGATGGCTTTTAATTGTGTCATAAAAAGCACAGTCTGATTACCACTTGCTTCAGTACATTCGACTTATATATATATATATATATTTTTTTTTTTAACCAACACACCACTGTGACAGCAGACATCGCCATACTCTGAATTTACATAATCTGAAATCTCACGTGATTAGGATCAATACAGAGAAGAAAAAAATAAGTTAGGTTGGTAACAAAGACAAAGCAATAAGAATAATAAGAAAAAAAAAAGGTGCACAAGCTCACTCACTCACACACACACACGCACACAAAACAAAACTTCTTTCTTTAGATCATAGCTGATTTAACACAGTTATACCCGTGCAGGCGTTCCCTGATCACTGCTACCATAGATCTGTTACAGGTGAAGACAATAGATATTTTATGATGGGCACTTGACCAAATAGCACGGTGCACACATGGGAAAAATGGCACATATGCAAGGCTTCTTCAAACACATGTTAGCAAGACACTGAAGCGTTTGAAATCAGTGGGATTAGGGCTAAATTCAACAAGAGACAACACAAGCGGACGGTGATAAAAAATAGATATCCCTATATATATATATTTTTTTTCTATTTTATTTTAGAATTTCAATTATGTCTCCCCCCCATCCCTCCCCCGACAAGTGTGGAATCAAAAATAGTTCATTGTTCTTCAGTAAATTGTACATTCATAAGCGATAAATTGGCGTCTCAGGCACTGTAATAAACCCTGTAGTAAAGTGTTTTATTTCGCCAAAGGGAGTAGGAGTTGTCAAACTTCAGGAGATAAGTGCCTTCACCTGGAAATTCGTGGCTCCCCCCCTGCACGGACAGGTGGCTGTCCTGGCGGTACACGGGGAGGATTTCAGACAAGTTAGAGTTGGTGTGAGTTTTGGAGCCCTTCTCGACGTCCCCGTTGCCGACGGGCCCTGCAGAAATCACATGATCCACAAAGTCAACACACCGAATCGTAACCCCAGTGGGGGGAAAACATATAAAAGTACAACTGCGATTGCAAAGAGGGGCGTCGGCGCCTGACCTTCAAGCTCCTCCTCTTCGTCCTCGTCATCGCTTGACTCACTGATATGCACCGTGATGGACCGGCTCGTCACGGGAGTCCAGTCAAAATAGATGCCGAAGCCAATGTCGTAGCCGTCTGTGGCAAACTCCCAGCACACTTTATTGGCTTCGGGCACGGTGGGCACGTGGACCGTCATGATGTCGCCTCGGTACACGGTCACCAAGCTGTCCTTCTCTGTTCGGAGCTTCGCCTTTAACTCCTTCACAGCAGCAGATGTCCAAGTTGTCGGGGGGTTCAGGGGCGGCATCTGGGCTGCCATCAGAAGGGACACGCGGAAGTGACTTTAACAAGATGTGACAGCAGCTGCAACATTTTATCCAAATCATTTTAAGATGGCAAAATCTCAAGCAAATACTGTGCACGCACACTGCAATTAGTGGGACGTTTATGAACCCGCAGAGTCAGAATCACTGCAGAACAAAGCAGCTGTCACGATAGCTCACTGCAGGTCCTCACCTTTCATCTCGGCGGAGAGCTGACAGCTCCCTGCACTGCTGTTCTCCTCACCTCCTTCCCCCAGGGCCAGCTCAGCAGGGGCCTCTTCATTACCCTCAATATGCGCACACATCAGGGTTATTATTGTAAAGATATAGCCTTACATTGTTTGACTACGCCGCCCTATATACTGCAACTTGTTTACAGCTCACCTAAGCACACAGTATTACCTACCTCAGAAAGACGTCCTGAATCCTCCTTGGTGTCATCCATACTGTCTTTGGACTGAGTAAAGCTCTCTGAAAGATTTGTATTCTGCAGCCTTAAGTAAAGAAAGAACAGACATTTTAAACCTAGATAACATTCAGACCACCCATCTGCATAGCAGCTGCATTTAAAAGCCACTTTCTGCAGCAACAGGTTACCTGTCCGGTGGCGTGTTGTCGCACTGTTTGGCTGTTACTCCGGGGAAAGATGAGAAAGACAGTGATGAAAGCCGTGACTGGAGCTGTGATGTAGCCTCTAATCTCTCCATGGCTGTCCTGAGAAGGCAAACACCTCAGTCTGCGTGGCTGCAAAAAGATGAAACCCCGCCCCTCCCAACCACAGGGGAGGGAGACGGATGAAGCTAGCCTCCTAAAGCAGGCTGTTTAAACTAAGCAAGCTGCCGTTTCACATAATAAACCCTGTCAACCGCAGTATTGCCTTCTGATTTAACAGTTAAAGCAGTAGCGACGAGCTGTGTTTACATGTGCGTGGAACTCTAGCTTCATTAACCAGGCTAGCTGTTAGCTTATAGCTCACGCTAGCTAACCAGCGAGCAGTTAAAAGGACAACCGAAGCTGCGGACACAACACCCAAAAACTTATCTCACCACAACGTAGCGCCGAAAATATGATGTGATTTTAGTTTAATCAAACTCAGGGCATGAGGAAAACTGCCTCCATAGCCCTGCAGTCATGTGACGGACCTCTCCACAGTGCTGCCGCTGATGCTTCTGCTGCTCAACAGGAAAAAACAGACCCGGATTTTTTGACACTTCCGTCTTTTCTCGGAAAATCAGCGAATCTGCATCCTTGCCACGATCCTACTGCAGCTCCTCTGAGGACATACACCGCTGCTTAATATTTAAACCAGTCTAAAAGTATACGTCCCAAAGCCAAATCATAAACACAGATTATTTAACAAAATCTAAAACGGAAAAAAAAGATAGTTGTTAAGTGGTTTTTCTCATGATACAGTACTCTGCAAAGGTCTTGAGGCACCCCCTTTTTCTTATTCTACTGGGAAAATCTAGGAAAGAAATAGGAAATTTATTAAAAAGTGTACATACATGGAAAGACAACATGTAAAACAAAAGCAGAGTTTGTACAACTACAACTCTCTTAGGCAAGCTTTCCTGTTATTTCTTTAAGCAGTCTTTAAAGCTCTTCTCTAGATGTTGGCTGTATTTTTGTTCCATTCCCTGTCAAGATGATCCCACACTGTTTCAATATTGTTGAGGTCCAGGATCTGGGGAGGCAATCCATGACTGACAGTGTTTCCCTGTGCGTAGTATGCTCTTAATGCATTGGCAGTGCATGTGGGATCATCGTCATGCTGAAAAATGAAGCTTTTGGCAATCAAACCTAATGTTGTTCCATTAATTTCAACAAGATCGCCAACACCACTGGCTTAAATGCAAACCCAAACCATGACAGTGCCTCCACCGTGTCTTGCAGATGGCTGTAGACACTCACTGTTGTACCTCACCCCTGATCTCCTCTGTATGTCACATCTGGATTCATTACTCCATCTGACCTGTCTTCAGTTCATTTGGTGTGTAATTTGGTATACTTCAGCTGTTTCTCCCCATTTTCCTTATTTAAGATTGGCTTCTTGACAGAAGTCTTTCCATTGAGATCTTTACTGACGAGGCTACAGTGAACAGTAGATGAAGGTCCAGGTTTTTTTTCAAGAGGCTGCCAACAGATACAATTTAAAATTGGTTCTTTCCCAAGTCGCCTGTGCTGTATAGAGACAACACTTGTTCATCCATGAGTGCTGCGGAGACTCAGGTCGTTTGGAGTGGAGGGCCCACTCCTGAAGACCTTCTATGACTCTGTGGTGGCCTCAGCCATCTTTTATGGTGTGGTCTGCTGGGGCGGCAGCATCTCTGCTGGGGACAGGAAGAGACTGAACAGGCTGATCCGAAGGGCCAGCTCTGTTCTAGGATGCCCTCTGGACCCAGTGGAGGTGGTGAGTGACAGGAGAATGGCGGCTAAGCTGTCATCCCTGTTGGACAACATCTCCCACCCCATGCATGAGACTGTGACAGCACTGAGCAGCTCCTTCAGTGGGAGACTGCGGCACCCACGGTGTGGGACGGAGAGATTTCGCAGGTCTTTCCTCCCCACTGCTGTCAGACTCTACAACAAAGACTTTTGCAGCTGATCAAACCCACACATGTGCAATAAGACTGCTATATGTGTAATTCTTTCTCTGACAAAGTTGTACTTTTGTAATTTTCTTACTCAGTTGTATATAGCATTTGTATTCTATTTTATTCTATTGTATATATTATTCTATTTCATTCTATTGTATATAGTATTTTATTTTATTTTATTTTATTGCATTCCAGTGTTTTCTAATTTCTGCTACATAACTTTGCACTTTTGCTGTAACGAAACAAATTTCCCACCTGTGGGATTAATAAAGGTCATCTTATCTTATCTTATCTTATTTTTTTGATGCTTTAATGTTTCATAGATCAGTGTTGAGTGGCTTAATAGAGAAAATTAACAAAAAAAAAATTAAGCTTGAGACTTTTGCACAGCACTGTAACTGTACTGCATAAAAGTATCTGAAGTAAACCTATATCTACATTTCACAAACTTTAGTGAGTCCTTCATGTTATAAAATGATTTTCAAAATTGAAAATGTAACACAGTAATACAAATTTTGAATTGGAAGCACACTGACCAGCCTCATTATTTAAGACAGGTCATAAAAAGCTAAACAGACTTTTATTTACTTTTTAATTTTTCGTATTGTTATGTATGCTTTCAAAATGTGACACAAGTGTTTTTAACCAACTGTAACTTTACTGCATCTTTAATACTGCATAAGGATAAGTGAAACTGCTTGTGTAACACAATAGTTTTACACTGATCAGCAACAACAATAAATGCACCGACCTAATACTGTGAATGTACCCTTTGCAGGTTTGGGTTCCCATCTATTAAGCTACTTATTCCCCACTCAATATGAGCAGTCTTTGAATGTGACAGGGTACCATGGGGTTTCTGTGCGGTTTCCCAGCAGATTTTTGCATCACAGAGACTGAGTTCACCTATTAGTGATTTTAATGCTGTGGCTGATCAGTGTGTCACTTTGCTGGTGTCTCCATCTGGGATTTATAAGCTGCAGAGAGGCGCTGTTGCACAGATTTACTGCTTGATAGAAAGCGCAGCAGCGGGGTCTCCCTGATCTGGGCATCCATAAGTGAAATCCAGGGAAAAGGCCTTTTTGGAATAAAGTTGAAATATATAATTATTATTTAAATGAGATATATGACAATTTAAAAAACAAACAAACACTGATCTACTCACTCATCTGAGGGAAGAGAAGATGCATAGGATGAATTGATGAAACTGTGTGCATTTAATTGCACAGTGTCTCCACATTTTTCTTTAAATATTGATTTAATTAAGAGGAGAGCCTCACTGGATCCCAGAGTGGCAGAGGTGCAGATATTCAACAGGATATACAGCACCGCACACACCCAGTTCAGACCCAGAGAAATACCTCCTACATGTGGAATCAAAAAGTACAAACTAAGAACAGAACTTGTAAAGAACTTGTTTAACTGAAGCTCATGCAAAATACTTTCTGTCACATATGAAACAAAATGAAAAGATGCTGAAGTGACATACCTTTCATTGTGAGAGGACACGATGCTTCTATCAGCAAAGGATCTGATAAAGCTGAGGCCACGGGACTGCAGGACAGCCAAACATCCACAGTGTCACAAGAGACGACGTCATACTTCGGCTTCAGGATGTAGTCGTGTCCAAGAAGCTTAGCTAATCTGAGACAGTAATTCAAAAGAAAGTGATTCATTGACCCAACCCCCCCAAAAAATTACCAGCCCTATGTGTGTGTGAATGTGGCTGTACCTGGTGACAGGAATGGCAGAGGTGAAACTGTACACAAGGCAGTGTTTTGCCAGATGAGAGTGGAGATCAACGCAGACTTTTGGGATTTGAGAGGGCAGACAGCAAAGGAAAAGAACATCCGCCCATGCTGCCAGTCTGCGATTGTCAAAGAAACATTCAACTTCTGTATGGACAAATTCCACTGAAACACAGAACACACAAGGATCTTAGCAAACACTTTTTTTTTTTATCAGTACACACGGAAGTTTGGTCCAAGTGCAATTTAGTTAAACCAACACATGCTTAATGATTAACTCAAGAATACCATAGAGTCACAACGAGCAACCAATAACTATTCATTGTCTTAAATGGGCGTAACTGAAAAAACAAAACAAAACAACAACAACCTAGCTTAAATCTGCTCAAAAATGCATCTGGGTAGCTTAAAAATTTAAGAGTGAAGAGAGTCATTAAGGAAGTGTATGGAAACCCCTCAGATTACCCACTATCTGAAACAAGGAGCTTTAGCTTCTCATCCCTTAAGCCAGCTTTCTTCTGATTGGCTGCCCCTTGCAAACAGAAGGTTTGACCATATTAGTGGTATCCACTCTGAGTGATATCATGATGAGCCAACAGTAGGAAACCTAGCATTTATTGCCACATGAACAGCGATCTTTCACCTCACATAGATTACTTCAACGAAAGACAAGCTCATTATTTGAAGTTTTGACCATGTCTAATATGAGCATCCACCACTGTAACGCTCTATAAACACACAACAGAATAAAAAGGAAATAGGTCCACCACTTTAAGATTATGTGTCTCATGACATTTAAAGCCTCTGTCACAAGAAATTATTATACTCATATTGTATATAGCATTTGTATTCTATTTTATTCAATTGTATATAGTATTTTATTTTATTATATTCTATTGTGTACAGTATCTTATGGATATATTATTCCAGTGTTTTTTCTATAATTTTTCTATGCAACTTTGCACTGTCCACTGCTGTAACAAAACAAATTTCCCACGCGTGGGACTAATAAAGGTTAGCTTATCTTAAATCCACTGCATCACAAGCATTTTTCTCTGATTTGGGCTTTTTGTGTGTGTGTACCTGCTAACTCTGGTCTCCTAGTGGAGATCTTAATATGTGAGGGTTTGATTTTGGTCTTTTCAAGAAGTGCTAGGCACAGCTGTTTTCCCAGATGGCCCATCCCAAGTATACCCACGCGGAGGTCGTCGTCCTCTCCTGGTGCCACTGGCTTTCTGATTTTCGCTGTGCGCCTTTTGATGGCACATCTATAATACAAATGAATAAAGCAGCTCAGACAGATTAAAATATACTCAAATGACTGCAAGACTATACGTGTGGGATGAGTTCACCTTAGCGAGTCGATGAGTTCACACACGAAAGCTGCGTGCGCGCACCCGCAAAATGTCAGTCCAGCCGAGCGCGCACGGAGGTAAAGTAACTTCTTTTCGTCGTCAGCGAGCCCGCTCTCAAAACACAGAGTGCTCAGGTCAGCGACTATGTCCACCATCACCAACACCCTTTACAGCACACAGTTAAAATATTAAACCCCTTAAAATAGTCCAAGTCTACGCTCTTAACACTTTTCAATGGAGATTTGGGAACTAGTTCTGTTGCCATGCCAACATTAACTTAGCGAGGTTAGGCTTTCAAAATAAAAAAAAAATCACTTGACAGACGGACGTATAGTTTTCAGAATAAAATATATAAAGCAAACGTTGAAACATGATGCTAACACAACTCCTAAGGTTTACAAAAATGTCTAGAGTCTAAGTAAATAAACACCAACCAAGCACACTCCAGTGTTAATTTCACCGTTTTTATTTCTCCGTCATGCTTTTAATACAAATTCATGAGTCACCTGTACATATATTTACAAGAAATAATACTCTTACCACATAACCAAAAAAGGAAGAAAAAAAAATCAAGACTTTGCAACACAATTGATCACATCAGACATCAATATATAAACATATAGCTTAATAATAATAATAAAAAAAACTAAACAAATGAGATTATCACTACATTAAGACTTTACTTATGGATCTTGAGTAGATTCACTTTGTCAACAATTCAAAAATGTGAGCATGAGACTGTAAGAATAAAGCAGTTTTTAAATTTAAACCGCAGCTTCTTCTTTCTTTTTTTCTTTTTTAAACAGCAGCTTTTGTGAAAATTATGCAACACTAAAATTGTGAAACCTTAGAACAAGTCTGGATAATCGTCCCATCTCTCACTTGTTACGCTTCAACTCAGTTAAAAGTGCTGATTACAGAGCTTTACAAAGATGCAACACATTCAGTTTCTACATTTGTTCTCTCATATTTGCATGAAATGCTGCTCATTAGGAATATTTACAGTAAATAACAAGGCCCACATACAGTACATCTTATATAAATTAAGGGTCATTACACCTAGAATATTAGTGTTTGCTGACACAAAGTAGGATAATAGAACGCAACCACACAATCTGTAAACAGCTGTTTGAAAATGAAGCAGATGAAAGGACCTATTCCTTCATTCTTAAGCCTTTACATTTTAAATTTGTATGGTCTACCCTACAACATAGCATCATACACAACGACATTATAAATGCTGCTCAAACTCACCCTTCTTCATCCATTTGATTACACGCATACAGTTGGACAATGCTGATGACCATGAAGGCACTGTGAGGCATGTGATAAGCTGACACAAGCTAAAAGTCACAGTAGCTCAAATTGCCACAGGATGAACACCATTTTATTTACACCAGCACTCGCTGTCCACCTTTTGCCTTCTTCAAAAGCACATCTATTAAGCTGTAGCTGCTGCACAGTCATTGTTTCAGTTTTCCATAAGGCAATGACACTTACTCGTCGCCCTGCCTCCATTTCTGCGACTCCTCCTGACGTGCATCGGGGTGAATCTGGTTTCTCATCCCACCCAAGACATTTGAAGTCGCCTCAGTGGCCATAATGAGTGGCTTGACTACTGCAGGTGGAAGCTGGCGGAGAACTCCACCGACTGCCCCAGTCATACCTCGCTGCTCGTGCTCCCGGGTGGCTGTGTCGTAGATGGTTAGTGCAGTGTCTGTGATCCCCTGTGGGAACATTTTGCAGTCCTTAAAACATCTTTTCTTTCACAGAACTGAAGTGAAGGTTTTCCTATTTATTTTTGGTTTTTTTACCTCTTTCACCACAGTGTAGGCTTTGGCTACACCTTCTCTGAGGTCGACGGGCTGATGAGCCAGTCCATAATGGGAGATCCGTTTTACCCTCTTTGTGTCCCTCTCATCAGGCACTGGAGACACCATGTCATACGCTGTCTCAGCGGCTGCCTAAAAACAGAAAAAAAAAATTATATATAACAGACAATTAATTGATTTTTCTATGTGCTTTACAGAAGGAAATGCATGCAAATATTTTATTAGCAGCAGTGGACCAGTTTACCTGAATAGTCCGCACCATCCTGTTTGTGAGCTCCAGGGCAGCCATAGCTGTAGAGGTTCCAAAGGAAGCCGTGCCACGCTGAAATCCACGGACTATCCGGCCATCCTTCCTGTACTGTTCAATCGGGAGCCAGACCAAATCCCTGAGTCCGTGAACTGAATATATAAAAAAAGAAAAGAAAAACATTGACAGAGGAGTAAAGCAACTGAAAGTCAAAGCTGGACCTCAGCTCTCATATTGGAAATGTTTCTGTTCCAGATTATTTTTCTTTAATAAAAAAAACAAAGTGATTAAGGCTGATTCTGAAATGTCAGCAACAATAAAGAAAATTTTGTCAAACAAGGAAATGTTGACTCAAGGAACTTTTCAGAAATTAGAAAGTTGTTGGGCCAAGCACCAGGCAGCTCCTTTACAAGTCAATTAAAATGAGAGAACAACAAAAATCAGACTAGTTAACAAGTCTGAAAGTAAGATAACAGTCAGTTCACTGACAAGTTAAACAATATCTGTACAAATACAATTTGGGAAAAATTGTGATTTTTTAAAATCTTATTCTTTCATATTAGACAAAGTATAATAATAAAGTGTAATAAAGATGTGCTAAGGTTATAGGTGTCAGTGCTACAGTCCACAGCTAATCCATTCAGTTCAGTTCTACACTGTGTTAATAATTGCGCAACAGGAGCAATGCTTCGATTGCTAATGGGCGAGTGAGGCAATATATAGGAAGTTAACATCCGAGCTTCAGCAGTTTGGAGACGCTTCTCTTTAGCCACAGCAGCAGCTTTCATTCGTGCATTTCCAGCAGTTTGAACCATTATCGATATCCAAGGTGTCAGATCAGAACTACAAAAAGTTGGACCTGTGCATTCTTAAATTTCATTTATTGCTGGCATGTGCAATACAACTAATACACATCAGTTTATTCTGCTGCAAGTAGCTAACATGAGCACTGCTTAGTTTACATGTTAATGTTTATAGACCTGAGCAGATTATGGTTACACACTGCTCAGCTTATTCATCAGTGTGAGCTTACAAGGTCTGCTAATAACTGTTTATTGTCTAGATAAGAACACTGCAAATCAACACTTGTTCACAGAGCTGTCACTTGTGTTACTTTTCACTGTGCTTGTTTATATCCACTCACCGGAAAGAGAGTGTGTAATGTTGCTGAGGTATAATTGACAGTCGATGTGCACTGTACATTAACAAACATTTGAATAATTGGATTAAATAACTAGTATTTCATGTCTTGATTAACAAGAGAAGCAACATTTAATCATGTAGCACATCCCAACTGGCCAACAAGAACAAGGTACAGCAACAGCCCTGTTCTTAACAAATACAGTAAACCATCTGAGATGATCCCTTGAACTGTTACACTTACCCAGTTTTACCAGAGTATGAATAGGTGCCACACCACTCAGCAGTCCTTGAAGCTGGTTTGTCTTTATGTCATTTAACCACTCATTTATTGCATAGGAAAAAAGCTTATCCACACCTAATAATCTGAAACACAAACAAGTATTACTTTAATACGGATCACTGTGTGCGAATTATGTTTTTGCTAATTTATTGTCTCATGAGATACATTTTGCAGTATACTTACCCCTGCCTGTAGCACAACTGCCTCAGTTTGAGCTCTGAACAATTCAGCTGTGTCAGCCCGAAAATGATCCCTGCAAATGTTCCCTGGAACGAGGTATTCATAAAAATCATTCATGAAGCACTCATAATATAACGTGGAGTTAATCAAGTCCTCTCTTAGACAGTTACCTGGTCCATAGAAACGTGTTTCCCATGGTAGTCCAGGCGAATGGGAACCTCAGAAGTAAATCGAAACTCCCTGTTAAGATGACAAGGGGTTGCTGAACATAAACAAGCAGTTTGGAAAGTTTAACGGCTTAGTGGTCAATAAAAATAACCTCCAACCTAAAGAAGATGGGTTGGTCTGTGAAGGGAGAAGCAGAGGCTTCACTGTCATTTGCCTCTTCCCTGCCGGATGTAGAGAAACCGTTTTGGCTCAGTCGTCTCTGTGCAGGCACTGAGATGATTGGGGCTGGATCCTGGCTCCCACCAGCGTGCTTGGAGAAGCTGCAAGAGATCTCTGGGGCAGCCACTTTCTTTGTGGTAACACAAACTGCTGAAACAGACAAAACGTTAAAGATGCATGAGATAAAAGTAGGATTCATAATAATTATACAGTTTTGTGTCAATCTTACCTTCTTGAATAGGTGGTGAGAAAAACTCAACTTCAGCAGCAAGACTTGTAAAGAAGTCTCTCAAGAAGAACAGTGCATCCTTCAAATAAAGAAGAAGCTATCACTTAAAAGATAACGCTCATTGCTTGCCAGGGTTAGAGATAATTTGTACCCAACTCTTACCTGATCAATATTGAGGCGAAGAGGCATGAGAGTGACCCGTAAACAGCACTCTGGGGGAGCCTGGCCTGACTCAGGACACATGTGCATCGCCTTGACTGTCAACTAAGACAAAAAGCGCACACACATGGTTACGACAGGACAAAACTTACCACGATTACCACGAGTATGGTGCTTTCCTCACCATGTTAGAATGGGCTTTTCGGGGCATTTCCTTGCTAGAGTACAAGTAGAGGAACTTGTTCATCTGGGAGGTAGCTAGTCTGTCTCGAATCTCCAAGTCCTGCACAGAGAACACCTGCCGGGACACTGGCTGGTCCACTGCTGGACGAGACACCGCTGAGATCTGGGGGTACACCTCATGCTGGAATCTCACCTGAAGAAGCAGTAAAAGAAAAGCTGAAGAAATCCCAAATGGCATTTCACAACATAATGAACATGTATTCCTGCACAGCATAACTTTACCTTGCTGAGTTGAATCTCCATCAGGACATCAGGATTCCTTCCCTTTCCACCACCAACCCGCCCTGAAGCCTTCGCTTGTCTCACTGGAGTTTGAGATGGGGAGCTATGAGGTGTAGAACTGTAAGACAGAGTAAAGACCAGAGTTAAGTAAATATGTCTTCCTTTTAACAAATTTAAACAGAACCCAGTTTATGACTCACCCCCGGCTTCTAGCAGGAGAAACTATGGAGGTCACACTCCCGAAGTCTTTTCCACCATAAAGATGCCAGATGACAGAGATCTCCTTAATGAGGTAGCGAACCTCTGGGATGGGAAAGTTGGCTCCACGGCTGGAATCACTTCCATCCAGAGGCTGACTGAAGTGATCGTCTTTGACTTCTACTGGCTCCGAGGATAGCTGCTTCACCACCGGCTCCTGATCTCGATCCTGAACACACATTTTTCTTACAGTCAGGCATAAACAGGTTTTGCAAAAACAGTCGATCACTATGCCAAGTAGCCTCTTCAAGTTAAGGCTACACAAAAATATGTAGCCTTAACCTGAAGAATGAGTACGTCCCAACCTCTCCTCTGGAGCTCGGAGTTTCCAATATACAAAAGTCGTCAGTCTCTTGGGCCAGATTAGGGGCTGGTGTGATGAGAGGAGAAGGAAGCATGGGGTACGGGGGGCTTGAATCTTGGCAATTCCCACTTTCATCTGGGAACAGGAACAGGTCTGAGTGAGGTGGTTCTTGGTCTTGAATCTGCTCCTCAGGTGTGCCTGCAGTGGTGTGAAATTCATAAAGTAAAGACTCCTCATGGGTGAAACACTTTGTTACCTCACTGAGCGAAGTATGTACCATTCTGCTGCGGCCCTGGTACAGGCTGCCCATCAGTCTCTTCCATAGCGTCACTCATGAGATCCTGTAACATCTGCTGCTCAGTCTCAGCAAGGAGCGAAGTCTGAGATGGTGGTCGGCTAGGAGCCTCCATCTGTCCAAAAATACACTCAGAATAAACTTGTGCATATGGTAAAGTTTGAAAATTATGCTTTAACTGAGTGACACTGCTGACCTTGCTTTTTTGTGTAGTGCTGCTGTGCTTGGTCTCTGGTTCAGCTGGGGGCAGCAAGTCTCCATAGCTGGCTACATACTGTATGAGGTTCATGAGGGCAGCACAGGAGTCCGAACAGGTTCTAATATGGATCACATCACTGGAGCAGCGCAGCTCGAATCTGGGCTCTGACTATCACCCAAGAGCGAAAATAAGTGTTTGTATAAGCCTGTTTTTTTGTCTGTTTTTTTAAAATGGGAATAGAAATAATTAACATTTACCAATTTTCCATCTACTCCAGGTTTGACTGCTGTTATCCTCAGCTCTAAGGTTCCCATGTCTACCACTTGGACATAATCTGTGACAAAAAGAAAAAGTCAAAATTTGTCAAAGCTTCATGTAAAGTCACATTTAACACTGTTTCTGAAGTCAACTTACCACGAGCTAGATTTACAGAGACAGCATTACTTTTGTCTGAGAGGAACAGAGCAGCTTCGTCCAAAATGATCCTGGAAACAACATATTTTACTAAATAATGTAACCTCCACACATTTTTGTATTTCAGAAGAAAACCAGTTGCTTTTTCACACCTAAGTGTTGATGAGGAATTGTCTAGAGAGACGCTACTGGAGATGCTGAATGTTTCCACAACCAGCAATGATCTGAGTGGCAAGTACAGGGGTCTGCAAAAAACAAAATACAATCAAGCGTCACATAAGAACACACTCGGATAATAAAATCAGTCACCATTTAGTGTTTTGTTCTACTTCACCTGTAGTCCAGAGAGCAGCTCCATAGGTGCAAATGTAGTGTGGTGACAGACGTAGGAGGAGCGTAACCCAACACGGGTTCATCAGAAACATTCAGAAAGTCAACAATCTGTTGTAGACAAATCATCAGTAAGATTATGAATACCTGATTTTATTGCACATTTCTTCTGTGCTCTGTAAACACATCATATGAAGGTCAAATAAAGCTTATATGACAGCGGCCTAAGGCAGTTTGTTTTACCTGGTCATACCAGCCCAAGCTGGGAGGGACCACTCTGTGCTGGAGTGTAGCACCTCTCACTCCAACAGCAACCAGAAACTCCTGCATGAGAGAGAGAGAAAAAAAAAAAAAAAAAAAAAAGACATCACAGCGAGCACATTACTTCTTAAATTACGTGGAATTTTTAAAATTTGCATACAAACATATACACACAGCCCCATAAGTGGACTTATTTAATAAGCAACACACAAAACAACATTATTTCTCTTCCACAGTAAGGGTTTAAACATTTAATAACCACCAATAATGAAACATGGCGATTTCTCAATTTTGACTGGGAAGTAGATCCAAAACTCATGGACAATATGAGTGCAGAATAAAGCCTGCCAGCCTTTAAAAATAACTCAAACATAAGTACTTTATGTACAGAATGTGACACTAGAGTCTGTAGTGGACTTGCTGAAGTGGTTCGCAACAAAGCTGTGAAATACACACACAATCCTCTAACTGTTTTGAGTATCTGACCTTGATGTTGCGTTCTGCATTCTGTGATGAGATTTTGACAGCGACAGAAAGCATGCTGCGAGCTTCTAAACCGATACCCTCCGAAGGCGTTGACAATTTTTCTGAAGATGTTTCTGACTGGTAGATGGTTGGCTCTAGCCAATGGGGATGTGTCCTGCATGGCAATTTGATGTCTGAGACAGAAGTGCCTCCATCTATGAGTCCTGGGGATATTAACATATTGAGTAATCAGTGAAAACGCATACAGTCGTGCCATTAGTACAGGTCTAGACTGTTACCCTATACTTTTATATATTTTTAGGTCCCATTATCACCACATATCACTAATAACATCTTAAGACTAACACAATAGTGATATTACACACAAACAGGAGGCAGCTTACCTTGGTGATACATGCAGATGCTGCTGGTATGAAAGCAAATGTAGTGCTGATCTTTAAAGCCTTCATACTGAGTGACGCTGAACAAAACAGCATTTTTGACCTCCAGCCAGAACTCGCCATGTTTGTTTTTCAGTGTGGTTTTATCCTCCTTCTGTAAAAACAACATAAACTCAACTCCACTGTCCAATTTCCCACAAATTTCATTGTTTTTTTGGTGCACTTTAAAAAAAAAAAAGAAAAAAAAAAAAGACATGAAACAATATTGTTTCTAAGATGATTTTCTGTAAATATTTTGTTATCATGTACTTTGGAACAGATACACAATAATCATCAGTCATTTGTATCACTGAGTTTGTCAACTCCACAGTATTGGACTACAGGAGCGCTGGTGGTGGTAGTAGTCCTTGTAGCCTTTGTGAGCTCAGTGCTGCAGCACATGAACCAGTTCTGTATGTATTTACGAGTGGACCTTAAAATCGCAGTGACTGTAAGGCAGAACAAGGGTCACCACTAGAAGTGCAACACAGGGGAGATTAAGTCTGGTCAAGTCGCTGCAGATATCGAGGACTACCACAGCAGCAACCTGTCCATGCTGTCTTTAGTGAAAGACACAATGGGAGGGGCCCAGCTGGCTGGTTAGCAGCAACTGAACTTTTAAAGCTGGAGTGAGGGGACTGTCCACTTTTAAATCAGTGATGGATGTTGTTGATAAAATAAAACTCTGATGTCAAATATATTTGGGCAGCAAGCCAAAGTAAAGCCTGTGTGTGGAAAATACTGAAGGTTACCTTGGCGTTAGCATGAAGACACATAAGGCCATGATTGACACTAAGATTGACAGAGAAAAGGCTCTGGGAGTTCTTGCTGTGGGCTTTGGGCTTCTTCTTCTTTCGAGATCTGAAGCCCAGGTCAGCGGCAGGCGAGTAATAGTGCATGTTCTCCTCCTCTGACCCACTGGTCTCCTCTGCAAAGACAACAAAACACCCGTTTATGACATGACATCATAAGCGACTAAAGAATTAGGTGAAATTAGGTGAAAACTCTGTTCTGTCGCACCCTCAGGACCAGTGGAGCGGAACTGGCTAAAGCTGTCCTTGGAGTAAGTGTTGATCAATTGACTGGCAACAGAGAGCCCAACTCCATATGGCATGTTCTCTACAGTCTCCACTGGGGATGGAGCAGTGGGCTCCCACAGCAGAAGGTCATTGTTTATCCTAAAATATTTAGAATATGGATAAGAATTATTAAATGCATAGAGAAGAATATACAGCTGAAAAAGTTTTTCCCCTGATATGACAGTAGCTGGTGAACCTCAGGTCCAGTAATAAGCAATGTTAACTAGCTGTTAAAGATGTGTGTTGTAGATAAATTAGTTAAATTAAAGATAAATAAATAAGGGGCAATGAAGTTGCTGTGGGTGAATGCCAAGTGACCTACCTGTTGTGTAGTTTTTCATAAAATGCCTTGCTGGGGAGTGTTAGCTGCACATTAGGGAAACACAACTCAAGGATGAACCGGGAGTTATTCATTGTTTTTTCCTGGAACACCGTCATCTCACCGACATCGCCAGGAATGACCATCTGGAATTACAAGATTATAATAGTGAATGTAAACACAACTCTGTCACCACCTGTTTTGTCAGCAGGTTAGGTACGCAAAGCAGCGCTATTGTACACCTTTGCATAAAGATGCACCTGCCAAACATGTAAATATATTACCAAATATCCTCGCTTCCCAATGCAAATAAATCAACCTGTACATTTTGCTCCAGCTTTGGACCAATGCCATTAACAAAATAGCAACACCTTTCAATCGATAAAGAAAACTGGAAAAGTATTTAAAACAAAGAACAAAAAAAAAAAAAAAAAAACAACAACAACATGAACGATTCTGGACATCACATCACTTACTGCCTTTGGAGAAGCAACTTTGTGGACTAGAAGTAAATGTAATGAAATACGTGCCTGACTGGTGAAGGTGATGAGAGTGACACAGTGAGACAGAATGGAGAAAAACAGCAAAAGATTTGCACGTAAAAGATGAGGGAGGGGGGCGGCTTGCTAAAAGGACGAGTGGGAAGGAGTGGTGGTGCTGTGATTTCATATTACATGTAAGATGATCACTCGGAGATAAAGTTAGGCAAGATATACAAGTTTACTGTAGCTGTGTCATAAGAATAGATTTAAAGCAACAAATCTAAAACTCATAATTTAGGATTGCAATAACATGCACAGCAGCAAAACATCACTTTGAGCATCTTTCTTACAACTATAGTGATATAGACCTATAGTGATAGTTCAAATTAAACATATTAGTGAATTATTCCAAAACAACCTTGCACTTGTTGAACGTTATTCCCTGTTGCTCAAGTCTGGCAATTCTTTCAAGGAAACATCAAAAAGCAGCACAAAAATTTGGCATTAGGTTCTGACTTAAACCACAGTCAGACCTAGTGGCACATTAATCTCACATGCCTGGATGCGTCACACAAGTATATATATATATATATATATATATATATATATATGTATATGTGTGTGACTAATGACTGTGGAAAGTCTGATATGATGTTCCACAATCTATGAACACATAATAGGTTTTCCTACTGGTTACAGCTCTTCTGATATAATTGAGAGCCTTTCCGGCATACACACGTGTCACAAGCTTTCAGTTTCCACATTACATTAAACTGAATCAGATTAGGAATGGCCTCCAGATAACATGTGTGTCAAACAAATATCTGGAGATATAAATCTTAAAGACAGATGTGAGCTGAGAAAAGCTCAGCTTTCTGCAGAAGCGTCAGAAAGCAGCTGTGTAGTGTGAGGTTGTCTGGTAATTATTCACTGTAGTTTTCAGGTGCAGGGGCTACAATGCAGATTTGAGATGCTACAGTATGAACAGTTAGAATCACAGAGACAGTCGTGTCAAGAATAGGTTAACTGAACATTGTTGACCCATAACCTACCTCTTCATTCTCATACATAACCCTACGTGAAGAAAAGGGTGACGGCTCTGGCTTCCCAAAGTCACATACATCCTTCAGTGAATGAGCAGCCCCTTCCTCCTCCTCTTCTTCAAGAGAATGGTCCTCAGCCCCCTCATCTTCAGCTGTCACACGCTCAAGGATGGAGTGGACTGCAGTGGGGTTCATCTTCAGCACAACCCTGCCCAGAAAAATGTAATATTGCTGACACTGCTAAACAAAGAGATATCTATATTGGTTGGTTATGTGATCTTACCTTGGCCAATCAAATTTTACACTTTCAGATGTGGTCATGTCTCCATCCATTGTGTGTGACACTCTGAGGAACCGGGCAGCTGTCTGATCGTCCTCTTCCTGGAACCTCCCTGTGCAAACGGGTAAAAGTAAAAACAATTAAAGTCCAAGTCAACAGACAATTAAATCTTCAGAGGAGCGTTTGAAATCTTGACACACCAGTGAGTTCCTTAAAAGTGAGCTCCATTTTGGTTTGGTCAGGTGAATTGCCACCCATGAATTCGGTTTTCAATTCCAGCTCTTCCAGCTCCAAGTGCAGTGTTTCTTTCTGTAGGGACTTCTTGAACCAAGGGCCCCTCTCTTGATCTGAACGCAGATCAGGGATGGGGAAGCGCACAGCAATGCCCAGCACTGGTGCATTAATTGTCAGCGACACATGACAGTTGGCAGGAGTATGGCTGTCATCAAGGAAAACCTCTGTAAAAGCCTTGTGCTGTGAAATTTATGAAGAAAGACAAAGATGTAGATTAGATGACTTTCATATATGCCAAGTACAAAGAAATGTGAATTTTCTATGTATTGACTTACTGTTTGTTTTTTGTAGGAGAAAAGCAGTTTGTGCCTACACTAAAACCTCAACGTCAGAACATATACAGAAAAAGCATAGGCTTACATGATGGACCACACTTACCAAGCTGACATGTTTATTGTAAGATGTATACATGTGGGAGGCCATCGCCTCTGTGGTTGCTAGTTTCTGAGGCTGCAGTAGTGAGTTTAGGCGGTCTACGATACTGATGTCCAGCTCAGAGTGCACAGGACCCAGCTCCACCTGGATCTCAGCTTTCCTGGGAATGGTGCTGAGACGCACCTGGCCGCCCTGCACAGCGAGGCAAAGGGTTAAAAGTATAGGCCAGACACTCATTGTGGAGGAACTGCATTTGATTGTTAAAGTGTTGCGGTTTCATATTGAGCTAACGGATGCAGTTACCTGAGGACCCCTGCGCTCAGCCTGTTTGTAAAGCAGGTGAAGGCAGGTGGCAAGCGGCGCATCAGCACTGGCTTTGGTGTCAAATGTCAGCAGCTGAGGTGTGAGAGAAAAACTAAAGTGAAACACTAATGTCAAACCAGCTGCACCTTTCAAGTGTTCTGTATAAATACATATACGCAGTGTTCAAACATCCAAAGCGTTGTGCAGTGAGAGATGTACGAAGCTCAGGCTTGAAGGTCTCACCTCAGTATATTGAACTCCTTTTTGCGAGCCACCAATAACAGCCTCAGAGGTGAACAGACACTCTAGAAACTCCATCTGGTTCAGGGTAATGTCAGTGCTAAAAGTCCTTAAGTTGGATCCCTGCCAGTGATCATAGTTTAACTTCAGACCCTGGCCTACAAACCTGCAAACATAAGCCCAGGTGATTCAGCTGATCTGATTCCTTCACATACTTATTCCTTCAGAATACAGGAATTAATTCAAATTAGAAGTGTACCTGAGGTGGTCATGAGGACAAGCCTGATTAAACACCGTCCGAGACTGAAGGAAAGCGGCTGGGTCAAGCTGTCCTGGGCCCACCATGCTGAAGAAGTGTGCAGCCATGGGGCCAAGAGGACTGGGAGCAGCATGTGGTGGCGGCAGCGGGTCAATGTGGAGGACTGAGACAGCCAAACTGCCCAATGTCAGCCTCAGCACTAACTCTGGCCTTGACTCATCACTGTGGGTTTTGGACGAATGGGCTGAAACACAAACAGCGAATAATGTCCAGCTACAACCATGTACATGAACACAAAGGGGGAACTGATCTTGGGAATATTTCAACATAAGTCTTTTGATTGAACATAACCTGTTCAACAACTCCTGAAACTGTTTGTTTCACACACTGGATAAACTAAGGGTGTATGAGTGCATAATATACATGTTTATGTATGTATTAATTTACTGTAGTGCTTACAAGTTTGCCTCAACAGTTTCTGAGGCAGGTGCGAATCCCGTGACTGGAGGGGAGTTTCACAAGTCTGCTTCTCTCTTTGTCGTGGTACGTCCATATATTCGTCCCACAGAGCCTACAAAACACAGATGAAAATGAAACAGTACTATTCAAAATATTTATTTGTATAACTCATTTTTCCTGTATGAGATCACTAACTACTGAGTTTCCAGACCATTGAGAGTCCTTAATCTCACACGATTTAAACCATATTGAACGTTTCTGTAAGCATGATCACACAAATGAAGGCTTACTGTTGCATTTCCAGAGGGAGATTCTCCTGGTGAGGCAGAGTAGTTACTGGTGAGTGACAAGTCCAAATCAACAGTGGGTGGTTCACCCAGAGGAGGCAGGGATGACAAGCTATGAGACATGTCCATGTCAGCCATGGAGAAAAACACGTCGTCTACATTAGCAAAACAAAAAAGATAAAAAAACAGAAAACTTTTCATCAGAAGAGCTAATCAATCACTAAAATCAAAGAAAATGTAGACATTACAGGATGGTGTTTCAACTCAACCTCGACTCGACACAGTTCTAGTTGTCTGGCTTTCAAAGAGGTCAGGATCTGCTCCTGGGACAGCAGTATCCTTCTTTAGGCACCTGTTCAGTTCCATATGGAGGCGATACTCATCCTCCTGCTGTATTGGGCGATTTTTCCTATCCTTAGTCCATTCCTGTGCACCTTAAATGAAGAGTTAGAAATACACTTACATTCACAATTTCTAAATAACCCTGTAAGACCCCATCTGGTCCCAAAGTTCTCCATCATCTCGAAAGAGAGTGGTTCTCACCTCCACCAGAGAAAGCTCCAAATAAGTCCAAAAGAAGGTGAACTTGCCGTGGGGACAGCAGAATAATCAGTGTATCGATCTGTCCAACAACATCCAGCTGAAAAGAAAAGTTGGCAAAATTTTGTGAATATTACCCCAAAAGTCTGATACTGGATAAACAACGTGGGAAATTGTTTTCCTCGTAAATCTTTGTGATTCAAAAATAGATAATTTACCTTTGCACCAGGCATCGCTAGGTTATTTTTGAGAGTGAGGGACAACTCAATTTTGCCACAGAGGCTGCCAACCTGCACAGGTTCAAAAGGCGCTGAAGAGGATACAGGCTCTGTGAACTGGGGATGCGGCTCGCATATTATTTTTGGATTCCAGCTAGGTGAGAGTTTTGGCTCAGTTTCCTGCAAAATACAGAAAGACTTGATTAAAAAGGCCACATGCATATATACAACTCTTACAATGTGAAATTTGCTACACTAACCGATGGAGTAGGTGACGATTTACAAGCAGCGCGAGACGCATCAGAGAACTCGTCCCAGAATACAGTAATTCCCTCCATCTGCACGTTTTTATGTGCAAACGTGGTTGGCTGATGCACATTGACACTTGAACTCTCCTCACCTGTTTCATCGCAGTACACAATCCTGAAGAGAGACGGTATTTGTCAGGGGGAGATCAAGTATTAAAATACAAACTTCTCACTAAACATCTGCACCAGTACCTCCCCATGCTTAATGTGTTCAAAAATTTGACCATATATACCAATTTGAAGTAGATTATCTTATTGTGGAAACTGAGGTGCCACTGACTGTCAAAAACTTACTTGTTGATTCGAATCTCAAGAGCGATTCCAGTTTTAGAATTTTCTGGAATGTGTTCGACTCTAAAAACACTGTCCAAAAATGTCACTTTGACTCTTCTCAAAACTGCGAGAGAAGAAATTTAAAAGTCATTACTTTACACGGTATTTGTGAGGTAAACTTGCTGAATGCCAAAAAACACAGAAGCAATTTACCCGTTTCTATCGTCTCTGCAAACTTCTCCAGTCCTTCAAATGGCTGGAAGCTCTCTCCCATATCATCGGTCAGTTTCTGGCTCAGGCATTCTTTAGCAAGCTGCATGCTGCTCGTCATGAAACTGGACCAGTACATGGGTTCAACGCCAGATGCTGGAAGTATAACCAGCAGTGATTACCTTATTTGTCTACTCATATGTATAAAATAAAACTGCTTACTTTTACTAATTTTAAGCTTTTTCTCAGGTGTTGTAGAGGGACAAATATATATCCTTACCCACTCTTGGTCTTGGTCTGAGAACCATCTCCAAACCCTTGATTTCTAGGGCACAGTTCTCCTGCAGCAGTGCTGCCCAAGGGACTGTCAGAGAGATGGTCTGGATGAACCCTGTGATTACCTCAAAAGGAGCATCTGCAGTCTCCAGTAGCTCATTGAGTGACTGAGGAACAAAATAAAACAAAAAGAAAAAAACATTAGAGGACCTCTTGGTTTATTTAACTGATAATTTAATCTGGTGTATTTTCAGCTACACACACATGCACTACACATACCCACGTATCCAGTGGAACCTGTGCAAGAGACCCAGTGCCTTGATAAAGGTCTAGACTGAGTTGATCCAGACTAAGCTTCTCCTGAAGAAAGTTGCCCAGGTACCGATGCAGGAGGTACCTGCAGGCCCGCTTTTTAATGGACTCAGAAAAAGGCCAAGGCATCTTAACTTCAGCAGGTGAACAACACACAGATAGTGGAAGGCGTCCTGATGCTCTGCACGTGCAATCCTACAGCTGCTTCAACGGCTACAAATTAGTCAGTGACGTTACAGCTGTGTCATCCCGTTGACCCGTCGAGAAAGCGTGACCTCAAACATCCTTCATCACCCCCAATCTGGTACACTTGGGAGGATGTGATGACACTCGGAGATGTGTGTGGGGATTGGTCCGACTCCAGTTTGCTACGCCTGCAGGAAAAACATGCAAATGGTGCCCCCCTCTGTAATTTGACACTTGACACAACAAGTGACTTAACATAAAATACTCGAAAATAGCAAGCTACATTAATGCTAATGCTTTAGTTTAAGGTGTTTTAAATTGCTTGCTAGCAGCAATCAGCGTTGTAATGTAGTGCAATCTAGACTGTTGATTTTTTTTGTTTAAGCGTACGCTGACCGCGTTTAAAGCCGGTAGAGGCCTTGGAAATACCTGTCAGCATGTCACAAACTTGATGGCACACATTTACCCATGGCTATGTTAACCTACACAAAGCTGTCACGCAACGGCGGGAACTGCGCTTTTATTGTCGGCAAGACAAAGGCAAGTCATTGAGCTAACTAGCCGGCTAGCAAACATGACATTAGCTAGCTTACCACCTCTGTGGGAAGAGTGAGGCAGCATTAGCATTGCCGGCTAACGTCAAGCTTGGCATTTAGCATGGGTGCTAACCTAAAACCCAACACTAACTAAAGATATCTACCCTCACACGTCAGATGCAAACTGACCAAAGCGCTGCTTAAACACACACTGATTCTATAAGCAGTCACGCGTGGGTTAATTAAAAAAAATTGAGGACATTAGTAGAGCTGTTAAGTTACCTTCTGACTGAGTTGTTTACAAACACTTTCATGACTCCGCACCAACTACACGCTCCGGGGTGGGATTAGCCAGTGATGTCATAACATGGCGGAGCTGTGTAGTCCACGGGGCACTTAGTGGGCCAAGGTTTAATATACTTTAACATAAATATAATACGCTGAAAAAAGAAAGATAGCGTCGGTCTATGTGCTTTTATCCGGCTGTGAATAAATTAGACTAACAAAAGAAAGCAGCTTAACGTGAGGTGGCGCTGATTGGACTGTCCTGCCCACGGAGAGCTGGAAGCTTCCACAAGCCGGAAGAACACCGCTTGCGAGGAGGTGAGAAAAATAAACGCACTTTAGTTAGAAATGATTTTTTTTCGTGATCTGAGTAAACCCATCAGTTATGGTCTAAGCTAGAACTCGCTGTATAATTTTAAAGAAAGTGGCAGAAGTATGGTATGGCAGGCAGTGGTTCAGTTACGAGTTTCCCCCAAAATGTAGCAACTGTTAGCTGTTTAAATTAGCCACAGCTGATCGGACTTTATTTATAATAGCTGCTTTAAATTCGCACACTTATTCATTACCACTGACTATGATGTTTGTTTGTGGACAGAGCACAGCTAGCAATAAGGTAAGGTTACTCACAGTCCTCGAGATGTCGCTGTTACATTGCTTTTATTACTACAATCAAATACCGCACACTGTGGTGCAACAGTAATGATCATATAATGGAAAGTAGAACGCTTTATAATGGCTATATAACAGGACAAGATGCTGATGGTGCACGTTTTGTTTTATTTTTGCTTTTATGCTGGTGCTTTCGCTTTAAACAGTGACTTATTTTTAATGTACGATGCTGTGCAAAAGAATAGAACAGAATAGATCTTTATTGTAACTGTTACAATAACAATGAAACACAGTTTGGCATGTCTCCGTTGGCAGTATGTAGATTTTCATTCAGATTCTTTTCATTCAGAGTTTTCTGTGTTTCTCTAAAGTTTTCTTGAGCAACAGTTTTCCAGGCTTTCTAAAAGTCTTTGTGGTGGATGCATACTGTCATTCCTTGCTGCTGGCCTTTGTTCCGACCAATACAGTTTCTGAAGTAAGCAGTTTTCGAGTTTGTCTCATGACCAGCAGTTTATAAATGTGGGACAGAAGGCAGGATTCCACTGAAATTTCTAAGTTCCTTGTATTTGATCATTTCCATTTTATGCTATTTTTACATTTATTATATTACAGTAGTGTGCAAAAGTCGTGAGTCACCCTCATTTTCTCATATTTTGATTCCAAGGAGACAGACCTTCTTCCTTTTTTAAAGTGGTCTTGAACAAAAAATCTTCAGTCTGCAGGCAGGTCTTTCTTTCTTTCTTTCTTTCTTTCTTTCTTTCTTTCTTAAACCATTTCACACTGACTCTTGAATCATTCAACCATAAAAATGCACATAACTCAAGGTATGAACTAACTAAAGAGCAGACATAACAGACTGCACGTAACAAATGACTTGGCAAAGAAGCAATTTTAAATTGTATCTTGAGGCTCTTTGCTGCTAGCAGTCTGTCAGGAAAACATGTAGTCATCAGAAATTGTCTCAGTGGAAGTGTGGCTGTCAAGAGGCCATTCATTAAGGAAGGGATACAGGGAAAACTGCTGAGGTATGATAGTTTAAATCAGAGAAGGACAGCAGTGAGTATCTACAGCCATCTGTGAAACACTGTGGAGGCTCTGTAATGGTTTGGGGGGTGCATTTGAGCCAGTGGTGTTGTGGATCTTGTCAAAATAGATGAAATTATGAACACAGAAAAGTACTTACAGATTTTGGTCTACTAGCTTGGTAACAGATTCATTTTTTTAGCATGGCAGTGATCCCAAACACACTGCCAATGAAGTAAAAGCGTACCTGAATAGAAAAACATACGATTACAAGACTATCAGTGAAGGATTGGCCTCCCCAGAAAGGAGCTCAACATAATTGAAGCATTTTGGGATCATCTTGACAGAGAGTAGAACAAAAGGCAGCCAACATAGAAAGAACAGCTTTAAATTCCCTTTAAGAAGCCTATTCCTGAAGACTACTCAAAGAAATTACAAAAAATATTAACTTTCAAGCTTGTTTTCACCTTATATACTGCATTTCCATGTATCTTTGCACATGTTTCAATTAATCACTCCACCTTCCCATTTTTCTGGCAAACTGTTGAAAAATGAGGGGTGGCTGTAGACATTTTTTTTTATAAGCAAATAGGACTATACACTAATTTGTTTGTACACAATTAGAATTTATTCCAATAATTTTTGATCACTAGCATTTTTACTACCTCAGTGGTTTGGTGGATAAACCTTATAATCTAAGGTTTATAAGATATTTTGCCAAAAAAACTAGTCTTAAAACATTTTGGTTAGCAGAAAACTAAAAAACTGTACTCTTCCTGGTTCAAGAATGGTATTTAATGTCCATTATTTTACTTTCTCATCCCATAAAAATCATTCTCTGCGTTTTTAACATCGAAGGTATGGATTAGGTCAAGGCTGCTTTCCATACAGGCGTCAAGCCAACCGTGTGAATGATGAAAAACCAGTTAGGAACCACGAGACAGCAAGATATGCAGGGGAAAAAAGCTCCTAATGTTATGCAGCTTGACGTAAACATGGTGTGACAAAACCGAACTTGCACAACAAATACCTGTTGCCACGGAGCAAATCGAACAGGTGATACGTTGAGTAGTTTTTACTGATTCGTATGGTACGGTTTCAGCTTTCAGTCAAATTTGAAAATTAAAATAAAAGCCTGTAAAAGTTTGTAAATCTGTCCAGTTCAGCACTGGGAAACACTGACACCACCATCAATCAAAATTTGCTGTTTTGTGTTGCCGGGAGCAACACAACCGTTCTTGTGTTGAGGGAGTGTTTTAAAGTTCCCTCAGCTGACAACAGATTGAGAAATCCCCCTCAGATATGGGTCAGGTGCAATGTTTTCCTTCTCAGAGGAGCTGTATTTAATTCTGGAAGTGAAGCGAACATTTAAAATTGTCCAGTGGTTGCTCCAGAAAATACAGGTTTAACCTTTAGTCACACAGTCAGCTCCTACACGATGCTAAGTATTCAAAATAGTCTACTTTGCATTTTTTTTAAACAAACACGTCAGATCCTCATGTTTCACTTCTGCTTTAGACATGGTGAGATACATCGTCACAGGAAGATCAGATGTGACACACACAGATGTGTTTTTGTCTGTAGCCCTGGTGACCTGTCCGGGGTGTAACCTGCCTCTCACCCTATGCAGGGACACGCCCCAGTCCCATTGTGACCCTGAGTTGGATAAGTAGAAGAAAATGGGTGGATGGACGGCTTTGTGTTTCCTAAAAAAGTCTTAAAGTCTAAAACCAACCAAACTGAATTTTAAGACTAGGCATCTCTTAACCTTCTAGCATCCACCAGCTCATGATCAGGCTTGGGTTTGGTTTAGTTATATCCTGTATAAAGAGGTTGTTTTTCTTTTAGAACTTAATTTTTATTAACACCTAAACAGCTTTTACAGATTCCACCAATGACAGACTGTTTTTAATAATCAGATAAAGACACAAAAACTGGGGGCCAAAGCACAGAGACGGATACGTGAAATGAAGGTTGCATGCTAACAGCTAAACACAGATTTGGCACATACTGGCTTCACTGTTTAAATATCATAGAAATATGGCTCTATCATTAGATAAATAAATCTTTCTAGGATCTTAAGGTTATTTTTTTTATCAGATAGATTCCCCCATACCTCACCAGACTACATATGGTATGTTGGCAGATCTAGTTTTAACTGTATAATCATGATGCGTTTAATTGCTGCTGTCAAAAATAATCATAACAGACGTTTACTAGCTAACCCTTCAAAAACTACTACAATTCTCCTGAGCAATGAAAGCTTTGTCCCTTTTACAACATTTTTGGTGAACTATGTATCTAATTTTGGACGTAACCAATGAGTCCCAGTTTGTGTACCTCATTTACTTCAGAAGATATTTCGGATACCTTGGGCGTTTTGACTTCTTCCATGAGTTTGAGTTTATGCTTCACTGCATATTTCTTCCCATTTATATGACTGGAATTTTTGTTTGTAAATTAGCATCCCATTTCCTTTTTTAAAGCCTTTTTTTTGTTCATTATGATTGTTTAGTTTTTTTTTCTTTTTTTAAATTAAACTAATCTGGTATTTTGAAATGCAAAAGAGGTCTTCACGGGTCGAAATCCTGAATTATTATCTTATTTGTCCGATTAGCACTTTGGTTAGCAGTTTAGGTTAGTAAAGGCCCTTAAGATATTCAATTCACAATAATATGAAATGATTAATTCTAGAATTCTGATTTTATTTAATGTCTTTTTTTTATTTCTTTTTGTTAGCATAGTCTGAAACTCATTCATATTCTCAAAAATCTTGAATGTAACCTCTAAAAACCACCATTTTTCAATTTTTATGCCCATCACACTTGAATCAACAAATGCTGTTGTTTTAACGTGTTATAGGGGATGGAGGTAGACTGCCAGGCTGAGGAGTCCATGGTCTCTGCTTTTGATGAAGAGTCTATTGAGCTCGGTGACGTCAAGGACATGAGACTAGAGGCGGAAGCAGTGGTCAACGACGTCCTCTTTGCTGTGTCTGAAATGCACGTGTCACAAAGTCTCAACAGCGCGTCCGACGTGGCCTACATAAATGTGGAAACAAGAGAGGGAAACCGTTACTGTCTGGAGCTCACCGAGGCTGGGCTGAGGGTGAGACGATGCAGCGACAGTGACATATTACCCACGTGTTTTCACTTTTAAGACTCCAAACCGTGCAGATGTTTTACAGTAAATCACTGATTTCTTCCCAAACAGGTGGTGGGCTACACATTCGATCAAGTGGACGAGAATTTGACGACTCAGTATCACGAGACTGTTTACTCGCTCCTAGACACGCTCAGTCCGGGTTACAGAGAAGCCTTTGGGAATGCTTTGCTCCAGCGGCTGGAGAGGCTGAAGCAAAACGGACAATGAAAAGGACCAAGATGCTGCATACGTTGTACACGTGACCTGGGGGTTGATGATGACGGCAATGTTTGAGTATGAGCCAATACTAAGTTTGTTCATATACTTTATCCGGTTATGTGATATCCAACTGCTTAGCTGCCATACAATAAGTGATACCCAACCCTATCGACTTTGCTTTTGTTCTAAGTTTCATGCCATTGAATTACTTCATGTTATTTCCTTAGGTTTAGTGGCTGGTATGGGCTGGCTGTATAGGGCTCTGTGGCGATAGTGTTGTTGACTTTACTGTGGAAAGACTGTGCAGCTTTTGTGTGTTTTCCAAAAATTTGTAACGCCACACATTGTTTAAGAATTCTGCAAAGTTTGTGGTCCTTTGAAATGTCAAGAGAGAGAAGCAGCGAGCTACGTTAATACTGGTCCTGTTTACCCCCCCGTGCCCTGCTTGCACTAAACCTGTGACCTGATGCTCAGATATGCTCAACTAGCTTTTATTCAGCTGTGAAAGTGCTGAAACTGTTTTTTTCCCAAGCATATACTGCCTTAATCTCATTTTCCATATATATCTAACTAGGTCAGGGACAGCACTTATTTTAACAGCTCTAACTACATTGTAATTTGAGTATCTACTAACTCATCAAGTTGTGTTTTATTATTCTGCTTTGGGGGGTTTTCTTGCATACTGCACAATTCATTGCATTTCAGACTTAGCTGTAAAAGTGAAAGGCTTGAAGATATTTCGATGTTCTCTTCAAACTTTTGGGTCTTTTTATCAAACTGCACAGCCTGTGTTAATGCTCAGCGAGGATTTCCAGAGCTGCTTTAAAACGCTGTTTTTTTCTGCATGTGACCTGGTTATACTTCTTCATCAGTATTATCAAATCTACAGACTCTTTACATGTGTGCATTCATACTGTCATTCCTTGCTTCTGGCCTTTGTTCAGACCAATAAAATTTCTGAAGTATGCAGTTTTTGAGTTTGTCTCATGATCAGCAGTTTACAGATTTTTTTTCTATTTTTACATTTATTTTACAATAGAACTGTGCAAAACTCTTGAGTCACCCCTTTCTTCTTTATACTGTGCTTCCAAGGAGACAGACTTTCTTCCTTTTTTTTAAAGTGGTCTTGTACAATAGTTCTCAAGGCTCCAGGCAAGTTTTTCTTTACATTGGCTGCTTTTTCCCTCATTTTTAATCTGGTCCTTTTACTTGACCATTTTCAGAAGGATTTTTTTTAAATTATTTATTCTTTTATCCATGAGTTATTCAACTATAAAAAGGCAACTAAGTACCCCAGCAGACACTGGCAAAGAACCAAATTTAAATTGTATCTTTAGGGACTTTGTTACTTACAGCCTGTCAGAAAAACACATAATTTGCTTTGCCAGACATGAGTAAGGGTTTTTGCACCAACAAGGTAATTCCCAAGGAGCTAGTGGGAAACTTTGCACATCTCTGCATTGTCATGGTTTTCAGTTTTAAAGCCAGCATAAAAACCTTTATCCGGGCAGTCATTTTTTTTTATAGATCCAATTAAAAAAATCCAACCACTCAAAAAGATGGTTTGATTTGCTGTTTCAAAAACAGAACAGTAAAACAACACAAAGCAACCCAGGGGTGTAGAGCCTTAAGCATGTGCACGTAGCACACAAGGACAGACAAGAAGCCCTACTCCCACAGACATTAATTATCTTGTTAATAGTATTACAACTTCA
Organism: Pelmatolapia mariae; assembly: GCF_036321145.2. Lineage (NCBI taxonomy): Eukaryota > Metazoa > Chordata > Actinopteri > Cichliformes > Cichlidae > Pelmatolapia > Pelmatolapia mariae. Next base: position 49,825,783 of record NC_086241.1, on the reverse strand, counting down.
CTGTGTACGACTGTGGATACTGTAGCTCCTCTGAAAAAGGCCCAAATCAGAAGTACTTGACTCCCTGGTAAAACTCAGAAACACGCACCTTAAAGCAAATAACTCATAAGGTGGAGAGGAAAGGGCATCTCACTAATAAGCAATTATCATTTAGCCCGGAGAAACTGTTTGCTGCTTTACATTTAAAAAAACCTAGAAGCTAGAACATCTTACTATTCATCATTGAGTCAAGAAAAGAACAACCCTAGGTTTCTCTGCAGCACTGTAGCAAGGTCGACAAAAACGGAGAGCTCTTTTGAGCTCTTTTTTAATGACTTCATGAATTTCTTCACAAATCAAATTTTAATCATTTGAGAAAAAAATAACCATCTCACAGACATTAAATTATACAGAGCTACTTTCAGCACCACTGATATTTATTTATACTGTTTTTCTCAGATTGATTTTTCTGAGTTAACTTTGTAAATTACTTCCTTAAAACCATCAGTGTGTCTTTTAGACTACATTTCTACAAGACTGCTCAAAGTGCATTTAATAATGCTTCAGTCTTAAATATGATCAGCCTGTCTCTATCATTCAGCTATGTGCCACAGGCCTTCAAGCTGGCAGCATTTAAACCTAAAACCCAGCTTTCTTAGCTAATCATAGGCCAATCTCCAACCTTCCTTTTATCTAAAGATTCTTGTAGAGTAATTGTAAAACAATTACATGATCGCCTGCAGAGGAATGGTTTCAGTAAGGTACAGAAACAGAAACAGCTTTAGTGAAGATTGCAAATGATCTTCTTATGGCCTCTGACAGTGGACTCATCTCTGTGCTTGTCCTGCTAGAACTCAGTGCAGCGTTCAATACTGCTGAACATAACATTTTATTACAGCTATCAGAGCATGTGTTATCTATATAACATGCTCCAATTGGTTCTTGTAAATAGAAAATTCTCTTCACACACAAAGGTTAATTATGGAGTTGCACAGGGTAATATGGGGAGGAGATACAAGGAGACACAAGGAGAGCTGGACAGGGCCCTAGATGGGCATCAGCCCAGCAGCAGGAGTAGCATCTGCTCCTTTGAGTGAGGTTGGACAGAAGCTCTGCCAGAGCCCTACAAAATGACCCAGAGCAGGCTACTCACAAACATGTTTTTCACCACTGTCAAAATCAGACTGTTGGGTCAATACCTTTCTATAGCCATATCCAGCTCTCTTCATTTAATGGCATGTCTCCTGGTATCTCTTCCACACTCTTCCAAATGTGCCAACCAGGAGAAGCTTAACTTGACGTGTAACCTGCGAGGGCTGCAGATATGGTCTAATGCTATCAGCAATGACAAGGACATGGGGGGGAAAAGCAAAACTAGAAAATTTGTCAAGAGGAATCAGGAGAGAGCGATGACCTGTGGCTGCCACTGGCTGGCTCCCTTCTTGACGGTGGTCTTGTTGCCTCGGCAGTGCATCTTTTGTCACTTTCATTTGTACCAAGGCAGGTGAAATGGATTCACAACAGTTTACACTTCCTTACTGCACAGACTGATATCTCGGAAGTCTAACTGCATTAAGCTGTGATGATTGAGCTTTCCCTTATTGTTTTTTTTTATTAGTGTAGCTTCATTCCTCATTTGAAGAATGTGTTTTCCGAGCTGCCTGATTAGACCTGATGACACCAAAAAAGGTTGAGCCAAAAGAAATAAAAGGAAATAAATAAAAGCAATTTCCTCGTACCAGTCTGACTATATAACTTTATTATACAAGTTGTTATGGAAGTTCCCTGACGGGTCACCAGATGCCTGAACTACAAAACAGGTTTTTCTCTTATCCAGAAGTCTGGCTCACTTCTTGTTTTGCCATGGTAACTTATTCTGCAGAGCAGGGTAGGTTCTCAGAATAGAGATCAGCAGGTATGAAATCACCACCTAATGACACCAGAAAACAGCATCACCATTCCTTGAAGATTCCTCCTCGGGCCTGCGTGCAGATTATGAGGGCTGAAAGGTTTTCAGTAGTGTGTCATTTCAGCGTTTCTGTGACTATTCCTTGCTGTTGTCCCCCCTTCTGTTGGCTGCAAAAACAAATTATTCTATAGAGTCCCAATACATTATTATAAACCTGCTGCCTTATTTGTACTTAGACTGAGCCCACTTTTATATTTACTCTTTAATCAACAAAGAGCATAAAAACAAACAAAACAAAAAAACAAAGTCCTAAAACAATTTAATGAAATATGAATTCTTGAACATCCAACTATAACACTCTACAAAGTTCTTCCTCTTACACACTCATACTACCGCTTTCTTGCTTTTATGTTTAACCTCACATTTCCCCTATAGTAAAGTTTCTTGTTCCTTTTTTATTTTTTAAAAGAAATCAGCTGTTGTGCTGTTGACATTTTAGTCCTTATTGGTCAGATGCTGCCAGTGTCAAGCCTTTCATATGAACCAAGCTTTCTACACTCATTTATATGGTAAATCCTGGGCTTTTGTGACAGTGCTCGGGTAAGTGAACCCAGATGATGGAAGGATACCCTGAATATCAAAATACAGGCGTTAGGTGTTTGACAAAGGTACAGTTTTATTGAAAACACACATTCATGTAACAAAAACGCATTTGGGCACACATTTAGAGCTCCATTAGAATTTTCTTTAACAATTCACTTCCTTAAATCTTGCTGCACATGGTCAACAAGAAATATTACAAAATTCATAGTAAAGCGAAAGTACAGCATGTACCTTCTCTGACTACACAGCAGCCAGTAAGACAAGACAGTTCCACAGCAGTGGAATGTAGTTCAGGGTCAATCACACATCCACAACTCGTAATTTGATTATTAGGAAGATCGTGGGGAGAAAAAAAAAAGCGCCTCTAATTTCAGCAGAATTTTAGATGTGCGATAAAGTCTTGCAAACTAGTGAACATTTAAAAATCAGTTTGATCGATATAAAACAAGATCTTTCAATGTTAGTAGAACACTTGTTATTTTAACAAAACTAGTTCCCTTTCAGAGGCATTTACTTGTTTGTTACACAAGCTCAACTGGAAACTTGATGCAGAAGAGATCCTTCTTGTTGTCATCTCTTAGCTCCCACTCCACAACCAGCTTGAGCTGGAGGGAAAAAGAAAGAAAAAAAGTAGCCAGTGAACAGAGTGCATGTTCGATGTCAATGAAAAGAGAAATAAAGAAGGGTACAAGAGCAGAGTCCAGAATTACTGATACAGGCTGAAAACTTAAAGCAAAACTAGTCGTACACATTAACAGAATCATTGTGATGGAATATAAGAGACTATAGTCATGCTTGCACACATTTTCCCAGCTAACACAGTTTGTCATGACCTGAAGGAGTCAATTACTGTTTAAATCTCCATAGAATAAAACCATAAGAGACCTTTAAATGCAGATTTGTCACATTACAACACCCTGCAGACAGGAAAGAAACTGATAATGACCAGTATCGAGGAGCAAACAACTGTTGCCAGGGTGGCATGAACTACTTACAGCTGGATACTCGTCCTTTACAGGTAATGTAGCCACATAGTGATAAGTCTGCCCATTCTGGATGGGACACTCAATTCCAGATTTGCAGCCGTCTACAATCGGAATAGCGAAGGGGATAGGAACGCCAGCGATGACGCCGTGAACCACTGCAGTGCTCTCCTGGCTCGGCACAGCTTGAAGCAAACATGACGATGTGATTAAAGCTTTAGTTGTAAAGTAAATGCATTTATATTCTGGACGTTGGGAGACGCATTTCTAAAAGATGGGGCTCACTCACCGGAGGTGAACGTCACATTGACGGTGTAGGAGTCTCCCCTTTTTAGCTTGCAGGGCTGACTGGGACAAGGGGTGATTTCAACCGTCACCACTTTCCCAGAAACAGAGCCTGAAGAGAGACATGGAAAAACAAAACAGGATTGGGAGGGATTTCACAGTGTGCATGCTTACAGTTCAGCAGTTTTTTAAAATTGAAGTGAACTCATCGCAGAGTGCAACTAAACCACCAGATTCATGCTTTTGCAAGACAAATACAGTTCAAGTTTATATTAACCAAAAACAAACTAAGATTACAAAACTGCAATTGTTCAGTCAGGTCATGTTCAGGGTGGCATTTGGTTAGATCACCAAAGTCTCACTATTTTGTGGTAAATGTTTAAGGATTGTTCACAATATATAAGAAGAGCTTGTGTGGATGTTTATATTATGGACATGTAGGGATGTGTGCGCATGTAGATCTAGGCGTGAACGGTGCTACCTCTGTTTAAGCGTGGTGGAGGAGGACAGGTTGAAACTTGAAAGCATATAGTGAACTTAAAAAAACAAAGTGCACAATTCTGTCAGTCTGCTTTCCTGTTTTCTTGATACAAGCAGCATGAGGAAGCACTGGTACATGTTAGAGACTGAGACATCTATATCTATGAGTCATCTACTTGCACTCCAATACCAGTTTTGAATTTCTTGAGTCTTGTTCCTGACAAATACCACTCATATTACAAAAACACATGACTTAAGCTGAATCATGCAGACCCATCCTGGAACCTGAACTGAAGGACGAAAATCAAAAATAATTAAAATATCCAAGACTATAAGTGACAGAAAACTAGTCTACACAACCGATTAAAGAGATTTAATAAGTTTAATAACAAACAAGTGTATTAATCGCACATTCAACAGTTTCGACAGATCACACGGTTTAAAATGAGTCTCTTAGTTAGTATTTAAATGGAGAAGTGAATCATCATCATCATCATCAGCGTGACTCGTAACTTACCGCAATCTAAAAATTTCACTGTTTCCGCGCAGCTGAATCCAATCAAGCACAACACAATGAAACCGATCCGGGCGTCCATGTTTTCCCCTTTGCTGTGTGTGATCCTAAGGAACAAAAAAAGCTTTACTCCACAGGAAAACAAACTCAATCCCCGCAGTCAGTGTTCGAGTCAGATGACTTGTTTGTTCGTCCCGCGGACGTCCCTAGTACGGCACTCAGTACAAAGTTTAATAACAACGACATTTACTTAAACTTGACGGAAAATTGGTAAAATTGCAAAATAAAACTTATATTTTTTGGTGAACACCGCGATATAAACTCTATAAATTATACCTTTAGCTGACGACGTCTTAAGCGCTTCCACCTTTCTTCCTGCACTGTCAGCTACGAGAGGCGGCGCGTATTTAAAAGGTTCCTGGCGTGTTCTCCACCCGACGGTGAGCCTGTCGGGAAACGCAATTCCGTTCTTAATAACCCGCCTTCTGCCTTGTAATTGGAGGATCAAAACATCAGACGTGAAACGCACAAATTCTCTCTAAGCTCCACCTATAAGTAAACTGTTGAGGACGGCAAAGAGCTGAGAAGAGATATGCCTGCAAGCCATGACTAAGGTATCGAATACCCAATGGCTCATGATTGGCAGCTAGTACAACGAATCAAATGGCTAACATGGGCACGATAATAAACGTCGATGTAGGGGCGGGGTTTAGCAACATCTGTTATGGAAGATGTCATTCGTGAGAGGAGCAATGATATCTGCGTCGAAGTCAAGATTATTGACCCTCGCTAGGTAAAGTTAATTTCTCACAAATTGCAGGACATATTAAACGTCTCTCTGAAAAAAGTAATAACTAATAAAGTCCTGATTGTGTAAAAAATGTAGCTACTGCTAGCTAGCTAGCAGGTTAGCCTCCAATGCTACCATTAAGTAACGTTATGCTAACGAGCTAGAAGGCTTGTTAGCAACGCTGCAAGTGCTGTCATGTGATCTGTTGTTTTGCAGGGCATCCACTTTCCCAAACATCCTCAACGTGACTGAGCAATTACACCGTCTTCCTCACAACTCCCAGTCGCTTTATGTAGCCGGGCTTCGGTGCTACAGCAGCGCTTCCATCCAGGAGAAGCCAGGGGTGTCAGGTTCATCTGAAGATAAAGTACACCTCACTGAGTCATGCGTGAAGGTTAGGACACACTCTTAAACTGCTGTTTTCTGCTAAAACCTCAAAAGCTGAAACACCAAGTCAGAAAATGCTAAAACCATAATTCAGGCTAAGAGTTTGACTCCATTAGAGACCAATTAGACTGAGCTTATTTAACCCTGTTATTTGGGGACGCCATGACACTGTCAGTTTTTCTAGTGTTTAATTTTTGTAAATACTAAAACACACACAATTTAAAAAAAAAATCATCAAGAAATCAAGTTTACCAATAGAGTTTATCAAGGTGAAAAGTTATTCAGATCAAAATGCATTTAAACTTGAGTTTTCAAAGTATGCTAAGGTTGTAGGTCCACCCTGATAAACTCCAGGTCTGTACCAATCAGAGAACATATGTTTGAACACAGAGCTACACACTAATATACTGTATACAATAATTAGCCCATGGACACCGAGATACAGTTGATCTCAAACTTTCAAACACCAGCATCAGAAAACTGCAGACACTTTTTACACATTAAGAGGCTTAACTCCAAAAAAATGTTTTCCTTCCTTCACACTTACTTTTATTCTACCAGGAAGTCCCATGTGCTTTTAGATCTAATCCTTTTTATGAGCTAACAGCCATACAAACACCTAACATATCAGAAATGCAGCAACAGCAAATGTAATTTAAAGTACACAAATACCAGAACAAAAAGCAGTGGCAGCATCTCAGGAAAGTCAACCACATCTTTTTCACCACATTCCTTATGATGCCTTTTAATTCAGAAATAGATATCAGTGTTTTTATCATTTTGATCTTTCTGCTAAATATTCCATTTCCAAATTGTTTAGTGGGAAAATGCTCCACACAGGAAGACCCCAGCTGGCTAAAATTGGTTATCATTCACTCTCTGTTTTGATAAATGAGTATGTGTACCTCTTGTATTATATCTAATATGCTTATTTAATACAGAGACTAGGGGAGATCATGGAAAAGGGCGAGTACCTGAGAATACATGTGGAGGGAGGAGGCTGCTCCGGGTTTCAGTACAAGTTTTCGGTTGACAGAAAGAAGAACGAGGACGACAGGTAAACAACCCCGAATCAAGATTTCCTTATTGCATAATCTAGTGATACATGTTCCTTGTTGTTGTTTCCTTATGGCCTTTTTATCAGCTGTGCCACTGCTGTGCTTTCAGAGTGTTTGAGAAAGGAGGAGTTGGCGTTATTGTGGACCAGGAGAGCCTGGAATTTGTGAAAGGATCCACGGTGGACTTCAGTCAGGAGCTTATTCGCTCCACCTTCCAAGTGCTCAAGAACCCACAAGCTGATCACGGCTGCTCCTGTGGCAGTTCCTTTTCTGTTAAACTATGATCCGGCGTAACTCATTCCCCGACACCTGCAGCAGTAATATGCAGCACTCTGATTTCACAGTTTATTGGGTGCACATGTGCAAAACGATAAAATATGAAGAGCTATTTCTCATTTGAGTGCATAAGATAACTAATACACATATATATGAAAGAACTGTACCTAATAAACTGAGAAGTCAGATCATTTTATCACATAGGACCCGCTCATAATTCTTTTCACTTTTAACAGCTAGACACGAAAACTAGTAGATTAAAATTTGCTGTCTTTTTTGCTGTGAAAATGACTTGAACTGAATGAACAACAGATATAAACAGTATTCTATTTCAAATTGTGTACAAGATAGGAGATGATGATGCTCATTGACAGTCAGTATTTCGCAGTACTTTAAAAAAGGTTGACATGAAGTATGTGAGTATTCAGTTCTTGTAAAATATGTAAATAGGCGATAAATATATATATATAAAGTTCTAAAGTATATTTGTTTTATGTGTAATAAATTAAGCACATTTAAGAATTTCACGTGTTCTGTTGTTTTTAATGTGGTACTTTCACAATCTCGTGAAACACAACAGCTCCATGAATTGCCTCCTTTGCTTAGCGGAGGTGTTTCAAGTGTCTCAGTGATCCCAGGAAATCTGCCATGTTGGGCCGCTCGTAGGTATCAACCAAAGTAGGCTTAAGTACAAAGACGATGGCCCCCTTTCTTCTTTCTTTTGTCAATTTGCATATTCCAGTTAGGATTCACCTGGTTATCCTCCTTTAAAGTCTCCTTCTTCTGTCTCCTCTTCTGCAGTTCCATATTATGAACTGAGATCTCATTTAACATGGCAAGCTAAATTGATTTCCAGGTCACAGGCAGTAGAATGAAGGACAACTGAGAGATACCCTTGTATATAGTACAATCACAACACAAATAAAGGAATCTTTAAGCTTCCTGCTAATATAACTTTTTTTACTGCCATGGTGTCAGTGCAGTCAGTTTTTCCTATTTGTCTTTTGGGAACCAACCTTCACATGGACAGGTTTGAGACCAAGAAAGTTCAGTGGAGTTTCACAGTGCAAATTCAACAAGATGCATTAATTCTCAAACCTGGTTCTCACAAAGTGCCAAGCACATTTTAAGTTCCTACATGATGCTGGTGTGGAGCCAGTTCTTGCTTTGGTTACTTTTAAAAAACAACCTACTGTGCAACAAAACTAAACTTTATAACTCATAATGTGGCAAAAGCTGTGGTCCCGAATAAATCTGAGCAAACGTGTACCTGGGGAGATGATCATGGGGCAGAATCTGCAAGCCGAGTTTCTTGTGGTTGCCCTTCTTAAATCGATGAACATTGTGGTTCAAATTTTCTGCTGTCACTGATTTTTTTGATGGAAACACGTGGAGCTAGATCACCGGCACTCGGGAGGTGATCTAGGATACTTCATCTTGGAAAGGAAAACCTGAGCCAGGGATGGGTTTGTCAGAATTCACCCAAATGCAATATAATATTTCTAAAAATAACTGCATTAGGGAATATTTGAGCAATTCTCAAGCATCATCAGTCTCAATAAACACGGATGAGTTCAAGTTTCAAAGATCATGGTTGTGTTTTATTTTAATTATTTTTTTTAATAAAGTGGAATTTAAGAAACATCTCACAAAAATATACAAAAAGAATATCTACAAATGGTATATACACTGGTGAAATGTAAATCAAAATATGCAGCAACTTTTTTTTAGTAGTTAGTCTTAATACAAGGAGGAAATCTTTTGCACTTTTTTAAATATTCTCTGATAAACATTCCATTTAAGCAATATCTTATTTCACGAAACATCAACGCACTGTTGAAAAAACATCACACCGCTCATAATCATGAAAATGCAACAACAACATATCGTAGCAGCACACTAAAAAGTGACCACTGGAACTGCAACGAGTGCAACGAGATCTCAATTTACAGCTGTTCTTTTTGTTTTCTGAGGAATTTGGTTCAGACAGATTGTCTTCCCGTAAGCCATGCACACACCCTTTAATAAATCACAAACGAATCCTCAAACACGTACGTTAATATGACATGAGGGGAACACTGCGGAGGGCGGGTGGGGTAGGTTGGGTGGGGGTTGAGGTCAACCAGTCAACAGCACGACCACGTTATCACGTCGTAAATGAACCACCAGGGCGACACAGTGAGCAGGTCAGGTGTACAGTGCATAGTATGCTTTGGCATGCTGACATCCAGAACATAACAGTGGATGTTACATTCAGGAGGAAGGCCACAGGATTTGGAATTACCAGTTCAAAACAGAATAAACGGATGACCGCATGAGCCAAAAAATTAAAAAAAGTAATAAATAAATAAAACGAAACAATACAAAAAGAATCCAAACCCTTATAAACGCTCAGATTAAGGCTAATTCAGTTTGCTACATGTTTGTTTCCTTTTTTGAAAAATGGCATTGTCAGTAACACAATTTCAGAGGCCTGCCACATGGCAAAACTGCTATTTGGGACACGTACACAGATAAGCTTGTTTTTTCAAAAAAAGAAATAATGCATCACTGAAATGATATGCACATATTAGGTGTTTTATTCTTTTCTTCCTCAGTGACGATGTGATGTTAGGAGAGCAGGGCTGTATGCCCTCTGCCTGTTTTCACAATCAAGGACTGTGATGAAGATGAACCTTGCACAATATGCATGCACCTAGTTTTGAGGCAGTAAGTCGAATCACCGGTTTATCTCATTTACAAGCTGCCAGGTCCCTCCTCCTCCTCTTCCTCCTCGTTGTTTAAATGTATCCTTTAGTTTTCTTTTCTGTTTTTTTCTGACCCCTGACTTTCTGATGTTGGATGATCCCAGTGTGATCCTCAATGCGGGGCATGGACACACCTCCACACAAAGAGGCTGGAAGGGACATAAAAGAAAAGGCTTGCATCACTTAACACTGAGACTGAAACACTTGTAAGCGATGGTGTAATTTGGATTCTCGGTCATACCTTCTGTCGTCCCCGCCGGCGCTGACGACGAAGCGATCTCCGTTTGTGAAGCGTACGTTTGTCAGATGAGCAGAATGGCCCAGGAATCGTTTGTGTTTGGCCTGAAACAGAACACAGAAAGTATTTATATAAACTGCTACTGTTTTTAAAGTGCAGTAACACATTTATATATTATCTACACGTGGATCACATGCGTAAGCTTATAGCAAAGCAATGGGTGTGTCATTGTGTTTTACCGAAATCTGCATTTTTCTGTTATTTCTGCTCACTTGATAAATAAAATTGTCTATTAGGCTTGAATAAATTATATTATATATAACAATTATATAAAGTTAATTTTTCTAGATGATCAATTTGTCAGTTGTCAGTTAACTCATCCCATGATTATAAAAAGAAATTCTATGGCCACTTTATTGGATATACCTGTTTAGCTGCTTGATATTACAAATATGTCATAAAATCACATGTTGACAGGAGTATATATATGTCTAGTTCTCTGGGATGTTTTCACAGATTCATCTCTAGGGATTACAGAATGGTCAGAAAAGAAGAAAATATCCAGTTCTCTGGGTGGAAATGTCTTGTTGATGTAAGAGGACAATGGCCAGACTGCTTCAAACTGATTGAAAGCTAACAGTAACTCACTAAAGTGCATAAAAGCATCTCTGAAAACACGCTGAACCTTCACGCTGAACCAGCACATCAACAGAAAAACAAACTTGGTGGTAGCTTCTATCACCAAAATAGGACAATGGGAGATCGGAAAACTGTTGCCTGGTCTGATGAGTCCCGATTTCTGCTCCAACAGTCAGATGGTAGGGTCAGAATTTAGTATAGACAACATAAAAGCATGTATCCACCCTGCCTGTATCAACAGTTCAGGCTGCTACTGCTGTAATGGTGTGGGGGATATTTTCTTGGCACGTTTTGGGCTGCTTAGTACCAAATGGGCATCTTTTAAACTCCACAGCCTGCCTCGGTATTGCTGCTGACCACGTCCATCCCTTTATGACCACAGTGCCATTATCTTCTGATGGCTGCTTCCAGCAGGACAACACACGATGCCACAGAGCTCATATCATATCTGGTTTGTTTAACATTACAACTAGTTCACTGTACTCAAGTGACCTCCACAGTCACCAGATCTATATTCAACAGAGCACCTTTGGGATGTGGTGGAGCAGGAGATTTGCATCATGGATGTGCATCTGACAAATCTGCAGCAGCTGTGAGATGCAATCGTATCAAAATGGACCAAAATCTCTGCAGATGTTTCCAACACCTTGTTGCCACAAGGAACTGAGGCAGCTCTGAAGGCTACAAAAGTGTAAAAGTGTCACTTTTACATGGATTTGTGGCATCAAATAAAAAGTTTTTATTGTTGAAAAATGTGAAAGTTCTGACAAGAATTAGTGCAGCCAGTGCACTTCTTTCAGCCCATTTATCTCACTGATCCCCTCAGACCTAAGGTCTGCATGTATTACTATTTTTTTGTTTGTTATTGCCACTAGGGGGCGTCGGAGACACAGACTGGAATTAAGATGAGCAGCACAGACCGCCAAAAAAATACCTAAAAATGTCCAAAGGGTTACTAAAACTGCCAGAAAAATGCCGGTAGTAGAAAACAGGTGCTGCCCTAATACATCAAACACAATCGCAATCATAAAATTACGCAATCATACTTACAAATTTCTCTGGACAGGGAAAGTCAAACAGCTTTACCATCCCAAAATCATCGCCCGTGACGATGTTAAGGCCCGAGTGGGACACGCAGGCACAGGTGACGTCTGCTTTGTCAGTGTTACGGGACCAGATCCCTACGACCTCATCCCCAAGGACACTGGGTACACACACAGTGACATTTTCCTTAGTTTCCAAATAAGTAAGGATGCCTTCTGTTACTCTTATTAGTGTGACCCTCACCTTGTCCAGGTGGCCCAGGTGATCCTGTCAATATAAGACTGTTCTGTGACCTGCTTCCCAGATGGCACCTCGTACACGAGCCGTTTATAAGCACCCGTGGATATCTGTTTAAAGACATGGCAGGTTAGAGAAGTATCAGCTCGCCAGCGTCTCACTCTCTCCTGCAACAAGTTAATGAGCCCTCCACACCTGGACGTAGTTGCTGTCGGCAGAAAAGTCCATCTGCATCACAAAGCTGGGGATGTCCCTGCAGCTGTTGATGCGGTTCAGCTGCGGGCCGAGCGTCAGGTCGTAGAAGTCAACGGCGCACTCATTGGAACCCACAGCCAGGTAGCGAGAATTTGGACTGAACCTGCAAAGGAGGAGATGAAATCAAAAGTCTCCTCAGATTTGTTTAACAGTATGCCAAGTAGAGTTGGTGTATACTTCAGTTTAGATGGTTCATTTAACATATTACAGTGACAAATAACATCATAAAAATATTAAATGTCAATAAATATAATAAAAAATAAAAATAGAACCTATTTAAAGCAGTTGACACATAGTGTGGCTATTGTACATATCCAGAGTCTCAATAAATGTGTCTTTCAGTGACTCATGAGGCAAGTTGCAACAAAATATTTGACAGATACTAAAACTAAGGATTATATTTGATTTTAGTTTTAGTTTTCTAATTCACAAAGTTTCAGTTTTTGGTTAACTAAAATGTCTTTTTTCACATCAATTTTAGTTTTTGGTTTAGTTTTAGTTAACCTTGCTCTGGACAGTGTAAATCATAATGTGTCCCAGACAAATGTCTTACTCTTAATCCATATCCAGCTGGCACTCGCTGACTTCAGCCCTAATCCTTTGAGCTCCACGCAAACATTTTGTCGGGAGCTTGAAACTAAAAATTGATCGTTTTTTGGCAGTGGCTGCTGAAGGGTGTAAATAATGACAAAACTGGCAAAACGGTCCACCTCACTAACGTCCTTCCTGATTACAAAAATGTTCTTTTATAAATAAGAAAAGATTTTTAGACACACCAAAAAGTTTTTAGTGAAGGCAAGTTTGACCGTGCTTTGCGTGCATTACCTAATATCCTGAATAGGTGAACGCCGGTCCCTTTTCTTCCCCCAGATTTTGAGTGAGGTGACCAGCAGGATGATGAATTCTCCATTCTTCATGCCAATGGCCACCATGTCTCCCTCAGGACTGTAGCTGATCGTGTGCGCCGGGTGGCCCAGGTTCACCTTATTCAGCATCTTCTGTTCCCCCGACAAAGCGATGAAAAACCAGCACAGAATTTCTGTTAACATCTTGACAAACTGATGTAAATCTGAGGCTGCTCTGTTCAACGTAAGACCTGACCTTTTCTGGGATGTCCCACAGACGAACAGTGCCATCCTCCGCGGCTGACAGAAACACGTCTCTAGAAGGATGCGTGCCCAAACCCCATATAGGTCCGTCCATGTGTCCGTTCACCAGGATGTTGCACGCTGCGTTCTTCTCTCCTACTTCAATGATCTCTGCATTCCTGGTCCCCACCAGGATTTTACCCTGGCACATCAAAAGAGATAACACTGGTCAGCATTTTGCTACTGGGATTCTTTCACCTGCACTTTAAAAAATTTCACCTGCTGACTCCAAATCTGAAAACCGTTGTCATCTTAGTTATGATGTATCAGATAACTATTATCACAGAAACAGTGGTACACTTCAGCATTTATGAAACAAGTTTGGTCTTGAGAAAAGTGAAGGCATAATTAAGGAGGGTTTTATTTTTTTGGTCTTGAAAGCTGTGAACCGAGTCTTGATGATGATTTAAAAAGAAAGTCATCTGAATCAGCAGCATGGGAAGCATTTCTGCAGCTTTTCCAGTATTCTCTTGGCTATCACAGAGCAGAGAGTTATACTGAGCTTGTAGAGAACAGCTGAAAGCATATCAGCTAATGAGCACCAGAATATCTCAGACTCATATCTGAAATCACTGTAATAGACTAGATTAAGAGCTGGCCTAAAGGTCCCAGTGGCAAACCAAAAACATTATTTGTAGACTGGTCTAGTGTACTCTAAAAAAATTGGACAATTTTTTTTTTATCAAGCACCGTGTAATTTGTGACCTACCTTTCCCCGGCACACAGAGCGAACACAGTCTATGATTTGTCCGGTTTCTAACCGAAAGGCTCTGCAGCGTTTCAGCTCCTGATCCCAGAGCTTCAGAGCACCGCCCTCCTTTGACCTGTGGAAAATAACCGTGGGAATCTCTTTCATTCATATCTTAAATACCTACATGTATTTAATCCCATTAATATGCATTTTTAAACATTAGGTTTAATATTATTTCCTGCTAGGTGTTTCCTCAAATTGAAACCAGATCCACCATCTACCCCTGACATCTTACTAATATGGAATATAACATATGAATGTAACTTACGGTCTTTCTTTGCCTCCAGTGACGATGAGGCCGTCCCTCAGTGTGGTGTACATAGTGAACACGGGGCCCGTATGAGCTTTGGCCACTATTCTTACTAGAATGTGTTCCTTCCACACACACACATCCCCACTTATGGTACCTGTAAATGTCAAGTTATTCTGAAAAGAAAACAAATCTGCACTAATCTAGTGGCCTAAGAGAGCAGAGCAAGCAGCACAAAAACAGTTCACAGCACATTCAAGCATACAGTGTGGCATCTGTTGAGCTGTAAATATTATTAGACCTGATTCACGAGGTAAAAACAAACAGCGTGTTAAAATTGGAGGCAGAACAGGCATCACGGGATTAACTTACAGCTCCAAATGCTACAGACAGCATGGTCTGCATCCGAGCGTCCTCCAGGGTACTGAGCACGCCTTTCTTGCTGAGCAAAGCTCGGCCAGCTAATGTCCAGAAACGCACGTGCTTGATGCCTACAGACACAAAGTGTGTGTCTGAGTCCGGCCGAAACTCAGAAACAAAGATCCTCTGGGTGTGACCTATCCGGCTGGCCACTTTGGCACCTGAAAGCAAGCGTGTTTGTTCTGTCAGTGAAAATCCCAGGACAAAAACAGGGAAGTGCTTTTTTGTTTTCGTACCTTCTTGCCACTTCCAGATGGTGACAGTGTGTTCGAGATCCAGGCCCACAGACAGCAGGAGTTTTCCTGTGGCACTGAAACTAACAGAACAAACCCCGCCGGCGTGGAAACAGCGTAGCACCGACAGCGTCTGCTTGGTCATGGCATCCCACACATGGATAGATGGAGACGTGGCTAAGGGAAAGCAAACAGACATTTTATCACATTTATTCTTTATTCTTAATTACGCCTTTAGATATGATTTTCTATTCCTGAAAGTTCTTTTTTATTTTATACACTGCTCTCTACAAATTTCATATTCTTATTTGGCAACCTTTTGAAGGTAAATATTGCCACTAGATGGCAGTGACTTCACATACTTAGCGGTCAGATCCTTAACAGTTGTTGAATGTTTAAACTCTTACCTGACATGTCACCGATATCACCTGTAAACCAAAATAAAAAAAACACTTTTATTGACAAAAACATGGCTTTTGAGCAGCAGTGGTAACCAAAACTTCAACAAAACCATTAGCCTTTAAACTAGCAAACAAAAGTGATCTGCAAATTAAAATGAGATCAGTTGTCCTGTCACAACTCCTTTGTCACTTCTCTTTTACAATGTGAGAAAATGTGAAAGAAAAATATACTTTTAATAAATTCCTACAGATACAGATGAGGACAGAATTAGTAGCCTTACTTTGAAAATGTCTTTTTTTTTTAAGTATTTGCCTAAGTGCTAAGTTTTTAACCCAGCTTTTTCAAACTTACTTTTACAAAAGCTAAAAACTACAAGGGTCAGAATTATTACCCCTCTGATGCTAATATCAATTTGTGAATCATTTTTGCTGGATTTTGCTGCCTGCGGTCGTTTGCTGTAGTTTTCATCAAGTCTCACACGTCTCCTGAAATCGGAGCGCATTCTTCTTCTGGAAATCAGCTTATCTCGCTTTTATGATCTTCTGACGTGAACAGTAGTTTCCGGTTCACGCCACAGATTTTCAGTGGGATTCAAGTCAGGGCTTTGTGCAGGCCAGTGAATAACATCTTGTCCTTCTGGAGGTAGTTCTTCACCAGGAGTGATGGATGTTTTGGGTTGTTGTTGTATTGGAAGACAATGCAGCGACCCAGATACACTTTTTCTGCTTTTGCTGTTTTCTTCCCAAATCTTTACTTTCCTTCTTTCGTCATGACTTTCCTCCACCTTGACCCGATTCCCAGTTCCTGACACACTGAAGAATCTGCACAGCTTCGGTGGGGATGGCGTTCTTTGTGTTGTAGGCCTCTCCCTTCTTTCTCCAAACATAAGCAGCTTCTGTGTCCAAAGAGCTCTAGTTTCATCTCATATGCTCAAAGGACACACTTCCAGTATCCATAA
This sequence comes from Pelmatolapia mariae, assembly GCF_036321145.2. Classification (NCBI taxonomy): domain Eukaryota; kingdom Metazoa; phylum Chordata; class Actinopteri; order Cichliformes; family Cichlidae; genus Pelmatolapia; species Pelmatolapia mariae. Next base: position 49,809,197 of record NC_086241.1, on the reverse strand, counting down.
TCTTTCTGCAGGTTGTCCTTAGGATACTTCAGTTTGACTTGAAGGTGTCTCTTCTGCAGAAGTGGAGTTTTCTTGCTTTCCAACCTCGCAGTCCATTCCTCTGCAGGGCTCTAGTGATTGTCTTCTGGAGAATGACTCAGCTAAGTCAAGTCTTGGCAGTTGTTCTGGGGTCTTTAGGTACATCTCATACGAGTCTTTGAAATCTGTCTCTTCCTTACTCTACCAGGCTTGTTATGTACAACGTGGCTTCCTTTGAATTTCTTGATGGCACTTCTCACTCCACTTCTTGACATGTTTTCTCAAGTCTAAACTGATTTCTTTTATATTTTGGCATTATGCTTTTTCAAGTGGCATTGAAAAAACTTCAACAAAAATGTAAAATTTCATAGTAGTGCTAATAATGTTGTTCTCATCTGTATTCATGTTTTAAAAATGGTGATCTGGAGATTTGGTTGATTGTGCTGATAAGCTTATAAGAGGGGGCTGTATGGTAATCCAACACAGGACAGAGACTAGAGAAAGAAGCAGCTGCTGACACAGGAGGGCGACTTTTCACAAACATACCTACTTGGCCAGTTGCCACCACGTTGGGGAATTTGGGGTGTTGATTGATGGTCAGGCACAAAATGTCATCACTGTGTTCCACATAGAAACTTTGGCAGGCTGTGTGAATACACACATACACACATTAAATCAAATACGTGAATTTTTTTGCTTTGATGGTTTAGTCGATCTTCTGTCGACTTACAGGTCGTCAAGTTGAGGACAATACCGACGGAGGCCGTGTGGTAGATTATGTCAGTCCCCTCATTCAGGTAGTGCACGTTGTTGCGGCAGTCGTTGCCACGGTAACCAAACACCAGCTCTAACACCAGGTCCTGTGGGAGAGTCAGCGAAAAAAAAAAAAGGCGATCTGTAAGTCAGAAAGGTTAACGCCATGACAACCAAGATCTTCAGGGCCAGCTTGCTCGCTGAAGATCGCCATCATTCGATTAGAGCATCATCATCATCCTCATTGACAGAGAGGCTATGTGGACTGAGGATGAGCATGCAGTGTCTTAGGCTGAAATAATCACATTAGAAAACAGCATTCTCAATCATCTGCTAATCTAAGACAGACAAGCCTTCTTGGGTCTACATAAATACATCATCTGTGTATCTGTATTAACGTGTTTAGGTGAGAATATGAGGCATGAGTGTAGATTTCAGTGGATGCAGGGGACATGTGTCCTTCAATATTTAGAATGCATGCATTTGTCTCCTCTGATAAAACAGTTAAGAGGGGTTGTGGCACCTCTCTGAATCTGTGGGCACACAGCCTGTTAACCACGAAGGTCACAGGAGATCATGTGACAATAAAGTCTTTTTTCTCAAAATATCTGAATTAAGTTGTTCTGTTTGTTTTAAAGCGTTTTCCAAGCTTTAAAGTGTTGCTGCTAGTTTGCTGGCAAATCTTAACGTATTGTTCCCTGACCTTGTTTTCAGCCTACGTCCTAGTTGAGGTGCACACGTTTCCTAAAAAACATCCCAGAACAGAGAGCACGAGCCGAAATCTCGCAGAAACACATAACGGCTGTGACATTTCAGCGGGGTAATAAATCAAAATAAACGTACTTATCAATATCCCCAAGCAAAAGGAAAATATCTGGCACAACTGGAAACTCATTAATCTTTTACCCTCCAATCTAAAACCAGGCAAAAATAAAACACAAAAGAGTGCATCACACCTACACATGTTACATTACATAAGATTAATTGTATGAAAGTCCAGAAGGCTGGAATGCCCATTTTTTAATTTAATAAATTCATTTTCACAATGAATCCATGCAGGAAAAGAACTGCAATACTAGAAAAGAAGTGATTGACACTCAAAATCTTCCATGTGACGATCACCCTGCCAGGGTTCAAATTAAACCAGCACCCATGACATTAGGTCCTTACCTCGATGGGTCTCTTCTTTTTGCCGACATTGTTGGTCTGCAGCTTCTCTGGCTGTGGCAGCGCTCTGCTGACAGGAGGCCTGAAACAGACAGCTGTGATAAGAGAGTTGCCGTAGAGCTGCTTTTCATGCTGACAGTAATAATGATGATGATGAACATAATAAGGATCATTGCACTATGGTTGTTACACGAATATAACACTGCTTACTCTTCACAGCACTCTGTGTCTCCTGTATTTGGCTGTGTGAGCTCTTCTTTATCACTTTTAGTTACTTCCTGTTTAATTTTCAGGGTAAGTTTCCTGCTTATGTTTCCAATCATGCCTTCATTATTGTCTGATTTAATTTACTGCTGTCTTATTAGCCTTCGCCCTGGTGCATATTCAGTCTGGCTTCAGATCGACGAGTCATCTTCCTCAAGCATTTTTTAAAAATTATTAACTTTAGCTCCTTTTTTGTGTCAGCAACTGGTTCAACCTAAGAACTTCACTACACTTCTTATAGTATATTTTAGTAAGTAATTAGTGGTTAATACCAAAAGCAAGCTGCCTCTCTACTGTTCTAGAGCTGAAACACAAAATAAACTGGAATATCAATGACGCAGTAGCTCAACTGGCTCACGATCCATCACAATTCAAAAGTTATTGTAGTGAGTGAAGAACAGAATGAAAGCTATAAATTAAGTTAAAGAGGCTCACGACAGGTTTAGTATCCAGGACAAATGAACGTCTTGAACACCACCAAATGAAAGCACTGGAGTTCAGGAGTAATAAACATGTGTGGTCAGTAGTAACTACTGCCATAAAAACCATCAATATATATGAACACAGTGGCATGACATCAATTCAGTGCATTGATCATATTACTGATGTTACTTTAACAGTCATAGGAATGCCACCACTATGCTTCCATAATGTGGGACTAAACCAACAGTTAGACCTGTTCATTCTTCATTATTTTGTGCATACAAAAGTTAGCACAATGAAGACTCTTATCCTAAGGACTTTGTTAAACCTTGCCTCGTTTGCCTCGAGCACACTTAGGTGACAGAATAATTTTTTAATGCAAGCGTTTGACAAAACAGAAATCGTTTCCTGGTTTAAATTTGGATGATTTCCCCTTCAGGATCATCTCTTCAGGCTTCTCTTGACAGCTTTCAGCTTGGCTGCTATTTTTAGATCTCTCTGAGGTCCTGTTCTGTCCCTCTTTTGTTCCCATGCGAAGTGTGCTGGATCTCCTCCAGTGTGCACAAAAGTTGCTTTGGAATCTGGGAAATGGGGCTGATGAGGCGATAAGTTGTGTTGGCGTGACCAAGCACATTTCAGGTCATTTCCACTGAATGGTCACCCCTCAAATGTCCCAGGATGTCACTGCAACGATAGCCTCACCCTGGCAGACAAATTCATGTTGCACAACCCTGTGGGCAATGAAAACAACCAAACAAAACTCCAATAGAAAACTACTCATGCAGAGCTGGAAGCGCTGGAAATTCAGCTCTTGTGTTTCTTTAAATCAGGGCTGTCAAACTCAATTCAGTTGGCCTAATTTGAGCCTAATTTGATCTCAATGTCCCACCAAATTTTCTGCTTTTAATAAGTAACAGAATTCTAATAATGTTCACCTGGATCACAGCAAAGAGTTTAAAAAAGCTGAAACACAAACCCAAATGAAAGACACAATTTACCCCAATTTATTATTTTTTTGCAAACTTTAAATATCCCTGCTTAAACTAGATTAATGTCTGAAATATGGCAATTAAAATAAAAGCTATTTTAAAAATATATCTTAGTATAGTGCCCTTTTTGAGGTTTAGTGACTAAACAATAGCAGTATTTATTCACGGTTCAAACTATAGAAAAGTACAGCTAGCATCCCACACAGGGAGCAGTGGTGTAATTAATGATGTTACTGCAGTTTTCACACTTTGCAAAGCCATCCAGTAGGCTGAATTAGACTCGTTGGTGAGTCAATATTGAAATATTTGAAACCCCTGCTGTGTATTAAAAGTTAGGCTTCGCTTGAAATTCTGTGCAAGTTTGAGATCAAGGGTAAGAAGCAAGAGGTCAGAGCAGGACCGCCAACAATCCAAAAATAGCAGATTTCTACAAGCCAACTCCTGTAACTTTATATGAACAAACCGTAGCTAATACAGGTCAGATTAGTTGTGCAAAAGAGGGCTGTGAAGGCACTTAAAAAAGACTGATAATATATATATATTTTTTTTAATTTCTGAAAAAGACCAGAAAAGCGATAGCGAGGAGAAAACGAAGAGTAGAAAAACACAATGAGGAACTTACCTCGATCCTCTTCATGGCAGCAATGACAAAGAAAAAACAAGAGTTAGAAAAAAAGGTTTCCCACAGCGCTCACTGCTGCCAGGCGGACACGTGCAAAGCAACACCTCAGCCACTGAGGATATAAAATACAAGAGTCAGTCCCGCCGTGTAACCATGACAACCAAAGTCCATTTCTATGACAACCGCTGCCCAGAAGATGCTGCGTGGTTGGTTGCATCGATGTCAAAAAAATAAATAAATCAATCAATCTGTGAAAGAACAAATCTGAAGCACCGACAGTCGGTGATGCATTTGAGATGTTTTATAATTGTGGGAAAGTTCATAATGCATGATCTGGAACATTAAGAAACCGATCTTCAAAAGGACTTTCAAAGGGATGATGATGTATAATGTTAATATTTCTTATCGCTTGATATTACTATAATCCTCCCATTTCTCCCTGAGTCTCTGACTGTTAAAAAGATTTAGTACTTCTTGTTCGGATTCTGTTGCGATGACTACGAACGAGGAAAGGACACTGCAGCAAAATAATTCAATGTCTTATTTAACTTTGAGCCCCATTTTTCCTGGTAGTGAGAACGCCCAAAACAGGGATTTAATTTGTCCAGGTTTTTTCAAACATGAACTTCAGACAAGAACGAAAAATGAACATGATCATCAGTCGATGTGTTGTTTTTATTGTGATTCTTTCTAATTCTCTTGTGTTTCTCTGTCTTGCTTATGTCCCTTCTCTTGCACTCTTCTGTATTCCCTCATCTTTTTTTTGACCATGTTTGGTGTTTATGTTTAAGGAGCCTTACAAGGGACACTGGAGAAGGAAAAATAAGATATATTTTTGCAAGATCACGCAAAGGTTTTTCATTTAAGTCCATGCACTTTCAAATCAGTACTGAAACCTGGGAAATAACCACAGCGATGGAAGTCACACACCTGCGAGAGAGATTCAGAGATTTTTACTTTGAGCTTGGCATCAACTACAAAGATATTAACTCAGTGCTTTGCAGTTTTTCTCCAATGCCTCTTGCAGGGCTCTGTACATGTTCATGTCTCAGCAATACTTATTTGTCTTTTGGTTATTTATGGTTGTCTTTGATAGCTGGTTTTCTCACATGTCCTGCTTCAGTGTCCTTGGGCAAGATACCCAACCCAAGTTGGCCTCACTTCATCTGTATGAGTGTGCGTGTGTGTGTTAGAGTGCATAAATCCATAGAGGAAAGCGCTGTATGAATGCGTGCGTGAATGGGTGAATGTGGCTTGTACTTAAAAGTGCTCAAGTGTTCAATTAGAGTAAAAGAGCACTTAATAAGTCCAAGTCCATTTATCATTTTTGCTTTTTATTCCTGTTTTTTCCCTCTTTTATGGCTGTGTGCCACACCCTCATTGTCTTTACCTGTGTCTTGTTTCCTACCTGTGTCTGTCAATCACCTAGTCCTGCTTCATCCATCTTTGTCAGGTTTCTCTCTTTGTGCTTCTGATCCGTGTTTTGATCCCTGCTTGCATTAACATATTACCATATGAAGCCTGTTTCTTGCGCTTATCACCTTCTACTTTTGGGTCTTCTCACTAAGATTTTACAACTTCAGTTTCCAGTGGAAACTGGAAACTGCTACTAGAGTGTGTCAAAGACAAGACAGATCTGCACTTTTTTCACTGGTAGGTAAGATTGTTTCACATCCTTTCCTACTGATTTAGCCATTTCTTTTCTTACATTAATTCTGACTTGGGGAAAGTTATTTATTTTGCACTTTATTTTCTTAAGGCTTCACTATAGCGACTCCCTCCTCACTCACCCGCCTACAACCAGTTCAGAATCAGCATCAAATCAATCTTTTGATTAGTTTTAGCACATTACCCCTACTCTGGCTTCTTTCCATTTTTAACATTTGTACATTTAACACATGTCTGTGTCGTACCCCAGGCTGCACGGCAGAAATGTTGAGATTCTCAGATTCGCAAGAGGAGCCACTCTAGATTCAAAGCTTAACTCTAAAGGTGATAATGCTTTGCTTGGATATAGCATGACCTGACTTGAAAGATAAGGCTTGCAGATTTCCCTCGAATCACTTCTTAAATCATATTTTTGTAGCACAGCTTTTATGTAATCCTATCTTTTCTTGTGTTTTTGTTTTTTAACTGTTGGTGTTTTTTATAATGAAAATTTGATTTGTGCATTTTGCCATCCCCTTTTCCTTATATTAACCTTTTAATTTTACCCTTTTGTGGCCTTAAAGATCGACTTCCTGTTCGAATGTGGTGTTCTGCTTTTTGCTTGTCTGTCAAAGTGAGTTTCAAAGAGTTTATAATCTTTATTTCAGAGCTGCTATATTAGTAGTTAGTTAATATTGTGCATCTCAGTTGGGTAATGTCTACAAAAGCTAAGGGTTATGGTGCATGTGAGAAAACATGCAATGGGATCAAGGCCACACTTTCTTTTTTTAAATTCTTGTTACATACAGTTTGCCAATGTGCGTATGCCTTTTGCTTTAGCAAAATATCTCCATATAATTACAAGAACTTACCTGACTACCCCTTGTCTTCAAGTGGAATAAAATAATGGAGCAGGATAGTGACAGATGGACAGCCATTAAAGGAAAGAAGAGCAGAAAAGGCAGAGTTATTTCAAAAGGAAAGGGACAGGACAGGGCTGTGTGAAGAAGTCAGGTTGGGCTTTAGCTTGACACAAAAGCCTCGTTATTATTATTGTGTCACTGCTTCAGTGAGAAATACCTTTCATCCACAGAGGGCTCTTTCAGCTGCAAGTGGGGTTTCACGCCCGTCATTGGTCGCATGTTGGTGGATAAGGCCTTGATGGTGTAGTTGATCTCGTTCTCCCTCGTCACATCGCTGTCATAACCTGGTGGGCAAAAGGAAACTAGATTTTTCATTCGACAAGAGGATCATGTCTGACAAATAAAAATCTTAGAAGAACTTAATTTCTTGCCTCCATCGTCCTCGCTCTCAATATCCGACTCCTCGCTGTCACACTGTCTGATTTCCCGGTGGCCCTCGGGCTCGTGGGCCCAAATCATGAGGCACGTGTCACCCCCACCGACTGTCACCAAGAGGCTGTCGTCGTGGGTCCATCGCACATTAGTAACATGTGTGCTGTGGGCCACGTAGCGTTTGAACTTTGCATACTTCCCCTGGGGGAGAAGGACGCTATTTAACATTTGTGACATTAACACATAATTAACATAAAATTTGCACAACTTAAACTTATAACTCGAGTCACGCGATGTTTAAACAAGATAATACGGAGAATTATGCACTGTGTCAAACCTTGACAGGATATCTGAAGAGCTTGATGTATCCTAGATCATCTCCTGTTGCTAGCACCTTCCTGTCATTACTAAGGCAGGCAGCGGTCACCTCAGTGACCTCACTTATCACAGGCCAGATGCCCTCAACAGATGTTCCCAGGACACACGTCCATGTGCTCCAATCGATCTTCTCCACCTGAATAAAGCCAGGAAATAAGAAAACAAATGTCAAACTGGAAGGACATCAACATAGGTTAGAAATACAGTCTGAGGGTTTTACTCCAAGAAGCCTCACAGGTAAAACTAAAATATTATATTGAATTCTAAACCCTACAGAACCCCACACCGTGCCTTTATTAGAAGATTCAACATTTGGAACCATCTGTAATCTTCAGTGGCTGGAGGAAAATAATTTATAATACACCAGCTGCCAAAAATGATTTAAAAGATAGAATATATCTTTTGGAGGAATAATTATGTGCTGCTTGGAAAAGCTTTTGCACAAATTTCTTAATGTAAAAAGAAAAATCCAGAGTCAGATGTGACAGACTTTTAGTGCACAGCTTAAAGTGGACCTATTATGGTCATTTATAGCTTTATATTTTTATTCCAGGACTCAAGCAGAGAAGCTCTGGGTGTATTTTATAATAAGCTTTGCTGCAGCACATTAGTTTACCCATGTAAAAACTCAAGCTATGATACACTGCCCACTGCAAATAAAAGGTTTAAACAGCAGGCAGGTGGGGCTTCTTAAGCCTTATTAGGAAAATCTGCACTGACTGATGTCATAAATTGTTAATAGTGGAAAAAAGTGTCTGAAACTGAGCATTTAGGGCAGTCTGAAGGTTGAGTTTTAGACTCACAGTAAGTTTCACTTAGAGACACGATTACCTAATTATTTGAAACTAGGGCCATATTTAATATGAGCATTCATCACTGTAGGATCGTCAAAGGATCATCTGTTGCCTTTAAACTACACATTGACATTGTCCTTTTTTGCTAAAAATTCTATTAGAAGATGGGTTTCCTACCATCATCATTGTTTGGTCACAGAGTATCATATGGTTGGTGGAATTCACTCCCTATTATTTTATGCTTCATCTTACAACATAGTGTCTTGAGATAACTGCTGCTGTTAACTGGCACTATGTAAATAACACTGGAAGTCTTTTAAATGTCAGGCTACAACTGTAAGATGGTTAGCTTGCCTTAAAGGAAGAACAGGAAAAGCGTAAAATAGTTTAACAGACCTGGCTCAACTAGTTAGCTGCTTACACCTGTCCCAGTATATTTGCTAAGCTAAGCTATGCTAACTTCTGCTGGCTCCAGTATGGAGGAGGTGGTTGGTGACAGAATGCTGGCAAGAGTCCTGGCAATCACAGACAATGACTCCCACCCTCTTCATAACACACTGGACAATCCGAAAGAGCCGTTTCAGCAACACATTCCTTTAACCTCGCTTTGTGAAGGAACAACACATGAGGTCGTTCCTTCCTGCTGCTATCAGACTCTTTAATTCTTCTAACTGGGTCAAACCTACCCATACTGAACAGGACTAAACACCCCTCACTGCACTCCATTACTTATTGTAAGCCACGATGTATATTTACCTATAATATCCCAGACACATTTAATATTTGTATTCTTTTATATTTATATTCATAGTTATAGTTGCCATTTGTATGTATTTCCCCGTGAGATTAATTAAGTTTCTCTGATCTGATTTTACACAAATTAATGTGATCATAACGTCAGATTTTGGCATAAAGATGACATGCTATATTAAAATGACGAATTTAAATATTTAGTGAATAAACAGGAAATAAAATAGGACCACGAACAGAGCCTTGAGGTTCTCCACAGCACAAACTATCTCATCAATAGAAACAAAGAAATAGGTAAAAAAAAAAACCCACAAGCCAGGCAAGAGCAGACCTAACCTTTCAATTACAATCCTATAACTACTGCGGACTAACACTAGGAATGTTAGGGAATAACAGACAAATGGATCGCAATAAGGTAAAATGAGAAGAGAGGACGTCTAATGCTCCACTGAGACGTGACCTAGTGACATCTCTCATCTCTGACCCTTATTTTCTTAACGCTTCCTGTTTCTGTGTGCCTCACAAGCAGTGTGAATGTCACGTTTTAAAGTGACCCTAAACACTATCCCACTTCCACTGCCAAAATTAGAATGATACTGGTGAAAACTGGGCCGTCTTAATGCTTCACTGCCCTTCCCCAAGCCTCCTGTGATCCCGAGGGGAAAATGTGTGCCAACAGCACCATAACCATAGCTGTGCCTTTTCTTCACTGCTTACCTCTGTAGCTGGGATGGTCTGCCTTTTGCCTCGAGGAGCCTCGAAAAAAAACTGCTCCTTAGCACTCGTGTTGACTTGAAGTAGTTTTCCTGTTAATTAAAGAGCCCAGTGGGTATAGTGGTTAATATTTTTTTTAACAGCGAGATTTTGAATCCATAACTGATTCCTAAACAGTCATTTGCAGAGATTTAGTGAGCATTTTAAGAGCCTGCTTACCCCTCCGGTCCCAATCCAGATGGGTAATGTAGTTGAGGCATCCTTTGCACACTCCTACCCTTTTGCTGCTCATTACATTGTAAATATCCACAAAGCTGTCTCCTGATGCCACTGCAAGGTACTTCCCAGCTCCTGAGCCAATAAGAAAGGAGGATAAAAGTGCAAGTTAGTTTCAGTCCAGACTGAATTATCGCAAAAGTTGTCCCCTTGTGATCAAATCACTCTAACTTAGGTGATCACCTGACATTTCATGTAGCATCACAAGCAGGTGAATAATGTATATATGGCATATAAATAAACAATAACATGGCCCCTTAGTCTCCCTACCTTGTCTTCTCTTCTAGTCCCACAAAGAAAATATTGGATTACTTCAAAGTCTAGATTTCCATAATTCTTCTTTACTTGAGCAGAAGTACAGATACATATGTTAAAAAATACTATCTAAAAGAAGTAGTGATTCAACTTCTTTAACTCAAGTAAAAGTGAAAAAGTACAGGCCCTGTAATAGAAGTAAGAAAGTAAGACGTAGCTCTTTGGAGAACATTTCTACCAGTTATTTTTGTGCATTTCTAAATTCTAATGACTGCACAGTTATGCATAACATAAGCTGAGATAAAGAATGAGAATTTTAAAAATTTTCTGTGACTTTGTATCAATGACTAAACAGGAAAATGAGTACAGTCAGGGGTTAAAGTCAGATTCGGCAGGTGGGGGAACCCTAAGATTGGTTGAAGTGGCTCATCGTGAGGAATAAAAATCATTCACAATAATTTCTATTGACAGCTCCAGCAGATTTTCTTTGTGCACAGGCTGTGATCAGCTGACCTGCTGCAGCAGCTGCTACTGTGAGGTTTACTGCTCTTTGTGGATTTACACAACTGAATTTAACAAGAAGTAAGCAGATGTTTCATTATCCATCTTGGCTGATTTCCATCCCCTACACTGACAGTATGCTGTTTAGAATGGCAATTTGGAGTCTCTGGTAGGTCTACATACTTGAAAAAATAATAGCATAATTATGGACTACAAACTATTACTACTCAACTTTGTATAATGCCTTCTAATCTAAGGAAGGCACTCTCAGTAAAGAATGGGTGTTGGGTAGAGAAACAGGATCCCTTGCATTGTAGATTAAGGTTAAGTGTCCAAGAGAAAGAGAGTTTAGTTTCTTGCTCTCACTTTGTCCACCCCCACTGTTTCTCATTCCTCTCTTGCTGTTTCTCTGTCTGGCCTTATTACAGAAAGCTATTAATTTGGGTCATGCCTGCAGCAATATCTCTCCGACTCACAGCGGGAGGAAAATATATACACCAGCTGAAGTACTGCACAGCATCCTACGTACTGTAAACTCAGATGCTTTGGAGGGCACATGGCTTTTAGAGGTCTATTTTCTTCTCAGAGTTTTGTACCGGTGAGGAAATGCGGAGGTGAGCAGACAGACCTGGAGAGAATCTGATATCTGAGATGATGTCCTTGCGGTGGTGGAAGGACACCAGGTCCTCCAGGGTGTCTGCGTTCACAATAATGAAACTGCCGTCGTTCAGGCCCACCGCTAAAGCTTTGCCATCAGGGGAGAAGCAGCAGCAACGGCCGCCTGCGGAGGACAAGGTGTCTGTTAAATGCCTGGGACCGATCCACTTCCTGTTATCAGTTAGCGTTTCAACAGTGACTCACCTTTCCTGAGTTTGCGTACAGCCAACATGCAGTGGCTCGGGGACAGGTCCCATATGCGCAGGGTTTTGTCATCGCTGACGGTAGCACAGAGAGGGAGATGGGGATGAGTAGCCAGGCCCCACACTTCACCCTCCATATGACCCTGCCAATACACAAAAGCAGAAATATTTGATTTAAGTGATCAACACACTTTTACAACAGATGATGGAGGAAAAAAAAGTTGAAAGTTGTGTCTGATTTTGTGTTTGTTATTCCCTGTTTCTGTGTTGACTTAATTTATTTCTCTCTTTGTGTTTTCTTAATTCTGAAGGCTCACCTCATACATCTTTTTTGCCTTACCTCCCTCCTGCATATTCCTTCTGAGCTCTTTAGCACTGATTTGATCAAACTTGATTTTTCTTAAGGGAGCACTTTTTCTTTATCATATTCTGTGAATCAGTAAATATAATTTCACTTAATATTGGTCCACTCTGTCTCATTTTGTGTCTGCTTATGGCTACACTGGCTATAAAATTAAACAAGGGGTCCTCATTAACTCAGAACTATTTTAGTCATTTATGACAAAATATTATAAACAAAAAAACCTTTTTATAATGGCTTTACAGTTTCCATTATGTGCGATAAATATTCTATTGTAATTCATCATATCCCTGTGGGAATCAATATCTACATTAGGACTTGATGTTGATATTCTAAGCCTGCACCCTGCTTCACTACAAAACACTACAATGTAGTGATTAGAAGTGAAAAATCAAAGCCTATGATGTTAAAAGAGACACTTAAACATAGAGAAATAAAGAGACACTTTTTATTTAGAGCATTGAGTCAGTTAAACTGCTGGGATATTGATCTGGTCAGTTAAATAACAGAGTGGGTTATTATTCACTATCAGCTGCTTTGGTGTTAATGAAATTAACAACCCTCCAAACAGGAATGGTTTTACAGTTGGAGGCCACGGATATTTTCCCCCTCCTCATCTGTTCTGTCTGTTTTTTTTTTCTTACTAGTTCTGCATTTGGCCAAGGTCAGTGTCACTACTGGTAGCATGAGACAATACCTGGACTCTACAGAGGTCGCACAAGTAATCCAGCTCCTCCAGGATGGCACATCAATTCGTGCCCTTGCCCAAAGGTTTGCTGTGTGACCCAGCAGAGTCTCAAGTGTACTGAGTAGACTCCAGGAGACAGGCAGTCACTTTAGGAGAGCCGGGCAGGGTCGTAGAAAGTATTTAACATATTAGCAGGACCAGTATCTGCTCCTTTGAAGGTACATGATGAAAACTGCCAGAGCCCTGCTGACCACCAGCAGGCAACTGGTGTGAATGTCTCTCACCGAATAATCAGAAACAGACTTCATCAGGGTGGCCTAAGGGCCCGCCATCCACAGTGGGGCCTATGTCCACTGCATGGCACCATGGAGCCCGACTGGCATTTACCATACAATACCAGAATAAGCAGGTCCACCACTGATACAGTATGCTTTTCACAGAAGAGAGAAGGTTCACCCTGAACACATTTGACAGACGTGAAAGAGCCTGGAGGAGCCATGGAGAATGTTATGCTGCCTGTAACATCATTCAACACAACCAGTTTGGTGGTGGGCCAGTCTGGAATGGTCTCTGCACCTCAGACTGTCCAGGGGCTCCGTGATGGACTGGTCCATGCTCCAACATTGTCAGGCATGCATTAAAGCATGCGGAGGCCATACAAACAACTGATTATTTTGAGTTGCTGCAATTAAATTTTGATAAAATGGACTAGCCTGGTGCAACATTTTTTCGCTTTGATTTTTTTTGATGTCAGCAATAAACAAGAATACCATTTGCACACACATAAATCGTTGTATTCTTTCTTTACTGCCTATACATACCAGTATTCATGGAGTTTCTGCTCATCTAACACAGTTAACCTCATTAGCTTGTAGAATAAACCGTCCCCATTCGTTCTCGTCAATTGATCGCTTCTTGTGCGATCTAAAGGGCAATCAATAGCATTTGCTCCATCTGCCTAAAATCAAGGCAGATGAGGAGAAATTGTAGGAGCACTTAACCAAATTAACAATCTCCCACTGAGTGCCAGTAATTCATCAGCATTTACAACTATTTCCTCTGTGAATCGGCATTGGTATGTTTTAGGCAATTAACCATACTATAATATGCATCTATTACTGCAGACTAGTTTACAAAGTGTAACATATTGTGACGATCTTTATTTAGTTTTTTGCACCCATAAAGAGGCACTTTCACATCAACCTTAATGCCTGTTAAGATAGAGTGAAACATGCCATCAGTTCTCACACACATTACCTTAGACTAATCCTTCCACCACCTTCCTAAAAGACCATTCATTTTTGGTCCAGTAATTCAATTTAGGCACCATACTGAAAATTAACTTGCACAGATAAGTAATCTATGGCACCAGTATTATGTTGTTAAGAACGCTTCAACAATAAGGAAAATGTATTACATTACAATCCTCATCATGCATCAGCTTTCTATCTGTGAAATAAAGCACATATTTCACCTTTGAAATCTTTACTGACTCAGAAGACGTTCAACTCCACTACTCAAGTCAAGTTAAAGACTTCCAGCTCATCATATTGCAGAGAAACTAGCATTCTCCTGAATATCCTCACTGGGCTGGTACAGGTTGAAGCTGATGACTGCGTATGTTATTCGCTATGTGATTTTTTTTCTTACCTGGACGAGCAGAGTGATGGGACCACTCTTGTCCACCTCCAAGATCTCACCGTTCTTGGTTCCCACTAGGATGTGGCCATGGCCAAGAGATATGGCACGTATGGAGGGATTGTCCTCCAAGAGCAACCCTGCAGAGTCAGTGAAATAAAGAATGAAGTCACAAAGACCTTAGCAGGGACCAGGCTACAGGATGCAATCTTCATTTCAGTTAAACGCATTGAATGTTTTAAACGGATTTGCATTACATAATGGCTAGACAAACATGATCCAAGGGCAGCGTCAGACAGTTGAGAACAGGGTGACCTTTTTTACCTTTGGAGCCTGGAGCTAGGACTGCTCTCTTGATGGCATAGGTTTTGAGGCATCTCTCGAAAGTGTCATCCCACAGCGCTACAATACCATCCTTTCCACCAGTCACAAATCCCTACAGGGCCAAAATATTGTAACATGTAAAGGTGCAATGATCTCCTGCTGGCTGAGTATGTCACTGTGAGATGAAGTCTTATGACAAATAATATCTGCTTTTAAAAGAGGACTCTAAAATGAGATGTAAACAGATGTAACTGGGAAATCTAGTATCATATTTCAAAGGGGATCTATTGTGCTTGCTTCCAACTCCATGATTTTATTCTTGGACACTGAGTAACTCCTAATTTACCTTGGTGTCTTGGCCCAGGCCTTAATTCCATTCAATTGTATGAAAGCATATCTTTTAACTCCCTCCCTCACCATTGAAGGCAACTTTCTTCTAATCTACAGCGCATACTCAGAGCCAGAGCTGTGTGCCTGAGATGAGCATATAAAAAATATCTGCTCTCACTGACATCTCAACAAATATCAGCAGACTGAAGCTTGAGGTTTGAGCTGAGGGATTACTTTCACATAATACTGAAGTTTAAAATGGACATTCACTATAAAATAAGAAAAAGCACAACAGGATCCCTTTAAAATGAAGACAGAATAACAATATCTAATGATCTGCAAGTTAAAGAAAAAACTTCGCCTGATAAGGGGAAGAGCCTTTCCTCCTCGATTTGTATTATACCTTTTCTAGAGCGTGCATACTGAAAACAGGTCCGTCATGGGCTTTGACAGTCTTCATCAGGAACATGTCCCTCCAGATACAAATGTCCCCTGTGCATGTGCCTGAAAACACCATCTCCTCTGACCAGCCATACACAGCACACATCATAGTCTCCGTCTTCCCCATGTTTCCCTTGCGCCCAATTAGACCACCACCTGAAAGAGACCCAGACAGTCACGATGAGATGTGTCACGGCTGAGCCAGAGTTCTGCTTTTTAGAGGCTGTTCTGCTAGTCAACAGTGAAATACAGGTCTTACCAGCTTTATGCCAAAACTTCATATGTTTCACACCAGCTGTGATGAGCTTGTCAGGAAGGTAGGGATTTATTTTGACAACAAATATCTTGTCCTTGCTTCCCCTGAAAAACAACATTTTAAAATGTCAACACAAACTTTTAATTTGCACGTTTTTTACACTGCTGCAAAATTAAAACGCTTATATCTAGATCACAAGATAAATAACATTTAATTTGTGTAGTTACATGTAATGTGTGTTACGTCATTATGCACTATGTGGACAAACATTTTAGGCTGCACACATATTCCACTTACAGGAGCTGCTCAGTCATTGAAAGCATGCCATGAAGCTACTAACACACAGTTTCTGTGCTGATGTTAATACAACAGGAGATTTGGAGCTCTGCAGTTACTGACTCAGCAGTAGCGTCGGCTACTTTTATGCAGTGTGCCCCTCAGCACTCGGTGAACCCGCTCTGTAACTTTACAAGGTCTGCCAGTTAGTGGATGAGATGCTGTGCCTCTTAAACGCTTCCACTTCTCGATAATACCACTTGCAGCGGAAGAAACGAAAAACATTCACAAACTGACTCGTTGCAGTGACATACATCAATGTCAGGCATGGATTCACTTCTTTAGAGCGATCCATTCTCTCACAAGTCAAGGCAGACTGCATGGCTAGGTGGTTTATTTTATTCGCTTGAATTCAAAGATTAAAAGGTGTGGCCCTGTAGTTTTGTCTAGTGTAATTCAAGAGGCTCTGCAGGAGACTGGGGACCTATCCAGGGTGTATCCCACCTTTTGTCTTGTGACAGCTGAAGGAGGCTGTAGCCCCCCTGTGATCCTAAATTTGGATAAGTGGTTAAACAATTGGATGGATGCATTAATAAATATGTTCTGAAAAAGATGTTATGATTTTTATGAGGAAACATCAACTACTTTTAAAATATGAGCAAAATGAGACACCATAATGTTACTGATCTAAGAAACAAAGCTCTCTTTATCCTTAATTAAAAGTAAAAATGAAAGTCAAAAGTGACAAAATATTGTTTAACAGAGATAATTTAGAAAAAAGAAAAACTAACTGAAAAGTGTTGTGTACTTACAAATCTCACTCAAACAAAAACACACAGAAAATGTATTTAATTTTAGTCTTGATCAAATTTAGTCATCACAGCTATCCTGAGGAAGCTGTGATGCATGTTTTTTAACAGAGATGATTACATAAGGGTGTGTCAACTGTTTCTATTGTTACATCTTATTATTGTGCTGCTCTGAACTTCTTAAATCTCGCTGCTGACAAACATCGCCCAGACAATTACACTGTAATAAAGAAAAGCTAAATCCAACAGTGAAACTAATAAAAGCACCCTCTTCAGGCTCTCCATCCCATACCCACTCCTCCTCTGCCAGCTGAGGCTGAGGCAGCGGTGCTGTACAAGCCAGGCTCTGTCAAGCCCCATTTCTCTTTGTCCACCTCACTGTATTTCCCACCAGTGTCTATAAAGGAGATTAGGCTGCTCTAGCTGTCCCTAAGCTCCACTGAGAGCCTGGCAAGCAGCACGCAGGAGAGCAACCCGCAATGCACCGCTCCCAAGTAGCCACAGGGTATTTCACTGGAGTAAATACTAAATACGAACATCAAGTAGGATGAGCAACAAAACAAAAGCAGAGGTATTTCGGGATGCGGATGTTTTCCTGTTAGTTATTTCTGGTGCCTTCGGCTTTTTAGAACTGGAAATCTTGCCATATCTTTTTGGAGAAAGTGACACCTTTAATGCTCTAAATAAATTCATAATTCAGGTCTGGTAATCTAATTCATTTGTATCAAGCCTGGTGAATGAATAATTATGTGTTGTTCATATACATCATATATAGGGATTATTTGTACCACGGTAATGATGGAAACCAGAGTATCATGCATGTCTTGGATACTCAAGTCTTCAGTTATCTGATGCATTTTTAAAATGCAGACTTCAGTCTGTCGACTGTTGTCTTTATTGTTCAGTTTGTTTCAGGCATTGTGAGACATATGATTGTTTTCGCTGCTTGCTTGTTATCACTTTTCCTTTTCATTGCTTGATTGTTTCAGCAATCCATTTGCTTTTATGTACGTTTTGCACCTTGGGAAACAGGGTACATCTCAAAAGACTGTCTTCTAATTCATTTTCCAAACACGTTTCCTTGTGCAAATAGCGTCTGACATATCAAGCAGCTCAAACTCACCAGGATCTCATCTACGCAGCTCCTGGTATACGAGTTAAAAGTAATTCTCTTTGATTATGGATCTACAGCTAAGGCCCTGGGGCATACTCATGCTCTAGCCATTCAGAGTCAGGCAGGCTTTACGTCTACAGAGGAGCAGCCATGTAATCTAAAAGGTAATTCCTTTTTTTTCCTCTGCTCTATCAATCACATTGTCAGCCTTGCAAAGCAAAGTGGCTTCAATTTAGCTCTCATCTATAAATGTCCATATTTAAAGCAAAAGTGCTCAAACAATCTGTAGAATTAACAGGGAGGTTTGTCAAAGCTCTCCTGAAAGACACCTTGCAGATGTGCAAATGCTGTAATAAAACTGTACTAACCGCATGGCAGAGAGCTTCTCCCCTTTTCTCCAGTCCCATAGCACAATGGTGTGATTGTCATCCAGGCCCACAGAGGCCAGCCGTTTGCCATCCGCTGTGGATGGAAAAGTCAGTCTGTGAGTGAAGTTTGTCTCTTATTAGCAACATGAAAGCACCATGGCGGGTTTGATCTACAGCAGGTGATTCACTGACTATGACATACAGATCACCACCATGCCTCTCTATCTGTGGCCAATTAGGGATAGTCAGATGCACAGTTCCCCCTTGATGCTGTCAGACTGCTGCGACTAAAAGACAGCAGAATAAAGTTCTTCACTGCTGCCTGAAAAACTGGTGACTTGCGAATTTACCTATTTCTTTTATGTGTGAAATTACTTTTTTGTTTCCCTGTTAAAACAGGATGTCTAAAATAATTTGTTAGTATTAAAAGCATGTCTAGGTTAGATACGTGTAGTTTGACAAAGCAAGACTGTGTGTTACCTGAAAAGTCCAAAGCACACACTCCGAGCTGGTGGAAGCCCTTCAAAACAGACATGGGTTTTAACATTTCTGTGTCCCATATGTGGACGGAGGAATCTCTGCCAACCTGGGTAAACATAAAACATACAAATATCACAAATCTACCAAGTGAACCCCTTTGGATCAGATATAGCTCAGCTGAAAGGTTTTTAAAGGCTTTCAAAGGGTCCATAAACCCCCAAAACCTTGAATATTTTATGTTAGGAGTCTAACGGCTACCTGGCCTGTAGCTACAAAATCCTTTAGGGGGTGCAGAGCCAGACAGAGGATGTCATCATCATGGCCCATGTAGAAACGCTGTGTATTCTGTTGTCTGTTGTACACAACCCCTACAGCAGCGACATGGTACACTATCTCCCCAGTCTGGGTATAGAACAGGTTGCTCCTGCAATCATACCCCCTGTAGCTGCAAACAAAAAAAGGGGTAGGGGGGTGAGGGGGCTTTATTTAATCACCATGCATGAAGAGACTTCTGTAGCTGAAATTCTTCTAATGCTGGGATGGTGTGGGATTATGCAATTTCTGAGCCTACCCATGAATGAAGTGCAGCTTTACTCCACTCCCTGGTGCTCTTTCTCTCTTCTTCATAGCTGTTGCTCGATGTTTCTCCTTGCACTGCTCTTTGAGCTGAGGTAGATCTTCTTTATAAACCTGAATGCATGTGGAAAAGTGTTCACATACTGCTTGTTTCACAGTAATATTTTCCCAGGAGATGCTTTTGATTTTAACACAAACCTGTCGTCTATATGTGAGCTGCGTCTCCTGCTCAATTTCCGAGTCCATCTCAGGTACGTCTGACTGATCAGAGTCTGACTCTTCGCTGTTAGAGTCTGCCAGTATCTCTGTAGGTAGAAACAAGGTTACGTTACAGCTTGCCAGAAAATTCCCCCCGCTTCTAAATCAGAAAAATATCCTACTACATACAAAGTTAAAAAAAACCCCTTCATCCTGTTTCAGTGGGAGTCAGGGTCAGTCATGTAATAACACTACGACATCTCCTATTTATTAGACTGTCCTGCTTCACAGTGACAACAGTGAAGAAAAATGTACAATAATGCTGATGCAGCACAGTAAAGCCATGCCAAGACAAGGCAATAAGCAGAACTGGCAGCTAAGGGCGGCTACTCACAAGATCCATTAGGAAAATTAAAAGGAAAGGCAGTTAGTATGTGGTTTAATTTCGGAGAGCACAAGGCAGTCTGTCTCTGGAAAAAATATGACTTGGGAACGACAATGCAATTATACTTTCCAAGGTTCATTCACTTTTATTGGATTTGTCTTAATTAATGTGATAGCCGTTCCTTTGCAGAGCTTTATAGAAATGACGGTTTGCTAAAAAAAAAAAAAGTTCAAGAAGGAAGAAATCTAGCACATTGCTCTCTCGTGGGTTAGCACATCAAGTTCATGAGGTTAGAGTGAGGAGTATGCTAATCGTGTGACAGAAAACTACATTCATAAAACCCATTATTGGTAGGAATGACATATATGGTGATAAATCTTTTTTTAATGGTCTGAATTTAGCAAAGGCAATGTTTAAGTCAGACAAACAGTCATAGCTTCCCACTTTTTTCTGAAGCATTTAGGAAAATGAGATGAGAAAATGGATACCACTTCCATGTACTGTATGTGCGTATGGAGCTACAGCCAAGAGGGTCAATAGTTCACATAAAGACCACATAAAGACTGGAAGATCGAAGAAAGTTAACCTGGCTCTTGCCTAGGCACTAGACAAACTACGTGCCCAACAATGTCCACAACAACTCCAAAATCTAGTTCAGTTGATTGGTGTGAGCACTAGGTATTGTATGCTAGCATGATTAGGTGAACCTTAAGCCTAGTCGGCTTACAAAGGTGGCCCCAAGCATGGTTCAGTTAGACTTGTGCACTATCAGCACAGTCAACAACAGCTGGATCCCTAAATATCCCTATAATCAGTAATTAATGGCTCTATAAGGCATTTGAGAGAACAAAATAACAATGCTTCCAAAATCTTCCCAATTAAGCCACAAAATGCATAAAATCGTGGACCATGATGCTTGTCAAGAGTGTTTTTCAAAAGCTTGTGTGCATAAAAGAGAGAGAGAGAAGTGAAGATGCTAGGTCAAAATGAAGTGTGCTTAGCCCTGATTAATAAATCCAGTGTGAGTGAGGCTAGCCAGAGAGTGAAGGCAATCATGTTACAATTAAGCGTAGCATGACCACATTGTGAGAAAAAAACTCCCCAACTAAGCTGGTTCCTTTTGCTGTCTGTGAGCAAAAAAAGATCCTGGACAAGCCCCCAATTTTTCACAAACTGGCGAACAGCAAATGCCAAGTAGTCTACGCAATACATTCACTTAAATAAGATGGAATATCACAAAATTAAACAAATGTAGTTGAAGCTAGTAATATCAGGACATGTGTTGTGGAGTTGTTAGGCATAAACGCAAACGGAATCAAATTAATACATTGGCCAGTTGTAATGGGCCGAAACACTCAGGTGAGCTGCATTAGCTGAACACCTTGGGAAGTTAACCAATTGCCCTCTAAGACAGGCTACGACCACAGGAAGATAGTGGGAGGAGTGTTGCAGCAATATTTTTTGACAGAGCCAAGCCAGATAATCTCTCTTTTCCCAGCGTTTTTTTGAAAGCAAAGTAATAACCTCCTGGCTCCATTTATTTTATTTATACCACAAAGACAAGAAAGTGTTATCACAGACCGTTATCACAGCAGACATTTGGAGTAGGAAAAGCACAGGCAGAATTAATGATGGCACAGGTCCATTAAGTATCCTAGTAAGCCATTACTGTAAACCAGCATGTACAAGAGTAGGAACTCCCATAAGTGGAATTCAGCCATCAATAATATATCTGAGCTTTCCCTTCGATAACTTTTAAAAATGTCTGCCATGACACTAAGGGCTTTTGTGTAACTCTCAGTAAAATGAAAATGAACAATACGTAAGACAGAATTTGCTGTACACAGTATTCCTCCTGTTAGAAGAGGAGATTGAGTAGACATCCGGCTTCCACACTCAGACTAATTTGATGTCTTGTTGGCAGGAGCCACTGATTTTATGAAATAAGTAATAGCCGTAATGCAAGTCATCACCTACATTAAAATGTAACGCTGCAATATTCCTTAATGGATTGATCAGAAGTAAAACCTACAGTTCTGAAGGACATAAATCGCCACATTACAGTAAGCACAGTGATGCAAATAAAGCCAGAGTGAGGGCAACACCGTACCTTGAGGTGCTATATGCAGAGCTTCTTTAGACTTTCTTTCGGGAACAAACTTCCACTGGAACACTGAGTGATCAGCACCCCCGATAGTTACTACCCACTGGTAGTCATGTGACCATCTAGCATTGGTTATGTGAGCCGAGTGGCCTAAATACTTTTTAAATTTTGCACCTGAAATCAAGAGACAATGCATCAGAAAAAAAGTATAAAGTTTTACCTAAATGCCATTTTTGTAATAAAATGAGATCGTCTTTACCTTTTTTTACACATGGATATCGCAAAAGTTTGACTAATCCATAGTCATCAGCAGTTACTAAGACTTGGTTGTTAAAGTTGGCGTCCACAGAGTTGATGTCATTGATGTCCGAGTATTTGGGCCATATTCCATTAACTTCAGGGCCCAAAACACATGTCCACGTAGCCCACTGTACCAACTTCAGCTCTTCCCTATTGGTGACCTCCTTCCCACCTCAACAAAAGAGAGCAACATTTTATCTCACAAAGCAGCATCTTTAGTAAATAACCTGGTAGTTCTGTAGGATTTTTCTATATTTTGTTTGACCGATCAACATCATACAGAAATTTATTTAATGCACTTTATTCTTTGTGTTTTATTGATCACACACATACACTCTCAATTTGAAATCTTGTTCAAGGATGCTTCAAAATGCCGATTGGAGACCAACCTGCCAGTAAGCAGATGAGCTACTCTATCTCCTAAGTCACAGTGTATACTGCAGTCTATATTCCTGTACTTACTTGGCATCCTGTAGAAGAGCCTCCTGCCGCTGCCATCATTTGTCTGCAGATACTTGCTATCTGTGGACCAGTCCATATGGGTGATGAAGCTGGTGGACCCGATGCACTCGCCCACTTTCTTGTACCTCTGCACCACACCATAGATATCCACCGAGTTATCATTTGAGCCTACAGCCAAGTGGGCCCCATCGGGGGAGTACTTCAGCTCATGGATGGCCTCCTTCCTGTCCTTGATGTGCACCACCTCAGTCATGTCTCTGGAGGGAAGCAGAGTAATGTATCAGTTAATGGACACCAAATAATGCAACCTCTTCATTTAGGGGAGATTTATAGCTAGATCTAAATTTTCCATCCAACTTTTGAATTGTATACCCACCTGACTCTTAGAACAGTGAATGAACCATCCTTCATCCCCAGTGCCAGGTGAATACCATCAGTACTTACAGCCGCACAGCGGATAGGCTCCTCCATGTTACAGCGAGCTATCAGCGCATGATCTATAAGGCTCCATATCCTGTACAGACATAACAGCAGGAAAAATGAAGAGGCAAAAACAACCAGAGAAGTGCCAACCCAGGCAGTTCCAGTTACTCCAAAAGATCAACAGCATTACAAATCTAACTTGTATTGGAGTGGAGGGGACTAACTTTTTACACACAAATTGCATGCATGAGTTAATACTGCATGAACGAAAGCTGAAGCTTTACCTGACTGAGCGGTCATCACTTCCAGTCATAGCTAGAGGCTTCGTTGGGTGCACAGCCAGCGCCCAAAGCTCTCCCTCACAGTGACCCTGCATTATGAGGAAGGGCTTGTTGCGATCGTGGACCACAATCTCAAAGATCTCACTGTCCTGTGTGCCCACTAGGATGTGATCTCCTCGCCAGCATACGCTACGCACTGACAGCCCTGTCACAAACACACATACACAAATGGTAAACATAACCAAAAATGAAACGAAATAACACACAAACATGAAAGCAGACAGACATTTGCCACTTATAAAAGGCAGCCGTTATTAAAGACGCAACAGGGATAATAAAAACAGGAGGTGATAATAGCCATCTGCAGGCTAGGATGGAGATTTTAACAAGAAATACAAGGATGGTACATGTTTTCAAGCCGATTTGCAACTGACTTTTGGTAATACAGCAAGTATAGGATGGAGGATGCAAATGCTCTTTATATACAGTACTGTACAAAGTTTCAGCCACTTTTGATGTTTGGTTTCTTAGGCAGTCCTTGAGTCATTTTGCAGCATCACAATGGCCTCAAACAAACAGGCAGAATCATCAAGAACTATCTTCAGCAACACAAAGGTGAGGCCCACACAGAGCCCTGACCTTAACATACTGAAGTCAGTCTGGGATTACATAACTAGACAGAAGACACTGAGACATGAATGAATGGAAAAAATATGACGACTTCTCCACGATGCTCGGAACAGCTCAACTAAGATGACTTTAAGATAAAGATTGATCCTATTTAGCCTTTTATTTGTTTGCTTCATTTTGCATGGATTAATTGCTTTTTTCAAATAAACCTTCTGTGCTTTGTTAAACACGTTAATTAAATCTTGCGCTTTCTTCTCAGTTCTGTTTTCTTTATGACAGAACAGCTGATGTACTGCTGCATTATTAGCTGGTGATTGTGTTTCTGTATCATTAAGCAAGAGAAAAACATGAATTATAAATTATAACATATTCCTTTAAAGGGCATTTCAGCCTAAATTTGGAAATAAATTCAGTTGAGTGAGAAAGTTTAATTGATCATGGTGTCTGAGTTTGTAAAACACATATTTAAAAGCTGCAAAATCAGCATGTTGAGAGCGGGTGTTGAGCTCTCCATATGCTGACTTTTGAATGTTATTCAGTTGTTTTTGGACACTTTGGGAACTAAACTGAATAAAAACACTCACTAGGCTATTATTGGTAGCATCACCAATTTACTGTATGAGCTTAAAACGTTTGCACAGAACTGTAGAAGACGTCTGTATACAGCGCAAAAATTGCAACAGTGCTTGAACTTACTAACAACAAGAGGAACAGCAGAACAAATGTGGAGACTGCTACAAACAGACTGACATGGTTGTTAACTCCGCCCTCAATGACATTACCCACCTCGGCTATTTTCACCTCTAGCTACTGTTAGGTCCAAGATTAAAAGTAAAGGAAATGGGGAAAAATAGAGAGCAAGAAGAAAATGTTAGAAAATTAATAAAAAAAAATATAATATAAAGAATGCCTTTTTAAAAAATCCAGCTGTATTTGTTCATTCACACAGTTGTTTAAATTTTAACCTGCAACATTTCTGTACCCAAATTAATGGGAAAAAAAAAGCAAATTTGACATCACCTTTATATCCTTGGTCTGTTTCCCTGAGATCAATGACAGTAATTGGTTTGAAGTTGAGATCCCACAGCCGGACGCAGCCGTCTCGGCCCCCGGTGGCAAAACCCTCTTCACAGGCATTCATGCTGAAAATCCCTGACTGGAGGAAATGACAGGCTGTCAGTGAGGATCTGCACAGTAAATGAGCAACGACAGAACCAGCCTCAGCTACAAACTCCATAGTGCTGCTCCTCAGCCAGGCATTTGTTGAACAAGGCTTTTGCAATTACTGGCTACAGCGGCCTCGAGATAAAACCAAACTGAGAAAAGGAAGTTGTCATGTTTGCTTTTATTATAGCTTAAGTGGAAAGCTCTACTGATGCCTTTGTTTGTCTGGTCTGCCCCTGTTCGACCCCTAGTAAGATATTTGGTCATCCAAAAAGCAGGAATGGACATGTACTGTAGTTATTATCCCCTCCCCCATTCGCCTATCCCCCCTCACCCAGCTGTTGATCCCGTAGATATCATTTAATCCTGTGGAGGAAAAGGCTGATCCTTTTCTACAGAGCAGAATCAAATAAATCCAGCGAGCATAGCTATGAACCCCGCTAAGTTTACTAGATGCTTTTACTTTAGTTCTGCTCTGTATGTACCTGCAGGTGTGCAAGCAAAACCAGCCTGAGCGAAAGACCACAATGCACCCTGATTACACACTTACCCCATGAGCACCCTGCACCGTCCTCATCAAGTTAATCCCTTTCCACACGTAGATGTCACCGTTCAAGGCACCTGAATAGGTGACTTCGTCCTTGGCGCAAGCAAGGCAGAGGATTGTTTGGAGATCCCCCGTTTTGCCAAAAACACCACGTTTGGGCGTGAGAGCATTACCGCATAAGCTCCAGAACTGCAAACACAAACAGAAAGAGTGGAAGAGTATGGTGGCTAATAATCCCCTGTGTAATCCTGTCCTGAAACGGCAAAGGCACAATTACGCAGTATTTGGGACCAAATACGTGTGTTTTGGCACACGCGTACAACCACCATTAAAAAACACACACACACACGCACACAGACCTTGAAAGAAAAGTCAGACTCAAAATACCTAATCCCACACCTCAACCCAAGTCTCTGTATGCGATACTGGGTACTCTCGCTGGGGGGTGGGGGCTGTGTTGTAATCACCTGATCAGCATCCACAGACACACGCACATACACGCATGCTCATGATTTATGAACAAGGTCATTGGGATGCACAGGCATGGCCTCGTCTGAGGGCGAAATCCATCAAACGGAGGGGGAGAGAGTGAAAATGAGACGCTCTGTCTGCATGGAGATGAGATCACAGGGACAAAGCTCAGGAAAGGCGTCTCGAATACTGAGACACAGCCATCCTCACGTGAAACCGAGACACTCATCACCGGCAGGCGGCAGAAAAATGACACGCTGACAGCCTATTTTCTGCTTCACCTGATCATGTGTTTGACACCTGCTTCGTATTCAAACCTATAGCTTGAATCAAAATGGATATTTGTGTTTCGGACAATGCACGAATGATTGCACAGCAGCTTGATAGGGACTAACAGGATAAACAAATGAGCTCGTTGAAAGTGACAGCTTGTCACACCCTCACTAACACCCATTGCCCTGACTGATAGAGCTGTTGCGCTCTAAGAGGAGGACTGATTATCATAGACAAGCATCGCAGATGCCATCAGTCATTTAAGGCTTGCACACACCTTACCAGAACAGGACTTTTCTAGTCTTGAGCTCTTCACTGAGATTTCAGTGAGCATTTACGAGTTAGAGAGCTTTTGTGGTTTCGTTGAAGGTTAAATAGTGGAAATCATAAATGTGTGACGAATACTGGGACACACAGGTGAAAGTGTGTCAAGTGCTGGGTTTGGTAAGGGTTCGTGGGAGGGGGCTTTGTCGCACAGCCTGTTGCCGAAGCAGTGGGGATGGATGCGGCGTGACTGCACAGACCTCCCTGCCCGCAACTGATAAGGCAGCGAGACACAGGCGCTGGCTAATCCCTTCACTGCAGAATTACTGAGAGAGAACTGGATGCTGGAGAGGTTTATGATGAGGCCATGAGCAGCAGAGAAAGGCACACAGGGGTAGGGACAACATGAAGGAAAGGTCCCTGAAAATAAGACTCCTCTGAGTTAAAATCAAGTCTTGGCAATGACACTTTTGAGCGAGCTCGTCTTCTTAGCACAGGATTAGTGGTATGTCATTAGCTCGGTTACCTCCACCATCACCCCAAGGGAAAGCTTTTAAGTGTAATTAACATAGAAAGGTCAGTCATTCATTATCTACTGCACTGCATGACCCTGTACGCCCTGCATCCCACTCACAATTTCCCCTCTTGCCCAACTACAGTGACCCTAAATGTTGCTGCTGCGCTAACAGAGGTCAACTATTTGGCAGCCTGCTGTAAGGACAGCTAACTCACCTGAACTCAAGTCAACCTCTGTGGCTTTGTGGCTTTCAGATGACCAAAACACAAAAACAACACCTCTCTCACTAGCTGTTTTCATCATGTACCCTTGACATTTTACTAACCGTGAGTTGTGGATATATTTTATGCTATTCTAGGCACGTGAGTCTGCTTCTATTTATATCTGAGTGGTGTGATAATGTGTTGAGATTATTATATGCTATGAACACCATGTGAGTGAGATCACCATGTGGGTTTAAAGTACACAAGTGAGTTGGTAGTTGACTCCAGACAAATAAAAACTTTGAAATTATGAAATTATCATGTTATGTACACAGGTTTAAGGTTGGTGGCCAACCTATGGTTCTGATTCCCAACCAGGGGCTTTTGTTATATGATTTGCTGGAAATGATCTGGGAAAATTAGGTAACTGTTTCTGAGTTTCTTTTAATGTTAAGATGTTTTTCCTCATAAATGACCCAGTCATTTGGCATCACAGGAAGTTAATGCTTTGTTGTGAGAAGTCAAACAGCTGGGAGAAACTGGGTGACAACACACAAAACATAAATGAACAACAGACTTCGAAAAAGCTGGATAAGTGGGGTATATGTTTGTGAATTCAAAACACGAAGTGATGAGTAGCTGCATGTGGAGGAAAGCGTCCCCACCACAGAGGTGGTGTTTTCCTCCTCCCTGCTAGTGAGTGGATTACTGGGGCTAAATCTCCTGTATGCTCTGAGTGCTATAATCACGGAGCGAAAACAGGCCAGGGGAGCAGATGTCACATGGTCTGCAGGGTGAAGGGCTGGGGAATTATGTGGGACAATTGCTGGATTGCCTTGGCATCAGACAACCCGAAGGGGGGAAAGGAGATGAGGAGGATGGGGAAGGACCAAAGGATTCTGCAAAGACTGGGGGGGTTGGGTGCAGCAGTTTCTGCATCGAGGCAGTTGAGAAAGAGTTCAGGGGGTAATTACTACGAGAGAACGTTACACACCGAGAAAAACGTACAGTAGGTTAACCCCCCGACCTCACACCCCCTCTCAACTGCATTGCCCACTTAAGCGTGCCTGAATACTTAGCCTTGCAGAGCCAGAGGATACATTTCCTTTCTGAGCGTGATTCATTCTTTTCCCAATGTTTTGGAAATGAGTCTCCTCTGAACACTACAACTACACATCCCAAGGGAAGGCTTGGCGAAGACAGACACCCTGCATCAACTCATTGAAGATTTATGAGCGCCACTCTTGAAAAGAGTGATAGAGATAGGCCTGGAAAGGGAAGTGAGCACAGCTGCAGTTTGTACAGCGGAGGGCTTTTATAGAGTTGAATGGGGATTTTGAAAGGGGGAGCTGAGTAGCAGAGTCACGGTCTTCAACAAAAAAAAAAAGAAAAAGAAACATTTTACTCTCTGCAGTGCAGATTACTACAAATTTGAGAGAAGAGAGAGAGTGAGTCTTTGCCTGTCCTACTTATGTTAAGTGCCTTATAGCCATGAAATAAAATGAATTTGCATAGATCTATTTTAAGGCTTTGATGTGGCCATGACGATAAAGCGGGGAGAACCGAGGCGCCATGAAAACTTCTAAAAATCATAATCTGTTTTCATATATTGTGCAAGCCGGAGCCATCTATAGTACACCAGGAAATGGCTGTACCTTGATATGTTTGACACCACAGCTTACGAGCTTGCTCGGCTGGTACAAATCCCACGATATGTCAAATATCTGCAGGGAGAAAACACACAATGCATTAAATACCACAACATCCACCTTCAAGTCTGGACTTTTAATAATCACATTCGCTGCAGGAGGAGGAAATTAAAAGGGAAAAAAAAAGTGTGTGGTGTGTCTGTGTGTGTTTACCCTGCCTGTGTTATAACGTGTGTGGGCTGAATTAGAAAACAACAGCTGCCTGTATTTCATCTTTTTTAAATTCCTTTTCATTAGACGTACACCCTCTCCGATGGGCTCTGGAAGGCTTACAATCAATCAGGCCTAACTTGTTTATGTCCCTGTTGGGCAGGTGCTCCATCCTGCATTTATAGCTAATTGAGGCGGTCAATACAGAGCTTGTGACGGAGGAGCAAGGGGAGGAGGAAAGTGTTTACCCTGTCTGTATGACCGGGAGCGGCTGCCAGAACCTTCCCTCTCCTCCAGTCCCACACACAGATTGTGTTTTTCGAGTCCAAACCCACAGACACCAAACACTGTAAAGAGAGCAAAGAAAAACAGAGACATCACAGACTCTCACTAATCACTGCAAAACAAACTTAGCTAGCTCCACTGCATCATGGTAGGTCACAGTGAAAGGGCTAATAATGGCTACAGAGCAGAAGAGAACAGTTGTCCAGCCTCTGGCGCTTCCAGTGAGCACATTTGAGTGCTTTTGCTGGAGGAGCCACCTATAGCCGACTGAGTGAGTAGGCAGCGGCAGCAGTGGAGCAGAAGAGAAGAGAGCAACTCTCATGGAAATCCTTCACTACTCCGCCGCTTGGTTTACATCTTCGATGCAGTGCTGAATCAGTGTTTGGCTATGGACAGAAGTCTCTGGTGAGGCATTTGCACAGTTTTAACTGAATTTGAAAAGCCAGTGTTTTAATGATGAGCAAAGAGGCCCCAAGTGTTGAAACCCAGTGGAACCGTGCAGATGAAGGCGGCTGAAATGTGCATTCAAACTCAAGTAATGTTTTAGCAGCGGTAGTGGCGTAGCTCTAGGGATGTTCTGTCGACGGGTCTCGCTCAGCAGTTATTAGATGAATCTCTGTGAATAGTTGTACAGATATTCATTCATAACAATAAAAACCTAGAATGATTTGGGGTTTTTTTGATCATCAAGGCAAAGCAAATGTTTTGGTGCTATTGGAGCCTTTTTGGCAAGGATCCCTTCACAACACTAACACAGATTTTGCTGGTTTGGGGTTAATGAGACTTAACAACATGGACTGAGGCAAACATTTTATTATTTTAAAATAGTTCTTATTGGTATTGATGCACTTTTGAATGCACGGACGGTAATTAAATTAGTTTTTTTTAAATACTGTAACTCAATCCCTTTTTTTGGGACACAGTTCAAAATCCTTTGATTATGCCCAAATATCTAGTATTAATGATATTTTAAAGAATCTATAAGTTCATAAATGTTATAGCATGCTAGCATGCTAAAGTAAGACGGCTCAGACGGTTAACATTATACCAGCTATATTTCCCCATATTAATACTGGAAGGATGTCAGCATACAAAGATTGCTGGTTGTTGCTAGGTAAAACTGGTAGCAAGGAGGTATACAGCGCTGTCCCAGACAACTTTATGGTTGCTGCAAGAACGCTGTGATCACACGTAGATTGCATAAAAAGACACAGACTCGTCTTGTGGAGAATTTTTAATCAAATAATTTGACACTCCTACTAATATTAATAATGATACTTTTATTTAATGAGTGTCTTTGTGTTAGATTATATGGCTCCAGCTTGCTAACTTGTTTGCTGAACTTTCTACTCCACCCTCTTCCTTAAATATAGTGATTTCTGGCACCAAAAAACATTCCAACATGCCAAAATGCTAATAGTGAGACTGTGAGACAAAATCACTATTTTAGTTGAGCAACTAAAACTGGCACACAGTTACATCTTAGGCTGTCAGGTATGTCAGATGTTATGACATAATCATAAAGTCTAGCAACCACTAACCCAGGCCTAAAATCTATAGGATTTATACATTTATGTATAAAACCTTAAAAACTAATTGTGTGATTTTTTTTCATCAAAAAAGTATCTAATTTATATCCACAAAATGATGTGTTATATATTATGAAATCATCACATCACCTAGCAACAACCTAAAATCTCAAATCACAGATGAAACCACATAACAATTGTTTGCAAAAAACCTTGATCATAATGTGGCATGCAGAAATTGTCTAAAACAGAATAGAAGAGTCAGTAATAACAGTAATGCTGTAATATCTCGGAGAGAAGGAAGTGTCAAATATCAGTGTACCTTTTTATATTGCTATAATAGATGGACAGGGTAATGGCACAAGGGATTTATTCTAGATTGCTCTGAGTTCAGCTCTCACTTCCTCTGATCCAGGAAGGGGGAGCAATGGAGGGTAAATAGAGCTGCTAAACTAATAAGCGATGGATTTTTCTCTGGCTTTAAACACTGTCACCTTTCATCTAAGTCCCCAGCTCATGACCCGAGCAGGAAAGTAACACAGGGTCATATTCCTTCCCTGAAAAATATAGGATGTTAAAGTCCACTTTGAAAGCTTTAATTGGATGAAGAGGCGTGTAAATACAAAACCTGTTCTGTATTGATTTTCACAGTTCACATCAATATGATA
The DNA here is from genome assembly GCF_036321145.2 of Pelmatolapia mariae. Lineage (NCBI taxonomy): Eukaryota > Metazoa > Chordata > Actinopteri > Cichliformes > Cichlidae > Pelmatolapia > Pelmatolapia mariae. The sequence continues at coordinate 49,777,267 of NC_086241.1, read as the reverse complement.
TCTGAAGGTTGCAGTGTGTAAAGGTTAACTGGTGACAAGTCAGAGAAAGATTGAAACGATGACAAAAAAAGGATAAAAAGGAGGTTGCTGGAAAGTTGGTTGTGTCAGAGAATAAAAACTAACTTGTCTGGATGCAAGCCTGTTACGTACGGCAAGTTTATCTCACTTTAACACTGCAAACTGACAATTTCTGTGATGCAATACGACTGCAGCTCAGTAATCTCAGTTGGAGTAATCGGAAATATGGCATTCACAGCTGCAAAATGCTCATACAATTCTGCAGATCTACTATCTGGTGACACTTCCAGCTCTCTTTGGCTCCCTAGAAACGTCCCCAAATTTTATGGCATTGGACAAAGACTGCAAAGATTAAAACGACAGCAGCGCTGTTCATCTTTTAATGTGACAGATTCTTACTGTCTTTTAAAATTTGCATTATTCTGCAAGAACAGTACCTGTCCCTCGAGGTCAAAGGCCAGGCAAGCAATGCCATGTGTGTGCACATCCTTGAGGATGGACACAGTCTGCACAGTGTAGGAGTCCCACACACAGATGTAAGGCTCCTTGCCCACCTGTCCCGTGGCCACCAACACACGCTCTGGATGGAGTGCTAAGCTGCGCAGAGAGAAAACGGGCAGAGAAAACACCTGGTCAGTATAGCTATTTTGCGTGATTGCATGTACATGTGAGTGTGTAGTTGTGTGTGCAGACAAGGGATTCACCCTCCCAGCAAATGAACACATTAAGTCTCCAATGGAAACAGAGTGGCAGCTTGATGAAGTGACATGGTTCAGTTAACTCAGTCATGCTCAGTGCACACACACACACACACACACACACTTAGCCTGGCTTCATGTGTGGTGCATTCAAAGTATAAAAAGCAACACTGGCAAATCTGTGAATTTCATCTTTCTCAGCTTTTATTCATAACCTCCCTTGAATTATTTTTTGCCCTTTTCCCCTTTTTTAATTCATATGGGGTTTCCTCGCATCACTGGGCATATGTTTGTAACACTGTTACATAATCCCCCCCACCCACCCCCTTCGCTCCACTCGTACCTCCCCCACCTACAAGCTATCCCACTCTACAGCTGAGCAACAGCCTGCTGTATAAAGCTGTCACTCTCTTCTCCCGCTCCACCCATCCTTTCACCAGACCCCAGTCACGTTCCAGGCAGGCCTGAGTGATTTACTGGGCAAGGCTTCCTCTCACCTTGTCCTGGCCTATATAGTTCACGCTGCGATGGAGCTCCCTCCATTATAATCAGACTGCCTGTTTTGCCAACTGCTCTCCAGCATTTGTAATCCTGGCGTGTATTCAGACAGCAGGGCCAGCGAGGCTTCACGAACCGAGCAGCATCAACCTGCTGAGTGAAAGCGGCTCCCAACAAATAGCCCACTTTGACTCTCTAAACTACTTTGTCTCATCTTTCTCCTTCAAAGTTTTCAGTGCGGATCTTTCTGTCTGACTGCTGACACTTTATCTGCATCCGTAATGCGCTGTCATCACAGAGCAGATAAAGCTCGGTGGTGTAACGTCTTTGAAAGCTGAGGTGGGTCTGATGTGACAAGCCTGATCTTTGTCATCCTTCAGCCCTCTCTGCTTTTTCTCTCCTTTTGCCCCGGCTACGCCACCGTCTTCGTTGAACCTCTCTCCAACTTGGCACAATTTCTCATCTTACTTTTTATGAATTATATAATCTGAGCAAAACAGCTAAAAATAGCATTCAGAGGAAGAGAGAAATACTGAGATGCAGACAGACAGCAGAGAAAACTGCTTTGGCATGACCAGGTACTTTGCGGTAAATCTGTCTGGTGTGTTGACATAAAACATGATTAATGAAGATTAAAACTTCCAACATCTTTGGAGTCGCCAAAAAAAGGAAGTGCTGATACTTATAACTCCTATCCTGTAGTTAAAATGTGGTAGGTCCCCTTTACAGCGTGAAAATCAAATGCAGTCTTCGAGCCAGCTACAACCAGACTGTTTCCCTTACATTCCTGTCAGCTGAAGAGCTTGTTAAATGCCATCACTAATGACTCTGCCTGCAGTGCATTTCCACGGTTCTCCTGTTTGATATAGGCTACGGCTGTTTGATGCATCTGTCCTCCATCTGCATAATGCTGTAGTACAAAACGAGGTATACGGCAAACAGAGCAGCGATTTAACTCCCTGTTTTTTTATAGATATAGCTGATTTCTGACGGTGAGAATGCAAAAATAGAGCACAGGAACGACACACTTGGTTTGCAAGAAAGATAGGAAACCCCATGAACAGAGCCCATTAAAGTACAGGAGGCCACAATTGATCCTCATTTTAACGTAAGCCCCCGAGACACATGCAGCAGTAGTTTTCTTTGTCTGATTTTCCCTACACTGGATTAAAAAGAAGCAGCGGATTAGGAGATTTCAGAAGGTCTATATAGTAGAGGATATTTCCCAGGATACTGCAAAGTGTTTTTAATCCATCAGCTTGCTCCAAAAACTAAAAATAGAAAAGATAAAGTAAGCAGCAGGTATGTAGAGAAGTGCTCTTCTTGATTAGATAGTCTAAAAGACAGCGAAAAGGATGAAGAAAAGGATGATGATTGGGGCAAAGATTCTCTTACAGAAATTTAGTGACGTTACAAAAATAGAACCAAAATTGTCATTTTATTTTTTCCTTAAATGATTAGTTAAGGAACAGAAATTAATTGGTTTAATTATCAAGAAACCAGTGATCATTTGTAAAGGATAATGTTTTGAATGTGAGGATTCACAGAAGCAATATATGCATCATATATCAATTAAACAATACTTAAAGTAGTATAATAGTCAAAAAGGCATCACTGATATCTAGGCTGTTTATGGTAAGGGTGAAGTTTAATATAAGGGTATTTGAGCATGTGTAGCCGCTTCCTCCTCATCAGTGTAAAACATTCATGATGCCACTTAAAACAGTCAGTTATGTATATTTTTAACCCCAGTGACAACACTGCTGAATCATACCATTGTGCTAAGTAACTGTACGAAACTCTGGAGGATCCTAATTGGGTAAGACAGATGAGCTCTTTAGAGAACAAGCTTCCTTTTACAGAGTAGCCCTGGCAGCTACTAACAGTGAGTGCATTTGTGATTGTGCTGGGACTTTTTAAGAGTATCCTGGCTATGTGTTGCACACGCACCCATCTGGATAAAGTCTTTTCCTGGTTTAAGAAACCTAGATATCCTACCTGGAATACTTCAATAGAATTAGGGACAAAAAATAAATATAAAAATACACTGTAGTGCTTCCTGTGACAACAATTATTGATACTCTGAAACCAAAGAAATATTTTTATTACTAAATGCAGAAACTTTCACCTGCTTCATGACTCAATGGGATGAACTGATAAATGATTCTGTATATATGTGTGAGGGAGACACATATATATAAAATAAATGCAACACTGGGAATCACAGGAAATACAAGCACAAAAAGAAAAATGGATGAAAATTCAAACAAGGACTGAAAAGATACATGTATTTAAAACCTTGTTATTATTACCACCCCATGATAATAGCTATGTAAATACAAGGTGCTTGCTGTGATAGTGAAAAATATAAAACATAACTGAACACAATTAACACAATTAACCCAAAACCTGGGAAGAATAATAATACTTAGGCATGCAAATACAGTCATTGGCAATATGGAAATGCATGTGAAGCATATGAAGCAGGCAGTCTTATTGGTAACAGGTTAGTCTAGAGTGTTCCAATAAGGCTTTTTCCTTGTGGATATGGTGGCTGAACATTTCCAGCATGCGATCTAGAAAAAGCAAAATGAACGATTACCATAGAGAATGATATTATACTGAGGCTGGCGCCTGCATATAAAATAAGCTAAAGATAACGTCTTAGGAAGTAGATCATCACAAACCATCCATATTAATCAACACTAAAACAATGGAAGATGGAAGCAAAGATGGATATGTAAATCATATCAGCTCTCATAGCTGCTGTCAGCAGTAAAACTATCTGAAAGCACATTCTCACACACTGCTCTAGTATATCACAGTGATTTGTTTCACATGCACAGCTCTAACTTGTTCAATAGTAGTCAAAATACTGTATTTATTATTATTAAAAATGCTTTTTTTTTGTTCATATGATTAGTTTGTGGACAGACAGACTCTTCTCTGCAAGCCAGACACGTTGTTATTGTACAAACCCTGCAGCAGTATTAATGGAAATGTATTCACAGCATCTCTCCAAGCTCACCGAAACAAGACCAGCCTCACTCTGGCATCTATAATCCATAATTCTGGCCGTGATCCATCATAGAGGTAACATGATATTCTGAGTAACAGGAGATGGCCTTTTATTTCTGTGTTCATGAAACCCTCTCGTTAACTCATTAACTCTCACGATCAAAACAAAATAACATGCAGAAAAGATCGCAGTGCAGAAACAATAAACGACTTATCAGCCTGTTATTTTCCAGCCAGAGAGTAATTTTGCTTTCTCTCATTGCTCGATTTACATTCAGTTTGAAACATGAGGTCACGTGTACATATGTTCAGTATGAATACAGAGCTTGTGTAAGTTACAGGCCTATTTTATTGCTTGCATTTAAGGCAGCTTCTTGTATTCTGTTTATTGCGTTTGCTGTTCATGTCACAGTGATGATGAAACTCGCGTTCAAGGCTAGACCATCACATAATGACTACACGGAGAAGGCCACCATGCCTCTATCTTCCCACGCTTTTGTGAATTTACACCCACAAATGAAATAAAATGTAACAAAAGAGGGATTTTTCTGCCTCAAATTGGCCTTTGGAGTTGACTTTGCAAGCACGACTGGTCTGCAAGAATCTGCGTAGATCTCTCTTATTTCTGGCCAACCCCACTTAAAAATAATTGATTTAAAATTATTTTATTAAAACCCTTGTGAATTTCCTTTGTAGAGGAGGCTAAAACCTCTTTGGTGGAGGCCAAGGTTTTTAAGTACAGGAAAAACCCTGCAAATACGTGCTTTCCTAACAATCTCTTTATCCCTGCATTGAGTGTGCCGTTAGGTTTGGGTCATGGGTAACTCAATTGGAAAACCACCTACTGTGAAATTCTAGGACAATACCAGCACACGTGCTTTAAAACTAGAAATTTAGCTTGTTTCAGTGCCATTGTATTTTTTGTTTGTTTATTTTTTATTATTTATCTCCCCCCACCCCCCTCCCGGTCAGCTACTGACCGAACTACCATTGAACACGGCAGTTAAAGATCAGCCTCTTTTTTCCCATAAGGCTGATGGAGTGCGTAAGGCTCCTATGAGTTAAAAGTGTAGCCAGCTGTTCCTTTTGCTTTGAATGTATTCGTGTGAATCGGTCTTTGCGTGGACAGTATGTGCTCTGAGTGTCGGGGTTTAAGCTTTGTAGTATAGACCAGTGGGTCTCAAACTGTGGCTCAGACAACCAGGTGAAAAATATGAGGTGAGACTAAAGTCAAAAAGAGTTTCCACGAACTTTATTTTTCCGTTAATGGTGCTTTCAGCTGCTGCTTTATTTCCCTAAGGTTCGCCACGGTGGATGGATCAGCATATTTGATTTGGCACAGATTTTATGCCGACTGGCTCTTCCTGATGCAACTCTCCTTTTTATCAGGGCTTGGCACCGACACTTGGAGTGCAATAGCTTGCGACCCTGAGGCAGGGTTTGTGATCTCCCAGGGATCTTTCACATGTAAGGTGAATGTGTTAACCATGTTAATGATTGGTAGGGGGAAAAAAACTAAGGGTTTTCTAAAGTGGTGCATTCCAGCAGTATAGCCAACCTTTCCAGGGTGTTTCCTCTCTTCAGGGTTTGCTTACCAATCCGACCAATCATGCCTCCTACACACATAAGCATGATTGGTCTGTATACAGTTAGCCAAACTTAACTGTATTAAGTTTCCTGATAGAATTCTGTTCATTTTTCTCATGTTTCTGGACATTTGATAAACAAAAAAAGTATTTATGTGTAACTTAAACCCAGGTTATTAAAGATACTTGTGAAGAGTGAAGAGTACTTTTAATCATAGTCCTAATGATTTTTCTTGAGTGGGAGCCAAGACTTTTTATATGCAGGAAAAACTCTGTTTCTGCTGAGGTTTAGCAGGAGCCTCAGGCTCTTAGAGTTTCTGACTTGAATAAAAGCAGTTTGGAACAACAGCAGATATGAGGAAAGAATAGCAATAAACAGTTTTAACAAGGCTACCCACTCTAATGATGCGCCTCACAGTACTCTGCTCTAACTGGAGGTCGTTAACAGTCTCCCAGGTCTATTCTGTTATCGCCCAATAACATGTTTATTTACATTTCTAACAAAGCATTACTAAACCGCCTAAAAGGCCAACCAAAAGAAGGCTAGACTACTGCATCATTGTCTGCTCAGTCTTTCATTCATGTGTAAACCTGCCTATTAGCTCTTCCACATTACTCGGAGACCAGTTAAAACAGGCTTCAGGGTGAATAAAACCAAGTGGGAGAAATGGGTAATTCCAAATAAAATCAGTTTAATCTGACAAATGCTTAAACTCAAAGTGAGCTGTGAAAAATTTAACCTGCGAAAATACTCAGAGTTATAAATGCCCTAGGTATATATGGATAGGTTGAAATTTTGCACTTTTTAATTCACATTATTATATTTTAGCATTTTGACACAACATACCTTCATGAATCCATTTTTCTCTGGATAAAACTTCTTGTATAATCTTTCAATGTCTGATTCCTGCTGTGCCAAAAATATATTTCTAATACAGTAATTTTAAACAGTTGAGAAATATTAAATTAGAGATTGTATTTAAAATCATGAAATTAAAACCATGATGAAGTTGAGTGGGTGAGCACATGTATACAACATGTATACAAAGCTACTACAGGATTTTATTTAACTTCATATATATATTTTTTTACCTTGATATGAGCAGCACGCCCAGTCTTGATAATAATCACGCATAAAATTTTCCATGGCGCCATGGTGGGTTTGATGGCGCCGTTGTACAAAAAAATCAGGTGATGATGAGTGGGTCAGGTGAGAGGCATTCATTGACTTTTTACAGGATTACCCAAAACGAGTGCTGCAATTACCCTGTGAAGTAAAAATTAATGTAAAAATTGCTTACGAATCTACAGCAACAGTGCATCAAGAAAATGAAGAGAAGCAGTATTTGAATTTTAAGACCCTCTAAAGAAGCCACTTCTCTTCCACATGAGTTTGTGCAACGTGATAATTCAGATCTGAATGTGGCGAGCACTGCTCCTGGTTGTGCTGCAGAAGTCATATTCAAAGGCAATATTTAAAAGAGCTTCATAAGCACTCCTTCGAGGCCTTTAAAACGGCTATTACTTGGCATTTAATAAAAGACAGCTTAAGGGACCTATTTAGCTTGCACTGTAAGTACATAGCGCTAGTTCAAACTACCTGGCTGCACAAAAAGCACATGGCCACGCTATGAGAGGTTTCTGCATTTCACACTGAAATACTCTGATCAAATTTGTAGATTGTACACCAATTTACCACTTTTGTATTTTCAACAGTTTTGCAGATCATATATCAAATTATTGTTTAGTCTGTGACTCCTCCTGCTCACCATTTGAACTCAGGCACTTCACTCACAGGGCAGCGGAGGGTTAGTATCTCTACTGTCCGATTAATAATGGAGCAGGAGTCCAGCTGACTACCGACACAGTATAAAGCTAGTCATCTCCAGGCCAACCCACACACAGCCGCACAGACACATATGTCAACACAAGCACTAAACCACTGGTCACAGGTCATTGTTGTGCAGCATGCTGAGAAAGATGAGTGATATAATGATTGCTATTTTGCTGTGTTTTTATTAAAAAAAAGGTTTCAAGGTTTTTCCTGGGATGCAGAGGTGAGCTACTAAACCCCTTATTAGCTCAATTTTCGAATTCAAGGATTCCTTCAAGGACAGCTTTGGTCAAGTGCATTTTTCAGATACTGCAGAATAGTATTGGACTGCACAGAGGTAAATATGCCCACTTTACTGACTACACTGTCAACCTTTCTTTTAAAAATGACTAAATGTTGAGCATCAATGTCAAATATTTTACATTAAACCACATTTTATATTAAAGCAGCAAACCATTTGTCCTTTTTGTACGAATGGTTTGCTGCTTTTCCCAGGATGACATTGTTTAAAAGTAGATTGTCAGTGACAAACAATTTTAAAACATAAACATGAACTCAACAAAATAATTTTTAAAATATTAGTTTCTGTTTAGTAATTAATGTTAGTGTAGTGGTTCCTTCCAACATGGGAGCAAGAGCAGTCTTCAAAGGACCCCTTGCTTTGCTGGAGTGCCCTTGAGCAAAATATTGAACCCACAGCAAACTAGGGATGCTGCTAAGTAGGGGTGCACTCCCCGTGGAGCTGAAAAATATCACATTACATTGCACAAGGTGACACCAGCTCCAATAATGACAACTCAGTACACATTTCTGCTTAAAGTCTGGTGCTGTCCACGGTGCTGAAATGCATTTATATGTTTATATAAACATGTCATTACTACCTGATTATGTCATCGTTGTGCCCCAGGTAAAATTTCTGCTTGTGTTCCCGGGTGTTATACACAACTCCCACACCGGCGACGAAATAGACAATTTCCTTGGCGGCGGTGTAGTACAGGTTGTTGCGGCACTGATGTCCCCGGTATCCGTACACCCACTCCAGTCTCAGGTGGCAGTTGGGAGCAGTCCTGTCAGCCATGTCCGCACTTCCGTGTGTGTCTCTCTGTCGCTATCACGCAGGCTTTCTGATATAGTGTCATTCACCAAAAATGATTTATTTGAAGCCCGCGTGTCCCATTAGGCTAGTTCCATTGGAAACAACCAGGAGTCAAGAGCAAGCGTTGAAATCGGGCATCTTTGCGGGTTATGTGAATTAAAAGACTCGCTGCCTGGTAAAATGAAAGCCCTCTGCCTCTGTTTAAGAAACTGATTTCTACGCTTGTGTTTTCATTCAGTCTACTTGTACTTCAGCTCCGGGCTCGCGGTCCTCTTCGAGTTGGGTCAAAGCTCCTGTCAAATCCTACAAAGATGGAGCTGTACTGTTATTCCACAAGCACCGCCTACAAAGATGACGGAGGAGTCCGTTACCCAATCAGATGCTTTGACTTACTCAGGAGGAAAAAGCAGGAGAGGACAACTCCGTCACGACCAAGAAGCAAGCAGTCCGGGTGCTAACCCTATTTCTGAATATTTTTATTTAATGTCAGCATTTATGCTTTTAATGTGTTATTTTCAACCATATAATTAAAAAAATACCAAAAGCAGGTGACTGAAATTTTAATTGTTTAAAAATTATATATTACTTAGTCCATTCAAGTATTCAAAGTGTTTATTTAAGTGTTTCATGACTTGTTTCATGACTTATATAAAGAGTTATGAGTAAGAACGTTCTTTACTCACCCAAATTAACTGCTTCCACAGATTTATATTTTTATTTTTATTTATTTTATTTGATCTATATTTCTTGTAAAACAAATTTGAATTAATGCATTTTAAAAAGAACAGTGATGTCCCATGAATTTAATTTCATTTAACTTTCTTTTATTTTATTCATTTCTTTTGAGGAAATTGCGGCAGTGAAGGACCGCCCTCCTAGGCTGTTGCCGAGCGACAGAGGAAGCCTCGGTCTCGCCTTCATCTCAGCTTCTCTTAGCAGCTTGCTAACTGACTTTTAGATCTACGCTATTTCTCATTGATTAGCAAAAGCAATGGAAGTGACGATGGACCCCTTGTTTCTGGCGTGGAGCTATTTCAGGAGGCGGAAACTCCAACAATGTTCTGATATTTGTACGAAAATATTACAAGACAACCCATACGACCAGGTACTGTGGTGAAGTTAGCAGGGTTAGCCTAGCTCGCTAACGATTTACAGCTGGACAACCTGCTGCATAATCCCGATTAGTCGAGCCTGTGTTGTTTATATCTCACTAACGTAGCATTTCATCATACTTATTCAGTTTATTATAAACTTAGTAGCTGTTGCTATACGCTACTTTGCTTTTCAAGTCTCATTTCTATCGTGTCTTATGTTCGTTCTGCTTCCTTCCCATTTATTCACATTTTTCTTAAATCTCTTTACTCTCTCGCTAACTGTCTGCACTCTATCTTAAGGACTCATCTTTGCTAATCTCAGAGGTAACCATGATTGCACATGTCTCTGTTTTCCATCTCATTTTGTTCTTTTTTATGGATAATTTGTGTCGTAGCTCCAGACTGTTTTATGCCTTCTTCTACATAAATGTGGAATAAATGTGAAATATTTTACATGACTAAAACTTGCGTGTGTGTGTGTGTGTGCGTGCGTGCGTGCGTCATAGGCTGCATGGAGCTTGAAAACCCGTGCTCTTACAGAGATGGTTTACATAGATGAAATCGAGGTTGACCAGGAGGGGATTGCTGAGATGATGCTGGATGAAAGCTCTATTGCTCAAGTTGCACGTAAGTTAAGCATTTGCTCCGAATTCCACAATTCATTAAATTAATAATTTGAACATTTTCTTAATTAGTATTTTTTATAACACTTGATCTCTGCAAGGACCTGGAACATCACTAAGACTTCCTGGAACATGTCATGGTGGAGGTCCCACACCAGCTGTCAGGTAGGTTTTTCAAGACAACGAAAACAAAAAACCAAACTGATGAAGCTTTCGTGATTAATCTCTCATTAGATATATTTTATTTCCTAAAATCTAGGCCCATGACACAATCAGGACGCCCTATAACAGGATTTGTGAGACCCAGCACACAGTCCGGGCGTCCTGGGACAATGGAGCAGGCCATCAAAACCCCACGTACTGCAAGCACAGCTCGTCCTGTCACCGCTTCTTCTGGTAGATTCATTCGTCTGGGGACAGTGAGTATTCCTACTAAAGGCCATGTTTGACACATGCCTGTTTCTATTGCATTTTCTCAAGTTAATTTATGCAGCAGACAATATATTAATGTAAGACTGATAGCAACAGTCATTTTATTATTTATTATGTTACACTGAAAGCCTGACATTCTTAGCATGACCTATTTCTTTTATTGTTTTTCTAGGCTTCAATGTTAACAAATCCCGAAGGACCATTTATAAACTTGTCTAGACTAAATCTGGCCAAGTATTCCCAAAAACCCAATTTATCCAGGGTAAGACTCAAACTGTGACTTCCAGTCGTTTATCAGTTGTTTTCTATTGTGTTTTTCCTGCATGTGAAGCAATCTTCTTTCTCCACAGACATTATTTGAGTACATCTTCCATCATGAAAATGATGTGAAAAATGTAAGCAATACACAAATCTGCAGTGTAAAGAAAACTACCACACATTAGATGACAGGACTGTATGTAAAGAAATATTATATTCCTTGTACAGGCTTTGGATTTAGCTGCTCAAGCTACTGAACATGCACAGTTCAAAGACTGGTGGTGGAAAGTTCAGCTGGGAAAATGCTACTACAGGCAAGTAACACACCATCCTTCATATTATTCAACTGCAATGTTTGATTAAATTAACATTTATGTATATGAAATTATGTAATGTCTGTTTCTCTCCTCTTAGGCTTGGTTTATATAGAGAAGCAGAAAAACAGTTTCGATCAGCTCTCAACCACCAAGAGATGGTAGATACGTATCTCTATCTCGCAAAGGTAGTGATTATTGCCAAGGGTTTGTACATTTTAAGGTTCTCTCTGTAAAGCAATGTTTTTCTTGAAATCACTATCCTTGTTTTCATTTTCCTTTAGGTTTATCAGCGTATGGATCAGCCAATAACGGCTCTCAGTCTTTTCAAGCAAGGCCTGGACCACTTCCCTGGAGAGGTTACCCTTCTAACAGGAATAGCTCGTATCCATGAGGTACAGTATGCCATCATCGTCTCAAATATAGTCAGTTTTTTATTTAATTGCATTGTCGAATATCACATAACCACTCCTTATCAGGCACTTTAACACAATTCAGACAAGTTCTAGCTGCCTTTGGTTCACTTCAAAAGCTCTTTTCCAGTAGGCAGAGTGTCTCTTAGAAGTGTTTTCGGGTTTCAGAGTGGCTCTTTAGCTTGTTTGGCATTCTCAGCTGGATCCAAAAGATGTAGTTTCTTCACAGTTTTTTTCTTTTTAGATGGTTTTGTGTGGTTTTCCTTTCAGAAGAAATTGTTCAGTTTTACATCATCACAAATTTTATCCTCCTCAGTCAGGGAAGCTGATGTGTTCTGGTATATTAAAATTAAATTGAATTTGTTGTTTTTTGTGCCATTAAGTCAAGTGGAATGTTTTTATGATGTATCCCAAAGTGCTTAACAGCTAAAAGAATAAATGTCATAAAATAATAAGACAATAAAACTGCTTAAATAAAGAAAACAAAATGAAAAAACAAAAACAGTAAAAGCACAATTCAAAGTAATCAGAACTTAGTCTGGTGTAATAACCAAAGACTGTTTTCAAAAATGTCTAATGCCCCTGATGTAAATAGGCAGTTTGTTCCACAATGTAGGAGAAGGTACATTTAAGTTTCTGATTTCCTCTTTGTTTAAATCTGGACCACGGGACAGTCAAAAGCCTCTGCCCAGCAGACCTGCTCAATGAGAGAGCTGAGGTGCCAACCCCTGCAATCACTTAAAATCAAAGAAAAAAAAAATTAAACTTACTGACAACAAATAAAGGAAGCTAATATGAGTGATGTGTGGTCTTGCTTACACTTGCCAGTTAAGAGCCGGCCAGCTTTAGTTGGCCAAGCAGTGACAGGCTGACACCTGAAAGCAGACTGTTAATGGTCAAGTCTGGACTAAATGAGTAACATTTTCAAAGTCTCTGAAGTGGAGAAATGGCTTCACCTTTGCAAGCAGTCATAGTTAAAGGAAGCCAGCTTTAACAACAGCTTCACTCCCAGCTTCTTTGCAATATTAACCTTAGTACTTAAATTGCTGAGGTTAAAGACAAAAGGGCTTTCAGTTACAGTAATAGTGTTTGGTTGACATAAAATCTTAACGATTTGCCTCCAAGCTATTTGGGAACCACTGGACTAATGTAAACTTTCCACCATAGCTGCATGGAGTATAACCTTAACAGCTGCATGAATCATTAAAGATATCCATCCATCCGTCCATTCATTAATTGTCTCTTAAATGGTATTTTGACAGGAGATGAACAACATTTCATCAGCGACAGAGTACTATAAAGACGTCCTGAAGCAGGACAACACTCACGTGGAGGCCATCGCCTGCATAGGCAGCAATCACTTCTATACAGATCAGCCTGAGATTGCCCTGCGCTTCTATAGGTCAGACAAACTTTCTGTACAATTTGTGTAATGTGTTGTTACAATTTATCTGATGAGATTTTATTTACCATCTGTGATTTAATATGTTTCACCCTTTGCTAGACGGCTGCTCCAGATGGGAGTGTATAATTGCCAACTGTACAACAACCTGGGCCTGTGCTGTTTCTACGCCCAGCAGTACGATATGACTCTGTCCTCGTTTGAGAGGGCTCTGGCCCTGGTGGCCAATGATGAAGAGCAGGCTGATGTCTGGTACAACATAGGACACGTGGCTGTAGTGAGTTAACAGAAAATGATTTAATATGTTTCACTTTCATATATGGTTCACAGTTAACATAATTTGACACTTAGTTAATTAAAATGACAACCTTACATCGTATAACTTAGAGTATGCTCTGTGTTTACAGGGAATAGGGGACTTGACACTGGCCTATCAGTGCTTTAAACTGACTTTGGCATTTAATAATGACCATGCTGAAGCCTATAACAACCTGGCTGTGCTGGAGCTGCGAAAAGGTCACATTGAACAGGTAAAGACATAGTTTTGAATCATTGTCTTTGTTAAGCTGCTAAAATATGAGTTATGAAATCATAATGGTGATCCTTCTGACCTCTAATGTGATATAACACAGCCCATTATAAGAAAATCACTAAAATGTAGTTATTAGCGTCATATAAACTGTAATCCAGCTCATATTATCAAAAGATATCTCTCAAATTATACTTGCGTAATATAAATCCAATATTCAATAAGCCCCTGTTACTCCAACAAAGAGCTAGGCAATAAAGCAATTTAGCAATAATAGCTTGATATGAGACAAAGCGTCATGAGATATATGGGATTTTATTTTTCCAGTAGCAGAAGGAGCATGAGCAATCCACCTGCTTAACACTTCTGCTGCCAACATGAATTAAAAGGTTAAATTTTCAGGGTTTTCCAGCTTTTTTCATAGTGATAATGATGATGGCAAAGTGATGTAAGGATTGCTCCAATTAAAGAAAATAAAACTTTAAATCTGTAAACACTGCATTTTCATATACATTTTCATGTCAGGTGTTAATTGTTTCCCTGCCTTTAATCCAGTCTAAAGCCTTCCTTCAGACTGCTGCATCACTGGCCCCCCATATGTACGAGCCACACTTCAATCTCTCCATTCTCTCTGAAAAGGTAATTTATCGCTAAATTAAATAAATCAAGGTCCAACCAAATAATGCAGTGCGATGAAAAGTGACAAAGTGTGATCTTTACATCTTTTTGTCTGTGTCCAGCTTGGGAACCTTCAGAGCAGCTACAGTGCAGCCCAAAAGTCTGAGGACGCTTTCCCAGAACACGTCGACACTCAGCAGCTTCTCAAGCAACTTCGACAGCACTTTGCAGTGCTGTGAGGGACACAGCACTGCAAACGACCGGGTTTTTTTTAACCCAGTCTTTAAAAAAGTCATAATTTGGTAGGTTAATCTTGGAAATGGACAAAGTGGGATTAGTTTTGGCTTGTGTTTATTTATTAACTGCCAGTTTATTAGGTACATCTACAATTGAAGCTCTTTAGCAAAATGAGTGGTAACCCTTTGAAGCGTTAATTGTTAACTGTAATTCTACACTTCAGTGTTGAAAAGTGATGTGATTGTCCTCATTTGATTCCAGCTTGAGCTGTTGTAGACTTATTGTTGTGTACAGAATAAGCTCATTGGTTGTTTCTTTGATTTTTGCACTGTTCTCTGTAAAACTATTTGAGTAGAGTTTCAAAAGGCTGGAGTTGATGAAATGCTAGATCTAAAATGTCTAGGTCAAGTGTTTCAGTTATAGCCCATTAAATGGTAAATGTTTGGGCTATAACTAACATATGACTTTTAGAGGGCATGTAAAGGTTTTCCTGAAACACTGGCATGTTAGTGTACAAATCTGTACAGTGGTAAAATATGTGTACATAGTAAAGGTGAAGGTTTTATTTGTAACAATTACAGAATTTACATACATTTTGTAGATGCCTTTATAACTCAGATGTATTTTTCATATTTTAATCTTCTTGGCCATTTTGTAGTCTCTTGCAAAAGACATGACAATAAAGAAAAAAAAAGTTCAGAAGACACGTCCATGCCTTAAAGCCAGACTTGACTCTCTGTTTAAACATTTAAGCTAGAGCTAAAAGGTCTCGGTGTCCTCTCACAAATCCATTTCAGGTTCCAGTTGCATGGAGCATCGTTCCATGAATTAAAGGGGTTTTCTCTGGGATACATTGCAGCACAGTCTTCATTGTTTTGGTTGTTAGGCTCTCCAATATTCCAGTATCTGAAACAAGAGATGGGTAACTTTGCTTAGTTTTTTTTATGTGTGCTCTGACAGAGATATATGGGAAATTACCATATATACTTAAATTAATAAACTGACATATACTTAAATTACGTTATCACAAGTGGATAATGGTTACAGGGCATTCAGAAAGAATTTATAGCGCTTGTCTTGTTCCACATTTTTTCACATTACAGCCTTTATTCCAAAATGGATTTGATTCATTTTTCACTTCAAAGTTTTACACAACAGCCTATAATTACAAAGTCAGAAAGATTTGCTTGAAATTCTTGCAAACGCATTAAAAGCAAAAAACAAAAATACAACATGTACATAAGTATTCAGAGCCCTTGCTCAGTACTCAATACTTTGTTGAAGCACCTTTTGCCACCTTTAGGGTTGTTGTCTTGTTAGAAGATGGACCTTCATCCCAGTCCCAGGTCCATAGTGCTCTGGAGCAAGTTATCATCAACTCGACCATGAGTAGTCTTGAGTAGTTCCTGCTGCTGAAAAACATCCCCACAGCATGATGCTGCTACCACCATGCTTCACTGTAGGAATAGAATTAGCTAGGTGCTGAGCCTTGTTTCCTTCAGACATGATGCTTGGCATTCAGCCCAAAGAGTTCAGTCTTTGTTTCATCAGTCCAGAGCATTTTGCACATGACCAGAACAACTTTGAGAGTTGTTCTATTAGAGTGACCATCGAGTTCTTGGTCACCTCGCTAAGGCACTTACACCCTGATTGCTCAGACTGGCTGGGCGTCCAGCTCCAGGAAGATTCCTGGTGATTCCAAACTTCTTACATCTACTGATGATGGAGCCATTATCGGG
This sequence comes from Pelmatolapia mariae, assembly GCF_036321145.2. NCBI lineage: Eukaryota > Metazoa > Chordata > Actinopteri > Cichliformes > Cichlidae > Pelmatolapia > Pelmatolapia mariae. Next base: position 49,760,860 of record NC_086241.1, on the reverse strand, counting down.
ACTTTCAGGGGTGCAGAAATGTTTCTGTACCCTTTCCCAGATCTGTGCATTGATACAATCCTTACCACAATGGACTCCAATCAAAAACTAATAGAAACCACTGACAAGTGATCAGTGGAAACATGATGCACCTGAGCTCAATTTTGAGTGCCATGGCAAAGGCTGTGAGTACTTATGTAAATGTCGATTTGAAAAAAAAAATAGCAAGCAAACTTCTTTCACTTTGTCAATATGGATTAAGATTTTTAGGAGAATTTATACCCCTCTTCCACCCTTGTCCCATCCAACCACGTCCAACTTCCTTCCACATCTGCATCTCTCAGTCCGATCCAGAATCCACTGTGGGCAATCGGTCTCGAGGGGTCTCGAGACATTTTTACCATTTCAGCAAGGGCCATCTGACAATATAGGAAATACACATGTACATGAAAACACACACAAACATTCATATATGCTAGTGCTGTTCATGAGAAGTGGAACTCTCATGAAGAAGAAGATTTTGTCAGTAAGTTTCATTGTGTTGTTTAAACGTTGAGTCTTACGTGTTCCTCTCTGCTGTTGATCACCAATAAGTCGCTTCCTTGCCTCTTGCAGAAATGTCTGGCATCCATCCATGATCTCCGTGAGAGTTCCTCAGATAAAGCGAAGAAGTAACACATGGAGTTAATGACAGTCCAGCCTGGCAAACACTGTCTGCAGCCCTCTTCTGTTGACAAAAACCAAAAAAAAGGAATGACATGGCAATTATAGTGCATTTATTAACATGATAAATAAAGAAAAAGCCTCTCACTGAGCATTGGCATGTGGGATTCCAACATCGCTATTTCCGTTTCAGTTCTGTCTATTAGTTTTTCGTTATCTTTTTTCCTTCTGTTCAGATGGTCAAGCTCCCACTTGGTAATTTGCTGCGACTTGATCTCTTTCGCCACCTCCTGTTTGGCTTCAGTCTTGCTTTGGAGTGCAGCGTTGTAAGTAGCCTGCAATTTGGCAATCTCAGCGTTGACGTCTGTTACTAAATGGTTCCCATAAGTAAGTCTGTAGTCTGAAAGTAGAGAAAAGGAAGACTTTAAAAACAGTGCAATTTTTACGGTGTTGGTACAGCTGAAGAAAGAACTCTAACGGAAATAACAAAAAGAGCAGTAGCAGACAAACCTCACTTAAAAATATTTATTATCTAGAACACAGGCAGTTTTTAGACTAGTTTTAAGACTGTTTACACATTTTCCTTTTTTTAATTGTCCCATAATTAAATAACATAGTGAATAGCTCTTTAGTATAGTTGTTAATACATTTGCCTAACAACTAAAAGATCCCCAGTTCAAGAGTGGAAACAAAAATCCTGGTTAAATATGCCACATTTTCTGATCCACCTGCTCTGGTGACCCTTTCTAAATAAAGAAGTAACAGGTATTTACAACTGAGTTATCAGCTTGTTGGTCCTCTTATATGGATAAATTATGAAACAGAAATACTGTAATTAAATGAAAACTCAAATTAGTCTGGCATTTGGCATGAGTGATCTGTAGTAATCTAATATTAGCCAATAAAGTGGGCAAAACCTGATATAATAGTTATTGGTGCAAAAGCATATACACAATTTTTTTTTATAAATTAACATATTTATTAATCAAATAATCAAGCACACCTCATATTTTGTAGCTTAAATCATGTATAAAAAGTTTTCTGTTTGCAACCAGGTGAAAAAAATGCGTCAACTAATATGTTTTTCTAAGCGAATACAAACTCTGAATTTCCCTGATGCTACTTTAGTGACCGTTATTTAAGGTACATTTGTAATGTCAGTAATTAAACCTGCATTTTCTGTTTTTTCCTTTTTCGATCACTTGGGGGCAGCAGAAACAAACGTTTTAGAAAGCTGACACAGAACAACCTTGTACAGTTTATGAAAAAACGACTGGGGTTTATTATTTTGGTTTCCATGAATTTGAGGGGATAATATCCGGTTTCATAGATGCTAACGTTTCTTCTGTATTCACCTGCTAACTTTAGCTACTCTTTAGTGGCAGGCAGGTAGTGAAACAGTATTTATTGGAGACTTTTCAGTAAAATTAGCTGCCTATTGAGGACACAAACACAGGTGAATAAGCAGTGAAGCTACAGGGTGGAAAACCAAACCAGGGAGTTAAAACTAGATAAAAAGAGTGAGGTGAGAATAAATCAAATCCCTTTTTGTTGACCTCGATTTTCCCACAAGAGATGATTATTTTCCCTCCCGTTGAACCTTTTGTTTTTTAGATTTAAAAATTTTCTCAATATAACAAAAACTGCAGCTTGCAGTAATCACTTACAGTAGACTCCCAGGCCAATATCAACTGCCAGCAGAAAGGCAGCGAGCACTGCCAGGCTCACTGCAAGCACTTTGTAACGATTTAAACAGGATCCAGGCCCCATTGTGGACAGGGACACTACACAGATAAGTGGTGGATAAATATCAGAGCCATGCACAATACAGCAACATCAAAATAACACCCAAGTGGTGGGCGAAAATGTGGATGTGTAATCATAAGTTATAAAAAGTGCTGTGAAGCTTTCACTTTCTTAGAGCAAAGCTAGTTTCTGGCAGAGAAGAAACATTAAACATAATTCCTTAATCATCATTCATCTTCTTGTCATTTACCTTGCCGCCTCTCCTGGTTCAAGTTGAAAGAGTGGTCATCTTCACTAATGTCCTCGGGATAAGTCAGTTTGTTATAAGTACTCTCAAAAAAGCCAGCATTATTTCCGTTGTCCTCCATTTTAATTGACGAGATGAGAAGAGTGCAGCAAGATCACCCGAGAAAGAGAGAGTATTTGTTAGGACATTGCCCTGCGGGTGTTTGGGCATGTGTGTGTAACAATGCAAACAGAAAATCAAGTTCACTTGTTAACCATTTACAGGAGGTAAAGGAACAGCAGAGTTTTCAGATCATCTAAACAAGATTAGGATCAGAAATATTCTTTAAGGATGAATTTTTATTTCATCAAGTTAAGCATTAAACATCTTAAAATCATGACAGACCAGATACTGCAGACATTTTCCCCCATATACAACTGAATATGCTGAGTGTCGTCAAAATACTTTAAAAACAAAAAACAGAAAACATGTCACTTACAGTTGTGTATAACACGATTTTTCACATGTCAAGTTACAGCTAATTTATTTGAGCGATTTTTATGACATTATTGCTATTATTATTTAAAAATATCATCATTGAGATCCCCTTGTGGTTTGCTTTGGCTCCATCTCGCAGATCCAGTTCAGCTGTTTGCTGCTACATTCTACATTGTACCACGTCTTCACATTATCGGTAAAGAAAAGAAAAGCAGCACAGTTCTTCTTCTCCTCACCAGAGCTGTCGGGCTGCCCACTTCTCCAGTACCTTGAGTAAAGCACAATCGCTTAGAGAGGAACTTGTTTTCAGTACATTTGTCAGTAATGAATCATAGCACTTCACGAGTCGCTTACAATGAATCCACCTCGGTCACATTGTTAACCCAGACCCACGTTCCTTCTGTCACCACATCAGTGAGGCCAATCCAGTATCCATTCTGCCACCATATGCCAGAGCTGCTCACTTTTTGAAAGTTGTCGGTTATGAGGAGCTTTAAGAAAGCAGACATTCAATTTGATTTTTAAATTATGACAAATAAGTATGGTGTGATCAAACAGAATTTAAAAGCCCTTTCATTTAGGCGTAGCTCAGCAATGCTGTCCATCATGAATATAAAACATTTGCTCCCCGTGGTTAGCCTTTATCAAGATGTCACATATGTGCTCTAAGAAGTTGGAGGAGTACTATTTTTCTTACTTTGCCAATTTAAAGTAAGTTCAGTCTAATTAAATCACACCCACGCAGACCCACACACGAGCAGAGATGTAGCAGTGGTAAAGTTTTTGAGTGTAAAGCTCTTAATAAAGTACAACTTAATGAGTAATTGCTAAACTTAAACTTGTATTATTGTGGCTTTACTTTTTTAATGCACCAAAATTATGAAATTTAAATGAATCTTAATCATTACACACGGTGTGCTCAAATTTTTTGGCATTTTAAAACAAGACACAGAGGCCTACAAAAACTATTTAAGAAGGAGATACTTTGTTTTTGACCAACCTGCTCTTCCAAGTTATTGATCACAAGCAAGTCACCGCCCTGATTAATGCAGTATTGTCTGCTCTCCGTCCAGTTCTTTCTGGAGTTTATTTCATGGTGAGAAAAATAATAACAGGATGTTTTAAGAAGGAGCCATCCTGTTGGGCATCTGCCGCAGGTTTCCTCTGTTCCAAAAGAGATCGAACAACCATTTACTATCTTATAGTAAGCTGTGCAGATTCACAGCATGCTGCATGTTCACAAAGACGGGTTGGAGGTTGAACTTACCTAAGAGAGTTTTATTTGTCTGGAGATTTGATTTCGCTGCATTTAGTGTCTCAATTTGTCGCTGAAGCAAATCATTTTCGACCTTCATCTGCTTCACCTGGAGCTTTAGCTGCACGTGGTTGGCGCGCTCTTTCACCAGTTTTGCCTGGGCCTCCAGCCTCTCTTTGATGATACCACTGTGGTTGCGGAGATGGTTCATTTCAATCAACAAGGGTGAAACAGATGAATCTGAAACCTGAAAGTCTTTGGCTTTGACACCTGAAAGATAAGAAATGAGAAAGCAAAAGAGGGTCAATATAAAAGATTGCTCTAGTCACAGTGATGTCAGCCATTGGTTTGTGGTCTTCAGTTTTCCAGATGCCATATTGGCTCCACGTGTTTGTTTTAAAGTAGATTTGTTAGCATATTGCATCTATAGACAGTATGAGTGCATGTCACAGATACAGATACCAGCTAATATATACGAATAACTATACAAAGAACTACATTCACCGAAAGGTCCAGTGACTGGAATTGAGCTCAGGTTGTTGACTATGGCTGAGTGAAAAACCTTGCCAGCAGATTGCTTTGATTACCTCTAATTTGTATGAAAGACACTATTGTACGCACAAACAGTAACCATTTACTCTTCTAGGTGCAGTGTGCCAAAATGCAGAAACAGACGACATTTGCTTTCAAAGTAAAAGATGTGCGGCAACTAACACATTTCTCCAGGCAGAATTTTTGATTTGAAGGCAAACGATTTTCATTTGGTTGCACTTTTCACAGTTTACTACTGCTCGGTAAGTAGTTAGTGAGGGTTTGCAGACAAGTTAGCATCTTCCATGCATACTACTAGCAAAACTTGCAACCATCTAGCGACCAAAGCAACTGCAAAGCAACATATACCTGTTTCATGATAGTAAAAATGGCATATACCAACATACACCGCAAATACTGTGCTTGTAATGTGTCCAAAATGAAACATTGCAAATACAGTATTATTCTTGAGTCATGAGTCTCCCTGTGTCATTTGGCACTGAAAACATTAAGAAACCCTGGTCTAGAAATAAACTCCAATCAACCAGATATTCATATATGTAAAAGTAAATTATATGAATTTCTGCAGTTTCAGACCGTCGTTCGTACTTGGTTCTACTGCTTTGTGCGATTAATATCATACAGAACAAGGATTATACTTCAGATTAAGGAGTTTCTTGTTGACTCTCATACTTACAGTAAATCCCAGTGACAACAGCAGCTATCAGCAGAACAGCATTCAGCAGGCTCAGACTCAGTATAACCAGTCGGTGGTGTGGAAACGCAGGTCTGCTTCCATCTGCAAACAGACCTTGAAAATGTTCCTCTCAGTTAAAAATCCTAATAAAATATTTTGTCTTCAGTAAATAAAATAAATCAAATAAATTTATAATGGGGACTTTCTTAATAGGTGACAGAGCAATCTGCTATGTGGTTTAGTTTTAAACAATGTAACACACTTATTACAAATGTTTTACATGTATCTGAAACCAAAATGAGTAAACGAGTGAAAGTGCCACGAGGTCAGATTTCACAAGGGGGGAGTAAAGCGGTGGTATATAAAAAAAAGCAGAAAAGAAACTGCTCTGAATTTGATTGTAAAGTGAGCTGTACCTTGTCGAAATCTTTGACGGTGAGAGACTGAATGCCCATCTGTGCTGAAATCCTGAGAAATCTTTTCAAATGTCATCTTCTCCTCAGGCACTGACGGTAATTGTGAGTTCTTAACTGGTGCAGGTAGTGCTTATTGATCTGTTTGTCTCTCCTGGTTGTACCAGCGATAAGGTGTGTGTGTCTATGTGTGTGTGTGTTTGAACCCTGGTCTGCGTGTTGATGTAATGCCTCTGTGTGTGGATTTTACAAGGATGAGATAATGTCGCTCTAACTTTTAAAAAACATTAGCATACTGTGTAATAATACTGTGACTGATGCTGCACATGTAAACTTGTTTTCAGACTGCTGGGTAATTACATTTTTGTTCAAAATCTTCCTACATTATTAAATATACAATTAATTAAAATTTTGCTAATATTCTTTTGTTTTTTTGAGGAAGCACATTTATAATATTATATGTCACATTTATGGACAGCAGCTAGTTAGCCTAGCTCATCAGGAAAACAGGAAACACCCAGCCTAGCTTTCAGTGACTAAACAAAACCCACTTAATGCTCAGCGTTAACATGCTCTATCTCATTCATAAATTATTCATTAACCCAGTCAGTTTCTTACAATCCCAATAATGCTGTGAGGAACATGTGGGAGGAACATCTGGTTATCAATCAATCCAAAATACTATATGATTCCTACATACTTTCTACAGCTAGAAATAATGACTAAAATATAATGAATGGCTTTGCTGTAATTTCCTTGGGCTTTTTATCTTGGTCTGTAAATCCTCTCATTTCCCTCTAGACAGAGGCTGCTAAGCATTCAGATGATAAAACTTAGAAACAAAGCAATTTGTTTCAAAGTGCAGATTTTATAAAGCACTAATAAATCCTTTTAACAATAGACAAACTTTTTAAAACACTGCAGATTTAATTGTAAGAAGATATAAGTGTGTTGTATTATGTATGTAGGATGCATAACTGGAGCTGGAGTACAAGCAGACAATATGGTAAAACATTGTATTTATGTGTGTGTAGAGTGCAGTTTTAATCCTCTTTTCTTTGTTCATTGTTTTCTTAAGAAACATTATTCACCCCCTAATTATCCTTAACACAAGGAATGCCCATGGCACTGATCATTTTAGCAGCAATAGAGTGAAACAATGAACAGACTGACTGTAAATTAGCCATAAACCATTTAAATAATAACAATAAAAAATCCTCACTCTCATATATAACACAGTCCAGTTGAAGTCTGTATAACTGTGAGATGCTGTTTCAGTTTTGTACTTTGGATATGTGAGTTACAAAATGTGAGGAACATCTGGATAATGAATCATTCCAAGATATTTTCTACAGCTAGAAATACTGAGTGAAATATGAAAAATGTTTTCATCTTGTTCTGTAAATCCTCATCTTCACCTTTGTCCAGGGGCATTAAGATCAAACCACAGCCAATTAAATCTTAAAACAAAGACGTAACTTTCGGCTGTGGAGCTTCAGAAGTGCCTCAAAGCACAGAAAGCAGAAATAGTTCACTCAACACTGCTAACACATTGATTACACTTTACACACATAATTATGTTAACTGCATTAAAATTAAAGTTGGGCAAATAATAAGAGCATGTTTCTTGTGAACCAAACTCTAATTTTATTTAACTTTCTATTTTCCTGGTGGCTCAGGATGGTTTAACAGTAAATAAGGGAAATAGACACCATAGCGTTCTGTGATGGTAATAAAATCTACTTACCAGTGCAACTAATTAACTCAATCATATCTCATTTATAAATGATCCATTAATCCAGTCCAGATGAAGTCCATATAATCCCAATAACATTATGACATTTTGCTAAACTTTTGTATTTTTGTGAGTTACAAAATGTGAAGAACAGCTTGTTATCAATCATTCCAAGATGTCTTCTACAGCTAGTAATACAAAGTAAAATGTGATGTGTTTGTTAGTATTTTCATCTTAACCTGTAAAAACTAACCTTTCCATCTATTCAGGGATGGTAAGCAATCAGGTCATTAAAACCAAGAATTCCTTTGATACAGCTAATTATACGATTCTTAAAATATTAATAAATCATTTTTAACAAGTGGACTGTTCCAGATACACAGCAGTGTAGATGGTAAACAGATATAAATGCTGATTAATGTATTTGTCAAAAGATATTACTAGAGCTGGGGTATAAAAACCCCGGTAAAACATTATGTTAATGTCAAACACTGTAAATTTGTGTGTATGACATATGAAAAAACACACTACAGCATTGTCCTGTAGATGAACTGGGTTTAACTGTGTAACACAATATCTGTCAGGGTTGGTTGAAAGAGAACCCAAATGCAGGACTTCTGAATGAAGATGGTGCGTTTATTTATAGTGAAGAGAGCAGAAAGCAGTGCCAACGATCACAGTGTGTGTGTTCTTCGTGCGCCTGTGTTGTGATTCTCCTCTATAGTCCGTGGTGAGTGTTTGTCCTCCTCGGTGTCCTCCACATGTTTCCGCAATCCTCCTGGAAACAAGAGACGCAACAGTGAGTACATTCCCATCCACCAGCCGACAAATACGCCTTCACCAGTCAAACAGGAGAATAACTGAGAACGCAGTAACACAAGCATGAGCACTAACTGTGTTCCTAGTTTAACAATGTCGTGCCACTGCTATCTTATGTAGGGCTCTTGATTAGGCAGAAAGGCAACAGGTGAGTGATTAATCCCAGGTGTGGCTGGCTCAAAGGCGAGACACTCTCCTGGCCTGGTGTGGCAGCAAAACTAACACACCACAGCACACACACTCAAATGCGTACACAGGAAGACAAGGGTCCAGGGGCATATCACATCAACAAACAACCATAAACGATCCACAAAGACAAATAGAACTCATAATATTCATTAAACCCAAAAATAACACCCAATTCTATAGACAAAATTATTCTCCACTAAGTAATATAATTTTATGTGAGATTAAGTTCACACAGGTTTTATTCATAGAATAAAAATTGTTGTTTATTTGATATATGAATACAAAAACCCTCCAAATTATGGTGTAACACATTTACATTTCTTCTAATACCAGTTTTTAAAGACTACAGATTTAATGCTTTTTCAGTTTTTATGGCCAAAAAACGATAACAAAAAGCTAATACTTCCAGTTTTTTGTGTCTAACAGCATCCTTCATGTTTGCTACTGCAGTATTGTACAAGGCAGTGCAAGGCAGAGGTGCTGGGTCGCAAAAGACAAGCATCACAGCACCCAGTCAGTTTTTTCAAAATGACCTAACCCCATTACCTATCATAAGCCATGGCAGTAATATGAAAACATTATTTTTTATTTAAATATTTATTTAACTACCAGCTTAAAAACGGAGCACAACAGACGACCAGCACATTAAAAGGTTTTATCCCCGTGGAAACTCTTAGAATTGTCCCTGTAGGGTTGCCATTGAATTAAGCAGTATTAACACTACTGCCCTTGCTGCAGAAGGGCAATTGGCTACCTGTATGTTTTGCAAATCTGCCTTTTGAGTCCGGTGAAATATGCAAAATGTAATAGACTGTAGTTAGCTGTGCCCAGTTAGGCCTGTTTGTATTGCTGTGTTAAAATGTTGTGTGTAATGGTGTCTCAGCTGTGTGGAACAGTTAACCGTTTCTTCTTTTCTGCTGTGTGCAGCAGCGGTCTGGTAGTTTCAAATATTACAAGACAAATAACAACACAAAAAGCCTGTATTTATAACGGTAAATAGACTGGTTCTTATCTAGTGCTTTTCTACTCTACCTGAGCACTCAAAGTGCTTTATACAGCATGCCTTATTCTAGACCAAAAAACTAAATTTTGCTCTACAAGGGCCTGATATCCACTTACGAGGAAATTATTCTGCCTCTGTTCTATGGAAATTTAAAAACGAATGTCCTCATATGTAGATCTCATTGTTCTCAGAAAAAAAAAAAATCAGGTAAACATTTTTTTTTAAAATCACGTAATTCTTTGTTTTTACATACATCAGGTCCCAATGAGCCACACATAAACACACAAGTTCATACATAGCATGCCTGGACACATAAACATAAACACATAAAACATCCACTTTGATAGTTTGCTGCTTGCAAGTGGTGAGAACTTGCAGAAAGTGGGAACTGAAAGCAATAAAAAGAAATGGAGTAAACGTGTGCGACACATTTGACTTATCATAAAGCATTTGAATGTTGCTGCTTTGCATCCTGTTGAAAAGTAATTCGACTTTTCAACAGGCACAATTTACTAGTAAAATGTCTCAGTAAAATGAGTAATTCCCAGACTTGACAAAGAAATGTCATCATCAGTTTCAGAGCTTCCTTCCTAATGCATGCAAGGTAAGTTCTGCTGCTGTAAGTTAGGTAGAGTGCGTATGAATGACAGGAAAGGGTCACTTCACTTACTAAGATTGTCGCTGTTTAATAGAAGGGAGTTTAACAATGCTAAAACAGTACATTAAGAACATGTTAACCAGCTGAGACAGTATCCCACTCATTCTCCAAGAATGGCTGTTTAGTTATTTGCTGGCATTGTTTTCTTGTTTCTGCATGAATGCAGGTTTATAATCAGCTTTTCACATCATATGTATATATGAGTAAAACCACATAGTGAATAAAGCGGAGCTTCACTATAGATTTCTCTCTATTTCTTTCCTGTCTGTGGATGCTTTTCTTGTTCTAGTGTCATCCTCCTGTGGAAAACATGATGACAAAGATGTGCATTTTCATTCAACTGCTGCTCTTCCTTTGTCCTGTTTGTGGGCAATTGAAAGTTGCATATGACTCCCCTTCTATCATAATGACATGGAGAGATGCACAGGCATACTGCAGGCACAACTATACTGATCTGGTCACTGTCAGAAGTGAACAAGAAAATGAACGTTTTGTTCTCTACGGCTGGATCGGATTATACCGAGAAGATGCAGCAAGTCCATGGAAATGGTCCCAAGGTGATGAGATAGCCACCTTCACCATGTGGGACACTAATGGTAAGGAACATGTAACTGAGTTATATTTGTATAACTGTATTACAGTATTTCTGTTAGGCTAACATTTATTTGTTTTAAAGTTCAAATCTATTATATCTATTATATCTTACTGATGTCTTGCCTATACTATTATCTACAGTACGTTTATGAAACATGCTGAGGCCTTTTTGATGCAAACAATAAAAGCTGAAGATTTGAGCGCACACAGTGGTGCTTGCCAATGGTCAGATTTACATCTCAGATGCAATTTGGTCTTCAAGCCTTCTCTGAAAACTTCTCAGTGCATTCTCACTACTTTACTTCTCCTTGTTCTTGCAGATCCAAATACACAGGGAAACTGTGTTTTTAAGAATGATGGAAAATGGATAGCCAGCGATTGTGATAAGAAGCGATATTTCACATGTTATACTGACCCTTTGGTTCTGGTGAAGGAGAATAAGACGTGGGAGGAGGCATTGGATCACTGCAGGTCTCTGGATGGAGTCAACACAAATAATCCAACCTTTTCATACTGGAACCACAGCTACGACCTGGTCACGCTGATCTCTCCATTTGACCATACTTATGCACAAGAGAGAGCACAAGAGGCTACCACTGATGAGGTTGGCCAGTTTGCTACACTGTATTTGTATTGAGAAACTCTTTATTTGTTACAAGTTTTTGTATGTGGACCTCTCTGTTTAATGTTGGCAGGTGTGGACAGGCCTGTGCAACCTGGCTGGTGAGTGGTTGTGGGTGAGTGGAGAGCAGATGCAATATAAAAATATTCCAAGCTGCCCATCTCACAGCTTTTGTGGCGTCCTTGAGAAGAACGGTACTGCATCCTTCAGCATGAGAAACTGCCAACTGAGAAGGAACTTCTTCTGCTACAAGAAGCTCTAAATGCACTCAAGGCTACACTTAAGTACTGTACTTCAGTATAAACGTGAAGCAATTTTATTTAAATTGCACTTATGTACATGAAAATACGCTATTGCTCAAAATATGAAATGTGGTCAAGAAGGTGAAACAATGTTTATAATATTTTATAAGTAATAGTTTATAATACAAGAACCAGAATGTAAACTATGGTTTGAGTAGATGTTCCATTGATTTAAGATATTCCAGGACTCTAGTCTACTGGGGATTAAGAAATTTGCAAACCGATGTATCCCAACCTTTCTAGTTAGTTTCATTTTACTTTAAATAAAAGCGTTTGTTTCTTAAAAAAAAAAAAAAGCAGGACTTTTTTTTTTTTTAGCTCATTCACAATTTGGTCATAAAAACATATTTGTACAAAAAACCGATAGGGCGTTTTGTTGTTGTTTTCTTTAAGTACAGTGTCAACTTTATGGACACCCATCCAACTAAAACTGGAAATCTGGAAATCACACCAAAGGCATTCACCCATGTGATGCTGTGCAGAGTTTGCATTCTGTTATCTGCATATGGAAATGTTAAGGTCACTAAAGGAAAGACACAGATGTTTACCAGATACAGTCTTGTGTCTGCCAGTAAGTCATGGTGATATTTGAATAGACAGGAATAAGAGGATTTACATTCAAAATGTGTTTGAATGTTTGTTCTATAACAAACCATTACTCAGTTGTGATCAAAAAGTGTTATACCTGTGCTCAGCACTTTCCACACATTTATGTCAAGGTGAACTCAAATCAAACAAAACTATTGTTGAAACATGATTTCAGATGGTGTCACTATAGACATTAAGCTGATGGCAGCCTAAGGATTACTCACAATTCACTCCGGGTACAGTCACAGGGAAATTTTTACTCAGGTATTTTGTATTACCTACATTAGAACGGCTAACAACAGTCTGCTCTACTGTCCCCTCACCGTCTGCCTTTTTCTCCGCTGGCTTACCTCTTCATGTTTTATTTGTTTGTCCCTTCTTTTCTTTGCAAGCTCCTTTGACTACGATGACCTGGATGACTGAGAACCTTCACAGACATATGTCCCTTCTTAGCTTTTAACCCCCCACAGAGGATAATGAGTTAAGTTTTTGTGTGAGTGTTACTCGTTGTCAGTATTACTCTTTTCTTTTCCGGCCCTGTGTATCTTGTTAGTATTGGCAGATAGTCTCCTGTCCACCCAAAACAGAAGAGGTGGAAAAACTGGATAGTCAGTGAAAAGCTGAAATGATAAGTGAATAACTGAATCTGTATAAATCCATATGTCAGTTTTAAGATCCCAAGATGTTGCTGCCCCTCACTGAGGAGCATCCAAAGATCCTGTCAGACAAGCAGGCAGAGACGATTTTTGTTTTTAATCTTGTTCCTTTTTCTACTCTGTCTCCAAAAGAAGAGAGAGAAGCACCTCTCCACCACCTGTTACACCCACAGACTGAATCCAACAATCTCTGCAATGTCTTTATCCGCCTGCAGATGGTGCTATACCTTAGTCTTTAAGTCAAGGAGGGCTGTGTGAAAACAACAAGCAGAAAGAGTAGGTTTTATTTTGTGTGGTATGTCTTAACATTATTTTCCCCAAGTTTTTTCCCCAAATGAACTTGAGTTCAGAAATAGTTAATGTCTTTGCTCTTAGACTTACTCTTAGAGTATTTAAAAGTAGAATGTTCCGGATATGCAAACTCATTTTACAGTTCATATCATCATGGATGTAGAAGAGGTGTGATTATACTTGTCCCCATTTCAGTGAAATTTGAATGTATTAAAAAAAATAGTGATAAAGAAGGGAGATTTATTATTGTGAGAGGAAAACTGGAAAACGAAATGGTTACACTACTTAATGTGTACGCTCCACCTAATAGTACAAAACAATTCTTTAAAACATTATTCGATACCATTATTTTAGAAACGGATGGAATACTAATATGTGGGGGTGACTTTAATGTTGTGATGAACAGTAACCTAGATACAACTAATAAGAATAAGCGTACCAACCAGGTTATGAGAACGGTCAAGAGAATACTTAAAGAATACGGGATAGTTGATATATGGAGGGAGTTTCACCCCTCTAAAAAAGACTATACACACTATTCTCCCCCCCACAATAGTTATGCTAGAATCGATTACTTCTTCATGGATAATAATGATTTAAATAGGGTAAAAGAGTGTGAAATTCAACAAGCAGATGTATCTGACCATTTTGCAATCTACCTTATAGTTAATTTGAAAGTACAGGAGAAAAATACGTTATGGAGGCTAAATGTGGGAATATTAAATAATAAGTCTAATGTGGAGGAACTAAAGAAGGACTTTATAACTTATTAAAATGAAAACGATAATGGAGAGGTTACCCCAGTCATTCTATGGGATGCTTTTAAACCAGTTATAAGGGGAAAATTGGTTGCTAACACTGCCACGATTAAAAAAAAACAGAGAGGAGGTATACAAAAAAGAGAAGGAGAACCTTTTTTAACCGAACAACAACACAAGACCACACAAGACCCTTCATTGCTTCCAAAATTTAAAGAAATTAGGGATAAAATAGATAAAATATTAGCCACAGAAATAGAAAAGAAGAATAGATTTTTAAAACAATCCTACTATGAAGTGGGACCAAGGGCAAACAAATTATTGGCAAAACAACTGAAAAAACAGCAAACAGGTCGGACAATTCATAAGATAAGGGACATAGAAACGAATCAAATAATCTATGACCCTAAAGAGATAGGAACTCAGTTTATGAACTACTATAGAAACTTATACAGTCAACCTCTCTCCACCGACATCGACCAGATAAAAGCTTTTCTTGAGAAACTGGATTTACCATCAATTGGGAAAAATCATAATGACCATCTGACCTCTCCTATCACAGAAACAGAGATAGATAAAGCAATAAATAAATTAAAATCAAACAAATCTCCTGGCAGCGATGGTTTACCATCCGAGTGGTATAAAACCTTTAAAGAACAGCTTATACCACTACTCGAAAAATCATTCAATTATAGACTCAAACATGGTGAAATGCCCCCTTCATGGAAAGAAGCGGTCATAACAGTGATCCAAGATATTTGATATTTCAAGATATTTGGCTTTTATTCAGGATACAAGCTTAACTTGAACAAAACTCAGATTTTAACATTTAACTACCTTCCATCCAAATCCATACAACAAAAATATAATTTGAATTGGAGAGCAACAAAAATGAAATATCTTGGGGTTACCTTATCACAAAACATTGAGGATTTATATAAACATAATTATGTTAAATTAGTTAAGGAAATTAAGAGTGATTTGGATAGGTGGGCTACCCTTCCATTAGACATTGGTTCTCGAATAGAGACCATAAAAGTAAGTGTCCTACCCCGACTTCTCTACCTCTTTCAGTCACTAACCATTGACATACCTGAAAAACAATTCAGATTATGGGACAAAATCATATCCAAGTTCATATGAAATGGTCACAGATCGAGAACCAAATTTGAAACACTACAGATAAGAAAGGATAAGGGGGGTTTGGCACTCCCAAACCTTGAGGCATACTTTCATGCTGCACAAATCAGGTATATAATTTGTTGGTGTGACAATGATTATGAAGCCAAATGGAAGAATTTAGAAAAATCAGTACAAGGAAGAGAAATTGAAAGCCTTATAGGAGACAGAAAAGAAGCAATGTGAATCCGTATAATGTTTAAAGAAAAACAATAAAAAGAAAGTATCAAAAAATAAAAGTAGAATGGGGGTCAAAGGCTTCAGCTTTCAGGCCCCTCGTCTATGGAAGTAGCTTCCAGTTTGGATTTTGGAGACAGACAACCTCTCTACCTCGACAGACAACGGGTCAGCTCTATGGTAACAGTCACTCTAGGAGGCAAAGTGAGGATTTATATTAAATAAAGTCATCAAAAGAGAGCATTACCCCATGCACAGTTCTGGGGAGGTTGTACGTGCCATGCCAGGTGCTAAAATATTCTCAGTGCAAAATCAGGATTTCTGCATGTGGCAGAATGCATACGGAAAAGAGCAACGAACCAATGACGTCACACGCACTAAAATGACAGCATGGCAAATGGAAGCTTAAAGCCTTTACAATTTAATAGAAACCTGACAAAGCCACCCTGGGAATTTCATCCAGAGAATACTGAATTGAGACTGTTAATTATCAAGAAGGCACTTAGGTCTGTTATACTTAGGTCAGGGATGGGGTTCAGTGTAAAAACAAACAATTTGTTGACAGCTTTTTTAAATACCACATAAAAGAGCCAATGAATCAGTTGTAAATGTATTCTAAAATTCAGAGTTGTGGCTTACCAGTGGGTGAATGGGATGCCAGATAAGGACAGCTACAAAAAAATCCCCAACTCATACTTGCATCTCACCATTATACACACACTATGGTGGAGCTCAAACCAAGGGTGCATAAGCATAGCACACGGAATGTCCCACCACCAAGGCACACAGTCACCTCCACTTTAGGCCTTCTGCTTCTGACTAAAAGAAACTAAATTGTTAATGTATTCCAGCAAAAAAATGTAAATACACCATCTACGATTAGCTCTACTGCAGAATCACACTGCAGAAAAAGCTAGAAAAAGGACGTCGTTCCAGTGGTGTAACATGAGAATCTACAAATCAAAACATTCACAAACCAAATGTGCAAACACAAAATAAATTAAGCCCTCAATTTAGAGCAGACAGCTTCACAGTGTCACTCCAAGTTGTCATACATATGACTGCTCTAATGAAATAATTCAGTACATCAACATACACGTTAACAGGCTCCCATATCTTGCAAGTACCGCTCAACCGCTTTGCTGAAATGTCCCACTTTTCTAATGAGATGGCAAACAAAGCAAAGAAAGAATGAGAAACCAAAATTAGCATTTACAGCAAAAGACAATAGAAGGCTGAGATCGTAGAACACAACTTGTCTTATTCATAAGGCTCAAGTGCCATATGTTGGACACTTAAGGAAGATATGCCCCTGCGACAATTACTCAAAAGCAACATGGAGTTTGCTTCACAACCAGCTCATCAGAAAGCCTTTTACCTTTTACTTAAAGACTTGTGTTCACACCTTCCAGTCCTAAAGTTCTGATGATGCTAGTGGCAGTGGACTTGATGCCGTGCTTCTGCGGCACAGCCACCCTGTAGCATTTTCTTCTAGGTCTCTGACGAATGCCTACATGCGCTATGCTTGAACAGAAAAGGAAATGCTGTTCATTGTCCATACATATTTCATCATTACATATTTGTAGAGGTCGCAGTTTTCAGTGACCACAAACCACTTGAAAACATTTTTAAGAAAGTCACTGCCTGTAACCCCCATGTGCAACAAAAGGATGTGTCTGCAGTGGTATGATCTAAGTGTCCAGTACAGAAGAGGAAAGGACATGACACATGACACAATGTCGAGGCCTCAGCTCACATGCAACACCCCAGAGTTAGAAGGCTTGGACTGCGTGTCAATGCTAGAAGTAGTTGCAGTGAGTGAAGGAAAGTCTAGTGAGCTCCAAGCATACATAAAGAAGGAATGTTTTGCAGAGCACAATACATCAGGGATGGCGTGAGAAGAGGAGAGATGTTCCTTCCACACTAGTCTGTGCAAACAGTGAAGAAACTGTGGACAAACATTTAGCATTGCTGGATTACCGTACCTAGAGTCAGTTGCTTTGTCACCTGGAACAAGTTGCCTGCAGCTAAAAAGCTTCTTGTCCCCAAAGCATACGACACTGCCAAGATCAACCAGCTGCTGGATAAGTCTAGTAAAAGTTCAACTATGCCAAGAAGAGAGCAACAACACACCATCTTCCTCTAGCACCAGGAGATGAAGTCAGAACGCAATCTCATCCAGTCAATGCCAAATGGGCTCCAGCAGTTGCTGTTTGTAAATGTGCTGCACCCATTCTGGACTGTGGTGGGAAGGAGTTTCATCGCAACAGCCAGCATCTTTGCAGGAGTACAGCAGTTGCAAATCAGTTCTGCCGATTTATAAGTGATGAGACTTGGACCAAGTCAGCTGATGTTTCACTAGGTCAGGACATGCCTTTGCAGGTCTCCACAGGACAGTCATCCATGTCAGAAAAACAACTTAAGGACACTGGTCAAGCTCAGGCTTCAGTGGTATACAAATACGAATATACGAATGTATTCTCAGGTGTAATGAACAAATGAAAGGGAAACACAATAAATAAGGCAACAACTACAGTGACAAACACACCCGTGGACATAAATGAGTGGGTTTAGTTTTCATTGAAAAGATGAATGCAAGTTTAAGAGATCAGAAGTGCAAAACTGACAGAGTAACCCGGCTCTTTATGTTAGTTTGTTGAGTGTGAATCATAGTGGGTATTCCCTGGATACACCTTGGAAACTGTTCACACTCCTCACCCCACAATTATTATTATGCAGTCTTCCTCAGCATCACTTAATGCTCGTCTCTCCCTTGCTTTATGTTTGTCCTGTCTGCCTCAACCAGCCGTGATCATATAGTGGTTAGTACTCTGTGTTGTGGCCACAGCAACCCTGGTTCACATCCAGGTCACGGCAAAGGGGCTGAGGCTTTGGAAAATGAGACTTTGTACAAATTGCTGGTACTGTCTTGATAAAATGATGCATGTTTCTTAACAAGTTTATGTTTCTCCTGTCACAACTGTTGATACATGTGGTCCTTCTACAGTACCTTGGGGAAATTGTGGCAAAGCATGGGAATAGGGCAAAAAGATTTTTTCAGATTTGAAGAGGGGTTTATGCTGTTACTAAATCTAGCCCCTAAATGACGACGACAGCTTTAATGATTGGTTTTGTCTTTATTAAATATGCTGTGATTGGATGGATTGATGGATGCTTCCAGCATATACATATATGTGTTGTAGTGGCAGCAACTGGACTCTGGATTGGTGTAGATGCAGGTAAATAAAGAGTAGGCCTAGCAGAAACAGAGCTTTGATTCATGCACCCAGAACTACCACACCCACATGAACGAACACTCCACTCAACATAAATCCCACAATCAAAAAGAACGCATGCTTTTTAAGCAATATTTAGGCATTTGTTTTTAAAAAACCATGCAGCAAACCTTAGTAAATCGTGATTTTCTAAAGAAATAACATAACACAATATGTAAGTTCTAAATGACTTAATTAGTGCAGTAAAAGAGAATTATGCTTTTACAGGGAGAGCTTTAGCTTCTTTTTTCTTCCACATAAAAACAATGGCTGGTAAACTCCAAAAAGAACTCATTATTTCACAGTGAAAATGATTTTGTGCACTACACATATTCAATCCGACTTACAGTGAACTCCCAGGCCAATATTAAGTATCAGGAGAACAGCAGCAAGAAGTAACAGACTCACTGCAGTCAGTCTGTAATGTCTCACAGACCTCACACAGAACATGGACACTAAACAAAGAGGAAATTAAGTTATTGTTACAACTTTGTTGGAACAGCATGAAACTATACAAACAATAACTTGTGGCTTGTTTTATAAAGACGTAACGTAACTCATAACTGTCTAAGAAAAAGAAAAAACGCTGTAGAAGCTCATGAAAAGAAAGAAAGAAAAAGCCCACAAAACAGTGGTAGGGATTTGGGGGAAACAACAAAGTGACAAAACAGCTGCGGTAAACAACTAATAGCAAACATGTAATATATTATATGAAACATTCAGTTAGAACCAGGGGCGATTTTAGCCCATTTTTGGGGGTGCTTCAGCACCCCCAAAAATGAATCAAAGCACCTCCAAAGATTTCTTGCTTCTTTGACAATATTTGCTGTTTGTGTGACACACTACTAAAAATATAAAAAGCATACAGTACACAGGTTGAGACGTAACACTTTAACAATAAAAGTATAGATACCCCCCCCCCAAAATGGTTTGTTCCAGCTCGCCTCTCCCCTACTCTGGCTCTAGCGCCGTTGCTGCCAGAGCGATGGTGGCTGAGACGCAGCGGAGCGGAGGTATGGGTGCCTGGCTTAAAACAGGACATGTTAGCTGCATTTAACCTTCAGTTACTCTTCATATAGTTAGGTAAGAGTCAGACCATGTTTCTTTTTAGCTGAAAAACCTTACACCCAGGTAACCTGCAGTGCTGGTTACCTGCAATGATGTTTGCTACCCTACAATCCGTCCTACTCTGTAGTAAATTCAGCGACATTTGACCGTCCTGTTGCTCCCATTGAAAGTTATACAGCCTATTTAAAATCTAAAACTTAAAATTGTCCGTAGCCTGCTGTTGTTACCACTGTCCTGTTTGAAATGGAAGGAGAGAATCTGGTTATTTTGTCATTTGTGCCGATATTAAACCCAGGAGCCACATTCAGGTAAAAGTGTAAGAACAAATGATCCATCAATAAAGGATAATGTTGGATCAGTGTTTCAATATTTATATCTTTTATTAGATTTACATGTGGTTTGGTTATTTGCCTTTTGCTTGAAAGTACACTGAGAGAGGACTTTTTTTATTAGTGATCTTAATAATATTTTTTTTCATATTAATGTAAATTTTTTCATCTAATTGAATATAATCTATTTGTGTATGATTGTCAGTCCAAAGAGGGAGAGAGGAAAGAGGGGAACATGAGGAGAAAGTACAAGTTCAGGAAGAACCAGGTAAGGAAACAGACAGGGAATAGTGACAGGCAAAACAGAAACCGTTTAACTGCTTGAGAGAGTTGACCACCAAAAGTGATTTGCCAACTTCAAGGTGAGGCGACATAGGTTAAAATAAAAGAAAAAAATCTGCAGAGCCATAGTAGTATCGTCAATAAAGATCTTTTCATACATTGTACCATAGGCAAAGTTGCCTCCATTTTTATACGTTTTTTTAATCAGTATTTTGTACATTTGTGCATTTCAAGGACTCTATTTTTGGAGTGTATTTTTATTTATCTGTATTGTATTATACATACACATTAAAAGTTAATCTCTGTCCAAAAAATGCACTCAGTTTACTTCTTACTCACTATGAGCATCATTCATTATTCTCCCCCAGTAATTAAGGTTAGGATATGTATTTTTTTTATTCCAATCCATTCTTCATTTGCAGCATTTAAATAACCTTTATCAGATTTGATGGTTTTGTTACAGACTTTAAAAAAGTGTTTTACTTTTCTTTCACAAATGTGGGGATTAAATTGTGTTAAAATGTACAAAACAGTGATGTTATGTATCGTGACGAGGACCCAGGCACAGAGAGACTTGATGAATTTAAGAATCTTATGATTTAATAAAGAAATTTGCAGACTTGCACAGAGATGGTAAAATTATGATGACTGATAACGGAGATGAAGACAACAGACGATGAGGACAGGGAGGAACAGGGGTTTAAATACACCAAGGAGACAGTCAGAGGGAACTTGGAACAGCTGGAGACGTTTAGGGATGCAGGGACTGACAGAGACAGGGAAGAAGTCTCATCATGGTGAGTAAAGTTTATCTTGCCTGGCTGGGCAGCTCTCTGAGTGCTCAGCACTCCCAAAGCTCTGATCCTAGAATCGCCCCTGGTTAGAACACATGTTACATTGTACCTTTTTTCTCCCTCTGACTTTCAACCTGTTTAAGGAGAAGCTCTTGCCTTTTCTCAAGCTCATGGAGCTCCATCTGAGTCATTTTAAACCCTGCCTGAATTTTAGTCTTCAATGACTCAAGCAGTCTGTGCGCTTCCTCTTGAGTATCACTGTTAGAAGGTGAATTATTGAATGTTTCCTGTGACATTTTTTAAAAAGTTGAAAAACGTTCTGTAAATTATTTAAATGTAAAAGTATTAGCTTTGTCAAAGACAGCTTCGCTTTGCAAAAACAACAGGCTGTTTCTGAAGACGCACCAAGGTAAACTGTGTTAAAGCACCCCTATTTATAAACTCATGTGGCAGAGATGGTGACGTCGACCGTCACGTCACTAGTGATGTGTCGGTCGGAACGAAACGGCTCTCAGAGCCGGATCTTTGAAGTGAACGACGCGAGCCCCTTATTGGGAGCTGTGGTTTTTTTTCTTTCTCTCACCCTCTCTCTCTCTCTTGCAGTGTTTTGTGAATTTTCACTTTAAATTTGTTTAAAAGGAAAAGGCTGAAAATTTAAATAGTTAAAAGTTGACATGTAAATAGTGGGTTTTTGTATTTTATAATTTAGTTATAACATTTTATGTGGAGTGAATAAACAAAAGAATGCTTACGGTGGCCACTAGAGACAAAACAAGTACAAACTCCAAAGCACGTACAAAGTCCAAAGCAGGGTGCGAGAGAGAGGGTGAGAGAAAGGAAAAAAACAACATCACGGTTCCCGATAAGGAGCCAGCTCGCGTCGTTCACTTCAAAGAGTCGGGTCTAAGAGTCGTTTCATTCGCGACCGACACATCGCTGACCAGCCAATCCTTTCAATGCAGTCTGACAACGTCACATTTTAATGCCTGCTGTGATTCCTTGGAACCCCAGCTGAGCAAGTGCTATTTTAGTAGTGGTATCAGGTACTATGACCTAGAAAACCCTGAAAACTGTATTGAACCATGGCAAGTCAATCTGTGTAGGTGCTAATGGAAAAGGGACTATATAATCTTTCTTTTAGTGTTTACATGTGAACACAATGCTGACAACACAAAGCAAAGTTGAAAACCAGTTCAAAAAGACTTAATAACAATGGCCACAGTGATTATACTAAATAAAAAACATGAACATGTAAAAATGGAGAGCGCAATCAGGACTACTCATCAGTTTATTTCCTGAAATAGAAGTAACAAGTTACTCCACTTTGTAGAAATGATTCCACAGTTGCAGAAATATGACATCTAACTAGATACTTTGTCTCTATAGCATTACCTTGGCCTCCAGTAACACTGTGATGAATCTTGGAGTAATTTTTGACAAGCACATGTCCTTTAATGTGCATATTAAACATTCTGGGACTGTTTTGTTCCATTAAAATTAAAATTAGAAACATCCTCTGTTAGAGTGACACTAAAAAAGAAGTTCATGCATTTATTACTCCTAGGCTGGACTACTGTAATACTGTCATAACGGCTGTGTGAGACAGGCAGGAATGGACCCAAAATGCAGGACTCACGGAGATGGAAACTAAACTAAAATTGCCCTCCGATGCGTTCATCGGAGTGTGAATGCGTGTGAATGCAGGTTAGTTTGCACTTGTGTATAGAAGTGCTTGTATGAGTGGGTGTGAATGGGTGAATGAGGCATGTTGTATAAAGCGCTTTGAGTACTCCGGGAGAGTAGAAAAGCGCTATATAAGAATCAGTCCATTTACCATTTAAACTCAAAACACAGCTTTATTGTCTTGTTTTGTCTAAGTTTTGATCTGAAATAGTTCGATTTGTTTTAAAAGTTTATAGTTGGGTTATATCTCATTGTCAGGTGACGCTCAAGTAGGTGTAAATGTAGAAAAATGTTAAAAATTCACTAGGGATTTCGCAATACCAGAGATTTTGTAGTCAGTATAGACACCAATAGAACTGCACAATTCTTGGTTACCAATTTAGTATTGTAATAAAACAATTATCTCATGTAGTAACACATACTAAAACTCCTTTATTAAAAAGCTAGTTTAAAATGTTCAAATTATATGCACAGTCAACCAGGACATGGTGGTTTTGAGTGCTTAAAAAAGTTTTTCCTTCCCAAGTTTGAAATGCGCAATAGTGCTGTTTACACGTTGCCTTTTGTGAATCAGTTCTCACTCTTTATGGATCCACCTTAAATGAAAAGTACTTTCATAGCTGACTCTTACTGCCTTTTTTATCAGTGAGTCAAGGTAGAGCTGTACTACGTAAAAAAAACAGCGCTGGAGTATTGCACTAAGCCTGGTAGTGTTACGAGCCGCTAGCGTTCTTAAGTATTGTTTGCTCAACGTATTCATCTTTGCTGTCGTTTGTGTTCACCTAGGAATTGGGACGGAGGATTCATGGACACAAGGAAGCACTTGAAGGAGAGACGGGCACTCACTACCACGCACGGGAGGAAGGACACACTAATGATCATTGTTGCACATTCGAACTGTTGTCACCTTGCTGCCAGAGGCGGAGGCAGACATTTGATACACCCGGGGCTTAGCCCTAAAGGATAGTATGCATGTGGGATTTGGGGGGTGTTTAGAAATGACTGAAAGATTAATAGGCTCTGTTTTGAGTTTTGTTCAAAAAAGAATGACTTCATATAGGGAAATATATATATCACATATGCAGGACACCTTAAAGTAGTTTTTTAATTAAGCAGCAAGGCAGAACAAAATCAGGGCTGTATCAAGGCACAGGGACTAAACCCCAGTTCAACCAGACCCAGAACTGATCCGGAATTAAAACAGGACTACAACAGTTCAAAATCAGGACTACTTAGGACTTAACCAAAACAGAACAGAATCAAAACTAGATGACAGTAGCACTAAAAATCATCATAGACCTGCACTACACTTATTTTTTAATTCTACCAAAGTACACTATTTAGATTGAGAAAGGTTTATATAATTATTTAGCCTTGTTGTGCAAACAAGCCTGCATAACTTAATAAATATAGAATTTAGACCTCTCTCTCCCTCTTTGTGCTGACAGTCAAACCAAACACCAACATCATCAAATATACAGTTGAAACCAGATATTTACATACTCTTCAGATAAAAACACAAACACTTTTTTAATTGTAACATCAAATCACACTAAATGTTTATTTTTTTAGGCTGATAAATATAAAAAACATATTTGTTAACTTTAAGAGTAAAGAGAGAAACTATCTGTATTTCTTAATTGCAAATGGCACCAAATTGTATTCAAAACTGAGCCACACTTATGGAGCTCCACAATTCTTTTCCTGGTGTTTTGGTTGACATCTCTTGATTTTCCCATGTCAAAGAAACAGGCTCTGTGTTTTACCTTAGATGCATCCACAGGTGTGCCACCAATTTACTCACATGGACTCCACTAACCTATCAAAAGCTTCTTCAGCTCAGAATGGAATCGTCTGGAGTTTTCTTATTAATTAACAATAAACTTAGTGTATATGTACTCCTATATTTGATGAAAGTGATAAAAAATAGACACCTCTCTCTCTCTCTTTATTCTGGCATTTAACTAATTCAAAAGATATTCCAATATTTATTTATCCAAAACAAAACAAGTTTACTCTAAACTTGTTTAAACTCTGTTACCGAATTTCCCAGAGGAACCCACCCGAGGGATTAATAAAGTTTTATCTTATCTCTCTTAAATTGATGTTGTACAGTAAAAAAATGTTCTTGTGTTTTCCATAAAGTGTATGTAAATATCTGGTTTCAACTGTGAATATACTGCTGTGTATTGAAGTTCCTCTTGTTTTGCATAGAAATATACTGAACAACATACAAAGCATAATATATAAAATAACATCTACCAGAGTTTTTTCTTTGAAAGAAGCCTCTAATGTCTATTCTTGTATATCAGTACATTACTGAAACCGATTTATTTAGCCGTGGAGGGTAACAACTGAAAATATGAAATAAACACACATGTAAGCTAAGACTCTCTAAAGAAACAGCGTTGTTGTTGTTCGGCTTTTCATTTCGCCATTTGTTGATTCACTTGAAGAACACGTAACGTAATATGGGTCAAGTGATCAGTTTGACATCAATCTTTCGTGATACACCGTCATATTATATTATTTATACAGTACGAATGATTTGCTTTGGTACCTGGTCAAACTTCAGTTCTCCTCTGTCTGCCTGGCTCCGTTTCTCCAACAGCGCACTTGCAGGCAGCAGCTTCCCCCGCCCCCTCGCTCAGTCGCTTAGTGTCTGAGCTCGGATCATACCAATATTAGGGGGGATTTACGCACAGTCATAAATTCCCATAGTGTGCACTATGTGCTTCGAATATTGTGTGTAGTTTTTGTTTTATACAGTTGTCAGCCAGGCATCTAACTATGAAAAAATTACACTCCAAAAGACCCCGGGCTTCTGAAAAAAACAACCCGGGCTTAAGCCCAGTAAGCCACCCCCCCGCTCCGCCACTGCTTGCTGCACTGTAAATAAACGCACTGTCTTTATTCTGAGCTCCGCGCTGAGTCCACTCTATGAAAACCGTGACAACTGCAATTGTAAACTGATCCTGAAATTCTTTTCTTTTGCACAGCTTGTTTCTCTTGATTACAAGGTGCTGTTAATAAGCAACCTGCCAGAGTATCACTGTCAGTGGCAAGACATTTTTAAACATTGAAAGAATACAGAAACAGTCAGAGTTTTGTTCAGAGAACTACGTGCGCACGGGTGAGTGATCGGGTGATACTCACACCGAGGCTTTGCAGTCAGCTTTATTTATACATCGTAGCATTCCCTGTTTTTCAGGCTGTAACAGACAATCTGGGCATGTATGGGACACAGTGTGTGTGTGTGTGTGTGTGTGTGTGTGTATTGTCTATCTCGAGGAAAACAGAAGCCAGTTGGGTCCTGTTTCCAAGGGTGTCTGCAAGATACTTCTACAGGAGTCAGCGATTACTGCAGGGCTCATGTGTATGTGTGTGAGAAGAAGCAAAGACAAAACATAAAGATATGTGAACACTATGTGCTTTTCAAGCCTTTCTTAACATAAGCATATGAGTATCAGGCCTTTCTTAACAGAAGCATATGAGTAAATGGAACATTATAAGGAAAACTGAGTAAATGAAACATTAAAAGGGAAAATGTATCAAAAAGGAAAAACATCATAAAATCACAAAATCTCTTAACATTCCCTGCTGTTGTTCATATATATTTATGTACTTCAACTACTAGTTACTTGCAGAAGCATTTTCAACTAGAGTATCATTTTATGAAAACATATATGGTCAGCTTTATTGGGATTACACAGTCAGTGAGTAAAAATCATCTTCTTCAACTTGTACCTCTTCTTGAGCTTGTTCATTTTGAGATAATGCAACATAAGCTTGCAATCTTACAGTAAACATTTTGCTTATCATACTCCGAATACAAGGCAGTATACATGTGGAAAATAAGCAAAGTAGCATAAGGAGCATTCCAACGAATGTTAGTCCTTTTGTGAGTAATGACTTCCATGACCCGCTAAACAGCCGTGTGAGCCAGTCCTCGGTGTTGTGTGTGTAATCTTGCTGCTGTACTCGTCTGAGCTGACGTAGCGTGTTCAGTGTGTCAGACAAGTTGGTGGAATGCACATTATCAGGTGTTTTGCATTAAGAGGCATGTGCGAACAGATGTAATAGTTTCTGTCTCTTGTGGAGTTTTACACATAACGGTACCAGGCATTGTTCATCCATGGGTGGTTGTGACCTTGTGTCATGTCGTCTGGATGTATTGTGTCATGTGTCAATCTTGTCCTTCTTCTTCTGAAATCAGCGACAGCAGTCCCAACAGAATTGTGACACTGGCCACCAGAACGAGTAGGGTCTTCATGATGACCGAACACACCTGGTCCTGTGAGTGAGTAGACTAGGGGCGAGAAGAACAAGGGCGGGATTTACCCAAACAGCCCTCTCTCCACCTCCCAGGTCACTGACAGGCAGGGGTGCTGGCGTCTTAGTGTTGACTGTCGCTCACTTTTTTACAGTGGCTCTGATGAATCCAGGAAGGTCGTTCAGCAATTTTGCAGGCTGTTGGTGTGGCCAGGAGGACTTGGTAGGGTCCTTCCCACCTCGGGGAGTGCCACTTTTTCCTCTGGAGCACTTTTATCAGGATCCAATCTCCTGGTTTCAACCTGGAAGAGACTGGAAGAGAATCATCTGGCAGTTGATTGTTCAAAACTATTTCTTTGTTTTCTAACAGTTTTGTCATCCATTCTGCTAGTTTTGTTTCTCTTATGGATTTGTCTATCGGTTCACTTGTAATAGGTACTCTGCGGGTGATATGAGAAGTGATGTTTTATACTGAAGCCCAGTGCTTCAGAGACTTTTGATATCACTTCATTTACGAAGTGTGTAGCACAATAGACAATTCAATCAAGACCTTGAGCCATAAACAGACCTCACGCACAGACATTGTTTTCATAACCGGACAATTTTAGACCTTGTTCCTTAAATCTACATAAATATCCTCTGGGTGACATAAAACACATTTTAAGCAGTCAATTGCTTCTCATAAAAATTATGTATTGGGATGTTTGTGTGCAGCATTTTGCATGAGCATAAGCATTTGCGAGCAAAGCATTCTTCATTGCATAAGCGTGTGTGTGTGCCATTTCTCCCTCTATCAACGAGTGCACATGTGTTCATGTGTATATTTCACTTCATTCTGAATCGGTGTATGTAGATGTGTGTGTGTTCATCACTTTCCTGTTCTGGTGTTCTGGGTAAACCACAGCCTGAAGCGTGCCCTGGGGTCCTGCCCTCCTCCTTTTCAGTCCGCTTGCCACCATTGCTGCTGTTCGAAGTTCAGTCTGTCCTGGTTCTGACCTCAATTGGGACAGTCCTTTTCTCCAGTGTCCATGCTCACTGCAGGTGAAAACTGCATCTTCTTCTGTGTTTTGTCCATTCGACCTCAGTTGCTCCTCCTGTCTCTGGCACGCCCTTTTTGCTGCCGTGTTGGTCCATCACTGTCCTGCACAGTGTTAATGCAGAATTGTTAAGGTCAGCATTCTTTTGCTCGGCCTTACTTGTCATTCGGCTTGGCAGGCGTCTCGTCACAGCTCTGTCAGCTGAAGCTGTCTGGGAATTTTCCCCCGTGTAGTGAAACGGGCCTTGGTTTTAACGCTCTCCGTCTCCGCTGCATAAAATCGCTTTTCTGCAGCCCTGTTGACATTTTCAGGAAATTGTTTTTGTAAGTCCAGCTGCTGCAGCATTTGGTCAGGGTCACGTCGAAGGTGGTAGAGGGGAGAGCAGGAGTCCAGGTCAGCCTCGGCTTTCAGGGCCAGCAAAGCAGCCTGTATTTAAACATAAAGAGAAGAAAAAACAAAACAAAACAAAAACAAACAGAAGTGTACGAACAGGAAAAAGACGTTGTGTTGGCTGTGATACAAATAGAGGGGAGAACCACCGGGCAGGCCCTGTGTCAGCCTTCTCTCGGCAGTCCTTTTTTTCCCGCGATGTAATCAACTGATAACCCACCAAGTTGAAAGGACAACACAGGTAGATATTTAAATTCTTAAGATCATTTTTAAAAGCACGAAAAGGAATTTTCCTTCCTTGAGTAATCACATGTGTCGTTCAATCAGCAGAAAACATCTCACAATTTGACTCTTAACCACCAAATTTGTTGTTTAATCACTGGTTGGTCATACCAGTCTCTTTATTTTCTTTTTGAAGAAGTTAAATTGTTGTCCTGCAACCCAGAGGGTTTATTTGTTAGTAATAGATAAACTTCATCATTTAACAACAGGTGTATATTAATTTTTGCTGCTTTAACCTTGCTGGAAAATCTTCACGTGTTCATGAGTGTAAGCTGTGTTTTCATTGCGTTTGTCGGCAGGTTAATTTTAACTTTTCCTCAAACAAGGCATTTCTCTAACAGTTGCCCTTCACTCGCTTGTGCTAAGAAAGGCAAATGTGCTTGTAGTAGTTGTGAGATTATATCACATTATACCTGTAAACAAAAGGAGTGAATCATGATACTGCTGTAGGCCACATCATACTTCTTGTTTAATCAGTATTTAGTTTCAGTTTGCATCACACCTCCCAATTGAAAGAATGTGAAAATCACCAGATCTATTAGATAGGTTACTGTTTCATGACATTTCATAACGCTGAGTTATGAAAAGAGTATTGTGTTCAGAGAGTAGGGGCCTCCCTTTTTTCTTTCCTTTCTTTTTTTTCCCTTTGTGATAGTAAAAAGAACAGAGCACATGCCACGGGAGCGTCACCCCCACCTTTGGTGGAGGCAGAAAAACAGGGAGCCAAGGTCATAACTCAGGCTCACAAAGAGTCAGAAAAAATGTGAATGCTTAGTTTTGTGGCTGTGGCGCATTTTGTATGGCTTCTCTTCTTTTGTTTAGTAGCTTTCTGCCTTCACCTGAGAGGGTGTGCCCTACGCATGTGACTTCAGGTCTCCATGATTGGAGTTTATTTAAAGATAAATAAGATGATTTCATTTATTGCTCGCAGATCATGCACTAAACGGTATTTTGCAGTATTAGCTGTCTTCATCACTTAAACAAAACATCACTCTTTGTTTTATTATTATTATTATTGTTGTTACTATTATTTTAAATTCTCCTTTCTCAAAAACAGAAAATGAAATTGTAGTTGTTCCTTGCTGAGAAACACAAAATTACATTTCAAACAAAAAACAGACAACCCAGCTCTCAGCTGGCTCTGGGCTTATCATCATCAAGGACGCATGGTGAGAGCTACTTCAGAAGTTACAGTACTCATCACTCAGGCAACATTTCAAGAAACAAAAGAAACAACAAACAAAATTCAGCACACTACACAGAGAACGACAACAAGACACAACTGAAGATGTTGTTCTTGTTTGTTCTCCTTGAATTTTAGAATAAAGTTATTACATCTGCATTAGTAAATCATATGCCTAATCATTATGTGCCACTGAGATCCACAAGTATGATCACTGATTTATTCATTTTTCAACCCAACAAAACAAAAAACAAAACAAAACAAAAAACAAGTTACTGATGGCTTGAACGCTTTACACGCGAGTCAGGATGCAAAAAGGCTGCTGCCAAAGACAAATCAGAAGCATGGGGGAAAAAACTGAGCTCACAGACAGCTTCATGTTTGAGCTTTAATAGCTCTGTTTCCCTCCCTCTGATGTGTTCTTATGCAGCCTCTGCTCTAAAAAATGTGTAACCTGCTCATCAGCTTAGCAGTGACCATATATTTAATTCAACTTCTCAAACCTGTAGCTTTAGCTGTTGTATACAGGGTTTGGCTTATTAGTTGTTAGTATAGGTTTGCTCTTCATCTCAACAAAAACTCATCTAAGATGACAGGTTTACAAGCAGGTCAAGCGTCTCTATGCACTTGATTAGATTTGGTATTTTCCTTATTTTCTTCATCTCATATATCATTATACTGAGTTTGAGCAAACCTTAAGCTTGATTCAGACTACTTTTAACAATAGTATATTACAATATACTACTATACTACAAATATACAATCGTCTATTATAATATTTCATATATATATTTTATTATGTATCCATCGAGGGCTGGGGGTGATCTGCAGTTTCACCCCCACCCAAGCTGGAGACACACTTTCCTTGGCTGAACAATGACACAGCCATAATATACCTTATGCATCTCTCTCTTTTTTCACTTATATCTGCTTGGAGGGTTTCTTTTAATTTAGTCAATGTGGAGGGGCTACATTTTTTTTCCTCCCATGTGGGACATTTAGTTTACTGTTGGATTTGTTGCCCATTTCTAAGTTTGTTTAATCGATGCAATACTTATATTTTATATTTTATTTATACTGCCAGCACACACTGTGAGACGTTCTGGTACTAGAGTCAGAGGAGGTTATTAAGTCAGCCTTCTACCCTGAACTAAATTCAGGGCGGACTTAATTTTATGCGTTGACGCGCAACCTGTTCTCCTTCTCACCATCCAGTACTCACAGGAAAACAATAGGAGTAGTGCAGGAGCCTAGAGCTCCTACTCAATGAAGCACTTACTCCTCAACAAACATTCAGCAAACAGTTAGCGCGCTTAGAGAAAATCCTATTTTTATTTGACACTCTCGTTTCTCTGGCTACCAACCTTTATTTTTGTTGCAGATTGAGCCTCTCAGGGCATGTTAATCCGTCTTACACAGGCGAGCGTGGCTACCAACCTTTTTTTTTTATGCTGCGGATTAAGCCTCTCAGGGCGTGTTAATCCGTCTTACGCAGGCGAGCGTGAGATATACTGGCTACCAACCCTTACTTATGTTGCGAAACAGGCCCCCACAGGGCAGGTTGTTTCGTCTTACACGGGCGAGCATATTACATAGGACACGTCTGTCCTTTTCCTTTTCGGTCCACACAGGACCCTTCTACTTTGAGCAGTGTCAAACTAAAATCGATTATTCAACGCAAAGTGTTTCTGGCTGCTTCATATTCACCTTCAATGTTGCGCTGTGTTCTTTTTCCCGGCGTCACCGAGAACCTGGCGTCGTGGACCTGTATAAGACACTGGCCAGTAGGCGAATGTACGACTCTGGGCTTTTCCTCGCTTCGCTAGGAGCGGTGGTTGCAGTGCAGGTACTCACGACGTCAGGATCCGGTGGCTCCGTCTGTGAATAGTTAGATGATATAATAATATCAATAAACCATCCGGCTCGAAGGACCAATTAAATGTCAGTGGCAAGACATTTTTAAACATTGAAAGAATACAGAAACAGTCAGAGTTTTGTTCAGAGAACTACGTGCGCACGGGTGAGTGATCGGGTGATACTCACACCGAGGCTTTGCAGTCAGCTTTATTTATACATCGTAGCATTCCCTGTTTTTCAGGCTGTAACAGACAATCTGGGCATGTATGGGACACAGTGTGTGTGTGTGTGTGTGTGTGTGTGTGTATTGTCTATCTCGAGGAAAACAGAAGCCAGTTGGGTCCTGTTTCCAAGGGTGTCTGCAAGATACTTCTACAGGAGTCAGCGATTACTGCAGGGCTCATGTGTATGTGTGTGAGAAGAAGCAAAGACAAAACATAAAGATATGTGAACACTATGTGCTTTTCAAGCCTTTCTTAACATAAGCATATGAGTATCAGGCCTTTCTTAACAGAAGCATATGAGTAAATGGAACATTATAAGGAAAACTGAGTAAATGAAACATTAAAAGGGAAAATGTATCAAAAAGGAAAAACATCATAAAATCACAAAATCTCTTAACAATCACGATGGCTGTTACGCAGAGGAGGACATCGCCGGTCCGCTCACTCAACACAGATTTGAATATTACGACGACACGATCTACGTTATACCAACGGCACGCATGGTAAGCACCAGTTTGCATTGGGCTGGGTTATTACCTTCATTTTAATGGCGCTCTAAATATCTTTTCTAAGACGACCTAACTAACATTTAGTTAGTTAATACATATTTTGTGAGTGCCTGTCTTCATGATTATTCAGTATAAATCAGTGTTTGGTTGTTTGTTTGTCCTTCAGGCTTTTGCCCTCATGCCGACAGCAGTGGCAGCTAAAAACATCGTGCTAGCATCAGAAAAACATGATTTTATTCTCAATGGGTCTAAACTTCGACTGCAGGTTGAGAAGGGCGACATTTTAATAACGTCGGTAAGCACTGTGTGTCGATAATGCAATCTACTGTTGTGACAGATGTTATTAAAATTATTTGAAAATATCTGTTTTTGCTTGTTTATTTAAAGTGTGATTATAAATTAAAAATATATATTTCTTCCAGTAGAAAAAAATATCTTTAAGCTGAAATAAATCAAACCGAATCTGAAGTGATGTAATGATTTTTAACTGTTTTTTTTCTTTCAGCTTGAGTTTTATAAGTCTCTGATGAAACGGCTATATCTCAGAAACAAAGACTACACTAGAATACCTTTAGATTTATTGGTCAGAGTATAAAGTCATAACTGGAAGCACTCACATCCAAGTCAAAACACCTTGAAAAATGGGGACATGCGCTTTTTTTCAGATATTCACACAATTACAATTATAAATTGTTTGGATAATGAAGATAGCTGCCAGGGTGCATACCTTCTGTGTGAATATACATGCAAACTTATGACCTTGATCTTGGAACTGTAATATAAGAATGTTTGGAATGTCATACTGTTTGTGGGTTGGTTTTTTTTTCCATGTTAACCCGGTTTTCTCGAAGCAGCAAGCGACTGACAATGGAGCACAAACAATCTACATCAGGAACATCTCACCAGGCGAGTCCCGGGATCTCAGAGAAGCTTTGAAAGAATGGATTTTGTAAGAAACTACCTGCCTCTTCTCAACAAGTTATAAACACACTCATAAATGCCAACAAGTGCATGTGTTAGAAGTCTGTGAAAGGCTGTATGAGATATGTGCTTGTGTAAGTGTAATCTTAACCATATCACATTACAGTATTACTGCAGGGGTCATATTGAGCATGTCATGGTCCGCGGCCCGGTGACTGAGGAGCAGATGGGATGCCCACGCCTACGGGTGTGGCTGTCGTCTCCACACCTGCATCCCATTCCAGGTGATCATCAGGACTATTTAACCCCGCTCAGCTGGCTGCTCCACGCCAGTCTGGTAGTCACCATTCAGCGGTAACTTGGCCCCCACGTGAAGGTGGTTGTGAACTTCTGATTTCTTTGAACTATGCTAATCCTTTCATTGTGTGCTTAGGTTATCGCTCGGCGTGTTTGAGCCTTCACCTGCCTGTCCTCCTGCCCGCTGGAGTTAATAAACCACCTCCTCCATCTCCCTGGAGCTCTCCAGCGAACCCTCACCCCTCACTCCGGTTCCCACGGCCCAGCCCTGATCGTAAGATAAATAACTCTACCCCGTGTATGCTGTTATCTCCCCGCTCCCCAGTAACTCTCTTCCCTTTTCTGTTGCAGCCTCCCACGGTCCTGATCACGGCGTTCCCGAGTTGTCTCCCGGTCCCTTTGTTTTAACATTAACTCAGCGTGTTTTCCTTTGACCTTTCCGGGACACCCTTAGTTCAGAAATAAAGTTTATTTTGCGTGCATCTCTGCGTATCGTGTCTGCTTCTGGGTCCAGCTTGCGTGCTTGAACTACAGTTCTTGACAGAGCATGGCTCCAGTGCATCATTGAGCCAGGATTTCTGACTTTTGAATCCAGTGAACTCCACAATAAAGCTGTACTTAGTTCACTCTTTCCACAAGTGCTTAGCACTGATTTTCTAACATTTACAATGTGAAATTAAAATGTTCAGAATAAATTTTCTTTCTTGTGTTTCAGGTGTTTATCGAATTTCAGTCTCTTCGTGATGCTGATCGCCTTGGCGTTTGGTACAGCCTTCTAAAACGGGCCACCGGCCACAAATTGTCAAGGCTGGAAATACCACACAGTGGATGTACCTCACTGCGTAAGTGTCTTTTAAATGGGATTTTAAACAAATATGATTTAAACGAAGAAAAAAAAAAGAGAGGTCTTACCAGATGACCTTCCATTAACTTTACCTTTCTTTCGCTTCCTGTTTGTGAAACACTCATGAATATATTTTTCAGTTCTCCCCTGGGCTGTGGATAAAGTGAAGACAAAACTGCTGATTTATTGTTGTTCACAATAAATCATTGTGACACATTCCCTCAACTTTTATCCACTAACACTGTGATTCTCGCTCCCACAAATCCTTTGATGCTCATTTGCCTTATTATCTCTCTGACCTCTTTTCTGGCCCCTCCAGAAGTCTTTGCTCCATCAGTGGTCAATTCCCTTCTGCTTGTCTCTGCCCTAGACACATGAACCAGAGCCATTACTTAAACTGCACTTTTTCAGACTGGCATTTGATCTAACCCACTAATCACTGTTTTTCTGATTTCTATGATACCTTGGGTATCTGTAAAGGTGCTTAAAGTTAAAATAAAAGTCAAAACATTGATATTACTGGATCATTGTAAACATTAAAAACCTGTTTTGCACCACTCATTTTTCCTTTTCTTTCCCCCACAAAAATTTAAACAAAACTTATTTTTGCTTGTGCAGCACCAAGATTGCCAGACAAAGCTTTGCCAGACAGCGAGGTTGCTGTTGACGGGGCAACTGTCCCAACAGAAGAGATTACCATCCCACAACGCAGCACTTCACCATATTGGATCACAATGACAACTAGTCCCTTTGTGTTCCCCACTGTCTCTCCTTGGTTCACAATCCCAGGTGAGAGAAACAGCTGAAAACTAAAATTAAGCTCCAGATATAAAGTGTTGACTGTTACTGTGTTTGTTTTACACTTCTAGAGTATTTAACTGTCAGTGAACCTGATGACATTGAGGTGAGTGCATTTTATAAACCCAGGTTTCATGTGTTAAACAGGAATCCTTGAGTAAATACCAAGAGGTGTCCATTTTTCCAAATACTCACCTCAAAAACCACATTTTTTTTCCCAGTAAACTTGGTTTGATTTTGTCTTCTCTATGTGGTCAGTAATAGTAATATTAAAAAAGTACCGCAAAGTTTCTCTTCACATAAACTTTGGTTCTTGAACCTTGTGTCTTGTAGAAAGCCCGATCTCAAGGTTCTACGTTCTCCACGATCATGTTGACCGGTTTGCCAGAAGGAAACTACAGACAGGAGGATGTCACCAAGCTGGTGTGGCGTTACTTCCTGTCAGGGTCCTGGGACTGGGCGACCCAGGACCCCTGGGCAGTCATGGACCTATTATATTATTATGTATTTTTGGTGTTGCTCCCCCTTCTCTGTTTGTGCATATGTGTCTGTGTGTGTATGTGTCTCTGTGGGCGCCTTCAGGCCAGGTGGGTGTGGCCCTGCTGGCGGACTGGCCACACCCAAAGCCACACACCTGCTGCTGATCAGGCCTCGTCGGGGGAGCTACTTAAGAGAGTCTTGGAGCTCCCACCGACGCGGGATCATTGCGTGAGACTCCATGTTAGTCACCCAGTTTAGGTCCAGTTGTTAAGTGCATGCCTGCCATTGTTGAGTGTCCTGACAGCTGCCACTATTGTTTCCCGCAGGAGGAGCGTGGAAGGTCTGAGGAGCAGCGAGCACTGGGAGTGCAGACACGGGAGCAGAGAGCACTAGGAGAACACGACACGGGAGTCCGGGGAAAACACGGGGATTTATTGTTGTTATTTCCACCACTGTAAATAAACGCACTGTTTATACACAGAGCACCGCGCCTGGGTCCTCCTCATTCCCTACACCCCCACGGTCCGCCATGCCATACCGTGACAGAATGATCCCGCCAGACATGGACCCAGCGGTCTCTGAGGAGAGGCTCAGGAGGGAGGTATCGGACAAAGTTTACAGACTCTGTGAGTTATGGTGGGAGAAGGAGGGGTTGCGTCGCGCCGTGGAGAAGCGGCTGCAGGAGACGCTGTTTAAATTCCCCTGGCTGGTGGACTCCCTAAATTCAGTAGTCCTGGACTTCTTGCTCTCAACCCTCCACCTCCACTCTCCTCCTCAGGCTGCTCACCGGCTCGGACAGCTGGTGGATTCGCAGCCTGACACGCCGGCCCCGACGTCTACACGGAATCGACGTTCGCGCCGTCGGCGTTCCTCACCGCAGCCTAATCCACGGACATCTCAAGAGCCGGCTGTGGTGAGTAGTACGGACAACTTTCCATTTCCCTCACCATCTGTGTTTGTGTCTGCAGTGGATGAGCCGTCAGCGCAGGTAACATCGCCTCGGTCAGTGGTCTCCACACCACTCGCTGCTTCACCATCTGCAGCTGTAGGACCGCCGTCGTCTCATCTGCCTGCAGCCACCACTCCGCCATCTTCTTCACCGGCTGCTACGTCGCCACCCGGACCTGCGCTGCCCGAGCAGGAGCTCAGCGTGCCAGAGGAGCTCGCGCTGCCCGAGCAGGAGCTCAGCGTGCCAGAGGAGCTCGCGCTGCCCGAGCAGGAGCTCAGCGTGCCAGAGGAGCTCGCGCTGCCCGAGCAGGAGCTCAGCATGCCGAAGCAGGAACTCAGAGAGCGGGAGAAGCCCGCTGGCTGCGGAGCCCTGCGAACCGGAGCAGCTCAGCGAGCCGGAGCCGCCCGAGCAGAAGCTCAGCGAGCCGGAGCCGCCCGAGCAGGAGCTCAGCGAGCCGCAGCAGCTCAGCGAGCCGGAGCCGCCCGAGCTGGAGCTCAGCGAGCCGAAGGAGCCCGCGCCGCCAGCTGCAAAGCCCTGCGAGCCGCCAGCTGACGAGCCGCCAGCTGAGGAGCAGGGGCAGCTCAGCGAGCCGCCGGCTGAAGAGCAGCCAGCTGAGGAGCAGGAGCAGCTCAGCGAGCCGCCGGCTGGGGAGCCGCCAGCTGAGGAGCAGGAGCAGCTCAGCGAGCCGCCAGCTGAGGAGCAGGAGCCGGAGCTCAGCGAGCCGGAGAAGCCAGCGCCGCTGCCGGAGGAGCTCAGCGGGCCGGAGGAGCCAGCGCCGCTGCCGGAGGAGCTCAGCGTGCCGGAGGAGCCAGCGCCGCTGCCGGAGGAGCTCAGCGTGCCGGAGGAGCCAGCGCCGCTGCCGGAGGAGCTCAGCGTGCCGGAGAAGCCAGCGCCACTGCCGGAGGAGCTCAGCGAGCCCGAGCTGGAGCTCAGCGGGCCGGAGGAGCCAGCACCGCTAGCTGAGGAGCTCGGCGAGTGGAAGGAGCAAGAGGAGCCGGAGCATGAGCAGCTCGGCGAGTGGGAGATCGGCGAGCGGGAGGAGCTCAGCGAGCCTGTCAAGCCCAAGCTGCCACCGGAGGAGCTCGGAGGTCCGGAGGGATCCGCTCAACCGGGACTGGAGGTCAGTGTGCCGGAGGGACCTCCACGTCTAGCGCGCCCTCTACGCCGCCCACGTCTAGCGCGCCCTCTACGCCATCGACGTCCAGCGCGTCCACGTCAGCGACCAGCGCTTCATAGGCTACGGGCCACCCCTCGCTGTTGCTCATCGGAGCAACTTCGCCGTCACTGGACCCGGGGCAAGCCGCCGGAGGAGCAGCAGCAGCGCCGCCGTCACTGGACCCGGGGCAAGCCGCCGGAAGAGCAGCAGCAGCAGCGCCGCCGCCGCCGTCACTGGACCCGGGGCAAGCCGCCGGAAAAGCAGCAGCAGCAGCGCCGCCGCCGCCGTCAGTGGACCCGGGGCAAGCCGCCGGAAGAGCAGCAGCAGCGCCGCCGTCACTGGACCCGGGGCAAGCCGCCGGAAGAGCAGCAGCAGCAGCGCCGCCGCCGCCGTCACTGGACCCGGGGCAAGCCGCCGGAAAAGCAGCAGCAGCAGCGCCGCCGCCGCCGTCACTGGACCCGGGGCAAGCCTCCGGAACCGTTTTGCAGCTGCTGCCGGACCCATGGCCGTCCGCCGGAGCTGCTGTGTTTCCACCTTGGGGTTAGAGGTAGGCCACCTGAACTGTTTTGCCGCCATTGCCTAACCCACAGTAGGTCCCGCTGGTCTTGCCGTCCTCCGGGTCGGCCGCCAGAACTGTTTGCTGCCACCGGACCAGGGATTGGACTTTTGAACTGGGTTTTTCTTTTGTTGTTTTATGGTGGCTGTTTCACGGAGAGGTTTTGGGGCCCTCCGTCCTGGACACCCCGCCACCCGCCCTGGGTTGGTTGTGCTGTACTTTTTGGTTTGTTTTGTTTTAGGGTCGTCAGGAGCCGACCCTTAGAGGGGGGGTACTGTCAGGGTCCTGGGACTGGGCGACCCAGGACCCCTGGGCAGTCATGGA
Source organism: Pelmatolapia mariae (assembly GCF_036321145.2). Lineage (NCBI taxonomy): Eukaryota > Metazoa > Chordata > Actinopteri > Cichliformes > Cichlidae > Pelmatolapia > Pelmatolapia mariae. Next base: position 49,721,771 of record NC_086241.1, on the reverse strand, counting down.
CCTATTATATTATTATGTATTTTTGGTGTTGCTCCCCCTTCTCTGTTTGTGCATATGTGTCTGTGTGTGTATGTGTCTCTGTGGGCGCCTTCAGGCCAGGTGGGTGTGGCCCTGCTGGCGGACTGGCCACACCCAAAGCCACACACCTGCAGCTGATCAGGCCTCGTCGGGGGAGCTACTTAAGAGAGTCTTGGAGCTCCCACCGACGCGGGATCATTGCGTGAGACTCCATGTTAGTCACCCAGTTTAGGTCCAGTTGTTAAGTGCATGCCTGCCATTGTTGAGTGTCCTGACAGCTGCCACTATTGTTTCCCGCAGGAGGAGCGTGGAAGGTCTGAGGAGCAGCGAGCACTGGGAGTGCAGACACGGGAGCAGAGAGCACTAGGAGAACACGACACGGGAGTCCGGGGAAAACACGGGGATTTATTGTTGTTATTTCCACCACTGTAAATAAACGCACTGTTTATACACAGAGCACCGCGCCTGGGTCCTCCTCATTCCCTACACCCCCACGGTCCGCCATGCCATACCGTGACACTTCCCTACGTGTTTTGTAGTTTGTACGTGTTTTGTAGTTTGTACATGCTTTGGGGTTTGCACCTGCTTAAGTTTGTACGTGTTTTGGAGTTTGTACGTGATTTGGAGTTTGTACGTGTTTTGGAGTTTGTACGTGATTTGGAGTTTTTACGTGTTTTGGAGTTTTTACGTGTTTTGGAGTTTTTACGTGTTTTGGAGTTTGCACCTGCTTCGGAGTTTTTACGTGTTTTGGAGTTTTTACGTGTTTTGGAGTTTTTACGTGTTTTGGAGTTTTTACGTGTTTTGGAGTTTTTACGTGTTTTGGAGTTTCTATGTGTTTTGGAGTTTGCACCTGCTTCGGAGTTTTTATGTGTTTTGGAGTTTGCACCTGCTTCTGAGTTTTTACGTGTTTTGGAGTTTTTATGTGTTTTGGAGTTTTTACGTGCTTTGTCTCTAGGAGCCACCGTAAATATACTTTTATTTATTCACCCCACATAAAATGTAATAAATAAATCATACAATACAAAAAACAACTATTTACATTTTCAGCTTTTTCCTTTTAAACAAATTTGAAGGGAAACAACACAAAACACTGCAAACCACAACACAATTAAATATAAATTAAAATATGAAAACAAAAATAAAATGCACATTCTCTGTCATATAGGCTTGCATGACTAAACTTTCTGAATCCTTTATCATCTGCAACTGAAAATAGTTGTGGATGATTACTATACCTTTCTAATGTGACGTTGTTGTCCCTGGCTCTCTTTCTCTCTCTTTCCCTCCCGCTCAGTTCCTGTGCTACTGCGAGTGTAACTACCGCCCCTCCCCTCTCTGCCCAGCGTAAAGCACAAGGCTCACATGCGGAGTGAAGCGGGAAAAAAAGTGCGAGAGAGAGAGAGGGTGAGGGAAAGAAACACGCCCCCCCCCCACAGCTCCCAATAAGGAGCCGGCTCGCGTCGTTCACGGCTCTAAGAGCTGTTTCGTTCGCGACGGACACATCACTACCAGCTGCTGAATGTGGAGGTCTCCGAGGTGAATGTGGACCTTCTCATGATGATCATGGAAGTGGTGGCGTCCATTGCTGCTTTTGTCAGATTCTTCCCGATTGCCAACAGGGTACGATTTCATAAACATGTGCAACTTTTTTATATTTTACAGAAGGCTGCAAGGCTTGTCATGGTGTCTGCTGCTCTTGTAATATTGAGAAACATTTTAAATGAGTCTGAAGGAGACTTTGTTTTTTTTAACACTAGTTGAGCAAGTTCAAATATTCCATGTACAGACAGTCCCTGCGGCAGGCAATCTGAATTTTACATGCCTTTGCAAACACTGGTGAAGAAGGACTGCCTGAAATGCACCAAGTTCTCAACCAAGTAGTAATCTTATGACCTGTTCAGCCTTTTGTCCTGGCCCATCTAGCAGGGGAGATCCCTGCAGTTTGAGGCAGCACTAAGTTATTCCTTTAGTGTTTCTTGCTCAGTGGTTTTATTGTTCAATCAAAAACTTTGCAAAAGTATAGAAATATGTTTGCACTTATTTTCCACTTGCAAGTTTAAAACCCCAAGATTTTTTTTTCTTTGCCTTGTACTATCGTACAGGGCAGTAAAGAAACTCGCCAGGACCTCTGTCCTGTTACTTTCACAAATTCTTTATTGTCCTGTACAATACAAATTGTGCCTGTAGCACACCCATTGAGTACCACTGTGTTGCTCAAATATCCTCAGGAAGAAAACATTTTTACTTTTACTGATTTAATATTTTTCTGTTTTCTCAGATATACATTGAGAAAACAGAAGAAAACTCCATCACCTGGTGGATTAACACAGGTGATGGAGAGCAATGTCACCAAGGACTATTTATCTTCTTGGTAAGTGTGTCCCACAATCAGAAGTGAGAAAAAGAGGAAATTGATTTCACACTGTGTTTTTTCATTTTCTTTAAAGTGTCTTCATGTTTGTCTGACCTTGTGCTTTTTTTCTCTCCTCTTCATAGGAGTAAAGTCGGACGTATTGAGTCGTGTGTATCTTTCTATTTCAGGTTTAGTGGCAGAGTCAAAACAGTCATGATGACTGCTACACTCCACAAGGTGGTCTATAGTAAACAGTTCCCAAAGATGCAAAAAGAGAAGAATGTGATTTAGACATAAGCAACTCTAGATTAGAAATTTGAAATGGAATTTCTTATTTCACATTAACATTTTGTGACAACAAACCTCTTTTCATGGTAACCTACTGGCATCTTTGCTTTTAAATTCAGTTTGAAGAGCCCGAAACAGCATCTGCAAGACTCTGGTGAGAACACAGTTAACCTCGAACTGGAAACCGAGAAGGCCGCAGAATCGACTGTTGCCCCTCAGCCAAGTGAGGAAGGCCAGAAAGCAGCATAGAAGGAAGAGGGGCCACCACAAGCTTCGGTCACTGCTCCTGATGCAAACGCCGCCCCCGCCGCTTCTAGCGATGCTCCTTCAGCAACAAGCCCAGTCAAGTCTGAGGAAAAAGACTCAGAACTTCCTCACATCAACGGGGACATTTTCATGGCCATTACAGCGGCGCTTCGTGAGCATAGGCAGGGTCGAGGAAGCAGGGCACAGAGCAAGGAAAGAGAGGTAACACTTTAAATTTCATTGTGTTTTCCCAAAATATCTTAAGGCACTAAAAGCCTTCTGTTGGAGATCACATATGAGCATTGTATAGTAGTACACTGTTGCGATAAAGCTGCAGGCTGTATGAATAATTAATGCTGATGATACTGTTTTTAGATTTGAATTATTTCTGGAACAGATCAATTAAAGCGAAGGTCATCATTACATTCAGTCTTATTTATTTTTTGTAAGCTTGTGCATGTCCAGTCCTTAGCGTCACCACTCACTAAACACATTATAGGCATGTATTTTAGGTGTTTGCCAAAACCAGCACAAAATAATGCGAAATCAGTTTGGTTTAATGTTTTTTCTTATCTTTTTTTACTTTTTTTAAAATTTTTGTCTTTATGTCTGTTGGGTTAGTAATGACGAAGTTACTCAGTCCTTTCTCCTGGTTTTTGCCATCATAGCTTCATACTCTGTTTTCAGTTTAAACAAGCAAGAGACATAGTTTGTTACTTCCACAATTATGTCAGTATTACAGTTTTCTGCATTGCATTGTTCTTACCCATAAATCTGTTGTTTATTATGGGTGCATTTTGCAATTAAAAAATAAGAAAGGCAGATAATGTTCCATGTTTTTATTCACATAAACATTCACTGCAAAATTAATTAATGCAATACAATATTAAGACTTAAAAAGTAGACTGACCACATTTTTGAGCTATGTCTCTTTTTAAGTCTCTATACAGCTCAGATTTACTGTGTTGTATTAACACATGAATGTCTGATATTTCTGTCAGAAGTTACCCGACTGGTCAGCATTACTTTTGTACATCTATGCCTATTATATTGTAACTTCAAAAACCTGTAACAAGAGCCAAGCTGGAAATACAGACTCCTGGTCCTTATAAGTCATGTATACTTGAAAATTGTGTGTGTATCCATGGGCTTCACAATTCACCTAAACATGAAATATCAGTGTGTGACCTTATGGTACTCATAAGTCACATAAACCTGACAGTGTCCTCACAAATAGCAGTAAATTCAGGTTTGACCAAAATGTAGCCCAAGCCAAAATCTCAACAGATGGGCGTGTTCCTGGAAGCATGGGTCAAACTTTTTGTGATTCCCATGCCTGTAGGACCTTTGAAAAGGCATGTACCCATTTGTCACATTTTTGTCATACGTACTGATATATCATGAAAACACGTATGTGTGTGTGTGTTTGTACACATGAAGGCAGTTGTGTGTTTCGAGAAACAGGAAGATGCTGAGAAACTGAAGAGCTTAAAGAACTTGACATAAAAGAAGTAACTGTCAGTGTTGTTAGTGAAAAGGTAACTTTGTTTTCCCTTGAGAAATACAAATATTAACATCGCTGCTTTTCTGTAGCCAAATTATCAGTAATCTGATTAATCCAAAATGAATCTTTGTTTACAGGAAATTGCATCCAAGAAAACCACAAAAAGCAAACTGGAAACTACAGCAAAAGTCTTGGCTTCCAAAGCAAAAATGGCCTCAACCACGCAGAAATCTAAAACAGCAGGAACCGTGAAAAAAGAAAAAGTGGATCCACCCTAAATCAACAACGTCAAAGAATAAGCCTGATGTAGAGAAAAACACAAGAAACCTGAAACAAAGATTCAGGAATCTGCGATGAGGCCTAAAGGTGAAACACAAAAAGCATCAGCTTCTGAAAGGAAGGACCACACAGAGCCTATGGAAGTTGAAGCTTCTGCTGAAGGCAAAGATAATCAGGCGTTACCAGCTATATCTAGTGAGAATCAACTACCAACTAGTGCAGCTGAGACCAAGCCAAATATATCGCCACCAAAACCTACTGATCCACCTCAGATACCACAAACTTTCATCAAACATCCAGAAGATTCACTCAAATCTTTAGAACAGACCGAGCAGAGTTCAGATTCTGCTGTACAAGAAGAAACACAACAGCAGACTGCAGGAAAATCACCTGAGATTTCTGGGGAGGCAAAGCAGACAGTTGAAAGTGGAGAAATGGTCACAAAGGACAAAGGTAGGGTAGGTGGACAGAGAAAACACCTTCATGTGTGGTGTATCATTGACAGCAGGATGTTGGATGGAATCATAAGCTAAAGACTGTGCTTCTTGACGAGAACAGTTTTCAGATTTTTATTTAGATCAGCTGGGTAATTTGCATCCTATCTAAAATACCACTATTTAACTTAACTACATTTCCTTTATTCTAAGACTCTATGACTGCAGAGAAGATCTCAAAGGATCAGCCGGTCGCTGTTACCCACCCAACATTTTGGGAGCGGATACAAGAGCAACTGCGTCCAGAAAGAATCCGTAAGAAATCCCCAAAGATCTGTATGAAAGATTTCTCAATGTGAAGATATTTTCTATTTTATAATTATTTTTTTGTTTTTCTTTTGCTCTGCACTTTACAGGTTGTCTCAAGACAGTCAAACTTCCCAATTCAAAGGTAACATAAAAAAAAACACTTAAATTATACCTGTAAGAAAAACATGCTTTATCAAAGTGGTTAAATTTTGATCTGAAATAGTTCAATTTGTTTTAAAGGTTTATAGTTGGCTTATATCTCATTGTCAGGTGACGCTCAAGTAGGTGTAAATGTAGAAAAATGTTAAAAATTCACTAGGGATCGCAGTACCAGAGATTTTGTAGTCAGTATAGACACCAATAGAATTGCACGATTCTTGGTTACCAATTTAGTATTGTAATAAAACAATTATCTCATGTACTAACACATACTAAAACTCCTTTATTAAAAAGCTAGTTTAAAATGTCCAAATCATATGCACAGTCAACCAGGACATGGTGGTTTTGAGTGCTTAAAAAAGTTTTTCCTTCCAAAGTTTGAAATGCGCAATAGTGCTATTTACACATTGCCTTTTGTGAATCAATTATCACTCTTTATGGATCCAACTTAAATGAAAAGTACTTTCATAGCTGACTCTTACTGCCTTTTTTATCAGTGAGTTAAGGTAGAGCTGTACTACATAAAAAAAAAAAGTAAAGTAAAAGGAAAATTAGCATCAGAAACATTTTGTAATAGGTATTCTGATGTACCTCATTGTGTTCATAGTTGTAGACAGTGCTCAAAGTGAGGCAGAGTTTATAAGTTAATGTTTTCATTTTTCAGATTTCTGTCTGGAATTTCTTCAATTGCTGTCAGGATCTGACGGTGCCCTGACCGGTCGACCTGTATATATTTGTGTGCGTGTGTCTCCCCTCTCGCTCTGTCTTCCCTTCTGGCTCTGCTGTGGTATATACGGAGGGTAACCTAGCAACAGGCTACCACCGACCCGGAAGTGCTGTCGCCCGGAGCTGCCTCACCTGCAATCAATTCACCAGCTGCTGCCAAAGCTGCAACCTGCCAGAGTATCACGATGGCTGTTACGCAGAGGAGGACATCGCTGGTCTGCTCACTCGACACAGACTTGAATATTACGACGACACGATCTACGTTATACCACAGGCACGCATGGTAAGCACCAGTTTGCATTGGGCTGGGTTATTACCTTCATTTTAATGGCGCTCTAAATATCTTTTCTAAGACGACCTAACTAACATTTAGTTAGTTAATACATATTTTGTGAGTGCCTGTCTTCATGATTATTCAGTAAAAATCTGTGTTTGGTTGTTTGTTTGTCCTTCAGGCTTTTGCCCTCATGCCGACAGCAGTGACAACTAAAAACATCGTGCGAGCATCAGAAAAACATGATTTTATTCTCAATGGGTCTAAACTTCGACTGCAGGTTGAGAAGGGCGACATTTTAATGACGCACTGTGTGTAGATAATGCAATCTACTGTTGTGACAGATGTTATTAAAATTATTTGAAAATATCTGTTTCTGCTTGTTTATTTAAAGTGTGATTATACATTTTTAAAAAAATATTTCTTTTTGTAGAAAAAAAATATCTTTAAGCTGAAATAAATCAAACCGAATCCGAAGTGATGTAATGATTTTTAACTGTTTTTTTTCTTTCAGCTTGAGTTTTATAAGTCTCTGATGAAACGGCTATATCTCAGAAACAAAGACTACACTAGAATACCTTTAGATTTATTGGTCAGAGTATAAAGTCATAACTGGAAGCACTCACATCCAAGTCAAAACACCTTGAAAAATGGGGACATACCCTTTTTTCAGATATTCACACAGGGCTAGGACAGGTTTGGAGAACTTTTTTCCTGGAATAAATTAAATCCTCATTTAAAACTGCATTTTGTATTTTTTTTTAAACATTTGTTTAACAATTTGAAGCTTGTGCAAAAAATTACAAAATTGGGAAGGAGCCAAATGCTTTTTTCACGGCACTGTGTGTACATTAGTTTAAATATTTTTTCAACCAGTGTTATCAAAAACAGTAAGAGCTGCAATTGTAAATTGTTTGGATAATGAAGATAGCTGCCAGGGTGCGTACCTTCTGTGTGAATATAAGTGCAAACTTATGACCTTGATCTTGGAACTGTAGTATAAGAATGTTTGGAATGTCATACTGTTTGTGTTTTTTTGTTTTTTTTTTTCACGTTAACCCGGTTTTCTCGAAGCAGCAAGTGACTGACAATGGAGCACAAACAATCTACATCAGGAACATCAGGAATTATTGAACGTTTCCTTGAAAAACGTTTTGTGAATTATTTAAATGTAAAAGTATTAGCTTTGTCAAAGACAACTTTGCTTTGCAAAAACAACAGGATGTTTCTGAAGGCGCACGAAGGTAAACTGTGTTAAAGCACCCCTATTTATAAACTCATGTGGCAGAGATGGTGACGTCGACCGTCACATCACTAGTGATGTGTCGGTCCCGAACGAAACGGCTCTCAGAGCCGGATCTTTGAAGTGAACGATGTGAGCCCCTTATTGGGACCCGTGTTTTTTTTTCTTTCTCTCACCCTCTCTCTCTTTCTTGCAGTGTTTTGTGTTTTTTTAACTTTAAATTTGTTTAAAAGGAAAAAGCTGAAAATTTAAATAGTTCAAAGTTGACATGTAAATAGTGGGTTTTTGTATTTTATAATTTTTTTATTACTTTTTATGTAGAGTGAATAAATCAAAGTATACTTAGGGTGGCCCCTAGAGACAAAGCACTTACAAACTCCAAAACACGTCTTGTTAATTATTTCCCTGTCCTGTGTTTCTATTATTTCCATTTTTTTCATTGTTAAACAGTCTGCACTTTCCACTTGGATCGCAAGATTTTCTACAGCTTTCCAGAGGTCTGCGTTCTCTTTACTGAGATCCGAGTTCTCTTTCTTTAATTCCTCTCTCTGACTTTCAACCTGTTTAAGGAGAAGCTCTTGCCTTTTCTCAAGCTCATGGAGCTCCATCTGAGTCATTTTAAACCCTGCCTGAATTTTAGTCTTCAATGACTCAAGCAGTCTGTGCGCTTCCTCTTGAGTATCGCTGTTAGAAGGTGAATTATTGAATGTTTCCTGTGACATTTTTTAAAAAGTTGAAAAACGTTCTGTGAATTATTTAAATGTAAAAGTATTAGCTTTGTCAAAGACAACTTTGCTTTGCAAAAACAACAGGCTGTTTCTGAAGACGCACCAAGGTAAACTGTGTTAAAGCACCCCTATTTATAAACTCATGTGGCAGAGATGGTGACGTCGACCGTCACGTCACTAGTGATGTGTCGGTCCCGAACGAAACGGCTCTCAGAGCCAGATCTTTGAAGTGAACGACGTGAGCCCTTTTTTGGGACCCGTGGTTTTTTTTTTTCTCTCACCCTCTCTCTCTCTCTTGCAGTGTTTTGTGTTTTTTTACTTTAAATTTGTTTAAAAGGAAAAAGCTGAAAATTTAAATAGTTAAAAGTTGACATGTAAATAGTGGGTTTTTGTATTTTATAATTTTTTTCATTACTTTTTATGTGGAGTGAATAAATCAAAGTATACTTAGGGTGGCCCCTAGAGACAAAGCACGTATAAACTCCAAAACACGTATTTTATATTTTATTGTGTTGTGGTTTGCAGTGTTTTGTGTTTTTTCCCTTTCAATTTGTTTAAAAGGAAAAAGCTGAAAATTTAAACAGTTAAAAGTTGACATGTAAATAGTGGGTTTTTGTATTTTATAATTTAGTTATAACATTTTATGTGGAGTGAAAAATCAAAGCATACTTAGGGTGGCCCCTAGAGACAGAGCACGTACAAACTCCAAAGTACGTATAAACTCTGAAGCAAATACAAACTCCCAAACACATTGTTAGCATTAATTCAACTTCCAAAACAGAGCTACCTAGATCACTTAAATTACAGGATTGAAAGCATATGTGTATTGTTTGTGTATTAATACACAAACAACACACTCCTTTGTCTCGTAGTGGACAGAAATTATTTTTTGGAGTGGCACAAATACAGTGGAACTCGGCTTACGAAATTAATTCATTTTGTGAGGCGAACATTTTCATAAGTCGAAGCACCCATCACGCCTTTTGAGTGAACGATAGGCTATAGGCTAATTGCTAACTGCAACAACAATATCTCGTTCAAGTGGAACAGCGAAGCGCAAGTACAAAAGCCAAGGGGTTGTCACATGATTCGGAAGGTATTGTGGGAATTGTGGGCTCAGCCAATCAGAGCCAGCGGATTTCGTTACACGGGCATTTTGCCGTACCACGGGCAGAAATATTGCTGTTAAGTGCCTTCGTAACTTGAATTTTTCGTTAAATGGGGTATTCGTAAGTCGGGGTTCCACTGTAATTTGTGTGGCATCAAAATTTGATGCAGAACACCTGATTCTTCTGTAAATAGTTTTAAATGTTTTTTAAAAAACTGCCTTGGCTGCATTTTTAGATAAATAGCTGCAAAAGACTTTGTTGTTTGCAAAACTTAGTTACTTTTTTTGAACAAGTAACTGTATAATTAATATCCCAACATTGGTCATTATAGCACTCTGTCCTTCACAGCACATATAAATAATATCACTCGGTCTTCCTACTTTCATCTCCGTAATATTAACCGTCTTCGTCCCTCACTCACACCACACAGTACCGCCATACTTGTCAATGCTCTTGTCACATCTCGTCTGGATTACTGTAATTCTCTTCTCTATGGTTTACCTCATAAATCCCTCCATAAACTGCAGTTGGTTCAAAATACAGCTGCTCGTATTATTTCCAGAACTAGATCCAGTGAACATATAACACCTGTTCTTAAACAGCTCCATTGGCTCCCAATTCACCTCCGTGTCAATTTCAAGATCCTGCTTCTCACTTTCAAAGCGCTTCATAACCTTGCTCCTCCATATCTATCCGATCTTCTCCATACATACTCACCCCTTTGTACACTCCGCTCTTCTTCAGCTTCCCTTCTGTCAGTTCCACCTGCTCGCCTGACTACCGTGGGACCCAGAGCCTTTAGGCTACGTTCACACTGCAGGCGAAAGCGCATCAAATCCGATTTTTTTGACCCTATGTGACCCATATCCGATCATGGTATGACAGTGTGAACGGCACAAAAATGTGGTACTGAATCCGATACATATCCCATGTTTTAGAAAGCAACTGCTGTTTGAATGGTCATGTCGCATTAAATCCGCCTTTTACGTCACTGACACAAGACAGACGCTAATTATCAGCGCCGGAGAAGCCATCGCGAACGCTTCCTGGCCATCCCGTGTAGATGTCAGTGAAACTGTTGGGAAGACAACGTGAACATTTTATTTGTACTGTATTATCTGCAGATTCTGACAGAAATCTGCAACTATCCTTTGAAGCACCGATCCTCTAAAATAGCAATAAGGATAATTATTAGGTTATTTACATTATTATGTAAATAACAAAATAACTTAAAGCAAAAATTGGAAACGTAAAGTCCGAAGTCTTTATATTAAGGCCATCAGTCAAACAATATTGTTTGCTCTGGGTCTAAACAGAGTGCGTTGTATGTGACGTCTTCTTTTGCGCATGCGGGCCGCTTTGAGCGTTCACACTAGAGCGCGTTTGCTGTCGCATTTTATTTGTAGTGTGAACAAGCAGACAAAAAAATCGGATTTGATCAAAAAAATCGGAATTGAGCATTAAGACCTGCAGTGTGAACGTAGCCTTAGTTGTTCTGCCCTGAGACTTTGGAATGCACTTCCACTTGCTCTACGGACCACACACTGTCTCACCACTTTTAAATCACTACTCAAAACTCATCTGTTTAGAATTGCATACACCTGATCTGCCTTAGGCCATTTTTACCTTGCTCAGTTTTTATATTTGCTTTTATACTTTTATGACTGTGTATGTCTAAATTTTATCTACCATGTTTGCTATATATACATTTTTCTTATGTTTTTTGTGGTATCGTTTACGTGTTACTGTAAGGTGACCTTGAGGGTCTGAAAGGCGCCTATAAATAAAATGTATTATTATTATTATTATTATTATTATATACTCTATTTTGTTACAGGACTCTCTCCCAGACCACAGACTCATACTACTTACATTTGAAGTGAACGACCAGTAATATGTAAGTTATATGTAAAAATTTGATTATTTTAACATAATTATAAAAACATGAGTATCAAAGGTGTTAAAACTCTGATGCCATCTTGGATTACTGCACTTTGTTCATGTCATTACAACATTTCTCTCTTTCTAATCATACATCTAGATGTTATGTCAACACACATTTAATCTACATTATAAGAGTGCCTTTGTGATAAATGTGTCTTTCATTCTTAAATTAACTGGTTAAATATTTAATCTAACTAAACCCTAAAGATGGAGTCAGAAGACAACAGTCACCTGAAGGGACTGAAAATTGTAAAGACCCTACAGAACAATCAGTAAATGTGAGTAAATCTGTGATTCTGTGAGTAACACACTGGGTTCAGTTTGGAGGTTGAACTCTCACTCACCAGGATTGACAGCCATCTGTGCCACAGTAAAACTCATGCAGTGCTAATTTAAAAACTCTCAAATATTTTGGACAATTTATATTTTTCTGTCACAATAAATACAAGTCTTCATTGAAGTAAACACACAGAGCAGTAGTGGATTTTTTTTAAATATAATTTTTCTTTATTTTGATTAGCCACCAACCACATTGTTTATATTTGTAGTTTTTGAAGTATGGAGCACCAAAAAAACTACAAATAAAAAAACCCAAAAACAATCCAGCTAACAAATTTTGTGCTCTCTACTATCAGAACCTAGAATCAAATTGAACCTAAATGAGAGCACAGTATATTATGAAAGATTGGCGGACCGTGGCTGGAAAACATTATTACTATAACTAGAAGAATTACCGGAAGAAATTTAGAAAATGATCCTTTATATATTGGAAGAATTGCTGAAGGAACCACTTAATAAGCCAATCAGGTATGCCGTATGATTTCCAATATGTGAAGGTGGCCAGGTAAACTGCACCAAAAATAGCGCCCGTTATGGCAACACCTAGAACTACGTGTGAGGTTGGCAACAGCACTCTGTGGTACTTCCTCTTTGATTTCACGCCTCATTTTCGCACACTCTTCCCTTTTTTCAATCAACTCCCTTTCAAAGTTGTCCATCCTACTAATAAGCATTCTGTTTTGCTCCTGGAGAACCTCTACATGCTGAGCTATTCTCTCCGTTGACACCCTAATCCTTTGGAGCTCCTGCAGAGACTCATCCAATCTGGCAGCACAACGGCACCAGCCTGAGCCCCGTGAGGATGCAATTCCTCTGCATCATCTCCGTCAGAAGGTGAATCACTTAATGATTCTTCTGACATCTTTTTAAAACATTAAGGGACAGTGTCAAAAGAAAAAAAATGTTCCCTGAATTATTTAAATGTAAAAGTATTAGCTTTGTCAAAGATTCCTGCTTTGCAAAAACAACTCGCTGTTACTGAAGACTCACCAAGGTAAACTCTATTTATGGACTCATGTGGCAGAGATGGTGACGTCGACCGTCACGTCACAGTCTCCCCTTTGAGAAGGAGAGACTGTCTCTATTCTTTGACCTGACGATCAAAGAATAGCTCCGTGTTGATAGGTTTGTAGCTTGAATCTATTCGCTGGAACTTTGAAGACAATGTAATTACACAGCAAGCAAGACACGAGTAGGCAAAGTCCTTTATGTTTCACGTGCACGGGAGAGAACTGAACAAACGCCGTTCCTTCGCTTGACCCCAGTTGCTCTCGTCTGCTCCCCCGTACACTGCTCTTTTATTGAGGTTACATGAATATACATAGGTTCATTAACATATGACGTCTACATACACACAAAGAGTACCTTGCATGTGCGTTGTGTAAGTATGTGTGTGTGTGTGTGTGTGGGGTCAGAGTGTGACCCCATAAAGACTTCCCTAAACCTGCTGGTCTGGAAGTCCAGCAGTTCATCTAAACAAAAGACACTTAGACTAAAACTAACATAGACACGTTTATCCTACCACAAATCAATAAAAGAAGGTACGACCTCTCCCATGCTCCCAGAATGTGGGTATGAAAGCCAGAACACTCTGGAATGCACACAACGTGTCTCTGCAGACTACTAAGGATCAAACCTCTATTAATCTACAACTAATTATAAAACTCTAAGCATATATGAGTAGATATTTCTAAGCATAAATGACAATCATCAATACAAATCTAACATTTCCCCCCTTTTGATAGTTATGCTAGAAAAATCCCCAGTTATGATCACCTCATGTCTGACAGTGTCAATGCAAACATTTTTATACTCTGCATATGTAAACGTACACAGTTTGACAAATATATTAGCAGTTATCCAATTTCTCATTGATCTCATTCAATGGTAAACTGCATCCTACAAGCAAACAAATGAATTGTTAACCGTCAAAATAAGAAATTAACACTTTCAAAAACACTCCAGCTTGGTGGTGCTCCTCCTCTAGGCATGCAAATCACATGTCTCTCTGCAGAGTGGTTTAAGTTCTGCAGGGCATCATAAATGTCTCTTCCAGTCATTCCCATCACTGTCCATAGGACCAGAGTCCAAATTTATGTAGAAACATACCAGTTGAGTTTGTTGTTTGTCAACATGGGTCTCAGCTATCGTGAAAGCTGCAGACCTCTTCAGCACTCTAGTTTTATGGCCTCTACCAACCCCCACCACCTCACTTCAGGCCTCCTTGTCCTGTGGGGGATACATATCCTCCATTGTCCATCCTCTGCAGGAAAACCCTCTGTGGAAAGGATGTTGGATCCAGTTATCTTACTGTTGTTATGATCCCAGCAGTCTTCAGTGTGTCATCGTATGCACAGTACAGTGACACAGCATTAGGTGATGTTCAAAGGAAACTGCTATCATCACCACCATAGCTTCTGGTTCCTGTGCTTTTCACAGAATCATGATGCCATCCTTGGACTCCCTCTGCGCTATCGATGTAGCTTGGCATGCTCCACTCATCCTTCAGGTGCCCATCTGTCGTCCACAATCTCCTCTGTTGGCCTCTGGAAAGCCCCCTTGGCACAGCTCTCATTCCAACGCAGCTTCGTGGTCCTTGCTGTGGCTGTGGAATCTGATCTCATGATGGGCCCCAAACAGCTCGACCTTTGACCTCAACCACTGCCTGGACTGTCAGCTATGCCTGGAATGGGTTCGCTTCTCACTGGGCCTCTGAAGATTTCTCAGGAGATTCCTTTCAGCAATACTCTGACTGTTGCACCTGTATTTCCTTGCTAGGAGGGAAAAACTTCTATCTGGAAAGCATGTCAATCATCATCAAACCACATTCTTTAGTTCAGTGAGCTTCATTTATGGACCATCAAAGCCTCAGCTGAACATGGATGCACCACTTTGCACAGGTTTAATACCCGTAAATGAACTGTTAATCACACAAAAATCATAAAAAACATAGTTTAGAAAACATAGACAACATAGTTTCATGTAATTCTGGACCCCTCCTCTTGACGCATGGACACTCCCATGAGTCAACTCATCAAAACCAGATTCCTGTCTTAAAGAATCCCAGGCAACATCAGGGCATCTCCTCCGGAGTAGCTCCGTAACCCTGCAATAAAAGATGTTAGTGCGTTTTGCACATTAAGTTTGCTTAAAACCTGGCTCTGCCAGGAGCCTGCATACACACCATCATGGCCTGGAAGACAAGAAGTGGAAGTAAACTCAAACTTCACACTTGTAAACAATTGTATCATAAGAGTAATAAAGTACTCAGCATCAACAGGACAAGCATCATGGGCAAGTTTTCTCAAATCAGTAAACTAAAATTATTACCATAATTTACCTCAGACATGGATCATCCCATGTACTCAGTCAACATTAATGTAATCGGTGACTTCCCTTAAGCAAAGTCACTCCATGTATTTAACACTAGGAGCTCAGCAGTGGCCAGCTAATGAGCCCCATATTAAACTATTCCATAAACACTGCATCTCTTATTTGCTTTCTCATGTTACTTGTCCGTCTCTGCTGAATCCTCTACATGCACTCTTAGAAAAAACAAACATTAACAACACACATGGATAATCCTGGTGGTCAGGCACAAGTTGACAGGTTCCAGAGGTGCTATAAAAAGACCATAAAGTTAGCCATCCATAGCTGTGGAAAGAAGTGACACTAGTTTCAACACAGGAAATGTTTCACATGTTATTCACATCGTCAAAGTAACCTTCACATTTCCCCAACAACACAGTGTAACAGCATCACCAACTCATAACCTGTAAACACAGTTTTCTTCACACATAACCCCAGAAATCCTGTCGTAGAAAAACATCAACCAGCTATCCTGGTAAAAATCACATGATCAAATCACGTGAAGAACTGTAATGCTGTAGAAAAGAAAATGCAAATGTTAGCGCTGCGCAGGTGTATACACACTTTCTCACAGTTACCTCTGTGAGCAACACAAGGCAGTGAATAACACCCCCTGGTAAATTCACAGACACAGAAAATGGCACTTAAAAGGTTAAATCGCCATGCAACCTCGAATGTTGCTGTCATCTTTCTGCTCCTGTAAAAAGAAACACACATAGATTCATCCGCACCTTTGTCAGTTGGGGGTTAACTTCGCACAGTCGTGTTACATCAGTAAAGTCTTGTCAGCTTTTGTCAGCTTTTACCAGTCAGTCAGTTTCCCATTTTTATTTTCACTCATTCATTCATGCATTCATTCATTCTTTCTTTGCTGATAGTGGAACCTATCGTCACATTTCGTTCCCACTCTCAGCAAAATGACGTCATTTCAAAAGAAAAAGAAGAACTTTAGATCGGATTATCTCGCTGAATCCTTTTTTGGGCAGGGACCTATTTTCTAATTGTCCCAAAAAGTGACTTTCTCCCGAGCCCATTTTAATGTGGAGAAACTCACTTGCAACGGTTTTCTCGACATGTCGTATAGCGCTTCTGTTGTAATCGTGCAGATCTGCTCAACAGAGATCATCAAACAAAACTTTCAGTGCACTGTGAAAGTATCAAAATAAAAAGGCCTTGTTAAGTCATGACACATGCTCCTCATCTCAGGAGGGTAAATCATACCATTAGCATGATTTATCATACCATCATACTAATTGGCAGGCTCAACTTCACAACAAAAGAAAAATCATCAGCTAGATAAACTCCAAACCAACCATCAGCCACACAACACACAACATAACCCTAATGTCTTATTAGCTATGAATTTAATCCCTATGTCTGTGCTTTTCACTCATTTAGGCCACAGACCCATTTTATCCAGTTTTCCTCTTTCCCCGTCATCATAAAACATGTGACATGTTGTCATGTATTTCACAAAAGAAGTTTGTTCTTATGTATTCAGAGTTGTGTATCTGGGTGCAGGATTCACTCGCACATAAAAACAGGAAACTCAGTGTTTTAGAGTCTCCACTCTAACACATCCCATTCACTCGTACTAGAATTCAATCACCTTTCATTAATCTAAGAACGATCAACTAATTTGCATATCAGCTATTAACCCACTAAGATGACAGGACAACAGAAATGCATGTTCAAAATATTATCACAAAAATAGAATTTCCCTCATACAGTAAATTACTTGTGCTGCATCAATCAGGCAGAAAGCATGTCCCAATTTACTATATTAACAACTAAATTTATTGTCTGATCACTGGTTGGTCAAACCAGAATCTTTTTTCCCACAAAAATTAAACTGTTGTCCTGTAACATAGTGAGTCAATTGTCAACATTGGATAAATTCAGCATTTGATAACAAGTGTCTGCTAAATTTACACTATTTTAACACTGATGAGAGATAACAAGCTGATCTTCATCGCATGTATGTTTGTTATTAGGCAGGTTTAATCAATGTCTGTGGAGCTGCATCTCCAGCAGGGCATGTTCTTAAAGCTGCCTTTCCTACACACTTCTCTGCTATTATTTGATCATTTTGTAACTGATGTGCTATGAGTCCACTGATCTTTGCATCACTTCTCATCACACTAAGTGACTTGGACCAGATGATAACCAGACTCACATGCTCAAGATGTTGTCTAATCTTCATGGGCTCTCTTGTGTTTGTGTTAGTAGGGTTAATGCATGTTCTGTTTGTGTGTGTGAGTTTGTATATGTTTCTTTTTGCAGTGTTTCAGATCCCTTCTCAATTTTCCAACTTAAGCAGTCAGTTTTCTTTTCCCCAGGTTTGCTAACCCAATTTTGATTTCCCACATTAAACACCAGCATTCCTCTGTGTCCTTACTTACTCTCACTCTGTTGTCCTCTCCCACTTCAACAGTCCAATAGCCGGCAGTTCTCCTTCAGCTTTGTCCTGTGTTCCACTGTCTCTTCTTGCCATTTTACTCCAAAAGTGGCAAATGTCAAACTCCAACAGTCTCCTCAGTTCTCCTCAAAAGTTCTTTTCACATGCACAGTGAAGTTGCAGCTTGTTGGAAACACAGTGCCATTCATCCAATCAGTCAGGATGATGGGTTTGCTCTTCTTCTCCGATGCTGTTTGTCCACACTGCTGCTGTTTGCTCAGGACTTTGCTGCTGTCTCTTTATCTGCCATGTTATTGCTCTTTGGAACTGCATTCCTTGTCTTCAGGGAGGAGTGAGAGCTCGCTTGTGAGGTTGAGGGACACATGGTGCTGTAAATAAGTTAGCCAGAAACTTGGCCTGAATGTTTCCAATGATGTTAAACTATAACTTTCTTCCGACTGCTGCATGTGGAAAATTGATTCAGGTCTGCTTTTCATCTGAAAGTGACAAAACTAAGACATTTTCATTATTATTATTACTTCTTAACCAACACACATCTCTCTCTCTGTTTTTTGAACTCTCCTTTCTTAAAAGCAGAAAATGAGATTGTAGTTGTTTCTGGCTGATAGACACAAAACCTTTTCCCTATGATTATTTGTCATCTACAATGTAGATTTTGTCTCTTTTTTACTCTTTTTTTTCTTATAACTGGTGACCTGCAGAATCACCGCTCTCACAATTAGAGGCAATTACTTTTACACAGCGCACACACACACACTGCGACGTCAGGCACATTCACACTCACTATTTTCATCTGCGTAAATAAACCATATGACTGATGACATGTGCCATGGTGATCCATAAGTATGATCACAAGTTTATTTAATTATTTTTCAACCCATCAAAACAAGTAAACAAGAACATGATGCTGATGCTATGAACACTCTACACACATGAATCAAGATACAGGAAAACTGCTGCGCATCTGAACTCACGGATACGCTACATACTCGAGTTATCATAGTTCTGTTTCTCTCTCTTTGATGAGTTCCCAGCCAGCTCCCGATCTGATAATGTGCAGCTTGCTCATCAGCTCAGAAGAGACCGCAACGCAACCTCACACAGTGGTTGCGTGCTTTGCCCACAGTGGCAAAGACTTGCACTTTTAGCTTCTCCATCATGTAGTTTTCAGCTACTTCATACAGGGTTCAGCATATTAGTTGTTTTCATAGGTGTGCTCTATATCTCAACAATGGCTCATAATAAGACGACAGTCTTTCAAACAGGTCAAGTGCCTCTATGCACGTAATTAGTTAAAATATTTACCTATTTTACTTCATCTCATATGTCATTGTACTGAATTTGAGCAACCCTAAGCTTAATGCAGATTACTTTTAACAACTGGTTAAATTAATGGTCTGGAGCACAGGCTGTTGTTGATCAGGGCAATCTAAAAAATCATCTAACCATTGTATTTCAGCAAGGGGTGGGGGAAAGCCATCCACCAGAGCATAGCTTAACTGCTGCTGATGTGGGCTGGCCTTCTCCACACGCTCTTCAAGGCTGCTGTGTTTTCTGAATATACATAGGTTCATTAACATATGACGTCTACATACACACAAAGAGTACCTTGCATGTGCGTTGTGTAAGTATGTGTGTGTGTGTGTGTGGGGGGGGTCAGAGTGTGACCCCATAAAGACTTCCCTAAACCTGCTGGTCTGGAAGTCCAGCAGTTCATCTAAACAAAAGACACTTAGACTAAAACTAACATAGACACGTTTATCCTACCACAAATCAATAAAAGAAGGTACGACCTCTCCCATGCTCCCAGAATGTGGGTATGAAAGCCAGAACACTCTGGAATGCACACAACGTGTCTCTGCAGACTACTAAGGATCAAACCTCTATTAATCTACAACTAATTATAAAACTCTAAGCATATATGAGTAGATATTTCTAAGCATAAATGACAATCATCAATACAAATCTAACACGTGTCATTCCGCGCATGCTCAGATCATGCATATTGAAATGAACGGGATATTTATTTATTCGTTTTAAATACCTTGCTATATAACAAAGGTGACTGCGCACTCAAAGGACGAGGAGAGTTCAAAATAGGGCTGTTCGATATAACAACACATATCGGATGGCGATATGAGAAAGTCGATCGTTTCATATTACGGCAATATTTTTTCATGGTTTTTATGGTAACTGTAGTATTAATTTCTTAAAGTTCTCTCTTTCGCTTATATTTAATATAACCACACTACGGACGGACAAGCGACTGCTTTTATGCGTTGTCGTTAGCAACAACGACGGTAAAACCATACGCTGGGGCAAGAGGGGGAGATTACCCACAAACTGAATATGGACAAGATTTACTACAGTAGCTGAAGAATCCGCTGGAAAAGGCACATGATAAATGACAGGTTTTACGTCTCACCCCCTCTTTGCCTCCGTGCACTGTTTGTGCGCAGGCTCACACAGCACTCGGCAGAGAACTCCCCCCGAAACATCCATGCAACGCATCTTGCTACCACCTTCAAGTTGTACTCAAGTTTATAAAGAACCCACGTCAAAGTATTGTGGTTAAGTTAAATCCAATTTATTAACCTACCTCTGAGATGAAGTACAGATGCGAAGAATAGTGATGTGCGGATCGATCGTGAAATATTAATTCCTCCAATACCAATCATTTATGTTCTAGAATCGATTCTCACATTAAAATATCGATATTTTAGTAGTTTAGAGTAAATTTGTAGTTTATCATTAACAGGAACACAGTGGAAAGAAACTATAACATTCGGATTGTCTACATTCAAAGGAACTACTTCCTCTTCCGCCTTTCATAGTCATGTGCGAAATACGGCTGTATAAATGTCTCGCAGCCCCTTGGCGTGCGCACTCACGACAATGGCTGAGCGTTATTGGAGTCATGTGCGGACTTATTTTACCTCTACAAACAGCTGAGACGTGGTGTGTGATACATGTGGCAAAAAAGTGCTCCAAGAGTGAGGTGTTGTGGCCATACTAGGGAGCAATGTTCCCTCTAAGCTGCGCACGTGCGCAATTGCGCACTGCTGGCACGGTCTCTGCGCACAGAAAATCTGCCTTGCGCACAAAAAAATCTAACTTGAATTGAAATTAAAATTAATACTTTAACAATTCTGTTTTGCAGTGTTAGTCAGTGAGTGACTGGCTGCTCCAGTTTGGGATTAGAACGATGCCACCTTATCCCATAGTCCAGCCAGTGATGCGATTCACATTCGTATATACGCAGCAAATTAACGTCGTTGACAGGCTATGACAGCGTCCTTATGTGCCGACACCGGAGTTTTAGCTAGCAAAGCGGCGTGGCTGATGTGGAGTGAAGCCACGTTAATGACAACGTGTACAACCATTGGAGATGTGAGCAGGACAGACGGAAAAAGTGTGGACTTTATACTAGTTTTTAAATTGTGTTGATAGGCCACATAAAACCAGAGTTATGATAAAAATATATGCAATGTTTGGTTTTCTTCCTGAATACTATCATTGTTTATATTTACTGCGGGAAGAAACGGTAAAAACGGCGTTTTATAAGGAAAACGCTCACAAGCACTCTCCGCCTGTGAGCAAAAACAACCCCCCACCCCCCTCTCTCTTTCCTATTCGTCCAAAAAAAGTACCATGTCGACCAATCAAAAAATGGTATGGTAACGTGGCATCTTGTTGTTAAGAAACGGGGGGAAGTTTTAGGAGTGACGGCGGTGTTTTGAGATGTGAGAGATTTGAGACGTTTAGCGCAAATCTTGTGTAGTTAGTGTGTAGTGTAGTCAATAGTTTTGTTGTGTGTGTCAGAACAACGAGGCGACTGCTGAATGTTACAGGTGTTACAGGAGTGATACATCTCCTGTTGTCAGGCCTGCAGGTATCAGGCTGTTGTTCTCCTTTATCTCATAGTGGACAGAAATTATTTTTTGGAGTGGCACAAATAATTTGTGTGGCATCAAATCTGATGCAGAACAGCTGATTGTTCTGTAAATAGTTTGAAATGTTTATTTAAAAATGCTTTGGCTGCATTTAAAAAAATAGCTTCAAAAAACTTTGTTGTTTGCCAAACTGAGTTACTTTTTTGAGGAGTAACTATATAATTAATTGCCCAACATTGGTCATTATATAATATATTTTGCAGACAGAGTTACAGGACTCTCTCCCAGACCACAGACTCATAATACAAGTCAGAGCTTTATTAAAAAAAAAAAAGAAAAAAAAAGAAAGTTGTGGTTTCGAAATTGGAGTTTAAGTTATTTTTACTTCCAATAGAGCTAACATACTACACAGGCCAATGGCTAGATTTTTTTTTACATTTTCATTGTAAGTGGGCTAAAGCAGTTTAAAAGTAGTCTAACATAAATTTAAATGCTGCAATTTGATTATTTTAATAAACCATGTAACTTGGATGGATTTGATGCTGGCGTGACCACAGTGCACACGTCTGATGTCGCTCACATAGTCCAAGGGACCGCTCAGGGAGTTTGTGTGTTCGCTCAGACACATGAAAAATTAGAGGGAACATTGCTAGGGAGACATTCAATAGGGCTGTTGGGGGGTGTAAATACATTTTACAGGGTTTATTTATCGGATAAAATACGTTAAATGTCACCGTTATTATTGGCCGGCCCGGAAACAGCGGGGGTGTCCAAATTCAGAGGCTGCTTCCACCTGAGGACCCGGCCTTCGCGGTCTAAAGAAAGCCGAGTAGTACGTCATAGGCTCCCTCGGTGGAGTGAAACTCTGCTGTCTGCTCCTTGCTATCTAAAATATAACCGGGCACTGACGTAAACTCTCGACCGTTTCACACTTCTGTTTAATCATTTTCTGTTTGACGTTTATTCAGCTGTGTGAAAACCCCGGAGGAACCCTCCCGAGGGATTAATAAAGTTAAATTTAATTTAATCTAATCTAATAACTTTAATCTCAGCCAAACCGATTTACTCACGAACAAATAAAACACTGAAAAAGCCGAACAATAACATTTTTAAGTTATCAAAGTGACTTATATAATGTGAGAATCGATTCTAGAACATAAATGATTGGTATCGGAGGAATCGATATTTCAGGATCGATCTGCACATCACTACTGCAAACTGTGTTTAGCGCATCCAGTAATAAAGTTCTGCTGGTGCAACCCTCCGATGCCTCTCTCCGTCTCTCCACTTTGCGATAAATTGACCCAGACCAGACAGCTAGTTACCAGCTACGAGCCAAACTCAGAGCACATTTGCCAGAGGTCTCTGCACTAAATCTGCCATTACGATATGACCCAAAAGCAAAGATTTTCACATACTTGTTTCATACTAGGACTTTTGTGGATCTGTGCGAAGCTGGCAGCCTTAAATGTGCCTCGAAACATCACGTGGGCATGCAACGCGAGCTGTGTGTATCCTGTGATTCGTCCACACGTACTTAAGGTTTAGTGAGCTGGATTGTTACAGAGTATTCTGTTGTTTTGCACTAACTATCTATGTATATTTTCCACCATCAGCTTTAGTATTTTTTTTATGCCCAGGGCTGGACGGTTGATTGCTGCCTGTGGCTTGATGAAAAACATGTTTGAAAGTGAATGCAATGAGTAATAAATGAAATGAAATTCTGAATGCCTTTCTTAGCATTAAAATGAATCATATCTGTCTGGCTATTGAAAATATTTTTTTTAAAATTCAACCTGTCCTGTAAAATCTCATTTTTGAGCCTATGCTAATACAATCCTTTACATTGCAAAAGACAGTTAGTGACAATGTTATATAGGTCAATGGTATATAGTTATATTTTTAAAAATGCACAAAAAAACCCCCCATGCAGAATATTTTTCAAGTTGTATAATAAAAACAAAAATATATGTAGGAAGTGCAATCTGAACAGAACTAAATACTGGAAGTTCCACCTGAAATACCATAAATACAGAACATAATTTCATTAAATATGTCCGTAGTTTTTGTGGTTTAAAACCTATTCTGCCAACCGATTTGAGATCTACTCAATCTGAAGCAGTCTGATACTCAGGTAAACATGAAACTAAGATGCAAACTCAACAATTACAGACAAAAAGTTTTGTATGCAAAAATAAACACAGTAAAAGAATTAAGAGTAATAAAAAAGTGATCATTTCACATGAGGTAGTCTGATACAAGATGCTGACCTTAAACCCATAAGCCTGGAGGCTGCAGTGATCATGCAATCAGTATGCTGACTGTGTGAATGAATGCTGCAAGAATTGTAATATTCCATCACTGATGGTCTTTAGCTGCTCAATAGCCACCTTTCATTGTTCATGGTTTTTGTTCACATGCTCTAGTAACTTCTTGTCCTCCTCTTCAGCTTCGATCACATCACATCTGTGTGTCTTTAATGTAAAATATCTAACATCAAACTAAACTTTGGAACAAAGAGCAGTTCTGATCAAAAATCACCACATTAGCATGTTTCCATGAAAGGCTCAAAATAAATTTCCAACATGTAAAATCCCCTTGTCCCCTAATATAGTTGCTCAGCGTTCATTTTTTTGGTGATCAGACATTGTGAAATTCTACAGAAAAGGGAAACTGAAGTTGTATTTTTGTCACGTAGACTGTCATAGACACAGTTAATCCCAAGAACTCCAACGACTACCAGCAGAAAACCATTCATCAAGTAAATGGAAAGCCTTGATTTACACTTTTTACACGCTAATATATGATAATTATCTTAAATCTTACTTTAAAACTATCATCATTAAGGCTTATAAGTAATAAAATGATTTATAACTGTCATGGTCCTGAGTCTGCCGACTCAGTGTTTTGTGTTTCTTTATGCTTTTGTTTATTCTGATTATGTATTCCGTTATGATTTGCCATTTGTTAGGTTTCTGTTCTGTGCCTGCCCCGGTCCCACTTCTGTGTTCCCTCTGTCTGTCTATGGCAGGGGTGGGCAATCTCAGTCCACGAGGGCCGGTGTCCCTGCAGGTTTTAGATCTTACCTTGGGTCAACACACCTGAATCACATGATTAGTTCGTTACCAGGCCTCTGGAGAACTTCAAGACATGTTGAGGAGCTAATTTAGCCATTTAAATCAGCTGTGTTGGTTCGAGGACACATCTAAAACCTGCAGGGACACCGGCCCTCGTGGACTGAGATTGCCCACCCCTGGTCTATGGTGTCACACTGTATGCTTGTGAATCTGTCTGTTTAGTTCAGTGTCTTGTCTGGTTCTCTGTGTCTGCGAGTTTCCTGTTTTATTCTGAACGTCTCTGTCTCGTGTGAGTGTGTTCAGTTTACGTTTCCCCTGTCCCGTCAGCTCTGATTTCTCCCAGGTGTGTTCCCCTCCTGTCTCTTATCCCTTGATTGCTGCTATGTGTATTTAAGCCCTGTGTATTCTCCTGCCTGTTGCCGGTTTGTCTGCGTTATTTTCCTGCGTTATCTCCCTCCGTCATCTGTGTTCATTCCCTGCTTGGTTCTGTGTCCTCTAACTGCGTCTCCCTGCTTCACTATTTCAGGTCTGTGCTTTGTTAGTTTTCTCCAGTCTAGGTTCTGCTTAGTTTCCGCCCACACCTTCCACATCAGGAAGAAGAGGAAAGAACTGTTACCACAGCTGAGAGCGGCCAGAGACAGAGGTGATATTGCCGTCCTGAAATATGACAAATTAATTGTTAAACCGAGGTCACAGAACGCCGGAGTTAATATTTAGACTTCAGCAATGTTGCCATTTGTAGCTGTTGAGATCGATCGGTCTGCAAATGTCTGACCCTATACTTATTCCCGGATTTTCCGGTAAAGATTTTTCAGTAGCTCATGTTAATATTTGTAGCCTTAAATATAAGATTCAGGAAATTCAGTCACTGTTGTCAACAAATACGATAAGTGTGCTGGCTATTTCCGAGACTCATTTAGACGATGCCTTTGAGAATAATGAATTTGAAATAAACGGTTATAAGTTGTATAGGAAGGACAGAAACAGATTTGGAGGGGGCGTAGCCCTATACATGAATGATAATATGGAGCCCGTTCTCACTCCTGAGGCGTAACATCCCGACGTTTTGTCACGTCCTGCGGCGTTCCTGAGGAACGCGAAAGGTGACCTTCCACGTTGTTATGGTACGCGGCGGTTTCCAGCCCTGTACTGCAGCCCTAAACTTAACCTTATCACTAAGCCTAACCATAACCTTATGCCTAACCTTAACCATAACCTTATGCCTAACCATAACCATAACCTTATGCCTAACCATAACCATAACCTTATGCCTAACCATAACCTTATTCCTAACCTTAACCATAACCGTATCCCTACGCCTAAACCTAACCTTATCCCTAAACCTAACCTTATCCCTAAACCTAACCATAACCTTATCCCTAAACCTAACCATAACCTTATCCCTAAACCTAACCATAACCTTATCCCTAAACCTAACCATAACCTTATTCCTAACCTTAACCAGCACTTTAATGAGGTGAAATAGTGTTTTCTAAAGCGATTTTAAGGGAAAAAGCGAAGATGTGTAGATTGAGTCCAAACGGTTCTCATGTGTCCGCAGTTTTCCGATGTCGTGACGTAGGAACGCCTTGGGTGCCCGAAAACGTAATATGTTGACGATTTGTCACCTAGCGTAAAATGTTACGATTTGGGAGTGAGAACGGGTTGTAATATGGCAAGCAAACTACGAATGGACTTAATGTTTGACGATCTGGAAATTGTGTGGGTTCAGTTACACCCGCCCTATGGCAGGCCTGTATTAGTAGGTTGCTGCTATAGACCCCCAAGTAGTAATATGTTGTATGTAGAACGAATCTGTGAAATGCTGGAAAGAGTAACTGAGGAAAACAAAGACATGTTCTTATTAGGAGACTTTAACATCATTTGGTCAGCTCCTTCTTGTCCTTTAAGGAAAAAGATAAGTTCATCAGCATTGGCTTGTTGCCTGTCTCAGGTGATCACCATTCCCACCCGGGTCACGGTCAACGCACGAGGTCATAGGTCATCATCATGTATATACAAATGTTCCTGAGCATTGCTCTAATATTGTTTCTATTCCAGTTGGTTATAGTGACCATAATCTTGTAGGTTTGACTAAGAAAATGAAACCACTGAAAACTGCACAAAAGATTATTTTTCATAGATCATACAAAAATTTCAATGCAGATAAGTATATTAATGATGTAAAAGAAATTCACTGGACTGACATCTGCCTCGAGCGTGACCCTGATATGGCATTATCTATGTTTAATGAAAACTTTTGCTACCTGGCTGACAAACATGCCCCTTTAAAAAGATTTACTGTTAAAAAGAACTACGCACCTTGGCTAGATAATGAACTTAAGGCTGCAATGTCAGAAAGGGATATAGCAAAAGCAAAAGCACATAAGTCTGTCAGTCCACAAGAGTGGGCAAGATA
The DNA here is from genome assembly GCF_036321145.2 of Pelmatolapia mariae. Classification (NCBI taxonomy): domain Eukaryota; kingdom Metazoa; phylum Chordata; class Actinopteri; order Cichliformes; family Cichlidae; genus Pelmatolapia; species Pelmatolapia mariae. The sequence continues at coordinate 49,694,641 of NC_086241.1, read as the reverse complement.
TCGCGAGTTAAGAAATCAAGTAACTAAATTGAATAGGCGCAAGAAGAAAGAATATTATCAACTTAAGCTCAAGGAGGCCAATAAGGACAGCAAAAAGGTGTGGAAAGTTTTAAATAATATAATGGGTAGAGATCTTGCTCCGGTGATGTCTCACATCCACACGGGTGGTACGTTTATAAGTAAAGCTAAGGACATAGCCAATTATTTTGTGAATTATTACAGCAATAAAATAACAAATTTAAAATCTAATATGAACAGACGCGATTCCACCTTATCACGTCGTCTTATACAGGATGTTATCATGAATAATAAGCAATGCCAACTTAACTTTGAGGCAGTGAATGTGGAGATGGTAGAGCGCTTATTGATGTCACTTCCTGACGATACATCCTCCGGCTCTGATAACATAGACAGTAAACTGCTCAAAGTTGCAGCCAAGTTTGTGTCCCTTCCTATATGTCACATATTTAATAGATCTTTGGCATGCAGCTTATTTCCATTGCAGTGGAAAGAATCGAAAATAATTCCCATTCCTAAAAACAAGAATGACGTTTTTAATGGTGCCAATAGCAGACCTATTAGTCTGCTACCCGTTCTAAGTAAAATTATGGAGAGGATTGTCTATGAACAAATTCAACATTACCTAACAGAAAATCAGTTACTCACTCAGTTTCAACATGCTTACAAACCCGGTTATTCCACCAGCTCAGCTCTCATTCACATGACAGATAACTGGTATAAATATCTAGATAATGGGAATTTGGTCGGGGTGGTATTTTTGGATTTTAGTGCTGCATTTGATTTGATAAATCATGATCTTTTGATAGATAAACTAAAATGTTATGGATTTTCACCAGCTGCTTTGCGCTGGATGGAAAGTTATTTGTCTGGAAGAAGGCAAAAGGTTTATTATAATGGTTATTTCTCGGAGGGCTGTGAAATGAACTGTGGTCTACCCCAAGGCAGCTGCCTCGGTCCACTTCTCTATTCAGTCTTCACGAATGATTTGCCGTACGTCCTGGATAAATCCCATCTTGTAATGTATGCTGATGATTCCACCATGTTTTATTCAGCCAGTAGCCACTCTGAATTGACAAGCGTATTACAACAAGATTTGCTGAACGTGTTTGACTGGATAAGCAAAAACAACATGATTTTAAACGTGTCTAAATCCAAATCCATGTTAATAGGAAGTAGAGTACGCTTAGTCAACAGCCCACAACTAAATCTTTCCATAGCTGGATCGGTATTAGAACAGGTCACCCAGATTAAATTACTTGGTGTTACCATAAACCACCACCTTTCATGGTCTCAGCACATCAACTCTGTTATTAAGAAAATGGGACAGGGCATAGCTATAGCTAGGAAATGCTCCTTTTATATTACTTCTTCAATTATGAAAGGTGTCATTAATGCACTAGTATTATCTCATCTAGAGTACTGCTCAATCATTTGGTCAGCAGCTAATAAGACAGATCTGAACAGACTTCAGTTAGTCCAAAATAGGGCAGCCAGATTAGTGTTAAGGTGTTCATATTATACAAGTATTGATAAAATGCACGCTAAACTTTCTTGGCCTTCTGTACAAGCTAAATTATACTATGGCTTACTTGTATTTTTAAAGAAAGCAATACTGGTAAACACACCACACTTTTTTTTATGCTCAGTTGCAATATCCAGGTGAAATACATAATCATGCTACACGATTCTCAATTAACCACAGTTTAGTAACTCCTCGAGTTAAAAGTAACTTTTTGAAAAACTCTGTTATATTTAGAGCATCTTTTCAGTGGAATAAGTTGCCTTATGCAATTAGAGAATTGGCTTCCATTCATACTTTTAAAAATCACCTAAAAGCCTATTTAGGCAGTTTTTAATTTATTTGTAAAATTTAAGAGGGTAATGTCACTTGTAATGGAAATTGTGTATTTTGTTTGAGTGTTTTTTTTTTTGTTTTTTTTTTATTTTATTAGTGTGAATGCTTGTAAAAGCATTCACAGTATTGTTCTTCTAATCTTTATTATTAGTGTGAATGCTTGTAAAAGCATTCACAGTATTGTTCTTCTAATCTTTATTATTATTATTATATCATATTCCGTACGTTTTTGTGCATCTATCTCCTTCAAAACCGTTCAACTTAGAAAAACCATTCAAACACCGTTAGATTCCTCTTCTTTTGGACATGACTGCTTCTACTTTTCTCATTTTTAACATTTATATTTTTTAAATTATTCAACTTTTTTCAACAAAAATTTCCCATGTATTTCAATGGGGACACCCTTCAAATCCTCATTCAACTTACTCATTTTCAAACTGTATCTACTTCCACATACGTTGACATAGAGCCACCATTCAAACTTTAAAACGAAGCCAAGACATTCAACTATTCAACTTGTATTTATCTTTTCAATATCTATTATACTTTTTCTTCAGTTCCAGTTTAAGTTTCATGATGTTTTTTCACCCGTTTCAGAGTTTATAATGGGTGTGTATGGGACAGAATGTTGGGGCCAGAGTGAGACAGCTCAACTGCTACAGTGAGAGAAGCAAAAAAATTAATCTTAAAATCTTTTTTAAAACTGCTGCTGTGTCCGCAGCGTTTGCTCTACCGGTCTGATTTTACCCTAAAAATGTAGCCATCGCTGTCCTCTTTCATCCAATGTGTTTACTATTGTACTAGGTGTTATGGTTCTTTCATAAATGTCACCAAAGCACAGCCTACTCCCTCCAACTCTTCCATAGACTCTAATGTTAAAATGGCTCAGAACGTTCGTTTGAAAATCAGAAGAGCATGGTGTCTTTACACTGTCACCACGTCCATATAATAAACTCCACAGGCATGAAAACCGAGAATTAGGTAGACTAGACATTGCTGCAGCTCACGGTGAAAGAATTTTGTCAATACAACTTGTACTTTTCATTTGGGAACGATTTGTTTCGGCCTGACTTTTCTGTTCATTTTAAGCAGCAAAAGTGAGGTGCATGTCTGTGTGTGTGTATGGAGCCATTGGGTGCAGTCACTATAGCAACCAGGCTCACACCTGCCTGCTTAACGAGCTCTGTCTCACTCTGCCAAGGTTAATTGTAAAAATGTCTGTTGATTCATCTTAAAAATTTCTGTTACAACAAAGCGGTTGGAGTTAGATTAAGTCAACAGGTTCAACAAGTCAGATTTGACAGGGTTTTGCCACAGATTAAAAGTATGTCAGCAGTTAGTATAAGCCGACTGAATAGAGCATTCTCCTTGGCCTTTTAAATTCAAGCTTATTGTGTATTGGTGGACTTGTCTTCTGCACACAGGTTTTTCAGATCTGGGCAGTTGGAGTCAGTTGATGACTTTTAAATAATCCTTTCTGACTGGATAATTAAAGCTCACAGCATCTACCTGTCTGTAGTGGATTTTCCCACATTTTAAATGATGTAATCTCATTTAATGTCTCTGTTTTAGTCTGTATAGTTTTTCTCCCTACGAATACACTCAAAGTAGTCTTAAAATAAAACCCACAAAACAATTCAAGATGAAATACTTTTTATTTTCTAGTTTAATGCCAGTTGCCCTCTTTCTCTGTATGTCACTCATTCGCTAATACTCAGGCAAAAAGTACCAATTTGTATGCTGATGAGTCTTGTGTATTTTTTTTTTACCTCTGTCTCTCTATGACAGAGAAATGTATATGCTCAATATTGCTGTTCAAACTGATGCTCAAATTTCCAAGCACTACCTGAACGCCTCATCGGTCTTTAACGAATCACTGCACCAACTGTCGTCATTCCGCTTTGCTCTCTGCTGTGGTAAGTACAATACGGTACTGCACTGTTTTATTTTTATGATGGTAAAAATACATGTTTGACATTTAAACTCACATATCAAGTCTTTTTAAAGTTCAATAGAGTTCAAAGAATAAAGAAAGCAAAAAAAGAATAACCTTCGCTATCATTTATATGGCTTTATGACGTTTTGCTGTTAGCAGCAGTGCTAACGCTAGCTTCAATGCTAATGCTAGCAACAATGCTAACGCTAGCTATAGTGCTAACACTAGCCTTAGCAGTTGTTAACTGACAAAAAGAATATTCCTGTGATATTTATTGGTGATCAGTGAGACAAAAGTAACGAATGAGCTTTATTATTACCATTGTGGCTCAGTTTTAACAGTAAGAGTACTAGCACTACCAGCAGTTCTAACACTAGCTGCAATGTTGACGCTAGCTGCAATGCTAACGCTAGCTGCAGTGCTAACACTAACTGAAGTGCTTATGCTAGCAGGAATGCTAGCGCTAGCAGCAATGCTAATGCTAGTAACAGTCTAACAGTAGCGTTACATAAGTGGAAATACTTAAGTTAATTAGTTTGAATTACAAAATGGTTGCTGTGTCAGCTGGTGTGCTATATTACTCTATAATTACCCTGCTGACTATAAGTTCAGTATATCATGTCGTGTGGGCTTTGTATTTCTGTTAGTCTGATAACACTGTACAGACAACTAACATATTATTTCTCGTCTTACACTTTCAGGAACTTGACTGACATCTGTGCTTTGCCTGGTAGGTGTGCACATACTGTAAGAGAAGTATACCAAAATAAAAAAATAATCTGACTTATATAAGCTGTAAAGTGATGGGTTCAATCTTTCATTCAAACTAGACCTTTTAAACACAATTTTATAATAAATACACATAAATTCAGCTTAACAATTGGGCTAAAATATTTTTTTCGTACATTTTTGTAGTCACACTACATGTGATTAGTTAATGATTCACTCAATCATATTTGTATTAAAAATATTATTGCTGAATTTAAATAAATATTTATTATTTTAAAAAGTGCCCAATTATACAACTTTTTGCAAATGGCAGCCAACAACAGTTTAGCTTCAATATTTATTTTGTCCTTTTTCAGTAGTCACAATTAGTTCATACAATTACCATGTGATATAATTTTAATAAAATTATTATTTTTTTCTTCTTTTTTGTTCACAGTGTGCAGAAGAACAAGGACCAGATCTCCAGTCTTCTCTGTCACATCCCAACCCCCCATCCCCTCTATCCTCTGTCCTGCTCCACCTGTTGTCTCTGCCTTCTTCCCATCTGTATTTCACCCTGTGGTTTGTGAGAAATTTTGCCAAACCAAGAATCTTATTGCGGTTTGATTTCAAAGCCGTGTCTCTCCTGCTCTGTCTGTTCTCTCTGCTAAATTTTCTCTCTACCTGTTTTTCACTCTTTGGCTTGCTGCTGAGAAATGCACAAGCCAATAAAGCAATAAAGAGTGCATATTTTGCCTCAACCTTTGAACAAACTGAACAAACAAAGAAAACTCTGCGGTTTGATTTCAAAACCGTGTCTTTCCTGCTCTCTCTGTTCTCTCTGCTAAATTTTCTCTCTACCTGTTTTTCACTCTTTGGCTTGCTGCTGAGAAATGCACAAGCCAATAAAGCAATAAAGAGTGCATATTTTGCCTCAACCTTTGAACAAACTGAACAAAGAAAACTCTGCGGTTTGATTTCCAAGCCGTGTCTCTCCTGCTCTGCCTGTTCTCTCTGCTAAATTTTCTCTCTACCTGTTTTTCACTCTTGGCTTGCTGCTGAAAAATGCCAAGCCATTAAAGCAATAAAGAGTGCATATTGCCTCTACCTGAGAACAAACTGAACAAATAAAGAAAACTCTAATTCACGGTTTGATTGTCATTTCCCAGCCTTGCTGCTAAGTTGTGCCAAGCCAATAAAGAGAGTACATAATATTCTCTCGACTGACAAACTGTCAAACAAACAAAGACATTGTTTCTGAGAAATAAAAGCTGAAATATAAAGACAAAGAAAACATCTCCTGCTGTGTGCCACTCTTGTTTTTTGAATACATTTTCTAAAGACTAACAGAAACACTTAAAGGTGTGTAAAAATGCCAAAAAAGCAGAAAAAGTCACAAGCTGCAAAACAACGCTGGAAGAAGTTCCATGAGTTTCACAAAGTACCAACATGTGAACAAACTGAGTGTGATTTTCCTCAGAGCTCTGCAGAAGACCGTGTGTTTGCAAAGACCAATGCTGACAGTGTCAAACAGGCAGGTCGACATGTTCCTGCACATGTACAACAGGTATCCTATGCAGATGCTGTAAAGACTGGATTGCAGCATGCATTTAATGAACATCAGGTAAACCATAGAGACCAACCTGAGGTGTCAAGTGCCCCACAGGTGGGTTATGCTGATATTGTGAAAAGAGGCCATCACAGTGATGTGGCAGGGCCATCTCATGCAGAAAGAGTGAACCTTGAAAACCAGCCCTCTGTAACACATGTCTGTGCATCTCACAGCCAGGCTCATCCCAAATATGGAGACTCCAGAAACAGTCAGTGCACATGTAACTCACATTTCTTGCTTTCCTTCATGAGAATGAAAACATAACTACAGCTGACCTTAATCTGGTCTTGGATAAAGGTGATGTGATGTACAAAGAGGCCAAGAAAAGATTCCCCAAGAGTATTCATTTGGCAACCGATGAGCTGCCAGACAAAGTTGATGCTCGCAGGTCTATGTATCATGTCGACATGACACAGCCTTCCCGGTATGGGACATTTGAAGAACCTCCAGAGGAGGCAGTAGATACCTTTCTCAGCTTAGAAGCAGGACTGAGCTGCCTGTTGTCAGATGTGCAGTATGCCTTATTGATTATGAGTGGATTGTGTATCGCAGTGTTCAGATCCACATCAGGCAAATATGGTTTCTTTGATCCACACTCCAGAACAGCCAGTGGTCTTCCTCTACCACTACAGTCACGTAATCGTGGTACAGCTGTGATGCTGAAATTTACACTCCTCAGTGACATGATTAAGAGGCTCCAGGATTCTTATGAAGGGATGGAGATATCACCCTCTTGTACCTATGAGCTGAAGCATGTGCAGTTTTACAGTATGAGCACAGTCAACCTGAATGATACTATCACAGACACAGTCTGCAGACCAACAGCTGCCACTGCTGTGGCACCTACTCACTCTGATACAACTGTTGATGAAGCAAACTCCTCTACTCCAAGGAGAAACATAACCACTGATCTTACTGAGATCTCTCAAATGTCCATTTGTACACCACTGGTGAAACAAGAAGTCCACGTGACTCAGTTCACATCACACAAAGCTCCTCAGAAGGAATTTACTTTTATACCTACCGAAGAACTATCCAGTGACTTTAATTTCCTTCCATCAAATGATGTTTTTTCCTGTCAGTCAAGGACTGCAATAAAAAATGGTGCTAACTGTGATCTTTCTGATACAGTTTTACAAAAAATCTGTAACATGTCAAAAGTTACTAAACAGCAAAGGCGCAAAATGAAAAAAAGATTAATGGCATCAGACAAACCGAGAAATCGGAGAAAAGAAAATCAAAAAAGGAAAGAACGACAAAAGTACGCATCAAATAAAGAGTACAAAGAAAAGAAGAAATCTTCCACAAGCGAGGCATATAAAAACAATCCTGAAGTCAGACAGAAACATCAACAGTATATTAAAAGACGTTATTGTGAGAATGATGAATTCAGACAAAAACGAAAAGACTATATTAAAAGACTTTATTGTGAGAATGCTGAATTCAGAAAGAAACAACAACAATATATTAAAAGACGTTACTGTGAGAACGATGAATTCAGAAAGAAACAACAACAATATATTAAAGGACGCTACTGTACCAATGCTGAATTTAGACAAAAACAAAAAAACTATATCACTAAAAGGTATCAAGAGAGCCCAGAATTCAGAGAGAGACAGAGATCTCGAGTGACTCAGCGTTATGCACGTGACAATGCATTCAGAGTAGGACACAGACAACTAATGAAACAACTAATGCGAGACAGGTATCAAAGTAATCTTGCATTCAGGATTATGCACAATATGAGATGTGCCATGAAAATAAAAAGGAAATACAGATGGGTTAACAGACAAACCCAAGAGAGTGACAACAGTGTGATCAACGAGGCCATATCTGTGTTCAAATCACAAATCAAAGTTGGACCATCATACCCATGTACCGTATGTTTCAAGGCTTCATTTCCGAACCAAGTGCGACCCTGCAGAAGGTCAAATTATGTCAAAAACCCACATGTGGTTGCAACATGTTTGACAGGAAAGTTTGTTCATGTTTGTGATGAAAACTGCAGAAATGAGCAGTGCAATGTGCCTGATGAGAGAAAGAGAGAGTGGATTTGTCACACCTGCCACAATCATCTTAAAAATGGATCCATGCCAGCACTTGCTGCTGCCAATAAACTGGAGCTTGCTGATGTTCCACCTGAACTGTCTGATCTCAACATACTGGAGAGACATCTCATAGCCAAGTGCATACCATTTGCCAAGATTATTCCTCTTCCCAAAGGCAGACAGAGAGCAATTAGAGGAAATGTGGTCTGTGTCCCATCAGAGGTACAGGAAACTGTTGAAGCATTGCCTAGATTAAGAATTAATTCTCAAGTCATGAGAGTAAAACTGAAGAGACGCTTGTCTTACAAAGGTCATCAGCTGTTTCAGACTGTAAGCTGGTCTAAACTTGTGCAAGCACTGCATAAACTCAAGAAGATTCATCCACAGTATAAGGATGTGAGCATCAGAGATGATGCTGAGCTGTGTGATCCAACACTTCCTGATGAAGATGAGGAGGAGGAGGATGATGAAAACATGAATGAGGACGATTACGATGAGGCTGATTTAATGGAAATTGACAGCTGTGAGAAAAATGCACTGAGTGAAGCACAAAATAAAAATGAACAGGATATTGACATGTTACCCTGTGATGGTGAACAACCACATGAGCAGATGAGAGATGATTCAGAGCAAGCAGATGGACTGACTAATGGTGGTTTTGCACTCGAGTCCTGTTTGCAGCCCCCTGATGTGGCTGAGGAGATATTATGTTTCAGTGAAGGAATCTACTCTGTTGCTCCTGCAGAGAGAAACAATCCAATAAGTTTTTTCAAAACACCTAAACTGGAGGCCATGGCCTTCCCTGTGCAGTTTCCTACAGGCCAAAACACACTTGATGAAAGAAGGCTGATCAAAGTATCCCCCAGTGGGTATTTCAAATCAAGACTTTTCTGCATTGATGATCGTTTTGCCAGAGACACAAACTATTTGGTCTTTGCACAGTTTGTGACTGAAATACATTTGGCTACTTCCAGCATGACAATACAGTTAAGGAAGGCAAAGCCTTTGACCAGAGATGGGAGAAAAATAACCTCAGGCATGTTACAAGATAAACATGAGGTGGAGAAACTGGTGAGAAATAAAGATGCAGTGAGATTCATGCAGCCTCTGAGAGGAACCCCAGCCTATTGGGAGAAAACCACAAGAGATCTTTTTGCCATGATCAGACAGTTGGGAACTCCCACGTTCTTTTGCACATTCTCAGCTGCTGAAATGCGCTGGCCCGAAGTGATTGAGGCAATAACAAGGCAGCAAGGTGAACAAGTCAATTTTGAAGGACTCGACTGGTCAGCAAAGTGTGACATCCTGAGGAGCAATCCTGTCACAACAATGCGCATGTTTGACAAGAGAGTTGAAGCATTATTTAGAGATTTACTCTTATCTCCTGCAGAGCCACTTGGCAAAGTCATTGACTACTTTTACAGAGTCGAGTTTCAGCACAGAGGAAGCCCACACATACACTGTCTCCTGTGGGTAGAAGGTGCTCCTGTGTTTGAGGATGATGATGATCAAACTGTTGTTGATTTTATAAACAAATACATCACAGCTCAGCTGCCTGATCCACATAAACAACCTGAACTGTACAAGAAAGTAACAGAAGTGCAAAAACACAGTAAGAACCACACGAAGACGTGCTTTAGGAGTTTAAGCTCTGGGTGCCGTTTTGGTTTTCCTAAACCACCCTGCAATGAGACAATGATCACAAGACCCAGTGAGGATGATGAACTGGAGGTAGAAACAGCAAAGAACAAGCTCAGGCCACTGAACCAGCTGCTGAATGAGCCTGAAACTGCTTCCATGAGTTTAGAGCAGCTCTTGGCAAGATGCAAGTTGACACATGCAGAATATGAGCGATACTTGAATAAAATGAACACAAGGAGTACGATCATACTAAAGCGTGATCCAAAAGACTCTTGGATAAACGGCTATAATCCACATCTGCTTGAAGCCTGGAACAGTAATATCGACATAAGCTTTGTTCTAGATGCTTTCGGTGCAGCAAATTATTTAATGAAATATATATCAAAAAAAGAGGGCGGGCTATCTGAGTACCTGAAAACTGTCATTGAGAACTCCCATAAGGACAGTGTAAATGAGTGTGATGAAATGAGAGCTGTCATGCAGGCATATTCAAAGAAGCGAGAGATCAGTGCACAGGAGTGTGTTGCTCGTGCATGTGGTCTTCACATGAAGCAATGTTCACGGGCTGTAATATTCATACCAACTGATGATAATCCAGTGAAAATGAGTCGTCCCCTGTCAGTTCTGGACAACACAACACCTGAGTCTTCCAATGTTTGGATGACATCTTTGAATGACAAATACAAAGCCAGACCTGAAACACCAGAGTATGAGGAGATGTGCATGGCAGACTTTGCTGCTACTTGCAGGATTGTCTATGGCCAACAGACAAAAGGTAAAGATGTTTTGCCCCTTCTCAATGAGATGGGATTTGTGCAAAGGCGCAAAAACAATAAGCCTGCTATCATCAGATTTCACCGCTGCTCACAAGAAAAACATCCAGAGCAATATTTCGGAAGACTGCTTAAACTGTACCTTCCTCATCGTTCAGACCATGAACTGAAAACACCATCTTTGCCAACCTATCAGGCTTTCTATGGTGCTGGCTGTGTACAGCTACCAGGTACTGACCGTCTTGAGTACGTGCAACACATTGTCAAAAGAAACAGAGAAAAATATGAGAAAAACAGTGAGGAGATCGAGAGCGCTGTTGAGGAATATGAGCAGAACAGAGGTGTGACTGACGAATGGTGTAATCTGGCACCTGAATCAGATCTCGTAAGGTTGCCACTTGTTGAACAAGAAAGAGAGCGAGACAATGAAAATGAACAGGAAGATGTGCCCGACTACAGCCGTCAGGCTGATGCTTCAACAGAAGTCAGAGCCATCAGGGAACCCCCTGCTATTGATCCCACTTTGTTACGTCAGATGTTTCAGAATCTAAATAAGAAGCAAGCCTGCATATTTTATGCAGTTAGAGACTGGTGCATTAAAAGAGTCTGTGCTCTAAATCCAGAGCAGTTTTTCTTTTATATTAATGGTGGTGCTGGAACAGGAAAATCACATCTTATCAAATGCATCTACTCAGAAGCATCTAAGATACTGAGCAAAGTGCCCAGATATGCAGACGACGTTGACATATCAAAACCCACTGTCCTGTTAACTGCTTTCACTGGGACTGCAGCATTTAACATTTCTGGAACAACACTGCATTCTCTTCTCAAACTCCCTAGAAGCTTAAAACCTCCCATTCAGGGACTTGGCAATCAGCTGGATGAAGTCAGATCAGAACTTTTGAATGCTGAAATAATCGTCATTGACGAAGTGTCTATGGTGTCAAGACATCTCTTTGCATATGTAGATGCAAGACTCAAACAGATCAAAGGGACTCGGAGACCCTTTGGAGGCATGTCAGTCATTGCTGTTGGAGACTTCTATCAGCTACCCCCAGTGCGACAGTCTAAACCTCTCTGTGTGCACGACCCGTCCGAGATCGACCTGTGGCGGGAGCATTTTCAGATGATCACTCTGACTGAGATTATGCGTCAGAAAGATGATGTTGTCTTTGCTGAGATGCTGAACAGAATCCGTGTGAAAGGAAAGTTGGATGTGCTTTGCGAAGCAGATAGAAATTTGTTGTCACAGGCCATAACTGAACCAGCCCGTTGTCCGACTGATGCGTTGCACATTTTTGCAACTAACAAAGAAGTGGATGCACACAACTCTGCAACACTGGGTCTGCTCCACACTCATATGATTGACATCCATGCAGATGATTATAGAAAGGATCCTAGAACTGGCAGAATGGCACTTCAAGACAGACCATTCAAAGGAGGTAAAAACGAGTTACCAGACACACTGAAAGTTGCAGAAGGAGCTCGTGTCATGCTCACCAGAAACATTGACATACAAAATGGTTTGGTTAATGGAGCTTTTGGAAAACTACTTAGAGTAGTTTACTCTGAAAACGACCAACACATCATCAAGCTTGGACTTAAAATGGATAATGAGACATCTGGAAAGAATAACCGCACACCAGCAGACGACATGGTGTACATTGAGAGAGCAGAGGAGAATCTAAAGCAGAAAGGAGTGGTACGAAGACAGTTCCCAGTGAAGCTGGCCTTTGCATGTACAATACATAAGGTACAGGGAATGACAACCACATCAGCTGTTGTCTCTCTTAAGAGCATTTTTGAGCCCGGCATGGCCTACGTAGCTGTCAGTAGAGTGACGTCTCTCAGTGGACTGTATCTTCTTGATATGGAGGAGAAAAAAATATTCACCAATCCAGAAATCACTGCAGCGCTTGAGAACATGAGACAAGCCAACCTTGATGACATGATGCCTCTTCTACATGTGAGACAAACACTGAGCAGGTCAGAGGTTTTCACCATTGTTCATCATAATACAGAGGGACTGCCAGCTCACATTAATGACATCAAGAGTCACCATGAATTGTGTCTAGCAGATGTTTTGTGCCTAACAGAAACACACCTGCGGGGCTCTTTTGTCGCAGAGAGTCTCCACTTGGAAAATTACAATTTGTTCAAACGCAACAGACACCTGTCCTACACAAACCTTCCCCAGATGGCAAACAGAAGTGGTGGTGGAGTTGCTGTTTATGTGAAGAGTGACATTCAAGTGCATGAAAAACAGTACATCCATAATGTAACTGACCTTGAATTTCTGGCTTTAAAGGTTGAAGCACCAGTCAGTGCTCTGATTGCAGTTGTGTACAGACCTCCAGACTACACTCTGAGGCCATTCCTGAAAAACCTGGTAAGCCTATTAGACTCATTAGAGATCATGGACTGTCGTCCCATCATAGTGTGTGGTGATTTTAATGAGAATGTTTTATCCAGTGCAAACAAACCAATCCTGGAGCTGTTTGAATCTAGGGGATACGCACAGGTCATCACTGCCCCTACCACAGAGAAGAACACACTGCTTGACCTAATTTTCATTTCTCAGCCAGAGCGATGTCTCCATTCTGGAGTCATGAAGACCTACCATAGTTACCATGACCCTGTATACTGTGTATTGTCCTGTGATGATTCATGAACTATATCTTTGAATACAGTAAGTAATTTCTATATTTTTGAATGACTTAAGAAAGTAGAGCGATATTTAAAAGTTGACTTAAGAAAAAGCACCCTGCATTGCAATATAATATTTCAATTGTCTACATAAAATACAATTAAATGAATTAAGTAGTGATATCAGTAAAAGATGACAATTTTATGTATTACAGAAAATCTAAAAATCAGAAATCTATGAATGTCAGAAAAATCAAATATAGCAGTTTAAAACAAACAGTGTAGGCATATCCTCTCTGCAGCCAGGCTTCAAAATCCTGCCAGGCTGCCCCAGTCTCACTGTGGCTGGGAGGGAGGGAGGGAGGGTGGACCAGAGGATTGCCCACACAGCAAATAAATGTTCAACAGCTTCTTCATTGTTTCTGAGAGAACAACACAGACTAAAGGTTGCTTTTTTTAAAAAAAGAAAAAAAAAGAAAAATCTAATTACAGCAATAATAACAGTTAAGCCAGTTTATCTGTGCCTCTATTTTGAAATACTATTTACAAAAATGTTATTGATTTCAGTTTGTTATAATCTTTAAACTTTTTCAAAAGTATATTATTATATTTTTGGACAAATCTTTCAATGAAACATACATTTTTATGAGCTTTTATCATGTTTCAGCCAGTGCATTTATCAGGGTGGGTCTGGGTCTGGGATGATAAATGCACATTTCTGGCCAGAAATGTTTCAGCAGTGTTACATATGCACTACATATGTTAAACTTGCTTTTTGTTACCAGTTGATACCCTACATTTGTATAGACATTGGGTGGTGTGAGGCTGGGGAGTTGAGTGGAGTGGGTAGGTGGGAGTTGAATGTGGGGGGGTACGGTGGGAGGTTGTTAGGTTTCTTTTTTTTTTTTTTTTTTTTGTTAAGAGAGACACAGTCCTCCTGTGTCTTCTCCAAGCTTCACATGGTAAATCCAACAGTGTGAAGCACATAGCAGCCAGAAAATGTAATGCCACAGATCAGAGAGGCTTCATCATCACCATCTTCGCCGTACGATCAGAGCATGAGACTTCACATCTGGAGCACAGGAGAGATTCTGTGATAAGTCCTCCTTCTAGCTTGTCCCACAAGCAGTCGGTGAGATTTACTCACAATAAAAAGGGTTAATGACATTATTTTCATGGAAACATGTATTAATTCTTTGTAAAGTGTTTAAATTGTGTTTTCACTTGACCTTAGGAGTGTTATTTTGAGTGTATTTTAATATCTGTACTCAGGTGTTGCCCTCTGTGATTCATCCCCTTCAGAGCTGAGACACTCAGGACTGAACAGACTGCACAGTTTCTGTGACCGAGCCTCCAAAACACCTTCTTTGAAACCACACATGATAGAAGGGCTTTATATTTGCAGCAGCACTACTAAAGGTATTCAGTTTATTACAGGATGTGTTTGTTTCTTAGGACCAGCTCCAAGTGCACACTACCTAACATATACACCTTTCTGTTCATTACAGACCAACTACTCTGGATCATATGGCCAGTCAGCAGGAATGTTGCTGCAGGAAAACATCCCTGCAGATCACCATCATTGTCAGACTGACTGTGCCTCCTCTGTGCAGTGTCAAGATCCTCCCTAAATGAGTGTGTAAGTTCATTATTTTATTCCCTATGACAAGACAAGTATCACTGATATTTACATTTACAACTACATATGTTCCTGTTTTCTGCTCCTCAGCTATCCTGCTTCTGTGCTGCTTGCCACACATCAAACACTGGCCGGATGACAGGGAGGATCCACTCTGAAGTCACTGGACATGATGAGGATCATATGGGACTTTATAGTTTCACAGAAATGTTGTGCTCTTTGATTACAGGTTTTAAATGGACATAATGACTGCCTCTCTCTGATCTGACAGGCTAAAGGATTGTTTTCATTGTTAGTGCTCTGTACAGTGCATGCTTATTTAATATTTCATCACAGAGCAAACCTTTATTTATTTAACATATTTTTATTTTGTTTTAATGTTGAATTAACTGTGGGGATTTTTTTAAGTGGGCACTCGGGATGTCATATGACCAGAAATGTGGTAACTGTAATTCAACAGTATGTAAAGAAAGAATCTGCTAAGAACATAACACACACAAAACCCCCCAAGAGAACTCAAATTCGTTCCATGTAATCCAATCTAAAACATTTTAAACTGCTGAACAGCAACACAAACAGTGTTAAAGAAACAGTGTTAACAGAATAATTATGATGAGTTTGTACCAAAGTTTCAGGTCACATGGCACACCTAGTGTGTAGTGTGGGGTATCAGCTGGTAAGTATAGGTTTTTTCATATTTGTGTCCTTAGAGTTCAGATAGATAAAGCCTTGTGTATAATAATTAGTCATAACCACAACTCAAAGTCAGGGACTAACTAAATTTGGGACTTCGTGTCTGAGCCCAGGTTAAAACACAGTGTTAAAAAGCATTTAGTGGCATGGCTGAACAATGCTGTAAACTAATGATACGTATTTATCCACAAAAAGGACTAATGTGTTTATTTGATTATTTGTATGTGTTAAACTGTGTCACCACCTTAGGCTTACGTTTGAGTTTACTCAAAAATCTCTATACAGTTCTCTTTTAAAACTGTGTGGACACTGTTTACAATAAAACATAAAAAAGAATGAGTAATAAAAAGATGTGTAGACAGATCAGTAGACCGATAGAAACAGCTGTTCAGCCATATTCTAAGAAACCAACACAATTTAAAGGTTCAGGATTGTGGTTTTAAAAGTTGAATTTTCATGTATTTCATATGTTGATTATTATTTTTATTTGGTTATTTAATTTAGTTATTTTTATTTATTCTCCTGTGAAGTGTTTAACAAAAAAAGCTACTTTAATTTCAATTTTATTTGTTTATTATTTGGTAATTTGTTCTTTAAGAATCGAGTCTGTGCCAAAAACTAAAGTTGAACAGACACATGACAGGATCAGATTATTAACACCTTAAAAAATTGCAAACGTCTCTTTTTAAAATGATTTTTATTGTATTTCGAAAAAAAAAAACATTTGTTGAATTAATTTAAGTCCTTTTCAGAAAGGAGCTGTACAATATGACTTAAGATTTTTATGTTATTTTCTATGACATATATGTAATACCATTAAACATGATATACACATGTGTATATGTCTGAAAAACATTATCCTGGATATTAAAGCTTGTATTTTCTTCAGAATGTTTGTTCATTTTTTCAGTTCAGTTCAACATATTTGTTTTTACATTTATTTTTATTATTTTTTTATGAATCAGAGATTTATAATACATAATTCCACTCTTTAAGTGATTAGAAGAATATGAACTTTTGTTATTCATTCAGAGGTTTTCTGACTAAATTTTCTTTTCTCATTACTCATCTTTTTCTAATTTATATTTTAAACATGTTCAGCTATTTTCCAACTTCTTCTGTATGAAAATCAGCTTGTTTTCAGGTTAAAAATTCTGTATTTTCCAGCTAATTCAGCATTTTTAGCTTAATATTCAGTATTTAATTCATTCAGTGCATACATTCAGATTCAAGCATTCACACTGCAGTTTCTTCAGAAAATGCACTTTCTAGTTAGTGTGAATGCTTGTAAAAGCATTCACAGTATTGTTCTTCTAATCTTTATTATTATTTCATATTCCGTACGTTTTTTGGACGCTAACTCCTTCAAAACCGTTCAACTTAGAAAAACCATTCAAACACCATTAGATTCCTCTTCTTTTGGAATGGTGTGCTTCTATTTTTCTCATTTTTAACATTTATATTTTTAATTTTATTTAACTTTTTTCAACAAAAATTTCCCATGTATTTCAATGGGGAGACCCTTCAAATTCTCCTTCAACTCACTCATTTTTAAACTCTTACTACTTCCACATACATTGACATAGAGCCACCATTCAAACTATAAAACGAAGCCAAGACATTCAACTATTCAACTTGTATTTATCTTTTCAATATCTTTTATACTTTTTCTTCAGTTCCAGTTTAAGTTTCATGATGTTTTTTCAGCCGTTTCAGAGTTTATAATGGGTGTGTATGGGACGGAATGTTGGGGCTAGAGTGAGACAGCTCAACTGGCAGAGTGAGAGAAGCAAAATAATTAATCTTAAAATCTTTTTTAAAACTGCTGCTGTGTCCGCGGCGTTTGCTCTACAGGTATGATTTTACCCTCAAAATGTAGCCATCGCTGTCCTCTTTCATCCAATGTGTTTACTATTGTACTAGGTGTTATGGTTCTTTCATAAATGTCACCAAAGCACAGCCTCCTCCCTCCAACTCCTCCATAGACTCTAATGTTAAAATGGCTCAGAAGGTTCGTTTGAAAATCAGAAGAGCATGGTGTTTTTACACTGTCACCACGTCCATATAATAAACTCCACAGGCATGAAAACTGAGAATTAGGTAGACTGGACATTGCTGCCGCTCACGGTGAAAGAATTTCGTCAATAGGACCTGTACTTTTCATTTGGGAACGATTTGTTTCGGCCTAACTTTTTTGTTCATTTTAAGCAGCAAAAGTGAGGTGCATGTCTGTGTGCATGTGTATGGAGCCAATGGGTGCAGTCACTATAGCAACCAGGCTCACACCTGCCTGCCTAACGAGCTCTGTCTCTCACTGTGCCGAGATTCATCTTAAACACTTCTCTTTCAACTGCTGCTGTGTCCACAGTGTTTGGTCTACAGCCATCATTTTACCCTCAAAACGAAGCCATCGTTGTTCTCTTTACAACACCGTGTCTTTCAAAGCTCAGAGATTTAAACTTTTTAAACTGTGTGGATCCAAGTGGAGGGATCACATTTTAGTCATTCAGTGATTCAAAGAATATGAACTTTTAATATTCATTCAGATATTTTCTGACTCTAATTTTCTTTTCTCATTACTTAGGTTTTTCTAATTTACATTTAAAACATTTTCAGCTATTTTCCAGCTTCTTCTGTGTGAACATAAGCTTTCAGAAGTTCTGCACTTTTGTTTTCAGGTTAAAAACTCTGTATTTTCCATCTCATTCAACATTTTTGGCTTAATATTCAGCAATTAATTCATTTCAGTGCATACATTCAGATTCAAGCATTCACACTGCAGTTTCTTCAGAAAATGCACTTTCTAGTTATTATATATTCCGTACGTTTTTTGGCATCTAACTCCTTCAAAACCGTTCAACTTAGAAAAACCATTCAAACACCGTTAGATTCCTCTTCTTTTGGACATGACTGCTTCTACTTTTCTCATTTTTAACATTTATATTTTTAATTTTATTCAACTTTTTTCAACAAAAATTTCCCATGTATTTCAATGGAGAGACCCTTCAAATTCTCATTCAACTCACTCCTTTTCAAACTGTATCTACTTCCACATACATTGACGTAGAGCCACCATTCAAACTTTAAAACGAAGACAAGGTATTCAACTATTCAACTTGTATTTATCTTTTCAATATCTTTTATACTTTTTCTTCAGTTCCAGTTTAAGTTTCATGATGTTTTTTCAGCCGTTTCAGAGTTTATAATGGGTGTGTATGGGACGGAATGTTGCCGCTAGAGTGAGACAGCTCAACTGGTAGAGTGAGAGCAGGGGGGGAATTAATCTTAAAATATTTTCTTAAAACTGCTGCTGTGTCCGCAGCGTTTCGTCTACAGGTATGATTTTACCCTCAAAACGTAGCCATCGCTGTCCTCTTTCATCCAATGTGTTTACTATTGTACTAGGTGTTATGGTTCTTTCATAAATGTCACCAAAGCACAGCCTACTCCCTCCAACTCTTCCATAGACTCTAATGTTAAAATGGCTCAGAAGGTTCGTTTGAAAATCAGAAGTACAGGCTGTCTTTACACTGTCACCACATCAATATAATAAACTCCACAGCCATGAAATCTGAGAATTAAGTAGACTAGACATTGCTGGCGCTCACGGTGAAAGAATTTTGTCAATACGACCTGTACTTTTCATTTGGGAGCGATTTGTTTCGGCCTGACTTTTCTGTTAATTTTAAGCAGCAAAAGTGAGGTGCATGTCTGTGTGCGTGTGTACTGAGCCATTGGGTGCAGTCACTATAGCAACCAGGCTCACACCTGCCTGCCTAACGAGCTCTGTCTCTCACTGTGCCAAGATTCATCTTAAACACTTCTCTTTCAACTGCTGCTGTGTCCACAGTGTTTGCTCTACAGCCATCATTTTACCCTCAAAACGAAGACATCCATGTTCTCTTTCCAACACCGTGTCTTTCAAAGGTCAGAGTTTTAAACCTTTAAAACTGTGTGGATCCAAGTGGAGGGATCACATTTTAGTCATTCAGTGATTCAAAGAATATGAACTTTTATTATTCATTCAGATGTTTTCCGATTCTAAATTTTCTTTTCTCATTATTTAGGTTTTTCTAATTTACATTTTAAACATTTTCAGCTCTTTTCCAACTTCTTCTGTGTGGATTTCAGCTTTTAGCAGTTCAGCACTTTTGTTTTCAGGTTAAAATTTCTGTATTTTTCATCTCATTCAACATTTTTAACTTAAAATTCAGCAATTAATTTATTCCAGTGCATTTATTTAGATTCAAGCATTCACACTGCAGTTTCTTCAGAAAATGCACTTTCTAGTTTTTTATAATTTTTAATATTCACATGTTTACATTTTCAGAATTGTAAAACCTTATTGTGGATGTAAGTGCCAAATTATGTGGACATTTTGCATCCAACTCATTGTGTAACACTTTATTTTTGTATTTGACGGTTTTGGCCCCAGGAAGATTAGCAACCACTGTTGTGGAAGCTAATGGGGTTCCTTATAAATAAACAAATAAACAAACCTTTGCCATTTCTGTTTGTATTCCTCTTCAATAAAAGCCCACTCGCATCACGTATGCCTGCATCTTGGGTCCTTTAATAAATTCCACACGGCTCGCCTCGCTGACCGTGACAAGAACACACCATTCTATAACCTCAAAATATTTTGCAGTTGTTGGAGATGACTGGAAAAACACTTTCAGTTTGAGTCCTTGTTCAGTCCTCTGTCGGCTTTCCATTATAATATTGTTAGCTCTGCTAGAGCCACTCGCCGAGCTGGGGAACCACTGCATCTAGTGCTCCGATTACCACTGGGACCACTGTTACCGTCACCCTCCACATCTGCTCAAGCTCTTCTCTGAGCCCTTGGTACTCCTCAAGCTTCTCGTGTTCCTTCTTCCTGATGTTGCTGTCTTTCGATATTGCTACGTGTATTACTATGGCCATGCTTGTCTACCACTACTATGTCTGGTTGGTTAGCTATCGCCATTCGGTCCATCTGTATCTGGAAGTCCCACAGGATCTCAACTGTGTCATTCTCGACCACCGTAGGGGGCGTCTCCCATTTTGACCTCAGAACTTCCAGGACGTACTCGGCACAGATGTTTCAGATTACTACGCCGGCCACCTTGTTATGGCGTTCCATGTATGCCCTCCCTGCTAGCAATTTGCATCCTGCTGTTTGTGTGCTGGATTGTCTCAGGGGCATCTTTACTGGGGCTACTGCGGTCACTTGGGTCTTCACCTAGCACGCCATGGCTGACTGATCTGGATAGGGACAGTGTCATAGGGCAACTTCAAGGTGGTGTCCCAAAAAACAAGTTGCAGCATTATTAGGAGTGAGCTCTTTTGTACCATCTCCAAATTAAAGACCGAGTTACATGACATGACATGTGAGAGACAGCTTGAGAAGTTTCAGTCCACACATTAGTTTTTTCATAGCCGAATGAAGTTATTTCAAGTGGATGTTTGTGTCGAGCATGATCATCCCTATAAAGAATTTAAATTGTCTAGTAACAAACGATAAAGTAACATTGACTCATCACTGAAGACTACAGGAGCTATGAATAGAAAAATATTATTTTAATTTCAAAGGTTTACAGTTGAATACAAGATGTTTCCAACCAGTTCATTTAAGATTCTGAAAATCTGAACTGCAGTACGATCACATTAGCCACATCTATCATCAAACTCCTCTTTTGTTGCACTTTTTATCCCGTGACTCATTTGTTTAGTCGTAACCATGTTCTGGCTTTTTTTTTTTAATCTCAACCAAAGAGACATAAATGCCACAAAAGTGCACCTGAAGCTCAGTAAGCAGAATTTCACAATGATTTGTGCACATTATTGAATGGTACATGTGGGTGTGGTCTCCTCATTACCACCATTCATTTGCCCATTCATGTCTCACTGTGTCTTTTGCTAAACTTGTCGTGGACCTACCTAGAGATGGAAAGCTTCGCACCATAACTAGAAAGAATGTTCAAACGAGCCACTACTGGTGCTGAAAATTTGGTAAAAAGCATCCATGTGATGACAGTTAATGACTGAAATGCAGACTTCATTCAAGGAACTAAAGAAGTTTAAATAAAGATGAGTTTGAACTATTTTGGTAAAGAGAATATTTCATACATCCCTCACCTTTGTCACAATTATGCTGCCCTAGCACACTCAGTAATTAGTTTTTGAATGTGAAATATACGATTCACTAAATATTCTCAGACACTGTTTTCCCTCTGCAGATGTGCTCTCTCTTTATTTAGATTGTTGCTGACATTTAGGAACCGGATGTCTTAGAAATTGTTTTTTCAAAAGTTGTGATTTTTAGAGGAACATATTCTAACTCTTTTAAAGAAGTGAACTGATAAAATCGTGTGCTGTACACGTGATGGACAGCAGCTACTCTGTCAGGCCTAAAATGAATAACAGGAAGCAGCCACAAAATTCACTTTTTATTCCCTCTGATACCATAAACATACTTTATCTCATTTCTAAATGATGCAGTAACCCAGTTAACTTGAAGTCTTATATAATCCAAATATTCCAGAAATATTCCAGAAATTAGTCTTCCAAAATATTTTCTACAGTTAAAAATACTGACTAACAGAAACAGGTTATTAAAGCTGCAGTTTTAATTGTTACCAGGCATAAGTGTTTATTAATGTGTTCATCAGCAGATTAGGTATAAACAGACAACATGGTATAACATTGTGTTAATAATGTAAAACACTCTAAGTCTGTATGTAAAGTAAATGAACAATTTACTGTAGCATTGCTGTAGATAAATACAGCGTGCACACATGGGCAAAACAGTTTTAAACAGCAGTTTACTTTATATAAATGTGTTGAATAATACTTTTTCATGTTAGCTGTAAGATTTGCTAATATGCTAAAAAGTTTCTTAAATGCTTACAGAGATTTGTGTGATAGCAACATGTGTTTATGTAAGATTGTGATGCATTATTGCAGAAATTTTAGCTCAGTGGTTTTGTTGCTTTTTCACAAATCCATTTCATTTTGGTCTCACATGGAAGATCGTTCCAGCTCTTGTAGAAGTTTGCTTTGGGATACAACGCTGCACAGTCCTCATTGTTTTCATCATTTGGTTCTCCATCGTTCCAGTACCTGAAGCAAATGACGAGTTACACTGCTGAGACAGGCCGGGTACACCCTGTTAGCTGTAGTAATGCAGATTGTTGTTTTGCTTTGTGCACTGCATTTTGCATTACATATGTATGTGTATATAGAGATGCATATGTGTATGTATGTATACATGTGCATATATGTCATTGCTGTATGTATAGATGATATCAAGCTGATAATTGTAATAATTTTAATTGCAACAAAAGGGATTGGATTAATTTGCTCTACTGCGCCATCAAGTGGACGATTCAAGTGAAACAGGCTATTTGATTATAATGATGTGATGTGTAAACCTCTAAACTGAATAAATAAATTGTTTTCATGGTTATTTATCCCGAATATTGTCTCAGTATGTCTGATACAAAAGAGAAAGTGGAAACTATCAAGACAGAGTTTTGGTATGATTGTGTAACTGTGTAATCATGCCTATGTACATCTGGATAATGATACAAACTGTGTGGCGCTTCACTTTTATAGGATCTGTGTTGTTTATTTATATTATGGTTCTTATCTTTTGTGATATTTATTACTATGTGCATACTTTATTAGAAAAGATGAGTTTAAAAAAATCTCTTCCTTGCTGGTTCCATCGAAGAAGAAATGCTCAATTAACTATGTAGCACGTACGTAACCCAATTCCGCAACACAATGTGATGGGGGTAATCAGCTGTGTTTTGCTGCCCAATTTATTTCGAATCTGGCGCGAACCGGCGAGCCAGTTCCTGAATCAGTCACATGGTACGGACTGCCCGCGAGGCCTCGAACGTCACTGCATACGTAATCAAAGCAAGCCTCGAGACCAATGACTGTATAAAAGACGCGCTTCACAAAAACTCCTCCGAGATTACCCGACTCACAGGACACATCACTAGTTTTTATCATAGTTCATGGTGGAGAATAGCTGCTCACATACGCATGTGTATCCGAAGATCCATACTTGGCCTGCCTGGGGTTGAAAGTCTCGATAAATGCACGTCATTTTGGCGGGTATGGCTTATGCGAGTGTGACGCTTAGTTTGAGCTGTGAAAAATAATAACATAATTTTTATATTTCAAGATCACAATAATATTCCAATTTAGAACTACAAGTTAAAAAAGAACTAACACAAATAAAATACACTTCCATTTTTTTCCTAAACCACGTGGAGCCGCAGTATAAAGACTAAAGAGCGGCTCTGGAGCCGCAGGTTGCCAACCCCTGTCCTAGACCGTGGTGTTACATGTAATAGACAATGAAAACAGGACTACATAAAATGCAATTTGGTCAACAATTGAATGACTATAAAATATATTGAGTCTTTGCATGTGCTAGTGAAGTGCCTAGGTAGATTTGATCACTGTCAATAGAAACAAGTCATCTGACTGACAGAGAGAATACCAAGACCTCAGGAGGACAGTTCATCCTCAATCAATCCTTTTCAGCTCGTTTTAGAGCTGAAAAAGCTTCTCGGATGAGAGGTGAAATGTCTTCATGAAAAAAGTCCACTCGCTTTCTTTCCAAGCTTTTTAGAATAGACAGCTTACTATAAGTAACTTCCAAACAGCTTTGAGCTGATAAATGTTTCTGTAGATTAATGTAGAAATACATTAAATCATCATAGTCAAGGGAACAGGGGGAGAGCACTGCCCTCTGCTGGGAGCAAGTGAAAACACTTTTACTGACGGTTGGATCAACATCCTGAGTTTGGTGCCAAACGCATCATTAAATATCGAACAAGATCATGGAGTGAGGGCTCACTGACAACAACAACCTACCGTTACATTTTCAGCTTGCAGCTGGTTGCACAGCTGTCTTCATGATGCCAATATGTATTCATATAGAGACAATAGCTTTATTTTAGAGTATAAAACAATGAAATATCACTGTTTAACAAAATGTCAACATTTTATTGAGCAGAATAAAGTGTAGAATGAAGAGAAGTCACTGTAATAACTCCATATGAGGCTCTCAGTAAGCTAAAATGCCTACTAGACATATTCATATACATGAATGCATTTTAAGGACTTGCATGAATAAAGAATCGACCATACAGTGAAACATTGATCTTTTTTAAAGATGTGTAATTTTAAACAGGATAAAACGATTACATTGAAAATGAAAACTAACAGCTGCTGGTTGTGAAGCAGAGGCTCCTCTGGTGGGTGTTTTGGAGGTGAGGAGGACCTCAGGAAGAAGCTGATCCTTCTAAACAGCCACTTGAGCTTCTGGTTGATTTTGTTATGTTTTGTTGTTCTGATTGTGCAAATTAAGAGAAATGACTTCAGGTTTGACAAGGAGTTACATTCAAGTTTCTTTTGAACTTGAATGTATATAATTCAAAATATATACTGCCAATTCAGAAAAGAGTTATATTATTGAAAGTGTTAACTTTAAATGCTTACAGAGATTTGTGCGATAGTAGTATTTACAGTAAATACTACTATCTATCACTCATTTGCTTTCACTTTACTGTTGTAAATACTACTATCTGTTTAAGAATGCCTCATTACAGAAATGTTACCTCCTAGATTTTGGTGCTTTTTAATAAATCCGTTTTATTTGGCCATCACATCTCGCATTGTTCCAGGTCTTGAAGAAGTTTGCTCTGGGATCCACTGCTGCACAGCCCTCATTGCTGATATTATTCAACTCCTTTCACTCATTTGCTTTCAGTTAGTCCACGTTATTCTCCTTTTATTACTATTTACATTGCTTATTCTGGAGGAGAATGTAATTTAGTAAATGACCATTTCCTACAAATACAAATCACCGTTGACTTATAAAAGTTTCACATGTGTAACATATTAAACTTTTACCCTTCAGTGACAAATGTTCCATCCCACCATTTCCAAGTCCCTTAATAATCTCTGCAACTCTTGTTTTTCCTCCTCTGCAGAAACTCATCCTGGTTTTTAATAAATTATGTGTCAGATTGATATGGGGAATAAACCATGAAGTTTGCCTCACACAAATGGTGTTTAATTTACAAAAGCAAAGCAAATGATGGATTGGGAGGGCCTGATCTTAGTATCGCACATAAAATTCCATCCACCCATCCATCCTCTTCCACTTAGCCACAGCTGAACACAGACCTGTCCCCCGAACCACCTTTATAGAACCTACGCACGAGCAAAAACATAATCCGAGCAAATATTACATTTGCATTACAGCAATTCAAATCTTGCATGTAAATTCAAGAACCTGTGCTTACAGCAGCATTTGTGAAGAAGCCATTGCACCCACAAGACTGTCTGAAAGTTGAAAAGTAAAATTTACCGAATTAGCTTTTATCAGTTATTGTTTGCTGTGCAGCAGTGGAAATACAACTGTCAGACAACTGTTAGTTTACTGCTGAAGAAATATTCAAAACCAGAAGATTCTAAAGCAAGCTCTGAAGCCTCTGCACTGCTGTCCTATTAATCTGCTGTACAGTGTTACAGATTTTATGATTTAAAAAATCATCATAATCAGAAGTGCACGTCATTCCTGAGAAAAACATTGTGTCTTTGTCAATTTAGTAAACTTATTTTTATAAAATGTTTTTATGCTGCAGCCAGTGAGTACGCTTCACTCAGTGAAACAGCTGTACACATCTGGCTGCAGAGGTCCACTTACTGTGGGTCCAGTCTCCACTGTAATAGTTCATCCAGATGATATTTCAGGTTCTCTGAACAGTCAGTGACAGGCTGTCTTTGGTAAGTAGCTACTTCTGTCTGGTAAATAGTTCAGGCTGTTGCTGTAATGCTGTATCAATCTAAAGGGTCTTGTTACTATTACACGCTATGCTAGTAGCTGCTGTGTGCTAAGTTTTTATGCTTTGTGGTCGTCACTGTGCAGCTAACCAGCAGATAAACTGTTTTAGATTCATCACTCTGGTCACCAGGCTTGGACCTGCAGACCACACAAGAGTTCTAGCCCGTAACGATAACACCATGACAAAGATCCCGTGTTGATATACGGCACTACTGCTGAGCTGAGCAATAAATTCCTTTTGGTCAAATTTTAGTAAAAACTTGTGTGTTTAAAAAAATAAGAAATGAAAATAATCTCTGTATATGACATGTACTTTCTACAGATAAGATGTAGTAAATATCCTCACTCTTCCAAAAGAAATGAAGGCCATGTAAAAATGAATTGTTGTCATGTGCCATGAATTCAGACGTACCCCAAGTTCCCTCTCCTCCCTGAGCAACATCTGGAGGTTGGTTGCTGTTTGGTTTGCTCTTGTGCACCTAACACTGCATCCACCAACTCTTCATGCACCACTGACAGTTACATTGTGAGTTTGAGTTTCTTCTTCATGTTTCCTTAATAAACTTTTTCTTAATTAGCATTTCTATCTGCACCTGTCTTGCTGTCATGGCTGTGTGGCCTAGTTTTGACAAAATCAAGTAAGCACAGCCTAGGCCATTTTCATGGTGCAAAGATCCTTCTTCTGTGCTGTATAATTATAATAAAATACAATCATCATACATAGTCCACAGCGGTCCCTGTTCTGCAGGTACTCTGGTTTAGATCTGCAGAGTGTGAAGGGTTGTTTCTCTCTTTATGTCAGTTATGGACTGGAAACTTCTGAAGGGTGTACATTGATTGTATCACATTCATTTAATAATAGTCTCTCTTTTTTGCCTTTGCCATGACTTCAGAGCAACTTGCCAAGTTTTTGAGCAAAATCAGATTTAGTTCACAGATGTTTTCTGTGCTGCCTACAAATTCCAATGAACCTAACCATCCATATTTATGTTTCCACATTTGTTCTTATTTATTTAGAAAAATAACAGAAATACACGATTAAAAGACACAAGAACAAGCATATCAAACAAATACCATAGCAAAAAAAGTAGATCCACATAAAAAACATACGGTATACGTGTTACAGTTTAATGCCAACTTGTCTAGTGCATAGCATTTACTCTATATGCTTTTATATCCAAAATAATGTTAATTATTATTATAATAGTTTTTTTTCTTGATACTAACCAGGCTGGCTTTAGGTTTAGTGGAATTTCTTTTAACAACAAATAATTTTCACACAGACCTCTAAAGTAATTAGAATGTTAACTGCACTGTTGTAGACTCTGAAAATGAAAAATAACCCAAAAACTGATAAATATTTCTTGTTAAAAATGCTTTTTTTTAGCATCATATCAGGAGTGAAAAGAGTTTTTCTTATTTACATTTCACACATCCAGTGCAACTGCTTCACGTCACAATTTCCATCATAGCGCGTCTTCCAGGGATTAAGGGCAGAGTGAACTGCAACCCCACAATGTTCTCCAAAATCTCCGCCGTTGTTTGGTTCTCCATCCATCCAGTACCTAAGAAAATTGCATCATGTATCGTTAACTTCAAACCACACACTGCCGGTCAAAAGTTTTAAAACACCCAATATTTTCAGTTATTTATTGCAATTCAAGTCATTCAAGTCCAATGAATAGCTTGGAATGGTACAAAGGTTCACATCAGGTGAACTGCCAGAGGTAAAAAAAAAAAAAAAGAAGGTACGGTTACCCAATGTACATTTTAGAATTATACAGAAAGGCCTTTATCAGGGAACCCAAAACAGAGGTTGATGAAGCCTTGAAAGCTGGTGCTACTAATTCCTACAGGTGTTCCAACTTTTCTGGATTACCTACAACCACCTCTGTCTGCATAAAAGCAGTGTTGGAACACACTGTGGTATCATTACCTTGTGAGCATCAGTTGAACATTACTGTACTGGAGAAAGTAGTGTGTTGCTACAAAAATGGCAAGAAAAAGGCAATTAACAATGGAAGAGAGACAGACCATCATAACATTTAAAAATGTAGGTCTTTCCCAAAGAGAAACTGCAAAGAAAGTCAAGGTGTCAGTGAGTACAGTTTGCTTCACCATCAAAAGGCAAGAAACTGGGGCAAACTCTGACAGGAAGAGGTCTGGCAGACTCAAAGCCACAACTGAATCAGAGGACATGCTTCTGAGAGTTAACAGCTTGTGTGATAGGCAGCTCACAGGACAACAGCTTCTAGCACAGCTTAATAGTGGTCGTAGTAAGCAAGTCTCAGTTTCAGCTGTGAAGAGAAGACTTCGAGCTGCAGGTTTGACAGGATGAGTTGCTGCAAGAAAGCCATTGCTTAGACGTCAGAATAAGACAAAGAGGTTTTCCTGGGCCATGTAACACCACCGTTGGACTACTGAAGTCTGATATAAATCTTTAGTTCATCACAAAGGATCTTTGAATGGCGTGGAGTAGGTGAAAGGATGGTTCCAGTGTGTGGAATCAACTGTCAAACATGGAGGAGGAAGTGTGATGGTCCGGGGCTGTTTTGCTGGATCCAGGGTCGATGAATTGTACAGATTGAGAGGCACCCTGAACCAAAATGGCTACCACAGCATTCTGCCATGCCATACCCTCTGGTATGCTCCTAGTTGGTCAGGGGTTCATCCTACAGCAAGATAATGACCAATACATAATTCCAAGCTATGCCAAAATTACCTGAGGAAAAAAGAACAAGATGGTAAGCTTGAAAACACGGAGTGGCCAGCACAGCCTCTACACTTAAACCCCATGGAGGTAGTTTGGGATGAACTGAACAGAAGAGTGAAAGCAAAGACATCTACAAGTGCCACACATTTATGGAAACTGTAAGAGACATGGGAAGAACTTTCTGAAGAATTTTGAGTTCTATTGTAGAAAGAATGCCACAGGTGTGTTCAGCTGTTATATCTGCCAAAGATGGCTACTTTGATGAGTCAAAAGTAAAAAATCAATTTTCGTCTATAACTTGATTCTATGATTTTGAAGTCAAATTGCTTATTTATACTATGCTTTCATTTCAGAGTGCAATGACATATGAAACTGTATAATTTTCAATAAAAAAAATGGAAAAATTGGGGTGGACTGTCATTGCTGCTACGGCAGTCATGTGGTGTTTGTAAAGGAAGGACCCAAAATGCAGGCAAAGGCCGTTTATTTACAGTGATGGCAAAGTGACAAAAACAGGAAATAAGGAACAGGGGGCTCCAAAACCTAAACTGGGAAAACTAACCTCATACAAACCCAAACTGAAACACAAAACGTTAAACACTGGGATACCTGGAAGCATGAGGAGACAAAAGGCACGGGAACATGGGGCGAGACAGCCAGGGATGACAGGGAGAATGTTGAGCAGAGAGATGCTGAGAAACAGCAACTAACGCAAACGGACCGACAACAAGCAAAGGCAACCTCACACTATAAGTACACACATAGAGGGAACAAGGAATGGCAAACAGGAGGCACAGCTGATCCTAATTAACATGACGAGACAAGAGACACAGACCCTAAAAGTAAAACCGGAACCCACAGACTGAACTACCGACACAGACATAGGGACATGACACAGACTCAGGGAAATGAAACAGAGCACAGATGGAGCACACTGACAGAGATAACTAGGCACACAGCAAAGGAGGCACAGGAAGAAAACCTCTCAACTAGAATACATAATCAAAATAAACATCAAATCATCAGATAATAACCATAATAAGAAGAATAATAAACACAAAATGCTGGGTCACCAAACCAGCACCATGACATGGTCTAAAACCTTTGATTGATAATATATATAATAAAATTAATCTATTTAACATAAAAGTATGAAGAAATGATTTGGTGCTGTTCTCACCTTTGTTGCACCTCTGTGACATTATTAATCCATACCCAGTTCCCCTCGTTCTCCATGTCAGTGAGTCCAATCCAGAATCCATTCTCCCACTTACTATTACTGGTTTTCATATTTTGGATCGTGGTACTCACATATTTCTAAAGAAAAAAGAAAAGAAAAAAAGAATCAGTTAACACCTAAAATAAAGTTTTCAAATGACCTAATTATAACAACCAATATAGAAATTAACTCATTTTCAGGGCACGACCTTGACTTGTACAGTACCAGTTTGTGGCTACATTACATTCACCTGCTCTACTGTTTTTGAGCAGTTTGAGCCTGTGTGTTTTGATGGAAGAGGTGGAAGAACTTTGTAATGACATAAAGACATCATCTTGTCCAAATGATGTTGTTCCAACACATTTCTTAAAAAAGATTGCCAAGGTGGTCAGTTCTGACATTTTAGCGATTTTTAATAGCAGTCTTAACTCAGGTGTTGTGCCAGCCTGCTTTAAACATGCTGTTGTGCAGCCTGTGATTAAAAAAACTAATCTCGATTCCTCTGTTCTTGCAAACTTCAGGCCTCTTTCAAAGCTTCCCTTTCTGTCAATAATTTTAGAAAAGAATGTATTTGTTCAACTGCAATCTTTTTTTATACAGTCACCATGTTCTCGAGAGGTTTCAGCGCCTAAATTGTGGAATGATTTGCCTCTCCACATCAGACAGGCTCCTACCCTCAATCTTTTTAAATGCTATCTTAAAACACATCTCTACTCATTGGCTTTTAATACTGCATGAGAGTTATTTACTTATTTATTTGTTATTTGCTATTTGTTATTTGGCATTGATGTTAATTGATATTCATTATTTTATTGTGTAATGTGTATGTTTGTACAGCACTTTGGTCAACACCACTGTTGTAATTAAATGTGCTATATACATAAATAAACTAAACTAAACTACATAACATTTTTTAATTTTTCCATCACCTGTACCTTATGTTTATTAACAGTAAGCAGATTATAGCATGTTGACATGATTGTTTGCTGTTTTTTGCTAATTGTTTACTTGATTTTTTAATAACATATATTTCTCTTTAAATTTATTTGTTGACTGCTTGTAGTTTGAGTTTTGGATGTCTATTCTGGACCCAGAAAGAACAGCTGGTTCTTGGGTAATAACATCTAAATGAAGATAAACATGCTCGATATGAAAGATTGAACTTTATAATCAGCTCTATGATTAGCAGAATTTAAATCCATGTTAATCACTCTCTGTGGTCTCTTAGGCATGTAGACTTTCTGTCTATCTGACTTATTTTTTTTACAGTCATCCTTGTTTGTTTTAACCCTGGAGAACCAATGGGGTCAGAGCCGACCCCATTGGTTTTCTAGGGAAACCATGGGGTCAAATTTGACCCCATGGGTTCTCCAGGGTTAAACCCACCTGCTCTTCCTGGTTATCGATCACAACCAGGTCAGATCCACGACTAACACAGTCCTCTCTGCTCTGATGCCAGTTCTTTTTAACAGTAGAGGACTCGGTGTAGGAGAAGAAATAGCAAGACGAGTTGAAAAGAGCCCAACCAGGGAGGCATCCACCACAAGATCCCTCTGAGAGAAACAAAGGATTTATTGTTTTTTCAAGTTAACACATTTAAAGAAAAAATAAATAATAATAACATCTCACCTAAAATTGATACATTGGACTTCAGGTTTGCCTTCTCCATTTGCAGTGCTTGCATCTGTTTCTGATAACCATCATTGACGGTCTTCAGCTCCTCAATTTTCACCTTTACTTCTTTGTGGTTGTTGATCGCGCTCTCTAAAGCCTTCTTGGCCTCCTCTTCAGCTTCGATCACATCGCTGTGGTTGCTTCGGAGATAGTCAAGCTCACTGAAGAGCTGTGTTACAGCTGGGTTGGAAATGTGCAAGGAGTCCTCTTTGACTTTGGCACCTGAAAATGTTTGTGTCAAAATATCAATAGTTGAGTCACATTTCAAAATACTGGAAAATAATCTTGACACAGTTTTGTTTAGAAGGAACTAAAATAGTTTTTTAATCAACAAACCAGAACATTTTCAATTTAGTAGATGTGTTACTGCTTGTGTTAACATGATTACTCTAACATCTTATAGTGAAAGTGTGTTTTCAGCAGTTTATCAGTAAGATTCCAAAGAAAAAAGAGGGAAATGAAACTTCTGGTGAATTTTCACACTCACAGTTAACTCCAATAACAACAGCCGTTATCAACAATACAGCGTTCAGCAATCCCAGGAGCAGTATAATCGGTGGGTACTTTGGAAAGGTTGATCCACCTGCAATAAATGAACATAAAAAATATTGTAATGTTTCAATGTTTGGCAGAAAACACAACTGACTTACATTTTCCCTCTTAGCTTCTTCTGCTTTGTAGGCATGCTTGAACAAGTGAACTGTATATCCTCATAGCTGCAATGAGTTAGCGGTCAAGCCACAAACCAGCTACATTAGAAAACACATCTTATTTGCTGTAGCTATATTTAGGTTTATCTGACCTCATACAAATACAACTCCATATGCAAGCATCCTACAAAAACACACAGGTTTAGCAAATATTTAAAAATGATTTCAACTAATGTTCTTCCACTAATATAGGCAATAGTGATTTCAGGAAACTACCTGGAAAAAAGATGAAATAGAAAGAAAAGAGGAGAAAAATTGATGGCTAAACCAGTCACTGTGGAAGAAACTCATACCTTGCCTAAATATATCATTGGACGATGCGTCATTGTTCTCATTTGTCCTTCTCTGTGGATTATCCATGACTGCAGTGTTGATGGTAATGTCACTGATCTGTCTGACTTCTCTTTTATACCCTCAAAAAAACTGACTTTGAATACGTAATGCTTACTGTGGGTGTATCAGTTCTGCCTTGAATTCTGGGCCATTGACATCTGTTCGTGTTTCTGTGAAAACCAGTAATTTGATTTAGGATGGAGGTCGGCAGCCACATGTGGCTCTTTCGTTGTTAGTTGTGGCTCAAGCTTTGGGCGGAAAAAATAAAAGTAAGAAAATTTTGCATGTTACAGGGATAGTCTTCTTTAAGAAGGTAGCCTGATGGTAATGTATTCCGTGCCACAGGTTGAATGTTGTGGCGAAAACAGAGACCGCTTCTCTGTGCACAAGTGAGTGAGAGTTACATCTGCAGCACGAAGTTTAGAGAGTGAGAAAAGCCTGTAAAAGCCTGTTACTTCTTCAAAAAAAGAGGATATGTGTTTCTTCGAAAAAACTGCATCATAGTATCTGTTAGTAGTTCCTTAGACAAGTTTTCAGAAGTCAGATCTAGAAAAACAAAACAAGCCTGCGGCTTGATGAAAAACAGAAGATGACAGCACATTAAAATGAACTGAAGTCATAATTACAGACAAATAGTTGTCACAATTATTCTTTTTACTTTAAGATTATTTGGCCACTGCTACGTTTTATTTATTTGAAAGTGGACTATTTTCTATTTGATGAATTTTCCACAAAGTGTGAACTCAAATGGACCTGCAAAATTACGTTTTATTTAAAAGTAGGCCTGCACATGCAATTGGTTTTTCCCTCCTCTTCATAGCATTTATAAAACAGTTCTTTAAAGTAAAAAGCTCTTCTTCTTATAAGAAATCTTATTAATTTTGTATTAGGTATAAACGGACTATCCGTCCGTTTGCCCCCTGCCGGCGCACTACAGACACACACGCACAAGCGCACGTGCAGCTCTTTTTGTCCCAGTATTCGTGGAGGGGCTAAAATGTGCCTGTTTATGTTGAAGGTTGCTGAGCCCTGGTCTAGGGTCTTGCTTGAAATGACATTTTCTCATAAATCAGTTATCCTGATGTTTCTAAAAGTTTAAACCAGTGCTAGTTTTTTGTCATGACTACTGTACAGATGTGGTTAACCACATACTGTATAGTAATACTGTGATGCTGTTTGTGTAAGTCTATTTTAAGAGTGCTGGATCACTAGATTTCACTATATTTTTCAAATTCCACTGCTTTAGTAGAATAATAAAAATACAAGCTATTACACAAGTTCAAATTTTCATTCCTTCTGCAAATTTGTTTTGTTTTGTTTTTCTAGATCTGACTTCTGAAAACTTGTCTAAGAAACTACTAACAGATACTATGATGCAGTTTTTTTTCCGAAGAAACACATATCCTCTTTTTTTTGAAGAAGTAAATTGACAGCACATCTTACAATAAATCAGTCTACCTTAGCTATAAAGCAGGAAACAGACAGTGCAGCTTTATGTGATAACAACAAAATCCACTTACACATGCAATTAATTAACATCTAATTTATAAATTAATTATTAATCCACTATTCTCACCCATATAATCCCAGTTACATTATGACATGTTGTTTAGTACTTTGTTTTTATGAGTTGCAAAAATGCAGCTCACTGAATTTTTAAAAAAATAATATTTGCTAATTATGATTTTAATAAAACATCCATACATCATTTTTACCTGTTTAACTGATAAAACTACAGTTCTACAGTAATTGGCTGTAACTGTTGATTAATGTAATTGTCGAAAGCTATAACCAGAGGTAGAATGTAACAGACAATACGGTAAAAAGTATTCATATAAGAGAAGAGCTTGAGAAAATGTGGAGCGTGAAGGTAACAGTGGTCTCAGTGGTAATTGGAGCACAAGGTGTAGTGACTCCCAAGCTAGGCGAGTGGCTCCAGCAGCTCCCAGGAATGACATCCGAGAACTCTGTCCAGAAGGGCGCAGAAGACCTGCTGATCAGGCACATTAATTGGTGCCTGATCAGCAGTACCTGTGAGCATAGACCCTGCTACAGCGGTCAGTTGAGGACTTCACCTAACACGCCATGGCTGACTGATCTGGGTTGGGATAATGTCATAGGGCAACTTCAAGGTGGTTTCCCAAAAAACCAAGTTGTAACATTATTTGGAGTGAGCATTTGAAGTTATATAATGACTCCTGTGAAACTTTAGTTTCATATATGAAATATTTTTAGGATTCATTTTTTGAACATTGCCTCTATCCACCCATTTTAACCCTGAGGCAACAATGGGTGGGCAGAGACAATGTTTGAAAGTGAATGCAGTGAGTAATAACTAAATTAGGTGATGAAATTCTGAATGCCTTTCTTAGCATCAAAATGAATCATATCTGTCTGGCTATTGAAAATATTTTTTTTATTCAACCTGTCTTGTAAAATCTCATTTTTGAGCCTATGCTAATAAAATCCTTCACATTGCAAAAGACAGTTAGTGACAATGTTATATAGGTCAATGGTATATAGTTATATTTTTAAAAATGCACAAAAAACCCCCATGCAGAATATTTTTCAAGTTGTATAATAAAAACAAAAATATATGTAGGAAGTGCAATCTGAATAGAACTAAATACTGGAAGTTCCACCTGAAATACCATAAATACAGAACATAATTTCATTAAATATGTCTGTAGTTTTTGTGGTTTAAAACCTATTCTGCCAACCGATTTGAGATCTACTCAATCTGAAGCAGTCTGATACTCAGGTAAACATGAAACTAAGATGCAAACTCAACAATTACAGACAAAAAGTTTTGTATGCAAAAATAAACACAGTAAAAGAATTAAGAGTAATAAAAAAGTGATCATTTCACATGAGGTAGTCTGATACAAGATGCTGACCTTAAACCCATAAGCCTGGAGGCTGCAGTGATCATGCAATCAGTATGCTGACTGTGTGAATGAATGCTGCAAGAATTGTAATATTCCATCACTGATGGTCTTTAGCTGCTCAATAGCCACCTTTCATTGTTCATGGTTTTTGTTCACATGCTCTAGTAACTTCTTGTCCTCCTCTTCAGCTTCGATCACATCACATCTGTGTGTCTTTAATGTAAAATATCTAACATCAAACTAAACTTTGGAACAAAGAGCAGTTCTGATCAAAAATCACCACATTAGCATGTTTCCATGAAAGGCTCAAAATAAATTTCCAACATGTAAAATCCCCTTGTCCCCTAAGTTGCTCAGCGTTCATTTTTTTGGTGGTCGGACATTGTGAAATTCTACAGAAAAGGGAAACTGAAGTTGTATTTTTGTCACGTAGACTGTCATAGACACAGTTAATCCCAAGAACTCCAACGACTACCAGCAGAATACCATTCATCAAGTAAATGGAAAGCCTTGATTTACACTTTTTACACGCTAATATATGATCATTATCTTAAATCTTGCTTTAAAACTATCATCAGGCTTATAAGTAACAAATTTAACTTAACTTAAATTTAACTAAAATTGTCTAGTAAGAAACTATAAAATAACATTAACTCATTACTGAAAACTACAGGAGCTATGAATAGAAAAAATA